>NW_028270168.1:25759062-27009062 GCF_037043375.1 Chiloscyllium plagiosum
CTCTCCCAAAATTCCAAAGAGGCAGGTTTCACCTCAGTACCAACTTGGCTCTGTTAGTGTTTGCTCACTCATTCTCACTGTGAGAAAGATAGAAACAAAGTTGCAAGCAGAAGATGTTAGGGACAGAGAAGCAGATGGTGAGGGACAAGAACACAGAGGAGACAAGTAGGCTGAGACGTTGGGAGAGACATATTAATGTGATACAAACCACAGAGGAAGACTTGCTGCATCTGTTGCTGCAAATATAGCAAAACAACCTGTTTACAAGTACATAATTTATCAATTCTGTGCCACCCTACACAGACAAAATCTTTCTTCTTGCGTACATAGAAATGTGTCTATAGTTTATTCTCTATAATGCCACAACCTACAATTAATAAACAGTGTTTAACAATTTCAAGTACTTTTCCTGCAGTTGATGGGCAATGTTTGTTTTTCAAAGGTTTGTTAAATATTTATTTATTGAAACAGTAAAATAAGTCATCCTATTAAAGTAATAGATATTTTGTCAGTCGTTATAATTTTACACACTGATTTGCAATGTTATCCAATGTTTCTCACTGGCTGAGCTGTTTGATCTCTGTCTTACAGAGGAGGTTCAGCAACATTATACACAACTAAGGATGGGCGAGATGATCATTATTCTGGTTGTGCTCGTCATGTGGGCAGGTGGGTGTTTGCTCTATACCATTTGTCTTTGAATTTGACGAAATATGTTTTGTTTAACCTGCCATTCAGAATGACAAGGCAAGAAGATATTGTGATTTCATTTCAAATTGAAAAGAAGCATTTTTGCACATTTAGGGAATGTTACAAACAATGCTACAAAACCTATTCATTCACTATTTAATAAGCTTTTATTGTCAGTTAAGAAAAAGTAACAGCTTTCTGTATTCCAGATCAAATTAAAGGTCATACGGTCACAACTCTTTATCTGCTATGTCTGAACTCTAACAATTAACAAGTCCTTTAGCTTTAGCTAGTTGCATCATTTATTATTCGATGGTTACAAGGTTCGACTGTTAACACTTTGAGGAGAAAGTGAGGTCTGCAGATGCTGGAGATCAGAGCTGAAAATGTGTTGCTGGAAAAGCGCAGCAGGCCAGGCAGCATCCAGGGAAAAGGAGAATCGACGTTTCGGGCATAAGCCCTTCTTCAGGAATGAGGAAAGTGTGCCCAGCAGGCTAAGATAAAAGGTAGGGAGGAGGGACTTGGGGGAGGGGCGTCGGAAATGTGATAGGTGGAAAGAGGTCAAGGTGAGGGTGATAGGTCAGACTGGGGTGGGGGCAGAGAGGTCGGGAAGAAGATTGCAGGTTAGGAAGGCGGTGCTGAATTCGATGGATTAGACTGAGACAAGGTGGGGGGAGGGGAAATGAGGAAACTGGTGAAATCCGAGTTCATCCCTTGTGGTTGGAGGGTTCCTAGGCAGAAGATGAGGCGCTCTTCCTCCAACCGTCGTTTTGTTGTGGTCTGGCGATGGAGGAGTCCAAAGACCTGCATATCCTTGGTGGAGTGGGAGGGGGAATTGAAATGTTGAGCCACAGGGTGGTTGGGTTGGTTGGTCCGGGTGTCCCAGAGGTGTTCTCTGAAACGCTCCGCAAGTAGCCGGCCTGTCTCCCCAATATAGAAGAGGCCACATCGGGTGCAGAGGATGCAATAGATGATGTGTGTGGAGGTGCAGGTGAATCTGTGGCGGATATGGAAGTTTCCTTTGGGGCCTTGGAGGGAGGTGAGGGGGGAGGTGTGGGCGCAAGTCTTGCACCTCCTGCGGTTACAGGGGAAGGTGCCAGGAGTGGAGGTTGGGTTGGTGGGGGGTGTGGACCTGACGAGGGAGTCACGGAGGGAGTGGTCTTTACGGAATGCTGATAGGGGAGGGGAGGGAAATATATTCTTGATGGTGGGGTCCGTTTGGAGGTGGCGGAAATGACGGCGGATGATGCGCTGAACATGGAGATTGGTGGGGTGGTAGGCGAGGACCAGTGGGGTTCTGTCCTGGTGGCGGTTGGAGGGGCGGGGCTCAAGGGCGGAGGAGCGGGAAGTGGAAGAGATGCGGTGGAGGGCATCGTCGACCACGTTGGGGGGGAAATTGCGGTCCTTGAAGAAGGAGGCCATCTGGGTTGTGCGTTTTTGGAACTGGTCCTCCTGGGAGCAGATGCGGCGGAGTCGAAGGAATTGGGAGAATGGGATAGCGTTTTTACAGGGGGCAGGATGGGAGGAGGTGTAGTCCAGGTAGCTGTGGGAGTCGGTCGGTTTGTAGTAGATGTCCGTGTTGATTCGGTCGCCTGAGATAGAAATAGAAAGGTCGAGGAAGGGGAGGGAGGAATCTGAGACTGTCCAGGTGAATTTGAGGTCGGGGTGGAAGGTGTTGGTGAAGTGGATGAACTGTTCAACCTCCTCATGGGAGCACGAGGCGGCGCCGATACAATCATCGATGTAGCGGAGGAAAAGGTGGGGGGTGGGGCCAGTGTAGTTGCGGAAGATGGATTGTTCCACATATCCTACGAAGAGGCAGGCATAGCTGGGGCCCATGCGGGTGCCCATGGCTACTCCTTTTGTTTGGAGGAAGTGGGAGGATTGGAAAGAGAAGTAGTTCAGGGTGAGGACCAGTTCAGTCAGTCGAAGGAGGGTGTCAGTGGAAGGGAACTGGTCGGTACGAAGGGAAAGAAAGAAGCGGAGGGCTTTGAGTCCTTCGTGATGGGGGATGGAGGTGTACAGGGACTGGATGTCCATGGTGAAAATAAGGCGCTGGGGACCGGGGAAGCGAAAATCATGGAGCAGGTGGAGGGCATGGGTGGTGTCCCGAACATAGGTGGGGAGTTCTTGGACTAAGGGGGACAGGACGGTGTCAAGGTATGCGGAGATGAGTTCGGTGGGGCAGGAGCAGGCGGAGACAATGGGTCGGCCGGGGCAGTCAGGTTTGTGGATTTTGGGCTGGAGGTAGAAGCGGGCGGTGCGGGGTTGTGGGACTATGAGGTTGGAGGCGGTGGATGGGAGATCACCCGAGGTGATGAGGTTATGGACGGTCTGGGAGATGATGGTTTGGTGGTGGGGGGTAGGGTCATGGTCAAGGGGGCAGTAGGAGGAGGTATCTGCGAGCTGGCGTTTGGCCTCAGCGGTGTAGAGGTCGGTGCGCCAAACTACTACCACGCCTCCCTTGTCTGCTGGTTTGATAGTGAGGTTGGGGTTGGAACGGAGGGAGTGGAGGGCTGGGTGGTGTCCCCACCTACGTTCGGGACACCACCCATGCCCTCCACCTGCTCCATGATTTTCGCTTCCCCGGTCCCCAACGCCTTATCTTCACCATGGACATCCAGTCCCTGTACACCTCCATCCCCATCACGAAGGACTCAAAGCCCTCCGCTTCTTTCTTTCCCGCCATACCGACCAGTTCCCTTCCACTGACACCCTCCTTCGACTGACTGAACTGGTCCTCACCCTGAACTACTTCTCTTTCCAATCCTCCCACTTCCTCCAAACAAAAGGAGTAGCCATGGGCACCCGCATGGGCCCCAGCTATGCCTGCCTCTTCGTAGGATATGTGGAACAATCCATCTTCCGCAACTACACTGGCCTCACCCCCCACCTTTTCCTCTGCTACATCGATGATTGTATCGGCGCCGCCTCGTGCTCCCACGAGGAGGTTGAACAGTTCATCCACTTCAACACCTTCCACCCCGACCTCAAATTCACCTGGACAGTCTCAGATTCCACCCTCCCCTTCCTCGACCTTTCTATTTCTATCTCAGGTGACCGAATCAACACGGACATCTACTACAAACCGACCGACTCCCACAGCTACCTGGACTACACCTCCTCCCATCCTGCCCCCTGTAAAAACGCCATCCCATTCTCCCAATTCCTTCGACTCCGCCGCATCTGCTCCCAGGAGGACCAGTTCCAAAAACGCACAACCCAGATGGCCTCCTTCTTCAAGGACCGCAATTTCCCCCCCAACGTGGTCGACGATGCTCTCCACCGCATCTCTTCTACTTCCCGCTCCTCCGCCCTTGAGCCCCGCCCCTCCAACCGCCACCAGGACAGAACCCCACTGGTCCTCACCTACCACCCCACCAATCTCCATGTTCAGCGCATCATCCGCCGTCATTTCCGCCACCTCCAAACGGACCCCACCACCAAGGATATATTTCCCTCCCCTCCCCTATCAGCATTCCATAAAGACCACTCCCTCTGTGACTCCCTCGTCAGGTCCACACCCCCCACCAACCCAACCTCCACTCCCGGCACCTTCCCCTGCAACCGCAGGAGGTGCAAGACTTGCGCCCACACCTCCCCCCTCACCTCCCTCCAAGGCCCCAAAGGAAACCTCCATATCCGCCACAGATTCACCTGCACCTCCACACATATCATCTATTGCATCCTCTGCACCCGATGTGGCCTCCTCTATATTGGGGAGACGGGCCGCCTACTTGCGGAGCGTTTCAGGGAACACCTCTGGGACTACCGGACCAACCAACCCAACCACCCTGTAGCTCAACATTTCAATTCCTCCTCCCACTCCACCAAGGATATGCAGGTCTTTGGACTCCTCCATCGTCAGACCACAGCGAAACGACGGTTGGAGGAAGAACGCCTCATCTTCCGGCTAGGAAGCCTCCAACCACAAGGGATGAACTCGGATTTCACCAGTTTCCTTATTTCCCCTCCCCCCAGCCTGTCTCAGTCAAATCCATCAAATTCAGCACCGCCTTCCTAACCTGCAATCTTCTTCCCGACCTCTCTGCCCCCACACCAGTCTGACCTATCACCCTCACTTTGACCTCTTTCCACCTATCACATTTCCGACACCCCTCCCCCAAGTCCCTCCTCCCTATCTTTTATCTTAGCCTGCTGGACCAACTTTCCTCATTCCTGAAGAAGGGCTAATGCCCGAAACGTCGATTCTCCTGTTCCCTGGATGCTGCCTGACCTGCTGCGCTTTTCCAGCAACACATTTCCATCTCTAAATCACTTAGAGTCAAGGAAATGTACAGCATGGAAACAGACCTTTCGGTCCAACTCATGCATGCTGATTAGATATCCTAACTAATCTCATCCTCATTCCTGAAGAAGGGCTTATGCCCGAAACGTCGATTCTCCTGTTCCCTGGATGCTGCCTGACCTGCTCCACTTTTCCAGCAACACATTTTCAGTACTGTTAACTCTTCCCTATACCTTCTTGACAACTTCCACCTCTCTGACAAAATTCTCATCTATTCCATTGTCACCTTTAAATTTCACTTCTGAAACATTGTCCTGGTCAGTCCCCCATGATGCAATTTACCTTAAATTTGGCCAGAAACTTTAAATTCTATTGCCTGTGTTTCATGATGTTTCCCATTAATCCTGTTTTCAACAACCTTCAGAAATCTCGAATAGGTTGAACTCAGAATTCTCAACCACTTTAATATACAGTAGCGCCTCGACTTACGAACTTAATCCATTCCGGGACCCGGTTCACGAACCAAAAAGTTCGCGAACAGAATCAATTTCTCCCATTGTTCGGATAGCGTAAGAATGCTTAGATGTAGCAACGAACGCTGTTCACAGCGCATGGGCCAAAGACGAACTGAATGAGATTATGCAGGACCCGAGAGCTTTTGTGTTCAACAAGCGCTTAGCAAAGCAGAACAATGAAACCACGTGGTCGCACACGGGCTTTTTGGGTTCGTACCTTCATTCATGCCTTGAATTTCGTATGTACGTTGAAGCAAAATTTTACGTACAATCCTGTTCGTAAACCGATTTGCTCGTGAACGGGGTCGTTCGTATGTCGAGGCACTACTGTATCATTGCTTTACATCTGTGAGCTCCTCTATACTTCTAGGCCAATACATCTGGTATTCTGTTTAATGTTGTTTATTCTTTCTACACCTTCAAAAACTGCTCAATATCCACAACATTGCATTCCTTTTCCTCCTTTAATTCATCTGCAGCAACTACCCATTCTGCCTCTTGGAAATGCATTGGGACATTTACATTACAGGTACCAAGTTATTGAGACAGTGAAGCGTTATCCATATCAATTAAGAATCATTCCTTTTTCATCTGTCTGCCAGGTGTAATAGCATTATTTTGTAGGCAATATGATATCATCAAGGACAATGAACCTACCAATAATAAGGACAAAGCCAAGAGCTCTTCAGAGTACAGCACACCAGAGCACCCAACAGGAGGTCTACTACGCAGCAAGGTAGGATAACTACTGTCTGACATACAAAAAAAGAGTAACTGTGTCTAAACTCCATGATGTATAGAGGCACAGAAATTCTTTCAATAGCTGAATGAATGCATAATCCGATAGGTAGCAAAATTGTGGATTTCTAATTACTTGCATTTCTCAGGAATTCATAATATTTCACATAAAATGAAGAAACGTTTGTTTGCATGTTAAATAACACTCAGATGCACATAAATTGTTTTCTTCACCATATATTTGAACAAAAGAACTCTATTTATTATAGTACCAGCTTGTAGACTTCCGCTTTGAAGGAACATCTCCCATTGCTGGCTCCTCATTCTCTATATTACTTTTCTCTTGTTTAGAGCTGAAAATGTGTTGCTGGAAAAGCGCAGCAGGTCAGACAGCATCCAAGGAGCAGGAGAATCGACGTTTTGGGCATGAGCCCTTCTTCAGGAATAAGGAAAGTGTGCCCAGCAGGCTAAGATAAAAGGTAGGGAGGAGGGACTTGGGGGAGGGGCATTGGAAATGGGTGGAAGGAGGAAGGTGGAAGGAGGTTAAGGTGAGGTTGATAGGCCGGAGTGGGGTGGGGGCAGAGAGGTCAGGAAGAAGATTGCAGGTTAGGAAGGTGGTGCTGAGTTCGAGGGTCGGGACTGAGACAAGGTGGGGGGGAGGGGAATTGAGGAAACTGGAGAAATCTGAGTTCATCCCTTGTGATTGGAGGGTTCCTAGGCAGAAGATGAGGCACTCTTCCTTCAGCCGTCGTGTTGCTATGGTCTGGCGATGGAGGAGTCCAAGGACCTGCATGTCCTTGGTTGAGTGGGAGGGGGAGTTGAAGTGTTGAGCCACGGGGTGGTTGGGTTGGTTGGTCCGGGTGTCCCAGAGGTGATATCTGAAACGTTCCGCAAGTAGGCGGCTAGGCTCCCCAATATAGAGGAGGCCACATCGGGTGCAGCGGATGCAGTAAATGATGTGTGTGGAGGTGCAGGTGAATTTGTAGCAGATATGGAAGGATCCCTTGGGGCCTTGGAGGGAAGTAAGGGGGGAGGTGTGGGCGCAAGTTTTGCATTTCTTGCGGTTGCAGGGGAAGTGGAGATTGGGTTGGTGGGTGGTGTGGACCTGACGAGGGAGTCACGGAGGGAGTGGTCTTTTCGGAACGCTGATAGGGGAGGGGAGGGAAATATATCCCTAGTGGTGGGGTCCATTTGGAGGTGGCGGAAATGAGGACAGACGATACGATGTATATGGAGGTTGGTGGGGTGGTAGGTGAGGACCAGTGGGGTTCTGTCCTGGTGGCGATTGGAGGGGCAGGGCTCAAGGGCGGAGGAGTGGGAAGTGGAGGAGATGCGGTGGAGAGCATCGTCGATCACGTCTGGGGGGAAATTGAAGACACCCGGACTAACCAACCCAACCACCCCGTGGCTCAATACTTCAACTCCCCCTCCCACTCCACCAAGGACATGCAAGTCCTTGGACTCCTCCATCGCTAGACCATAGCAACACGATGGTTGGAGAAAGAGCGCCTCATCTTCCGCCTAGGAACCCTCCAACCACAAGGGATAAACTCAGATTTCTCCAGTTTCCTCATTTCCCCTCCCCCCCATCTTGTCTTAGTCCCACCCCTCAAACTCAGCACCACCTTCCTAACCTGCAATCTTCTTCCTGACCTCTCCGGCCCCACCCCCACTCCAGCCTATCACCCTCACCTTAACCTCCTTCCACCTATTGCATTTCCAACGCCCCTCCCCAAGTCCCTCCTCCCTACCTTTTATCTTAGCCTGCTGGACACACTTTCCTCATTCCTGAAGAAGGGCTCATGCCCGAAACGTCATTTCTCCTGCTCCTTGGATGCTGCCTGACCTACTGCGCTTTTGCAGCAACACATTTTCAGCTCTGATCTCCAGCATCCTCACTTTCTCCTCTTCTCTTGTTTAGGCCAGACTTGGAGTTGAGGCACTTCCTGCACCTCTGGTTCCACAGGAAGATTCTTTCTAAACCTTTCCCCTTCCTGGAGGTAGAAAGAGCAGGAGTATAAAGGGGGGAATAATTGGGTTAGTTGACCTCAAGAGATACTCAGCCCCTTCTCATCACCTTGAAAATTAATTGCTGATTGAGAAGCTCCATTTAGACTTTCTCAACCTGCCAATAATTAAGGCCCTTAATCAGGAGAAACTGACGTCTGTAAATGCTGGAGATCAGAGTCAAGAGTGTGGTGCTGGAAAAGCACAGCAGGTCAGGCAGTATCCAAGGAGCAGGGGAATCGACGTTTTGGGCATAAGTCCTTCATCAGGATTCTGATGAAGGGCTTATGCCCAAAATGTAAATTCTTCTGCCTGAATTGTTTTGCTTTTCCAGCACTACACACAAGACTCTTAAATCAGTCAATTAATAGAAAATTAAAGGCCTTAATAAACCACTAAGTACCTTTCTCCAAGTGGCTGTTTTCCTGACTGAGTAACCAGGGTGATTTGCCTGCCAGGTTGAGGTAGGGAAGCTTATGTTTGCTTCAGTCTGGGGGTGATCAGAGGCATATATTGGGGGCCAGGAGGATGACCTCTAAAAGCTAATCTACGCATCTCATGCTTCAGACCTGCTTGCAATCTCACCGCACAGAGCCCCACATTTTGAGAAGCAAAAGAAAGCCACTTCTGTTCTTGATGATGGATCCCATGAAGCTGCTGGCCCTGAGTGGCTGGTATCTGGCAAGGTGGCACACAAACTTGGAGGCCTGGGATGGTCCGAGAAACTTGTGGGACAGCCCCTAACAAATTGGTTGGCTCACAAACTTGAAAGCTTTCTTGGTGGTGTGGGTGGTGAGTCAGTCTCCACTGAACACATCAACCCACACTTTGGCTGTGATTCTCTATCATTTTTTATTGCTCTTTATTGCAAAGCCAAGGACCCTGGGGATGAATTCTGAATGGGGCGAACTCTGTATCTTCCCCTTAATATTGCAAACTATTGCATATGGCTAGATCATTAATCACTTTAGCATCACACATACTTAATGAAAATGTGCCGAGGATGACAATAAGTTATATAATGGTTCACACTGTTTTCCATCATGCAATCAATGAAACTCGCCATGACACTTAATGAATGTTATGAAGGGAGATGAACTTCAATAAAATCTGGAATAAAATTATAAGAATGGCTGATCCTATGTAGAACAGCTTGGAGTATCTTGAATGTAAAATCAATTTCCCTTGGCCAGTGCACCCAGAACAAGGGCTCAGCTTCAGGATACCCTATGGGCCATTTCAGACTGAGATAGGGAGAAGTGTCTTCACTCAGAGGGACATAAACCTGAGGAATTATTTTACCACGTAAGGCTGTGGGGATGAAGTCACTGAATATGTTGAAGAAAGAAATAGATGTTGAGATAGAGAATGTTGATTGGCAGAGTGGACTCAATGGGTTGAATGGCCTACACCTGCTCCCATTTCCTATGTTGCGTTTCGCTCTGACTTCTCCATTGTTGCATTTCCTGCGCACAACACTCCGCTACTCCTACGTGAGCTGCATCCTCCAGACTGTTCAATGTCACATCTCCGTGAAGGCTTCACAGGATTTATTTCCTCTGTATGGCTCATCACCTGTTCTTGTGTCCCACTTCTGAACAGCTTCTAAACAGCCAATTTTCCTTTCTTGACCATGAGTTATAATCTGCCTTTTTGTCAGCATTAATGCCATTCCTTTTCAAACCACCACCAAAAGCCTTTACTTGCTAGCCTCAAGAATGAACACGCAGGTCCAAGTGTCCCATTCTTTGCTGAATTGCAGCCTGCTTTCATTCCAGTTAGATTTCTGCCCTCCAAAAAAAATGTGCTACTGATTCTGCAGTTATAGCCAACTTCAGGGTCATTTAAGTATTTTTGCTGGGCTTGCTGGCCTGAACCAAGTCAGAGTAGAAATTTGCTGT
The DNA here is from genome assembly GCF_037043375.1 of Chiloscyllium plagiosum. NCBI lineage: Eukaryota > Metazoa > Chordata > Chondrichthyes > Orectolobiformes > Hemiscylliidae > Chiloscyllium > Chiloscyllium plagiosum. The sequence goes on from NW_028270168.1 coordinate 25,769,163, forward strand.
TTCAGGCCTGCTCCTGCTTGATACCTCCAAGCTACTGATAAAAATAAAGAAATAATATTTTTAATTCTGAACCATTGCCATTGCAATGAATTCTTGCGATTACTGTGTAAGGTTCCAGTGTTTTAGCAATGTATCACTTGACCCCCATGAAAACGCTGCAAAGTTTGAAGTATGTAATCAAATCTTAGGTTTTCTCTGGGACATGTATGACATTAATTGAAACAAACTGCAGAAAGAGTGAGTTATCAGCCGCCCTTGCCAATGCTTTTTTAAAATTAGTGATGAATCATAGAATCCCTATAGTGCGGATACAGGCCCTTCAGCCCAAGTCCACAACAACCTTCCGAAGAGTAATCCACCCAGACCCATTCCCCCCTACCCTATCTTTACCCCTAACTAATGCACCTAACCTACACATCTCAAAATACTATGGACAAGTTAACATGGCCAATTCACCTAACCTGTACAGTATTGTACTGTGGGAGGAACCCGGCGTACCCAGAGGAAACCCACGCAGACCCGGGTGCAAACTCTACCCAGACAGTCGCCCGAGGCTGGAATTGAACCTGAGTCCCTGACCCTGGCGATGATTTGCATGGCAATATAGGGGATGGCATTGCCTAAGACAGTCACAACATGCTTTGTAATCAGAGACCGGCAATATTGATGGAAAATTAATAGTTGTTTGCAAAGATTTTCAAACACTTTCTATAGAGTAGCTTTTGTCATTTAATGCTTTCTGATTAAGTATACCTAACTCTTCTGCTTGCCATCAGCCTGCATTTACCTAATGCAGTTGTGACCTCGCTGTGTGAATTGCACCATTTCTGAAGTTATAAAGGTTGCTCTGTTACAATGAGTCTGCGCTACTTTTTTAATCAGGGCGTTTTGTGCCCATGACATTTTTTTTTCTGATTGTTTCAACTTGATATAAAATTATTATAAAATCATAGAATATTGTAGCACAGAAGGACTACATCTGATCCATTGTGAACTGTGAAAATGGTTTCTCTTCTCTGCTCTTTGCCCCACAGCACCTCTATCATTTCCCCTTCAAGATTTCATCCAGTTCTTGTTTGGAAGTCATATCTTTAATGCGTCTTTTCAATTCTTTTTTGGGATGTGAATGTCGCTAACGTTTATTAACCTTGCAGCCAATGTATTCCATATCAGAACTATTCATTACATAAAGTATTTTCCTGACCCTCCAGGTTCTTTTGCCAATTATCTTAAAATGTTTTTAATATCACTCATAAGTAGATTTATATCTATTATAGACGTAATTACAGGCAGTTTGGTATCTATTTGAGTGAAGCCTAGTTCTGATTATTTAACACAAGTTGCTGACAGTTTAGTACCGAGGAAACAAAATGTTGACAACACGCTGGTTTAATTTTCCCCCATGCAGTTGAGTTTCTATCTCAACTGCATCACTGCACACAGGTTAGATACCTTTCCACAAGCATTAATGAGAGGATAATTAGGAAGACCGTTATAAATAGCTTGGACTCCTGCACTTCCTAGCAGCCTGGTTCAGAGCAGCATCTGGGAAGACCTTGAAATAAATTTCTCCTGCCCTTTCCACTATAATTACATCGATTAGGGAGCAACTGAGAAGATTTAATAATCTGCAGAAAACCTAACTTCAGGCTGGCTTTTAAGGATGGTGAATGAACTGTACAGGACTGTAAAAGGGCAGCTCCATCTGTTCGGTCTGTACTCAAGTTAAATAATAGCACCCCTGACCTTTACTGTGCAGGAGATGAGAGCATTGCAGACGTAAGGATTTAACTAACCACATTTCAGTGCCCCAATATATAAAGATCATGACTTAGAAATTGGATTAGATCACATCTAATTTCAGGCAGAAAATAGTAACTAGTTCCTAGGCCCAAGTCTTAATGCTGCTGCTTTTTGAAAATAAGATCATTATGCTTCAATTTTTTGTTCTTTCAATTTTCCTTCAATTTAGGTGCAAATGAAATTGGCACCCATCCACCCTCGGGGAGAGGGGCAGTGCCACTAAAATTGGGTGTCATAGTGATCTCATGCCCATTGCCAACCCACTCCCTTTGTACTTTACTAGCAGCAGGGGAGGCATTGGGTGGTTCATCTGCTCTTGAGCCAATTGGGGACCTTATGTGGTCAGTTAGTGACTTCTAAACGCATTCCTTCTGCGAGCACTGGAATTTTAATAGCAGGTATGCTGAGAAGCATCCATCCTGTTAGCCCATACTGTGCCCAGCTGAAGCTCTGTAAACATTATTTTTGCATGCGTCTGATTTACTTATTCTGTGGTATTCGTTTTACACTTGTAATAAGATGTGGTTTACCATGGGGCATGGTTTATTATCATTGAAAACATCCAAGCAATTCTGTGAAACCCACTTTTCCCTCTAACTTTCCAAGTAACCTTACAGTTCTAAAACTACTATGTTCTGACATTGGTTTAAAATTTGTTTTGGAAGCGCAGGATGTTAAAGGCGTTGATGCTACCCTGGTTACAATTGGCCGAATGGAGGCTAAGGCTATTCTCTCTCTCTCTCAAGGTTCCTGCTTCTTGCACTGGCATTGTTTCTGGAACGTCCACCCTCTGATTAGAACGGCCTCTTTAAACACAGGTCTTTGAGCCATCCCCAAGTACAGTTGTTTAGGATCATGTACCTATGTCGGCATGATAACCAACATGCAGATTTCTCCTGTGTAGTTACAGCAGTTTGATACAACAATGTAACTTTTTTTTTAGAATCCCTACAGTGTTGAAACAGGCCCTTTGGCCCAACAAGTCCACACCAACCCTTGGGAAGAGTGACCCACCCAGACCTATTTCCCTATCCTATATTTGCCCCTGACTAATGCACTTAACCTACACATCCCTATGGGTAATTTAGCATGGCGAATTGACCAAACCTGCACATCTTTGGACTGTGGGAGGAAATAAGAGCACCCAGAGAGGGCCCACGCAGACACGGGGGAGAATGTGTAAACTCCACACAGCCAGTCGGCCAAGAGTGGAATCGAACCTGGGTCCCTGGCCGTGAGGCAGCATTGCTAACCATTGAGCCACCATGCCGCTGTAATTCACATAAATTCAACTACTCTATATGAATGAGTCTCTGTCCCAGGAAAAGGTGCTACACAAAAGATAGACTCAAAACGTTAGCTTGCTCTCTCTCCAGGGATCTTGCCTGGCCAGCTGTGATTTCTGGCACTTTTTGTTTTCAGTACAAAGGCAATATTTGATATTGTAATTTCCCTATAGGCTGAGCTGATGTGAGAATCCAGACTGTCTAAAAAACAATTGTCCCAAAACTCTGATCTATTGTTCCATCCGAAACCTCACAGCGTTGTCTCATCAACACCTATTCAGTATAGGCAATCAAGATAAATGGCTTGAATCTGGTTCTGAACCTTGGTTGAGAGAGTCACCAGACCCAAAATGTTAACTCTGATTTCTCTTCACAGATGCTGGCAGACCTGCTGAGCTTTTCCAGCAACATTTGTATTTGTAAATGACTTGAATATCTATCTGGCCTGATCCAATTTGACTGTGAATAGTTGTGCAGAATAGAACATTCTCCAGAATGTTTTTGTTAATAACTGAATGAGAATTACTCTGCACTGAATCCTTAATGATGCTGAATCACCATAGAAAGCTCATTTTTATCCTCTCCATAAATATCTGGCAAATTTCATGGAACATCAAAGTGGGGTTTAGGAAGTGATACTCGAGGTACTCAGCATAAAAAACAGTTATGGGGACCTGAGTGAGGGTCGCCATAGTGACAGAACAACAGGAGACATGCTGCAGGTTCAGTCCCTGACAAATTCTGAAATGTTGACATGGTATTAAACATAAATGCAGCATTTTGCAATGTTTACTTTGTCACAACAGTTCATGCTGAAGTTGATTCCACTGGGGAAACAACTAGTGATTACACTGAAAAGGAGCAATATAGGAAACCATAGAGGAAAAAAATGCTCATAGCTCCTGAGCACTTTACAAATTGATGACATTATATTTGCCAACAGCATATGTGAAGTATAAGTGAATGGCAAAGGCAGTAATAATTGTTATGACTCATGAAGAAACTAATTTTCTTAGCTAACTTCTGTTGCTATTCAATAATGTACAACTTGTGTCACTTGGTTATAAATTATGGAATTCCATCTCTAAACCTCTTGGTTTTAGTGAACTTACTGAAATATACAAGATTCCGAGGGAGCCTCAGATGCTGAAAAGATGTTTCCACTAGCAGGGGAATCACAAATTAGATGACAGAATAAGAAGAAATGCATTTAAAACAGATATAAAAGAATTTCTTGTTTCAGAGGGTAGTAGATGCCTGCAGATCTCTATCCCAGGGTTACAAAGATTAGATCACTGAAATTATTTAAAGAGGAGGTAGATATTTAAAATATCAAGGAATTGAAGACCATGAGGAGCTGACACAAAAGACGAGTTGAGGCCTGAGGCAGATCAGCCATGATCTTCTAGAATGGCAGGACAGGTATGATGGGCCGAATAGCCTACACCAGCTTTCAAATCTTATGTTCCGATATTTTCCTGGGAACCTCTCTCTTAAGACAAGGTCATCAACCCTAATGTAACTTAATGTTGCTCAGTGTCATATTTTGTTTTGAGTAACAGCAACATTTACAAGTTCCCCTTCAAAACACTGACTTGGAAATATACCACCATTCCTTCACTTCCATTGGGTCAAAATCCTGAAACTTCAACCACACCCTCCCTCCTCTCCCCGCCCCACACCACAAAAGAATTGTGGGTCTACTGAAACCTGATGGACTGCAGCAGTTCAAAAAGCTAGCTCACCACCATCTATCATTCCTGATGAAGGACATATGCCCGAAACATCAACTCTCCTGCTCCTCAGATGCTGCCTGACCTGCTGTGCTTTTCCAGTGCCACACTTTTCGACCAACTTCTCAAGGGCAATTATGGATAGGCCATAAAGCTATATAACACCTATATCCCACAAGTAAATAAAAGCAAACAATCCTCCCGAGAAACACCTTAGGATATTTTCCTACATTAAAGATGGTGTCAAACATGCAAGTTGTTGCAGTCTGCTAACAGAATGAGGGGGACATTAGGTTAATCCATGCATTCTACACAAGTCAAAGCATTGTAGATCATATTGCTAGTCATAGCAATAAGTTTCCACAGGCTGCTGGTGTAAGCAGAAGACATAAACATTCCTGCAGTATTGAAGTTATTAGAATTATTATTAAGCCTATACAAGGAAAAGAGGGGACAATTTGCCTTTGCAATCATGCACACTACTTAGCAGTTGCAGTGAATTAAAAATAAAGGTAACCTTCATTCCTGATTTTTAAGGTTTTTTTGACTATTATTTTGTACATGTCATGGAAAAGTACATTCAGTCCATTGCTCCTGACTAAATCGTGATTGTAGAACAGGGTGATGCAAGCCAAAATTAGTTTAATATAAATACAAGGCTGATGGTTGGAAGCTTAATCAGCATATGGAAGTGATCTCCAAGTAGTGTAAGAGCACAAAATCTCAAATTAATTTAAAGTAGCTTTTATATTGTGAGTGCTAAGCAACAAGTGCTGACATCAAAAAGAAACTGCCGAATTCATTATGTTAGGTATGAATATTGCAGGAACATGTGACATTCATTTGATTAAAAAATTGCTGTCATGCCTCACTGGGCTAGCACACTGGAAATAAAGCCCCACTATTCTCAGAATCATTACAGCAGCTAAATGTTTTATCACAGTATGTAAAATTCCCCAGTTTACCTGTCTTTTAGACCCAGGTTGGCAGGAAACACAGACTAGGTTTTCATACTTAAGAAATACTATTTACTGCAAATAAATGGATTCTATCTAGAGGTAAACAACTTTGAATCATCGACACCAACTCTACTAGTTAAAATTCTAAACCCTTAAAACTCCTTATAAAAACACGTACAGACAAAAATAAAGGTTGTTGCTATGGGTGAAGGGAAAAGCAAAGAAGGCAATCCCCCTTTCCACAGAATTCACTAAAGATGATCATTGCTTGTCAGGACTTGCTGTTCATCAATCTTACTTCTCCAGTTATTCTTCACCACCACACAGCAGACACAGAATGACTGGCTCATGAATTGCAAACTCTCTTGGAGCTGCTGGGAAGGGAGTTCCCCAGAATTTTGCCTAGCAACAATGAAAGAGCGGTAATATGTTTCCAAGTCCAGGTGATGTGCAATTTGGGTCAATTTGCAAGAGGTGCTGCTGCTCTTGATGATCTAGGTGGCACAGGTTGCAAATTTGGAAAGTGCACTGATGCCTTTTTCTCAAATCCAAACTTCATGAGGTTTTAAAAGAGCTCACTTTGTGATATTCTGAAAAGGTATTAAGTTGGAGGTTATTTTGTCTCAAAAGGGAAGAATGTCCAGATAGATTTTATTTATATATTATGGGCAAATTACATTTTGTGCAATAATATTTATGGATACTTACAATACCTCTACATGGAAAATTCTGCAATTTACACAGTGCCTCTGAAATATGTAGAGAGAGCCTTTACAAGTACCAATACACTTGGATTGAATTGAAGTGAATGAGCTTTATTTTCATATACTCCAATCCCACTGAATACAGTGAAAAGTTTGCAAGTTGCTATTTATGGCATCATCTTAGGTACAAGGTACTAAGGTACAGATTCTTCAGTACAAGTACTTAGGAGAATGCTGGAGAAACTCAAACAAGTCTGTGGCATCTGTAGAGAGAAACAGAGTTAACATTTCGAGTTTGTACGACTCATGTTCAGAAATGTTCCATCTTGCGTGATTTACCCTGCTGCATTGGTACAGAATGTAATATGATAACAAACCTTCTGTTGGACCTCACCTTGAAAGTCTAGGTGTAAGTATATTTCCATTTAAAAAGTTGTATTTTTCAACTTTGCCTTGGGTTAGTGCCATGAGCTTTTACATCAAAAGGCCCAAAGCTTCTCAAAAAACCAAACAATTTGTAAATTCAAAATAAACAAATAATGCTAAAACAGTTAGGAAGTATTTCATCAGAAGTTTAAGAAAAAAACAAGTTTATCATTTAGATCAAGATATTTATTCATGTTCTGCATTCTGATGAAACTATGGCGGTAGCCAAAAGATTGTTTTCATTTTGGAACACACTTGGTCTGAAGCAAACGGTAAAAAGTGACATATGTCAAATATCTACATGATCCAAGCATTAAATTATACCATGTTAACTGCAACTAAAGACAAATGGCTACATGGATAACTTGTAGAATATGCTGGTTGTATAGCTATTGCTAATGTGTCAGCCAAAATAATGCTAGTGATGTCAGAGGCATTCGCTTTGTCACCAAACAGAAGTCAGGATTCATGTAAACATTCAAGGTGTTTAATATGGGTTTCTTGGTAATGAATCATTTTATGGCCAGCTTGAATGTGGCAATGTACGTTGTACCCAGTTTAGAATTAACACAAAATAGCTAAATTTATGACTATCACTTCCTCCCTCTATGCAACTCCACCCCTCCATTTCCCCCATCGCACCCTCCCAAAAAAGTTGAGTGAGAACCGGAAAGTGTTCAAATGGCTCTCAAAAAGGTGGTAACTTGTGTAGTCTACTTGTACTCAGGAAATTTAATTTGTATTTCTCAATGCTTGTAAACAGTGCCCGAGATCAGAGTATGCGTTGACAGAGTCAGACCAACTGTTTTGTGTACACGGTGAAGAGTTTCAAGCAGGAGGTGATTTCAGACCCAATCTTGGCAATCAGATACCAACACCTTCTCAACAAAGCATAGGGTGTGATCTAGATTGGCCAAACATTTAAGCAAGAAAAACAGAAAGTGTGGCAATAGTAATAACATTATTAACCAAAGGGAGAATAATATAACTTTGCAAGGGTTTTTTTTAATTAAAAGAAACATGTCTCAAATGTTGAAAACCTAAACTAAAACAGTAAAGCCAATCTTGCAAAAGGAGAAGTAGGCTGATTCTTCAATAGAGCTGATACAGAATCAATGGGTTGAATCAGCCTCCACCTATTCTTGTAACTGTTTAAGATTCCAAGACAGATTGACATTTTGTTGATGAATGCCAACCAAGTGTGTTAACTTTGACATTTGCACTCTCTAATGAGCAGAGATCATACAGATTGTGTCCCTGCTCATACAGCCAGACTTGACAATATATGGTCTGAAGTGCTGCTAGTTTAAATTATGTTGTTCTAAATAACAATTTCATCCTTCTTTTTTTAAAATTCAGTTTCCAAAGAACAAGCCTTCTGTAAATATCATTGAAGCCTGACTGCTGTCAACAAAGAAGATGGTTTAATTAATCCATTAACCTGGTTTATTTTGGGAAGAAGCATTGGCTTTTACGTTGCAAAGTACTGCTTCATAAATAGATTTGAAAGCACACAACAATCAAGATTGTTTGAAATGTTCATCTTCATCAAGGATAGGAGATCATTTAATTTCTCATCTGTGAAAAAGAAAAGCCCTAAAGTTTTGTATAACATGACAAAAGGTAATTTAACAAAGATTTTTATCTTTGCATTCTTGCAAAGGGACTTGCTAGTTCAAAAATAAGCAATTTAAGAAATGGTTGCTTACATGTAAAGTTTTCTCGCTAACATTTCATCGGATCAATTATAAACAGTTGACAAATGCTGTTTCAGAAATCCAAAATACTGAAGATTGTCATGTGGATCATAAACAATTTTATTGTGCATATTTTAAATGTTCAATGTCTCTTCACAGACAGGAATGTGTTTAGGGCAACAAGCTCTTAAATGGATCCACAGAAATGGCTTAATATAATCAAATCTCTCATTTCGACAAGAAAACTAGCTAGATGACTTGAGTTTCAAGAACAACTTTATTGGAAAGATGATGACTATTAGATTTTTATCACTACCTTCAATGATATTATCACTCAGTTTGCTTATAAAAAATTATATTTTGGGTTTGAAGTCTGCCAAGAAATATGAAAGGCATGTACAAAGTGGTAGCACTTCCGTTAAGTTTAAAAAAACTTCTTTCAGCCCGTGACCAATTAAAACTGGCCAGTTTCTGAAAATATTTGGTTACATATTTATAACAACTGTGTAATTATTTTTCAGTTACTCTTACGGGGGTCTTGTGGCACAGTGGTAACACTGCTACCTTTACGCCACGTCCCCTTGTTAGAATGAGATTTTATAAAAGGGTTCAACAGGTTGTTATAACACAGAATCCCTCCACCATTTTCCCAAGATTCCATGAAAGGGAAAAAAAAGTGTAAAGGTACATTTTTAAACAGCAATTCTTTAACCAAGAGAGCACCTTTCACTTGAACATAAAGAATGATCATACCATTAGCCACAAACATTAGACATTTTGAGAATTTTCTTTTACTCTTGTTCCTTGTAACTGCAACGTGGATTTCTATCAAATGTGAAAGGAGAGAACATTGTAGTAATGAATACAAATCATAGATTCTTTACCAATGTAGGCATATTTCAGAATATAATTAATGTACATTATGAAATTTTCATAAAACTTTAGGACATGTATCTCTGAAGCACACAATTTTCTCAAAATCCATGTTTTGTTTTTATTTATTCAAGGTACAACAACCATTTGCTAATCTTTCCTGACTAGAGGCAAACATGACATATAAAAGTGATATCTGTAATGAGAAACATGTACCTGGAGTGACCCTTAGACATGTTCGTGGCTGTGCTTTAAAATTATCATTATAATTGGGATTGAAGCTTTTAGGAGATGTTTTATCTTATGTTTCTAAATTCACTGCTAAAGCATATTATGGTTTGCTAGACACCAGCACAAAAACGATTGTATTGATATATATGCTCCCAGTCATTTCATTCATACTCAATGTAGCTCTGATGGAACTGAAGTGTGGATTATCACTCCTGAGGTGGATGCACAGTTGAGAAATCTTCTGGCTTGCGACATCTGCCTCAGGATCAGCCCCAAATGTTAGGGCTATCATTCCTGGTGGTGAGGTGTAGGTAGCTGTTGGAGTTGGGACCGCACTCTTTGGAGGAGCCACTTCTGAGTGCTTAGGCGAACTGGTTAAAAGGACTGCCTCAGTCTTCGGAGTCTTTGACCCAACTGTGTTGTTAAATATTCGGTCCTCTAGCCCTCGTTGCTCTCACATACCCCACCATGTTAAAAGAAACTCCCATTCATAAAAACAAATTCAATACATTTAAATCCCTTCAAGCACCTCAGCCTTTCAAAAGAACAAATATTTTTCTTCAGTTATGAATACTGCATAAAGCACAAGATAGCTAATCCATTTGGAGCTATCCACCATACTATGCAGTTATGCCCACACCCCTTCCCCCATTCTGTTATAATGGTACTTTGTGGAAGCAGTCAAGTAGTAATAATGTTACAACGATAGCACTTCTGGTTAAGTCAACAAGCACATTTTCTTTCCAACTCTCAGACACAGTTTGGCTGAGACGTTTTCAAAATTTAAACGGTTGAGTATTTGAATAACTTGACTACTTGACAGTTCCACTAACGTCCTCCACTGAGCAGATATTTGTACTTAAAAAACAAACGTAACATACGCTGTAGAATGACACCCTCACTCCAGTGAAAATATAGTCTGCTTGGAATCAACCATGAATTCAAATGGTCCTGCTGTTTGGATTCTCTCCCATCTGAGAGTGACGTCCTTTCTCCCCTAACTGAGGGAAAACAGGATCTGTCAGAAATGGAAGTGAGACTTCTGCATCCAGGGTTTATGTACCATTTTGGATAAATTGTACAGTGCCCTCAGGTTTGTGAAAATATAGGGGCTTAAACACTAACAGAAAAATGTTAAAACCTTTGTATTTGATTTATTTTAACTGTTCAGTTTACAGATCAAAATTGTAAAATTGCATTGAAACTGCATCGTGTTTCAGAGCTAAACATTAAATTGGGGCCATCCAACTTCCCCTTCCAAATGCTGAAATATAAATGCAAAATATAAAATCGAGCATTCCATTCAAATACAAATGGCATTATTATGCTTTGATCTTTGCTGTCTAAATTTGAGTATTCTCTCTGAGGCTTTTCACTAGTTATGGATTATCAAAGGATCTGAAATAGAGGAGGATAGATTGATTTGTACCTCAATTCTGTCATGTTCCCACTGGGCTGAGTGTTAAAACCCAGGCCATACCCGCAACCTTTAGTTTTTCTGGCAAATCTTTGGCTACAAGATTAAAACAAAAACTCAAGGCTTCATCGAATACAGTGAACGTGTGATTCGAACTGCAGGGGAACTGCCACAAATTCATGTTGAGTGGAGCTTCGATGTAACTGAGAAGATCTCAATGTAACCGGATTTGCCAATAAATGTGCTATGTAGCAGAGAAAAGTTGCAAATGAAAACACAGTAAAACAGCAAATATGGGGGGAAAGCACCCTTATTCTCAATGTGTTCACATCTCACAACTGTCTGACTTTATTTTGCAAAATACATTGCAAAATGTTTTGAGCTCGATTTGGAAAAACTCAATAATCTTTTTCTGCTTAACGTGCTGTTATTGGATGCATTTTATGGTGTCCTTCATGTCATCAGTGCAATGAAACATGCCTTCACTGTTGGTACTCCAGTGAGCTTTATGCTTCAATAGGTGACAAACTTGATGGCAGGACTTCCCACTTCTTGGGGCAATCTCTGTTTTTTGGCCAGTGTTTTCTGCTTGCTGAAATCAACTTTATTTCTCTCTGGTTGACAAAACGTTTAAACTTTCGCACAGGTCTGGCCATACTCACAAAGAGATTTCAAAGTCAGATTATGGCTCGCCCAATGTTTGATAATTTCAGGATCTAGCTTGATTCAATTCAGTTCTGAACGTTTGATATAGTCATATGACAGGTTTTCAGGAGTTTGTCTAATCCAGAGTTAGCATTCCAAAACTTTGGCTTATGACAGACATATTCTATCGCAATTGCTATTTTGCTGACAGGAACAGCTGACAACTTTAAGACAACTGGAATTTTAGGTTATCCAAATTTGTCTCATCACAATTTCACCCAATGTATCATGACACCACTGCATAAAATATCCATGTACAATGAACTCCTATGAATTTTCTCCATAATTAAGCCAGCTGTGTCTGAGTCAAAAAGTCCTTTAACCTTTTATTAACCATTCATACTTGTTATGATGTGCCAGAACAGAACATTGTGCTTGACATGGGTATCCATATTCTTGTCTAGAATGAGTCAGTCCAGAGGTTACATGAAGTTTGGCTCCCTTTCATTTTTCTTCCAAATTCCCACTGAACAGTCAAATTAATACTTAGAATCTCCCTTAAGCTCAAATATTTTCTGCACTGTTAACAGTGATCTTTTTTGGACTTGTAAAATGCTCACGTAAAAGTCTGTGTATCTGCAAACATAATTCTTTCCCATGTGCTTTGTAAAGCATTCCCTAATGAAGAGAGAATTCTTTATGTTGATCAAATCTCCAAATCTGATGTAATTAACTCCAGACTCATCTACAGAATCAGCATAGAAGGGGGCCATTAGGTCTGTTCCTTCAGTATAAGCTCTCTGAATAAGTATGCATCCACTACCATTCCCCCAACTTCTCCCCATAAATCATGCACATTCTGCCTTGCAAGTTAACAAACCAGTTCCCTCCTGATGCCTCAATTGAGCCTCCTTCCACGATACTCTCAGGCAGCAATTTCAGATCTTAACCATTTGCTGTTTGAGAACATTTCATGTCACCCATTGCTTCTTTCGAGAATTACCTTATGAACCCTTCATTCTCAGTCCTTCCAACGTGAGAAGAGTTTTCCTATCCACTCAATGATCCATTATCTTGATGCGACAGTTTATCATTGTGTTATACCCAAAACAAATTATTTTATACACAAGTATTTATATGTATGCAGTCATGTTTATTACTGCTGTGGCATACAGAATATTTTAGAGAAAAACAAATTATGTACAGAAGAAATATTTCTCACTAAAGCTGTTTGTAACTGAGAACTATTTTAAGGTGGTATGTTTAGTTGCATAACACAAATCTTCTGAAGTCATTCCTTGTGTGAAGCAATTTGTGATGTTTGTGTTGTTATAGCAATATATAAATGCAACAATTGTAAATCACTGTTTAGAATATTCTGTGCACTAAGGTAATCCATGCAACTGAAAAAAAAAGTGAGGGTTAGCTGCCTCTTTGTGAAACAGAAAGCTAGGACTAAGGTGGTTTCTGCAACAGCATTTAACATAATTCTCTTGCTGCAGCATCATATTGCTTAAGTCACACTCATTACAGAGTCCTTCCAATGCACAACACAATTGAGCATTTCACAGAAATTATCATGGAATTTGCAAGTTACTTGTGTCCTTCAATTCTGTATGTGACATGCACGCAGATCTAATATTGTATATGTGTATTCTTTCACTATTAAGCTACTTTAGAATGCTCTGACAAGGTTTCACAGATTAGTGGCAGTCAAGAGACTTCAAATCCTAAAACCCATAAAATAAATGCACTGGAGATCACTTTTTTCCTTCTGGATAATGGATTTTGCCTTTCAGAGAGAGAGGTAGTTTAGTTTAACTTGGCTTGCAAGGATGTTATTGATTTCAGCTAGAAATGTACTGTAGTAGTATGTTCAGTGGTTGTTATTTAGAATATTTCACTTTGCTTCTTTTACTTATTCACAGGTTGTCAAAGTAACTTATGGTCTATCCTTAATTGCCCTCAAAAAAGTCACACAGAGCCACCTTCACGAAACACTGCCATCCACATGATGCTTAGTATATTTTGTCATAGCAGTTTGATATAATGGAGTGGCCAGCTAGGCCATTTCAAGAGCAATTCAGAGTTAGCTATATTGTTTTGGATCAGTCATTCCTTGTAAGCAGGGTGGGTAAGGATAAAAGGTTCATTTCTAAAGGACATTAGTGAATGGGATGGGTTTCATGATTATCCTATAGCTTCATGAACATTGCTTTTGCCATTATTCTTTGTTTTAATTCCAAATTTATTTAGTAAACTGAATATAGATTCATAAGCTGCTATGATTGGAGTTGTCTCCATATCATTATCCAGGCCTTTGGATTACTAGCCCAATAATATAGTATTTTACCCAACCTTGGATAAAGTGGTCTAAATGGGAAGAAATAAATGGAGACAACAATAGCAACATTTAAATCAAAAGTATTTTTCCCGTACTATGCCAACAAGATAAAAAGGCAAAGGTCCTAGAACAAAATTATTTAATCAATAACATGAAATAAACATGAGACATTACAGTAAAGATTTAAAAGAAGCACTTTATATAGATTTGGTTTTAAGTACTGGATCCTATGTGTTATCAAAGAGCACCATTACTTAACTTAGATGTGGCATGTTATAAAAATCACTGAACACTGCTTCTGCACTTTGTAAATTGTATAGAACATTTATCAGTGTTTTTACACTTAATATTCACCGGGCTGGCTTTAACTGTATAATTTATAACATGCTTAAGTGAACATTCATTGAAATATTAATCCTTTTGTTTCAAATCTCTGTTTTTGTGAATTCCCACAGAAAAGGAAGGCTTACATTTACAAAGCTATAGGATAGAATGTAATAGTTATGGTGGGGGACCATGTACACATCTTGAAGGCCCTGCTGTAGCCATTTCAATGGGCTTAGGTCCTGGCATCAGGTTTCTTGGCTTCTATTAGGGTATTTTCCCCCAGAAATCCTTGTACACAGCAGATAGCCCACCTCCAAGAGTTTCTGATCAACCAAATGCCAGCAGCACACTGGTGCATCTTCAACATCATTGGGATCAGGGGTTGGTACTGCAGTGTGAGGTAGGCAAAGAACCAGCAATGGAATCCCGGGGATATGGCACTCAGGGCAGATTCAGCGGGACCAGATAGGATGCACCAAGGAAGACAGGCAGGATGGGGTGATCTTGCTCCAGAGTCGACAGCGTGTTGCTAGAAAAGCACAGCAGGTCAGGCAGCGTCTGAGGAGCAGGAGAGTTGACGTGTTGGGCAAAAGCCCTTCATCAGGATTCTTTGTCCAGCACCATACTCTCAACTCTAATTTCCAGCATCTGCAGTCCTCACTTTCACCTGATCTTACTCCAGAACCAACCTTTTGTTGGTGGTTACCTTCACCAGACACAGAGTACACCTCCTCCCTCACCTCTATCCAAGGCCCTAAAGGAGCCTTCCATATCCATCAAAATTTTACCTGCACATTCACTAATATCATTTATTGTATCCGTTGCTCCCGATGCGGTCTCCTCTACATCGGGGAGACTGGGCGCCTCCTAGCAGAGCGCTTTAGGGAACATCTCCGAGACACCCGCACCAATCAACCAAACCGCCCCGTGGCCCAACATTTCAACTCCTCCTCCCACTCTGCCGAGGACATGGAGGTCCTGGGCCTCCTTCACCACCGCTCCCTCACTACCAGACACCTGGAGGAAGAACGCCTCATCTTCCGCCTCGGAACACTTCTACCCCAGGGCATCAGTGTGGACTTCAACAGCTTCCTTATTTCCCCTTCCCCCACTTCATCCTAGTTTCAAACTTCCAGTCCCCTTGACTTGTCCGACCTGCCTAGCTCCTTTTCCACCTATCCACTCCACCCTCTCCTCCCTCACCTATCACCTTCATCTCCTCCCCCACTCACCCATTGTACTCTATGCTACTCTCTCCCCACCCCCACCCTCCCCTAGCTTATCTCTCCACGCTTCAGGATCTCTGCCTTTATTCCTGATGAAGGGCTTTTGCCCGAAACGTCGATTTTGCTGAAGCTCTTCGGATGTTGCCTGAACTGCTGTGCTCTTCCAGCACCATTGATCCAGAATCTGGTTTCCAGCATCTGCAGTCATTGTTTTTACTACAGAGTACATGGCACTAGGTCTCAGGCCTAATCTGCCAGGGGATTCTAAGCAGGTATGATCCCAGTGAACAATGGTTAAATACCAGTTATAGTACCACTGACTTAATCGCCATTCCAACACTTTCCCATCTGATCACACAACATTTCCCCATCGTCCAGGAGTCGGGGGGAAGAAAGGAGAAACTATTAAATTCTGTCCATAGACTAGTAGAGCATAGAAGAAAGCTGTTCAGCCCTTTAACTCTATGCAGGCTCTTTGTGGAATAATCTAGTCAGTCCCATTCATCTACTTCATTCATATAACCCAGCAAATGTATTTCCTCAAATGCCTGTCCAATTCCATTTTGGAATAATTCACCATCTGTAAATCCATCACCCTAATCAGTAACAAATGCCAGTTCATTAATTCATTGGGTTAAACGTTCTTCCTTAACAATCCCCTCTGCATTTCTTAGCCAAAACCTTAATTTTCACATCTAATCTTTGTACCTTCAGCTGATAGCGAAGCTTTCATCAACTCTAGATATTTTAAAGCCAGTGAAATACTTTCAAAATATAGTCACCATAGGGAACACAGCAGGCAATATGCACACACAAGCACCCCTAACCAGCAGAATGAAAATAGTTAATTTGCTTTGGTCATGTTGATACAGCATAACTGCAAGTAAAATTCAATGATCCACAGTATAACACTTCATGCATAGATGTTAAAATACACTTTAAAACCGTAAAGTTGCTTGACTTTACATCTAGTGTGCAGCACTATATTCAGAACATTAACCCTACACTCAAGTAACAAAAGAATACTGATAGGACCATTGCAGTACTAATCTCAATTGACCAGTAAGTGGTGAAATCAGCTTATTTATAAAAAAAAAAGTCTAATTTTGAAGACATGGAAATTCTGTATGAGGAAAGGTCCTTGTACACTAATATTCCATAAAGATGTACCTTGAGTCACTTCTTTATGTTATGAAAAGAATTAGTTGCAGAATATATTTTTGTTTAGAAATTTCACAGCAACTGTTGATTTAATTGTTACCCAAGGGGAATCATCCTGTTGAGGTAGTGCAGCCAGCAGCTCTCCTCTTATTGTGAAAGTCTTATAAGCTATAATACCTAAGATTCGAGAACTTCACACTGCTATTGGTATGGTTAATCAGTTGTAAGTTGTTGGAAGTTCTCGGATGCAAGAATCTTTGAATTTCCATTGCGAGTAATGGGCTGGCTACAACTGCTAAAGGTTTCTAAAGGAGAATATCTTCTAGGCTGTGACAGTGTCAGTTCTGTAATCTCCATCGAAACTATTCCTAATTCCAATGAAACATATTTCAACAAAACTGAATCAGATGAGACACAAACACACAAATAAGTTCACAGCAGCTCCATTGTAAAGCCTGGCATGTTGATGAATGATAGAATCATAAAATTGTCTACTTTCAACGATGGGGATTGTTAAGCCTAGTCCGTACAGCACTCCGCACCAGAACTTTAAAAACATTTTAGTTTGTTTGCTTGCTAGATCTTGGTTAAAAGAATAATTGTCAGTGGCCTGGAAGCAGGCTTTCATCTCAAACAAGAACTTGCCCTTTTGCAAGAACGCACAAGAACTTTGCAAGTCATGCAAAGGGAGAAAATTAGTTGAGGAAGGGGCTGTCATAGAAATGTAGTATGACCTGAAAATAGTTGAATCAAGCTATTCATGCATTGAAATGAAAGTTTGTATAAAACCCTAGTTAACACTGTACAAAACTGGCTTTTAGCATATGTACATGAGAATTAATAGAGCAAGCTATACAGCTTGACTAGCCGCCTTCAATATGACAGACTTTGAGTTCATCGTCACTGTTCTGCAGTTCCATCGATTTCCCTAAATATTTTAAGATTATGATTGGACAGCAGAAAATAGGCATAAGCGACACAATTTTCTATGGTTAGCCTTGTCCTTTATCAATCCTCAATAACTGTGAAGTTATCCAAACCGATCATGGTCACACATTTTATGCCATCGAATAACGCTGATGGAATCAGCTTCCTACCAAAATTTCAAAACATTGACCTACTTTGACGCATGATTGTGTATTTCAAAGCAGAAAGTGACAGGGTCACATTTTGTTCCCAAATTGTTCAGTTTCTTTCCTACCACGCAGTCAAGTAAACTTAAATGTTAAAATACGTCAAGCCCAAATGATCCATTTCAGCCTGAAATTGTCTGATCAGTTTCTAAGTCAGCAGCAAAAAAATGGAAATAGACATAATGTAGTCAGTACTTACAGAGCATCAACTGTCAAATGAACAATAAAGCAAAAAGGCCTAATGCTCTTACACTTCATCTTTCAGTGAAGTTGAGATCAGGACAGACTGACGGGCAGAGGGGGTGGGGTGGCCTTGTTGGTAAGGGACGATATTCAGTCCCTTGCGCGGGGGGACCTAGAGTCAGGAGATGTAGAGTCAGTGTGGATAGAGCTTCGAAATACCAGGGGTAAAAAGACCCTCTTGGGAGTCATCTACAGGCCCCAAACAGTAGTCTGGATGTCGGATGTAAGTTAAATCAGGAGCTGAAATTGGCCTGTCGCAAAGATGTCACTACAGTTGTTATGGGGGATTTTAACATGCAGGTAGACTGGGAGAATCTTTCCACAAGAAAGAGACTTTGTGGAGTGCCTCAGAGATGGATTCTTAGAGCAGCTGGTGCTGGAGCCGACCAGGGAGAAGGCAATTCTGGATCTGGTATTGTGTAACAAACCAGAATTGGTCAGAGACCTCGAAGTGAAGGAGCCATTGGGAAGTAGTGACCATAATACAATAAGCTTCAATCTGCAATTTGAGAGGGAGAGGGTACAGTCGGAAGTGACAGTACTTCTGTTGAATAAAGGGAATTATGGAGCTATGAGAGAGGAGCTGGCCAAAGTTCAATGGTGCAATACCTTAGCAGGGATGACCGTGGAGGAACAATGGCAGATATTTCTGTGTATAATGCAGAAGTTGCAGGATCAGTTCATTCCTAAAAGGAAGAAAGATCCCAGGAGGAGGCATGGGCGGCCGTGGCTGACGAGGGAAGTAAAGAAACATATAAAGTTAAAAGAGAAAAAGTATAACATAGCTAAGATAAGTGGGAAAACTGAGGACTGGGAAGCTTTTAAAGAGCAGAGGATTACGAAGAAGGAAATACGCAGAGGAAAAATGAGGTACGAAGGTAAACTGGCCAAGAATATTAAGGAGGATAGTAAAAGCTTTTTTAGGTATGTGCAAGGCAAAAAAATGGTTAGGACAAAAATTGGGCCCTTGAAGACAGAAACAGGGGAATATATTACTAGGAACAAAGAAATGGCAGAGGAATTAAACGGGTACTTCAGATCTGTGTTCACTTGGGAAGACACAAGCAATCTCCCTGAGGTAACAGTGGCTGAAGGACCTGAACTTAAGGGAATTTATATTTGCCAGGATTTGGTGTTGGAGAAGCTGTTAGGTCTGAAGGTTGATAAGTCTCCGGGGCCTGATTGTCTGCATCCCAGGGTACTGAAGGAGGTGGCTCGGGAAATCGTGGATGCATTGGTGATTATTTTCCAGAGTTCAATAGATTCGGGGTCGGTTCCTGAGGATTGGAGGGTGGCTAATGTTATACCACTTTTTAAGAAAGGTGGGCGAGAGAAAGCAGGAAATTATAGACCAGTTAGTCTGACCTCAGTGGTGGGAAAGATGCTGGAGTCTATTATAAAGGATGAAATTACTGCACATCTGGATAGTAGTAACAGGATAGGACAGAGTCAGCATGGATTTATGAAGGGGAAATCATGCTTGACTAATCTTCTTGAATTTTTTGAGGATGTAACTATGAAGTTGGACGAGGGAAATCCAGTAGATGTAGGGTACCTGGACTTTCAGAAAGCTTTTGATAAAGTCCCACACAAGAGGTTAGTAAGTAAAATTAGGGCGCATGGTATTGGGGGCAAAGTACTAGATTGGATTGAAAATTGGTTGGCTAATAGGAAACAAAGGGTAGTGATAAACAGCTCCATTTCAGAATGGCAGGCAGTGACCAGTGGGGTATCGCAGGGATCCGTGCTTGGACCACAGCTTTTTACAATATATGTTAATGATATAGAAGATGGTATCAGCAATAACATTAGCAAATTTGCTGATGATACAAAGCTGGGTGGCAGGGTGAAAAGTGATGAGGATGTTAGGAGATTACAGGGTGACCTGGACAAGTTAGGTGAGTGGGCAGATGCATGGCAGAGGCAGTTTAATGTGGATAAATGTATGGTTATCCACTTTGGTAGCAAGAACAGAAAGGCAGACTACTACCTCAATGGAATCAATTTATGTAAAGGGGCAGTACAGAGAGATCTGGGTGTTCTTGTACACCAGTCAATTAAGGCAAGCATGCAGGTACAGCAGGTAGTGAAGAAGGCTAATAGCATGCTGGCCTTCATAACAAGAGGAATTGAGTATAGCAGCAAAGAGGTGCTTCTGCAGCTGTACAGGGCCCTGGTGAGACCACACCTGGAGTACTGTGTGCAGTTCTGGTCTCCAGATTTGAGAAAAGACATTCTGGTTATTGAGGGAGTGCAGCGTAGGTTCACAAGGTCAATTCCTGGAATGGCAGGATTATCTTACACTGAAAGACTGAAGCGACTGGGCTTGTATACCCTTGAGTTTCGAAGATTGAGAGGGGATCTGATTGAGACGTATAACATTATGAAAGGATTGGACACTCTGGCAGTAGGAAACATATTTCCACTGATGGGTGAGTGCCGAACCAGAGGACACAGCTTAAAAATACGGGGTAGACCATTTAGGACAGAGCTCAGGAGAAACTTCTTCACCCAGAGAGTGGTGGCTATGTGGAATGCTCTGCCACAGGGGGCAGTGGAGGCCCACTCTCTGGATTCATTTAAAAAGGAGTTGGATAGAGCTCTCAAAGACAGTGGAATCAAGGGTTATGGAGATAAGGCAGGAACAGGATATTGATTAGGAATGATCAGCCATGATTATATTGAATGGCGGTGCAGGCTCGAAGGGCTGAATGGCCTACTCCTGCACCTATTGTCTATTGTCTATTATTGCTAATATAAAGCAGCATTCAAAACACAGCTGAGTGGCTTGTGCTCATTTGAGTCATTTCTCTGCTATGTCCCAAAGATCTAATGGCATGCCGTAAGTGATCCTCTTGCCTCAAGGCTTTACTAAGCTCCCCAATCCTGGTCTTAATAAATCGGAGGGTAACAAAATTCTCCTGCCATTTTCATGCACCATCTCCTGGTTACCTTTCACTGACTTTGTTGGCTCTTAGTCAAGTAAAGTTTTGATTTTAAAATTCTCATGCACCTTCTTCAGCATCACAAATTTTATTTCCTGTATTGGTGCTGTGCCTTCAGTTGCCTACTCTCAGCTCTGGATTACTCCCACTCTCACTACTCTATCTTGCTTTCCTCCTTTAAGATCCCCTTTGACTAAGCTTTTGGTCATGTGACCTAATATCCTGATGTGGTTGCTGTCATTCGTTTGTGTTTTGTTATTCCAGTGCAGAGCAGCTTGGGATATTACATCAAGTTAAAGGCAGAGCGCATCAGTTACTGTTGACATATTAGCCAACTAATTAAATGAAAAGAAATTATCTTAATGAGAATGGAAGTACGTTTTTAAATAAAATGGTCAAGAAGATGTTATTACTTACAAACTCTACAGATCAGCTATAATTTCAATTGAAATAAACAATTTGCCCTTTTCAGATAAAGCACAGGTTATAGAAATAAATGGTAGTTTCTTGGAATGAAAACTATTAACTAGCAATATTGAGTAAAAGTGACTTTCTAACCTGCACAGTGTTGGACAAGCTAAAATCACGTCACTTTGGTTTTGGAGGCTTGTAGCATGTGCTCAGGTAGTGATTTTCTTTACTTACTAATAAGAGGACTGGTTTTAGGATCCAAAGAATGAGTTCAAAACCCATCTCAGCAATTTGAGATTTTGCCTTGTTTTTCAAAAACCGACATCTGTAAAGGTGGCCACAAAGCTCTTAGATTGTTGAAAAAAGCAAACCAGTTCACTAAAGTCCTTTAAAGAAGCCTGCCCAGAATACATGTGACATCAGTCCCATACCAATACAGTAATCATAGAATCCCAAGAGAGTGTGTAAACAGGCCCTTCAACCCAACAAGTCCACACCGACCCTCCAAAGAGTAACACACCCAGACCCATTCCCCTATATTCAACCCCTGACTAATGCACCCAACCTGCACATCCTGAACACTGGACAATTTAGCATGGCCCCTTCACCTAACCTACACATCTTTGGATTGTGGGAGTAAACCAGAGCACTTGGAGGAAACCCATGCAGACACGGGGAGAATGTGCAAACTCCACACAGACAGTCTGTCCGGGGCTGGGATCAAATCCGGGTCCCCGGCACTGTGAGGCAGCAGTGCTAACCACTGAGCCACTGTGTCACCCAGGGACTCACTGGCTTGAAGCAACCTCTACCAACCTCATTTGAAAATTGTATTGAAAAGTTCCTGAAAGGAGACCAATCACACCAGTCTCAGGGAAAGCCAGGAATAAAAAAAAAATGCAGCCCTCATAATGGTGCCCATTTTTAAAGCTTTTTAAGAAATTATTTTCTCAAAAGCAGTTGCTTGAATGGCAGGGGCATGTCAGTTTATGATGCTTACATTAGCAAGTATATTACGACAGACCAAAATCCTCATCCACAACATCACTATACCCAAACAAAAAAAAAACAGCATTTCTCCTTTTGAAAACAGAAAATAGTCTTGTGGTTTTTGTCCTGAAAAACTAATCTGACAAGATGGTATGCAGTTCCATACTTAACGTATTTATATCTTTTCAGCCAGTGAGCAAAATTAAACCTATTTACAAATAACATGATGATGGTCAAAAATGTTGCCTACCATGGACATCCAGCTGATTTTTAAGAGCTGTTTAGTTTATAGAAAATTAATTATTTACGTCAGCCAGCAGGAGCTCCTTAATAGTTTCAAAAAAAACTTGAGGTAATAGTCATCATCTATTTTCTGTAAACTTCAGCATAATCGGAAACAAAAATGTTAGTGCAAAAGGCTTTACTGAAATCTATCTGTACTGAATTTTCTTTTTATTGCCGCTGCTGTTTACTACATTTAGACACTAGTAAGGAAGAAGATGTGGATTTGTCTGGGTAGAGTGAACACATTAATGAAGATAAGTAGGAATTTTTAAGATTAGATTCCCTACAGTGTGGAAACAGGCCCTTCAGCCCAACAAGCCAACACTGACTCTCTGAAGAGTAACCCACCAGACTCATTTCCCTTCATTTACCCCTGACAAATACACCTAACACTATGGGCAATTTAGCATGGCCAATACACCTAACTTGTACATTTTTGGATTGTGGGAGGAAACCCACACATACATGGGAGAATGTGCAAATTCCACACAGAGAGTCGCCATAGGCTCAAATCGAACCTGGGTCCCTGGCGCTGAGAGGCAGCAGTGCTAACCACTGAACCACTTCGACTGCATTAATAGGATTTACAATTATCCACTTGTCATTTATATTTACAGTGGTGTGTGTCCTGGAACATAAGAAAATCTACCTCATTATTCTGAGTTTAAGCAAGCTAATCATGCTTTCCCTAATTCAAACTGTTCCAGTCATTGCAAAAATATGGATGAGTTACAGACAAAGTGTTTCTATTACCAGCACACAGGCTCGTGGCTATCATTGCCCAAAGGTTGAGCTGATTATCTTTACAATGCTGCTGCAGAATGATGCATAAAACTCAAAGCCATGCAGCTTCTAACAAGGTTTTCTCAAACTGACAATGGATAAAGGAGCAGACCATTATGGTCACAGAGGCATGTAGCTCAGGGAGTGGATACTTAAAAGTGAATGCTGCAGAGTGGAGAGGTATAGTGCAAATGGCACAGGCAGGAAGAAAATGAAATGTGTGCTATGTTCCATATTTTGTACTTGTTGAAAGTCTTCAAACAATCTTTGAAAATCAAACCTTAAGCCCACGCCTTTCAAATGAATTGTCGCTTCATTCAGATGCATTTTCCTTGCTAGAATGATAATTTATTAAACTTTACTGGAGGTTATTTTTACAAAAGCAGGTATAAATTAATGAAAGCCAAACATACATTTATCTTTGTTCATTTGTATACACATAATTGCTTAATTTTTAAAATTAGATTCTGTCAGCGTTAAAGAATTTAAAAAGGAGGGAATTTCATACTGCAAGACAGTACCAGGTAGTTACACAGCACTAAGTTTGAAGAATGAAAAAAAAAAGTAACCACCTGAAGCTGCCTGGGTGTCAAACTAAATTATCTAAAATTAACTAATCATTTTTCATTAATCAGTTTTGCAAAATTCTTTTTTGGTGTAGTCCCCATTGTTGTATCAGTAACAGCAGCATGCAAATTCTTACAGAAGACCAACACAGTTAAACTATTCAAGATACTTTTGTCTATGGGACCAAGCTTGAAATAATTCATTTATGTTCACATGAAAAGATAGAATAGACTTGCTGCAATGTCGGTTCTGAAATACGGAGACTCCAATAATACGGCACTCACACAGAGTTCCATTTAACTATCAACTGACTCTATACACACAAGCCATAGAGTCCTACAGCACAGCAACAGACCTTTTGGTCCAACTCATCAATGCTGACCAGGTTCCCTAAATTGATCTAGTCCCATTTGCCTACATTTGGCTCCTATTCCTCTTAACCTTTCCAATTCAAATACCTGTCCAAATACCTTTTAAATGTTGTAATTGTGCCTCTACCGCTTCCTTTGGCAGCTCATTCCAAACACACAAGCCCCAGTATGTGAAAAGGTTTCCCCTCAGGTTCCTTTTAAATCTTACCCCTCTTACCTTAAACCTACGCTCTCTAGTTTTGCACTCTGCTACCCTTGGGGGGAAAAAAATGAGTAACTGTTCACCTTATCCATGCTCCTCATGATTTTATAAACCTCCATGAGGTCACCCCTCAGCCTCTGACATTTCAGAGAAAAAAGTCCCAGCAGTGGGCGGCACAGTGGTTAGCACTGCTGCCTCACAGCGCCGGAGACCCGGGTTCAATTCCCGCCTCAGGCGACTGACTGTGTGGAGTTTGCACGTTCTCCCCATGTCTGCGTGGGTTTCCTCCGGGTGCTCCGGTTTCCTCCCACAGTCCAAAGATGTGCAGGTCAGGTGAATTGGCCATGCTAAATTGCCCGCAGTGTTAGGTAAGGGGTAAATGTAGGGGTATGGGTGGGTTGCGCTTCGGTGGGTCGGTGTGGACTTGTTGGGCCGAAGGGCCTGTTTCCACACTGAAATGTAATCTAATCTAATCTCTCCTTATAACTAGTCACAGACAAGTGCAACCACTGAGCCAAAGTGACACAAACAAACAACAGTGCTTTCACATGGACTGGTCCTTGTAAAGCAATTAATCTAATTAAATACTTAAAAATATGTACAAACAAGTAAAATGGCCATTTAATTAGCAACAGTTTAAAGAAACCTATTTTAGTCCAGCTCAGGCAAGTTAACCAATGCTACAACAGAATTATCAGTCTGGTTTCTCTTACTTGTGCATCAGTTGGCTCAGGTATCAACACTTGCCTCTGAATTATAAAGTTTTGATCCATCCCTTACTCCAGAAATTCAAATACAAAAATAAATTCTTGGATGAGATTTTCCTAACATTGGAGCTGGTGACAGTGGGAATTGTAGCCTCCTGTAACATCAAGCTCCATGAAACCAGTTTGAAGAGCAGGGAAGCTTTCTCCTCTACTCTGGACAATATTTAATCCTCAAACATCACAAAAATTGTGATTATTACTCATTTTAAATTCGTGGAAGCTTGCTATGTGTAAATTGTCATTTTTTCTATCTTAAATTTAAACATACTTCATTCGCACTAAAGTGCTCCACAAGGTTCTGAAGTATTGAAAGTCAATATATAAACTGATTCTTTCTTTTCCATCGATGCATTTTTTGATGCCTCTAGGATGTTTTAATAAATTGGGAGCATTGTTGACTTTGAAAGAGCAACATGGTTAAGAAATCCCCTTGTGATTGCTTACACTGAAGTTTTTAGTTTTATAGTGGGAGTTGGTTAGCTCAGCTGGCTGGATGGCTGGTTTGCAATGCAGAGTGACACCAAGACCATACCTGAGGTTATCATGAAGATCCCACCTTCTTGATCTCACCCCTCATTGGACAGCAAACCTATTGCCCTCTGACAATGGCAGTTGCTGCCAGATTTGCTAAAATATTGGAATTTCAGCTCTTCATTTAGTAAAAATTAAAGCAGCAGAGTCAAAGCAACTGAGGATGTTTCCAAGAACTCTAAAAGAGGATTACTACGTTAGCATTATGATTTTCAAAGAAAAGTGATTTATCTGATGGTGTCACTGACAAAACCAGCACTTATCCCATCCCTAATTGCCTTTGAAAAAGGTGGTGGTGAGATGACTACTTCAACCACTTGGTGTTGGTACACCCACATCATTGTTGCTTGGTCAAAATCCTGGTCAATGAAGAAACAGCAATAAAGTTGCAAGTCATGATTCTACGTGGCAATGCTCCATTAGTGAAATGATGCTAAGTATTCTGTAATACAAGATATTCACACATATATGGTTCAGGAGGTAGATTACAAACACATCTGATACAAAATTTTAAAAAGCATTTGAAAACAAGATCAAATTGTTTTTCCTCAAATAAATTTAATTCACACTTCACTGTAAACTAGTGAGAAATATTTAAATGTAAAATGAGTTGGGCACAAACAGAACATCGGAACCATCTGCAATAAGAGTTGGCTGATGTTCAGATATCTTTGGATCATTAAAGATAATAACAATGAGAAGCAAAGATGAATTAAGCAGGACTATGTTTAAATGTAAACAAAGTGATAAGGGTTTTTGTGAGTATCTCAAAGCAAAACCGAAGTGCAGTGTCTCTGTGGAATGAAGGTGCCAACTTTGCAGAATAAAAGATGCTGAATAAATACTTTTGGCACTATAAGTAACTAAGGAGACCATTAAGAGGATTAATATGCCTCAAGGATCATAGAAGTCTAGGCTGTTCAATCCTATTATGTAAAAGACGTTGCTGAGAAAACAGCACTTACTAAATATGATTTTCAAAATGCTTTGGCAAGAGAAATTGTACAAAATTTGTTGAGAAGCAAATACTTCATTATGTTTTTAAAGGGGAGAAGAAAGAGTAGCCAGCTAATTGTAGACCAATCAATCACATATTGGTTATAGAAAAACTGTTAAAGAACAAAAGAGGAAAAGCAAAGGTTTCCAAATAAGGAAAAGTCTATTTACTGGATATTAAAAATTTCAAAATATGCTTCAGAAAGCACCAAGTAGGAGACTAAGGAGTAGGGCTATTTGATTCAAAGCAAAGCAATAACATAGGTCGAGGCAAACTACAGGACAAAAAGAGGAATAAAAAAAGAACTGAAAGAACTGCGGATGCTGTAAATCCGAAACAAAAGCAGAAATTGCTGGAAAGGGTCAGCAGGTCTGGCAGCAACTGTGAGGAGAAGTCAGAGTTAATGTTTCAGGTCCGGTGACCTTTCCTAAGAGCAGTCCTGAGGAAGGGTCACTGGACAAGGAATAAGTGCATGCGTTTTTTGGACTGTCAAGCATTAACTAGGTGTACATAATCTATATACATTCCCAACAGAACATATTTTGCGCCCATTACATAAATGAACTTGACAGGGGCATGGAGGGAACATCAAAATTTGCTCGAGTGTTATGGTAAACTAATAAAAATACAAAACAAGAAAACAAAAGGAACTGCAGATGTTGAAGATCTAAAACAAAAATAGGAATTGCTGGCAAAACTCAGCAGGTCTGGCATCTGAGAAGAGAAAGCAGAGTTAATGTTTTGAATTGAGTGGGGGCAGACACACAAAGACAGACCATAATTAACATTTTCCCTAAACCTAGTCATCTTTCAGTACTATTGTCACTAGAACTGGAACAAAGAAATCTAGGGTGCAGATTTTTAAAAGGATCAGATAAAGAAATATGAAATCTCAATTATATAAAGGAGCGCAGAATACAACAGCAAGTGGCAAAGAGGAATCCATAAACAGTGCTGGTTAGACAATAATTGGAACATTGCAGTTTTAAGCACTGATTATTGAAAAATACTGCAGCCATGAAAATATACAACATTAGTTGACCAGGAATGACAAAGATATCTATGGCAAAATTGAAAAATGAGGCTTGCAACTGAAATTGAGAGGCTAGCTAATATAAATATTTAAAATCATTAAATGCTTTAAGAATACAGTGGTTAGTTCCATTGGAAAGTGAAACAATTACATGTGGATACAAATCTAGGATCAGTACAAGAAGCAAGAACGTAATTAAATAACCCAGGGGTTATTAGAATAAGGGCTAAGTACATTGCACAAGCAACGGACAATAAAGCTGATTCAATCACATTTTGAGTGTTGAATAAAATAATCATGAAAACACTGAATGAGGAAGAGTGTTGAAAGGTATGATTGAAGAAGGTTGTTGATCATTTGAGTCGGTGTCGGGAATAACCTCCTTCTGTACTTCAATGTCTGAGATCGTTTGACAGATTCTGGAGATGGAAAATTAAGTACCTAAGCTTGATGCATAGATAATTTATTGCTGTGTTATATGCTTCCATTTTGAAGATGCATTGATATTTGATCCTTTTGTAAATGTAAAAATATTGGCATGAAGGTCAAGAAAATCCAAACATGAATTTAATTAACAAAACAAAATTGAGCAATTTGCAAACATATTATAAGTTATGAACTCTCAGAGGGCTAGCATGATTACATTCTGTATGTGAATTGAAATATTTTACATTTTTACTAACGATTGTACATAATGTAAAATTCTACAAATGTATGAACATATTTTGAAAATAAAAATTATGATACTAAATTGTGGAGAATCTATTTAGATTTTTTAGATATCATGAAATGAAATATATCCTCCCTCTAGTTAAAATTCATTATTATAATTAAGCATTTTAACTCAAGTATATGAGTTGCTGCTTCTTTAATAGATTGGGATTTATGTTGTCAATGTAATTTGAGGATGTGTAAAATATAGGATACAAAACAGCAAGAGTGTTAAAACACCTCTTCCAAAACTGACAGGTTTGTTAGTCACCCCTCGATTATAAAACATCTCTCAAATGAACAGAGTAATGATGTGATTACTACTGATGTGATATTTCATAAGGGATTTATTTTAGCAACACCAATCTGCTTGATAATGATTTACTACACAGAATTCTAATTCAACTTAAAACAGAGTGAACATGTCATTTGCATTACATACTAAATGTTTCAAACTACCTGCATATAACATCTGCTAATGTTAATTGTAATACAAAGGAGCAAAAGTGATTTTCAAAATTCTAGTCAGGAAGGAACTACTTTAAAATTGATGAAGTATTTTTGAAGTGTAAAGATGACATCCACATTGCACACAGCAAGATCCCAAAAAATAGACAAATAACCAAATCATGTGCATGAGGAACCGAAGCATTAGTTAGAACTGAAGGGTTTCTAATTGCAACAACAGTTTCATGGCACTAACTTCATCTGGAGAAAGAATGGGAATAAAACTAAAATTTGCATTCACAGAAGCATTGTCTGTGACCATGATCTTATGAAGAATTGCCATTACATTTATAGTACTCCTTCTCCATCAACCGGGTGAAGAAGAAATTTCACAAAGTGCACTGACACGAGGTTGCAGTACTTCAGTGCAAGAAACCCATTATCATGACAGTTTTCCTACAACTGCCTTTGGAAGAAGTTGCAATCTCACATTTATGCACTTACTCCTTTCTTTTTATTGATAAAAGCAACCCAATCATTTAGAAATAGTACAGTCTTGGTTATACTGCTGCTTACATAAAATATCACAAGTAGTAAGAATTTCTTAGCATTGTGCATTTTCATAAATGAAAAGGATAGCACACCAGCAGTACCCACATATACAATCTGTCAGACTGAACTTATTGCAAAATGTATTGAGCATAACCAGAGAAATGTCAATAAACAAAGTTAAAAAATACATAGCTAGTAAATGGTAGAAATAAGTTTTTAATTGACTTTTGTAGCACAAATCTACAATAATGACAAAAGAGAACTTTACGGTAATGGAAGACCTCAATGATACAACTTTTCATCATGACATGTTCTGTTGGTCAAATGGTGTTTTCAATGAGATGCAATTTTGCTTTCAATAGCCTGAGGGATTCAGGCAACCAAATGGTTTTTGGAAGCTGATTTAGAATTTCTAGTCATGAAAACATTTCCTCAACAGTTTAAACTATTAAGCAATAAGTAGCTGTTAAGTGAAGACCATAACATTCCATTTCAGACTAGAATCCTCAATCTGCTTGTGGGAACCAGGCTGCTTTGGCACAATAAGGGGCAACCTATAAAGCAGAACTATAGGAGACCTCAGGCACACTCATTAAACACAAATTTACTTGTTATTTACATGCAATTCAGAAGATCAGTAGTTTACACGCATTGCATTATTAGATGGTTTTGCAAAATCTGGTGATCCTATCCCTTTCTTTCATCATAACCATTTGGCATGTGTGACTAAAATGGCCTGCCTACATAGATATTACCACAAACCTGTTCCTTATTGCCCTCTCTGCAATGCTACTGCTTAGGAGGCAAAGACTCATCCACTTGCTGAGGGAGGAAATTCCTCATCCAGATAAAACTATCAAGAAAGTGAACTCTGGTAAGCTAAAATATCAAAAGAGGCTGATTTGGATTTGGGAAGCAGGACATAGATTCAGTTATCATGAGCCTGTGGGATGCAACAATCAGACATGCAATTCATTCCTCAAATGTCGGGTTCAGTAATGTATCACTATTACTGCATCATCCAAATATATTACACCAATACTTTGTGGGTACCATTGTAAATCTTGTAAGTTAACATGATGCAATTTCCAATTGTACAATATGATAATGCAATATTGAGGCTATTTAATAATTGATATGACAGGCATGCTTACACTTAAAATGCTGTTATGCTAATACGCATTTTGAATCTGGTTTGATTCGCAGTAGTGTCTCCAATGACCTGAATTATACCCGAGTAAATGCATATTAGTTCAATACCATTTGACAGTCTGAAACAGATTGAACCTAACCGAGACATTACATCATAATCTTTGTGTTAACATGAAGCAAAACCACATCACATCAATGCAACAGTTGTATTAAAAATATGAACTGAATAGATGAATATAGAAAGAAAAGAAACTTATCACACAAAATAGCTTTGAGATGACTGAACAAATATATAACACAGGTAAACTATTACATTAACAGCAAGCATCATTCACATTAATTGCATACCATTTAAACTCTGTAGTAATAAGTGAGGGGATCAATTAGTTGTAGTTAGTTAAAGTGCTTAATGTGGAAATACAAAAGGATTTAATAGCCTATTAAAGAACAAATTAAACACTTTTGACAATTCAAGATCAAAAAATGCCTGATAGAATTCCAAAAAAGGCATGAATATGCTTTGCTGAACAACTACGTTTTCCTACTGGAGCTTGGATGTAAATTGAGCACATCTGCAAAGTTTGTTTTACTGTAGAGTAAATCAGTTATGTAATATACCAACACTAGTACACACCATCAGGTTCAAGAATATCTTCAAAATCATATTCATTTTCAATGCATGTCTGGTACCTATATGATTAATATTATTGATTGTTACTTGACACTGACAGCAAGACATGGAAGGCCAGGGGTTTCAGCTCGTTGCAGTTTGGAATAATTTTCCTTTAATTATTACTGTGTGAAATTTAAAAAGTCACTAAATATAACTTGTACTTCTAGCGTTTTATCTCAAACAGAAATAAAGATATATGGATGAAATCTCCATTTTAATTTTTGAACTTCTAGTTTCAAAGGCAGACAGAAAACTTTGTTGCAACAGTTTCCTCTCTATAATATTTAATAGTAAAAAAAAGCTAAACTACTAAAGAACCAAAATTAATTACACTCCATTGCTAGTTATTTATTTCAAATGGCTGCAAAAAAAAACTTCCAAGTCTGCAGAATAAAAACAAATCAAACTAAAGCTCTGCTTCTCAATACTCAGGAGTTGGATTAAATTTCTAAAATGAAGCATTTCCAGTTAGAAACATTAATAATTGACTTCAGAGTCTGCAAGTTTACAGAATAATTTCAGAGTACAGTCCTGTATTACAGCCATGACCACTGAAAGTGTAACATTTCTCACTGGCTACTGAATTTTGGCAGGCACAAATTAAATATTTAATTTCATGATTGTGCAATCGACCACAAGAATAAAATGACAACAAATCATGTTTACTGTTTTTTGTATGATTTTATGCTGTCAATGAAACTATTTTAGAGACCAATAGCATTGTCTGCTCCAAGCATAATCTAAGAAAGACATGTAATCTTTTCCAACTCTTATTGAACAAAGATACCTCCACCAACCTCTTCCAGATATTCAGTAGCATTTTCCAGCAAAAATGAAAACCTCCACTAAGAAATTTCTCTCACAAGCAGAAGACTTTGTTGTAATGGACTATATACACACTCAAATATCCCAACAGTAATTCAGACGTCTAACCCGCACAAAATGAACCTTCAAATGTTGTAATATGTCAGAAGAGCACAACTGATTCTGACAGTGCATTCTGTGACTAAAGTACAGGACTGCACCTAAAGTGATCTGGCGTTCCACTGAAACGGCAAAACCGCCCATTGCTGTTGGCCCATTCGTAGAGATTAAGCTTGCAGAATGAACTTGCATTCCTCCTACAGTAATTTCTGAGAAGAAGAAAAGTGTTGTAATGTTAAAACAAATCCTGCTGCACATCATTCACTGTAAGAAACATGCAACAAGTCATAAAATAATTTTTCCAAGTACAAGTCAGTTTTGAGTTTTCTTTGGAATGAAACAATGACTTGTGTAGGAATACTTGAATTGAAAAGCGATCACTCCAAATTTTACAGACTTTGGTGTATAAACTGAAAAATGTGATATTGACCCATCTCAACATCTCTCCTTTCAGGTTGCCAGTCTCTGTTTCTTCTTTCATTTCTTTCATTCCTCAATATTCACTATTGTTATGCTATTTAATAGCTAAAGTATAGAGCAACACAAGAGAACAAAAAAAACCCAAGATTTAAAAAATCTACAGGTGTCCAGGATTGGTTAAGAGTCATAGAAAGTAAATAAAACTGTTCAAAAAGCAGATGGGATCCTTAGTTTTATAAAAAAGTAGAGGCATTGAAAAAACTCCAATATCTTTTCAGCAATGTGGAAACCAATAAGAAACATCTCTACTGCAGTGTTATTTAAAGTTTAAGCAGGCACATCACCTCTTCTTAGGTTTTTATATTCTATCCCTAGTGATAAAGTCAATTTTTTCACCAGATTTTCTTGTAGCCCTGAGATGAGGGTTTTAAATGTCCTGAAACGCCAATCCTTTTTGCACTTACATTCAGTACTGTCAAAACCCATCCATTCTGAATGAACTTCGGGTTTTTTTTCCCAACAAAATGTATCAACTCATGATTACTGAAATTGAATTCCATTTGTAACATTTTCAACAATTCACCCAATTTAAATCAATACCCTTTTGGTCTTTTAAAGATTGAAATACATTACCAATTTTAGCAGGAACTACAAACTTTGACAGCAGCCCTTCCAAGTCAGCATCTAAATTATTGATATGTACAATGCACAAAAGATGCCATCAATCCAAAACATACTTTATCCCAAGTAAGTTTATTTTCTCACTCTTGTCCAGTTTGTTGCCAGGTTTCCATTAATGCTATAAAGTTTAGACTTGTAGGAAAATAATTGCTTCTGGCTTTTCCAGCTTAGAAACTACACTCTGCAACATTACAATCCATTACTGGAGAGAAGAGTGGCCAATGTGTCTTGTCCCAGGAATGGGAGGTCACTTAGAATTTTGTAATGTTCCAACTCAATAACTCATTTAATGAAAGCTTTATTAAATTAACTGGCAAACAAAGCAGTGAGCCAGGAGCAAACACGGAACAAAAATTAAAAAGGGGAAAAAAAAACACTTTTTATTTTTGGGTTTACCTAGTTGTGAGATCTGATGGGTGCTGCCAAGTACTTGAATAATTTCTGTATTCTCTATCAGCCACCTGATCCATGAGGCACAGCAACTCTTGCATTGGACCTGCAAAATAATACATTTAAAGAGCACATTGGTAAAATATTCAGTTTTTAAATTTCAACATGCTGCACTCTGACATGGAGACTTTAATTTTTGTACAAGTTGTTTTGTATTACAAGCATTCACAGAAAATTGATTACACTGGACAGTCTCTGATTAAACCAGGAGTGTCCAAACTGTGGCCTGTGAACCCCATGTCCCTTAAATTTCAATCAATTCAGTCCTACTGTATAATGTTTGCAGTAGATTATGATGCTTAAATTTTGTAGATCATGAAAAGGCTGACTCAGCATCACTGCCTCATTTGGTGGACAAATCCCAAATTAAATAGTAAACATGTGTATTACAAATCCATACAGGGCTGTATACTTTCAAGGAGTTATGATATTGCTGTATTCCTGATGAAGGGCTTTTGCCCGAAATGTCGATTTTACTGCTCCTCAGATGCTGCCTGAACTGCTGCGCTTTTCCAGCACCACTCTAATCTAGAATCTAGTTTCCAGCATCTGCAGTCATTGTTTTTACCTATATAGGCTGAACAGGCTGGGACTGTTTTCCGTGGAGCGTCAGAGGTTTATAGAGGTTTACAAAATTTTGTGGGGCATGGATAGGATAAATAGACAATGTCTTTTCCCTGGGGTCGGGGAGTCCAGAACTAGAGGGCATAGGTTTAGGGTGAGAGGGGAAAGATATAAAAGAGACCCAAGGGGCAACTTTTTCACACAGCGGGTAGTATGTGTATGGAATGAGCTGCCAGAGGAAGTGATGGAGGCTGGTACAATTGCAACATTTAAATGGGTATATGAATAGGAAGGGTTTGGAGGGATATGAGCTGGGTGCTGGAAGGCGAGACTAGATTACATTGGGATATCTGGTAGACATGGACGGACTGGACAGAAGGATCTGTTTCCGTGCTGTACATCTCCATGGCTCTCTATGACTCTGTGACTCTATGTGCAGTTTATGCATATATATTAACATAATTAATTTTTATGTTTGGATTTTGAACTAGTGGCATGTGGATTTAGGCCTGTATTTATAGAGCAGAATTAATGACTAACTTTTCAGTATTTCTGAAGCCATGAATTTGTTTAAAAAAACTGAGAGAGAGGGAGTCCCTGGCATGATAATGCAAATTTATTTTCATTGGCAGAGCTTTAGGAGTGGATAGAATAAACATCGAGGAGCATTAGCTTGCTTTCAGTTTAGAAGGTTCTGTGTTTCTTTTTGCTAAGGGAATAACACATAGTTTGGGAAGCTTTTTGTTTCAGTTTGCAGAGGCCCTGATTGTAGTTCAATGTTAGGAACAGGTTCTCCTAGGGAAAGAAATTAATTTTGAATTGTTAAGAAATAGGTTACCTCAATTTCAGGGTTTTATTGTGAAGGATCAAGACCTACAGTGGTGGTTAGAACCATAAAGGGATTACTTGAAGCTAAGAAAGTCTAAGCTTAGTTGTGTGACAAATCAGGGAAGAAGCTATCAAAATCTCAAGACTGAGAATTAAAATAAACAGTTAAATCAAACCTATCAATATGAAAAAGAAGGGGCTATCTCCGGTGATTGAGTACTGATGGTGTTAGGATAGATAGAATTACATTGTTTACTTTTGTGTTTTGAAATCTTTCACATTTAATCATATGGAAAAAAGCTTGGTTTATTCTATTGTATCTTTTCTTTTGTGTAATAAACTTCTTTTTTGTAGTTAAATTCAGATCTGCAGCATTGCATGCTTTTGCTTCAGTGAAAGACCACCCAGTAAAACAAAAATAAAATATGATTTTCAAACCAGATTTCAGCCTTCAATCTGGTTTGTCTAGTAATAACATCAGCTAGGAACAATCTTCAGCAATCTTGCAGGATTTAAATTGGATTTAAGAAGTATCTATGTCTTTCTTTATAAAGTAACAGCTATGCTGGTGGTTCTGATCATAAAATGGCTGCAATGTGGTAAAGTCTATTGCATAAAATTTAAGTATTGCTCAGTGTTTTCTTGTAGTGTAAAATATAATGGTAGATTATTTGAAATCTTTGACAAAAACTAAACCGTGGGAGTTAGCAGATAAATTGAAAGTGGAAGTAAAAGCAGGATCTCACAAGGAAGAAATGTTTTAAATAATTATTAGATATTTAGAATTGGTCAAAAGGAAACGTAAAATTGGAATGCCACAGCCAGAATTAGCTGAGATAGTTTGAAATGAAAAGACTTGAGTTAGAAGAAAATTGGGTAATAGAAATTGAGCAAAAAGAAAACAGATAAAGATGAAAAGTGAAGAGAAAGAAGAGAGTAATGGAATTATTTTGTAAAAAAAAAAACTTGAACTCCAAAGAAATGGGAAACTGAGAGAACATGAGTTTGCCAAAGAAACTCTTACAGATAATAAGGAAGGAGGAGATAGCATCTTGGATGATGGTACTGATTCCAATGAGTGATTTGATCCAACAAAGAATCAGCACCTAATACCGAAAATGATTAAGATGGAGTCAAAAAGTATCTTACCCTCATTTTAGAAGGGAGTTGGGCAGAAAGTGGCTGAGAAATGATTGGACCTTAATTTTTCCAAGACCATTCTCAATTTTTTCCCCTGACCTGAGAGATCTAAGCCACTGATCCCACAGTGCTTTTGTCCCATCCAAACTCCATAAATGTCAGATTAACTGTTCCTCTTGTAGTGCAAAAATTTAATTGATAAGCTTCAAGCATAAGTTTATAAGCACAGACAAATACAGATGGCTGATGGTCACATGGAAATCTACAAGGAAATTAGATGAATAGAAAATCTGTGGATGAAAGAGATATTTTTTTTTGAAAAGAGACAGAAGGTCACCAAAGTAATAAAGACAGGAACTAAAAACTGATATAAATAACGTGACATATAAGAAGACTAGACATACCAAAGTTAAATGCAAGGTAGATCGCAAGTGCAGAAATGTTTAAGGAATCTTCAAAAAAAGGGAGGCATCAGGAAAGGATGTAGGTAATAAAACTGAGGTAGCAGTACAGACAGAAGATAGTTCCTTGGAACGTACTTTGAAGGGAAAATTGGTTGGAAATTCTTCTTCAAAATTGATAAGGAAAATTAGACTACTGGAGGTTCTGAGTATTTTATTTATTTCAAAAGGGGAGGTATTTCCTTGTGCTTTGGTTCAAAGAGGTAAACAAACAAAGATATTGAGACACTGGAGAAAGCCAGGGACTAATGCTGGCTGATGATACTATTTACCTGACAGAGGGGTTAATGAAAGACAAAATATTAACTGGAAGTATACATGGAGGTTACAAACAAGTCACATTATAGAGAGTTAAATTAAAGAGTGATTTAGTAAATGGAGACATAGTGGAAATAATGAAGCCATGCTGACTCTGCTTGATGAAATTATTTGTAAAAAAGATATTTCTAGGTGAACTGATATTATACTTTATATTAGACTCTAGCATTTTCCCAATAACTGATGTTAAGCTAACTGAGCTATAGTATTTGTCTCCTCTTTTTAAATAAAAAAGTGTGACACTGGCAGTTTTCCAATCCTCTAGGGCTTTTCCAGAATCTAAGGATTCTGGGAAGATTACTACCAGTGCGTCTACTATCTCTATAGCTATTTCTTCTAATATCCTAGAATTTATCCCATCAGGCACAAGGAACTTATTGGTCTTTTGCCCAGTAGTTTCCCTAGCATTTTTTCTCAAGTAATAGTCATTGTACTTATTTTCTTTCCTTCTTACTCATTAATTATTTAGTAATTTTGAATAGTATTAGTGTCTTCTACCATGAAGATTTGATGCAAAGTATTTATTCGTGTTCTCTACCATTTCTTGGTTCCCCAATATTATGTCCCCAGCCTCGTTCTCTAAGGGGTCTTTGTTAACTTTGGTCACACTCTTTATTTTTAGTATATTTAAATAAGTTGCCACCTGTCTTGATATTCCTTGCAAGTTTACACTCAAAAGATATCTTCATTGTTTTTTGGGTTATATTTTGTTTGTTTTTTAAATTTTCCCAATCCTCTGACATACCACCAATCTTTGTCACATTGTATATTTTTTCTTTCAACTTGATCCTACCTGAAACTTCCCTGGTTAACTCTGATTGGCTATCTCCTCTCCAGAAATCTTCTTTCTCACTGGATACATCTATCAGCTATGAAATATTTTCTTAAATGTCTGCCATTTTTCCTCAACTATCTTTACTGCTAATCTCCTTTTCCCAAAGCTTTTCAGCTAGTTCTGGCATGAAACATTTGTAATGATGAAGGGCTTTTGCCCGAAACGTCGATCTTACTGCTCCTCGGATGCTGCCTGAACTGCTGTGCTTTTCCAGCACCACTCTTATCTAGACCCTGTTCAGCCTATATTCCAACAGTGGCCTAACCAATGTCCTATACAGCCGCAACATGACCTCCCAATTCCTGTACTCAATACTCTGATCAATAAAGGAAAGCATACCAAACGCCTTCTTCACTATCCTATCAACCTGCGACTCCACTTTCAAGGAGTTATGAACCTGCACTCCAAAGTCTCTTTGTTCAGCAACACTCTCTAGGACCTTACCATTAAGTGTGCAAGTCCTGCTAAGATTTGCTTTCCGAAAATGCAGCACCTCGCATTTATCTGAATTAAACTCCATCTGCTACTTCTCAGCCCATTGGCCCATCTGGTCAAGATCCTGTTATAATCTGAGGTAACCTTCTTCGCTATCCACTACACCTCCAATTTTGATGTCATCTGAAAACTTACTTACTGTACCTCTTATGCTCACATCCAAATCATTTATGTAAATGACAAAAAGTAGAGGACCCAGCACCGATCCTTGTGGCACTCCACTGGTCACAGGCCTCCAGTCTGAAAAACAACCCTCCACTACCATAGATTCCTGAAGAAGGGCCTGTGCCCGAAACGTCGAATCTCCTGTTCCCTGGATGCTGCCTGACCTGCTGTGCTGTTCCAGCAATAAAGTTTCAACTTTGATCTCCAGCATCTGCAGACCTCACTTTCTCCTCCACTACCATACTCTGTCTTCTACATACACATGTTTAAGCATGAAATGTTTCCCCAAGATGCCTTACTGCATTTAAAATGATCAGCTGAGAGGGTTGGAACAGTCACAATTTCACCCCACTCAAATATTATGTGGGATAAGATCCATATAAACAGAGAACTAGCCTCATTACGAGCTGAAGGTGGTAAAAGAAAAGTCAAAACAGTCAAGCTGGTGAATATTCCATTCTCTAGTTAAGAGTAAGTTGCATCCTTAAAGGCACCAGATCTTACCTCATTAATTTAAATTTACAGAAGTGTTCCAAAGAATGCCTACAGTCAAATAAATACAAGGCTGTTTAAAAAAAAACTTTGTTCAGTCTCAGTTCATTCAGAATTCTGTTGCTTGCTTATTTTGATATGCCAGCAAACAAAGTACTGTTGCAGTAAATATATAGATCCCAAATCTATCCACCACAGCCTACCTACTTATGCCACACAAAAAACGTCACCTCACCCAGGACATGGCTGCCACCCGCTTCAATTTTCTACACACCCCATGTACCTTGCTGTGTGTCTGGACTCTGTCCACAAAATCAAACCAATTAGAACAATCCAGATGATAAAATCTGAATATAGAGGAACCTCGATTATCCAGCATTTGATTAACCGAATTGTGGATTGTCTGAACAAGACCTCAAGGTCCCGGTGCTTGGCTAACTATGTTACCTGGAATTCAATTAACCAAACGAAATACTCCCCACTCGAATCGAGGTTCCTCTGTATTATTACAGATGTGCGCTATGATCAAGTTGTGCAAAATACTAAACATAATCAGATGATCTTCATCAGATATTTAAACCTTTTCACCCCTCTGTTGCAATCTATGCTCATTTTGCTTAGCCAATATGTTACTCAGGAGTGCAGACCTGACTGCAGACAACAGTGGAGGATTAGAGTTTGCGCGAGTGGGTAAAGGGCACAGACCCGAAGACAGCAGTGGAGGATAAGAAAGGTGAGTGGGTGGGAGGGCAGCACAGACCTGGTTAGAGACAACAGCAGCATAAGGTGGAGTAAGCTCAATTTTGAAAAAAAAAGTAAAAATTAAACTCACATGAGTTGATTGGCTGGTGAGTAGAGCAGCTTTTTCCCTTTCCCCAAAGTTGGGCATTAATATAAAGAGGAGATAAAATATTTTTGAAAGATAACTAGGGTGAGTAAAACATTTAAATGAACATCCCTAAACTTAAGAGGATGCCATTAGAAAAGGAGTGAGTAGCTGGCTGGTCTTTTCAAAATAAAAGTTTTGTTTTCTTCTAGGTAGAAGAATGCCAGGGAAATTCTGGCTTTACAGATGCACTGCTGTGAAATTTGGCAATCCCAGGACATTTCTTGTGTTCCCAGTTAAAACTGACTTAAGCAGCATAGGAATTGCAGTACCTCAAGGTAGGGTTTAGGATTTTGAGCACAATCGGCCATCACTGCACATATACCTAAAGTCTGGAGCTTTATTGATAACACTTTTATAGATGTAGTCATTTCACAACTTAAAAGTCTGCAAGGAGGAGTAGTGCAGGAGTACTGAGTACATCTAATTCTCCAACCAGTACTTGGTTCATTTGGGGAAGGTAAACACTAGTCGAGTGTGTGTTGCTGGGAAACCCAGCAGGTCAGGCAGCATCCGAGGAGCAGGAGAATCAATGTTTTGGGCATAAGCCCTTCATCAAGAATTACTAAGTTTATGGCATCTCAGCTGTTCAGGTGCACAAGAGATTCACAAAAACGACTGAAAGAGTAATGATAGCTGTTCAATAGTTAAGGGAGCAGACTGGCATTTCTGGGGTCACATATACAAACCTAGGATGTTATATTGATGCCTGGTGGCAAGGTCAAGGATTTTATTGAATGGCTACAGAGCACCCAGAGAGGGAGGGGTGGGGTAAGAAGGGATGGTGATGCAAGGTATGATTTTAGATTTTAAGATTTAGATTTTATTGTCAAGTACAGAAGTACAGGAGTACAGTGAAAAGTGTATAATGTCACCACACACAGCCTCAGGCATGTGGGCCAAATATCTCAATGAATGACTGACAGACCACAC
Source organism: Chiloscyllium plagiosum (assembly GCF_037043375.1). NCBI lineage: Eukaryota > Metazoa > Chordata > Chondrichthyes > Orectolobiformes > Hemiscylliidae > Chiloscyllium > Chiloscyllium plagiosum. The sequence goes on from NW_028270168.1 coordinate 25,810,380, forward strand.
CCAACTGCCTCAGACTGTCTGCAGTAGGCAACATGCTGATTTGTGCTCAACCAGCCTATGCAAAACTCAGAAGCTAGGGCCCAGTGCCAGATGTGATTCTGCTATTAGACAACATTTAGTCATTCAGACTATGCTAAGATTTATCCTGAAAGTGAAATGGGGCTCTCTATTCGTATAATTTGTAAGTCATAAAAGCTACATATATTCATACAGAGGACTCTGCCAAGCCCTGCTGAACAATGGGCTACCTTCAAAGAGGAGATGGTTTTGGTATTGTCAAGTTACATCTGTCAATTGGGAAATGTAGGACAAACAAATCTAGACTTTCAAGTGACAAAGGTTATAGAAATTAAGAAAAAAAAAAGTGTGTTTATGACAGATATCTGGCAGTAAATGCAGTTGAGAACCAAGCCTAATAAAAAAAGGTTCAGGAGAAAAAGCAAATACAAAAAGCAAAAAGAGAGATTATATTTTAAAAAGGCTAATATAAAAGGAAATCCCAAAGCCTTCTATAAGTAGATCAAAGGTAAGAGGAAGAGTAGAGTGATTAGGACTGAAAAAGGGGTTCACTATTGGAGGTAGGAGGCATTGCAGAGATTTTGAACGAATACTTTGCATTGGTCTTTACCCATGAGGCAAATACTACACAGGTCATGGTGACAGAGGAGGAAACTCAGTCACTAGAAAAGGTTTAAAATCAATAAGCTCCAGGTATTGGATAAGCTGTCAGGTACTTAGACTTGATGAGAACCAGATGAGATGCAATCAATCAATGATACTGAACGAAATGAGTGGAAATTGCAGAAGAAGTGGTAATATTCTTTTTCTCATCTCTGGATTTGGGGCTGATGTTAAAGGATTGGAGAATTGCAAAGATTATGCCTTTGTTTGAGAAAGTATTTTTTAAAAATTGGCCCAGCAATTATAGATCAGTCAGTTTAACTTTCGTGCTGGGGAAACTTTAAGAAACAATTATTTGTGATAGAATTAATAGTCTCATAGAAAACTGGAAAAAAATGTTGATGTGGCGTAAGCAGATGTCCAAAAGATATTTTCTATGATGCCACAAATAGGCTTAAGGAATCTTATAGGTCATGGAATAGGAGGACAGTAGCAATGTGTATACAAAATTATCTGAGGGATAGGAAGCAGTGTAAAGGTTGATTAATATGTTTCAGGTTAGAACATGGTTTGCAGCAAGTTTCCCAGGGGTCAGTATTGAAATCCTTGCTTTGCCTCATATACATTTATGATCGAGACTTGTGTGCAGGGAACAATTTCAAAACCTGTGGATGACATAAAACGTAGGAGAACTGTAAACAGTGAGGGGAAGGACAGTATAAACTTCAAAAGGTCATTGACATACTGGTGGAATGGGTGGATTGGTGACAAAGTTTAAGGCAAACTGTAAGGCGATGTGCTTTAATACAAAGAACATGTAGAGACGGTATAAACTAGCAGAACTATTAGAATAAGTGTGCAGGAGCCCAGAAACCTGTGTACACATGTACAGAATTAATTTAAAAAAGTGGTAGGATCAGAAGGGAAATCTGTTAATAAGACAAAGACAGGCAGGAGGCTGGAAGAACAGTCTCAAGCAGCATCAGAAGGTGGAGAAGTTGACTTTTCGGGTGGAACTCCTCTTCAGGATTTGTTAATAAAGCACATGGCATTCTAGACTCCATAGAGACCGAGTGTACGAAAGGAGGGAGATTATGATAAACTTATTTAAGAGACTTGTTCAGCCTCAGCTGGAGCTTTGTGTATAGTCTCAAATCACACTGTAGGAAGGATGTGAATGCATTGCAGAGTATACAGGGAAGCTTTCAGAGGTGAATTAATTCAATTACGATAGTTTTCAACTTCATGAGGGGTGTGGGAAGAGCTCGTAGACAGAAACTGTTTTCATTCATAAATGGATCAAGAACTGGAGGAAACAGTTTTGAAGACATTTTCAAATGAAGCAAATGAGAGGTGAGAAAGAATGCTTTCACTCAGGGCCTAGTTACGGTCTGGAATGTACTGTCTGGAGATGTGGTGGAGGAGGCAGGTTCAATTCAGGCAATCAAGAGGAAATTGGGTTATTAATTGGAAATGTTACAGGAAAAAGTAGGAGACTTGCATTATGCTAAAAAGGTTAGTCGGCCAGCAAAGATAGGCTGGGATGAATAGCTTTATTTTGCACTATACCACTTCTGTGATACTGTAGGACAACATCCTGACAAAGTCAACCTGCCTATTTTGAGGTTAATCAGTTAACTAAAATTGACAGTTCACAGATCCAGCTGCATCTCCATGCTCATCATGATCCAATCAATTAACACCCTCCTCTCAAGTCGTATGAATTGATATTAGGGGCTCAAGTGGTAGTGGTGGTGTTCTTACCTCGGGCCAAGAGTCCGGGGTTCAAATCTCACCTGTTCCAGAGGGCTGTAATAACATCTCTGAACAGGCCGATGAGAAAATATCATCCCTTTCAAAGCTCATCCTAGTCCTATCGAGTGCAATATGAAAAGATCTGAGTTTGTGTCTCTTTTTCAGCGATTTCAGGTTCTGTACTGGCAAGTGCTGCTTGAATTGTTGGAGAGCTACATTGCCAAAACCTATTCCATTGTTCCTATCACAGATCTGTTCATCATTTTCTTCCTTATGCTTCCAAACCAAACAGCTTCATAACGCAGCAGTAGATGCAAGTGGGGAGAGTGAGAGTATTAAGTTGCAGCTGTTTCATGTTAAACAGGACTGGACAGTGGGGAATTGCTGACTGTCAACAGAAAGCAAGACATTGCATAAGAACTGTTTAATTGTCAAGAAAACAATTTAAATTATCAGACTTTGGAACTTCAACATGGTCAAACAGGTTTCCAAATGTATGCACTAAATAATAATTATCTATAATGTTTGCACATTCTTTGCAGGTTTATTTCTCTAATCTATCGCACTGGCTGATAGCCAATCGACTACACCAAGCAATTTAATTGTACAATTTTTATTCCTTAGCTCAAGACAACTAGATTCTGTCCTTCAACTCTCTGGGACATTTTCCTTTTCCAGCCCTGCAAAACACCTCTGCTGAGTTTGCTTAAAACCTCTCCAGTAGTACTGGCATAATGGCCCACAGGAACTTGGTCCCAGCTCTGTTTGGATGAAACCATCCAGTTTGTAGTGGCAACCTACACCCTCAAAAGCCAATGCAGTGTCTAAGGCATTCCCTTCTGTATCATCTTTCCAGCCACGCATTCATTGTTTTATCTTCCCATTTCAGTACTTGCTTATGCTTGAGATTGTGAGTAATCCAAAGATTATGTTTCAGTTCTCGATTGCTATTTTGTAATAAGCTCCCTAAATTCTGACGAGTGGACCATACCATCTGGCTGATCATTCTCCAAAACAAAAGTCCAACTCCACAGTGGACTGTTGCTATGCACCTGCTTAGACCCCTGAATTTAAACAATAATTGTTCCATTTCATTTAGATACTGGGGCAGAGATTGAGATTCCCTCAATTCACCAAACTGCTAATGTTCTGTTCAAGATGTACTTTGGCCATGTTACATTTTAAAAGAACTAGAAAGTCCAAAAAAGCTCACAGGAAAAGGAAAACAGAACACAGGAGATAAATGTACGTGGACAATATTTCAAAAGAATTGGACTTACTCTTCTGTGCAATGAAACTAAACCAAATTACACAGAATGTGTTTGATGTCACTATCTGTAAAGAAACCTTTTTCCGACACAGTTTAAATTAATTACAAACCAAGGTGACTTTACAAATAGAAGTAAGCAAATTTTTCTGTGCCCTCTGGATTTTTTTCTCTCTTCAATGTTGTAGCATTTATAGTTCACATAATAGAAAATGATTCAAAACTCCAAAGCATTTCTTGAATTCAGACCTTATTTCAGATTTTCATAAGTTACCTTGAATCCTTTGACCATTGTTTATATGGTGTGAAACGAGTCGAAGGTACAAATTCTTCCGTCGTTCTATCTCTTCATCAGACATCCAAATCATTCTGAAAAAAAGAGGGAGAAAAGAAACTTTAAATCACTTAATAATGTGTCCACATTTCAATTAGTTTGAAAACATTCCAAAGAAACATTCCAGACAATGTGCGCATCTGTAGAAATCATGTGTCCTATTGCTCTTACACATCAAAATATAGAGGCACCATGAATGCTGAGCTTGGTATACAGCAATGCTCCCACCTACAGGCTGCACTGAATAATGAATTTAATGGATAATGGCATGCAAACTAAATTGGACAGACATTGATATGCAGAAATGGTTAGCAAAATAGCATTTTCTCGACAGTTCCAGGCCTCATGAAATGTTCAGTGAGTAATGTAATTGAGGCCATGCTAACGACATTCAACAAACAACTGTTGTGCATGTTTAAAGGTAATGTCAACATAGTTTTACCAGACTATAGGACTGCATGAGACAGACATAAAGATGGGATTAATGTCAGGGAGAGGTCGAGTACTGAAATCATAAATGGAAAGTGTTAGAATCTTGACCATCATTATATAATAGTCAAATAACGTGTTGCAGGTAAGATGTGACAATTATAACCAGCAAATATTTGCACTCAAGTTAATTGTGTCACTGCTTACCTTGTACTCTGCCTGGTTTCTTCATGCTCTGATGTTTTTATGTCTGGATTATGTATCTGCAAATTCTTTTTGACAAGTTCTACATTACGCTGCTTGCGCCTTCTGGCTTTCGATTTAGATGATGATCGCGTCTTTGCCATAAAGGAAACAAAATCTCCATAAGCACACACAATACAACTAAAATAAGAGCTTCAGCGACAATCAACTGAGGGGATGAGACCGAAAGAGTTACTGATTTTCAAATTCATAATCTGAATTATTCACCCAATTAAGTACCTCCAGTGACTGAAGGACTATACAAATAGTGTACCAACCACCATGTCGTATGCAAATTTCGGGGAAAAAACCTGGAAAGAATATGCTCAGAGACCAAAAAGTATTTTAAAAGCAATAGGGATCTCATCAAATCCTGTAGACTGGTGCTATTGAAGTACGTTTCCATAGTATTTCTTTCCGTCAACCCAGAACATTCATGTTTGTCAGTCTGTGAGAGAGATTTTGAAGGGGATTAGTTTCAGCTAGTAAAATTATATGTTGACAATTCATATTTTTGTTTGCTTGTGGTTAAATAGATTTATTTGTAATTAATGATAGTTTGTGTTAAGTACAGAGACCTGATCAGTGTTTCCTACTAGACAGCCCTACAAGCTGCTAAACTGGAGACTTGAGTAATTTGATTAAATCTTTAACTTCTGTGATGACCCTGGAAGAAGTGGGTTCGAATATGATTTTCCACAATGAATTGTGACAAGACTAATTCATGGAAGGTGAGCTTTATTTGTAGGAAGACAAACTGGGCTGGTTAAGCTAGTATCCATTGGAGCCTGGAAAGAGACAACTTGATTGAAACTTAGAAGATCCTGAGGGACCTTAACAGGGTGGTGCAGAAAGGCTGTTTCCTCTTGTAGGAGAATCAGAAACTATAGGTCCCTGTGAATTAATAAGGTATTATACATTTAAAACAGAGATGAGAAGAATATTTTTCTGGAAGTCAAATATTTTTCTGGAACTCAGTCTTAAAAAAAGATGTTGAAAGCAGAGCTCACTGATATTTTTAACAGAGATGTGATCTTGCTGAGTAACTGGTTGAAAAGTTTGCAGAAACAAGCAGCAATTCGATCAGCCGTAATCTTATTGAATGATGGAGCGGACTTGAGGGCTCAAATGGCCCATTTCTGTTCCTAATTCATACTGGTGTGTACTCAAATTACCACAAAATGCTTAACATGAGAAAGCGTATAGAAGAGAGTAGGGTTAAACTATTGAAGCAAGTGAAGAAGAATGTCAGCATGCTTAATATGTATTGTGTGTTACATAATAAACAAAATTTTAAACTTTCCATAATCATTCATCAGGAATACAAATGATTTAGAACATTGAACATTCCAGCGCAGTACAGGCCCTTAGCCCCTGGTGTTGCGCCGACCTGTGAAATCAATCTGAAGTCCACCTAACCTACACTATTCCATTCTCGTCCATATACCTATCCAATGACCATTTAAATGCCCTTAAAGTTGGCGAGTCTACTACTATTACAGGCAATGTGTTTCACGCCCTTACTACACTCTGAATAAAGAAACTACCTTTGACATCTGTCCTATATCTATCACTCCTCAATTTAAAGCCATGTCCCCTCATGCTAGCCATCACCATCCAAGAAAAAGGCTCTCACTGTCCACCCTAACTGTCTGATTATCTTATATGTCTAAATTGTATTTTTAATATTAAAGACAGACTACCTTAGTTTAGGGTCTGATAGTTTTGGCTTTAAGTGCAAATCCAATCAAATTGGAGTCAAAGTCATCCATCATTCATCCAATGATTGTTAAACTAGTGATCGATTTAGAATACAGTCTCACACTGTAGATTGATACATGGCTAACTGTATGTTCATGTCTCTTTGATTACTTCAGCTGTGCTACACAAACTCATTGAAAATCTCACACAATGACATGAGAAAAGCATTATGGAATGCTTACCTTTCGTTTCTTGACTGCATTGCCACCGTGCACAGAAAAGCTGACATTTTCTTTCACCTTAGCATCTTTGGCCTTTTCTCCAAAAAATGTTATGACTCTTTCAGAAAACTTTTGCTCACACATTAATTTATTGTGATCTTTCAGCAAATTTGGTGAGTGGCTCGTTGACTTAGCTACGAGTGTCTTGCCCTGATCTGCTCCATTTCCTGTATGGTTCCTTTCATCAACTTTTCCATTTGCAGAAATTGGTGCTTGGCTGAACAAAGCAAATTCCTCATGTGATAGGTGATAAGTCTGATTTGCTTTTTCCATGTCACCACTTTCATGAACACAACTGAAATTATGCTGTTCAGGGTTGAGACTTGGATTAGCTTCTTGCTCCACCTGCAGTACAGTGAAATCTGTTGATGAGACATCACAAAGAACTAGTCTGCATTTCATCAATAACAAGGTAGCTTCCCGGTCAATTTAATGTAATTGGAGAGAGACAAATAGAGTATAAATGTTTGTGACAATCTGCTGTAAGTGTTTTATCGACTAATTTTATTTGCATCACATTTCCAAACCGGTGAAATGGCAGTATCAATATTATCCTCATCTGATTCCTGAAGATTCACATTTATTTCCTCAGATGTAAGACCTGGTCCACTGTTACCCCATCAACCAAACTGACCAAGGGATTTGGATTAAAGAGAGGATAATGGATTAAACATGACTAATTGATGCCAAAACCTGGATCAGCCATGATTGAATTACACACATCCAAATAACCTACTTCTGCTCCTCAATTGTCTTTTCAGACCTGCTCCTTGATTCAATAACATCTTGGCTGAACTGTGGGTGTTCCAAATTCCACATTTTTTTCCAAACCACTTTTTTTTTCTTTATTTGTGCTTGAACATGTCATTGGATAACATATAACACTGAAAATTTATTTACATTGACGGTCTACAAAGTGTTTTCTTGTTTCTGATGAAAACTATTACACAAAACTAGATAAACAAGCTAATTATCCTAACTTAATTGTCACTTCTACCATTTAATATATCCAAACCTTACGACTGATGAACATACCAATCTCGATCAAATTAAGTTGCCTCAGCTAAATTTTTTTTGAAATACAAAGACAGAGACTATTATAGGCAAAGTTTAAAAAGACACAAAATTCTGTAGAATTTAACTGGCTTTGACATTATTGGAAATACAAAATGTAAGTCATTACTAATTTACACTTCTTCATGTAATCCTGTAAATTTAACTATTATGACAGCAATGTCACTGTGAAAACCTTGTTGCAACAAACATTACACTGAAATGAAGTTCCACATTCTGATTTACCTCGATAACCCTAATTCCTCTGCCTAACAAGAATCTATTTTGCCCTGAAAAACATTCAATGGCTCGGTCTCCGGAGATAGAGAATTGCACAATTACACAGCCCTCAGAAATAATTTCCCTCATTTCTGTCCGATAAGAGCAAATCATAATTTTAAAACATTGTGGTGAGTCCAGATCTAAAGTACAAAGGGAACTAACCTTTCCATGTCTACCTTATAAAATCCCAAATGGACTTGGCAGCCAAGTCACCTCGCACTCTTAGAAACTCGAGTGGAAACAAGCCTGGTCAATTCAAATTTTCTTGATAAGACAACTTGCTCATTCTATGTATAAATCTAGCAAAACTTCCCTGAAATGCCACCAACGTAATTCCTTAAACAAGGAGACCAAACTTACATTACTCAAGATGTCACCAATGTATCATGTAACTGAAGATAACATCCTCACATTTATGTTTGAATTTTCTTGACATAAAGAATACCATTCTATTAGCTTTCTTAATCACTTTCTGTACCTACATAATAACTTGTAACTCATGCATTAAAACACCTACATCCTACCATATCTCAGAGCTCCGCAGTTGTTCTGTTAAATAATATTGCCTTTCATTCTTCCTACCAAAGTGAACAACTTCACATTTTCCCATGTTATACTATATCTACCAGATTTTTGTCCATTCACTTAAGGATGCAGGCCAAAAAATGTATGTATTTCATCTTCACAACATTCTCTCCTACTTATTTTTGAGTCACCTGCAAATTTAGCCATCATACCTTTGTTGCCCTCAGCTAAGTCATAATCACACTGTTAAAAAAATTGATGGCCATCCCAGACCCTGCAGGACACCACTCATCACTGCCTACAAATGTTACAAGGTTCCACTCCTTCACAATGTTTTCTACTAACCTTTTATCCATACTAATACATTACCACTTACACAAGAAGCTTCTACTTTATGCAATGGTTGAACAGTGCAACAGGATTCTGGAGTTGAATGATCTCTCTCATTGAACACATACAATAACAAAGAAATCACAGGGTGGAATTACAGCAGGAAATAACTCAATCTACCAAGTCTGTGCTGTTTCTTTTCTAAGAACAGTTCAGTTTGTCGTCATAGAAGGCAAACAATCCCACCACTGCTTATCATTGATGTAGCATTCTTTGGGTTACTGTTTGTGGCCCACTAACTTGGACAAAAATATTACCTGGTCAGTCATGTCTGCTAGCTCCAACATCTGACTTATTTGTACTATCTACTTAGAATTTACTCCAGCTGGCAACATCTAAGAGTGGGGCTCTGTGTATTTCAGATGACTGAGTCACCAATACTGCATGGATCAGTGCCCTCAGTACTCTGCAACCACCTTCATCTACACCCTCCAAACCCTGGTTCCATGACCATTCACTCTCAGGAAGTGTACATGTGCTTCAGGAGCTCAGACGTTGATGGTTTGACACAACTGGGATTTGACATATGCTAATCTCAAAAGCTCAGTTTGTTCCATATTCAAAATTTGTACATTTTTCCTCACCAATCATCCCAGCAGCACCTACACCTATAATAGGATCATTAGCCACCATTTCTGCCACCTCCAGCAAGATGCCACCGCCAGATACACATTCTCCTCTCCTCACTGGTCAGCTGTCCGCAAGGACCATTCCATCCCTGACATCCTGACCCACTCCTCTTTCCACTCCCAACACATCCCTGTGGCACCTTGCCCTGCAACCACAGAAGGTGTAACACCTGTCTGTTTACTTCCTCCCTCCTCAGTAGCCTAGGCCCCACACTCACCTTGCAGGTGAAGCAACACTTTACCTGCACTTCACTCAATATGGTCTACTGCAGTCAGTGCTCACAATGTCATCTCCTCTACATTGAGGAAACAAAGAAGGAGTGAATGCTTCACAGAACAACTACATTCTTGCACAAAAAAGACCCTGAGCTTCCAGCTGCCTGCCACTTCAACACACCACATCCAAAGTTTCATCTGCACTTCCACACATTATTTACTATATCCGTTGCTCCCGATGCTGTTTCCTCTACACTGGGGAGACTGGACACCTTCTCTCAGAGCACTTTAAAGAACATCTCTGGGACACCCGCACCAATCAACCCCACTGCCCCGTGGCCGAACCTTTCAACTCCCCCTCCCACTCTGCTGAGAACATGTGGGATGGGTCTCCTCCACTGTTACTCCCTCACCACCCGATGCCTGAAGGAATAACGCCTCATCTTCTGCCTGGGGACCCTCCAACTCCATGGCATCAATGTGGACTTCACCAGTTTCCTCACTTCCCCTTTCCCCACCTAACCCCAGTACCAACCTTCCAGCTCATTACCGCCCTCATGATCTGTCCCACCTGTCAATCTTTCTTCCAACCTATCACCTTTAACCCCACCTCCATTCACTTATTGCATTCTCAGCTACCTTCTCCCTAGCCCTACCCCCTCCCAATTTATCTCTCCATCCCAGAGGCTCCCAGCCTCATTCCTGATGAAGAGCTTTTGCCCGAAACATCAATTTTTCTGCTCCTTAGATGCTGCCTGACCTGCTGTGTTTTTCCAGCACCACTCTAATCTTGACTTCCACCTTATTCCTTGGCCAACATCTGTCTCAGTTCTGCTGCAGTGGTCCAGCGAAGCTCAGCACAAGCTTTCCCCATGTCTTTCTCCCAATCCCCCCACACCAGACCTTGTCATCACATGGACTGCTACCCCACACAATCCATTAGCAGCCATTCATTCTCCGAGACTGACCTTTATCCACACCTTTCTCCGTCCAACTTTTTTCTCTCTCTCCCTGGATTCCACCTCCACCTCTCGTTTACTCCTTCTCCCTCTCCCCATCCATCTTTTGCATAAATACTCGCTATCATCGGTTCTAAACGTTAACTCGCATTTCTCTCCACAAGTGCTGTCAGACCTGCTGAGTTTTTTCAGCAATTTCTGTTTTCGTTTCTGATTTCCAACATCTGCAGTTCTTTTATATATATAAAATGTTTTCATTTCTGCTCCAAAACTCTTTTCTTTCATAGGTGAACTAGCTTATCACTGTCAGCCCTATAGGAAATACTCAAAGGAGTGAACTCCCGGATCACAATAATGTTATTGAACATTTTTCTTACGCACTCGGCTCTAAGTTCAAACGCATCTCGCCATATACTATTCAAACAGCTGCATATTGTCAGGGGTGGGGGAGTTTCTATACACTTTAAATTTCTACAAATCTTACAAAGTTTTGGTGCACACTTTGAGTTACTGACCAGCACAACGAGAGACACCTTCCAGAATATTTCTACATTAGAGTAAAGCGCACCAAATTTGGCGAATTTTCCAAAGACCTACTTTTTCTTTCACCAACGAACATATAACGCGCACTGGAACCTCTAGGCTTTACTTTTTCCTCATCCTAATCTTTAAAATAAAAAAAAACTGGTAGCAACTGTCTCACAACGCTCCTTCCAACTTTCCCCCCATTGAAAGTTACTGCAGGCTGCGCACGCAATCCATCAACAAGGTTGTCAGGCCATTCGGCCCACAGCTCCTGGATACAGGTGTAGCCAGGCTGCGTGCGCAGTCCTCACCTGTATCATGGAGCCTGTTCTCGGATTGGGGAATGGGTGGAGAAGTGGATATTTGGATATGTTCTCCATGTTGATGGCCTTCTGAAAAGTGGATACACTTCACTGTACAAAAGGTCCTGATGGTAAACTGAGGAAACCCTGCTGACTGAGGTTTTTGATGATAAACTATATAAATGTATGTAGATTTGCTGCTTACGAGTTACTAATGCGACACCAGTATTCGCCAGACTCTACCATTGAAGTGGCGGTGTTGCATTACACACTTTAAAGGTATTTCATTGACTGTCAAGCACTTTAATGGCATCTGAGAATATGAAAGGTGCTATAAGTACAATTTCCTTTAGTTAAGAGGGATTGGAAACAAGTTTTATCTGCAGTGGAGGATTTTTTTTAGTTAATAAGTAAAACAAGACAGTGTGAAATGAACAACACATAAAACATCTTTAACATAAATTGGTGCAAAGCACTTCACGGGCACAGTATAAAACGAAATGATGCACAAAGATACAATAGGTCACATGATCAAAACTTGGTAAAATACTTCAGATTTAAGGAATATCTTAAAGGGGGAATGTAATATGAGATGACAGAAATCTATAGGAAAGGAATTCCAGTTGTTATAGGACATGGGTAACTGCAGACACACAACCAATGGTGGCGTGATTGCATATAAACATAGCAGCAAGAGTAGTTCCTGGAGCCTGCTCTGTCATTTAATAATGATTGATCTGATTGTAACTTCAAATCCATATTCTTGTCGACCACTGTCAACTTTTTACCCTTTGGTTTAGCAGAGATCTCTCTACCATTACCTTAAAAATATTTAAGGGCTCTACCTGGTCAGGAAGACTTCCAAAGACTCATTACTTCCAAGGAAGAAAAATAATGACTTCATCTTTGTCATTTCATGGCACTTTATTTTGAAACAATGACTCATTGTTTTAGATTTTCCCAAGTAAAAAATCTACCTCTCCATCTATCCTGTCAAGACCTCTGTCTTATTTGTTTCAATCAAATCACCTCTAAACTCCAGTACATACAAGCTTGCACTATGCAATTGTTCCTCATAAGACAACTTCTCCTTCACCCACTCCCCCCCAACCACCACCACTATCGTTCCAAGTATTAGTCTGGTAACCTTCTCTGCATTGCTCCAATGCATTGGCATCGTTCCTTAAATAAGATGATCAATACTGTATACAATGCTCCATAAATGGTCTCATCAGCCTATATAACTGAAGTAAAACTTCCCTACTTCTGTATTCAATTTGGCTTGTGTTAAATTATACCCCTTCAATTAGTTTTTCGAATTATTTGCTGTCCCTGAATACTAACCATCCATGATTTATGCACATAGACACTCATTACATCTGAAAGCTCGCTCATGTTTCTTTTTCACTTTCCATCCAAAATGGACAATTTCCTATTTTCTATACCATTGCCTATTTGCCATGTCTTTGCCCATTCACTTACTCAATCTTTTTGCAGCTGCCTTATCGCAGAGGGAAAAACAGTAGTACTGCTTGGAAATTAACACGTTGATATATTGGAGCTCCATTTTGAAATACACACAATAAACTAGACCAATATGTGTTATTAATAGGTTTTACTGGTTTATTTTCCACTATGGTGTCCTCTTCACAACTTATTTTACTATCTATCCTTGCGTCACCAGCAAATCGGGGTTGCTCAAGAAGCCTGAGTGTTGTGCTGCTGAAATTGATTACGAGGCCCATAGAATGAATTCAAGTCAAGGGGAGAATGTTAAAATCAAATTGTTGCTTGATCAGGAGCCAATAACAATCAGTGAAACTACTAATATGTAAACTAGATTTGATCCAAAGTATAAGGGAGAAAATGATAATGCAAAGGAATAACATGAGGGGAGCAAAGAACAGATGGGGAATGAGCAAAATACAAAATGAATGAATGTGAATGGAAGTGTATTTGTTTCATGCCATCAGTTTGTCAATTGCAATTCCTTCTCCTCCTGAATCTGTATGTTAACATCTAGTGTATCCAAATACTGAGGCAGCAGACCCAAAGGCACCAGTAAACAACTTGATTGGTGAAGCAACTAAATTAATTCACTTTAAGAACTCTAATTAGATTTTTTATGCATTCAATAGCTCTGCATGGAAGAAATTATGTCAAGATAATCAACAGGCAGCATAACTTCATTGGCACCAAAATACATTTTAACCATTATTACAGGCTCTGGTGCACATTCTTGAAAATTACCATGGGGAATTTCTAATCTAGACCTTTCAGTAGAGACCTCGGTTTGAAGACTCTTCTCCCTCAGGGGTGCTTTACTAAACCATGCCTCATATCAGGCATGAGATCATTTAAATACAGGAGACATATTTCTGTTCTCCAGAAAGACACTGCAATGGTTGAAGAGTTAGGGGGACAGACATGAAGTAAGCTGGACTGAAACTTGTCCAATTTAGGTCACCACTCTGAGCTCTGTACACAGCTGTACTTGCAAAGAATCTTCAGTTTTGCCTCCAGAGTGTCTTCTACTGACTGTTCATTATTGACACCAATATGAAATAAGTTGCTCCTGCATCTAGTGGAATTGATGTAAAACATGGAACAGATCATGATTAATTAATTTGCATGTACTTATTCCGACTAGTTTCTCTGATATAACAGCTCACTGGGAAATGGTGGTGAGACAGGAAAGCAATGGAGCATGGCTTCTACAAATCTGGGAGGATTGACACATCTGTCCTACCGTGAACATGTGTGTCTTGTTTATACTATAGTGTTGGTCACACTTATGGAGGCAATGGCTCAGTGGTATTTGTGCTAGACTATTCATCCAGTGACTCAGGTCATATTCTGGGGAGCTGGGTTTGAATCCTGCCATGGCAGGTGGTGGAAATTGAATTCAATAAAAATCTGAAATTAACAGCCTAATGATGACCATGAACTGTTGTCCATTGTCAAAAAAAAACCCCATCTGGTTCATTAATGTCCTTTCGAGAGGAAACTGCCGTCCTTACCTGGTCTGGCTTACCTGTGACTCTGGTGCTACAGCAATATGGTTGACTCTTAACTGCCCTCTAGAGAATAAATGTTGAGCCAATGATGCCCACTCCAGTGAATGAAAAAAATCTGATGGAATAAAAATTAAGTAATGCAATTGGTATTGCCACACAAATGAATCTTGGTCAACAGTAATTAAAGCACTTTTACATAGATAACTTCAACAAACAAGAGAAAAAGAACTGAAACTGCTGAATATCTGAAATGAAGTCAAAAATTGTTGGGAATACACAGCACCCTATCAGTTGCCAACAAAAAGAAATCATAGATTCCATGCAGTGTGGAAGCAGGCCATTCAGCCCGTCAAGTCCACAGTGACCCTCCGAAAAGCATCACACCCAGACCAATCCACCCTATCCCTGTAACTGTGTATTTCCCATGGCTATTCCATATAACTTGCACATCCCTGGACACTATAGGCAATTAGGCATAGCCAATCCACCTAACTTGCACACCTTTGGACTGCGGGAGGAAATCAGCGTACACCCACGCAGACACGGGAATATGTGCAAACTGCACATAGACAGTTGCCTGTGGCTGGAATCAAACCTGGATCGCTGGTTTGCCACAGAGCAATATTTCTAATGCGGATTCTTCAACAACTGAAAAATTCATTTCAGGCCTAAATCTTAATAAACTATCTAGAATAAATATAAACTATATATATCCCACTAAATGATTCATGTTATCTACTTTGAAATTGTACAACTAAAATCTGCTGACATCCAGCTCCCACTAACCCCATTATAATGGTTCTGTTCGCCGAGCTGGGAATTTGTGTTGCAGACGTTTCGTCCCCTGTCTAGGTGTCATCCTCAGTGCTTGGAAACCTCTTGTGAAGCACTTCTGTGATCTTTCCTCCGGCATTTGTAGTGGTTTGAATCTGTCGCTTCCGGTTGTCAGTTCCAGCTGTCCGTTGCAGTGGCCAGTATATTGGGTCCAGATCGATGTGCTTATTGCTTGAATCTGTGAATGAGTGCCATGCCTCTAGGAATTCCCTGGCTGTTCTCTGTTTGGCTTGTCCTATAATAGTGTTGTCCCAGTCGAATTCATTTTGCTTGTCATCTGCGTGTTTGGCTACTAAGGATAGCTGGTCATGTCATTTCGTGGCTAATTGGTGTTCATGGATGCGGATCGTTCGCTGTCTTCCGGTTTGTCCTATGTAATGTTTTGTGCAGTCCTTGCATGGGATTTTGTACACTACATTGGTTTTGCTCATGCTGGGTATCGGGTCCTTCGTTCTGGTGAGTTGTTGTCTGAGAGTGGCTGTTGGTTTGTGTGCTGTTATGAGTCCTAGTGGTCGCAGTAGCTGTCAGTGGCTGTCAGTTCAGAAATGTTCTTGATGTATGGTAGTGTGCCTAGTCCTATGGATTGTGGCATGTCCTCGTTCCGTTGTCTTTCCCTTAGACATCTGTTGATGAAATTGCGCGGGACCACTAGGACTCATAACAGCATACAAACCAACAGCCACTCTCAGACAACAACTCACCAGAACGAAGGACCCGATACCCAGCATTGGCAAAACCAAAGTAATGTACAAAATCCCATGAAGGACTGCACAAAACACTACATAGGACAAACAGGAAGACAGCTAACAATCCACATCCATGAACACCAATTAGCCACGAAACGACACAACCAGCTATCCTTCGTAGCCACACACACAGATGTAAAGCAAAATGAATTTGACTGGGACAACACTACTATTATAGGACAAACCAAACAGAGAACAGCCAGGGAATTCCTAGAGGCATGGCACTCATCCACAGATTCAATCAATAAGCACATCGATCTGGACCCAATATACCGGCCACTGCAACGGACAGCTGGAACTGACAACCGGAAGCGACAGATTCAAACCACTATAAATGCTAGAGGAAAGATCTCAGAAGCGCTCCACAGAAGGCTCCCAAGCACTGAGGATGTCACCTAGACAGGGGATGAAACGTCTGCAACACAAATTCCCAGCTCGGCGAACAGAACCTCAACAACGAGCACCCAAGCTACAAATCTCTCACAAACTTTGAACCCCATTATAAGCCCAAGAGCAATTTCAAAAATGGTCCTTTTGTTCAATGAATTCATTTTGCAATCACTACTTTTGTTTTACAGAACTTCAAATAAAAAAATGGATACTATGAAAACAAAAAAGTATAGCTGTTAGAAAAGATATACCACAGATATACCTGTCTGTATTGTTGACTTCTACCAGACGTTCCTGAAGGTAAGTTCTGTCTCTAATGGTATTTGCAAATGAGTTTTCTTCCAACATTCCCCTCACCATATTAATGGCATGAACATTCAACTAGGCAACTTATTGCTGCTACAGATTTAAACTACACAAACGTTAAAACCTTTGTCTGTGACCATCCTAGATACATTTAGGCGGCAATTACATATCTCAGTCTTTTTCTTACAAAGAATTAACTTTTCAAACTTTATGAACTATAGCATTTTGCAGCAGTCAATTTCTTATACTCTTTTAACCTTTCACGTCTGTGGAGACTATTGCAATTCCACATGTCTGGAATGATTGTATGGGACTTTATATAGAGGAATGAAGAAGCTCATCATCTATCTGCCAGCAAGGATCTGTTTTCTCCAGTGCAGAAGCTTAATGTTTACTTAGCTTGTGTAACTAGTGCAGGTCAAAAATGAAAATTACTACCCTTCAGGTTGAAAGCAATCATGGCTACAAAAGAACATTTCTTCACAAAATACTTCACAATGTGACTTACATAGGAAGAGGATTGTGCCAACCTGCTTCAAATTTTGACTTTCTAACCTAGTAAATTCATGGGGTATCATTTGTCAGTAGTTGCAATATTTGTGCTGTTAGTGATTGATGTTTTATTCTTTTATTATTTAGATATATTTTGTATGCTTCCTACAATATCAGCAAACATATTTGCCATCATTATTCAATATTCATAAACAGTTTCACAGAAATTGCTTTATGTGATCCATGTTATAGAATAACCCTCCCGTGAAGCACCCTGCAATGTTTTGAATCAATAGAAGCCTTTTTAGAATGTTGCCTTCTGTTTACATGCAGATACTACAGATAACCTGCCAATCCTAGCCTCTAGGATGCAAAAATTTACTCAAAGCAAAGTTCAAATCTGCTTTTAGATTTAGTGTGGTGGAGGTATCATTTAACCCTTACAGTCTAAAATCTCAATTTTCCCAAATTGTCTCCCTGTTGGCCCATTGGCTTCAATCCAAGATAGTCAATATAGTGGTAATGTCCTTTTCCTTTTTTTCTCCATCACACACTGACACTGACTAGGTATCTAGCTTAGGACTGCGTAATCGCCTTGTGTAATAGCTGAGACATGGTAGATGTAAAATCACCAGTTGGATGACAGCCGGGACATAGGATACAATTCTAATCCATGGATGTATTGGTATATTAATTCCCAAAATCCATAGTTCCTCCCACCAGGTGGTAGTCTCTATACATTCAGTGTCACTGGCTAAGGCCTGAGTCTACTGCTGAACTGTATGGTGTCTATGATATACTCAACTTATCTCATCCCAGCTCAGCGTGAGGTGTTTGGGCGAATGTGAGGTAACATAAGAGAACTAGTCTAGGTACTGTGTCACACAGTACTTTCCTCAGGTTGGACAGGAATTACTTTTACATGTTTCAATCAATTCTTCCTTTGCCACACTTGCTGGCACCAATCGGTGGAAGCACATTAGGTGGTTGTAAATGGGGCAGGATTGATTGTTCTCATATTGAAACTCCTGTCATCAGCTGGTGATACAAAGTCTTCCATCACCCATGTATACAATTTGCATTGGCTCTTTTGCTATTCATATCATCGCCATCGTACAATTAATTGTACCATTGAATCTGCAACATGCCACTTGCGATATATCAATAAGGACACGTGACTGATGAAGATTCAACACTATAGGTCATTATCCTCCATCTGCATGTCCAAAAATTGAAAAGACCTAAAAACCAAAGTCTTTTTCAAAAACAGACCCAAATGCACCTGTAGAAATGCTAAGTTTGAGCCTTTTGGAAAAACACTCTGCTTAACCCAAACAGGCCTAAAAACACCGTTTTTTCCCAAAAGCCCAATCTCAGCATATCTACACATTCCTTTGGGTCCTTTGGAAAAAATCTTCACTTTTAAAGGTTTGTTCGGTCCAAGTGAAGTTTTTTTCCAAAAACCTATACGTATTTGGATCTAGCTGAAAAACAGCTAGTGCCAATGTTTTTTGAATGAAAGGTTCCTGACCTGTACCTCTCTCTGGTCTATTACTAACTATAGTAACCTGTATTTCGAGGGCAAATGTCAGTACATTGCGATATCTGCTATAATGATTTCCATTTTTTACTCTGTATAACGCCCTGCTGAGTGTCATTTTAGGTATGACAGTATGAACAAGACAAATCCAAATAACAAATTATTACTTACTGTACATTTCAGCAGTAGTTCTATATACACGTTAAATCCCTGAGCTAACAATCAGTCAAACCATGGCTGTGTTGTGAAAGGCTAAAAGCTGAGCATTTGATATTCATAAATGAGCCATATTCTCATAAATTTATCTCAACTTTTCATGTGTTTGTTCAAATATCCATGATCCATAGATGAAGAAAATATTATCCCTACTTGAATCATCTGATATGTGTTTACTCATCTCAATCAATTTGTTAATGGAACCTGCATGACCCTCCAGCATAGTGGTCACACTTTGTATTAGACAAGCGTGTGTCTAAATAGATATCTTAACTTCTTTGCCCCTTTTTAACAATTTCCTTAAGCTGTAAACTTAGTGCTCAGATCTTTTGGTCCACAGTAGCTAAATCAATTAAATTAACTATCGAAGTTAGACTTCATTTGGAGTACTGTGAGCAGATCCGGGCACCATACTTGAGGAAGAATACTTTGGCGTCGGAGGAAGTACAACATAGGTTTACAAGAATAATACCTGGACTTCAGAGGTTAAGTTATGAGGAGAGATTATACAAACTAGGCTTGTTTTCTCTAGAACTTAGTAAGTTAAAGAGTGAGCTGATTGAAGTCTTCAAGATATTAACAGGAAAAGACAGTGTAGCTAAACTATTTCCACTGGTTGGGGATTCTCAAACTAGGGGGTAGAACCTGAGATTTAGGGCCAGACTGTTCAGGAGAAATGCTGGGAAGCACTTCTAAAAACATAATCATGCCCCACATACAACCACAAGAGGTTTGGAACTCTCTTCCACAAATGCAGTTGATGTTAAGTCAGTTGTTAATTTTGCTTCTGAGAGAGATAAATTTTTGTTAAGTAAAGTTATCAAGGGATATGGGCCAAAGGCAGGTATATACACTTAGTTCACAGGTCAGCCAGGATCTCACTGAGTGGCAGAACAGGCTCGAGGGGCTGAATAGCCAAATCCTGTTCTCATGTTCCTATTTAATATTATCATGGTATTTGGGTGGCATGGTGACCAGGGACCTGGATTCGATTCTAGCCTCAGGCAACTGTCTGTGTGAAGTTTACACATTCTTCCTGTGTCTAAGTGGGTTTCGTCTGGTTGTTCCAGTTTCCTCCCACAATCCAAAGATGTGCAAGTTAAGTGATTTGGCCATGCTAAATTGCCCATAGTATTCATGGATATGTGGGCTCGGTGCATTAGTCAGAGGTAAATGTAGAGGAGGGGAATGGATCTGGTGGATTACCCTTTGGAGAGTTGATGTGCACTTGTTTGGCAAAAGGGCTTGTTTCCACACTGTATTCTAAAAATTCTAATAGTTTATCAAACACACTTCGGCCTGTTCCCTTTACAGGTCAGTAGCCATTTTCCATGATTTAACTGAGCCGTTTCCACCATTAACTGACCCATTAAGGTTGTATCCTGTGTTGTGAGTATGGATTAAGCACTGTAGAGGCAGGGTTATGTCAGACAGCTTTAGAACTATAGGTACCAACTCATGGTGTACATTATAATGCAAGATCTTATCATTATTAATTAGCCCAAACCCATTTTGAGGCATTGTAATATCTGTGGTTCCTGACCTTCTATTTGTGGCAAAATAGTACTCATTCATAGAGGGAGGCAAGTCAGCAGGGAAATTGGATCCAGTTATCCATCCTCAGTTCAAGGTTTGATCCTGTCTTTTGGTCCGACATTGAATCAGCACACCCATATTTGGAAAACACTTGTCCCTCCCAAACACATCCATTTAATCAAAATATGGGCAATTGTCAGTATTATTATTGTTCCCAGGCTCACCCTGAGTCTGCATGTCCCTTGCTAATGCCTCAGTGAATATCAGACTGGAAATGTTGAGGGCAGTTAATACACACATATCTATTCAATGAGACACTGATCGTAGTTATCTCCCGTATGTCAAAACACCAGATAAGTGCCTGTGGGAGAAAATCCGCTTCCCTGCATGGGCCACAAGGAACATAAGGAACCATGTCTGCCTAAGCCACAACAGAAAGTACCCAGAATGCCTCAGCCTTGCAGCCAAATAGGCTAGCTAAGACACTAGGCAGCAAACAAGAAATGACTCAAGCCACTTCCAGACTGGGGAATACACTTCCTTGCCCTCAGGCACAACTGCTCCCAAAGCTCTAAGGCAGCCTTGCTCCTCACACATGCTGGAACTCAGGATACTGACATACAGGATGCTCAGACTGAAAGGCAGTATGGTACCTTACTTGGGAACTAACCACAATGGAAATCCATTGATGCCAGGATGAGAAATATTAGCACCTACTCTCACAGAGGATCGGAATCTCCTAATTCAATCACGGACTGATTGCTGCTACCGGATGGCTGATTGTCCTCCCATTGATTGTCTTTTACTCTTGAGTGTACTGTAATTCACACCATTATTACTGTATCCCTAGAAAACTGCCTGTGCCCAGTGCTTGAGGAAGAGTACCTTGATTATTCTACAGACTGTCAATTCTGTGTCAGCCTAGTCAATTTCTCTTTCAGCGATATCGCTTGTAATAAACAGCTTGTCAATTTCACCTGATCCGTGTTGGTGTGGTCTCTGTTCAATTGGGTAATTTCTCCGACAATGTCAAACCTGGTGTTTCATCATCCAGTGTGACCATGGGAACAGCCTATGAGATTGACGGCCCTCAACTTCTGATACACCATGGGCTGCAGTCACTTTGGGCTCCACAGGTATCACCACTCCTCTGTATCTCTTAGACAGGTGCCCTCCAGAAACATAGGCCGAATTAGATTTGTTTATAATTATCATCCTAATCATTAGGCTTAATAGACTGTGTGTCTTCATATTAATTAGCCTGTGACTGAAAACACATTTCCAGTCCTTGCCAAGTGGTTAGCTTATGATCATTATATCCGTTCTGTATATTTTTCTTTCGGATTCGGTACCTACAGAATCAGGATTCAAAGTTGAGTTAGTCTGTAGAGTTGTATCTCTTGAGCTGTGTCCAATGCTGTCACGGCCCCCCTTTCCCTTTTACATGTATGCAACACATGTATCACTGGTCATTGTTACTTCATATGACTCTGATACCATATGCAAACCCTGTTTTTTTGGAAGCTATTCTGACCATTACCTTATCTCCCATACTGGATACACCAGACTGTTCCACTGTCATCTCTGCCGTTACATGATGATATCATGCAGCAACTGATGGTCTCTAATCTCCTGATGCAGTTGTTTGCACAGTTCCCTCATGAATTACTTCCCTCTGTGTCTCATCAATTCTACTTCCTCAGGCCCTTTAATGGCATTTCCTGGCAGTCTTATCGCCCTAGTGCTATGTGTCAATCCAGTCATAGGGCTGGGTGTTGCTCTGAGTCCCATCAGGATATTGGATAACAATTCCACCTACTCCACCCTGTTTCCTGAATGGCCTTGGCCAGCACTTTCTTTGGAGTTCTGCCCATTTGCTCAAGTATGCCTGAACTTTGCAGGGTGGATAAAGCATGTGAAACTTTTCTCTTATGTCCAGCTAATTACCAACTTCCTTAATCAATGTGTACCTTGATTAAAATCTAACAGTAATGGTATGTCACACTGGAGAATCATCTCCTTTAGCATTATCCATTAGGGAAATACTTCTACCCATTTAATAGATTGGTCAATGATGACTAAACAATATTGTTTACTCAAATGCATCTGTATCTGTACCTGTTCCTATACAGCCTCAGTCGAGGTTGATGTGACACATGGACTTTAATGGTTCTGTGTTGTGCTGCATGCGTGTCAGACATTGTTGGCAAGTTTTATGACATCTCTTCCCAGTCCTTGCCTATCCTATCCTCTGTCCCAAGGTGGGCCATTATATTTACGTCAAATATTTTGCTGATACTTTTGGGTGCAATTACATTCCTATCCTTTTGCTAAATTTCATTTCTATTTTTAACTGATACCTGGCTTTCCCAATTACATGTTTCTTCTTTTTCAGTGTCTCTGTGTAACTTTACCATATTGTCCTCCTCAGATCCAATTGCTGCTGAAGCCACCTGATACCACAGATCAGTTCCTGCAGCATCCTTTGACCAATTCAATAGGGTCTCCAGATGCTGGTGACTTTTGACTTTTATTACTGCTGCAATTTGGATGGCAGTTTCACACCCTCCACTAATTCCTTGATCATGGCTTCATGTGTTTTGTATCCTCCTCCCAACCTGTCCAGCTCCACACAGCCTTGTAATTATGTACTACTCCAAAGGCGTATCCCAAGATGGTACAAATATTAGTTTTTTTCAAACTGTGCTGTATGGAAAGCCTCCTTTGAAGCTATCAGTTCTGCTGAATTTGTCCCTGTCAATTTGTCCTGACGGGGATTTGTCTTTCTCCATTGACAACAGCCCATCTTTGTACAGGGACCATGGAACCCTCTTCAAACAGGGAAATGTCTACATCTTCTAACTAATTTTCTCCCACAGTTCTCAGACTTTCCTCATTTATTTTCTGCAGGCAATTATGCTCTGATTCAATGACATGTTCTTTCCCCACTGATAATAAACTCTTCTCTGGATTAACCCTGGAGTGACGGACTTTTAGTTATTGTCTCTTGGCAATAGCAAAGCTTCACACTCTGTTCACCTGTTATCTGACATGGTTTTCAGCTTTACCCATGTTGAGCTGTTCCACCATGATAAGTTTTGTGTGCAATAGCAACTAACTTGTCATTACTGTGTGTACACGGGCTTTCACCGTCCAGGGTGCACAGTTTATTGCTACTCCACATCAGGCACTCCATTCTCCATGAGGGATATTTTAACTGAAAAATACCCTACCAGTCTCACCCTACCTCTATGCTCTTAAGCTAACACAGTACTGTAAAATCTTTCTTCAATTGGGTACACAGATGGAATGGTTTTCCCATCCAAGGTCATCCCAGTGCTAGTGCCCAAGTGAGTGCTTGTTTCAAGGCCTAATTCCTATTCCTCTCCACGGTTTATCAGAACTATGATGCCATCTCCCCTTCGTCAGTTCTTGTAGAGCTGTAGCTATTTTAGCGAGTCTGTCCACAGGTGTACTGCAATAGTTAAAGAGCCCCATCGTACCCAGGGCACATCTACACCTCTCATCATTCTCTCCATTGCCTCTTTTCAGATGTGGGGAAGTTCCCATTTATCCTTTGATACCACATAGCCAAAATCCTGAACTTCCAACTTCCCTAGCTGAACTTCCTCTGGATTGGCATTAAAAACAGCCACTTTTAAGAAAAATCCTTTGTGTTCATTAGCAGTCTCTGATGCAGTCAGAAGATTGCCCACGTTGGGTCACTATGCTGCCTTTACCTCGTTTGCATGGCTTAAAATGTCATTCATCACCCAGTGAAACAGTCCCTAGATAACTCAGCTCACAATGCATTAAAGGTTAGAGTCTGTCAGTATCTCAACCTTAAGTAATTGTGTGAACTGAGATGTCACCTTTTTTTAATATAAAACCTTAAGTTACCTTGGGACTGTGACTTGAAAGAAGTTGTGGGATTTACATACTAATGAATCAAAACCTGCAACCCCATTCTAAGTGATTAAAGACTTAACAGCAATCTAGGTTTGTTCAATACATCGTATCAGTTTCATGACAATTTGATCTTTTAATATAAGTTCTGTGTCTTATGATCTTGCCCCACTAGCTATCTGACGAAGGAGCAGTGCTTTGAAAGCTTGTACTTCCAAATAATCCTGTTGGACTATAAACTGGTGTTGTGAGATTTTTAACTGTGTCCACCCTAGTCTAACCCGGCACCTCCACATCATGATTTTGCAGTCCTACAAGCTGATTAAGGGCCTCTGTTTTGCTAAAGTATCCATTCCCATGATATTTAAAGGGAAGCAATGACCCAATGGTGTTATCACTAGACTATTAATCCATAGATACAGGTAATGTTCTGGGATCCCAGTTTCAAAACCAACCATTGCAGATAGTGGAATTTGAATTCAAAAAATCATCTGGGATTAAGAGTATAAAGATGACTGTGAATCCATTACTGTCTGTCAGAAAAACACAACTGGTTCATCAGTGTCTTTTAGGGAAGGAAATCTTCAGCCTTACCTGGTCTGGCCTACATGTGACTCCAGACGCACAGCAAAGCGGTTGACTCCCAATTGTCCTCTCAATTGAGTAGTTAAGGATGGGCAATAAATACTGGCCTGGCCAGTGATGTCCACATTTTCATGAATGAATAAAATATTATCTCTGTAGTCTGGCATTCCCAGATTCAAGTCAGAAGGACTAGACACCATCACCTGCAGGGGAATAGCCTCACACTGTTTTGCTCTAAGATCCCCATCACGGTTCTTGTCATTTGAGTACTGGGAAATCCAAGTCCATCTAACAAAACAATGTACTGTCAGTCTCCCAACAACATATCAACAAACATGTGGGGTTCCCCCAGTCCTGGATGTTCTGAAGGGCAGCTTCTACCTATTGTGCAGATTCCGGAAGAGCTCCCAAGCCTCATCTGCTGTGAGAAACTATTGTCCCTGTTTTTGTTTGCTAAAGTTTGCTTCTGACCCTAACCCTTTTGACCTCCCACTCATGACCAGAACTCACCTTGGTGAGTGTTCAAACCTTCTACAGTTTGTGCAATGCACATTTGATTGCTGTTTCTTTTGAAACTCTTCACACATTTGTCCTACTTTGGTATCTGAATCTATGTCTATTACACTCATAGTTCTATCAAGATTCACATTAACCCATCCACACAATTGCAAATGTAAAGTAGTGTTGATAATCAGAGACAGAAATAGACATAGAATCACAGTGCAGACAGAGGCCAGTCAGCCCATCAAGTCTACACTGACCCTTCGAAGAGCATCTCACCCAGACCAACTATCCCTAATAACTCCGCATTTCCCATGGCTAATCCACCTATCCTGCATATCTTTGGACTGTGGGAGGAAACTGGAGCACCCGATGGAAACCCACGCAGACACAGGGAGAACATGCGAACTCCACACAGACCGTCACCCAAGGCTTGAATCGAAGCTGTGAGGCAGCAGTGCTAACCACGGAGCCATGTGCTGCCCATCATTAACCCCTTTTGTTCTTTATTCTTCTTCTGACCCATCCACCAATATGTTCTCCAGGGATTCTCTGTAAATTCCACCCATCCTTCAGCATTCTCTTAATCATTTTTTACTGTTTTGCTGTAAACCTGGTGAAGGAGTCCTCCAATCCCCAATCAAAGATTAAAGCATCCCTTTTCTCGTACTCAGTGTGGATCCCATCAGCACTGTCTTCCTTCAGCCCCTAAGCAGATACTACCAGCTCAGATTTGGCATACATGGGAGATATTGTATTACCACAGGGTGGCAGGAGTTTTGACATGGGAACAGTCGACCCTGCCCCATTCACAACCACTGTGTGTTTCCACCATCAGGTGCTGGTAAGATTGGGGAAGACTGTGAGGGGAACTTTAGATTTTGAACTGTAAGGGTTAATTGATACTTCCAAACTAAATGCACAAGAGCAAAAAACAAATCTCAGTCTCCAGTGATTGATTGACCTCCTCCATTTAGACACCATCTGGCATTGTGGCACACAAGGTACTCATCTCGAACCATCGGAGTAGCACTGCAGTACAGGTTTTATAATCATTTTAGTCAAACGATGCAAGGAGAGAACTCCCTCAATTACAAAACAGAAGTGAAGCTCTGGAGTATACAGAAAGATTGAGTGTCTTTATACCATATGTATTACATTTTTCAAATTCCAATACAAACAAAAATGCAGATGTCCATTCTATGTCATAGGTTAACATTGTAAAAGTATGCTTTATCAAGACAGAGAGTAATCAGTTTTGTTGCTTCTTTATCAATGTTTACATCCCCCCACTTTGGCTGGCCCTCT
Organism: Chiloscyllium plagiosum; assembly: GCF_037043375.1. NCBI lineage: Eukaryota > Metazoa > Chordata > Chondrichthyes > Orectolobiformes > Hemiscylliidae > Chiloscyllium > Chiloscyllium plagiosum. The sequence goes on from NW_028270168.1 coordinate 25,837,269, forward strand.
CAAGACCTTCTTAGAATGAATTTATTAACACTGCCTCCTATTTACACAGGGCCTACAGAAGTCCTGCTGACACTAGCCTTTAGGATGCATAATGTTCTGTAAATGCAAAATTGAAAGCATTTTGCTTTTGGAAGCATCATTAACCTCTTATGGTCTAAAATCTAAATCTTCCCTAAAAAAAAGTTATGACACACCTCAGTGACAGGTAGAACTTCATGGCTTAGGGATCAGGATATGCCACTACACCACAGACTTTTGGGCCTTTTTTATATGTGCTATGTATAATATTTATAGATGAGATTTTAATCAAGCTGTTCAGACATGTTATTAATGCTCTAGAACAGGTCAACGGGTCTCCTGGCTCAGGGGTCAGGACACTACCACTGTGCCACAAGAACCCTATATATTTTATAACTTACTTTTCTAATCAACCTGTTTAGAGATGTTATTACACTCCTCTGGAGGAGGTAGAACTTGAACTCAGGTCTCTCAGTCCAGGGGTAAGGATAGTATGACTGCATCACAACAGGGTCCCAAAGCAAGGAGGGCTTCTCTGAGTGGTTGCAAATCACCTACCTTCCAGTTAACAGCTGAACACACTGAATAATTGACCCACAGACAGGGTTTTATAGCCCTATATATGATCTTGAGACAATTGATCAATTATCTCTCGTCATCTGTTAATCCTTCACCATAACTATGTCATTGAACTCCCAGAATGAGCATCAGATAAAACAATTCCCACCAGAAACACAACTGACTCTTCAATGTAACTTATGGTGTTCAGGCACCAAAGCACAAGTTTCCTCAATGTGGAGCATTGTCACATCATTGCACTCATGTCTAAAATGTGGGTACAACTGTTGTCATCATCATTAGCTGTCCCTCACTCCGAGACTGATATCTACTTAGGGTCCTGAGTTTCTGCCATGGGTTTTCAGGGGACATGGGGCAAGACAGTCCATGAGACATTGAGATCCAGAATACAGGAATTTCTTCATTTTGGTTCCTCAGTTACTGCTTTTCCCCATCATTAAAGCATTTAGACTTAATGCATGATGCTTCATGATGGATGGGTTGTCACGAAGGAAGGTGCAAAATCATAGATTGCAAGAATTTGGAGAGTTCATGGAAAGTGGCCATATGTGTATGCAAACTCAATTATGCCCAATTTAAGTAGACAAGCTGCCAAATATAACCTGTTAAAATTGGGATTAAACTCTGATTGTGGACCTGATGAGGTTTAGAAACTTAAACTACCATTTCTTTTTCACAATAATACTCTGTGCTCAGAGTAATTGCATTTTGTAGCCAATGAAGTCATTTGAAGGGTCCTCAATTGTTATGTAGGAAACATGAAAATCAATTTGAGCACAGCAAATTGATGACCAAATAGCTTTTTTCATTGATATTGAAGGATCACTGACAACGAGAAAAATCTTTGCGTTTTTCTTTTAAGGTAGTTTTGGTGGTGAATTAAAGGATAAATGTTGGCTGGGACACATATACGAGATGTAACTAGCTGCTCTTGGAATAGACCGGGTATCAGCTCAACATTGCATCACAAAGCTATTATTTCTAACTGTACTATAGGACTTCATTTCAATGATATGTTAGATTTTGTGCTCAACTTCTAACTGAGAGATAAGAATGGTACCATTGATTCTAACATTTATTAGGCTGATCGTATCTACCTTTGGAGTGATATACCATTGAAGTGATTTGCTGCAGTGAAACAGTAAAATGGCAAAATGTTATGAAGGGTAGAGTTCATGAGGTAAAAGCCTCATGGATGCGAGTGTTAGTGGCAAGGCCAGCATTTGTTGCCCATCCTGAATTTCCTGAAGGTAGTGGTGATGAGTCTGCATCTTGAAAAGCTGCTCTCCAGCTGGTGTAGGGACCTCCACCAAGCTGCTAAAGGGGGGTGTCCCAAAAATCAATTTGGTGACGGTTGAAGGAACAAAGTTATGGTTTGAAGTCAAAATGGCATGTAACTTAAATGGCTCTGGTAACTTCCATGCATTTCCTGTCCTTCATCTCCTCGGCCGTTGAGGTTGTACTTTTGGATGGTGTTGTTAATGGAAACTTGGTGAGTTGCTGCAGTAAATCTTGTATGTTTATCACACTGCTGCTTACAGAGAATTGATGAGGGGAGAATGTTTAAGTTGGTGATGGGGTTGCAAATCAAGTGGGCTGTTTTAATGATACCACACTGCCTCATGGATGTCCATTTTTGGGTTGTTCTGAATCTATCCCATTTAGCAGAGTGATAGTGTCATTAAACAGGATAGACTGGACGATCAATTTGATTATGAGAATTTGCCTTTACAAGGACTTCTCATGGACAAGTACATCTTTGACAGGTAGATTCATCTAGATAACGTATGATTGGATTTTCTGTCTTCTTGGTTCTTTCATCACCTGCAGTAGGCCAGTGTAGCAGATACTCCCCGCTTCAGAACTCTGCCACCTCAGTCAGTAGGGATACTACTGAGGCATTGTTGCTGATGGCACTGAAGTCTCTATCCAGCATACATTCTGAGCCCTTACCCTTAGTTGTTCATCCGAGTAATGTTCAATATAAAGGATCACCAATTAATCAGCTGAAGTTGAAGGGTGGAGGAGAATTGTTATCAATAGATTTCCTTGCCTATGCAAACATGCATATAAATTAGGAGCAGGAGTGGGCCCCTTCGAACCAGCTCTACCACTTAATAAGATCATGGCTGATCTAATTAAACTACATTCCTATCCATTTCAATAATGTTTTACCCCCCTTACTATCAAGGATCTGTCAACATCTTGCCTTAAGAATATTCAAGGCTGTGCTTCCACCACCTTATTCCACAAGAGAGCTCCAAAGACACACTACCCTTTATTAGAAACAATGTTTCTCCTCACCTCTGCCTTAAATCGGCAGCCCTTTAGTTTGAAACAGTCAGCCCTGGTTCTATATTTTCCCACAAGAGGAAACATACACCTTGTCAAGACTTTTCAGGATTTCGGTGTTGTGGTTAAGTCACTTCTTGCTCTTCTAAACTCCAGTGGATACAAGCCTATCATGTCAAACCTTTCTCCAAAAGACCACTCTCTCATTCCAGGCAGTAATCCTGTAAACCTTTCCTGAATTGCTTCCAATGCATTTACATCCTTCCTTAAATAAGGAGACCAATAACATACACAGTACTCCAGATTTGGATGTTAACATAGGAAGTATAGTTAGTAAGTTTGCAGATGACACCATGTGTAGTGGACAGTGAAGGTTACATCAGATTACAATAGGATCTTGATCAGATGGGCCAATGGGCTGAGGAGTGGCAGATGGGGTTTAATTTAGATAAATGCGATGTGTTGCATTTCGGGAAAGCCAATCTTAGCAGGACTTATACACTTAATGGGAAGGCCCTTGGGAGTGTTGCTGAACAAAGAGACCTTGGCGTGCAAGTTCATAGCTCCTTGAAAATAGAGTCACAAGTAGATAGGATAGTGAAGAAGGTGTTTGGTATGCTTTCTTTTAGTGGTCAGAGTATTGAGTACAGGAGTTGGAAGGTCATTTTGCGGCTGTACAGGACATTGTATAGGCCATTATTGGAATATTGCATACAATTCTGGTCTCCTTCCTATCGGAAAGATGTTGTGAAACTTGAAAGGGTTCAGAAACGATTTACGAGGATGTTGCTGGGGTTGGAGGATTTGAGGTATAGGTAGAGGCTGAATAGGCTGGGGCTGGTTTCCCTGGAACATCGGAGGCTGAGGGGTGACCTTACTGAGGTCTATAAAATCATGAGGGGCACGGATAGGATAAAAAGACAAAGCCTTTTTCCTGGGGTGGGGGAAGTCCAGAACTCGAGGGCATATGTTTCGGAGGCTGAGGGGTTTATAAAATCACGAAGAGCATGGATAGGACAAATAGACAAAATCTTTTCCCTGGGGTAAGGGAGTCCAGTACTAGAGGGCATAGGTTTGGGGTGAGAGGGGAAAGATATAAAGGAGACCTAAGGTGCAATGTTTTCACACAGAGGTTGGTGAGTGTATGGAGGAATATGGGCTGGGAGATGGGAAGTGGAACTAGATTAGATTGGGATATCTGGTCAGCATGGACAAGTTGGATCGAAGGGTCTGTTTCCGTGCTGTACATCTCTATGACTCTCTGTGATCTCACTATTATAAATTGAAGCATAACCTCTGTACTTTTGTATTCAGTTCCCCTCAATAAATGACAACATGCTAGAAGCTTTCCTAACTGCTGAACCTGCATACTAGTGTTTTGTATTTTATTAACTATTGCATGCAGATCCCTTGTTTGGATGTAGGTTTGCTCGCTGAGCTGGAAGGTTCATTTCCAGATGCTTTGTTACTCTACTAGGTAACAGCTTCAGTGGGCCACTGGGCAAAGCATTGCTGATAATTCCTGCTTTCTATTTATATGTTTGGGTTTCTTTGGGTTGATTATGTAATTTCCTGTGGTGATGTCACTTCCTGTTCTTTTTCTCAGGGGGTCTAACTCGATGTGTTTGTTGATAGAGTTCCGATTGGAATGCCATGTTTCTCGTGCGTGTCTCTGTTTGGTTTGTCCTAGGATGGATGTGTTGACTCAGTCGAAGTGGTATCCTTCCTTATCTGTATGTAAGGATACTACTAAGCATGGGTCATGTCATTTCGTGGCTCGTTGATGTTCATGTATCCTGGTGACTAGTTTTTTGCCTGTTTGTCCAATATAGTGTTTGTTACAGTTCTTGCACAGTAATTTGTAAATGACATTAGTTTTGCTTGTTGTCTGTATAGGATCTTTCAAGTTCACTAGCTGCTATTTTAGTGTGTTGGTGGGTTTGTGGGCCACCATGATGCCAAGAGGTCTGAGTAGTCTGGCAGTCATTTCAGAAATGTCTTTGATGTAGGGGAGAGTGGACAGGGATTCTGGACATGTTTTGTTGTTGAGAAATCGGCGGACTGTGTTCATTGGGTTTAGATCAGAGTGGTACTGGAAAAGCACAGCAGGACAGAGAGCATCAGAGGAGCAGGAAAAAAATCGACATTTCGGGCAAAAGCCCTTCATCAGGAATAGCTCTATTCCTGATGAAGGGCTTTTGCCCGAAATATCAATTTTCCTGCTCCTCGGATGCTGCCTGACCTGCTGTGCTTTTCCAGCACCACTCTGAACTAAACTCTGGATTCCAGCATCTGCAGTCCTCACATTTGCCCTGTGTTCATTGGGTACCCATTCTTTAGTGAATTTTAGTAAAAGAAGAGGAAAACAACAACAAACTGCCATTCCTAGATGTCACAGTAGAGCGAACGGCAAATGGGGAACTTGAAACCAGCGTCTACAGGAAAACAACACATACGGACCAAATATTGAACTACAGTAGCAATCATCCTAACATCCACAAACGAAGCTGCATCAGAACATTATTTCAGTGAGCCACCACACACTGCAGCACAGAGGTACTATGCAGAGCAGAGGAAAATCACCTAAACGGTGTATTCAAAAGAATGGGTACCCAATGAATGCCAGGATACATGAACATCAACTAGCCACAAAATGACATGACCCTCTCTCACTAGTATCCTTACATACAGATAAGGAAGGACACCACTTTGACTGGGACAATACATCCATCCTAGGACAAGCCAAACAGAGACACGCACGAGAATTCTTAGAAGGATGGCATTCCAACCGGAACTCTATCAACAAACACATCGAGTTAGACCCCATCTACCACCCCCTGAGAAAAAGAACAGGAAATGACATCATCAACCCAAAGAAACCCAAACATGTAAATAGAAAGAAAGAATTATGAGCAATACTTCGCCCGGAGGCCCACTGAAGAGGTTACCTAGGAGGGTGACGAAAAGTCTGGAAATGAACCTTCCAGCTCAGCAAGCAAACCTATATCCAGAACCTCAACGTGAGCTACAAATCTCATCAAAACTTGCTAAGATCCCTTGTTTCTCAAATATCTACAGTCTCTTCCCATTTAAATATTACACTTTAATTATGATGGAGCAGTGCTCCGAAAGCTCGTACTTTCAAATAAACCTGTTGACTCTAACCTGGTGTTGTGATTTTAACTTTGTCCACCCCAGTCCAACAGCGACACCTCCACATCATGCCAGCATGGACAGTTTCACACTTCCCTACTTTATACTGCATTTACCAGATCTTCGCCTCTTGAGCTGCTCCTATCCATTTTGTTTCCTTGATCCTTCTTCACAGCTTATCTTTCTACCCATCTTTGTCACATTAGCAAAGTTTAGTTGCCATGCATTTGGTTCCTTCATCCAAGTCATTGCTTCAGTTGTTAAAGTTTGAGGCCCCAGCACTGCTCCATGTGGCACACTACTCATTGCTACTTGCTAACCAGAAAATGATCTATTTATGCAAACTCTGCTTCCTTTTATGCAGCCCAATCTTATGTCCATGAGATTTTGTTTTCAGCAATAACCTTTGATGTGGCACTTTATCAAATGCCTTTGATCTGCTGTCAGAGACTTCTCAGAGTCCCAAAACACTGTGGAGGACTCCTATGGAGGCTGCCTCTTGACCGTTCATTACTGTAATGCCACCCCTACAGGTTTTGTCCTATCAGTAGTATAGAATATATTCTGGAGTGGTAATGGTGGTATGTGGAACATTGGCTGGAAAGCATGATTTGGTAAGAAGGGCTTATGCCCGAAATGTCGATTTGCCTGCTCCTTGTATGCTGCCTGACCTGCTGTGTTTTTCCAGCAACACATTTTTCAGCTCTGACCTCCAGCATCTGCAGTCCTCACGTTCTCCTAAGTATAATTGTGTCAGTTGTTACTCGACTAGTTGTGAGATTTCTGCCAACCTTGGTTAAAGATCCTAGATGTTAGTAAGGTCTCGTAGGGTTGATACGGTGGGATATACCATTGAGGTTTCTGCTGTCTTAAAGTGTGAGTGTAGTCCGTCCATTTTTGTTTCCTTCTGAATTTTTCTGAGAAGCGTGGTACAACTGAGTTGCTTGCAATTGATAGTCAAACACATTGCTGTGGGTTAGGAATCACATGTAGGCCAGAGTAGTTATTTTCCTTCTTAAAGTGAACTTAATTTCTGCATATCAAGTTCCTTCACTCTCAGTTCTTCTCATTTGTGGAAATGTTGCTGACAGCCTCTACATATTTAGGGGAATAAGAGGCTGAAAAATTACCTTGGCCAGTGCTATTCAGCTTTCAATTCGCTTGGAAGGTCTGCTGTCATTCTGCACTATCTGCCCTTGAACCAGGAATAGTCTGAATAAGTAAAGATAATCAAACAGAAACTTGCATTTATGGCCCCTACTCCCAAACTCTCACCGCTGGTTCCTTGACCTGTGGAACTTAGACCTCATTAGGGCCATGTGCATATGTGCAGCCAGTGACATCAAAAGTATATGCAAGGATTCATTCTGATTTAGGGATGTCTGGCACCAGTATCTGATGTCACCGGGCACATTCTCATGTATGTGGGTAGCCATTTTGACAGCCATCTTTGCTTTCTTGCCAATTACCTCACTTAAGAATAGAGAGAAATGCTTAATTTATTGCCACTATGCAAAACCAGCATATTAACACAGATGTGAATCCTCATATGTTAAAGATGAATTAAGAATCGTAGAATCCATACACAATCTGGAAGCAGACCATCTGACCCTCTGAAGAATATCCCACCCAGACTCAATCCCCCTATTGTATCCCACAACCGCTCATTAATCACATCTAACCCACTTAATCAAGGGATGTGTCGGTTATGAGCAATTTACCACAGCCAATCCACCTAACCTGTACATCTGTGGACTATGGGAGGAAACCAGAGCACTCTGAACAAACACACGTACAGGAAATCAGGACTTCAAATGAAAAAAGATAAATTTTATATCTTATCGAACCATAAATACGTACAGGTAGTTGTCCTATAATGCCGTATTTGCGTTCCAGTGAAATCTCACTTAATAGAAATAACGGGGCCCATGGGAAAAGTGGGGTTGGGGCAGACCAGCAAAAAATATCACTCACGATCGCTCAAAATCACCCAAATGTCTAACGCATAGGATAGCACAGCCTGAATGACGGTTGAAATCATATTTATTAACAAAATGAAAGTTAATTTAACATGGTACATTTAAAAAATGTAAGAAAGCTGCTCTCTGTACAGTACCTCTCACAGAAAGCAACTCTGCTGGCAGCTGACATTGTGCTGGTCTGTGCATGCACCAAAGACCAACACTGCACGGATAATGGCACATGTGCAGAATGGTACAAAGATTTTCAAACGTGCATTGGTGCATTCGCAGATCAAAGCACACAAACTAATCCCCGCTGGAATCACATTATTGCCAGAGGTAAGTCTTCTCCAAAATATCGTTCCATAATTCTTCAGTGACATTATAACCAAATTACGCTGCTGAAACATGCATTATCCCAGAACTACCTGTATATTACTCCCTGCAGTCACATTGGAACATCACTTGGTTCAAAGTTCTCATCATGCCTTGTAGTTTCAGTTCAGGCCTAAAGTCTCACTCACTGGCAGGCATGTTGTATTGCAGGTCCCTGGAGACATTCATCATCAAACAACACACTCAATAACATTTCCTTGGCTAGGCGTATGACAACCTTGTAATTGCACATTTCCCAAAGAACTCTGTCCAAGACCTCATTAAACCTTTGGTTATCTCCTAGAAAACTGTTGAATAGCATGGAATTGTCCAATTCATAATGCTCTGCTCTAACCCCATCTTCAGTTTCCAGTCCTTTGTAACAGATTACACAAAGTCCCTAACAAATATGCCTTCTTTATTCTTCCTCTTTGCTAAAGCTCTGCTGCCTGCAGCTCCCTTTCTTAGGCACAGTCATTGGCGTAATTTCCTTCCTGTTGGTACTGCTTCCAGGTCAAGGGTTATCAGTCGCATGATCCAGTTATTTATTATCCAAGCAATTTTTCCAAACTTAAGTTCATTTCAAATACTTACACACAATTAAATTTCAGGGAGCTCTAAAAGAAATCACATTCTCTGTACTTTACAGTTGTATGTCTTAGGTCAAACTATTAAATGATATTGTTAAGTTCAAATCTATGGTCTGAAAATTTAAACAAAGCCCAAATACAGTGGTAGGATATGCAAGTTGACTCATATTGCTTATTTACCATTTTTAAGAAATATTTACCCATTTCTATTAACTACAATGAGGCAAAGGGAACACAAGGAACTATTGGCAATTTAACTTGACACTAATAGTCGAAAAAATGCTCGGATTTATCAAGGATGCCATAATAGGCTACCTTAAAAATCACAATTTGCCAGAGTCAACTCCATTTTATGAAAGTGAAACCATGTTTGGTAATTCTATTAGACTGTATAGAGAAGAGTTTGGGAGAAATGTCTTTAAATGGCTTCTGACAAAGTAAAGATTTCACAAGAGATTATTGCGCAAAATTAGGGCTTATGGAATTGAGCCCTGAATAGTAAATGAGGGGATCAGGTGCAATGTATCAAAGTTTGGTGAAGTGATATCACTAGTTGGAAAGTAAGACATGAGGAAGGCATATGGGCTAAAATAGAACACAAAGTTAACATCCAGGTGAAGCAAGCAATTTGACAGCAAAATCATAAGTTAGCTTTTATTGAAAAAAAGTTTAGAATATTAGAGTTTGCAAGTCTTACCATTATTAGGTAGGGCCTTGGTGAGCTCACATTTGAAGTTTTGTATATTTGTGGTCTTTAACTATCAAATAATATACTTTCCATAATTGGGTGGAAGATTGATTCATTTGGTCAACTTGGTGTCAGACAGCTGTTGTGAGGAAAATGGAGTAGAAAGGGCCGATATTTTCTCGATTTGAGAAGAATTAAGTCATTTCATGGAACCATACTAATTTCCTGTCAGCCTTTACAACACAGCTATGGAGAGGCTGTTTACCCCAGTTAGAGCATCTAGAATTAGATGCCATTCATCTAGGAATAAAGAATCCACATTTAGGACCCGAGATTTGGATAAATTTATTCACTCAAAGTTATGAATCTTTGAAATTAATTAGAGATCTGTAGATGCTCAGTGAATGATAATGTTATTTTATGGTCACTAAGGGAATTGGTGATGGTGGGGTTGGGGGGTGGGGTAATGGGGAAACTGGAACTACTACTTTTTGAATAGTGGAGTAAGATCAAGGGCTGTATCATTTACGCCTGCTCTTATTTCTTTTGTGCAAACCAATGCTAAAGAAATTTCAAAATTGAAAATAAAATGATATGATGCCTTCATAGCAACACCATCCCATTAAAACTTTCTCAATCCTCATTAAAAATAGTTTCAAATCTTCATTTCCTCACACCTCGAAAGTGGAAACAGTAGCAAGGCATTGGTTTTAAAAAAAAAACGTGCACACTATCAAGTTTAATCTTCCGTAAAAGCAGAATAAGTATTGTTCAAAGCATCATTTAAAAAAAGGACATCACCTAGAGGTTGACAGCTTCTCCATTTTCACAGTAGTGCATTTATTGTACATTTGTCAAAAGTGCTAACAATATTACCATCATTAAAAAGCACTAGTTCTCTACAAGATATTGCAAACACTTGACCTTGTAGTATGGAATTTTTCACACTGGAGTTTACTGAAATTCCAAAACCAAAAATGCCAGAGTAACAAGTCTGAATCCATTCTGTAATAATTCATAAAAATATTTCCATTAAATGTACAGTTGAGTACCACATTTGCATCATTAAAAGCTGCAAGAAACATCATGTAAAATAATAGATTAACCATGGTGATAGAGAATACCAGATTGTTAAATGGGAATCATTCTACATAAGGGGTAAGCTTGGCTTGAACTACAACTGTGGCCATTTTGGTCACTTCAAAATGGTCTATTTCCCATTTGTAGAGTTGGATGAGGAGAAAACCCAAAAGTAATGTTATGCCAGTAGTTTTGGGCTCTGATCAATAATGGGAAACCGAGAAAAGTTGAGCAAATGCAGAGCACCATTTCATTCCTTTCTCTGTTAAGAGCTTAACAGCAATTTTAAATTGTCTAGATTCTTAGATGTCTATTCTCACCATTACAGATGTGAATTTATTACTTACTCTGTTTTGCATACTCCAGAGTGTGCGCGAATTATTCTTAAAATGAAACACTGCTACAAAACTGCTTGTAAATTTAAAACTCCTAAAAATATTTGTGTGTAAGATACCTTGTACTCATTTTCAGTCCATAAAGTTGACATGCAACAGATTTCCCACATGATTAACAGGGGTACATCATATTACAATAGGCTTGGTATCACCCTCACTTTTGTAATCTTGGTCATGTTTTACACCAGCTAGCACCAGGAATGCATCTACCAGATGTAAACTGAAGCTTCTGGATCTGACCATTCAAGTTTTAAAAAGATACAGGTTCTATTTGTTCCATTATAGATATACAAAAAGAGTCCTGTTTTCAGATTTCAAAACTTTTCAGTGAGGGAGCATTTTGGGAATACTGACCATAATTCCATAAGTTTTCAGATACTTATGGATAAAGTCAAAGGTGGACCTCAGATGAATGTATTAAATTGGGGGGGGGGGGGTGGAAGGAGGAAGGTCAACAGCAACTGAATTAGGCAAGAATTGGAGAATGTGCATTAGGAGCAGCTGTTTGAAGGTAAGTCCACATCTGACTTGTGGGATTCTTTTAAAAAGCAATTGATCAGGCATGCTCCTGTAAGAATGAAGGACAGGAATGGCAGGATTCAGGAACCTTCGATGACAGTGGAAACTATCAGCTTAGTCAAAAATAGGAAGCATAATTAAGGTCTAGACAACTAAAAACAGAAAGTTTAGATTTGATCCTCCAAAGAGTAACCCACCCAGACCCATTCCCCAACCCTATAGTCACCCCTAACTAATGCATCCAACACTACTGGCAATTTAGCATGGCTAATTCACCTGACCGGCACATCTTTGGACTATGGGAGGAAACCGGAGCACCCAGAGGAAACCAATGCAGATGCGGAAAGAAATGTGCAAACTCCATCGGACAGTCACGCAAAGCAGGAATCAAACCCAGGTCCCTGGTGCGGTGAGGCAGCAGTGCTAACCACTGAGCCACCATGCCACCCTTAAGTGCACTCGTGACTTTGATTACAAGTGGCACTGTATGGTTAGCTTAGATTTCCTACAGTGTGGAAACAGGCCATTTGGCCCAACAAAGTCCACACCGACCCTCTGAACAGGGACTCACCCAGACCCATTCCCTTACCCTATATTTACCCCTGACTAATGCGCCTAACAATGTGGGCAATTTAGCATGTCCAACTCACCTAACCTGCACATCTTTGGATTGTGGGAGGAAACTGGAGCACCTGGAGGAACCCCACGCAGACACGTGACACAGGAAGAATGTGCATACTCCACACAGTCACCCAAGGCGGGAATCAAACCCGGTTCGGTGGTGCTGAGAGGCAGCACTGCCAACCACTGAGCCACCGTGCCAGTGCAAGTCCTTGATGAATATGGAGAAAGTAGAAATGAGCTCAAATAAGGAGTTAGCAGGTCCGAAAAGGGGCTATTAAATATCCTTGGCCAGCCAGGATAAGGAGAATCTCAAGGCATTTAATACATATATTAGGAGGAAGAGAGTAGCTAACGAAAGAGTAGGCCCACCCGAGGATAAGGGAGGGAGGTGATGAGCCAGAGGAAGTGGGTGAGATCCTTATAGGTATTTTATGTCAGTATTTACTGAAGAGAGAGACAGGAGTAATGTTGACGTCTGGGAAAGGTTTGTAAACCCTGTTGGGCAGGAAAACATAACAAAGGAGGAAGTGTTAAATACACTGAGGTAGACATGTCCCTTGGGCCAGATGGGATCTATTCCAGAATAATGTGGGAGACCAGGGAGGAAATAGCTGAGGCCTTAACAGATATTTGATCCTGTTTTGGCATCAGGCAAAGTTCCAGAAGACTGGAGAATGGCCAGTGTTGTTCCTTTGTTTAAGAAGGGAAACAGAGATAATCAAGGTAATTACAGACCGATGAGCCTAATGTCAGTGGTGGGGAAGCTATTGGAGAAGATACCAAGAGACAGGATTTATTCACAATTGGAAGAGAATGGAATTATTAGTGATAGGCAGCATCGGTTTGTGCGGGGAAGATCATGTCTCATCAATTTGATTTGGGTTTTTTGAGGAGATGACAAGAATGATTGATGAGGGAGGCCAATGGATGTTGTCTATGCAGACTTTAGTAAGGCATCTGATAAGGTATCTCTTGGCTGGCTGGTGCAGAAGGTAGAGTCTCACAGGATCTGGGGTGAGCTTGCTACATACAAACAAAATTACCTTGATCATAGAAGACAGAGTAGCTGTGGGAGGGTGGTGATCCGCAGGGATCAGTGCAGGGACTTTTGTTCTTTGTAATATATATTAATGCTCTGGATGGAAATATAAGTGGTCCGATTAAGTTAGGGGATGACACCAAAATTGGCAGAGGTGTAGATAGCGAGGATAAAATTGTCAAAAGGATACAGCGGAATATCGATAGATTGCTGATTTGAGCAGAGAAATGGCAGATGGAGTTTAATCCAGACAAATGAGAGGTGATACATTTTGGAAGATCAAATTCAGGTGTGAAATATACAATAAATGACTGTACCCTTAGGAACATTGATGGAGAGGCATCTGGGCATACAGGTCCACAGATCCCTGAAAGTGGCAACATAGATGGAGAAGGTGGTCAAGACATACAGCATGCTTGCCTTCATCAGCTGGGCAATAAATGTGAAAGTTGGCAAGTTACGTCACAGCTGTACAAAATTTAGTTAGGTCACATTTGGAATATTGCGTGTCGGTCTGATCGCTATACTACCAAAAGGATGTGGATGCTTTGGACAGGTGCAGAGATGACTTATCAGGGTGTTGCCTGGTCTTGAGGGTTCTAGTTATGAGGAGAGGTTGGATAAACTTGGATTGTTTTCACTGGAAAGACAGAGCTGAAGGATGATCTGAAAGAGCTCTGCAAAATTAGAGAGGCATAGATAGAGTAGATAGTCAGGTGCTTGGTCCCCAGGGTGGAAAGGTCAATACAAGAGGGCACAGGTTTAAAGGTGACAGGGGAAAAGTACGGGGAAAAGTTTTCACACAGAGTGGTGGATTCCTGGAACGCACTGCAGTGGAGGTAGTGGAAGCAGACATATTAGCAACATTTAAAGCATATCTTGACAGACACATGTACAGGAGGCTAACAGTGTTATAAACCATACATGGGCAATAAGTAGCGGGTCTAAATGAGGATCAGGAATTGCTGCAGGCTTGGTGGGACAAAGGGCCTGTTCCTGTATTGAATTGAATTGTAAAAGTTTGAGATGAAACTAAAGGCAATAAGGAGGTGGAAATGACATGGACTTAAAATAATTAACATTCATTATAATAGTACATCGTTTGTAACATAAAAATGCAGAGATTAAATATGGTTACCTCATTAACCTATAATTAATGTAACAAATACTTACATATAAAGTTTCAAATTGCAAGTCTACGAAGTGACAATTGAGGGCATTCATCTATACTGTCACATAGCAAATTAAAAGGGGCCACTTACATTGTTAGGGTAATAACAGCAGAAAATGACGAGACAATAAGCTGCTTGTTCAGTTGGGAAAGAACAATATTTCCTTAAAAATAAAAGAAGATATTTTATTATACTTAACACAATTGAATCTAATATATAGACAGTTATAAACTTGTAGTATTTTCAGGATTTATTTCTAGCAACAGTTTTAGTTCAAATGAATAGGCAGCTAATCGCCCACTTAAGCTAGACTATACATTCTTGGTTGGGTCTAAGCCTGAATGGATTTTCTATCAGGGCTATTGGCTTTGGTCTGAATTTCTTTGAAGGCAACACTGGAACAGTAAACATATTTAATCCTCCATTTCAGTCATCCTGCAACAGTCATTCAAATCAAAGCTCCATTCTTGAACCATTGCATCTCGAGAGCAGAAGGTGCCGAGCTAGGTTTTGAGTGGTTAGTTCCTCTTTCGTAAGCAAGCTGTCTATTCTCTTTGGCTCTCAGGTTGTCAGAACCCAAACAAATCATCTCTATCTGTAACTCCAGGATCACTTTTTCCCCAGTCTGTAGGAGATAGGCATTCTTCTGCCTGCATATCGTGAGGGCTTAAACCAATGTCCAGGAGCTGAGGGTTTGTTCGAGATTGAGCCAGTCTGAAAAAGGGAGAGAAGGGGAAAGATGTTATATTGATTGCTTTTTGCCATGGTTTATGTTCTGTGCATGACTACAGTTGATTTTACACTGAAGGAGTGGAATCTACACTCCCTCAATTAGATTGATATAGACAGTGAGGTTGAAGAGGGCTAACTCAGCACAATGTAATGTAATGTATGAATTTATATTTCTTTTTTATATTATCTTTCTTTGGATTTTGAACTATTGGCTTGTGAGTTTTGTTTTGTGTATGAGGAGTTTTAATGAATAACTTATCACTATTTTTGAAGCTTTTTCTTAAAACCAGTATGAGAAATACAGTTCCTGGAATGCTAATGGAAATTTGTTTGCATTGGGAGAGTTTGAGTGGACAGATTAAAACATTCAGACTGTTTTCAATTAGAAGGACTGGAATTGTTTTTTGGCTTGGAGAAACATCCATAGCTTGAAGATTTTTGGTTTCAGTTTATGGAGGTCCAGGGTGATTTTGGATGTATAAAACAGTTCTCCTCAAGTAGCAAGTTCAGAAAATGTTAGAAATAGGCTACCTCAGTGCAAGGGTTTAGTTTGAAGCTTCAGATTATCAAGTCAACCTTCAACATGTGAGAGGAAATTCTTGCTGGTATTTGAATATTATTAAAAAGGGATGCTGGTGGGAGAGATAGAATATTGTATTTTAACAAGCATTTTGAAAACTTTCAAATCATTAGGAGTACCTGCCTATTCTATTTTATCTTCATCTCTTTTAGATAACAGGCTTCTGTTTTATTGTCAAAACCGGTTCTGCAGCATTATAGTGCATTAAATAAAACAAAATCATGCCAGAATTCAGAATAGGATGTCATTTGGGACTGATGAGGACTATATCACTGCAGTGATGGATGCAGAAACCAGAGTTTCAAATAGGGAATTATGGGATCCTGGGCACAGAATTTACAGACAAAAGCATGATCAATCATTTTGGAAAGGGAAGAGAGGTTGAAGCTTAGATAGCTGTTTGCAAGAACATAATTTCTTTTTAGGAATGAGTTAATGGGGCTGCATTGAAAGAGAAGTGGGCGGAGTAGATAGAAGTATTTACTGTGTCAGCAAGCATGAACAGGAAGGGATCATGGAGGTGTGCATGCAGCGTAAAAAATGCTCATTGACCAAGTTGCAAAGGACAGGAATTCAATGTACAAACAAATTACGTAATTGCTTTATTTAAAAGATGGGGCCTTGTGAAGTCCACTTAACAGGAAGAAGCAAGGTTTCAATGTCCTCCTTTTCAGCAGTGGATGTCACACACTCTGGCTTTTTCCTGACCAGAAGAGAGACAAGAGGTGGGGGGGGGAAAAGCACTTGAATTTGTTGCAGACTGTGAAAGAGAATTTGAATCCAGATTCCCTGCATTTGCATTTCTGAAGTCTCCCTATTCTCCTTGTGACATTATCACTGTCACCCAAACAAGGAATTACTTTATACAAGGTAAACATAGAATTAAAGCACAGACATTACTGTCCTGCAACATTTGCAAAAGGCAGCTGATGCACAAAGTGCCTTAATCCAAGCAGCACATAGGATCACAATCTGACAACTGATTCCTCATTGCTTTCTTCAAATACGAACCTCATAAGTGAAGCAGCTTTCATCTACACAAAATCCTCCAGCAAACCAAATTTATTTATTGTAATAAGCCAAAGCAACATTATAATAATACACCATTGGAAAAGAAAACATCTAATGGGAAGGTGCATTGGAATTTTCCATATTCAGTATTCACAGTTCATGTTTCATTTGAGCTGGAGTGCTTTTTATCTATATTGGAGAGCCAGTATCAAATCACTGTCTTCCAATTAAATAATTTTAATGAATTAGTTTTGAATATTTCTTATTCAATATCTTCCTAAAATCCAAATGAATAAACTAAAAAAATTAGTCAAATGATACATTGCACTCCTACTGCACAGTGGGGTAACTTAGTCAGATTGGCAACAGGCAATTAAATACAGCAGGGTGACGACATACAGTGTGAAGCACATGTAGAGAACCAGAGTATTTTACAGATTTGTTGCACAGTGTAGGGAGGATCATCTGCAGAGATGGTGGGCTGAAAGTTTCAAATCATGCACTATATCATACGTTCGATAATTACCTGCAATTGAACTAAAGCTATCCAAATTGCAGCTTGTAAAAGTAAGAACGAGAGATCAGTTTGAAAATGAACAAGAATTAATTTGATCATTGAAAAGGTGCTCAAAGTAAATCATTTTATATGTAAGTTTGAAATTTCAAAAGGAAATAATACCTTGCAAAAGCTTCATCCAGGTCATCATTCAGTTCCTGAAAATAAATTAAAGGCAAATTAGCATCTGTATAGACCACATATCTTTATTTTCCTTTAGTTTTTGATTCGGAACTAAGATGGAAAAGAGCTGTTTCTAAAGCAAGTCTGGGAAAGGAATTGTTTGAATGAAGTTACAGGAACTCATTGTGAGTGGCATTTACGTTATTGCCTTGATAAGACCTTGTGGCATTCGGGTGTGTTCAGATGATTTGGCTGGCCTTTGGTAGCGGATTGTACAAAACAATGTGACCAGTTATGGACGCTAGAAGATATCAGCCTGACAACAGCTCTGTGATTGGCTCCTGGGCTGGTGAACAGCTGGGGAGTTATCAATACTAGGGCAGAAACCACTGGACTGCTGTAAGAAAAAGGTTCAGTGTTTCTATCCTTATGCAGTCAAAGTACCCAAGCAAGCCAGTTATTTTCTCCCATCAGTGTTGCAAGCCATTGGCTTTAAATCAGTGACCAAGAGAATTTGTAATTAGAATACCAATTGCTGTTTGCCTCCTTTGAAGTAGTGAAAAGAGCTTGAGAAACTGAAAAGAACAGAAGGTCATGAGAAGCAAAAGGAGCAGCAAATTGGACCCTGTGGACTGATGTTAGTGAACAGCATTTCACTAGTTTTGTCTGTCTGTTTCCAAGTATGTGTAGAGGTTTAAGGGACGGCGGGGGTGGGGGGGGTCAGAGTTGGAGTTTCAGTTAGTGCTGTTAAATATTGATTGTTTTGTTTATTTAACTCCATTTGTAAAAGAACAGAACAGTATTTCCAGAGGGAAATGGGAGGATTAAGTGAGTGGGCAAAAGCCTAGCAGATAGGAGGTTGTGCGCTTTGGCAGGAAGAAAAGAGGAGCTGAATATTATTTAGGTGGAGAAAACTGCAGACAGCAGGGATTTAAGAGTCCTCATGTGTAAATTACAAAAAGCGGCACGGTGGCACAGTGGTTAGCACTGCTGCCTCACAGCGCCAGAGATCCGGGTTCAATTCCCGCCTCAGGCGACTGACTGTGTGGAGTTTGCACGTTCTCCCAGTGTCTGTGTGGGTTTCCTCCGGGTGCTCCAGTTTCCTCCCACAGTCCAAAGATTTGCACGTCAGGTGAATTGGCCATGCTAAATTGCCCGTTAGGTAAGGGGTAAATGTAGGGGTATGGATGGGTTGCACTTCGGCGGGTCAGTGTGGACTTGTTGGGCCGAAGGGCCTGTTTCCACACTGTAATGTAATGTAATGTAATGTAATCTAATCTAATCTAACATTCAAATTCAGCTGATAATAGGGAACATAAATGGAATTTTGGCCTTTATTTCAAATGCAACGAAGTATAAAAATAGTGAGGGCTTGCTAAAACTATAAAAAGGCACTAGTCAGACCATATCTAGAACACTTTGAACACTTTTGGACCCCTTATCCAAGAAAATTCATACTGGTATTGGAGGCAGTTTAGAGAAGGTTCAGTAAGCTTATCCCAGATGTGAAGAGACTGTCTTATGGAGGAGAGGTTAAATAAGTTGGCCCTGTACTCTTTGGAATATAGAAGAATGAGAGCAAATCTTATTGAAACATACAATATTCTTATTGGACTTGTCGGCGTAGGTATGGAAAGGTTGTTTCCTATTTTGAAAAGAGCCTCGGACCAGGGGGCATAATCACAGAATAAGGAGTTGCCAACTTAAGACAAATGAAGAGGAATTTCTTCTGTCAAAGGTTAGTGAGTCTGTGGGATTCTTTACCAAGGAATGCTGTAAAGGTTAGGTCATTAAATTATATTCAAGTCTGCGATAAACAAATTCTTAATAAAGGAATCAAGGGTTATGGGAGAAAAAAAAACAGGAAATTGGAGTTGAGGATTATCAGGTCAGCCACGATCTCATTAAATGACACAGCAGACTTGAACGGCTGAATGGCCTGGGCCCAATGGTCAATGTTTTCTGCTCGCCACATTCCATCTGCTCGGTAAATTGATGTGGTTGCTTATTTTATTAAACTAACCGTTGTGAGAACCTTGGGAAGTACCAGGGCTCAATAATCACATTCCCAAGTGATTTGCAGCAAGAGATGGAGGGTTCATCTAGGATTATTTTCAAATGTAGGTGATGAAGGTGTGTATCTGGTATTAGTGAGTGACAAAATTCTTTTCTGACAATAAGAAATAACACTGTAAATGGAAGAAGATTTCTCGGAGGTAGTGTGGTTGTCCCTGATGGTCTCAAGTGATTTTCTTCAATTTGATTAAATTGATGAGTAAGATGGTGGTGAAATTGTTCACTAAAATCTAGGAATAGACCATGCATTCTGATTGGTGAAACATCAGAACTAGGTGCTGTTCCGATACAGTCAACGTAGTGGAGCATAAAGTAACAAAATGGAAAAACTAGAGGTGAAGAAGCCAGAAAAGGATATGGAATTCCATTATCTTGCTCTACTCTTTGAAGGGGAAATGGAAATGAATAGAATGGAAATGAGAAAACTATAATTAGAATTGCACAGGAAAAGGAAAGAAAACAATAGAGAATCAAAGCTTAAAATTCGGCAGGTGCCAGATATTGGCACTGATTCTGATTCTCTCAGAGCGTAAAAATCTAGCAAAGAGACTTTTAAATTTGTGCAGGCACTACAAAATTTGAGAAAAAAGTATGTGGTCGCATTTGATTGAGGGGGTGGGGGGAGCGCATGCTGTTATATATCTGTACATCGACAGTGATAATGGTAACATAGTGTAAGGAACAAGAAGGGGAAAACTTTCTGGAATTAAGTGTCTAATGCTGACCATGAATGCTGATTATCAATTGTCAGGAAAAACCCATTTGATTCTGTAGTGTCCTTTCGGAAAGGTAACTGCCATCTTTACCTGGTCTGACTTAAAATGTGATTCCAGAGCCACAGCAATGTAGTTGACACTTAATTGCTCTGTGGGATGGGCAATAAATGCTGGCCTAGCCAGTGATGCCATTATCCCATGAATGAATAAAAGAAAAATATCTTGTTGGGAGGAGGTATGCATCCATTGGTAGCTGTAATCTGGACCAACTGTATGCAACAGCTCAGAGTGCTTGACCAGTTGTTACAGGAGTTAGTATTTAATTAAAGGAATTTGTATTTAAAGCAAAATCTTACCAATCCATTCCTAAAATCAATAGGCACATTAAATGTGATCAAGCATTTCCTCAAATGGTATTTACACTTACCCACATAATGTTGTTGTTTACTGAACAGTTTGTGTCTCCAGTAGAAAGATCATGTCTGTTGTTTGTTGATAATGAAGATATTGCTCCTTCAGTTAAATCCAACAAATTTGCTGTTGCAACCTCTGTAGAGAATTTTATAATTAACACAGACTTAACATTGCACAATCTGACAGAGTCTCGCTAAAACAAAATTAAACATGAGAATGAAGAGAAAGAGAAAAAGTGAGGACTGCAGATGCTGGAGATCAGAGCTTAAAAATGTGTTGCTGGAAAAGTGCAGCAGGTCAGGCAGCATCAAAGGAGCAGGAACATCGACGTGAAGGGCTTATGCCCGAAACGTCGATTCTCCTGTTCCTTTGATGCTGCCTGACCTGCTGCGCTTTTCCAGCAACACATTAAGCTCTGAAGAGAAAGAGATTCAATATAGAATCACCTCTCCAACAAAAAGTAATGGGAAAAAATCCTGTATAAAGCGAGATATACTCAAAAAAAGAATCAGCAACAGTACTGCACACTTTGTACCTCAGGATTGACTTAAATTTAGTTCATGTTAAACATGAAGGATTCTCATCTCCCTCAGGCAGCTCAGGCCACAAGCCTTGGTGCTACTGCTTTAATGAATATTAATAGGTTTATCAATGCCATGCAATATGGCTTCAAGAGGGAATATCTTCAGCAACCAGCACCTAAAATTGATGTCTACTCCTGTTTAATTCAGCAACAACTATCAAAAATCAGGTCCACTGTTCACAATAGATGATTATTTCCTCTGTAAACATATTCATTAATGTTCATTTTTATAGCAAAGTGAGGAATGCTGTAAAGACAATTTTTTCTGAATCCTTTTTTTTAATCTTTTATCAGCAGACAGAAGGTTTAGCAGACTTCCCTAAATATGTTTACTGCATTGTAGAGTGCTACAGAAAAAACTGTGAATTTAGAATACTATTAGATTTCACTTAAAAACAGCAAAGCTTTAAAAAAACATAACATTTCCCACCCTTTGGGTGTCTTTCAAGTACTAAATCATGGCTATCCAATGAAGCCGACATAAATAGGATATGCACGAGTAAAAACGGGAAAGCTTTGTTGCCGGCGTGCAATATAGATAATTTAAACTGCAGATTGTAGAGCACAAATTTGGAGTCAATATAATTATGCCCCATCTCCAAGCCCCACCAGTAGCCAGAAAGACTTGATGCTAACTGTGGTTTCATAACCTTGGCCCTGTACTATTCATGGACAAAACCAACATTCTTTCTCCAATTCAACTCAAGAGGGCAGAGTTGTCTCACCTGCTTTGTGCTGATGATTGGCAGAGGCTTCTGATTGCAATTTACCAGTGGTACCACTGTTTGAGGGTCTAACTGTGGCCCTTTTCCCTTTCTCTGTAAAAGATAATACAAGTGTAAACATTGCTCACTGATAAAACGTATCGATTTAAAAGAGCTACTGAATATTTAATGTCGAAGCGCCACTATATATTTTACTCCAAGCAACCTGATAACATTAATAAAAATGGCCAGCTTAGAAAACAAATTCTCCTGAGGCCCAAAAAAAAAGTGAAATTTTAATTCAGTTGAGAAATAAAGAGAAAGAGAGAGCAGGAGCGTGAATAAAAAGACAGAATTCAGAACTCAGGCAATCCAGCCCACATAAACCATCAATCTAATAGAGGACATGGTTAACCTTCCAGTCAGAGGAGGGAGAGCCTAAATACTCCACGCTAACTCCATCAAAACAAAATATTAAATCAAATGTTTAAATGTTGACAGTGATTAAATGAGATTTTACTGAAGAGGGTAAAAGAAATCCACCAGCATTATTTGTGCTACCTAGCACGATTAAAGGATTTCAGAGTAGAAGGTATATCAATCTTGGAGAATGTCCAGTTGGCTGGACAGCTAATTTGCAGCACAGAGTGAGGCCAGCAGCATGGGGTTAATTCCCACACCACTGTCGTTACCTTGAAGGACTCTCCTTCTCAACATTTGCCCTCAACTGAGGCATGGTGACTCTCAGGTTAAACCACCACCAAATTACATCTCTGTCATAAAGAGAGCAACCCTACGGCCTTTTAAGACCATGGCGGCTTTATCTTGATATCATTCATGATACAACCTAAGCCTTTTTGTCAATAATCTTTAGCACATTTGAATAAGTTGTACTTGTTTAAAAGAATTTACTACAAAAACGCATTATTCTTGATTGACTGAAAAAAAACTAGCTGACATGTTTAGAATACCAAAAATCAGATTGGGTTGGGATATTTGATCGGCATGGACGAGTTGACCGAAGGGTCTGTTTCCGTGCTGTACACTTAAAACAAATGTAGTTGGTCATATCACTGATTGGATTTAAAATTTAGTCTGACCAATGGAGGAGTGGAACTGCAAAGTAATTAGTGTACCCCTCCAACTTTAGTAAAAACAACAAGCAAAACCTTATCCTGGCTTTTACCTCATAGTTAAATATAATAGATTGAAAAGTAACTGACTTAAATACACCCTCTGAAAGGCCAGAAGGAATTGAAAGGAAAATCACAATTAGGAAGTTTAAAATTTAGATCCTAACATGAAATGAGCAGGTTCTTCATTTGGTAGCATTGTAAATTGAATTTAAAAAAAAGTCAGATTTAAAACTTGCATTAAAACTTTTAGCAGATACCTTAACACTTTAATGAAGGAAGGTTCTATTTTTGGTGTTTCAGTCTTTTAGCAAAAATGTTAAAACGCAGTCCCATCTCCTGGTCAGATGAACACAGCTACTCAAAAGGTAGGGAATTCTCCCTCAACCACAACAAAGAGTTAACTGCTCATGCATATTCATTTAGTATTTGTGGAATCTTGATTTACTTTAATGTACTATAAGAGAAGTTTTCTCTTTGTTATTCTTCCTGAGCGTAAAAGTTTTGTATACATGATGCAGAGTGGATGTCACTTGCATTGGTACCAGAAATAATTCTATTAAAATTAACTATTTGCAAGACAAAATGCAAAACAAAAACACACAGGTATTAGTAGTAAGCTAATGTGCAATAGGACAGTCTTAAGGGTGCAATTCAAATTGAGTGAGATATTAAATATATTGCCTTTGAAGGAAGACTTTGTACCGTTGCTGCTGCACAAACTGCAGAGCAAACGATGACAAGTAATTTCCTCCCATTCAAACTGCCGCACTTTCTCTTTTGTGCCTCCTGTTAATTACAACATGTGACTGAATAGATGAGCTGAAACCACGGTTACCAACAGTTGCTGCTGCATTTCCCTTTTGCAAAATAGCTCATACTACGTGGCAAGTAATAATGAGAAGGGAGGGGTGCAACAAACCCACCAGTCATGTCACACCCATTTTGCCAGTTTGCAAGTTAACTTTCAGGTTAAAATTATCTTAAACACAATCCTATTTAAAGGATTAACTGAAGTCAGCAAATTGAATGACTTAAGAGTGCAGAGATCACTTTACCCATTCCTAACACAAATGATATAAACCAAAAAAAATGACGAATCATACAAAATTTGCTGTTTAAACAGAAGTCTTTCGATCAAATCAGCATTGGCAACAATGATACAGAAAGAAAAATTGTCCAAGCACTGCATATATTTAAAATAAGGAGACATAAATCTTGCTGATTCCTAAAGTACCTTCACTAAGAATAACTAATTGGAGCAAGGAATTTGCCTTAACCATTGCATTTATTTCAGATCCATTGCATTTAATCCATAAAATGAGTTGCAATAAACTCTTACACTGAGAACGCAGCCCTCCAAGTATAAAGTAGCATTAATATGTGAAAAACATACATTTCCTATTTAAGAGAGAGACTATCAGAGACTTCCTGAAAATGCTACAAAGCTCTCTTCAGAATTTAAAGTTGCAAAAGCAAACTTACTGCTGATTCATTTTATTTTGATAAAATAAGACAGAATGAACAGCAATAAATTAAAAAAAAGATAGTAATTTTTGCAGAGAAATTAGATGATTCATCGCCCTAGAGGCCAAAAGATGCCCAGGACCAGCAGGGGTAGATCAGTAATCAAACTTTAAAAAACACAAGCCAAGAGTCTTTGCTGTGAATATTTGTGTCGACCCAATGGGTTTTCTTGTATCGTGCATCCATGCACCAGAGCCACAGTATAAAGGGTCAGTGATGCACAAATGTCTTATGGATCCTCATTCCAACACAGCCCTAACCACATTAAATCAGAAGGCAGGGTTTTTAACAGCGTAAAAATTATTTATTTCAGAACACACTTTCACAATTTCAGCCCTCCGCTAAAGAGATGAACAGGTGCAGGAAGAGTCCCACAGTAGGTTATTATTCATGTACGTGTGATCTGTTTCACTTTAGAATATCGATCAGAATAATGGGATCTCCTGCCTGTCGTGGAACACACTACTAGCAGAGTTCAGCAATTTTGTTTTATTTTATGACTTCTGTCAGACCCCTCACTGATTTTATTATTTCTATCCCTCATCAACTCTGGTTTGAAACTAGGAACTGTGAACGAAACGGGACTTTTGGGCTTGTGTTAAAAGGAAAACTGACCAAACAAGCACTTGTTTATTCAGCAAGTCAGGACAAAAAGTTAACTGCAGGTTGGTTCCTGATCAAAAAGATTCTATTTAAAAGGTTTAAAGCATAGACCAATTAGATTACTTTGTTGCTTAATTTTGTGCTAAGGTTATTATATTGTTAGTAAATTGCTAAGTCTTTTGCTTAAGCTGCAAACCAGTGTTTGAGACTTCATTGTTTGCAAAGACTGGGATTGGTTTTTCAACCAGTCCAGTTAAGAACCATTGGGGTCAATTTTGGAGATTGTTGAAGGTCTTAATTTTACTGTGTTGTGAATACAGAAAAAGAAAGGTTCATTTGATTCAGCTATGTGCCTTTGGGTCATAACACTTCCTTGTATGACCAGTGGAGTGCCACAAGGATCAGTTCTTGGTCCACTACTTTTCATCATTTATATAAATGACTTGGACGTGAGCATAAGAGGTATAGTTAGTAAGTTTGTAGATGAGGAGAAAGTGAGGTCTGCAGATGCTGGAGATCAGAGCTGAAAATGTGTTGCTGGAAAAGCGCAGCAGATCAGGCAGCATCCGGGGAACAGGAGAATCGACGTTTTGGGCATAAGCCCTTCTTCAGGAATGGCTTCATAAGCCATTCCTGAAGAAGGGCTTATGCCCGAAACGTCGATTCTCCTGTTCCCTGGATGCTGCCTGACGTGCTGCGCTTTTCCAGCAACACATTTTCAGCTCAGGTTTGTAGATGACACAAAAATTGGAGGTGTAGTGGACAGCGAAGCAGGTTCCCTCAGATTATAACAGGATCATGATCAGATGGGCCAATGGGCTGAGGAGTTCCAGATGGAGTTTAATTTAAATAAATGCGAGGTGCTGCATTTTGGGAAAGCAAATCTTAGCAGGACTTATACACTTAATGGTAAGGTCCTAGGGAGTGTTGCTGAACAAAGAGATCTTGGGAGTGCAGGTTCTTAGCTCCTTGAAAGTAGGATCACACGTAAATAGGTTAGTGAAGGCGGCGTTTAGTATGCTTTCCCTTATTGGTCAGAGTATTGAGTACAGGAGTTGGGGACGTCATGTTGCGGATGTACAGGACATGGGTTAGACCACTTTTGGAATATTGCGTGCAGTTCTGGTCTCCTTCCTATCGGAAGGATGTGGTGAAACTTGAAAGGGTTCAGAAAAGATTTACGAGGATGTTGCCTGGGTTGGAGGATTTGAGGTATAGGTAGCGGCTGCATAGGCTGGGGCTGAGGGGTGACCTTACTGAGGTCTATAAAATCATGAGGGGCACAGATAGGATAAATAGACAAAGCCTTTTCCCTGGGGTGGGGAAAGTCCAGAACTCGAGGGCATCTGTTTCAGGTGAGAAGGGAAAAGATATAAAAGAGCCCTAAGGGGCAACGTTTTCATGCAGAGGGTGGTAGGTGTATGGAATGAGCTGCCAGAGGAAGTGGTGGAGGCTAGTACAATTGCAACAGGATGGGTGTACGAATAGGAAGTGTTTGGAGGGATATGGGCCGGGTGCTAGCAGGTGGGACTAGATTGGTTTGGGATATCTGATCGGCATGGATGGGTTGGACCGAAGGGTTTGTTTCTGTGCTGTGTATCTCTATGACTTTATATCCCTCCCTATCATTGTAATCTCAAAATTTAGGAGGTGTGTTTCTTTAATTATTGCCTCAAGAACATTCTCCAAAAAAAACTAGAATGTCTCTATTGACAATAGTGCATTTATACGATGCATTGTTTAAACTTGTGCTTCTACATTTAACTGGTTTCACCTTTCATCTTGGTTGGCAGATGAACAGGATAGGGCATGTGGTTTTGAACAGGGGAGTAGAGACCCATGCACGTCACCTCCCCCTCCTGTATCAACTCCCTTACTGTGCCCAGCCCCTGCATCTTCACTCCCTCACATCCCTCCTCCTGCATCTTCACTCCCTCACCTTCCCCCTTGTTCTCTGTCCCTCTCTTTCCCCCTTTCTGTATCCTCAATCCCCCTTCTGAACTCCATATCAATATCATGCTTCTTCTCTGGGCATGCTCAGTGCCTTTGCATATCACATGATGACAGAATAGGATTGGAACTGTGAACATACACATTTTGACAACATTAGCACATGCACAACTACAGGTGTCAGCAGACACTCCCTCATAACTATTCCACCACTGGCGGCTGTACTATCAGCTGCCAAGGTCCCAGGTTCTAGAATTCATCTCTCTCCACTTCTAACTCAGAAGCTGCTAATATCTACCACTTTGACCAAACATTTGCTCCACAGATCCTTATCTTCTTACATGGCTCATTGTCACACTTTATTTTATGATGTGCCTGTTACTTGCCTGGGGAGACTTCATTACATCATATGTATGTGGCCTTTAAATTGTGCGTATAAGAAAGGAAAGCAAAGACGACTAGCCCACTATTCAATGCACATTCACAGAATCTCTAGTGTGGAAGCAGATCATCTGGCCCATCAGGACAATGACTCTCTGAAGAGCATCCCATCTGAGCCCTATATCCCTGCATTTCCCATCCCACCCAGAACCACTCCCCCACCCTACCCCTACAACCCTGCATTTCCAATGACTAATCCACCCAGCCTACACATCCTTGGACACTCTGGGCAATTTCCCATGGCCAATCCACCTGACCTGCACACATCTTTGGAGTGTGCAGACATGGGAAGAATGTGCAAACTTCACTCAGACAGTCCTCCAAGGTGGAATCAAACCCAAATCCCTGGCTCTGAAGCAGCAGTGCTAACCACTGAGCCACCGTGCCACCTACCCGTGTTTTTTTACCATAGCTAACATCACCTATCACAGATGCTGCACTAATATTGCAAACATGGTGCTGATTAACATAAAAGCAGTAACACCACAGAATTGAATATATCATAGCATTATCCATGAAAGAAGTTGAGTTCCTCTATAATGCTCAACATGATGAAAATGTGAACTCAAAAGTGAACCTCTTTGAAAGTCAAAAGTTCAGTTTAGGCAGCTTAAAAAAAATTGCCACAACTCTGCAGAGGTTTATCGTAAAAGAAAACATACTCAGTTTAAAAGTGATAACCCAGTCACAGTAATAAAGTAGCAATTCAGAAACTCACCTTCTTTGGCAGCCTGCCAGAATTCAAAAGCTACTTTGAAAGCCTGAGCCACTGTTAATGTCACTGCTTGAGCCTAGGAGGACAGCGCAAAGATTAAGATGCATTTCGGGTTAAATAGCATTTCTAACCAAGTTAGGGTTAAATATATGGAGAACTCCGCTCCATACCTTCAGGCTCTTGATATGGAGTACAGCTACTCTGCAGGTTTAGTATCATGGCTTTAGCCAAATAACATTAATAACTTTATTAATTATATTGAACATTGTTTGTTTTGGGCCTGCCAAAACATAGCAGAGTTGGCATCATAGCAAGAGAATATATTGGTCCTTAGCTAAATGTGAAATCTGTTAACACTTAATTAATAATACAATGAGACACAAAAACCACAAAGTAGTTTTGGTTTATAAAAACGTGCCACATTTACATTTTAAGGAACTACAGACTATAGAAAACAAAAGTGAAAGTACTGTGAGCTTACTAAAAATAGGAGCAAAATATTTTAAGTATATACACCTTGGAAAAAAAAAGACTTGCATTCACACCAAACTTTTCACAACCTCCAGATGTCTCAAATAACTACAGTGTCAATTAACTACTTATTGAAGTGCAGTCTCTGTTCTATGGTTAGAAAACCCAGCAGTCAATACATGTACTGCAAACAGCAGTGTGATGTTACCCAATGGATAAATATCAGCTAGGATAGCAGGGCTAACTGCCCTGTTCATCTTCAGGATCCCCTTTTACATCCACCCAAAAGTCAAATGGGATCTCTAACCAGCTTCCAAAGGACAGTATCTCAAACAGTGTGGGGACTCCCTCAGTACAGCATGAGAATCAAGGCTGACACACAGTGCTAAGTCTTAAAGATCAACATGACCCAGAACATTTTACTCATTGTTACTAACTTGACCACGGCCTTGAATGTAGATAAACATCCAGAAGTTCAGCTGAGAATGTATGTTCATAACCTCACCATTTGCAGTGGTCCTTACTTTCCCAATTTGGAATCCAAATTGAGCCAACAATTGGATGGCTCAATCCAAAGCACATAACTAAGAGTGCAATATAAACCACACACTCACTCCATCAATGAATGATTTCAAAAAAAATGATTTCCATTGGTGGGCCCCATCAGAGGGAGTTCTAAAATCTGGTCTGATCATTGAAGGGTCCCTTTGATGATAATTTTGTAATCTCATAACAGGTATTTACACTGCTCACATGCTGTTTCACAAAATAGGTTTTTATTATTTTTATAGTTCAAAACTTTTTCTCAGCATCATTAATCTTAGCACTTTGGAATCTGAACTAGTTGGTTAAGGTTTGAATGCAACAGGCAGTACAAGGTTAGAAAGTAAGATCTGGATTTAGATTAGATTCCCTACAGTGTGGAAACAGGCCCTCCGGCCCAACAGGTCCACACCAACCCTCCGAAGAGTAACCCACCCAAACCCCTTTTCCCTCTGACTAATGCACCTAATTGATAATTTAAGCATGGCCAATTCACCTAACCTGCACATCTTTGGACTGTGGGAAGAAAGCGGAGCACCTGGAGGAAACCCACGCAGACATGGGGAGAATGTACAAACTCACCAATTTTTTCTTTGTACACAGGAAAGCATGGCATTCCAAAGTCTCATTTAGCTGGCTCTGAGCAATGTAGGCAAAAACTTTATCATGTACTTTGTCTGCCGTACAATAAGATATCCTGGTAAAGAACAAAGGCATTGTTTAATAAAAAATTAAAGAGTCAAATTTAACACAAAAAATACCCACCAGAAATAATGACCAGTGGCAAAGGCCTGCTTCCATTGTAATTGTATTTAGTCTAGCTTATATAAACAAATACAAATAAAATGACCCTCAGCTCTGCAGTAATTAAGCAACTAAACCTTCAATCAAAACTAAATGAAGCTTATGTGAACTCATCCACCTACCTCTACAACAAAAATCTACTCCACTAACGCAAACCAAGAGTGAGGCCCTGGAAAACTGGAAGGTAGCGGAAGTTGTGCCATTATTCAAGATGGACTGCAAAAGAAAAACCTGGGAATAGAGTTGGGCTGAGAAGTGGCGGATGAAGTTCAACCTGGAATAATGCATAGTGATTCATTTTGGAAGGTCAAATCTGAATGCTGAATACAGGGTTAAAGACAGGATTCTTAGCAATGTGGAGGAACAACAGGATCTTGGGGTCCATGTACATAGATCCCTCAAAGTTGCCATCCTAGTTAAAAAGTTTTTTTGGAAGGCATGTGATGGTTTGGCTTTGATTAACAGGGGGATTGCATTTAAAAGTCACAAGGTTTTGCTGCAACTCTATAAAATCCTGGTTAGACCCCACTTGGAACATTGTGTTCAGTTCTGGTTGCCTCATTATTGGAAGGATATGGATGCTTTAGAGAGGGTGTAGAGGAGATTTACCAGGATGCTGCCTAGATTGGTGGGCTTGTCTTATGAAGAGAGGTTGAGTAAGCTCAGGCTTTTCACAATGGAGAGAAGGAAGAAAGAGGGAAAGAAGGAAGAATTGATAAAGGTGTACAAAGTAAGGAGAGGCATAGAGTAGATAGCCAGAAGCTTTTCCCCAGGGCAGAAATAGCTGTCACGAGGGGTCATAATTTTAAGATGATTGGAGCAAGGAATAGGGGAGATGTCAGAGGTAGGTTCTTTACACAGGGAGTGGTGGGTGCGTGGAATGCCAGTGGTGATAGTAAATTCAGAGACAGGGACATTTAAGCAACTGCTGGAAAAGCACATGGACAGCAATAAATTGAGGGCTGTATAGGTTAGATTGATCTTAGATTAAGATGAATGTTCAGCACAATGTTGTGAGCCGAATGGCTTGTACTGTGCTGTACCTTCCATGTTCAAACCAATTCTTCAGGAGCTTGCACACACCAAGTCACCATAAATAACAATGGTAATAATGACCAGGTAAATCCAGTGATGTCAGTTCAGAGATAAATATTGTCAAGAGTACTTGCAAGAACTCGCCTGCTCTTCTTCAAAATAGTGTCATTACATCCCAAGAGAGCAGACTGATCCTCAACTTAACATCTCAGCTGAAATAGAGTGCCTCTGGTAGTACAGCTCATCTGCATGACTGGGGTGTTAGAACAGATTTATGCTGAACAGATTTGTGCTGAAGACTTCAGTGAAACTTGAACCCACAGCTTCTGACTCAGAATAGAGAGAGTGAGACGAACTAAGCAACAACTAGAGGAGTGTAAACATTTGCATTCTGAACTAGCAAAGTGCTACCAGAGAACACTGGGTATAGGACTGGAAGAAATTCCTTCTGAAAAGATAACTTGTCTAATAAAACTTCAGGTTTCTTCCCAATGCAAGAGCAAAAAGAATGTAAATGCAGAAACTATTTTAGGAGAAATAACAAATTTAATGACAGTTTGCTTATTTCCATTTTCCTTCATTTGTGGAAAGCAGAACTGTGAAGAAAGGTAAATTTCAGTGACCACTATATATTATATCATATATAATTAAAAGTACTGACATAAGTCCAAACAGGCTGCAATAATATGGAAAAATAGAAAAAAAAGGGCTTTTCAGCCTTTAAAAAGATGAATTCTTAATATTAAGATAACTAACAACATGAAAAGTGTATGTCTACAAAGTATATTTAAAAAGTTAAAAGCTTAGGTAGTATAAAGAGACAGGTCCAAGTCTGTAATGGTAAGATTAAGATTCAGAACCATTATGGTTACGATTCCAGCTGATGTTAATACTAGACAAGTCAAATCCCAGGCTGAAATTTGGCTTGATTTTAAAACAAACAAAATAGAATTTAACAAAGTGGCCATTCACTGAAACATGTAATGCTGCAATTATATACAAATGAACACATTAAAATAGAATAAACCAAGCTGTTTACATAAAGCATAATTTGAAGTCCCAAAACACTGCAAAAATATAATCTCATCATCTATTCTAACACAACACAACACAACACCCAAACACGAGAGAGAGAGAGAAAAAGAGAGAGAGAAAAAGAGAGAGAGAGAGAGAGAGAGAAAGAGAGAAGAAGAATCCTCTTCTCTATTACATCTTTAGGTTAACTGTATTTTTCAATTCCTAATCTTGAGAGTTTGCAAGCCTCTTACTTGGTTATTCACACAATGGAACTGAACTTAGACTTTGACAGCTTTGAATAATCCTTTGAGGGTTCTAACCAAAACATTTCTGGTCTGGAACATTCAAAACTAAAATAATTAAATAGAGACTATTTCCTGGCTGTTCTAAATTACCTCCTTTTATCAGTGGAACCACACTTTTACAACTCCAAAACAGGTCTTCTACATACTGAAAACAAAACAAAGCTTTCTAAACTATGGGTTTTTCTCCTAAATCAAAAAAAAAATCTGATTCTATTTGAAAATAAGCTAAAGCTCTTCGATGTTTACCCTGTGCAAAATTCTCCCAGTATTAATAAATTCCTATTAATAATCCAAGGATTCACTCTCATGCTGGTCTCAAAAAAAATCATGATTACCAAAATATTGACAAACCAATCATGAAACCCCCTCATACACAGACAAAAGCCCTGGTGCCACTTCAACATCCAACTTCTAAAAGCAATGATATTTGTATCATCCACCTTTACATCATAAATTGGGCAGTTCTGGTTAACACAGATTAATGTACAGAACAAACATGCATACAGTGGCATTCAGTTATTTCAGAGCCTTGGTCATGAACGGGAGAGATTTAGAGGGATATGGACCAAATGCAGGCTAGTGGGACTAGTTTACTTTGGGAAATTTGGTCAGCATAGAGTCATAGAGACGTACAGCACAGAAACAGACCCTTCGGTCCAACTCATCCATGCCGAGCAGATATCCTAACCTAATCTAGTCCCATTTGCCAGCACTCGGCCCATATCTCTCTAAACCCTTCCTATTCATCAACCCATCCAGATGCCTTTTAAATGCTATAATTGTACCAGCCTCCACCATTTCCTCTGGCAGCTCATTCCATACACACACCACGCTCTGCATGAAAAAGTTGCTCCTTAGGTTGCTTTTATAATCTTTCCCCTCTCACCCTAAACTATGCCCTCTAGTTCTGGAAATAGTACCCCCACTCCAGGGAAAAGACTTTGTCTATTTATCCAATCCATGCCCCTCATGATTTTATAAGCCTCTATAAGGTCACCCCTCAGCCTCTGATGCTCCAGGAAAAACAGCCTCACCCTGTTCAGCCCCTCCCTACAGCTCAAATCCTCCAACCCTGGCAACATGGTCGAGTTGGACTGAAGGGTCTGTTTCTGTGCTGTATGACTCTATAACCAACAAAAGGAGAGTGTAGGGAGAAAACCCAAAGATGCTAGTTCTCTCTAAAATGGATGAATTAAATTCCAACATTATTATAAAAGAATATTGAAAAGCAAAAAGGAGAAGCAACACTCACTGACAGTCTCTCAGAAGCAGAATACCAGTGTAAAAACATGGCTTATGACAGTAGAGCTAAGATTTTGAAATAACATGCGGTTTGAGGAGAGCATTGCAGATATAAACCCACATCCTGTCACTCCTTGGCATAATAGGGTGTAGTTTTTAACTAAACAATAAAAGTGTGTGTGTGTGGCACATGAACTTTATTCAATGTTTTAACTCAGTGTTACAGCCTTGTACAGAATTTAGAGCCATGATGTCAGAAGCAAGATGGAACGGTCCAACGCGTCTATGCTGACCACGTTTCCCAACCTAAACTAGTCCCACCAGCCTGCATTTGGTCCCTATCCCTCTAAACCTTTGTTCATTGCCAAGGCTCTAACTGAATGTGTCTACCTTTGCCACTGTATTCATGTTTGTTCTGTACATTAATCTGCATTAACCAGAACGTCCTGATTATGATGATGTAAAGGTGGTTGATACAAATATCATTGCTTTTAGAGGTTGGGTATTGAAGTGGCACCTGGGCTTATAGTCTGTGTATGAGGGGGATTTAATGATAGATTGACAAACCGATCTCTCCTTAAAAAATTAGTTATATTCCGATAGCTGTTTGGTAACATGTGACTGGAGTACTGTTAAACATAAAAGTTACATTTTGTACAGTCTCCAGGGCAGCATTTCTACCAAAAGTCCACTCACCAACCAATCAGCACACTCTTCATAGGTGATCGTGATGGACCCCTTACATTTGTAATTCATGTTAATGCCCTTATGAGTGAATGATGAAAAGCTTTGACAAAATGTGTAGTTTTCAAGCAACACTCAAAATATACTTTTATTTTATCAAAGTGTGTGTGCAGGTTTCACCCCAGTACATGAAGACCCATTCTGTTAAGTTGCCAGCGTGCAGAAGCTGTTCTCCAGATAACAAGAGGTTTTGCAACAAGTTTTCCACAAAGCAACAAGTCACGTTTGCAATGAAAACGATAACTCTGCAGCCACAATATGAGAGTGGAAGTGGCATTAAGAAAATAAGACGTCAAATTGAGGCTTTGATACTATTATTGAAGAAGTTTGGGATAATGTAAGCAGGGATAAAATGGAGACAGGTTGTATCCATAGGCCAGGCTCAGCAATATTCAGGTTTAACAGCTCTCCTGCATTATTTTGATCGAAACTCCGTTTTCTCCATCTTCATACCATCCATAAAATATAGAGGAAAGCAAATCAGGCAGTACATTACAGAGTCCGATAAAAACTCAGTAATGCTGAAATTCCAGAGCTTGCAGCATACACCAGGAAACCCTTACTAGGTTAGTACAAAACACAAACAGGTTGCAAGATCATTAGAAGTTCCTTTTTTGTATTTGCTTACTTTTTGCAGCACATTCCTAAAATGTTTGAGAAATGGTTGGTTCAGTGTATAAGTTGATCTCCCACTGTTTAGCCAAAAGTCCAAATGTTTTTTGTGATTAGATTCCCAACAGTATGGAAACAGGCCATTCGGCTCAACAAGTCCACACTGACCGTCCAAAGAGCAACCCACCCAGACCCATCCCCCTACCCTATATTTACCCCTGAGACCCGGGTTCAATTCCCGACTCAGGCGACTGACTGTGTGGAGTTTGCATATTCTCCCCGTGTCTGCGTGGGTTTCCTCCGGGTGCTCCGGTTTCCTCCCACAGTCAAAGATGTGCGGGTCAGGTGAATTGGCCATGCTCAATTGCCCGTAGTGTTAGGTTAAAGGGGTAAATGTAGGGGTATGGGTGGGTTGCGCTTCGGCGGGTCGGTGTGGACTTGTTGGGCCGAAGGGCCTGTTTCCACACTAAGTAATCTAATCTAATCTAATCCACCTAACACTATGGGCAATTTAGCATGGCCAATTCACCTGACTTGCACATCTTTGGATTGTGGGAGGAAACCCACGCAGACACTGGGAGAATGTGCAAACTCCACACAGACAGTTGCCAAGGCTGGAATCTAACCCAGATCCCCGATGCTGTAGCACTAACCACTGAGCCACCGTGGCATTTATCACCTGCTTGCCCCTAATAGGCTCTACGTGGCTGGACTAGACGCAAGAAGCCCAATCAAGTAATGGGTCTGGGCCATGGGTTCAAAATCCACCATGGAAACTGGAATTGAAGCAGAGCACTTAGAAAATTTCATGGCAATTAGGCAGAGTCAGTGTGGCTTTAAGCAATTTATTATAGTTCTTTGAGAAAGTAACATTCTTTTGACAGGGCAATCCAGAAAGCATTTGACAAGTTTGCCACATCAAGGTTATTGGAGAAAATTAAAGCTGCTGGTGTACAAAGTAACATATTGACATGGATCGAGAATGGGCCAGAAAACAAGAAACAGCAGGTAAAAACAAGTTTCAGCAGTGGATGCTGACAATCTGAAACAAAAACACACAAATTGCTGGAGAAATTCAGCAGGCCTGGCAGCATCTGTGAAGAGATAAACAGAGTCAATGTTTCAAGTTGAATATGACACTTCTTCAGAACTAGAAAGGGGTTAGAGAATCATGGTTTTTATAATATGACAGTGGCATAAATGGGGCAAGGGGAACAGATGTGCAGGCTCAATGCAAAGGTGTTACTAAAGGGGTGAAGGAGAACTGGAGGAGGAAAACAGGTGTAAATTGAGGTGCAGCAGGGAGAAAATGGGTCCTCTCAGCTGAGAACAAAATCAAAACAAGACGAGCCATGTGTGGCAGAAGAATAATGTAAGAAAAATGAAAACAGAGGACAAACATCATGAAGTCAGGCTCAGAATTCAAAATGGAGACCTGGAGACTGTAACGTGCCAAAGTGAAAAATGAGGTAGTGTTTCTTGTACTTCATTGGAACATTATGGCAGGTCCAGGACAGAAACAGCATGACAGCAGGGAGGCTTATTGGAATGGCAAGGTAATTTCTACAGAGTGGAGGTGTTCCTCGACATAGTCACACAGCCTCTACTGGTCTTTCCAATGTAAAGGAGACAACATTGTGAGCAGCAAATACAATAGACCACATTGAATAAAGTACAAATAAGTCCCAGGTTCTATTCCAGCCTCAGGTGACTGTCTGTGTGGAGTTTGCACATCTCCCAGTGCGTGCGTGGGTTTCCTCCGAGCGCTCCGGTTTCCTCCCACAGTCCGAAGATGTGCAGGTCAGGTGAATTGGCCATGCTAAATTGCCCATAGTGTTAGGTGCATTAGTCAGAAGGAAATGGGTCTGGGTGGGTTACTCTTTGGAGGGTCGGCAGGGGAATCTAATCTAATCTAAAATGCTGTTTCACCTTGATGGTGCTCTTGGGGCCTTAGACATTGAGCAATCAGGAGGTGAATGGTCAAATGTTATGGAAAGGTGTCATGGGGGAGTCAAGTGTGAGGACTCATTGAGGAATGATGCAATGCACCATGGTGCCACAGAGGGAAGAGTCCCTGTGGAATGCTGATAGTGGAGGTGAGGGGAAGGTGTATTTGGTGACAGTGTCCTCTTGGACGGGGCAAAAACAAAGACAAAAAGATGATTATTTGCATGTAGAAACTAGGAGAGAGGAGGGAGGAGAAATAATAAAGGACAGAAGTGCGGAAAATGGGTCTCACATGGCTGGGTGTCCTGTCAACCACAGTGGGTTATATAAAAAAGTGAGCCACTGACAGTTTCTGGTTAGCAAGATGAACCAGTTATGTGCCACAGGGATCAGCTCTGGGCCCTCAAGTTTCTACAATTTATATAAATGTGATGGATGGAAGAAGTGCAGAAAGTATTATTGTTTTATTTGCTAATGACTCAAAGATAGAAAAAGTAAATTGTGAATAGGAACTTTTAGGGACAGCATTTGTGGATACTTTCCCTAATCTTGCAATTCTGCAGTGGTGAATGAGAGGGTAGATTTCAACCCATCACATATTATTCGTGTGAAAGTTGATCCTCTACTTTTTTTAAAAAAAAAGACTAAATGTTTACTCTTATACTCCCAGAAAGCTAAGGATCTACGTGGTGGAGCATTTGGTATTTAATCTTTCATTTCTTCATACCATCATAGTTTTCCTTTTCTGAACATCAAGAATATTAGCTCTTATGTTGTGTCAAGATTAATGAATGAAGCTACAACCTAAAGCTATGCTTTTTTGCAAAACACCTTTAAGTAGCATTGGTTGTGAAGGAGGGTCAACACACACAACATTGATTGGTTATGCTCTTTTCAGCCTTTCATAGTAACACAGTTTTAACAGCATTCTTATGGTACTGAGGGTTGAACATCAACCTTCCTACCCTGTACCAGTGTACAGTCAACATTTGTGCCTAAACATATCATCAAGTCAGAGTGGAAGTGCTCTATACCTGTAAATGGAGACGTTTTCTATCAGTTCATTATTTGTACCATCGTGCAGTATGATTCCTCTCGGTGACACAGTCAGTGAGACTTTCTGAAATTTTTTACCACTTGCTTTGGCCTGCACAGAAAAAAAAAATCCTAAAATTGAGTTACATTGTCAAAAACTTACACACATCCAAGAAATTAATTCTCTCAGGAGGACAGCCAACCAAGGGAACATCTGGTAAAATTTCAATTCAGTTGGTAAAATGGCATTTCCCACCTACTGACTTTATTAAAACTGTCAATGTTTCTTTATCTACTAACCTAAGAAATTCCTAGTACATTGATTGCCACCAACTATTGGTATATATGTTTGATGCCCATTATAAATGTTAATTTCAATAACCATAAATAATAATAAAACCCAAGCCTTGAATTAATCATCACAAAAAGCAATCTATGACAAATATAGTTGGATATTCCGCAGCGACTGGTAACAGACTGGAAATACTCCCAGCAGAGGAGTTACAAGACCAAGAAACAGAATTCAAAACCATCAGTAGTAGATGGTTTCCACAAAACATAAGTGGTTTTAAAATTTTTTTTAAAAATCAACTCAGCTTTTGATCTTCTCTATTACTGCACATGTGGAGGAGTGGAGTGAAGGTCAAATGTGGTTGCTAGGCAAAACAATCTGGTAGGGTATACTACACCATGTGAGAAGAGCAATCAGACATAATTCAGTTTCTATTTTAAAAGCAAATTATGTCATTTTTAATAAATTCATTAGAACATTTTATCTTCAAACTATTCATGGAGATAGACAATGCCAACTTATCATGCTACACCAACACCTCCATTTAGTAAAGTGACACCAATGTGGTGTGACTATGTGCTTTAAGGCCACTAAGTTCACAGAAGTTGACAGGAGCTGAATCATTTTGTTGTTTGCACCAGTAATTCAATTTCCATTGCCAACATAAACAGCAGCTGCATCTATGAACAATTTCAATATTGGATGTGTCCTGTGTTAGTGCCTCAAGGAGGGTGTGTTCAGCCAACATCAATTCACAGAGATGTGACTGAGCAACCAAAATCTGACAAAGCTGTGACCATTGCTTTCAGTATTCCAATTGCATCTGAAATCAGCCATTTAAAAATGTAGACAAAAAATGAATATTACCATCGCAACAATCCTTCGAACAGCAGCAGACGACATTTCTTCCCCCTTTGGTTGTTCCACTAGCGTCATACCCAAATACTTGAGATTAAATATCATTCCTTCCTGCAGCGACTCTCTTGTATCTGTCCAGTTTTCTGGCAACTCTTGAAGAAAAAGATGAAAAATGTGCATGTAATGAAATGCAGGATCAATGGGCAAGAGGGACCATACTGTTTCCAACCAGTAAAGAAATTTAAGAACTGTCTTAATTCAGTAAAAGCTGAAGTTTCCGATTCACCAAGTTGGCATTTTCATTTTAAAATCAACCCAACCCAAAATAACTGGTTGAGAATTTTAAATCCAAACATTCTGGAAGGAGACTTTAAAAATTAACTTAGTTCCTTTGGACACAAATAGACATATTTTTAAAGTTAGTGTTAGTTATATGTTTGCAGAAATAAATGTTCCTAACACTAACTTTTCATCTTCTCCCTCTCTCCTACCAAAATACTTCCATAGTAAAACTAACAGAAATTAAAATCATACCTACAATCACTTTGGACATGTAAAAATTTTAAATCAGGCTCAAAAAGCCAATTTGGAATGAAAATCGGATTTGTATGTGATAAATCTCATTTATTTTTGGGAGAACATTACTTTCTCTTTCATCATCTTCACTTGGGTCACATGTGCAGGGAAACTGCTGCCTCATTTTTACTACAGCTGATGATGCAGGATTGCAAATGGTAACAATCCCTCAGATTTGTGCTGCACTTGAGGGGTCCCATTATCAGATTGAGAATTCAGAAGATTCAAGAGAGTTTAATCCTGCATTCTGTAACCTCTATTCCTCTGATGCAGATGGTTGTACAAGAGACTGTAACACCTGAATATGTTCTCAGATTTAAAACATGTTACACTGCATTGTAAATTGTACAACATATAGAGTCATAGAGATGTACAGCATGGAAACAGACCCTTCGGTCCAACCTGTCCATGCTGACCAGATATCCCAACTCAATCTGGTCCCACCTAACAGCACCCGGCCCATATCCCTCCAACCACTTCCTATGCATATACCCATCCAAATGCCTCTTAAATGTTGCAATTGCACCAGCTTCCACCACTTCCTCTGGCAGCTCATTCCATACACGTACCACCTGGTGTGTGGAAGAGTAGCCCCTTATGTCCCTTTTATATCTTGCCCCTCTCACCCTAAACCTATGCCCTCTAGTTCTAGACTCCCCCACCCCAGGGAAAAGACTTTGCCTATTTATCCTATCCATGCCCCTCATATTTTGTAAACCTCTATGAGGTCACCCCTCAGCCTCCGACACTCCAGAGAAAACAGCCCCAGTCTGTTCAGCCTCTCCCTATAGCTCCAATCCTCCAACCCTGGCAACATGCTTGTAAATCTTTTCTGAACCCTTTCAAGTTTCACAACATCTTTCCGATAGGAAGGAGACCAGAATTGCACGCAATATTCCAACAGTGGCCTAACCAATGTCCTGTACAGCCGCAACATGACCTCCCAACTCCTGTACTCACTACTCTGACCAATAAAGGAAAGCATACCAAATGCCTTCTTCACTATCCTATCAACCTGTGACTTCACTTTCAAGGAGCTATGAACCTCACTCCAAGGTCTCTTTGTTCAGCAACACTCCCTAGGACCTTACCATTAAAGGTGTATAAGTCCTGCTAAGATTTGCTTTCCCAAAATGCAGCTGCTGTGACTATTTGACTTAGTAACTTTAAAGTGAGCCTTTTAGCCCTACAAACTGGCAAACTTGCAACCTGATTTAATGAAACACAAGATTTAAGTCACCATTTGGAATAATGACCATGTTAATTTAACCAGACAGAAATGTGTTCCCGAACATTGTTGCTAACTAACATTGGACGTAGAATAGCATTTATAAATCACAGCACATCAGAACATCTGGTAGAGATGATTTTGAAGCTGGAGTATAGAAAATTAAAGGCTACAATTAAAATTTAGCCAGTACATAAAATTACAATAACATTAGAATAAATAACAGTGTAAGGGAAGTCTAGAGCTTATACTTTCTTTGCTGGTGCTGAAGGCAACGTTTCTTGAATTAGTTTGCATTAAAATATTTTAATCTCATTTTAAAAACTTTATAGGAATGCTGTCTGTGAAAAGCAGGCACCCCTTCACTTCATTTAGTCGAAGAAACAACAGGCTCTTCTGTTCCAACACAGCTGACAGAATCTACATAAAAAGTTAGTGCTCGACTGAGCATTTTCCCCACCCCATCCCCAAAAGTTAACAGGGCACTCAACTGTGTCCGCCCATTACCAGTACTTCTGCTCTCACCTCTTCCCCTCCCACACAAAACCATGCTGGGGTTTCCCTTTTCCTCACCTTCCACCCCACTAATCTCCATATTCAAATGATCATTCATCACCATTTCAGTCACCCGGATTGTGGAGGTCATGACAAATCACAGCTTCCCCCTCTCTTTCAGCATTCTGAAGGCATTCCATGATACATGGTCCACTCCTCATACTTGATCCCCTCCCCACAGGCTCTCTCCATCCAAACTGGGACACAATAGCTGTCCTTTTGCCCAGTCTGCTTCATCACTGTTCAGGGCCACAAACAAAACACAGTCTTTCAAGGTGAAACAAACAAGAGATTGATGTCATTTTCAATCTAGTCTACTACTTTCACTGTTCATTAAATAGTTCCCTCTACACTGGGGAGACAAAACACATTAGTGTCTGTTTTGTAGAAATTTCCAAATCAGTCCAAAAGTATGACCCCCGGTTTCTGGTAACCTGTCAATTTAATTCTCAACCTAGATCTCATACCTGACATTTCTGTCCTCGGCCAAATAAAAACCAGAGGTTAAATGCTGCTTAGACAAAATTCAAGATTGGACTTTTCTAGTCAGAATTTTACTTTGACAGTCAGTTCTGCTATGACATGCATTTCTTCAACACAAATTGGCTATAACGTGATTGAAGAATTTAAACCATTATTTGTAGAATGTGAACTTTCTTTACTTGTATTGGCTATAATGAGATTCTAGTCCCATCGGGTTAAATGGTGCTGCTATTGCATGATTTTCTTATAACACAGGAACTAAACTATTGCGTTACATCAGAACAGGTTGTACTCATTCCATCGATTCCAACTACACTGATTACTTGTTTTACGCATGAAAGAAATATATATTTCATCATTTCCTGACGAAGGACTTCTGCCCAAAATGTCGATTCTCTTGCTCCGCAGATGCTGCCTGACCTGCGGTGCTTTTCCAGTGTTGTCCCATTCTCCACCCGCCCCGCCCCCCCCGAAGCAAAATGCTCAAAGACACAGTATAGTTTTACCTCCTTCATCTTTACTCTGAGCCCTGGAGAGAGAGAGAGAGATGGATCGCCCACGTGCACTGGGATGAGTTCACTGTCTTCTCTCAACCAAAAAGGGTTCTTATTGCACAATGGTAGTGTCCCGTCCACTGAACCAGGAAGTACAGGTTCTCTATCTTCCCCAGAGATAGTATAATAACACGTCTGAACAGGTTGGCTAAAAATATTTACACCCAGTCAAATGCTCACCCAAATTATCCCTTAAAAACATTTGACCATCACCTGTTCCTGGATCCAATCAGGCATCTGTACCACACCCAACTAGATGACAAGACGGCCCATTGCATAGCTCCAATGAGGCTCAATGCAAACTTTGTTAATAACACCTCATCTTTCAGTCAGATGCTTTACAGTCTTCTGTGCTGAACATTCTCAGACCAAAATTACTAAAACTATGTGTTTCTTTTTTTCCCTTATATTCGATAACACACATTTTGTCTCATTCCTTACCCCACTTCCATTCCTTTTGGGCCTGGAAGAGTAACTCATTTAATCATTCACTCTCTCCTACTCTCATATAGACCTTCCATTGGTTCTTCACCCAAGCCTTGCTTAAAACCTGCTATATCTCTAACTCTTCTTAATTTTAAAAAAAAAGTTACAGTTTGTGTTTCTGGGCTGAGTTTTTAATCTTTCCACAAATATTGTCATAACTAGAATGTATTTTCAGCATTTTGAATTTTATTATTTCAGATTTGTAGCATTCACTGTGTTCTGGAAAGGTGAATATTAATCAAAAACTATTGAACATCTAGCTTTGACAGTGGAATGAATTGCAGAGGTGGGTTTAATTTAAAAAAAAGAGTTTGGATAAAGGTAACTTAGTGTGGGATGTCCTATACCCATTGCTGCTTTTCAATGTCAAATTGAAAAGTTTGAAAACTCTTTATTGTGAAATCTTCAACATTCAACTGGAGTCAATGAAATTCTGAATCTCAACATGAAATGTGCCAAACAATGGACAAACATCCTGGCAATGATGGCCCCGCCCATCAGTTATCAAGCCAGAGAGTCTTGTGCTTTATCCATTGGAGAGGGTGTTAAGTTGCTACTATTGGGCCTTCTCCTGCAGGAAGTGCCTTGGAGATTGTCTCCTTTATGGGCAGTGTCTGCAGAAATAGTAACAACTGCCTCAGTGCACCCATCACAGGCTCAGAATCAATGAAGGGATCCACGGCCAAAAGGTGAGCAAGGGTGAAATGGGTTTGTGGGATTGGGCATGTCAGAGTCAAGTGTTGGAAGGAGTGGGGGAAGTTATAACAGACCCTCTCTGAATGTCAGGTTCCTTGATCAGGTCCCAAATCTCTAACAATAAAAACGGGGACCTCACCAGAAGCCCCAAACAAACTTCAGAACAATTTGCTTTTTGGGGTTCTTCTGAATCGCTAATGTGCAGAAGCAGGCCATTCAACCCATTGAGGCCACACAGAATGTCTGAACAGCATCCCACCCAGACACACCCCCTTACCCTTGTAAACCTTAATTTACCATGGCTAACCTACCTAGCTTATACATCCAGGTCACTACAAGACAATTTAGCCTGGTCAATCCACCTCATTT
The DNA here is from genome assembly GCF_037043375.1 of Chiloscyllium plagiosum. Classification (NCBI taxonomy): domain Eukaryota; kingdom Metazoa; phylum Chordata; class Chondrichthyes; order Orectolobiformes; family Hemiscylliidae; genus Chiloscyllium; species Chiloscyllium plagiosum. Next base: position 25,881,470 of record NW_028270168.1, read on the forward strand.
GCACATCTGTGCAAGGAAACTTTAGAATCTGGGGGAAACCCACAAACACAGCAGCACTGGGGCAGGGGAGAACTGGGGAACATACAAACACTGCATAAACAAATCACCCAAAGGTAGAATCGAACCTGGGTCCCTCGTGCTGTGAGTCAGCAGTGCGAATCACTGGGCTGTTGTGCCGCACTCGGGATTCTTCTGTGGAGAATTCCCTTCCTGTCACTTCGTACAATCAAAATTCCACTCTATTTGGCCATTAATTGCCCACTTAAAAACCTCCATAAGCATTCCATCATCTGTAAGCTTTCCCACCTCGGGCTTAGCAGGTTGGCAGATTCACCACCCAGCACCCTCTTGCTCAATTATGCCCATTCCCACTTCCAAACTTATGTTGGGGCTAGTACATTATCCCTAATTAATTGAACACAGATTTACCAGATTGAGTTATAATGACATCCATTCTCAATGAAGGAAATATAGTCTGCTATTTCCACTGTATGAAACAGCCAAAATGACAAGCATGAATAAGATTCCTAAAGTAAATCATGGCACAAATTTGTTAGGCTCGAGACTCAAAACATAGCAAAGTTAAAAATTTAATTGGAAATTCACACCATACCCAGGCCAAGTTTTTACCCATTGGTTTAAAGAATAGAATGACATGGTTTTTTTTTTTGGAAAACCTTAAAATTGGCTGTTAAAATGACATGTTTGACAATTTTCAGCAAGTCTTCATGGCAGATTTCACATACAAATCAGAATTTGTGCCAATTATCTAACATTAGAAGCTTAATTATGCTTTACCACAGAAAAGTGAACAGATTGCGGTTACAAGTTGTAACAAAAATCAACCTTAATAGTTTCTCTTCCCGTTTGCCTATGCTTTAGCACCATGACCCCACCCACGGTCATTAAGAGGTCAAGGAACTACTTGTGGAGTTTTAGGTTTGGCAATAGAAGCATTGGAAGGAGGGGAATAAAAATTTGGCTCTCCTCCTACTAGATCTTCCAAGCTTTTGTTTCATTGACAGAACTATTTACAGCAGTTGCTCTACATTGTAAGAGTACAAACAGCTGAATTAAAAACAAAACAGCCATGAAGAGCCCTTGCAGCATAAATCTTGGGCCATTGGCAACAATAGGTTCCAATAAATACCCACAGATTAGGGGGGTCAATTATTGCAAGACAATTCAAGTCAAGAAACTTCTTTTTTGGGTACACATACAAGATCCTAATCTATAATTTGTTACATTACCTGCTTAATGATTATTTTAGATTTGAGAATAAAACTTTAAAAAGGTAAATCAGAAAAATAAATTTTAAAATGTCACCTCAATGTGAACTAAGTTGCAAGAAATGATCCTTGAAACGGCGTGTGCAAATGGTTCCTAAATGAATTAGATAATTGTTTGAAAAATGCAAATTAAAATGGCTGTGACAATTACACAGGAATATGGAACTTTTTCAAGTGGCAAATTAAGAGAAGATTGCAAGTGTAAATTTGATGGGCCAAAATGGTTCAGTTTCCATCCAATAACATGATACAAATCATGGGAATAACAGATTAAAAACCAGTACAGAATGAAGTCAACTACACAGATTTCATAGAAGTGTTTTATTCTTACAACACTAAATACTACTTCTTTTATAGTTATGCTCAATGATTGCATCAGCTCAGGGGTCGATTGATTAATATATTTGACCTACATTTAATCATTGGGACCTTCAATCCTGCTTCTCATAACAGTTTTTCCAGAGTTTTTCGCAGAATCTAGATGGACTGATGTGGAAAACTGGTATAATAAATATTGCAAACTAAAATGACCAGTCATGAAAGTTCATCATGACATAAACCTGGCTTAGGTGTTAAGATTCCTGAATCAGGGACCAGTGTAGAATCACCTCTTCCTTACTAAAAAGAACTATAGTTATTTTAATCTTCAACCTCAGTTTTGGGGATTTTCATGCAGACGACATATCTACAACAGGTAATTTACTGCAGACAAGATTTTAAAATCACTAGAACTTGAAACCTTAATACAGACACTAACTTAAAGCATACCCAAGCTAAACAGAACATTTAAATTTAAACCCACAATCAGAAAAAAAAGCCCTCATCCATTATATTATCTGAAATAATTGCACAGTCTTTAAAACTTCTAACAAGTAAAGCAATCAGAGTAAAACACTTCAGAAGAAAATCTGAATCAATGAACACAAATTTTACTTTTATAATACACTAGATTCCATCCAACACACCCATTAAAGTAAAATTATATGTTAACTTGAAGCACCACAGAAATAGACATAATCATTATATATTTGTGTGTATAGTGAGTACTTTTCTTAAAATTTGTAAATTGTTCAAGCTTAAATGTTCCATTCTCTAACCGTGGTCATGATATGACAAAGACTCGAGTATCATAATCTCAATTTTTAAAAAAACTGAATTTTTACAGAGAGACACATTTTTCTGCAGAGGTTGAAAAGAGGTCAAGTCGGAAAAGATCAAAGATAAACATAATATTTCTCAATGTGAGCAAGGAAAGTCAAAAAATTTCAACTAAGTTGCCATGCGAATGAAAGGTTTAAAATTTGTGAGAATACCAAAGTCTACAATATTACAGTCCTCAAAAACCATTACAACCTAACAATATTGGCTAACAGCAAACATAAGCAATATGTGGAGTGCAGCCTATTAAAAAACTATTTGGAATGGAGCATCTATCCTGCCTCAGCAGTAAAATGACAAATGTCTGGCATATGTATTGAACTTTAGATCATCTCTATAAATAAATATCTCCCTTAAAAGAGAAACCTAACTGCATCTGCCACTTTTGCTGTTCATTATAAATTATAATCTCAACCCAAGATCATCAATTCTTCTTCATGTCAATCACTATGGTATTATTTTTATGCTTTACACCACAAGATATAAGAGTGGAATTAGGTCATTTGGCAAATTTGATTGCACTCTGATATTCGATCACAATCCCACTCTCCGGTCTTCTTTCCATAATCCTCAATCCCTTTACTAAATCAAGGACCTATGTATCTCGGTCTTAAATACACACAATGCTTTGGTTTCCACTTCCATCTGTGGCAATGATTCCTACATAATCACCACCCTCTGGCTGAAGAAATCCTTCCCTCATCTCAGTTTCTAAAGGGTTGTCCCTTCACTCGGAAAAGTGCTGTTGAGTCCTAGTCTTTCCTCTTCGTGGAAAGATGTTCTGCACAACCACTCTAACAAGGCCTCTCAGTATACTGTAAGATTCAACCAGATCCTCCCTCTTCCTTCTAAACTCCATCAGTTACAGACCAGAGTCCTCAACTGTTCCTTATGTGATAAGTCCTTCATTCCCAGGATCATTCTTATAAACCTCCTCTTTAGATCTCGCTCTCTCACTCTCCTGGAGTTTTGAAATAAATGCTAACATTACATTTGCCTTCTCAACATCTGACTGTACATGCGTGTTAACCTTAAGAAAATCCTGAATTATGACAAGTGCCTTTTTACTTTCAGATTTCCGAAGCCTTCCCCATTTAGAATAGCTCATGCCTCTATTCTTCCTACCAAAGTGCTTAACCTCACACTTTCCCACATGGTTCTTCTTTTCCCACTTTTCTAACCTGTCCAAGTCTTTCCACAACTTCCTGGCTACCTCAACATTCCCTCCACGTATCTTTGTGTCATCTGCAAACTTAGCAACAATACTCTCAGTTCCTTCATCCAGATTGTTAAATGCAACAAATGACCCCTCCACCAGTCACTGGTTACCACCCAAAAGGAGACCTTTATTCCCACTCTCTGCCTTCTGTCAGTCAGCCAATCCTCTATGCCCATCCAATAACTTTCCCCTAACACCATGGGCTTGTCTTATTTCACAGGCTGGTGTGTGTGGCACTTTATCAAAAGCCTTCTGGAAATCCAAGTAAATCACATCCACTGGCTCTCCTTTGTCTAACTTGCTCATTACCACCTCAAATGAATTCTAACAGATTTATCAGGCATGATGTCCCCTTGATAAAGCCATACTGACTCAGCCCTATTTTATCTTGCACTTCCAAGTACTCCACAATCTCATCCTGAAGTGCATTTTAAAATCTTACACACAACCTAGGTCAGGTTAACCAACCTCCTATCTGTTGCCTCTCTCTCTTCTTAAAACAAGGCCGTTACATTACGCAATTTCCAGTCCTCTGGCACCATCCCGGACTCCAGCGATTCCAGAAAGAAAGATCACCACCAATGCCTCCACAATCTCCTTGGCTATCTCCTTCAGAACTCTTGCTTGTAGTCCATCTCATCTGGATAATTTGTCCACCTTCAGAACTTTTCAGTTCCTCAACTCTACCTGCACAAATTCTAAGCCTTTCAACTCTAACATGTCTTGCTTTGTTTTTATGTCATTTCTGAATGACAGGACAACTCTGTCCCCTCTGCCTGTCCTTTCAATAGAATACGTATCTCTAGATATTTAGTTCCCAGCCCTGATCACCTTGCAGCCACAACACTGGATCCACCAATTTCAGTCTCTGCTATAAATTCATTTACCTTGTTTCATATACTGCGTGCATTTAAGTACAACACCCACAGTCCTGCATTATTGGCTCCCTTCTTATAGTTGTCTCTTATGGACAGTGCCTGAAGTTAGATTCCTGACTCTTTCCATACTCCGTCCTATTATTGGAAACTTAAATAACCCCTGCTGAGCCCTACTCCTGCTTCACTGTCTCCATAAACTTTCCATACAACTGACGCCCACCCTGCTCTTCAGTTTAGAGGACAGCCCCAGACGTGATTCACCAGAACTCTGGTGCCAGCAAGATTCTGGTGAAGCCCATTGCATCAGAACAGCTCCCCCTCCTTCACCAGTACCTTGCTTAGTATAGGTATTTCATCACAGTATGCACTAATTTGTTCTGTAATTATTTACCTAATTGAAGGACTATCAAAGGGAATGCATTTCACTTTGGGTTTAAAACAAGTAATTTTTCTGCATTCATGTTATACTTTATAATCTTAAAATCACTTAGTGGCAAAGACTTACATTCTTCGAATTCTGTGGACAAGATTCTACTGTTGAACAATGTTTATATAGAAAATTGAGTGAGTGGACGCGTCACAAACAAAGTCAAATTCTTATGTTAAAGGAGTTAGATGCAAAAAAATTAAAAATTAATCAGGTCTATCCTTTAAGATGTTGAACATATTAATATATCGATAGGGCTGGTACATTCACATCCCCAAGTTGCCATTTGTAAAGTTATCACCTCTGTGACTCAGATTAATGCAGCCTTTTGGTGGGATGTCACAGCAGAGGTGGTGGTGTATCACTCAGTTAGTAATCTAGTACTCCATATTTAATAGGTTCAAGTCCCACCATATAATGATATTAGAATCCAAAAATCTAGAATAAAACACTAGTTCACTAATGTCCTTCTCTGAAGGGAAGAAAATCTGTCATCCTTACCTGCCTTACAGGTGACTCCTGACCCACAGCAATGTGGTTGACTCTACTCTGGGAAGTTAGGAGTGGACAATAAATTCAAAACTCATGACTGAATGAATTACAACATCAACTAAAAAAAAGTTTGTTGACTTCAGAAAGAAGGAAGGAAAACATGTCCCCATCGACATCAACTGTGTAGATTTGAGAGAGTGGAGAGCATCAAGTTCCTAGAAGTGATGATAACCACTGGTCCTGGTCTTCCCACATAGATGGGACAGTCAAGGTAGCACAATAATGCCTCTTCTTCCCTCAGGCAGCTCAGGAAATTTGGCAGGTCCACAAGGTCCCACACCAACTTTTATGGCTGCACCATTGAAAGGATACTGTCTGCGTGCATAACAGCCTGGTATGGCTACTGCTCTTCCCAGAACTGTAAGAAACTATAGAAAGGTGGTGTGCACAGTCCAAACCATCATGGAAGCCAACCTTCCATCCATGGACTCCATTTACACAGCCCATTGCCATGGGAAAGGCTGCCAACAAAGACACACCGCATCCTAGCAAAGCTCTTCCATCAAACAGAAGATACAGAAGCTTGAACACATGTACCAGCAGGTACAAGAATAGTTTCTTCCCTGCTGTTATTAGACTAATGAATGGACTCTCTAACTTCAAATAATGCTGATTTTACTAATGCTGATCTTGCCTAGCATATGCCCTATGCAATGTAACTTGTATGCCTCTGTCGAGCTTATTTCACCCTATGACCAATGCGTCCTTGCTTAGTACGATTTGTCTGTGCTGATCACAAACAAAGCTTTTCACCATACTTAGGTACACGTTACAGTAATCAAAATCAATCAACTTGAAGTCCAAGTTGCTGTGGCAGTGTGCACGTTTTACATGTATATTGTAGTCTTGAGCTTTATATAGTGATGGGAGAAAGTGAGGACTGCAGATGCTGGAGATCAGAGCTGAAAATGTGTTGCTGGAAAAGCGCAGCAGGTCAGGCAGCATCCAAGGAGCAGGAGAATCGACGTTTCGGGCATGAGCCCTTCTTCAGGAATGAGGAAAGTGTACCAAGCAGGCTAAGATAAAAGGTAGGGAGGAGGGACTTGGGGGAGGGGCATTGGAAATGCGATAGGTAGAAGGAGGTTAAGGTGAGGGTGATAGGCCGGACTGGGGGTGGGGGCGGAGAGGTCAGAAAGAAGATTGCAGGTTAGGAAGGTGGGTGCTGAGTTCGAGGATTGGGACTGAGACAAGGTGGGGGGAGGGGAAATGAGGAAACTGGAGAAATCAGAGTTCATCCCTTGTGATTGGAGGGTTCCTAGGCGGAAGATGAGGCGCTCTTCCTCCAGCCGTCGTGTTGCTATGGTCTGGCGATGAAGGAGTCCAAGGACCTGCATGTCCTTGGTGGAGTGGGAGGGGGAGTTGAAGTATTGAGCCACGGGGTGGTTGGGTTGGTTGGTCCGGGTGTGCCAGAGGTGTTCTCTGAAACGTTCCGCAAGTAGGCAGCCTGTCTCCCCAATATAGAGGAGGTCACATTGGGTGCAGCAGATGCAGTAAATGATGTCTGTGGAGGTGCAGGTGAATTTGTGGCAGATATGGAAGGATCCCTTGGGGCCTTGGAAGGAAGTAAGGAGTGGGGGGGGGGGGGGGGGGGAGAGAAAAAAAAAAAAAAGAGGTGTGGGCACAAGTTTTGCACTTCTTGCGGTTGCAGGGGATGGTGCCGGGAGTGGAGGTTGGGTTGGTGGGGGGTGTGGACCTGACGAGGGAGTCACGGAGGGAGTGGTCTTTTCAGAACGCTGATGGTGGTGGGGTCTGTTTGGAGGTGGCGGAAATGACGACGGATGATACGATGTTAATGGAGGTTGGTGGGGTGGTAGGTGAGGACCAGTGAGGTTCTGTCCTGGTGGCAATTGGAGGGGCGGCAAAGGTGTTGTGAAACTTGAAAGGGTTCAGAAAAGATTTACAAGGATGTTGCCAGGATTGGAGGATTTGAGCTGCAAAGAGAGACGGAATACACTTGGGCTGTTTTCCCTGGGGCGTCAGAAGCTGAGGGGTGATGTTATACAAGTTTTATAAAATCATGAAGGGCATGGATAGGGTAAACAGACAAGTTATTTTCCCTGGGGCGGGGGAGCCCAGCACTAGAGGGCATAGGTTTAGGATGAGGGGGAAAGATTTACAAGGGACTTAAGGGGCAACTTTTTCACGCAGAGGGTGGTGCATGTATTGAATGAGCTGCCAGAGGAAGTGGTGGAGACTGGTACAATTACAACATTTAAAAAGGCATCTGGATGGGTATAGAGGGATATGGGCCAAGTGTTGGCAAATGGGACTGATTAGTTTAGGATATCTGGTCAGCATGGACAAGTTGGACAGAAGGGCTTGTTTCCTTGCTGTACATCTCTATGACTCTAATTGCAAATGTCAATTGAAGCCAGTTAATAAAACAAAGGGGGAAATTAAACAAAAAGAGTGAAATATTAAAAGGGCATTCGGAGAGAATAGAAACGAAATGAAAAAGAGATCCAGCGAAGATATAAGCACCAAAGACATGAAAGCCATTCTTTAAGTGAAACTTCTGTGATTCAGACCCCAGAATCTTTTTTTAAAAATATGGTATACAATCTACCAACTGCCAATTCTTTAGTGTTCAGCATACAAGCTGCTTATAGGAGCTAGAGAAATGCACATTTTTGATTAAAAGTGGTGCCACACCAAGCAAATCTCAATCTTTCTTTCCTACAACTGTCAGAAGTCTCATTGAGAGAAAGATCAGCACTCAATTCCTTTCTACATATTTATGTATCTACATACTGTATTTGTTCTTCAAAAGCCTTCGACTCTCTCCTGTATTCTTCTTTGTCACCTTTTCTCATTCTTTGACTTTCAACCAGACTAAAGCAAGGCACAAAAGCATTAAAAATAATTATCGAATCCCTTTGATTATTCTTGTTATATCCACCGAAGAGTCTAACCATAAAACACTATTCTGTTTATCACTATGATTTATGAAATTTCGATTAGCCATGAGGTGAAACAGCATAAGAACTCATCCATGCTGTTGAAATTAATAATTTTGAAGTTATGTTGCTTTTAATTTTGGAAATTCCCATAAAATAATCCAAAGATCTAAAAAGATCTGCTCAGTGGACAGCAATGTATGGTGCAGACCATGTTGTTTACAAGGACGCAACCAGATTAGAACTTTGTGAATTCCACCACCTGCTCACAGTCAAGGATATACAATTAGTGCAACAATAATCCTCAATGTTTCCAGTATTCAAGAAAATGAGAGTGTTTGCTTTTTCTCCCCACCCATCCACCCTTCCGCATTGCTCGAATTCACCTGTGAGTGGTATGAGAACAAATCGGAGCCAAACAGTGCATTTCCTGTCAAAACCATATTAATAAGCAGGCACGTGGATAGTGTAACAGACGGTGCCTGGCACCCATAAAATCTTACATCAGCAACCTTCAAGAAAGCAAAATAAGAACTTTAAAATCTTTAATCCTTGCAGCATGATTGATTAGCTGCTTATTAACTAATTCATGACCTTGGCCTTTTCCATGTCTGGCAGTTTATTATTTGAAGACTCCTGCAACTGTCAATTATTAAACATACTTCATTCAAAAGAAAATAAGGAACTATAAAATGTACATTCCTGACCCATAATTAATGTAAGTGTGTACAAAGTTCCAAATAGAACCTAAAGTTCACACTTGCGGCATCAGTTTAAAACCTATAGGTCACCATTTTATTTTAAATCCTTGGATCACAAGTGCTGAAATTTGAACTGCATTGAACTGTTTTGTGTATATAACTGGTAGGTTAAAAAAAAAACTTGTAAATTGCAAATGAAAACATCAAAAGTTAAAATCAATGCAGTTTATAATTATCAGGTTTCAACATATCAATCACTCCTTTTGAAAGATTGTTCCACCTAATCTTACATTCTCTAGTTGATGTTTTGTTAGCAATAACAATTAAAAGTTGTGCAAGATTTTATACACAGCCCAGATTTCTAAAAATGGAGGAAAAAAAAAAGGGTTAAGCCAAGAACGAATGAATGCATCTCTGGTATGCTGCATGACAACAATAAAAAAAGACTAAAAATACATGTATACAGATTACTGCAAGTGTTGCGTTCTATACAATAACTAGGTACCATTGCAGAACGGTTATATGACTGGATTGTTATTCCAAAGGTCGCACTGTCAGATATTGCCAGAGGTGAGAATTCCCAATCAAATCAGTTTGGAAAAAAACAACAAATCTGGAAAATAGACTGTAAAGTAGGTACCATTTAAGTGAATAAGTTGTTGTTATCATAATCTGATCTTTTTATGTATGCAGTCCAGCATCAAACAAGTTTATTGCTTAATACCTTCAGAAGAGACCTTGCAAGGTTCTCCAATAACTAACGATGAGTATTAAATGCCAGCCTTGCAAGCGATACCCATATCCAAAAATAAATTTTGGAATTTGAATTAAAAATATACATGAGAAATTGACCCAAAGCAATGATCAACTTTGATAGCAGATGCAATGTCAAGTTCACACTGGGATATACACTGTGCCAACACATTGTCAGATATGTTAAGAAAAGCATCACATGAATGTCACCATAAACAAAATAAAGCTAAAAATGAAGGAGAGATCTTTTGATGCTGAAGTTCTACATTTCACATCTCAGAACAGTTTCTACAACTAGTTATATAAATAAGATATGCACACCTTCATCTACTATTTTCTCCCCCACCCCTTCCCATGCTTGGGAGATCAACTTGTCTTTTGGTATCCTTTCTTGCCACCTGACCTACAGCTCCTATGTAAGTGTACATTCTTAATACAAATCTAGATACCAAATTAAAGTTGGTAGCTTTTCCATGGTGCTCATTATTCCCAACTTTGATTTTAGTTTTACTTTGCATTCACACAACATTTGGTCTCCCTATAGTGTGTCACCGGTTAAGAGCCAAAAAAGAATACATGCATCAGTCATTCCTCCCACTCCAGCCACATTCAGGTGAAAGCAAGATTGTTACTGTCTAGGGTTAGCAACTGATGAGGAATCATTCAGCTTATATGATTTCTAGCATTAGTTGTTGCTAGAGGACATATTTCAAAGAACACATTGAATAGTATGTAATAGAACCAGCTTCTTGCTCATGCTTTTGGTGATGGTACAACTTAACAGACAGAAAATTGCAGGTTTTGCATTCAATTTTCTATCATGACAAGGCTCTGGTCAAAGTGCATAAGCGAAAGATTTACTTTGCTATTCAGTGATCAACTTGACCAATAGTCAATAATTAAAATAAATAAAGACTTTTTTTTGGCTCAGGTTTTGGGCAATTGGCATTATTGTTCTATTTCATGAACAGTCTTTTGTTGTGTTTCTGTCTGTACATCTTTAAGAAATCCAATGAATTTTCAATCACCTCTTGTTCAAGTAAAGGAATTTGAGATGAGTTAACAGAATGTTGAAAACTGCAAAAGGCAGTGTAGATTTTGTTTTTATTATTTATACTAGTATCTGAGCTAGTATAAATACTACCAATTCTTAAGGTGTCGTTTTAAAATTGCTAATTTTAAACTTCAGCACATTTTGAAACCAACTCTGCCAGGTAGCAGTAAACACATTTCATGGCAGGAAATGGGTGTGATAGTAGTACACTCTTAATATTCACACTGCTGTAGATAAAGAAAACAGATTAAAAAATACATTTACACAGTGCAGAAAAGATGTGGAAGGGTTAGTGATAGTTGAACTGAATACAGGTAAGCATTTGAAAAGTATCAGCTAGGTTTATTTCATTCTCAAAGAGATATTGTGCACAGTAAGATTGGTTCAGTTAAAAAAAAACTTGTTTAATGTAGCAGAAGGGAGAATTTGTATTCATAAACCATCTTTTCCATCCTCAAAAAGCCTTCAAAAATGTGTTATAGCCAATTAGTTACTTTTTGACACATTGCATTTTCCAACAAAACAACAACAGTCGCCAGTTTTCACTTAGTTCCACAAAGAATTGAGAGATAAATAACCAACAAATCTGGTTTAGTTGTTGAGAGAAACTGGGACAATACTGCTCTTCAAAAACAAATGACTTTTTAAAATAAGACCATAAGACATAGGAGTGGAAGTAAGGCCATTCGGCCCATCGAGTCCACTCCCCCATTTAATCATGGCTGATGGGCATTTCAACTCCACTTACCCGCATTCTCCCCGTAGCCCTTAATTCCTTGTGACATCAAGAATTTATCAATCTCTGCCTTGATGACATTTAGCGTCCACCGCACTCCGCGGCAATGAATTCCACAGGCCCACCACTCTCTGGCTGAAGAAATGTCTCCACATTTCTGTTCCGAATTGACCCCCTCTAATTTTAAGGCTGTGCCCACGGGTCCTAGTCTCCCCACCTAACAGAAACAATTTCTTAGCGTCCATCCTTTCCAAGCCATGTATTATCTTGTACATTTCTATTAGATCTCCCCTTAACCTTCTAAACTCCAATGAGTACAATCCCAGGATCCTCAGCCGTTCCTCATATGTTAGACCTACCATTCCAGGGATCATCCATGTGAATCTCTGCTGAACACGCTCCAGTGCCAGTATGTCCCTCCGGAGGTGTGGGGCCCAAAACTGGACACAGTACTCCAAATGGGGCCTAACCAGAGCTTTATAAAGTCTCAGTAGCTCATTGCTGCTTTTATATTCCAACCCTCTTGAGATAAATGACAACATTGCAAATAACATCTATCTGAAGAGGCAACATCTTGGTTTTATATTTCATTTGAATAAATGTACCAACAACAATACAGTACTCCCTCTGTATTATGCTTTAGTATCAGCCTACGTTAGCTGCTCAATTCTGAAAAGGGATGTCAACTTGCAACGTTCTGAACAGCTTGGAAGGTACGACTGAACCAATATTACACAAGGCAGGAGACATATGAAATGGATGAATCCAAGTACATTTCCTTGTTTGTGTTGAGCAAATAACCTTGAACAAGATACTGTTTCCAGAAGTAGTATAAACATTGAAATTCAGTGTAGAAGTGAGAGGTGTAACATTTTACTGGAAAGAGCTGCAGATCTTACAGAAGACACTGACTAGACCTCAATGAGAGTATTGTGTACATTCTGGGCATCAATCAGGAAGGATGTGGATGCATTGGAAAGAAGGTACAAAAGGTTAACCAGAATAGTTCCAGGGATAAGAAATTCCAATTATAAACATACTTTAGAGAAGCTGGGGCTGCTTTCCTTCGAAAGAGGCCAAGAGGAGATTTGTTCGGAGAAAAAAAAACTCTTTCACGCTGCAGCTAGTTAGGAAGGCACTGCATGGAAGTTCAGGCAACTTCAAATCAAACTATTAAAATTACATTATTATTTAAATCAAAACAATGTGCTTTGGGATGGGCAGAAGAATGGCAGTCATAATTCTCATTAGGAAAGCCAGTGCAGAGCGATGAGCTAAAATAGCCTCCTCCTCCACCATAACAATTCTGTAATCAATACCATGGGTTAGAGGCAAAGAATATCACATCTCATTCCCAAATACTGTTTAGTGAAACACTGAAAATGTACCAAAGGCTAAAGAACACCACAAGGCTAAGTCTGATGATTCATTAGCCCATCAGCTGTGATACTGCTCCCACATGTTTATAAACTTGGAGAATGACAATATCGGACAGCTGATGATATTAATTGTATCAAAATCACTTCTAACATCAATTACTACAGTAACAAATTCACAGCATCACTCACTAAAGTTGTTATAATAAAAAGGAGTTATTAGAAGAATTTAGACAAACAAGAATGTAGTCATGAAATCACTGACATTCATTAAAAATATTTCCTAATTAACCTATTCAAAAGATGTTTATCCACACCTCTGGAGCAGGTGGAACTTGAACTCAGGCTTAGGGATTCTAGCACTGCCCTACAAGAGCCTTTCTACAAGGCGAAAGTGAGGACTGCAGATGCTGGAGATCAGAGTCAAAATTAGAGTGGTGTTGCAAAAGCACAGGTCAGGCAGCATCCAAGGAGCAGGAAAATCAACATTTTGGGCAAAAGCCCTTCATCAGGAAGGAGGCTGGGAGCCTCGGAGGTGGAGAGGTAAATGGTGGGTGGGGGGGGGGGGAAGAATGTGTGTGTGGCTGGGAAAAGGTAGCTGAAAGTGCTATAGGTGGATGGAGTTGGGGGTAAAGGTGATAGGTGGGAAGGAAGATTGGCAGGTAGGACAGGTCATGAGGATGGTGCTGAGCTGGCAGGTTGGAATTGGGGTAAAATAAAAAGGTAGGGGGAGGGGAAACGAGGAAACTGGTGAAGTCCACATTGAATTCCACATGTGGAAGATGATGCATTCTTCCTCCAGGCATCTGGCACTGAGGGCGTGGCGGTGGAGGAGGCCCAGGACCTGCATGTTCTCGGCAGAGTGGGAGGAGGAGTTGAAATGTTCAGCCATGGGGTGGTGGGGTTGATTGGTGCTGGTGTCCTGGAGATGTTCCCTAAAGCACTCTGCGAGGAGGCGTCCAGTCTCCCCAATGTAAAGGGGAACGCATCGAGAGCGCCGGATAAAATAAATAACATTTGTGGATGTGGAAGGCTACTTTGGGGCCTTGGATGGAGATGAATGGGGAGGTGTGGGTGCACGTTTTGCAATTCCTGCAGTGGCAAGGGAATATGCCAGGACCCCAATAACTCACCCTCCCCTCTTGGCACCTTCCCCTGCCACTGCTGGAATTGCAAAATCTGCACACACACCTCCTCCCTCACCACCATCCAAGGCCCCAAAGAAGTCTTCCACATCCAAAGTTTCACCTGCACATCCAATGTCATTTATTGTATCTGTTGCTCCTGATGTGGTCTCATTTACACTGGGGAGACTACTCCTCTACACTATTCCTCAGGGAACATCTCTGGGACACCTGCACCAGTCAACCCCACTGCCCTGTGGCCCAACATTTCAACTCCCCCTCCCACTCTGCCAAAGACTTGCAGGTCCTGGGCCTCCTTCACCAATGCTCCCTCACCACTCGACACCTGGAGGAAGAACGCATCTTCTTCCGTCTCAGAACACCAGGGCATCAATGTGGAGTTCACAAGTTTCCTCATTTCCCCTCCTCCCACCTTACCCCAATTCCAACCTGCCTGCTCAGCACCATCCTGATGATTTGTCCTACCTGCCAATCTTTCTTCCCACCTATCCGCTCCACCCTATCACCTTTGCCCCCACCTCCATCCACCTATTACACTCTTAACTACCTTCTCCCTAGCCCCACTCCCCTCTCATTTATCTCTCCATCCCAGAGGCTCCCAGCCTCATTCCTGATGAATGGTTTTTGCTTGAAACATCGATTTTCCTGCTCCTCGGATGCTGCCTGACCTGCTGTGCTTTTCCAGCACCACTCTAATCAAGAGCCTTTCTATTGTCAAGTGCAGCATTATTTATCATTTAGCATACCAACTACCTCAATAACAGATGACAATAAGGTCTTGCTTTATTCATAGATACATCATTATGTCAGAAATTGAGATGTTCAGCACAATTCATGACTCTCCAGACATTAAATTAGCCTGCGACTATATGCAACAAGACAAACATCCAGGCTTGGGTTAATAAATTACAAGTAATATTCCATCTCCCTTTAAAGATACAATGACACTGAACTCCCCACTAACAGCATTGATCAGAGACTAAACTAGACCAGCCATATAAATGCTAAGGCTATAAGAGCAGATCAGACACTAATGAATTCTGCGCCAAGTAATTAACTTCCCAATTCCCCAAAGCCTTTCCACCGTCTACAAAAGACACAAGTTAGGAGTGTGATGGAATACTTTCTACTTGCCTGCATGAGGGTAGCTCCAACAAACACAAGAAGCTTGTCTTAACCCAGGCAAAACAGCCCATGCAATTGACACCACATCTATTCAAAGTCCGTTCCTCCACCATTAGGGTATAGTGGAAACCAAGTTTATTAACTACAAGATGCACCAAGGCTTGATCAACAGAACCTTCCAAACCCACAACTTCTGCCACGCAGAAGGACAAGGGCAGCAGATGCACAAAAACGCTATCAGCTGGGAATTCAAAGTCATACATCATCCTGACTTTGAACTAAATCACCATTCCTTCACCAGTCATTGGGTCATTATCCTAGAGCTTCCTTGCTAACAGCACTCTGCCGCCATGGACTAGAGTAATTCAAGAAAATATGGCGATAATTGCTGTCCTAGCAAATTACACCAATATCCTTTAAACAAAAGGCAAACATTTAAATCCTTGGATCATTTAATAAAGACAGCTTTTGATGTGGCAAATGATAAAGAATTACAAGCAGGAAATTTTTAAAATACATTTTTCCTACTAATCACCCAAACAAATCTGTATGCAAAAGTGGCCTAATGACCCCAATCTTGTGGACTTATGGAATGGTCCTTAACTGGTGCGTAATGTTAACAAGATTGTTGAAGAGGTAGATAGGTTTTACAGACAATGTTTTAACTGGAGCCCTCTAGCTGGTTCCATATTTATTTTAAACCAACTGAATTCATAACATGTAGATATAAAGGATATCAAATTGTAAAAGCAAGTGGATTATGAAACTTTGTTTACCAACCACAAACAAAAGGACTACACAAAAATAACAAGCTCCTGGGTAACCAAGCACGTGGTTTGAACAGCTGACCATTTCCAGAGTTATTTTCTGAGAAATATTTCAAAGCACAGACAACATACCCCACCCATACATCCATCACAGCATGCAGATTTAATGGAGTGAGAGAGCACACGCGCGCGTGTGTGTTGGTGGGAAGGAGCAGATGCAGTGGTATGGAGAGTCAGGGTTAAACAGAGCTACAGAATGCATTACCTGTTGGAGAATTGTTCTTGAACCTGAAATAATATTTTGAAACTATGTTGATCTTTGATATTGGGAACTTCACTACCAGGAACTGATATTTATGCAAATTCTGAGTAGCAATTTCAGTAGAGCAGTTTAAATAATCTTCTCACCTTTACAAAATGTTACTGAACATGGTATTAATTCACCACCTCACTCACATTGGTGCAGTTTTACTATTTACGTTGTATGTAGTTACTGTAAATGCAATTACTCCGCCGAGACAGTCATGCATTCAGATTTAGGGAAGTTCCACTTCAGGATACTTGGCTGTGGACAGATAAAATGTTCAAGGTTACACAGAATACCTTGGTATACGGTCATCCTTATACTGTTTTCAGAGTTAGTTCAGCTATTTGGTGTTGCTGACCTTAGAGGTTTACAAAATCCTGTGACATATGGATAAGGTGAATAGAAAAGAAGTTATTTTTCCTAGTGTAGAGGGGATCAAAACTAGAGGACATAGGTTTAAGGAGCAAGGGTAAAGATTAAAAAAAGAGACCTGAGGGGAAGCTTTTTCCACACAGAGGTAGTGTATATATGGAATGAACTGCCAGGGGAAGTGGTAGAGGCAAGTACAGTTACAACATTTCAATGACATTTGGACAGGTAGAGAGAAATGTACCCTAGAATTCTGGGAAGCAAGGGAAATGATTGCTGGGCCTATAGCTCAGATATTTGTACCATCGATACTCACAGGTCAGGTGCCGGAAGACTGGAGGTTGGCAAACGTGGTGCCACTGTTTATGGAGAGTGGTAAGGACAAGCCAAGGAACTATAGACCAGTGAGCCTGATGTCAGTGGTGTGCAAGTTGTTAGAGGGAATCCTGAGGGACAGGATGTACATGTATTTGGAAAGGCAAGGACTGATTCGGGATTGTCAACATGGCTTTGTGCATGGGAAATCATGTCTCACAAACTTGATTGAGTTTTTTGAAGAAGTAACAAAGAGGATTGATGAGGACAGAGTGGTAGATGTGATCTACATGGACTTCAATAAGGCATTCGACAAGTTTCCCCATGGGAGACTGGTTGGCAAGGTTAGATCTCATGGAATAAAGAGAGAACTAGCCGTTTGGATACAGAACTGGCTCAAAGTAGAAGACAGAGGGTGGTAGCGGAGGGTTGTTTTTCAGACTGGAGGCCTATGACCAGTGGAGTGCCACAAGGATCGGTTCTGGGTCCTCTACTTTTTGTCATTTACATAAATCATTTGGATGCGAGCATAAGAGGTACAGTTAGTAAGTTTGCAGGTGACACCAAAACTGGAGGTGTAGTGGACAGCAAAGAAGGCTACCTCAGATTACAACAGGATCTTGATCAGATGGGCCAATGGGCCAAGAAGTGGCAGATGGAGTTTAATTCAGATAAATGCAAGATGCTGCATTTTGGGAAAGCAAATCTTAGCAGGACTTATACACTTAATGGTAAAGTCGTAGGGAGTGTTGCTGAACAAAGAGACCTTGGAGTGCAGGTTCATAGCTCCTTGAAAGTGGAGTCGTAGGTAGATAGGATAGTGAAGGCGTTTGGTATGCTTTCCTTTATTGGTCAGAGTATTGAGTACAGGAGTTGGGAGGTCATGCTGCGGCTGTACAGGACATTGGTTAGGCCACTGTTGGAATATTGCGTGCAATTCTGGTCTCCTTCCTATCAGAAGGATGTTGTGAAGCGTGAAAGGGTTCAGAAAAGATTTACAAGGATGTTGCCAGGGTTGGAGGATTTTAGCTATGGGAAGAGGCTGAACAGGCTGGGACTGGTTTTCCCTGGAGCGTCAGAGACTGAGGGGTGACCTTATAGAGGTTTATAAAACCATGAGGGGCATGGATAAGATAAATAGACAAAGTCTTTTCCCTGGGGTGGGGGAGTCCAGAACTAGAGGGCATAGGTTTAGGGTGAGAGGGGAAAGATATGAAAGGGACCTAAGGGGCAACTTTTTGATGCAAAGGGTGGTATGTGTATGGAATGAGCTGCCAGAGGATGTGGTGGAGGCTGGTACAATTGCAATATTTAAAACGCATCTGGATGGGTATATGAATAGGAAGGGTTTGGAGGGATATGGGCTGGGTGCTGGCAGATGGGACTAGATTGGATTGGAATATCTGGTCAGCATGGACGGGTTGGACCGAAGGGTCTGTTTCCATGCTATACATCTCGATGACTCTAACATAGGTCAATTACAAGCAAATGGGACTAGTTTAGTTTGGACAAGTTGGATGAAAGAGTCTGTTTTCATGCTGCATGATTCTATCCATCTAGAATAAATAAGTTATTTCAATACGCTAAAACTAGAATCCCAGTTGTTTTAAGCTAAATTTTAAAGTTCAAAATACAACTTTTCAAATGAAATCAAATATTGCTCGAAAAAGCTGAAGAGCAGCCTTTAATTCCCTCCTATCTATACATCTTCTAGCTCAACCAGAATATTTTTCCAATTGTGAAAGAAGTACTCCCAATTCTCAAACTTTGCTTCATTAAAGCTATTTAAAAAGCATCAGGGATAGAATTCTGCTCTTCAATAACTTATTAAGCTAGGGCAAGGCAGAAAAGTACATGAAGGAAGAAGAGATTCTATTTATTTCCAGCATTAATCCATGTCTTTCAGATTAAAGAGAGCCCTTCTTCCACTAGTGCTGCAGTAACTATTAGTTGCTGCTGTACTAGCAGTGAAACAGCTGGAAAGAACTAAACACAGATATCTTGTACAACAGATTACTAATGGTGCGAATTTATCAGAGAACGTGTGTATTTATGTTCCAAAAATCGATTTTACACACATGTGGAACTCCTTCTCTGATTCAGAGATTGAGAGATCTGGGTGAATACTCCAGCACACATCCATTTGGAGATTTGAAGTAATTTACACAATCCAATTGCAAAACACTCCATCTCAAGCACTTATTTCAATAAGATAATTATGGCTTTTCATGGCAATCCATACCAGCCCCCATTCCCTGACAAAATTTCACTAAAGAGTTTTAGTGTCAGTATTGCATAGTTGATAGTACTTGTCTGGAAGGAGAAGGGTATGAGTTCAAACTCTAGCCCAAGGCTTGTACACATGACACAATGCATGCTGCATTGCCAGAATTGACATATCTCATGCAGAATGCTTTTTCAGATGCACCTAAAAGATTCTCATAGCACTTTCAATATCCTGAGTAATATTATTCTTCCAAATGTAAAAAGAAAAAAATGCTATTAGCTAGTCATTTATAGTATTCACTGGTCATGAGATTTTGCCAAGTACATTAGTTACATCAGGAGGAAATGCACACATGTATCCTTGATTATACAAAACTGTTAATGATAAGTTTAATTATAAGACAAAGGAGCGGAAATTAGGCCATTCAGCCCATCAAGTCTGCTCCACCATTCAATCATGGCTGATAATTTTCTCAACCGCATTCTCCCACTTTCTCCACATAATCCTTGATCCCCTTGACAATCAAGAACTTATCTATCTCCCTCCATCTTAAGTGTACTCAATGACCTGGCCTCTACAGCCTATGGAAATGATTTCCATAAATTTATCACTCTCTGCCTGAAGTAGTTTCTCCTTATCTCAGTTCAAAAAAAAAAAAAAGGTCTTCCATTTACTCGACAGCTGTGCCCTCAGGTCCTGGAATTGCACACGACAACTCACTTCTCGTTTGTAATAGACAAAAATAAGAATAAAGTATTCTGAGTTCTGAAAAAAAGTGTCACGTTGGACTTGATACACTAATTCCATTTCTCTCACCACAGATGTTGCCCGACCTGCTGAGATCCTCCAGCATGTTCTGCCATTATTTTAGATTTCTGGCATCCATAGTATTTTGCTTTCATAGAAATATTCACTTTGGTGCGTTTCTTCCCAGTTTGAATAGGACAACACTCTCAAGAACAAGCTCAGAGCTACACAACCCTCACAAGATGATACTCAGCATTAAAACAATTTAATTCTCTACAACCAGATTTGGGGCCATCATAGCTTTTCACTTAAAATTCTCACTGGCAGAAAGCATGGATAGCATTAGTTAAGATAATTCAGCAGTGGTGAAGGTTTACATTGCTTTGTGCCTTGAACAATTGTAGGAACCCAGTCAGAGCAGATAGCTAGTAGCATACCAAAACAACACACACACGCGTGCGTGCTCAATAGGTTACACTGCATAAACCATGTTAAAACTCCAACACCAGGTTATAGTCCAGCACACTTACTTGGAAGCAGTAGCTTTCTCCTGCTCCTTCATCAGGTAGCTGTGGAATGGGATCATAAGACACTGAATTTACAGCAAAAGATTACAGTGTCATGCAAACTGAAATGATATATTGAATAAACCTAGATTGCTGTTAAGTATTTCATCTTTTAGAATGGGTTGCAGGTTTTGGTTCATTAATATGTAAGTCCCAGAACTTATTTTAGGTCACCTTCTCAAGATAACTTAAGGTTTTATATTTTTTTTAAAAAAGGTGACATCTCAGCTCAGACAATACATGAAAGGTGTGAGGTTAGAGTCTGTCCATATCCCAACCTTGAGTCAGACTGGTTCTATTCTCAAAGTTGGGATTTATAAAATATTACATGGATTGAGTGCCTGCAGGTTGTGTGCTTTTTGAGCAAAGTAGAATGTATCTGCAAAAAAAAAAAATTCTGCAAATGTAAATTCACCTCAAAGACTTGTGTGTGTGCATGAGAGAGAATGCTTGGTAAAGTGGGTGTGATGGAGTGTAAGCCTGCGAGAGGGGGTGTGTGTGTGTGTGTGTGTGTGTGTGTGTGTGTGAGAGAGTGTGGGGTGTGTATGTGTATGAGAGAGGATCTGTGTGAGCATGAGTGTAAGTAAGAGTGTGTGTACAAGAGTGTATAGTGTGGTGGGTTCATGTCACAATACAGGTGACCCCAAGATCTCAGTTGAGGCCATCCCCATGGGTACCAAACTTGGCTATCAGCCTCTGCTAGGCCACTCTGCATTAATGCATATCCCGAAGTCTGACTTGGAGGATGGTCACCCGAAGATCAGATACATTCTACTTTACTCAAAAAGCACACAAACTGCAGGCAGTCAATCCATGTAATATTTTATAAATTCCTACTTTTGAAATAGAACCTGTCTGACTCTGAAATACAGACATACTCTAACCTCAAACCTTTAATGCATGGTCTGAGCCGAGATGTCTTCTTAAAAGTAAAATCTTAAGTTCTCTCGAGAATGTGACTTAAAAGAAGAGAAGTTCTGGGATTACATATTAAATGAACCGAAACTTGCAAAGCATTCTAAAAGATTAAATACTTAACAGCAATCTAGGTTTGTTCAATATTTCATTTAAGTTAGAGTCATAGAAATGTACAGCATGGAAACAGACCTTCGGTCCAACCCACCCATGCCAACCAGATATCCCAACTCAATCTAGTCCCACCTGCCAACACCTGACCTATATCCCTCCAAACCCTTCCTATTCATATACCCATCCAAATGCCTCTTAAATGTTGCAATTGTACCAGCCTCCACCACATCCTCTGGCAGCTCATTCCATACACGTACCACCCTCTGCGTGAAAAAGTTGCCCCTTAGGTCTCTTTTATATGTCTAATTTCACGCATACTATACCCGCGGGAGGATTAGCACAAACGATTCCCCCAGAGACATTGGGAGACCGCTTTGCACACGACTTTCACATCTATAACCCTCCTCCTCCCCAGGAATAAATCCCTTCGAACATAAACCACCGGCACAACAGTGCACATCAACTTGAAATGGATGGGCTATAGGAGCTAGTTATAAACAAGAAAGGATTGGAGTGGGGGGTGCGGGCAGCTTGTAACCTCTCTGATAACCTTGTGCTGGGCATTGTTGAAATTCCGTTCAGGGCCCTGGGACAAAGTTGTGAACTCGGATGGCAATGTGCGCTGTTGAGGAGAGTACGTCATAACCTAACCTGGGGAGGAGTCAATCAGCTTTAGCCCAGTTTAAAAAGCAGCTTTTAACAAAAAAAATATCGTAATGATCATTAGCAATCGGAGCAATCCAAGGCGGATAGGGCCAGTGTTTAACGCGAGGGCAAAAGGATAGTTGCAACTCGTGAAACTGACAGTTTTGGTGAGTTACACACATTGTCACGTTGTGACCACAAGAGACATGTTTCAATGTCTCCATTTGCCACCGCGCGCACTGTATTTCAAGTCGAAATCATTACTCAGCTTTCAGCTTCAAGCACAAACTAACATAAAAGTGGAATTATTCCAGCTGCGGGAACATCCAGCCAATCGGAAAGAGACACACACATACATACCTACATATATTTGTAACATTAGCCACCAAACTTGTTCCATGCGGAGCAACTTTATCAACTTTGAAACACCAGCTCGTTAATGCTAGTTGGTAAACTCGGATCGTAAATAAACCTACTTTTGTGCTTGCTACTTCCCCAGCTTTGCTTGGCGATGCTGGGACTTCTTATAATCGCTCGTCCCGCCGACTTTAACGCATCCATTGTTATAAATTCCTCTCGGAGGTGGAGAAAATGCAGAAATATTTTACAGGAGCCTTCAACTGAGCCTCCTCGCCTGTTACTAGCACCTCCCGCAAACTTCCCAAACCCTCAATGGAGTCTCAGGGAGGTGACATTTATGTAAAATACTACCGCCCAGCCATGACGCAGCACGTCCCTGACATTGCGTTCACCGCTCTCTGTTTGAGAATTGTCTGCTTTAGGACGGCGCGGAAATTCAGAACTGTCAGATTCAACAGGATGTAATCTGGTGGGATGAGATCATCACACGGGCTGGTGTCGGTTGATAATTCATGCATAGAAGCCAGCCCTCAAAGCGACAGCGCCCAGTTAAATAAAAGAGACAATTTGTCTTCAATTGTTAAATCAAATTCAGTGTATGAGACAGTAGGTAAACTGGAACAAAGTCATGATTTGCAGATGCCGGTGTTGGACTGGGGTGTACAGAGTTAAAAATCACACACCAGGTTATAGTCCAACAGGGCAAAAGTGAGGACTGCAGATGCTGGAAACCAGAGTCTAGATTAGAGTGGTGCTGGAAAAGCAGGTCAGTCAGCATCCAAGGAGCAGGAAAATCGACGTTTCGGGCAAAAGCCCTTCATTAGTTTACCGATTAAACCAAAATAAAACCCCACAGAGCAGCAGATGCTGGAGATCCGAAACAAAACCAGAAATTGCTGGAAAGATTCAGCAGTCCTGGCAGCAATCTTACACACACGGAAAGACCAGCCCATTCTCTCAATTTTCACTGAGGGGTCACAATGGGGAAAATAATTTAGGTAGCACTGTCCTAGAGGCATTTCAGTGTGTGACAGATTTATTTGCCAGATTCCTTTTTTTAGGGCACAAATAAGCCTCACAGATGTTGCAAATTGTGACTAGGCAATAAAACCATTGGCTAGCAGCTCCCCTGATATTGCAATGGCTAAATACACTATATAACTACAAGTTCTGTTATCCTCACTGATATCATCAGCGCATGAAAAGTTGAAACATTAACTGTGATACTTTCTCAACAGATGTAGCCAGATCTGCACTCTGTTTTTGCATTGAAATTCACCTCAGTTTAAAGAGGGCTGGTTTATGCTCCAATTGATGTACATAGGCTTGGAGAAAATATGGATAAATAGACAGTCAGCCTGTGACCTTCACCTTCTGCAATCACCAATCCACAGTTTTTCTCTGGTCCAATTAAGGAGGTTGAAATTGCATGCTGGTGAATGCAGAAGCAAAAACACCAACTCTGGTAAGTAAGGAACCATGGTGCATGATGATGCAACCAGTAAAGAATTGCCAATTAACACACCAGGTTTGGGGGGGTTGGAGAGGAAGGGGGTGGAAATCACTTGAATGAGGGGATCAGTCCCCAGTGAAGACACAGATGCACACACACTTTGTATTCCTATCCATTTGCAGCATTGAACTATGGTGTGAGACAACTGAGTATGAAATAGACTCCAAGAAGTGCGAGAAATTGCTCCTAAATCAGATGAATTGTTATAGCATGTAATGTAAGCATTTATGCATGGCCAAAAATAGGAGGATGCCAGTTTTCACTATTGTCTTATCCAGGCATTTCCACCGTGTAGACATTTGCTCACCTGAAATCTCAATGTACAGTATATACAAAATGCTGCACTCAAATTTTACAGGAATTAATTTTCACTGTAGATTCCAAATTGTCCTGCCTTAAGATTTGAGATTTCAGATAAGATTCTGATAAACAGAGATCTGCTCAATAATTAGAGAAATTACCAACCCATTTTATGTTATCTGTTTAAATCATTTGATCTGTATTTTGCATTTCAAAGTTTTATTTTGCTTTCCAATTTCCAAGCAGAATAGTTTTAAAGATGTATTTGAACTTTCAGCAAGTTTGATAGAATTGTTGCCCATTTTGTCTGAACAAAGCACACTGCTAGATTCCATGCAAAACTAATTACAGTTCCACTTTTATTAATCTAAAATGATAATCACACGTACATTAAAGGAAATTACTGGTAATATTTTTAATGATGTAACATGTGTTTTGGTTTTGCAATGTGATAAACATCTGTGTGATATTGTGATAACATTGCAAATGGAACAACTTCACAATATTTGTATAAACATTCACACAATTGATGTCTGAGTTTCCAGTTGTATCCAGACAAGCTATTAAACTGCTAACATCATCTCTTAAAAAGCTTTAATTTGAAAACTCCTTTTTGGTGCAAATATGTTTTGACTCCTTTTCATTTAAAATCTCACTCCTACTTTCTTCAACATTTTGAATGTTCCCTAACAACTTTAGACTAGCTAACAATAAAGTAAAATATGCTGCATCGTGAGTCAGGTGGTTGTTTTGTTAGAATCAAAGAACCTCTACAGTGTGGAAATAGGCCATTCAGCCCATCAAACACTGACCCTCCGAAAGGCAACCCTCCCAGACCCACCCCATCCCTGTAACCCTGCATTTCCCATAGCTAATTCACATAGCCTGTACACTATGTGCAGTTTAGCATGGCCAATCCACCTGACCTGTACATTTTTGGACTGTGGGAGGAATCCAGAGCACCCGGAGGAAACCCACGCAGACACGGGAGAATGTGCAAACTCCACAAAGACAGTCACTTGAGGCTGGAAACAAATCCAGGCCCTACTGCTGTCAGACAGCAGTGCTAACCACTCAGCCGCCCAATCTGCAATGCCCTGATTGGTTTCGATGTGGCTACAGTTAATTGCTAGCAATTATAAAGGAGAATTACTGAAGCAACAAGAATTTTGCAAACTTCAACTTCATTTGAAAAATTACACCTTAAGGTAAAATTGCTTTTGCAGTACAATATTGACAAGCTGATCAAATTGATAAAAGCATGACAAATGCAATTTAATCATGAAAGGTATGAGGTGCATTTTTGGAAGACTAGCAAGTCAAGATAATGAACGTTAAGACCATAGGAAGTGCAGAGAATCAGAGTGTGGTGCATGTCCATAGAATCCTGCAGTATAGAAACAGGCCCTTTGATCCAGCAAGTCTACATTGACTTGCCTACCCTATTACTCTACATTTACCCTTGACTAATGCACCTAACCACACATCCCTCAAGTCTTGGGCAATTTAACATGGCCAACTCACCTAACCTGCACATCTTTGGATTGTGAGAGGAAACCCACGCAGACACGGGAAAACGTGCAAACTCCACACAGACAGTCGCCCGAGGCTGGAATCAAACCCAGGTCACTGGATCTGTGAGGCAGAAGTGTTAACCACTGAGCCACCGTGCCACCTTGGAGACAGCAAGACAGGTAGATAAGATGGTTTAGAAGGCATATAAATTACTGTCCTTTATTAGTCAAGGAATTTAATACAAAAGCAGGGAGGTTACGATGATGCTGTATATTAGTTAGGCTACAGCTGCAGTACTGTTTGCATTCTGGTCACCACACAATGGAAAGAATGTGACAGTATGGTGGAGAGGAACTAGATTGGCTGGGGTTGTTTCTCTGAGAGCAGAAAAGGCTGAGAGGGGATCTGAGTGAGGTGTTCAAACTTCTGAGGAGATAGGAAGAAACTTTCTATTCAGTCTTCCAATAATCATTATCATAACCATTATCATGACTTGAGTGGTCTTAGCACATTTTCAAAGCAGCATTCCAGATGAAGCCAAGAGTTGATTCTCAAAACTCTATGAGACAACTGCACTGTCACACATATTTTATAGTAATACTGTTTATGACAGGTTGGCTACTGTGGCAGCAGTTTTAAAGTCACCATTGGAGATAACCTGATTCCACTTTGGTACTTTATTTTGAATTCGCTAATCAGATGTATTAACATAGTTCACATGGCACCTTGTTCTTTTTCATTGTTGGTTCTCGCTATGACTATCACTATTACTCTGTAAATGTGTTTCATTTCTGAACATGTACAAGCAGAGAAAGTGAGTGTTTTAGTCTGCATTATGACTATAACATTAACAGAAATAATTAGGGTTTAGTAACAAATGTTGGCTTTATCAGGAATGCCCATATCTTACGAAAGAATGAAGAAAATAAATTTTTTGTTTTAAAAAATCAAACAAAAAGTATTGCTGAGAAAACAAGACTAGCAGGTCACAGCTCGTACACTGAGGTAGCATTTGGCACTGATTCAGTAAGTTCTGCTTTGTACTTGAATGAACTTTGAAAACTGTTTGTGTAACAACCTCAAAATGTCTGTAACCGTGCAAAGAAAGATTTATCTGGACATTGTGTGCAACATCTGTTATAGAGGCCTCAAACTTGCTTTTGGCTCACACGGGTTGGCTTCCAAGTTTTTCCTGGAACTAAACATTGCCTAATGCCACAACTGACTCAGAGAGTAGAATTCACTGTTAGTACACGGTTTTGAGACATCTGTGTTTTGCACAGAGAACCAGCATTTTGGGAGTGGTACCTACACATCAGTATTTCCCTAATCAGATTTGGCTGGTGTCTTCAGCATCTTGGGCTCTGTTGAACCCAGAACGCCCAAATGTTTATGAATAGCTGCAAAACATAGGGATCTGGGAAGCAATGTTGGGGTTGGAGGTGAGTTATGCCCTAGTTTACCCTAAAATCTGTTGTTACAATGTCAGTGCAAAAACAGAAAGCTGTAGATACTGGAAATCCAGAATAAAAACAAAACAAAAGCTGGAAATACTCAGCAGGTTAGGAAGAATGTGTGGAGAAAGAAACAGAATTAACATTTCAAGTCTGTGGCCTTCCATCAGAGTGGATCAACCTGGCACATTGACATCTTTTTCCCTCCAGAGATTCTGAAGGGCCTGTTGAGTGGCTCCAGTTTTTAAAAAATGTTTTCATTTAACATTTCAAAATCTGTGCCCATTGAAAAGCTGTCCATTTTAGTTAAATGGCAGGGGATATTAGCAATGCTCTTTAGGAGGCAGAATGTGAGAAAATGCAAACACACAGTTAGGTATGAATAGATAAAGGTGGGGGTGGACTGCTTAGTTAAGGTACAATATAACTGTGTGTGAATTTAATGCTGCCACAGTGGATGTCTCTTGGATGGTTTGCCCAAATGGGTTTGCTGCTGCCTCCCAGAGAAAGGGGGTCTTAATACTTGATCAAAGGATTGCTCACTAAGAGCCAACCCCTGTCCTTTCATTCAACCCACAATGCCCTCTCCAGTCAGCAATCCCCTCCATGCCTTCACTCACCTGGAACCTGGACTCAGTTGGGTGCATTATATGCTGCTTTCAATGGAGAGATGGTCAGCATTTGATATGTAGTTCTGGCGGAGTATGATTTTATTTAACCCCACCCCCCACCATCCCTGGCACTGAGCTGGGACCTTGATCGCAGGGAAAGCATGTAACTGGTTACTTAAGAATAGAACTGGCACAAAATATCGTGGGCTTTCCCTGAAGAAGGTGGGTGTGTGCACCCCAAACTGAATTAGATTCTGTTCTTTTTTAAACTCTAAGTGATGTCAACCTACTCAGTAGATCATTGACTTGTTCAGTCTGTAATAAGCAATGCCTAACACAAAAACATCACAAGAACCTCAAGTTCAGAGGGTGAAAGATCAATGTCTCAGCCCTAAAGAAGTTTAACCAAGCAGAAGAACACCAGAAGCAACTCACACCAATCTGGAAAATCTTCACACACTCAACTCCATTTCAGAACAGTGGGATGGAATTCTGTCAGCTGTAGCAGGTACCAAAGTCCAGAGCATTAGGTTTGGCATCAGCGCTGCCAGAACGGATTTAATGAAAAAGATGCAGAAATATACAGCCTCCTGGAACAAAAATGAATGGCCTTCATTACTGACAGAACAATTAAAGTTCACAAGTCAATGTAGCAGCATTCTACCTTCAAGGCTGAAGCTCCAAACCAGATTTGTAACATAAAAGGCAAGCGATGGGATGAGAAGCCCAAGGAATCCAATGATATACCTGTCGCAAGATGCAAAATCTATTTTGAAACCACTTGGACCATTTATTGACCAAAGTCAAATGGACAACATCTCTTTTGTCTCTCTTGATGTCTCTTTTCATAAGGATGACAAGGCCATGTATTAATGCTGAAAAAACAAGTTCAACAAATCTTGGACCATGAATCCACATTGACAGTTGATACTCTCTAGGTAATCCCTCAGTAGCATTTGCTAGAATTCATGGTGATCCTCCGTCAATGGATCAGATGGATGATAAACATAAAGCCTGCAGGCCTGGTGATAGCAGCTGAAGCCTTCAAAGTTAGTGGGCTTCTGCTAGTATCAAGGTTCCACTTGTGTGTCTTTCCTTTGGAAGTAAAATGAATTAAACGCGCACACACACACACACACTGTCAAACACAACATGAGGACCTCTTTATTACATTCATCAATATGACAAAAGCATTTGGTTGAATAAATTGTGAGGCTCTGTGGATTGTTCTCCAAAGATTTGAATGTCATCACGATCCTGCAATTGCCTCAAGATGAAGTGACTGCAACTGTTTTCAATGGAACATCTGAAACAGACTCCTTCAAAACCTCGACTGCTGTCAAGTATGGCTATGTGAGAGTCCCCACACTGTGTACAATCGACCTGGCAGTGAGTATTCACTTAATCAAAGATCAACCTGAGCTAAGAATTTTCAATACATCAAGATGAAAAACACTTTAACCTCAGTCACTTCTGTACCCAAAACTAAACTGATCACCATTGCTATAGGTCACTGACAGTATGTGGATGATTGCATTGTTTTGTCTACTTGGTATCAGATATGCAAGCCACTCCCCATCTCTTCATTTCTGCATACAAGAGATTCAGCCTGTTTTTGAACATTTCCAAAACAAAACACATAATCACTCCAAATTTGGTTAATCAAATATTCCACCTTCCATATATGTTACAGGAGAGATTCAGGAAAGTGTGGAGCACTTCCCATTCCTTAGCAGTCACTTGGCTCAAAAAGCCATCATTGACGAGGAGATCCAATACCAGGTTAGCTGCACTAGCTCAGCCTTCAACAAACTATGGCAACACGACTGATGACAAAGACCTCTACAAGTCAACATAAGTCTAACTGTATAGAACAGTTGTCAGGACAATACCCTTGTACTGCAGTGAGAGCTGGACAGTATATCAGTTACATATAAGAGCATTGGGAAAAATTCCATCTGCATTGCCTTTGCTACCTCCTTCATACTCAATGGGATGCTTATCAGGCAAACAGCCTTCTTGAAGCCAACTCTGGAAACATTCAGAAAAAGCTTGTAAAAAATTAACTAGGATTGACTGGATACTGTCCGACTGGCAGAAAAGCACCTCCAACACCAGGTTCTGTTTTGTCAACTCACAACTGGCCACTGTTCATGGAGAGAACAGAGACCATAAAAGGTAGGAGCAGAGGTAGACCATTCAGCCCATCAGGCCTGCTCTGCCATTCATGAAGAAAACAGCTGATCCAATAATCCTCAACCAACATCCCTCAATGCCCTTACGGATTAAAAATCTGTCTATCTTGGCCTTGACTATTCTCAATGATGCAGCTTCTACAGTTTTCTGCAATAAAAAAATTTCACAAGTTCACTAGCCTCTAAGAAAGAAATTCCCCCTCCTGTCTGCCTTAAATTGGTGAGCCCTTATTCTGCGATAATGGCCTCAAACAAAATACCACAGAAGCACTCTGAGGCACAGCAGCTTTGACATAAATGATTGGGAGGAGCATGTTACCAATTGCTCAAATTGTCCATCAAGCTGCACAATGTTTTGATTCCAAACACCCTAATGAAAAGGCAGAGCAGTGACTGAGATTGAAAAGAGAGGAAGCAAATCCTGCACTGCAGATCCTACTAGCTTCTGGGATGTCCTGTCCAATGTGCCCAAGGACCTGTGGGATAAGAACCTAGATCCTCTGTTTGATGAAGACCCA
This sequence comes from Chiloscyllium plagiosum, assembly GCF_037043375.1. NCBI lineage: Eukaryota > Metazoa > Chordata > Chondrichthyes > Orectolobiformes > Hemiscylliidae > Chiloscyllium > Chiloscyllium plagiosum. The sequence goes on from NW_028270168.1 coordinate 25,912,218, forward strand.
CAGCAGAAACACATGACCCCGAGTAGATGTCATTCTTAAAATGAGAGATTGTGACAACATTTATTTTCACTCAACAAATAACAGCATTTGATTCCATTTGCATTTTGTAGATTAGATAGTTTTTCAGAGTTGAGCTGGCTTTTCTATGATCATAAATGGAGCATGAATTAACAGTCAGTTGCCAGACAATAAATTACAGGAAGCACCTCGATTATGAAACAAGATCTTTATAAAAGGTCTAAAAATATAAACATCATTCTTAGAACTTGGCTAGCCAGATGATAAATGCTGGGTCAATGGAGCTTAGTATTTTATACATTTTCAAATTAGAGAGACATACTTTGTACATTGTGCAACTTCAACCAAAGACACCTTTTTCAGTCTGCTCCTAAATGTAGATTAATATAAACATTATGAGGTCCTAATTAATATCCATTACCTGAAAACAATTAACACTAAATTGTACACAATATACAGAGACCCAGGTTCAAGTTCCAACAGAGATGTAAGAACATCTCTGAACAGGTTCATTAGAAAAATAGGTTAATAAAAATAAGTGTTTTATACAATTGTACAGTTAACAAACTTCCTTCTCTTTCTCTCAATAAAGTTAGATTTATGGGGAAATTCTACTAGTGTTAGCAGTACAGCAGCAGAATTCATTTGCCCCAGAGTTATGTCATAGCCTGTAAGGAGCAGCGCTCTGAAAGCTAGTGCTCCCAAACAAACCTGTTGGACCATAACCTGGTGTCATGTAATTTTTAACCAGGTTGAAGTAGAATGCACAAGTTCATATATAACTGCAGCCAAGCAGTTATTTTCCCAGATTTTTTCATGTATGAGTCAAACATGGAAAACGAGATTGAAAAGTGTGCATGAATGTTGAGGAATAGGGCAGCCCCTTCCAGTGTTAGTGGGTGAAAATATGAAGTGCTAACTCATAAGTCTACAACTTAAACCGTACCCCTTCTTAAAACACCCCTCCACTCACAGACAGACACACAAAAACTGAAACTGAACAGATATGCTTATTAAGAGCAGAAAAAAAAAGGAAACACAGTTTGACAGCACCGGACCACAGAATTCAGTGAGTTCCTTTCCTTTCTTAGTTCTTTCTTTATTAGCTCTTTGCTATTGAAATAAGGTTGTTTACAGACCAACACCCTCTTTCATCAACTGGTTAAAAATTCATTCTTTCACTGTTTTTGGAAGCATTTTATTTCTACTCCTGTAAAGTTAAAGTGCAAGGAATTGGGTAGTGCATTGAGTTGGATAGAGAACTGGTTGGCAGACAGGAACAAAATTCGGAACAAATGGGTTTATTTCCGAATGACAGCCAGTGCCTACTGGGATACCACAGGGATCAGTGCCTGGACCCAATCTAGTCTCAATTTTTATTAATGATTTAGATGAGGGAACTAAATGTAATGACTCCAAGTTTGCACGTCACAAACCTGGGTGGGACGGTGAGTTCTGAGGAGGATGCAGCAATGTATCAGTGTGATTTGATCAAGTTGAGCGAGTGGGCACATACATAGCAGATGAAGTATAAATTGATAAATGTGAGGTTATCCACTTTTGTAGCAAAAACTGGAAGACAGATTACTATTTGAGCTGTGATGGATTGGGAAACGAGGGGGTAAAAAAAGACCTGGATGTCCTGATACACCAGGCAGTAAAATGGCAGGTGCAGAGGCGATGAAGAACACAAACGATGTGTTGGACTTCATCGCAAGAGGATTCGAGCATAAGAGCAGGGATGTCTTGTGGCAATTGTACAGGGCTTCAGTGAGACCACACCTGCAGTATTGTGCGTAGTTTTGGAGTTATTATCTGAGGAAGGATATTCTCGATTATAGAGAGAGTGCAATGAAGGTTTAGTCAACTGATGATAAGGCATATGAAAAGTAATTGGGAATCAGTTAGGAGAAATCTCTTCACGCAAAGATTTGGTGGGCCTGTGGAATTCTCTGCTACACAATGTAGTGGAGGCTAAAACAATACATGTTTTCAAGAAGAGGTTAGATATAGTTCTTAGGGCTAAAAGAGTCAAAGGTTTGGGGCAAAAGCAGATCAGTGTATTGAGTCAGATGATCAGCCACGGTCAGATTGTATGGCAGAGAAGGCTTGCAGTTTCAAATGGCTGACTATTGCTTCTATTTTTTATCATATAATATTTCAACATGAGATTTCCAGATAAAGGTGAGTAGAAAGAAGACAGCTAGCCAGTACTGGAGACTTTATAATCCCTCCACATTGGAGAAACAGAGAGAGAGATTATTTTCTGTCCTCTCTTTGCAGACTAGGTGGTTCTCTGCTTTATCCCCACTGTTCCAGGGGAAAGTGATATCATGTATAACTCACAGTGTGCTCCAGGAAACATGATCTTTTTAAAACAGCAGAGATCTCTTTATTTAGTTTCTTTGGTTTAAAGCAGCATCTTCCATTTCTGGTCCACAGTCCACAAATAAGAGAAATAAAAAAGTGGTCTTTTGTGCTGAACTTTTACTGTGTGCAAATAATTGTTCCCTAGCATTTTCCCACTGAGCTAACTGGGTATATGCTTCATTCCACTGTCTGGAAACAAAAGCTATTTATGACCTGTGTGATCCCATTTTTGAAAAATAGATTGACAATATTTAGTAATACTGACCTAGACTATTCATTTCAGGGTGGGAATGCTGACATCCAACCAACAAAGTAGAGAGATCTGAAACATGTAACTTTATCATTGCTATCCAAGTTCCTTATTGTTAGAGCAGCCTGCCTGGAAGTCTGAGGAACATGCTAGAGGATGCTATTGTCAGCATGTTTCAGACCAGCGTGGCTGGAACTCATAAAGGTAAATTGATAACAAAATGAAGGTCTACTGCATCGTTTTGAACTCATCAACTCAGAGGCGGCTGAACAGATTCAGCCAGCACTTGCTTCATTACCCATGGTCATTGTTCTCATTCCCCTCCAGACATTCTTGGTGCCTTAAATCTGGAGGAATTTGGTCACTAACTTGCACTGTTTCTTCCTCCAGCAAGACTTACTTTGAGCAGACAAGCACTATCACAAAATATGCAACAGGTGGAAAGTGATACGTCTGGTAGCAGAGTGGGTATTTGTAGATGACAGTGATGGGAATGGTCAGTGATACAGTGCAGCACAGATGGAATCTGAAGCAGCAAGGAACCAAGCACAGCAACAGCAGGAGGTAGTTCTAGATGTTGGTACAATCAAGACAGGCCTATGAAGGCTCCATTGACATCCTCTGCAGCAGCAATGGTCACCATGGTACAGAGAAAGTGGGATGAAGCTTTGAGTGGACAGTGGGATCTCAGAATGGGAGGATGAAATCCCAATGCAATCCTCTCCAGAGTTAGCTGGTATCCCAATGTAGGAGGACTATGTGGACCCATTGGAAGACCTATGTGAATTGACAGTGTTGTCGTCCAGTTCCTCTAGGAAGGCTTGAACTCCTAAAATTGAGAAAGAACAGCATGTCATCATCTCAAGACAAAAATTTAGCCATTGTTAGTTGTTTTTCAATTCTCCCTCTGAGAATCCCCCACAGAGAGATGATAGATAATCATGTTGTGAAGGATTTCTATCTGACGATTATCATACAGATATAACACTCTCTATTAGATACCATTGCAGGAAGTGATTCCATACAGACAGACAGTAACGATGTGTGCACACTGCTTGATGTCACCTTTCATGGCTTTGTGATCAGTTGTCACACACAGAGAGCAGCAGCTTCCATCTTACAGCTGGCTGCTAAAGAAGGCCTACTCCTGGCTGATCCATTATCTCAATGCCACATACCTGCTTTCTCTCCAAACCCCTTGATGCCTTTAATATCTAAAAAAAATATCAACTTTGTTAGAGTCTTACACTTTTCAATCAATTCGACTCTCATTCTTCTAAACTTTATTAAAAACAGGCTGAGTTTCTCCTCAACTTGAAGCCCTGTCCAACTGATGGCCGTGGTATCGGCTAGTGAATCTCTGTTGCATTCTCACTATGGTAAGTACATCTTGTTTTAGGCTTTGATTAGGAAGGCATGCAACTTTAGTAATAGGAAGTACTTTTCATATGTAATTAACTCCAATGGTTTTCCAGTATTTAATCCTTCTAGTTATTCATTGTTGCCCATTTATCTAATGATCAATATGTTCTTCCAAAACTAAGGATTACTAATTTTATTCTAGGTGAGTTATGGCTAAAATGGAAATGCTCTTGAACAATGTTGCAACTGAAGCGAGGCAGTGGTGTAACGAGTGGGTGAAATGCAATCGGAGTGGAAGACCAGTGATGGTCACCAACAGTGTTTCCACTTTGCTGCTGCACAGATGTTCCAACATGTGCCAGGAAGCAGGATATTTAATCGGTTCCATGGATATGGCTTGTTACACCATATTAGGAAGTCAGTAGATTGAATTTTCAAATACCCACAGGTATCTGCAGGTGCACATACAAGATGGATACATTGTTGAAGTTACCAAGCTTTCCTTTAGTTTGGGGTCTTCCTCAAAACGCATGCACTGCTTTCCATTGGGAGCTAGCAGGCAGTGAACGAAACTGTGTCTCTCTGCACCAACTGTCCAGGAATTTTACATTGGCTCTCCATGAAACGTAGTTGTGCTGGATTACGGCTTGAACTTCACTAAGCCATTGCATTTCATGGCAAGAAAGAAAATTCCAGAAGCCCGTGAGGCCATTGCTTCATGATTTGCCATGTCTAACTGGAATACTCTCTGTGGAATATCCAGAGCACTGGTGGTCCTTATCCGGCTTTCTTCCAAAAATCGATCATTCCCAATGAGATGTGCTGTTCTGCATTGATGCTTGCAATTGACACAGACTCTCCATCATGATTCTACTGTGCCATATACAAAGGAACCTCAATTATCCGAAGGACACGTGTGGAGAGTATTTGGTTTGGTTGACCAAATTCTGGATAACGGTTTAGCCGAACATCGGGACCTCATAGTCTTGCCGGATCATAGGGCGGCATGATGGCACAGTGTTTAGTACTGCTGCCTCACACGCCAGAGACCCGGGTTCAATTCCCACCTCAAGCAACTGTGTGGAGTTTGCACATTCCCTACGTGGGTTTCCTCCGGGTGCTCCGGTTCCCTTCCACAGTCCAAAAATGCACGTTAGGTGAATTGGCTATGCTAAATTGCCTGTACTGTTAGGTGTAAGGGAATGGGTCTGGGTGGGTTGCTCTTCGGAGGGTCAGTGTGGACTTATTGGGTCGAAGGGCCAGTTTCCACACTATAAGTAATCTAATTGACATTCCTCTGTAATGTACATTTGCTGATGTATCTTTCCAAAAGTATTCAGCTTCCCCTGTGAGGCATGTAATTGGCACATGAAGCAGCAGCAAAGATGTTGGGGCATGATTTTGCAAGTATTGAAGAGTGTGGTACTGAGAAAGCACAGCCGGTCAGACAGCATCAGAGGAGCAGGAGAATCGACATTTCAGGTATAAGCTCAAATGGTTCATCAGTTCTTCTCTATGCCATTTCTGATGATTGCAAATTCAGCAGCATTTCCACAGTGTTAAAATGAGGACAAAAATAAATTCCACAAGACCCTGAGAGGGGAAACCTTTTGTGCATAGCCAGGAGTTCACAGCTAAATCGTTAGCTTTACATAGATGAAGCTATATCTACATTGAAGGGGGACTGCCCTGCAAGTATCAAAGACTCAACAAGTACAGAGTGTTTCTTTATAATGACAATACAAGGCTGAGACTTTACAAGGGGACAATTCTCTTGTTCTGAATGCCAGGAAACAAAGTCAGCCAGCTTAGCAGTATCTTGACTTGTCAGGGAAGTGCTGATAGACAAGACTGTCCCATGCCAGGATCCTTAAACACGAAGCACAAATGCACATTTAAGAGTTTGTATGGGAATCCCTCCAGACATAAAGCTGCAGTGGCCATTTATGTGAAAATGGAATTCAAGGGTATATATGATGTGCATAATTCCACAATGTTGTGGCTCTATATATGTGACATCATAGATTTTTATCCCTCAGATTCAATTGCTCTGAACTGAACAAGCCACCAATCTACACTTGAAAATATGGGTGAGAAATGTGTAAAGTGATTGGGGAAAGGTACAAAATCAACTTGTTACAAAATGTTCTATTTATTAAATGTCTGATGGATGTGTGGGTTAATAGAACCCATAAGATTTGAATAAGGCCTGAGCTCAAGGTCATGAACAGATAGTGTCTTTGTTTTTTTGATGGAACTTGGCCAAGATGACATTAATGCATTGCACATAAATACCAAGTGTGCATAAATATATACAATATACACAAATGAGTTCAATGTTAATGCACGTAGATATTTCCATTCTTGCAAATTAGAATCATCACTTGTATATACTTCCTTGAATCTTCTTTCTGTAATAAATTTAAAAATGCAACAATAAACATGGAGCTCTGAGAAATTTGCAATTAAGTTTAACACTGCAATCAGAAAGCAGGAGAAAATAAAGATTTGATAGGGGAGGTGTGCAGGTGCTGTGAAGGTGGATGTTATCGGGGTGAAGAAAACAGGAGAGTGGGTGTCGATGAGGGTGAAGGAGCTGTGAAGGTGGATAATGAAGGAGCTGTGAAGGTGTGTTGAAGCGGTGAAGGAGCTGCATATCAATATATTGGCAGAGTGATGGTCTACTGTTCCAAAAAAAAATCAAGAAAATTGCAATTGTCTGCATGCATCAGAAAAGAAATTTTAGTGTGCGCTGTGTAAGGGCTCAATACAATAATACCAAATCTGCCTGATAGAATCATACTGATGTCAGGTGAGTAAATTACACATGTATTGCTCACATCAATATCAAGTTAAGAGCTGGCATTCAGATCTCAGCACTTTATGTCTCTCAGTGATGGGGGTACTGCCACACAGATGTGGGGGTTATCTGTAATTAAAAAAATGAGACAATGATCAAGGCCTCAAATGGATTTTCAATATAAATGTCAGAAATCAAAGAGACAGCCTGGGTATGGAGCAATTAACCTAAGTACACATTGAAAAGTCATGGTGCCTGCTCAAAGATTTTTAATGAGGCCAGTAGGATTGCTAGTATTGTGGTCACTTCAGTGGGGATGGGCAGCATGGTGGCTCAGTGGTTAGCACTGCAGCCTCACAGCACCAGGTACCTGGGTTCGATTCTCACCTCAGGTGACTATCTGTGTGGAGTTTGCCCATTTTTCCTGTGTCTGCGTGAGTTTCTTCCGGGTGCTCTGATTTCCTCCCACAATCCAAAAAGATGTGCAGGCCAGGTGAATTGGCCAAGCTAAATTGCCAAGTCAGGGGTAAATATAGGGTAGGGGAATGGGCCTGGGTGGGTTACTCTTGCGGAAGGGCCTGTTTTCATACTGTAGGTAATCTAATCAGGATCCAGTAATATAGGCTGCTAAATTTCATACTGGTTTTATACTCCATACTAGGCATGGAGCATAGAATTTATACTTAAATTCCATGTTCCTTATTAAGCATTACATTGAAAAATTAACCTCCTGCAGGATCCTCAATTTCTTTAGACTGTTCCATCTATTAATAAAACACAAACAATTGATGGCTGATTAAAGATTTTTATTGGTGTTCGAATTATTTCTTGTTATTCTGCATCCAAAGTGGTTTTAAATTATTATGTTACTAAAAATACATGACACACATTCCATTTCCATTGATGTATTTAAGTTTGAATTCTCAAATCAGCAGTTAGTCTTATTATTGCAATGCACCATGAGAAAATGCATTGTTCTACTGACCCTCAGAAACTATGATGGACTTCTCCATGAGACATGGCAAGTTAAAAATCTTTTGGCCATAACTCAGGGTTGACTACACAAGATTGACTGTTACTGAAGTGTATATCATAACTTCTTGTTAGCACCTTTCAGGTGCATTTTTAACAATTGAGTAGAGTGAACCAACATTCTCTGTAATTTTAGTGAATATGGTTTTTACCCTCTATCCCTTATCATCTAATGCCATTAACAATTATCCAGGACTTTGATGAGCAATATTATGGTTTGGTTACATAATCCAATAATTTCCTGAATGGATAAAGTTCAGATCCAGGGATTTCCCAAAAATAATTACAAGCTTCAAGTCTCAAGTGTACCTTTCTTACACAAGGTTTACTCACCAGCACAGCTAACTCATGAGACATTACATCAATACCGGTCAATTATCTTACTTCAACCACATCACCAGTGTAAAGTGATCTTGAAGCACTGGCATTATACGACCTGAAGTAGTCCTTTTATGATCTTTAATCTTGTTAATGATCATCACTATTTAGTGAAGCAAGATAACAATACAAATAATCTACCTCACATACATCTGAAGTATATGTGCTTAAAGAATTGTGGCTAATATATTCATCAAAAGATTACAACTGTGTGACTCAAATCTAAGAGGAGAAAGTGAGGTCTGCAGATGCTGGAGATCAGAGATGGAAATGTGTTGCTGGAAAAGCGCAGCAGGTCAGGCAGCATCTAGGGAACAGGAGAATCGACGTTTCGGGCATTAGCCGATGTTTCGTTCCTGAAGAAGGGCTAATGCCCGAAACGTCGATTCTCCTGTTCCCTAGATGCTGCCTGACCTGCTGCGCTTTTCCAGCAACACATATCCATCTCTGACTCAAATCTAAACCCATGATATGTCATTATGTTTAGCTCCTCCATATAATTTCTCTCCTTATATCCCAGATAATGGTTCTCAAGAGTCACATCTAAAGCATCTATTAATTCTTCCCTGAATTAATTATTTCTGAAATTCACACACCTTTATTACTGTTTCAGTAGTCATCACCATTCTGACTGACTTTATTCCTTCTGTTATACTGACACCTGCATCCAGGAACTGGAATATTTTAAAGCATGTTAACCTTTTCAAGTGTACAACTCAGAATTGTGCAAACATTTGGAGTTTATTGATGTGGACTCAAGGTGTCTGCCTCATGGTACTGGTTGCATGACTATAGGAGGCAGGACAGACATTTCTACACAGTTGTTTATCAATCCAAATATCCCCTTTTTGATACGAATAAAAGCTTAAAAAGGCTTACATTATTGTGTACATCGAGTTACCCAAATTATCAAATATATACACAGCTATTCAGAACATTAGCAACTGTTTGTTAGTCCAGCTAGTCCCACATTAGTTCGCTATTTACATGCACATTTGTATCTTCTAATAATACACATACAGGATGTCAGCTTTTTCATCAAGGTTTGCTAATTGGAATGATGTGCTTTCTCGTTTGCATTTACAAATCTTCCCAAGGAACGTTGTTGGTGTCTTAGACTCGTCGTTTCTTTAGGTGTTTTAGCCGAATCGAGCAAGGCATTTTGTGACTTCAGCCTCAAAATTCTTTTGCTTTCCTTCAGTGTGACAGTGTTTGCGATGTTTGTTTGTCTATTCAGCAGTTGATGTAACACTGTAAATCTTATCCAGTACATTTTGGGTTATAAATTTGGACTTGCAACATGCTTAGTTTTGCAGCTAAAATTTTCAAGCTGTAGGGAATCTAATCACTTCTTGTCCTGGACTCTCAAGGCATCGGTGGCCGTGAGAACCCAATGCGGACTTAGAGTGGGCCCGGCCCAGTGCACAAACCTCGAGCAAGCCCTTACGTTTTCTGGGGCACAGGACCTGGCATCGGGATCAGCAGTTGCTACGTTGGAGGTGAAGGTAAGCCGAGCAGCGAATGATGGTGCCTGAGGATTGGCGGCTTTGTCGTCAGTTGGGTGTGGTTCCCCCACCCCCGGGCTGGGCATGCTTTGTTTTATGCAACAATCTCCTCAATATTTGCAACTTGTCTTTCACCTCTGAATGTCCTGGCCCATGTGGCTGTCAATACAATTCTAACTATTCTGCCATGAATCTGCTCTATCTGTTGATTCCCAACCTCAGCACTTCTACACATGCTCTCCTTCTTTCAGTAGATATGCTTTCAATTGTTCTTAACACAGTCCTCTCTCTAAATATCTCATGCTTGATGAATGAAGAATGATGAATGTTTTTATTGTCACATGTTCTTTACTGTAAGAATGCAACAAAATAGTGAAAAACTTTCATTGTGGCCATTTGGCACCATTTTCAAATAATTCAAAAATAAGGAAAACAAAAATATAGCTTAAAGAGAGTCCATCAGTCTTGAGTTAGCTTATTACCATCAATAACATCTGCAATGCCATTCCTCCTCCAGCACTTTGCTGCTATCAACACAGGACCCAACCAACAAAGTTGCTGACCAGCTTTCACCACTGGACAGAGACTCGTCTGCCACCGCCTTGCTGCAATCTGTGCCAGACTAACCAATGCTTTTGCCTGAAATGTCGATTTTCCTGTTCCTCGGATGCTGCCTGACCTGCTGTGCTTTTCCAGTACCACAGACTTGACTCTAATCTCCAGCATCTGCAGTACTCACTCTGTCTAACCAACAGCAGAATTGAGTCTCTCACCACTGGGCCCATATTGATGTCGCTCCGATACTCTTCCGCCACCGCTGCTGGCACCAGACCCAACTGACGACAAAGCCGCCAATCCTCAGGCACCATCATTCGCTGCTCGGCTTACCTTCACCTCCAACGTAGCAACTGCTGATCCCGATGCCAGGTCCTGTGCCCCAGAAAACGTAAGGGCTTGCTCGAGGTTTGTGCACTGGGCCGGGCCCACTCTAAGTCCGCATTGGGTTCTCACGGCAACCGATGCCTCGAGAGTCCAGGACAAGAAGTGATTAGATTCCCTACAGCTTGAAAATAGGCCCTTCGGCCCAACAAGTCCACACCAACCTTCTAAAGAATAACCCGCCTCCCTCTGACTAATGCACCTAACAGCTATGGACAATTTAGCATGGCCAATTCACCTGACCTGCACATCTTTGGAATGTGGGAGGAAACCTGAGTACCCGGAGGAAATCTACACCGACACAGGGAGAATGTGCAAACTCCACACAGACAGTCACCCAAGGCTGGAATTGAACCCGAGACAGTGATGCTGTGAGGCAGCAGTGCTAATCACTGAGCCACCGTGCCGCCCAGATAAGGGAAGGTTTGAGAGAAAAAAAGTGGTCGGAGCAGACAAGCTCTCGCTCAGGAGCCCTACTCGGAATCCATGTTGTATTGTGCAAATTCTCAAGTTTCTGGAAACTGAGTTAATGATTACACAACTTGATCACTGAACCTTTTTTCACTTTGTTCTTTATTATTGTGTATGTAAGCTTCATATGTAACGTTCACTTCAGACTGAAAGTGTTCCTTCAAAGCTTTTAAAATGTGTTTTTTTTCCTATTCTTTTGAGAATTAGGGTGGAATATTAAAACACAGTGATAAAATTGCAGCAAAAAGCACCCACAAATAATGTAAGAGACCAGATAATTCATTTTTGTAACGTTGGTTGAGAGGCAGCTTTTGACAAATACGCCACAGATAACTCCGTTGGTTCTTATCAAGATAGTACTGTCGGAATTTTTACAAACAGTCGAGCAAAACAGACAGGGCCTCAGTTTATCACCTCATTAGAAGGACAGAGCTTAATGTAATGCATTGCAGTGTCAGCCTCGATTTCTGCACTTGAGAACCTAGTGCATTCATTTATGGCATTATGAGACTTTGCATAACAATAAAGATATGCATTATAAGGATTGGAGGATTTGAGCTATGGGAGGGGCTGAATAGACTGGGGCTGTTTTCCCTGGGGCTTCAGAGGCTGAGGGGTGGGGGGTGATGTTATAGAGGTTTATAAAATCATGAGGGGCATGGATAGGATAAACAGGCAAGGTCTTTTCCCTGGGGTGGAGTCGTCCAGAACTAGAGGGCATAGGTTTAGGGTGAGAGGGGAAAGATATAAAAGGGACCAAAGGGGCAACTTTTCCCACACAGAGTGGCACGTGTATGGAATGAGCTGCCAAAGGAAGTGGTGGAGGCTGGTACAATTATCACATTTAAAAGACATCTGGATGGGTTGATGAATAGGAAGGGTTTCGGGGGATATGGGCCAAGAGCTGGAAAACGGGTCTATATTAGGTCAGGATATCTGGTCGGCATGGATGAGTTGGACCGAAGGGTCTGTTTCCGTGCTATACATCGCTGTGACTATGACTCTTCAGCAGCTAGCGGCTAAATTGGACGATATCAAAAATTAATGGTTTACAGTCACTTGAACAGATAGTGGGTGGAAGGGGTTGGGATGGATTAGACTATGTATATGTATAATGACAAAATAAGCACAATTGGAATTAAAAAATGAAACCATTTCATTTGCTCTTGCTTCACAAAAAAATACCAAATCACACAGAAATATTATAAAAATGAGTTAAGTGTCCTATTGTTGGTAATTATTTTAAAATATGAATTTTGCTTCTATACTGGAAATTTACTTTTACACAATAATGTATGAAACTAATGAGATAACCCATCAGGGTGTTTGATACTGATGTTCAAAATATCCTTTCCCTCAGTGTCTACTGCTAAATATAACAAACTGGACTAAAATAACTGCAAAACCTCACTTATGCAGAGTCTTTGATTTAAACTAAACTTGAATTTCCTGTCACAGGAAATGATGTTTATTTTCTGGTTGTGCAACAGAAAGGTAGTGAAAATTTTCTTAAAATGGAAGACACCAAAGTCTCACAATGATTACAAAAAAAAAGAGTGAACACAAACAACAGATAGAACTGAGAAAAATGCAATGTGTGTTCTCACTTGTAAGTAAAGCAGCCTCGAGTTTCTCAACAAAATTTTCTTTTAAAGTGCACTCATCAAAGCACAGGATTGTTAGATGTTAAGGAAGGGTGGGGGTATCATTCAAAGTGTTATTTATAGCAAAACAGCATTTATTAGTGCTTTTACCTTTTAGTTCAGCTACAGGAAGATGCTGGTGAAAGTTGCATTTATTAACTTTGAGAAAGTGATGGTTGTGAACCACATTTCTGATCATAATTGAGTGTTTGCTCATTTCAAAGGAAACCATGAGCCAACCATATTGCTGTTGTTCTGGAACTAAATAATGGGCCAGACTGGGTATTGTTATGCTATCAATTGATGTTATTACTGGAGAAGTCAGATCCTAGACTGAAATTTGGCTTGATAGATCATTTTTTTCTTGGCATTAACAAGATCAACAATGAAACATATGGACAATGCTTTAGATTTGTTTTAGCAGAAGTTTATTATGCAAAAGAAATGAAGATAAATAGAATAAACCAAACTATTTACATTTAACAAATTAAAAAATTCAAAATACAGTAAAATATAACCTCATTAAGCCCAACAGTACTCCTTTACAATACACACACCAGAGAGAATTTCTTCTCTCATCTCTACAGGGCTTAATTTAACTGCAGCTTCAATTCAGAGTCCCAAGAATCCATTAGCCTCTTCTTTCAGTCTTCATATATCTGAGGTTAGAATTTCTCAGCTTCAAATAAGATTCAGGGAATTTTTTAAAAACCAAACAGTTCTGATCTGTAACTTTCAAGCCAAATGCATTAAACCGAGGTAGCCTAGTTCTTAACAGTTTTAAACTATTTCCTGCTTTCAGGCACTACTGCTGTATCCAGACAACTTCAGTTAGGATCTTAGCAAAACTGCCAAACAAGAACTAAAAGACTTGCAAAAGTTATGGGTGCTTTTCACCTCAGCTAAAAAGAATTCTGGATCCTTTTATCTGAAACCTAATGCATAACTGTTCACTGTGTTTACTTGTAAAACTCTCCCAATGCAAAAAAAAGCCCCTTACTCTCCCGCAAGCCTCTATCTCCGACTATATTTTAAATTAAACCTCCTTTGCTACAGAAATACTTAAAAATAAATCATTAAATCCTTTCAAAGAGACAGACCAAACCAATATGCTACGAGTTCAAATTCCAAACACCTTGTCACAGTATGGATTGCAGATTTACTTTGCTCAAATGCATTTAGTGAACTAGATAAATTTTCCTTGTTATTCCAGAATTAAAGACTGGATTTAATTGGATGCGGTTGGATTTAAATTAATGTCTCTGCATTACTAGTCCAGTAGCAAGATTGGTTTGCAGCAGTATCCCTGGAGCAAATTCATTGTATCAACAGCAGGAACCTTTGTGGAGCAATGCTTCTAAATAGTAAATTCAATATGTAAGCATACTATGCAAGTCCATAAAATCCCTGTAATACATGATTTTGTTCTCAATACTCGTAATTTGTTTAGTAAAGCTTGTATTTTGAGTTTACCATGTTTCTAAAATATTAAAAATTGTCCCTAAATAACAAAGTCCCCGATTATGTGAAATGCAGTAACTTATAGTATTTGATTATGAATTAATACATTAGCTCACATATATGTACTCCGTTTCTCCATGCAATTTTAGCAACGTCTATAATCCCACACCGATTGGAGACGAAAGGATTTGTTTTCTTCATAGAATCTCTTGATAGAAGAGGTTTGCAGCACAGTTCTAAGTAGCAAAGGAACTAATGTTTGGCTCAAACTCTTTCCTCCACTATTTCAGCAGCATCCAACTATTCATCAATGTCATACGTCAATGATGAAGTCAGTTAAATATATATACACACACAAGATGCAGCAACTGGGGAGTGAAGAACAGGGTTTACAGTTCAAGTCCGACTTTTCATCAGAACTGGGAAAAGTTAGATAAATGACAGCTAACATTGGATCCATGCTGCCCAACATTTTTGCTTCAAATTTGATGACAAGCATCTAGTGGCACTTTATTAACACCTTTTGGAAGTTAACACTCACCGCATCAAATGTTTTCCACTTGTCAGTTCTCTTCATTATTTCATTGAAAACATATTATAACATGATACGCCCATAACAAATCCATGCTTCCTTTCCTAATGAACCCACATCTGTCCAAGAGACTGAATTTTGTTCTGGACTATTGTTTCATGAAGGACAAATAAAGAAATGTGTGTCTGACAGGAAATTTAAAAAAAAAGAGGAAAAACAAAGCCGAAAAAAAAGTAGCAAAATGAAGGCTGAAGTTAGAATCCAACCAGTTTTGATTGTATGTTGAGTCTAAAAAAATTGAAAAATGTCCAGTCAAAAGGTGAAGTGTTATTTTCCAACCTTGTGTTAAGCTTCATTGGAACATTTCAAGAGACAGAGGGCAGTCAAATATAGATGTTCTGCAAAGTAGCCACCAAGTCTGTATTTAGTTTTTTTTCCCCCCAAGTAGAGAACAAACTACAAGTACAGTACACTAAATTGAAAGAAATACAGTAAATTGTAATTTCAGATGGAAGGATTATGTGGGGCCAATCATGAAAAGGAAGTAAAGAATAGAATATCCTTTATTGTCACATGTGCTCCACTGCAGAAGTACAATGAAAAGTTTTTAACAAAAGCTGCCATTTATGGCAGCATCTTAAGTACCTAGGTACAAATCTTGGAATCAAAAGAGGAATAAAAATTTGTTTAAAAATAAAAGTTAGAAATAAGGTATTGTTAAAGGATTGATATTAAGGTCAGGTAACAAGTTTCAAATAAACATTAGGTTGTAGCAGCTCACCACAGGGCCTCCACATATAGTCTGACAGTCTGCGCCAGACCCCAATCCAACAGCCATCCCCACTCCGCTCCTTAACGCCACTCAGTTGCTTCAAGGTAAATTCCATGACTGCCTCCCCTGCACTGGTGTCCACCCAGGAATCGCTGCTTTGGGATCCGCTCTTCTCCCATTGTTCCAGAGCTCAGTGCCTATGCAAAAGGATAACTGATGCAGATGTTGGATATCAAAAGTGGGTGAAACAGAACAGAAATGGTCCAGGGTCCTCTCATCCATAACAGATGATCTCAGTTGAGGAAAACAATATTTTGGAAGCTAATTGGGGATATAATTGCATAGCAGTGGGCTAGTAATCAAAAGGAGAAAGTGAGGACTGCAGATGCTGGAGATCAGAGCTGAAAATGTGTTGCTGGAAAAGAGCAGCAGGTCAGGCAGCATCCAAGGAGCAGGAGAATTGACGTTTCCTGAAGAAGGGCTCATGCCCGAAACGTCGATTCTCCTGCTCCTTGGATGCTGCCTGACCTGCTGCGCTTTTCCAGCAACACATTTTCAGTAGTAATCAAAAGGCCCAAGCTGGTGACAGGTATTTGAATTTCACCTCTGTAACTGGTAAAATTTGAGATCAATTCATTAATAAATTCATGTAATTGGTTGAAGATCTAGAATACAAATCTAGTCTCAGCAATGAAGACTATGAAACCAACATTTGATTGTTATAAAAGCCCATTAATGTCCTCTAGGGATGGAAATTCACCATCCTTGCTAGATCTGACCTACAAGGGACTCCAGAACTGCAGTGACATAGTGGAATCTGAACTACTAGAATAAGCTACTCAGTTCAAAAGCAGTTCAGGATGGCTAATGAGCGCTGACCTGCAGGGGTAGCAAGTAATTAAGGCAAGCACAATTTTGCCTTTTAATTTGAAAAGGGGTTGGAGTTTAAAAATAGGGAATTCTTATTTCAGTGGTACAGGGTGTTAGTGAAGGAGTAGTATGTGAAGTTTTGGTCCTGTATTTAGGAAAGTAATAGTGCCATTGGGGCTGTTCAAAACAGATTCATTAGGCTGATTCTGGGAAGGCATTGACTTACCAAGAACAGCAAACAAATTAGGCCTTTATTGAGTAGAATTAAGAAGAACGAGGGTGGTCTTACACAAGATTCTGATGGGGCTAGATGCTGAGAAGTTAGTGCCAATGGTTGGGGAATCTTGAACCAGGGGCTATAGTTATAGATTAATCCCAGTTTAATCTTACATTTAAATTAGTGTCGCCAGATCATTCATCTGGACCTCTGGATTGTTACACCATTAACAATAGGTTACTGTCTGCTGAGCCTAATCACAGAGGCCAATTGCAGTAGCCACCAGCAGAATAGCTAGGTTTAACACTAATTCATCAGTGATCAGGAACTAAAGGCAGGATGTTTGTGGTCTGCATGCAACTCAAACAAAGGGTATTCACAGTCTAGCATAACCACAATAGAACATCAAATGAGCAATCTCCATTGAACCGCATTAAAAATAAGCAGAACAATTAAAAATAACATAACAAATTAGTGTTTTCTGTGAAGAGGAACTGAACTTGTTAATTCAGCTTTTGCTATTAATTTGTTTTTAACAGGATATCATATTCATTGAAGAGAAAATGAGGTCTGCAGATGCTGGAGATCAGAGATGGAAATGTGTTGCTGGAGAAGCGCAGCAGGTCAGGCAGCATCTAGGGAACAGGAGAATCGACGTTTCGGGCATTAGCCCATTCCTGAAGAAGGGCTAATGCCCGAAACGTCGATTCTCCTGTTCCCTAGATGCTGCCTGACCTGCTGCGCTTCTCCAGCAACACATTTCCATATCATATTCATTGTCCGATTGCTAAATAGAAAATCCATTTAAAAACCTTTATGTTCAATGCCATTCGATCAATAACTGATAAAAAAATAAATTTAAAAAGGTGCTTGATGTAAGCAGTAGAAGAGTTAACACAATGAACAGTTCTGTCATCTTGTACTCACCCTTTGGCGTAGGCTCTTCGTCACTCCACCAATGGGTTCACCCTGAAGCAGTACTGGGAATATTACTGACGATGTCAGATTGCTTGCCAATATCAACAATTATGTGGACATTCACAAAGTTGGTTGGAATTGGCTAACATGGTTAAAAACTCCCAGAAATGGAGGAACCTATTAACTGGTTTAACATACACATGTTCAACATCTGTTAATACTTCTCTATGTTAAATGACAATCAAGACATTCAAGAATAAACTGGATTATTACGTGATAAAGAGGAATTTGCAGGGTTATGGGTGAAGGTGGAGCAGTGGTCCTCAATAATCTGCACCTGTGGAGAGTCAACACAGATGCCAAAGACTGCTAATTACGCACCATACCCTTCACACACTCCTAGTTCACACCATTTTGTTATAATTTCATGCCTCTTTGTGCATCTGCCCGGTGCAAATTCAATTATTGGCGTTCCAATCTTGGAGTCAGAAGGCAGTCAAATTCAAAACCCATTCCAGGATTTGAGAACTCGAAGGTTGACAATGTAGTGTTGCACCTCCAGAGTGCTGCACTGACAGAGACGCTCGCTTTTGGGTAAGATGTTAAAACAAAGTCCTTGTCTGCTCTCTTAGGTTCACATAAAGATCTCACAACTCTATTCCAAAGTGACCTGGTATCTTGGTTAGTATTTATCCCTCAATTGACATTACATCGCCAGGTCATCTAGCCATTATCGCATTGTTACTTGTGGGTATTTCTGTGTGCAAGTTTGACTGATGTATTTCTTAACTTGAGCAATTACTACATCTAAAGAAAATCCTTAAAATGGCTGTCAAGTTTTGTTTTAGGACATGCACGCTGCAAAAATGCAAGTTTTATCTCAAACCTAGCTGTGAGTCTTCAATCAGCTGCGTGGAATGCAATATGATGAAGTAAGGATGATTTGTGAAAAGATAAAGTCTATGTTTTTAATCAAGGCTGCAGAAAACATGTTGATCTTAGTATGGGAAAATGGCTGCAGCACAGTCAAACCTCTTAGTAGAGCAAAATGCCCAAGGTAGCATCCAAACAATTTCTATGCTTCAAAGCAAAATATTTCCAAACAACTTCATCCTATTTGAAGAGATGAACAAAGCTAAAGTATGGACATAGATAGATTTGGGTTTTAGACAACAGCAAGGCCAATGATAGAAAGGATAAGGAACATTTACTCTTAGTTCCTACTTACATCTGGAAAGACATCAGTCCAACATCAGAATCCCTGCGGCACAGAAAAAGGCTATTTGGCCCATCACATCCACACTGACCCTCTGAAAAGTTTTCCACCCAGAACCAACTTCCCCACCCTATCCTTGTAACCTCTCATACTCTGGCTACTCCACCTGACTGCACATCCCTGGACACTATGGGACAATTTGACATGGCCAATCCACCTAACCTACACATCTTTGCACTATGCGAGGAAACCAGAGCACCGGGTGAAACTCAAGCAGACATGGGGAGAACTTGCAAACTCCACAGTCATCCAAAGCTGGAATCGAACATGGGTCCCCATTGTTGTGAAAGCAACATTACTAACTACTGTGCTGTCTTTTATTGACAAACATTTAGGCCCTTGGCTCTTTTGAACTTTGTAGAAATAATCAACCTGTAGTAATGATTGGATAGTCTCTCAGGATATTGATCCCCTAAACCTGGAAGTTACCATTAGTGACAGCAATGTTTTATAAAACTCACCCTCCATCTTGCTTTTGACTTAACAGTGCAAGCCCTATAGACCACTGCAGTGGACAGAAATAACAGCTTCTAAAGCAGAGAAGCTATCAGTATTTAAAGTTGGATATTTGCGTAACACAAATATAGGAAGTTGAGCTGCAATTGCAACATTGCATTTGCAGTTGATGGAAAAATTGAATGCTTACCAGTGAGATATCATGGTGTGTATCCCTCAATTTACACTTCAGTATTGTATTATCTAGTACTGTCAGATCAGGAAAGGTGAATATCCTTTCTCTTCACACCTCCCACACCCAGAGCTCAGTCTCGATCTTTGAAAGAAAACCATTAGACAGCCATATACAGAATGGTTATAGCTCAAAGACTGGAGAACATTTTTGTTTTCACAAACATAGTAATATTAACTGATTAAACCCATTTTATCTCCCTTTTGATTCAACCAGAAGGTCACCAATTAAAGGATCTTCTGAAAAGGATATACACCAGTACCAGAAATTTCAAAGAAACTGATCAGATTGAAGTGACATTTAAGGGGTAATCATCAATACTCATTTGATGCAAGGAGCTCAGAGGTACACATGTAGCAACAAGATGTAAAACGGAAGTCAACGTGTCAGTACGGTGTACATGGATCTCCGCACATCTAAGTGGGAATGTTAGTGACAATGCACTGCAGTTTCCCCTGGAGTCCAGCAGTTGTGGATGGCCTGAAATTTACCAGTGGACATCACGTTCCTCTTTACCAGTGGCATGGATGTGGTCATGGAAGAGGCAGGCAGGTGAATGACCTTCTCAACCACCTACTGCCTGGATCTGTTGATGGCCACCTTGGCCAGGCCCAGAAGCAGTGCAATGGGAAGGTCCTCCAATCTGCTTTTTCCCATCCACACCAGGTAGTCACTGGACCAGGAATCTGGGACTACCATCACCATGTCAGAAATCATATGCAACTTTAATCTAGTTTATTAATTTGTGGCAGTTTATATAGGAAGTTACATATTCATTCCATATCCCAGATGTTCTCCAAATCCTAACTTTTGCATATGGTTTCAAATTCATGGAAAAAGTTACAATGAATGTAATGTAGATCACTGGCTTTGCAATGACTTAGAAGGCAAATTATCATGTCAAACAACTGTTCAGATTCTCCCCAACAGCACCCTAACTGCAGTTAGTAACTTGAAATTTGTAAGTCAAACATATATTTAAAAACGTTTCATCTCTAAAAGGTCTTTCCAATTACATTTTGAGGCTACATACTGGTTTCCAGAACAGTACCATTTTTGTTTCTGATGAAGTGCTCAGTTCAATATGAAGTCTTGTTCTTGGTACAAAATTCAAAAAGCAATTTATTATCAGCCACTTTGTGACTGGAACACAACAATGTGCTGGGACTGAAATGACAGGCCTCCAACAATCAACTAGCTTTGACTCTTGGCACTGAAGGTGACCGATTTCTATTGACTTTGGAGTACCTTAAGTACAAGGGCAGTTACTGTCACCTCATCTCTGAAATGCAGCTTATTTTTGCAGCAAGGCTACAAGGAGATCTGCAATTGAATGGTTCTAGGGGATACCAAACCATGCTATGAATAGATTATTTTTGAACAAATACCACTGCACAGTATTGTCAATGCTATCTTCCACTATTTTGCCGATAGCAATTTTCTACATTATTGGGTAGCCACTCATGTTGTCTAAGTTTGTTGTTGGGCACATAACCCTTGGCCTTTTCTTGATATCACAAGAGACAGGAATTGGCCATAATCTGGTCCACATGAAGGACATAAAGACAGATTATCTAAGCAGCATTCTGGGCAAAATATCATTGAGAAGTGCTTTATATTTGTCTTGTGCATACATGGTGGGTTTGAGAATCATTGAGATGGGGATGCCCAGAGACCCATCTACTCCAATCAGTGTCTGATCCAATACTATCCATCACCACTGGGTGGGGCCAAGTTGCGGAGGTTTATCTGATCCATTGGCTGTGTGATTGATTTAGCTGTCTATGGCATGCACTCATGTTGCAACTTCATGCATCAAGGCATTCCACCTTTAGGTACAATTAGTGCCACTCCTGGCATATTCTAAAATAAATTTTGATTTGTCTGCCAATCACTTTTACACTGAACAAACAGATGGAATCTTGGTGCTTTTAAGGACATAGCAACCCATGTGGAGTGAATGCCAAACCTATGTTTACAAAGACTATTATAAATTGGCTAACACTAAAACTGTATTTACATCATGGTGAAGATAAAGCAATGCACTTTTAGCTCTTTTAAACCTGCCAAATGAAAAGAAGTTCTTCCATTTTTTATTGAAGTTGATGCCTTTTAAATTATAATACCAGAAATTTTTTTGACTTACAATTTCTCACTGGCATGTAGAAGAGTTTCCATTACGCTATATTAATGATTCAAATTTAGAAAATGCTATGAAGCAAATGAAAAATGCTTTTTCACTTTTAAGGTCAGCATGACTTACCTAATTTCTCTTTTCCTGAATACCACTTACATCTGATCTATTTTCAAAAATTCCAAATGGTGGTTCTTTCCTTCTGCCTGTGGCCAAGTTTTGAGGATTTGTAAGCGAAAAAAATCCAACTGTGCAGCTGCCATAATTCTTCAAATGAAAAGTTATTCCACCTATTAGCTGATCTATAAACTACCCTGTAGTTGACTAGAATTGCCTGTATTTGGAATAAAATCTGCAGAGCTTTCATGAATTGCGCAACAAGTGTCACTAGATGGCAGCCTTCACCCTCAACTTCAAATTCGATTAAAATGTGAATATTCTCAATCACATGGACTACAGTGGTTCAAAAAGGCTGCTCACCACTACCCTCTCGAGAGCAATAAATGGTGGCCCTGTCAGCAGTGCCTCTCTCTGAGCAGCTAAACAAAATATTGCCGGTATCCCACGGCATAGGTGATAACTCTCCTGTATAATTTATGTCACAATTGTTTCCTCATTTTAAAAATTACAAGTTTACCAGCTTTGCTGTCACCTCATACATTTTTAAAATAACCACTGCAGGCACTGGAAATCAGAAGAAAAAAAATATTGGAAAAACTCAGCAGGTCTAGCAACATCTTTAAAAGATCACTAGAGGAAAAAGTTAGAAAACTAAGTGTGTAAGCAGCAACAGGAGTACAGAATAATTGGACAGGGACCAAAGGGTGGAAGACAAATGATTCAGTGACAAACAAGATAATGGTGCAAGGCAAAAGGAGATGGTGCTGAGTGAAGGTACAAAACAAAAGGGGGAGGTGATATCAACAGGAATAGCAGAAACCTCACCAAAAGCTGCAGTCAAAAAAGGGGTAATGGTTTTTACTGAAAACTCAACATAGAATCCAAAAGACTCAAGTGCCTAATCAAAGAAGTCCATTCCTCCAACTTGCATTGAACTTCATTGTCCTTGGTATCTCATTGTTTCAGATTGGAAGGAGGGTGAAGAGTTAAAAAGACAGGTGACAAATGGCTTTGGCTCATAAATTATATGGAGATTTTCCACAAAGCAGACCCTCAACCTGGACTGAAATAGTGCACAGGAATATGGAAAAAGCAGGAAACAGTACATGGTAACAATGCTCACTTGAAGAGAAGATGCAGACACAATGGGTCAAATGGCCTCCTTCTACACCATAACAATTGTGATTCGCAGAATCAAACTGGTCTCCCCTTTGTTTGACAGGCTTGCATTTTCAGCAGCAAATACAGTATTTTAATTTGAAAGCAGCCCTGTGGAAGAAACAGATTTGCCAGAATGGTTCCAGAAATGAGATTTTTAGCAGTTAGATTGGAGAAACTGGGACTGTTCTTCAATCGAATAGAGATGGTTAAGTGGAGTAATAAGTACGTATATGACTGTGTCAGACTTATTGTCTCAATCTGGTGGTACAAGGATTGGGGACAAAGATTTAGGATTCGAGGCAAATGATGCAAAATAGTGATGTAAAATTTTTTTTAAAAAAAATATGTGAATGATAATGACCTGAATGTTGCTGTCTAAGAATAGCATTAGAGAAATTTCTAATGAAGGTATTTAATAAGTTGGATAGGTATAGAGGGAAATAAATTTGCAAAGGATATAGCAGGGGGAATAGAATTTCCTGGATCATTCTGCAGAATCAGCAGAGACTTTATGGACTGAATATTCTCCTGGGCCATGATCCTAGGTAGCAAATTGCTGGTTCACCTGAAAATAATATAATATTTGGTGCATTGGGTAGTGAGAAGGGAAAGGGTGAAAGTGCAAATGTTGCATTTCTTGCACTTGCAATGGCAAGGTGCTACAGAAAGGTGAGGGGTTGATTAAGAATATCAGAAAGGAACAGTCCCTTTGCAATGCTGAGGGGGCAGATTCTATGTTTAATGATGCCATCTCTGTGTATACAGTCAAAATGAAGATTCAGGGGTGGGCATGGTGGCTGAGTGGTTAGCACTGCTGCCTCACAGCGCCAGGGTCCTGGGTTCGATTCCTTCCTCGGGTGACTGTCTGTGTGGAGTTTGCACATTCTCCCAGTGTCTGTGTGGGTTTCATCCAGGTGCTCTGGTTTCCTCCCCCAATCCAAAAATGTGCAGGTCAAGTGAATTGGCCATGCTAAATTGTCTATAGTGTTAGATGCATTAGTCAGGGGTAAATATAGGGGTAGGGGGAATGGGCAGGTTACACTTCGGCGGGTCGATGTGACTTATTGGGCCGAAGGGCCTGTTTCCGTACTGTATCCACAATCATCTGATGAAGGAGCAGCGCAGCGAAAGCTCGTGCTTCCGATATATGGGAGGTGGCATTGTCAGAACTGTTACAGAGGCAGACATTGAGAGAAATAGCCCCGACAGGAAGGGTTGGAAAAAGTCTGGTCAAGGAAGCAGTGGGAGTTAAACTTTAATGAATATTGATCAACAGCTTATCCCCAGAAATGGAGCCTGAAGAGTTGAGGGATGAGGAGTCAGACAGAAATTGACATTTCAAGGCAAGGCAAAGTGTAGAAATTGGAAGCAAACCTGAAATTTGAAAAAAAAACTCTTTCCAAAGCGTAGCAGTTAATTATACATTTATCACACTAACTATAGACATTCTTCCTGCCATGAGGAAAGGTAACAATTGTGAGGGGGCACAGTATCAATTATAGATGGAATAATGAGCACACAAATAAAACCACAGAACTACACACAATTATATATCATTCTTGTCTCAATCCTTTTGTAGCTGTTTTTTTTCCATCTGGCACAATGGAGGAACAAATTCCTGGTAAAATCTGAGAATAAAAATAAATGTGGAATAGTAATCTCAAATTTTACTTCACATAGTGTTCTTAATTTGGCTTAATGAGGTATTCTTACAGTAAATATACTTAAAATTTACTAGCCTAATAGGTCCTAATAGTAATACACTGAGAATTATGGGTTTGAATAAAGTTAGAGACAAGAAGTTAAGCATAGCTAAAAATAAAGACTAGAAATATATCTAGATGGTAAAAAGTGAAATATTATTGGAAACATTTTGCATTCATTTAGCAACTGATTATATCTCCAATCTTAAAGTGCTTACATTTTGTAAAATTATTGTACATTAACTTGCTATGAAGCAAAACCAAAATACATGAGCAGTTTACCAACGGTGCTTTTTTTGAGAGAAATAGTCAGAATGTAGGTACACTCTGAAAATTACCAAGTGATCATCTAAGTCCACTGTAATGACTATTGCAACAATCTATTCAAAGGATACCATTCGCAACACCTTTCCAATGGAAACTTCTGACTTTCAGATTTGAAGACAAGCATATGTTCAAACAAATCACATTAATTTCTTCTTTAATCCCCATGGAGTCACTCCTGCTGGACTTGGGGAAACCTGCTTTAAGATCTTCGCCACAGCCTTCAACTTCTACTCCTGAAACACACTGGCAGCAGCGTGTACTATATAGATGTTTTGCAATAACTCAAAGCATCTCCGACAGCACTTCCCAAACCTACGGCTTCTTTCCAAAAGCACAAAATGGCTGGGAACATCACCTCAACAACGTCAAGCCACACACCATCCTGACTTGGAATTGTCAGGGTGTCAAAATTCTGGAAATCCCTTTGTAACAATACTATGGAGTGTCTCGAGTACCCAAGGTTTTCAGTAATTCAAAGAAATTCTGCTGTACAATTATGAATGGGCAGACCTGACTAGCAAGATCCTAATTCCATAAATGAATAAGTAAAAACTGTCATCTGCAAAGTGCCATTTGTGGAAGAAATTCCAAACATCTACCACCATTTATGTAAAGAGGTGCTTCCTAACATCTCTCACGAACAGTCTGACCCTAATTTCAGGCTATGCCCCCTATTTCTACAATCTCCCAATCTTTGGAAATAGATTATCTACCTTGTCTTTTTCTGTTAATATCTTGAAGACTTTGATCAGATCACACCTTAACCTTCAAAATTCTAAACATGTCTAATTTATATAATCTCTCCTTAAGTTAACCCCCTAAAATCCAAGTTAAATAGCAGAAAATAGCAGAGAGATACTGAACATTCTCAAACCTACACTATACTCCCTTCATGGTGAATATATCATTTAAGGTGTGACGCCCAGATCTGTTCAGTGCTCCAGACTGGGTTTAACCAGGGTTTTGTATAACTGTAGCATAACTTCTGCATCCATATACTCCAGTCTTCCAAAGGCCAACATTCCATTAGCTTGCTTGCTTATTTTCTACACGTGACGTTTTAAAAATCTATGCACTGGAATCCTAAGCCTCTTTATATAACTTCACAGCATTGAGAGAGAGGGTATCCAGATTATCTTTTTCAGTTCAAAATGGACAACCTTGCACTTGCTTACATTGAACTTCATCTGCCACAGTTTTGGTGATTTGTGTATCAGCATCTCTTTTGCAATTTTACGCTATTTACATGGTCTACAATGCCACCTAATCCAAATTTGCTGATAACAATCTACGCCATTTACAGATTGGACAAGACAAATAATTAAGGCCCTAATACACCACTGGTCACATCCTGCCAATCTGAGCACCTACCCATTATCCCCGTCATCTGTCACTTAAACAATTGCCCAATTATGTCAGTAATTTGCCCTCAATTCTGTGGTATTCGACCTTAGTTAACAATCTCTTATGTGGGACTTCACCACAGCCTTCTGGAAGTCCATATAAACAAGATCTATGGTCAATGCCCTGTCCACTACCTCTTCAAAAGATTCAATGAAGTTTGTCTGGCATGATTTATTTATTCATTCATGGGAGAAGGGCACTGCTGGCTCGCTTAGCATTTATTGCCCACAAGGCAATTAAGTCAGTCATATGACTTGTCATGAATCTCTGATATCCCCGATTTAACTGAAAACTTAAGGTGTTCAGCTATTCAGTCCTTGATTAATCTCCCATTAATTTCCCCACCATAGATGTTAGGCTGACTGGTCTATTAATTCACTGGTTTGCTTTTTAAAAGGGTGAAATTGGGACAGTGCAGTTTTCCAATCCAGAGGGATAACTTCTGAATTTAGGGAACTCAAAAGATGACAGTGAGGGCATCTACAATGTACTTCCCTTTAACACCTTTGGATAGAAACCATCAAGTCTTGGGGGTGTGTCCCCTTTTTAATTCCATTAATTTCCTCATTACCACTGTTTTACTTACATTTTACTATAATTTTATCCAGTCCTTGCTCCCAAACTAATAATTACCTTGGGACTTCCAGCAAGTTATCTTCCTTTTCTACCGCAGATACCCAAGACAAAGTAATTATTCAATATGTCTGCCATTTTACAGTAGTTATTCACAATATCCCCACTTTCAGTGATTAGCAGACCAACATTGCTACTGACCATCTGCTTTCCTACCCAACTACAAAATTTCTATTGATTTTGATGACGTGTAAGTTTTCTTTCATAATTCATTTTACTAACTCTTACAAATGGCTGCATGCCCCTTTGTTGGTCTTTGTATCTTACCTATTCAGTAGTACCCGCACTGCTTCTTTTTTTAAAAAAAAAGGGCTAACAAAATTTTATGCAGTTCATTAGCTCTTTAGCGAGGTGCTTTTCTGTGAAGTGGACATTTTCCTTCTCAGAAAGTGAATCTGAAGGAGCACAGCAAAGTTAGTGCTGTTTCAAGTTTCCAAAAGTGATAAAGGTTTACCCATATTTGGTAGCTATCACAATACCTAATTCAAAAGCTTAAAATATAATGTACTGATATATTATTAATGAAGGATACTGGCACTAAACTCCAGTGTGACACCCTTTCCCATGTTTTACATGGGACACCTTTGTATTTCAACTTGGAAGTGATTTCTCCTCTTAGTGCTTGAGAACTGTTATATCCAGATACACCAATTTATCTCCAATTTTCCAGGTATGGAAATGAGCTTTAAAAGGTAAGTTTATACAGAAAGAAATGTAAGGAATGTGTACTAGAAAAATGTTGTAACTGCGTCAATAGATGCAAGTGAAATGCAAATAATGAGCGTGAATATATTCAAGATGCACATTTTTAATTAACAAAACACAGCAGAATCTATCTGCAAGAAAAACGTTTATTCCTTGTAAACCCCACAGAAAGAGAATGCAGCCAAGACCAGTTATATAAAGAAAAGTGCCAAAGTGGCAACAAGGGGAATCGGAGGTGTTATTAATTTCAACACAAAAATGTCAGTGACAATACTCCATGTTCTGCACAATGCTCAAGTAATTCATGAGACAATTTTCTGCAACAATTTCATGACGACAATTACAGAAGGTGATTCAAAAATCCAAAATGACAGCCAAAACCACACAGATTTGGCAGAAGCCAATATCCTGTCAAAAGAAAATGAATTAAACTTTGCAAATTTTGCTGGTTGCAACAGAGTTATGTCCTTAAGAACCTGATTCAACATTCAAACAGGGTCTTTATTTTGAACAAAGGGACTACATCAGTCAAACACAAAAACTTTAAAAAAAGTAAATCTGGGAATAGCTAATCCACTGAGGGTCTACTGCAAGCACACAAAGTGTTCTTATTACAGCCCAGGATTCAAATAAATATTGAAACTTGAGAGCAATGGAGCAAGAATTTTGGATCACAATATTCACTGCATACTTTTGTAGACTTTAGAATATTTTAAAATGCTGCAACGTTGCTACTAAATTACCTTACAGAGCTCTCTAAATTGCCACGTGTATAAAAGGTAACATCTGCAAAGATGGACAAAATCCCCAAGGTTACAAAGTTAGCTCTTGACCAGAGGACGTCTCACAAATTTATTTGGATGTACTATAATAATTTTACTTGAACCACAATTATATCTTGTGCAGATGTGGCTAATATTGTTTGAGGTATTTTTCAACTAGTTTGGGACAGCACTACAAAATAGTCAATACTCTCAATTTTGTAGAACAAAATCTCTAAACAACCTTTTGTCAATGTAAATGTATTTCATTGTAACTTACCAAGCCAATCACTTTATATAGGCAGCTGAATAGTTATTTCCTAAGTATGTACTTACAAATTTGAAATACCAAGACAGCTTGATAGATTAGAATGTCAGGCATTGTGGAGTGGTCTTCTCTGTAGTACTGTTATATGTTTACACAGAGATGTTTATAAGACATGGCCTGCAGAACTTGAGCAAAACTGCATTCTTTTGCTAAGTGTGAATCAGAATTTAAATCAAGATTAGAGCTTTTCTGACCATAGATTTCCCAGCATATTGCTGGGAATCTGTTTAGCCCTGAATTATTACATCCCTGTCAATTACTACATAGCTACCTCGGAGCAATATTGAATTTCAGTGTGCAAAAACCTCTCCACATTTTTATTCTGGTGCATGATGCATCAGCTATAAATGTTTGCGAACTCATGCAAAAGTCCCATTGGACAGAAAAAAAGTCTATTGTTTGGATTGCCCAAAAAAGAAATCAGCGAGTTGGGGGGAAAAGTAAGTTCAAAAATTATACATCTTGTATCATTATGGCACTCAAAACACTGATATTCAGTCAGGAAGAAATAATGAAATTTAGAAATAATCAGCTCAATTTTTGCTTCTTACACAAGATGAGAAAGAAAATATGCATTTTTGGCAGCAGTTTCAAATTATATCCATTTTTAGATAATAAATAACTTCCACATAATTACAAAATAAAAAAGTGCGTGAAATTTTTAACAAGGTTCTGATGCATTGCGCATGGGGATTTATGCAGAATTTTAACAAGAGGTTGAGATCTGCCAAATTCTCACTTGTTTTCAAAATTACTTTCATCAAATTGCATATTGGATTGGACATGGACTGGGAGTTTGTCATGTCCTTCTAGAAGATGGTCCCTTTGACTGTCCCAACAAGACAAAGGGTCAACCATACTCAATTCTGGTGCACAAAAATAAAAAGGCTTTACATCAGTGGACTGGGCAAATGCATTAGTGAACAGTTGCTCATTGCCCAAACTATTCTTTTCATACATACATCTAGCCAAGGTCAATTGCTCATTTTAAGAACCTTTTACACACCATTAAACGGTAGTAACCATTTCAAAATAAAAAAAATGTGCACTTTAGTAACACTTTTCTCCGAACACTTTTTAAAAATCTTTCTTGGCACAACAAAATTAGATTATAGTTTTGACTGTTAGGATGAATTTAAACAAAATCAGATTAGGTCTTAGCACAGCAGGAAAATATTGAAACAAAGCATTCAGTGGCAAATCTACAACCTGTACTATAAATTATTATTCTTTGCACAAAGTCAGTTTCCCCTTTCCTTATTGCACTCAGAACAATCACATAGTATACTGTTAAGGTAATGACAATGCAATTGCTTCATGGAAAATAAAAATTACTGTTTAGCTCTTGAGGACTTGAACTAGATGTCTGTACTGAGCCTGGATATATGCATTAGAAATGTACCTTCAAGATAAAATTTACATTTCAAGTAATCAGCAATCCAAATTCTATAGGGTATAACAAGTATCCAACAAAAAAAAGCATTCTAAAATGAAAGACCGATCTTTAAACAAAGATTTAAATAATGCCTGTCTTTATCCATGATAAAAAGTGATCACTTATACTGTTCATTTTGAGTGGATCTAGTACAGTCCAATTTGCAGTCAAATCTAAAATATTTGAATATATTGAAAATAAGTGTTCAATTAAAAACACTGCTCAACAGATAAGTGAAAATGAAAATTATCCAACTCTGTTGCTGACCTGTGCAAAAAACAAAAACAAGTCATGTAATACTTCTTTAAAATGAGGCAGCACTGACAAGCATACAAAAAGATATCAGTGTCAATAACTCAGTCATATAAAGCATAACACTTATTCATGTGTCAAGTGATCTTCTCCAGAGATATACTTAAAGGTCTGACTTGAACCCTGAATATTGCAAAGAATGAACGCATTACTAAAAATGTGGTTTCCTCTGGATACAAATTTTGAAGGCACTGTAATCATTACTTTGTTTTGAAAGAGATCCCAAATATATTTATTCTTAATCTCAAGATTTTGTTAAAAGCTGTCATCCATTAAAGCCTAAAACATTGCTTCAAGCTTCATTTGGTCCAAAGGTCGAGGGAGTTTTGGCCTTAGAAGATAATACATGAAACTTTCCAGAATACTTGAAAAATGTTCATTAAATCTGAACATTGTGGTTAATTGAGAATTAGAGTTTTCACTGTATAACAGAAGTATCCAGGTTTTCTAAATAAGCAACTTTAAAAAATAATTTGGTAGTTATTGAACTAACCAGTTACTCTCACTTAACACCTTAATGATTTGTCCATGGAATAATGAAATGGCACTTCAGATTATTGGTTTCCTTCTCTATAAATATTACTTTAACAGCAAGGTGACATATTCCCTTTATTATGCCATTAACTGCTCAACTCTCAAGATTTTATAAATCACAATACATCTGGCCTACCACAGTATTATACCTTGGAACCCAAAACACAATTAGTTGTGTGAAATTATCTATTAACCATTCAAATTGCCCAGCTAAATGACAAAAGGAATTTACCCCTATAAAATGGTATTTGTAAAGTTAGATGGGTTCTTGATTGACAAGGGAGTCAAAGGGTGCAGAGATAGGAAAGTAGAATTGAATCTGCAATCAGATCAGCCATAATCTTACTAAATGGCAGAAAAGGCTCAAGGGTCCAAATAGCCTACTCCTGTTACTAATTTGCATGTCCATGTGTATGCATGCAACCATTTTACTCAAGTCCTTTTGGAAAAAAAGGACAATAGTCAGCTAAGCATCATAGCAATCAAATGTGACATTATGCCAGCTCAAATACCCAAAGCATTCCACTCACCTTTCACCTTAGCCATTTTAAGTACTAGTTACTTCTACTTGACTACTGAACATCTCATCCTAACTGTCCAGAAATAGTGACAAAGTTTTCCTTCAACAACAATATTAATTTACCTCAATAGTATTCTGATTGGCAAGTCATCAGTTACAAATTTAAGCCCCACAATAGTGTGCATTTGGATGATTGAGAGCTGAGGGAGGAGAGGAAGCCATAAGGTACTGGTATTACAGATGTGACGTTGCATAGCATCCTCTTTATACAGGTAAATTCAGTTACCAAAACCTTTGAGTGTTTGTTACAAGTGGAGTAAAACTGAATTTTAAATCCATGCCATTAGAAGGAGCAATGATGCTCCTCAGAACTTTGAGCAAAGGCTTTTATTTCTCTTTTTCTGGGCATGTTCAGCTGCCATTTTGGATATTTTCTAACAATAATGCTGATTTCGTTTTCTATTTCCATGCCTAACTGGTACTGTGTATATTCAAAACACAAACTGAGAACATATCCTTCCAATTACATTTTTTTTGACATAGATAACTTGAAACTAAAACACTGCTCAATTTCAGGCACATAGTGACAAAGTCACTGTTTTAAAAAGTATATGATTTTTTACAATACTTAACTGCACCAGTTTGGCTTGGAGCTAGAAATGTCGGTTAGTTCTGAAAGTTGCAGGGACTGAGGCTAGTACAGTAAAACAATTAAATTCACTGACCGATACACATGAACTTGTTGAGCAAATTTATTCAATGCTCTGAACTCCTACACTTGTGGTAGAACAGGTGGCATGGTATTTGACAGATTAAATGGGCCAACAGTGAAAGAGCTAGTCAGCAACAATGATTCAAAATCAATCTAAAATTTATTGCCGTGTTTCCAACCCTGTCATTTTGCTTCAATGTGGGTTCACAGATCTGTTTCTTTAAAAAAAAAATCTCCAAGAGGAAACCAAAACAAAAAATAAAAGGCAGAAAGAACCTAGGAAAAGTCACAATGCACTGACCAGACTTTCCAAAAAAAACAAAACTGTAAAGTTCTGGGAGGTTTTCTAAAAATTTACAGGAAAGGAGAAGCCATCGGGCAGTTCTAGTCGACACCATGATGTCATTTTTTGTATTTTTGTTTTTTTGACTACAACTAGTACGTACAGTCACACGTTACATTGTCATCTTGACTGCAGAACACTCTTGCATGATGTCACCACATCGATAAAGTCTGGGAAAGGATGGGGGAGAAGGAAGGACAGGAAAAAGAGGCGCACAGTCACTTCTTCATTGGCTGATAAACTGAGGCATTAGGATCAAGTCCTGAAGGGCTAGTCTCCACAAATTTGGAGGAATAATGTGGGGTCACAGGGCTCAGAGTGCTGGTTGCTGCTGTATATGCAATGCTGGGCATTACAGCCATGACCTCAGCAATTTTCTGTTTCAACTCCTTGATTTCCTGATCCTTCTGAATGATTTGCCCTAGAAAAGATAACACACATACAATTAAGATCAGAAAACAGAGGTCCAAAGAACTAAAGCTACGTGAGCAATAATTTGTAAACAGTCCCTTGCATTCAGTTAAAGGAGTCTCTTTCAGAATTTAAATAGAATCAATTGTGTTATTTTGAATTAACTACAGGTATTTATTATTTTTAAAATTAAATAAAGGCTCTTATAGAAAGAGGGACAGTTACAGCATCACTGACTGTAGAAATGTGAATGCAAACAATGTTTATCTTTAGTCACTCTACAGTGTAGTATTATTCCTTATTCTAAAATGTTTCATTTTATTGAATAGAACATTAAGTAGCAAACAGACATTGTACATCCTTAGAGTCAGCACAGAATGCAGTAATATTCTTGGAAGTGGAGTGGAATTTCTGGGCTTTGACAGACAAAGTTCTACTGTAAGATTACTAAATGGGCAACTTTAAAAGTAAATATTTAATGCATTCATGTGATTGGGACAGGGATAGAATGAAATGCAGAGCCAGCTTTCAGGGACATAGAAATGGAAATACAAGAGAGAATGGGAGAAAATCCATGCACTAGTTGAATAATGACACTAAATTTAAAGTCTGTGAGAAGCAGTGTTCAAATAAATGCTCTAGTCCATGTGAAAGACAGAATGACATAAGTTGGTCTCTCTCCTGCAGACACAATCTTTTCAAATACGTCATTACATCCAAGTTTCAAGAACAAAATAATTTTACAAATGGAACTTTTAATTTCAAACTAACAGTTCACTTATTAACTGGGATGAAGGATAGGAAAGAAATGGTGGATAGGCTGAGTGGGAAACAGAAGGATCAGGGTGGAGAGAAAAGGGCATGCAAGGGAGGGATGAAGAATGGGAAAGGAGACTGGATGGGTGCGAAGAAAGGAAGTGGATAGGAAATGGTGCTGTCAAGAGGAGAGTAATGACAGATGGGGCAGGGAAGGAACATGTTGAAGAGGGTTGGGAGGGGATGCGCATGTCCAACATGACTCTTCTTTGGAACTCCCAAAGAATCATCATATTGGTCTTGACATGTTAAATCTGTTATTCAAGAGGCTGCTGAGTTTCTTCAGCATTTTGTGTTTTTATTTTAAATATCAGGTGACTGTTCGTCCAAACTCCTGCTTACACATCACATCTCTTCAGTCTAAAGTTGTCGCCCAGTTCATGTTGGGTCTCCCAAATACAGAGGAGTCTCCATTGAGAGCAAAATCATTACACGAAATTGAAAGTGCAAGCAAATCATAGTTTCAGCTAAGCTGAGTGTTTTGATTCTTGATTATGGGAAGGAAGGAGGTAAAAAAGGCAGGTGTCACATCTCCTGTGCTTACCCAATGAAGGTACTAGGGAAAGGAAGGCAGTACAAAGAACAATGGAGGAACTGATTAGATTAGGTTGTTTTAGAGGGGATAGTCTCTTTAAAACGTTGAATGTGGAGAGAAAGAAAGAAGTGATTGTTGGCTGCCAAAATGAAAGATGTACTGCTAAATGTAGACGGTGGAGGGATGGAAGAGGAAGGCAGAGAGAACACTATTGTTGACCAACAGGGAAGGAATGACAGAAATCATGTGGGGACAGAAATCATGTGGGAAAATATGAAGGACAAGATCAAGAATCTGTCAATCCTAGCAGAGGGAAACTTCAGTTGTTGAAAACGGAAGAGACATTCAATACACTGGTTTGGAAGGTAGCACTGTCAAGCTCCACACTCACTTCGATAGTCAGATGTACTCCCAATCCACGCAGTAATCTTTTCATAATTCTTATTTCGGCTAGACTCCACCCTTTGGATTCTTATTCTCTACATCCTTTCGTGACATCACCAGTATCACTTTTTCTACTCCATTAATTTATATTAGTCTACTTTCTCTTAGGACTACCCTCACTACTATTATTAAAGCTGTTGTCAAGAACTGCCTGTCAGTGCCATCCAACACCACTGTCACCAACACCCTCAGTCTGGCTGAAATGCTCATACGCTTAACAAATCCTCCTTTTGATTTCATTCACTTCCAATAAAACATGTTGCTATATGAAACCATGCAAGTCCTAGTTATGCCTAGCTTTGTTCCAGTCCTGGGTCTAGTCCCTTCACTTCCCCCTTTACCCACAAAACTGATGATTGCAAAGTGACATATCCTGTTCTTCATTTCCACATCAAATTGTGTCCTCAACCTCCTACACAGTTTCAATAAAACTCAATAAGATGGAGGAATGCTACCTCATCTTCAGTCAGGCATATGACAGCCTTCTGGACTCAGCACCATTTAATAACTTCAGAGAACCACGGAACTCACCTTTTCAGATGTTATGTTGAGGATCTGCACCTCCTCCTGCCTTGCATCATCTCCCTATAGTCAATATAGTTCTCCTGCCTTCCACACCAAAACAGACCACCTCTATTGTTCTTTTCCTGCTCTCCTGCATTTGCTTAAAAGCAGCTGCATCCCGAATCTTTTTTCCCATTTCTGATGAAAGGTCACTGGCCTGAAATATTCACTGTTTTTCTCTCTGTAAAGATGTTGCCTAATCTATTAAGTACTTCAGTACTTTTTCTTTAATAATCCAAACACACAAGTTCTTCAGTGCCCTTCTTGTCAGCCTTATGAAGTTCGACTCATTAAGTAAACATGCAAACTGCCAGGATGCTGGGTCCATTATGAAAAACATATACAAACTTTGGTCAACAACAATGAGAATGAAGACATGCAGCTTTCTGATTAGTTTCTTACCTTGTGCAATTTCCAGCTGCCGTTTGGCATCCCCTAGTGCAGAGAAGAGATCCAGCTTGATCCTGGTCTCAGCACTCAAGCTATTTTCTAAGTGCTGTGTTTTATCTTGCATGGCTGAAAGTGCCGACATCAGTACCTCTGTGTCTTTTTCATTCTCTTTATATTTACGCAGTTCCTTCAGAAGTTTGAAAAAAAAAGTATAACTGCTCAGGATGTAATGTAAAACACACTTCAAACCCAATAAATGAAAAAAGGTAATCTGAGACAGACACTGAAAATGCTGGAGAAACTCAGCAATTTGTGGAGAAAGAAATTGTGTTTCTGAAGAAAAGTGATATTGCACTCAAAATGTCAACTTGGTTTCTTTCACTCTCTCCACACAGATTCTGCCAGACCTGCTGAGCTTCTCCAGCATTTTTGCTATTTATTTCAAACCCAAAGAGCTTACTACTAGCTCTACGTTAACTTTTCATTGAGGCACACATTTTGGTGAAATGTGACTTTTTGAGCGTAAATCACTTCCCTCCTTCCTTGAAGCAGACAGTATACTTGCTAGTTATATGTAGTTGTACAGACATATTAGCAGTGTTCTGATATTTTGATCACATGGTCAATTTCACAACTTCAGACAAATGAATTTTAGCAGATTAATCAGGGACTTTTTGGCACAACAGCAAAATATTTTAGAATTCAGTAAATGAATCCAGAGCAGCAGCTTTGGCCCAGGCAATTGTTCAACAAATTTGAGATTTCCTTCTTTCCTTTTGGAAGACTAAAGGCTGCAGATTATCTAACTATTCGAGAGAGGACATAAGAATGAAGGGGAGACGGTGTTGTCACCACTCTGCTGTAAAAAGCACGAGTTCAGAAGTCTCTTATCTACTTGATTGGCAAGGTTTGGAATCTGTTCTGGGCTGGAGGCAATTTGCAATGGGAAGGAGGGGATCAGTGTTTGTGTTCTGCATTGATACCAATTACATAGCTAGAACTAGAAAAGACGTCCTGAAGGAGTATAAAAAGTTAGGTGCTAATTTGAAGGGCAGAACCTCCAAGATAGTCTCTAGGTTACTACTTGAGCCACCAGCAATTTGGCATATGATGTTTAAGATGAGTGATAGTGGGAGAATTGGCTTCAAGGTTTATTGCAGCCAGTACCCTATATTGGAAGTATCGTACTATTTGGGTAGTCTAAACCTGAACTATATTTTGACAGATGCCCTCACATAACTTATGAAGGTGAGATGACTTTCAAGAACAAGAGATTGAAGGACCAAGCTTGGGTGAATGTAACAAACTGGAGGGACAGGGTTGAGGCAGAAAATCAAAATGCTAATGTGGAGAATGGAAGCGGGGACAGAACAAACCAAAGAATACCAGCATTTCAGAAAAATGCTGTGCAGTTAGCAACAAAACTTAATGGAAAACTGTTTCAACTACTATATACATATAAAATGACTAAATTGATATCACAGATGGCAGAAGATTGACGAGGATTGGGTTCAGAAGTGTGCCTCTGAAGTAGAAATGACCTCCACAGGAATAGTGACCTCCATGTAGGAAGTATGTAACAAATAATACTGGGTACTTAGAGTAAAAAGGACAGCAACAGTCATGGATGACAATCTATATAAACTAGAAAATTCAGGTTAATAGCCTCAGAGGAATTCACAATGTTTTCAAGATTGTGCAACTCCAAGGAACTTTCTGGAACTGACCAGAGATCAAGCTGTACTGGACTTGACATGGTGTAATGTGACAAGGTAAATTTAGTGAGCACTGAAAGCACCAACACTTAACAGCAATCATATAACTTGAATTTTATATCCAGTCTGAAAACAGCAGATTTAAGGCTAGCATTTCAAACCAAAGTAAAAGGTATGGGAAGACATCAGGTTGTTGATGGAATACTCCCCATTTCACTGGATGCTGCAACTTCAAAATGCTAAAAGCTCGACACTGTCTAGGTCAAAACAGCCCACTTAGTTGGCATCACATCCACTCCTTCCACCACCAGATTATAGAAAGATGTAGGAGCAACAGGGTGATGGCGATGTGAAATTGTAATCTTCTCAACATTGACTAGGATTCACTTTGTGTTACAGATTTAGATGGAGCAGAATTTGTAAGGAACATCCAGGAAGGTTTAGTAGAACAGTAATGTAAAATAGTCCAACTCTGGAAGGGGCCATACTGGACCTGGTGTTGGGGAATGAGCACAACCAGGTGGTTGAAGTTTCAGTAGGGGATTACTTTGGGAATTGTGATCATAATTCTGCAAGTTTTAGAATACTCAAACAAAGATGAATGTGGTCTGAAAGGAAGAGTGCTAAATTGGGGGAACGCCAACTACAGAACAACTTCCGTTATCCAAATGTCAATTCTCCAAATTTCAGATTATCCAAACAAGGTACTGTAAAAACAGTTATCTGAACAAAATACTCCCTACCCGTCTCATTTGGATAATCAAGGTTGTTCTTTTTAAAAAAAAATTTTGGAGTTGGGGAACATGGATTGGGAGCAGCTTTTTGAGGGTAAATCCACATTTCATATGTGGGATGCTTTTAAAAAGAGAGAGGTTAATTAGATTGCAGGACAGACATCTCCTTGTGAGAACGAGGGATAGAAATGGCAAGATTAGGGAACCATGGATAACAGGTGAAATTGTGAAACTAGCTAAGGGGAAAAAAAACATAGATAAGGTCTAGGCGACTGAATGCAGATGAAGCTTTGGAAGAATCATCGGGAAAGTCAGACCAATTTGAAAGGAGGAATTAAGAGGGCTAAAAGAAGTCGTGAAATATATTTAGTAAACAGGGTTAAGGAAAATCCCAAAGCCTTTTGTTCCTTTAAAAGGACCAAGACGGTAACCGGAGAAAGAATTGGCCCACTCAGGGACAAAGGAGTTAAGTTGTGTGTGGAGTCAGAAAATGGGTGAGATTCTTAATAAGTACTTTGCGTCAGTATTCACCAAGGAGAGGGACATGACTAATGTTAAGGTTAGGGATAGATGTTTGATTACTTTAGGTCAAGTCGGTATAGCGAGGTAGTGCTGGGTATTCTGAAAGGAATTAAGGTGAACAAGTCCCCAGGTCCGGATGGAATCTATCCCAGGTTACTGAGGGAAGCGAGGGGAAATAACTGGGGCCTTAACAGCTATCTTTGCAACATTCTTGAATACAGGTAAGGTCCCAGAGGACTGGAGAATTGCTAATGTTGTCCCCTTGTTTAAGTGTAGCAAGTGTTATCCAGGTAATTATGGACTGGTAAGCCTGATGTCAATGGTAGGGAAGCTGCTGGAGAAGATACTGAAGGATATGATCTATTTACATTTAGAGGAAAATGGGCTTATCAGTGATAGGCAATGTGGTTTTGTACAGGGAAGGACATGGCTTACCAACTTAATAGAATTCTTTCATTAATGAAGGAAGGGCTGTAGATGTCATATACATGGATTTCAGTAAGGTGTTTGATAAGGCTCCCCATGGTAGGCTGCTGGAGAAAGTGAAGTTGCATGGGGCCCAGAGGTACTAGCTAGATGGATAGAAAACTGGCTGGGCAACAGGAGACAGAGATTAATAGTGGAAATTTCTCAAAATGTAGAACAGTGACCAGTGGTGTTACACAAGGATCTGTGCTGGGGCCATTTTGTTCGTGATATACATAAATGATCTGGAGGAAGCTATAGGTGGCCTCCTTAGCAAATTTGCAGATCACACTAAGATTATAGTAAAGGGGATGGTCAGAGAATACAGCAGAATGTAGATAGATTGGAAAGTTTGGCAGACAAATGGCAAATGGAGTTTAATCCAGACAAATGCGAGGTGATGCATTTGGAAGATCCAATCCTAGAGCAAACTATACGATAAATGGAAAAGCCCTGGGGAAAGCGAGATCTGGTTGTTCAGGTCCATTGTACCGTGAAGGAGGCAACACAGGTCAACAGAATGGTCAAGGCGGCATATGGCATGCTTTCCTTCATCACAAAGGATATTGAGTACAAGAGTTGGAAGGTCATGTTACAATTGTAAAAGACTTTGGTTCAGCCACATTTGGAATACAGTCCTGGTCGCCACATTACCAGAAGGATGTGGATGCTTTGGAGAAGGTGCAGCGGACGTTCACCAGAATGTTGTCTGGTATGAGGGCACTAGCTATGAGGGATACAAAATCATGTGAGGTATAGATGGGGTAGTGCAGGCTTGGACGGCCGAAGGGCCTGTTCCTGTGCTGTAACTATAGTCATAGAGTCGCGTGAAAAAGTTGCCCAATAGGTCTCTTTTATATCTTTTCCCTCACCCTAAACCTATTCCCTCTAGTTCTGAACTCCCCAACCCCAGGGAAAAGACTTTGCCTATTTATCCTATCCATGCCCCTCAATTTTGTAAACCTCTATAATTCTTTGTTCAACGCTCAGCACACACTCCTGCTACGATCTACAACAGGAGATTGGCTAGACGGCTTCTGGAATACTGTGTGCGTTTCTGCTCTCCCTCCTATCAGAAGGATGTTGTGAAATTTGAAAGAATTCAGAAGAGATTTACAAGGAAGTTGCTAGGGTTGTAGGGCTTGTGCTTCAGGGAGAGGCCGAATAGGCTGGGGCTATTTTTGGAGCGAAGCCTGAGGGGTGACCTTATGGAAGTTTATAAAATCATGAGGGGCATGGATAGGGAGTATAGACAAGATCTTTTCATGAGGGGTGGGTCAGTCCAGAACTAGAGGGCATAGGTTTAAGGTAAGGGGGAAAGATTTAAAGGGGACCTAATGGGGCAACATTTTCATGCAGAGGGTGGTGAGTGTATGGGATGAGCTGTCAGAGGTGGAGGGTGGCACAATTACAATACCTAAAAGGCATCCAGATGCTTTTTATGAATAGGTAGGGTTTAAAGGGATATGGGCCAAATGCTGGCAAATGGGACTAGATTTATTTAGGATAGCTGGTCGATGTGGACAAGTTGGACCAAAGGGTCTGCTTCCATGCTGTAAATCCTGATGACTCTGACTAACTCTAATTCCACCAGCTACAACAAAAAATTTTTTAAAGTTGGAAATACTTAGCCTCAACCTCAAGATTAACAGAAGTGATCTTTCAGATGATTGACCTTTCATCAAAAGCTCCCTCCGTTTCTCTCTCCATAGATGCTGCCAATGTGCTGAGCTTTTCCAGCATTCTTGTTATTAAGTCTTTTGGCAGGAGGTTGAGGCAGATAGGAGTGAAAAAGTTAATACTGCCATAGCCCATCAGCTTAAAGCCATGCTTAAAACCTTGAAGACGGTGGGTAATTGCAATTTAGATGTAGACAAATATATAATTTAAATTGCTTTTAGATCATGATTAGCTATCTCACATTGCACTAGATATTATATAAGCTGCAAGTTTACCTGTACTTTCATCTCTAGTTCGCGAATCTGGTCTTCTTTGACTTTCATGTCAATTGTTAACTTCTTGCACTCTGTTTCCAGGTCTCGAATACGACTTCGTAGAGTTTCTGTACATTCCCCTCTTTAACAAAAAAAAGTGTCAAATCCTTCATTTTCTGCACACAAATATGCAAGACTTTCTGGGTGTTAATTAATAGCTTCAATCTGGGAGGTAACACCCCAGAATTTGATCATTGGAGCTTGGAACCAAACTTTATTCAATTTGAACGTTAGTGGTGAAAACAAGTTTTGATTCCTGGATCAGCAGGTCAGATGGAAGGCAGAAAATGGAATACTTAGAAGATTTTTAAAGTGTTTTGCTGGCGTTGAGAAGATTCATTTTTCCTTGTGAGTAGACAATAGAATACCAAGCCAATCAGATTTTAGATACACTAAGAGTTTAAATACAGATTCTATCTGAAGGCCCTTGTCACGTCTAGGGTAATGACTACGTTATTGCTGGTAAATTTTGCAAACCAGCCAGCCATTCACAGATCACACAAGGGTCTGAATCAAAGTTGTCCATTCTAGCCTACGAGGCTTGGGAGTGAGATTAAGGCAGTGTGAACCAGTCACTAAGAAACATGCAAACATGGCTTTATTGAATTGCACTCCACTGAACAGAAATTACTGCATTATCCTTCTCATCTTCCTCAGAGGTCAGAATACTACATCATGAGCAAGAATTTCATTGTATGGTAACCACTGATTAATTTTTCTTCCCCTTTCAAACCAGCTATGTGATGCATGAAATTGGGACAGAATCACCAAATATCCATTTATTTAAAAAGTATTTTAATTGCACAATAAATAAAATACAAAATGACCCAATATTCAATATTAAATGGCATAGAAACAGTGGGCGGCACAGTGGTTAGCACTGCTGTCTCTCAGCGCCAGAGACCCGGGTTCAATTCCAGCCTCAGGCAACTGTCTGTGTGGAGTTTGCACATTCTCCCAGTGTCTGCGTGGGTTTCCTCCGGGTGCTCCGGTTTCCTCCCACAGTCCAAAAATGTGCAGGTTAGGTGAATTGGCTATGCTAAATTGCCCGTAGTGTTAGGTGAAGGGGTAAGTGTAGGGGAATGGGTCTGGGTGGGTTGCTCTTCGGAGGATTGGTGTGGACTTGTTGGGTTGAAGGG
Source organism: Chiloscyllium plagiosum (assembly GCF_037043375.1). Lineage (NCBI taxonomy): Eukaryota > Metazoa > Chordata > Chondrichthyes > Orectolobiformes > Hemiscylliidae > Chiloscyllium > Chiloscyllium plagiosum. The sequence goes on from NW_028270168.1 coordinate 25,954,581, forward strand.
TTTGTTTCCACACTAAGTAAGTAATCTAAACTAAACTGGTAAAATAATCATACTGTTACAAAATACTCACGCAAATAGTGGGGGGATTAGTGGGTTTAGAATAATGCTTATTAATAATGTTTGAGATTTTGTATCTTTAGTTTGCAGTAATTGATAGATCTTATGCAAACTTCGGTGGCTGACCTTGTAGCTGCAGCAAGTGCCACAGCTCGAGCTGCAGTCGCTTCCTCCAGCTTCTTTCTCTTCTTCTCATCCACCAACTGTTTTTCAAGGTAGGTCTTTGCCTCTTGCTCTGCTTTGAGTTTCTTCTCTAATTGGCTTATAGTTTGCTTGTCCTTCTGTTTGGCTTGCACAGCAGTGTGCAATCTGGATAGAGATTAAATTTACAAATGAGGAAGCTGAGCTACAGCCAAACTCAGAACGAATATGAAGTAAACCAACATGAAAAGTCAACAGTTCCAATTAAGTTTTGCTTAGGTTTTAATATGCTCTTCAAAACAATTTTCACAATTTATGCAAACAGGTCATATTGTCATGCTGGAAATTTGAGAGAAATTCAAAACAAGATCCACCAAAGTTTAACCTAATGTAATCCAATTCAAAAGATTTAACCTTCTAAAAAATGTCAGTGTCCTACATCTCAGTTTTTAAGATTTTCAGAAGTTATGAACTGGTCCTGGAGAACCAGAGAGCATCATCTCAGTCGGGGGTCATCTGTTTAAGATGGAGAATTCTTGTCTCAGATGGCGATGAGTCGGTGGAATTCTTTACTACAGAGAACTGTTGAGACTGAGTCATTAAGTATATGCCAGGCCAGGATAGGGTCATAGAGTCAGATGTAAAGCACGGAAACAGAACCCTTCAGTCCAACTCGCCCATGCCAACAGATGTCATAACCCAATCTAGTCCCACCTGCCAGCATCCAGCCCATATCCCTCCCAACTCTTCCTATTCATATACCCATCCAGATGCCTTTTAAACATTACAATTGTACCAGCCTCCACCACTTCCTCTGGCAACTCATTCCATACACGTACCACCCTCTGCGTGAAAACGTTGCTCCTTAGGTCTCTTTTTTATATCTTTCCCCTCTCACCCTAAACCTATGCCCTCTAGTTCTGGACTCCCCCACCCCAGGGAAAAGACTTTGCCTATTTATCCTGTCCATGCCCCTCAATTTTGTAAACCTCTATAAGGTCACTCCTCAGCCTCTGATGCTCCAGGGAAAACAGCCCCAGCCTATTCAGCCTCTCCCTATAGCTCAAATCCTCCAACCCTGGCAATGTCCTTGTAGATCTTTTCTGAACTCTTAAGTTTCACAAGATGTTGCCGATAGGAAGGACACCAGAATATTCCAAAAGTGGGCTAACCAATGTCCTGTACAGCCACAACATGATCTCCCAACACGTGTACTCAATACTCTGACCAATAAAGGAAAGCATACCAAATGCCTTCTTCACTATCCTATCTACCGGTGACTCCACTTTCAAGGAGCTATGAACCTGCACTCCAAGGTCTCTTTGTTCAGCAATACTCCCTAGGACATTACCATTAAGTGTATAACCAGATTCTGGATTAGTGGTGCTGGAAGAGCACAGCAGTTCAGGCAGCATCCAAGGAGCTTCGAAATCGACATTTCGGGCAAAAGCTTTTGCCCGAAAAGTCGATTTCGAAGCTCCTTGAACGCTGCCTGATCTGCTGTGCTCTTCCAGCACCACTAATCCAGAATCTGGTTTCCAGCATCTGCAGTCATTGTTTTTACCTCATTAAGTGTATAAGCACTGCCAAGATTTGCTTTCCCAAAATGCAGCACCTCACATTTATCTGAATTAAACACCAACTGCCACTTCTCAGCCCATTGGCCCATCTGATCAAGATCCCATTGCAATCTGAAGTAACCTTCTTCGCTGTTCACTACACGTCCAATTTTGGTGTCATCAGCCAACTTACTAACTGTACCTCTTATGCTCAAATCCAAATCATTTATATAAATGATGAAAAGTAGTGGACCCTGCACCAATCCTTGTGGCAATCCACTGGTCACAGGCCTCCTGTCTAAAAACAACCCTCCACCACCACCCTCTGTCTTCTACCTTTGAGCCAGTTCCGTACCCAAATGGCTAGTTTTCCCTGTACTCCATGAGGTCTAACCTTGCTAACCAGTCTCCCATGGGGAACCTTGTCGAACGCCTTACTGAAGTCCATGTACATCACATCTACCACTCTGCCTTCAATTTTCTCTGTTACTTCTTCAAAAATCTCAATCAAGTTTGTGAGACATGATATCCCACGCACAAAACTATGCTGACTATCCTTAAATCAGTCCTTGCCTTTCCAAATACATGTAAATCCTGTCCCTTCAGATTCCCTCCAACTTGCACACCACCGATGTCAGGCTCACTGTTCTATAGTTCCCTGACTTGTCCTTACCACCTTTCTTGAACAGTGGCACCAAGTTTGCCAACCTCCAGTCTTCCGGCACCTCACCAGTGACTATCGATGATACAAATATCTCAGCAAGAGGCCCAGCAATCACTTCCCTAGAGATTTCTAATCAATATGAGAATCAAGGGTATGGGGATAAGACAGGAAAATGAGTTGAGGATTATTAAACCAGTCATGATCTCATTAAATGGTTGAGTGGACTAAGTGGGCCAAATGGCCTACTTCTGCTCCGAAATCATACGGTCTAACATGTGAATTGGGAGTAGTTCATTTGACCCTTCAGGTCCTTTCAGCCATTCAGTAAGATCTCAGCTGACCTTTTTGTGTTCCGAATTCCACGTTCCCACCTACCCTACCAACTCTCTTTGAATCTCTTACCTAAATTAAAAGCAAAGTACTGCAGATGTTGGAGATCTGAAATGTAAACAAAAAAGTGCTAGAAAAAAAACATGTCTGGCAGTATCTGTTGACAGAGAATTAGCTTTTTGAAACCAATGACTTCTTAAGAAGTTCCTTGCCTAACAAGAATCTAACTTTGCCCTGAAAATATTTCGAAGTCCCAGCCTCCAGTGAAGTCCGAGGCAGTGTGTCCAAAGTCAAACGACACGCAGAAGAAAGATTTGATTCATTGGCCCTAAAAGAGCAAACACTTACTTTAAAGTGCTCCCTAGTTTGGATACAAGAGGACCCATCCATCCTAAGTATTTAAAACATTTGCATAATAATTTCACAAAATAGCAAATATCTTACTTGTTCTGTAGCAGTTCATTCTCCTGTCGGAGTTGTCCTACTTCTGAACGGATACTACGTTCAGTGCTGGTCAGTGAGTTAATCTGACTTCGCAGTTCCTGTTCACACTGTCTGCTTGACTGCAAGTCTGCCTTCAGCTTCTTAATGTCCTGTTCCAGCCTAAAGAAAGCAAAATCATTAGTACAAAACCACTCAGAGGGAGACATTGAAATTGAACAGGCTTCCATGTGGAGGGCTGATTCTGTTCATTTGAGTTAAAATAAAGTGACAGTAACAGCCTTTGTGAAAACAGTTGGCTTGTAGTCCTGACCAGAGAGTGACAGAACATTTTGAATCTCTGCTCCTACGCTGTAGGAAGTTACCTCGGTTGTGTACATGTACAATACTCCACAAGGCATAAAACAAAAATAGAATGGATCCTTGGGTTCTTTACACAGATTTCAGGAATTAACTGCCAAAATGGAAAGAATCGGTTGAGATTTTTCTTCTTGGTTGGTATCAGTCTTTGAATCTAATTGACCATGTAATTAGCAAGGAACACTTAGGAATCCTAGGAGAAAAAAAACTCGTGTGTTTCACAATGCAAATAATAAAAGCATGTAACAATTCCAGCATGTGCTACAGCCACTATAAAATATTGGTCAGATGTTAAAGGGTCCAAAGAAAGTATACTAACATTTAATTAGGAGCAGAAACACTCAAATTTTTATCTTGATAAAAAAGTGAAATATTCTCTCATTTGTTGCTATCAGACTGAGTGTTTTGGATTATATGTATTCATCTGCCCACAATAAGCACAACACAGCCAATGCCCCCCATTTGATTACCATAAAATTAATCAAAAATGAATTTCCAATATTTTGGCCAAATTTTGTATGCTTATCTTTTAAATATAATTGGCACAATAAATGCAAGGTAGATATGGTAAGTAATTGCCTATTAAATATTCCTGAGGATTTTTATTTAACAATTCAATTTCCTGGGTGTCTCAGTTGAGCTTTGTATATTTGTTGTTTTATTACAGAAAGTAAATTAGACAAACTATTGCCGCCTTTCCAACCATATCTTTTTACTTTTTATAAAAGAAAAGTGATCCGTTAGTCTCCTACTATGGCACAGTGTAGTTCCAGTGCTGTAACACTTCAAGCTGCATTTGAACTCAATTGCTCAAACTATTTCCTAACAAACCTATAATTGAGAAGTCAAAATGCATTCATAACCAAATATTAGAGGTGACAAGGCATTTTGCTGGTTCAATATGCCATCCATTTATTCAGATAAGTTCATCTTCATGGCTTTAAAAGGAAGATGTAGGATTTAAATAACTATTTTAAAGAAGCTCATTGTCACCATCAATTCATTTCTATCACTGCAAATGCACTTATTTTTCTGTTTCATACTTATTTTGTATTTGTGCGGAATTCAGCTCTTATGACTTACAAACAAAGTCGATTTAAAAGATTTTGCAACCCACTGTTTTGATTGATTTTTCTTATCCTTTTTAAATTAGAAAATTGAATTTCTACTGCTTTAAATAGCATCAGGCACCACAGGTGAACAAAAGCCGTAAGCTTAGCCAGGCACCAAGACAACCAGTTTTGAGTCCTGCCTGATCTTTTATTTCTCCTAGACTCATAACCAGGTGTGCAAAGAGTAAAGACTGCACATTGACATAATATAAAAATGTTGTCATTTCTGCTCCATTTAGTTCCACTGCAAGATAAAGTCTCAATTCTCAAGCAGATGCAAACAAATAAATGACCAAAATGTCTCCACATCAAGAATAGAACTGTTTGGAGCACATTTCCAGTATTCCTTTTTACAAGTCTATTAACACAATAGCGTCAAGTGTTTTTATTTCCTACTCGAGCCAATAACTGCAAAAATTCAGCTACTGGGCTGAAGAGGAACCTGAAGGGTTGAAGCTCACGTTTTAGTCATTGCTTTTTCCACTTGCTTGTTAAGCCACTTCAACACAAAACAATAATGCCAATAGGGGAGTGAAGAGATAATTGGACAGACACGCTCTACAAGGTAACTCTACACTACAAACGAATGAATGAATGATGAGCACCGGATTTTTTTTGGTATCTTCAGCAGCCTCTCAGAATAATTAGACAATGCTTATTGAAGCATAGCAAATAATGGAAGAGTTAGTTGTGACACAGACCTCAATGACCAGAAAACACCTGTTCTACTTAACAATTAGCAAAACCTATAACTGCATTTAAGAAATCTCATCAGCACTATTCTGATCAAACGTAAATTATATTCAACAAAAGTAAAGATTTAGCAGTGTGCTATCGAACAAAAGTATGTGTTGCCAACACCACGATGGCTGGAAAAACAACTACCACCAGCATGTGCACAAGTAGCACTGATGATGTCAGAAAAAATGGAACACTTCAGAAGTGCTTTAACTGCTTTGGAGTCAGCAGCTTTGCTTGCATTTTCTTTACAGCATTTAACTACTATGAAGTAATAGGGCCTGTGAGAACATATTTCGTCTATGGATTGGAGTTGCTCTTATCTCCAAATAAATAACTTGCCAGGAGCCAGTTACAGCTTTAGCTTGAGAGGCAACACTTTCCACTCTGTCAGGCTTTGAGGTGATGCAGATCTCACCGCAGAGACCAATCATGTCAATACAGCTCATCCTCCATGCAATGCAAAGGCAGACTCAAAAAGTTATTGTTCAGAGCACAAATCAGTGAAACATGTCTGCCTGATTTCACAATGGATGAAGATGGACTGACCACAAAATTTTATAACCTGCCCAAGAGTAGGCACTCAGGAGTTCAATTCCAACGTGCAGTGTGATTATATGGACAGTACCACTGGGGTTCCTGGCAACTGCCATGCTGTATGTGTGCACAGCAATGACAATAAGTACAGCCTTGAACAAACTGCCAGGTGATGACTGCATCTTGTGCTTCATACCTTTCTGCCAAATTCAATTTCAAGTGCCAGCTTGTGGTACGTGTAAAGGCATCTGACAAAATGGGAAACATTTGTCTTTTCCAACACAGGTGGCTCAATGGTTAGCACTGCTGCCTCACAGCACAAGGGACCTGGATTCAATTCCAGTCTTGGGTACTGTGGAGTTCACATTCTGCCCGAGTCAGCACCAGTTCCCTCCCACAGTCCAAAGATGTGCAGGTTAGGTGGATTGGCATGGTGCAAATAAAATTGTCCCATACTGTCCAGGGATATGCAGGCTGGTGGGTTAGCCATGGTAAAAACTCAATGGGTTGGATCTAGGTTGGAGTGTTAGTGCAGACTCTGTGGGCCGAATGCCTCTTCTGTATTGTATGGAATCTATGTATAGCTAGAAGAGATAGGACAATCATAGAATGGATATTGTTCCAACATGAATGCTGTTTCTCAAATAAGATGACATTGGTTTTTGAGTATTAATCAGATGGCGCTGAATAGCCATAAAACTGCTGAAGTTCGTGTCCACCCTTCATCCTGAACAGTGCAAGATAGAATGGAGAAATGGAAAAGTGCAGAAAAGAATCAGTAATATAGCATCTTCAGAAATGAAGCTGCAATATTACTCACATTAGTGTTGAATTTTACATGACGTATTTCATCAGATGCAATGACTTCCATCCTTTACACACATCACTAATTGTGAAGTTTTAAAAATATACTACACAAGCATGAAGAATAATTGTTCAAAAGCCAGATACTTTTTGTCTCAGCACAAAGAACACAACGAATGAAGGAAATGGAACAAGAATAAATACAAACTCTTTTAAATATATGTGGCTATCTGCATGCTTACATAATTGTAAACGCTGAACAGCAGTTTTGGCACCTTCACTACAAAGCCTGAATATTAAACATGGATTAATTGATAGGAATTTGCCTTACTGAGAACATCTGCAATGCACAGGGAGGATTTTGTTTTTCTTTAAAAGAGTTTACTCATGGCCATGTGGGCATCATTGACTAGATGAGCATTTCTTGCCCATTCCTAACTGCTCCAATTGCTGACCTCAGAAACAAAAACAAAATTTCAGGCCAGATCGGAAACTTGAAAATAAAATGCTAACCTTGGTTACCCTTGCCTAGTGTCATCCAATCTGGCATGTAAACCAAAATCAGGAAAATCTGAAATCCAGCATATGCTGTTACCAGAGCCTGAATTTTGTATATCAGACCTGCATATACATATTTAGTTATCTCAAAGTGATGAAATAGGTCTTTGGGCTTCATTTATATTGTATTCTAAAGAGCTTAGTTGGCTGGATGTTTTATTTGCAAAGCAGTGTGATTCCAACAGTGTGGATCAATTCCCACTGGCTGATGTTACTGTGAAGGGGTCTCCTTCTCAACCTGTCCCCTCACCAGAGATAAAGTGGCTCGCTGGTTAAAGCACCACCAGTTCTCTCTCCAAAGAGAGAGTAGCCCCATGGTCTGGTAAGACTGATAACTCACACATTAAAAACATCAAAATCAGGAGCTTGCCATGCAAAAGATCATACTGCAACATTTAGAGATGCAACATATCAGTATACAACCAATATGCCAGGAGCATTCTACTTCAGAAGGGAACCAACCTAAATTTAAATAATTCTCCCAACCTGAGACAATAAAATCTACATCTTCAAAATATTTGATTCTGTGCTATTAAAGCAAGACGAATTTAGTAATCCTCAATCCTTAGACTTGCAACGAGACAAAGGGAAGCACTTGAGGCATACAGAACACCAGCACAACAGAAAAAAGGTTAGAATATGATTTACTCAAACAACTGGATTCTGGGTAATCCAAAATTTCTGGCTGTAACAGGCTGCTCCTTTTGAGGTATTTTAGGCGTTGGAAGCGATTTCCTCAAATTCCAGGAGCAGCAATTACTGTTTAGGCACCTGGGTGGATATACAAATAGGAAGGGTTTGGAAGGATATGGGACCGGCAAGTGGGACAAGATTATGTTGGGATATCTGATCGACATGGACAAGTTGGACTGAAGGATCTGTTTTCGTGCTGTACATCTAACTCTATAACCTGTTGCATTTTTTTTCTCTTGAGTTCGAAAACAAAATCAAAACAATGGCACTTTTAAAAGGGAGAAGGACAGACAAAGGCAACACATGGTCAGTGCAGGCAAGAAAGAAACCCAGACTGCTAAGTGATACAGCAGTGAACCTGCACAGTTATTGCCTTTGCTGTTTGAATTCATGCATCACTGGACATCGGAGTGCATCTAGGAAAACTTAAACAGCGGCATTCATAACTGATCTTGGAGGAACCTGTTTGAGAGCGGTCACAGCATGGAAGCAGATGTGAATATTCTTAAGTATAGCCTTGCTGTAAATCTACAATAGTGAGCAGAGTGGGTTCTCATTAATTATATGTTTTATTGAGATATGTCTCGGAAGTCAAAACTATTAAGTTAGCCTGGAGCAGTGTTTTATTAGAGGAATAAGTGTGCTATTTATTGGGTCTGTAGATTGGAATAAACAAAAATGGCCTTTAGTAGATTGATATGCTCTTCTTGTAAGATGTGGGAGTTTAGGGAGATTTTACATGTCACTGAGCATTACATCTGCAATAAATGCTGTTGGTTGAGAATCCTATCGGATCGAATAGATCGGTTGGAGAGACAGTTAGAAGCAATGAGGAACTTACACGAGCAAGGGGGTATGATGGATGGCAGTTATAGGAAGGGAGAAAAGCCACACATACAGTCACATAAATGGTGAACTACAGGAAAAGCAAGAGAGGTAGGCAGGTAGTGCAGGAGTCATTTGTAGTTATCCCCATTTCAAACATGCATGCTGTTTTGGAAAATGTAGGGGTTGATGGATTCTCAGGGGAATGTAGCATAAGCAGCCAAGTTTCTGGTATCGAGACTGGTTCTAATGTAATGAGGGATACTTCGGGTTCCAAGCAATCAATTGTGTTAGGGGACACACTAGTCCAGACGTTTCTGTCGCCAGCAGCAAAAAAATCAGAATGGTGTGTTGCCTTCCTGGTGCCAGGATCAAGAGGATATCTCAGAGGGTGCAGAATAGTCTGAAGAGGGAGAGGGACCAGCAGTAAGCCATTGTACACATTGGAACCAATGACACAGGAAGGGAAAAGGAAGAGTTCCTGAAGGAAGGGAGAATATGAAGAGCTAGGCAGGAATTTAACAAGGTCGAGGGTAGTAATATCTAGATTACTCCCAGTGCTACGAGCTAGTGAGGGTAAAAGTGACCTGTACAGAAATGATGGATTGCACCAGAATTAGAAGGGGACTAATATACTGACAGGGAGATTTGATCAGGGGGGATTTAAATGAGTTAGGTGGGGGGGTTTGGATCTAGGGAGATATGAGGAAAGCGATCAATCTGAGACCGACATAGTTGAGAAAAGAAGGGAGTCAAGCAGTCAGAGACAAAACAGAAAACAAGGTAGGACTGATAAATTAAACTACATTTATTTCAATGCAAGAGGCCTAACAGGGAAGGCAGATGAACGCAGGGCATGGTTCGGAACATGGGACTGGGATATCACAACAATTACAGAAACTTGGCTCAGGGATGGACAGGACTGGCAGCCTAATGTTGCAGGATAAAAATGCTACAGGAAGGATAGAATGGGAGGCAAGAGAGGGGGAGTGTGTTTTTTGATAAGGAATAGCTCTACAATTGTACTTAGGGAGGATATTACCAGAAATATATCCAGGGAAGTTATTTGGGTGGAACTGAAAAAAAGAAAAGGATGATCACCTTACTGTGGTTGTATTATCAACCACCTAACAGTCAGCAGGAAATTGAGAAACACATTTGTAAGGAGATCTCAGTTATCTGTAAGAATAATGTAGTGGTTATGGTAGGGGATTTTACTTTCCAAACCTCGACTGGGATTGCCATAGCATTAAGGGTTTAGATGAAGAAGAATTTGTTAAGTGTGTACAAGAAAAATTTGATTCAGTATGTGGATGTACCTACAAGAAAAGGTGCAAAACTTAACCTACTCTTGGGAAATAAGGCAGGGCAGGTGACTGCGGATGTCAGTGGGAGAGCACTTTGGGGCTAGCAACCATAATTCTTAGTTTTAAAATAGTAATGAGAAGAGACAGACCAGATCTAACAATTGAAATTCTAAAATTGGAGGAAGGTTAATTTTGATGGTATTAGGTAAGAACTTTCAAAGACTGATTGGGTGCAGATGTTTGCAGGTAAAGGGATGGCTGGAAAATGGGAAGCCTTCAAAAATGAGATAATGAGAATCCAGAGACAGTATACTCCTGTTAGGGTGAAATGACAGTCTGGTGGGTGTAGGGAATGCTGAATGACTAGAGAAATTGAGGGTTTGGTGAAAAAAAAGGAGGAAACATATGTCAGGTATGGACAGGATAGATCAAGTGAATCCTTTGAAGAGTATAAAAGCAGGAGTATACTCAAGAGGGAAATCAGGAAGGCAAAAAAGGGACGTGCGATAGCTTTGGCAAATAGGGTTGAGGAGAATCCAAAGGGTTTTTACAAACAAATTAAGGACAAAAGGGTAACTAGGGACAGAATAGGGCCCCTCAAAGATCAGCAAGGCGGCTTTTGTTTGGATTGCAGAAGATGGGGGAGATACTAAACGAGTATCTTGCATCAGCATTTACTGTGGAAAAGGATATGGAAGATACAGCATGTGGGGAAATAGATGGTGACATCTTGAAAAATGTCCATATGACAGGGAGGAAGTGCTGGATGTCTTGAAACACGTGAAGGTGGATAAATCCTCAGGACCTGATCAGTTGGAAGCTAGTGATTGCTGGGCCTCTTACTGAGATATTTGTATCATCGATACTCACATGTGAGGTGCCGGAAGACTGGAGGTTGACTAACGTAGTACAATTTTTAAGAAAAGGTGCGAAGGACAAGCTAGGGAACTATAGACCAGTGAGCCTGATGTCAGTGATGGGCAAGTTGTTGGAGGGAATCTGGAGGGACAGGATTGACACGTATGTGGAAAAGCAAGGACTGGTTAGCAACAGTCAACATGGCTTTGTGTATGGGAAATTATGTCTCAACAACTTGACTGAGTTTCTTGAAAAAGTAAAAAAAAAGGATCATGAGAGTAGAGCGGTAGATGTGGTCTATATGGACTTCAGTAAGGTGTTCGACAAGGCTTCCCATGCAAGACTGGTTAGATCTCATGGAATACAGGAAGAACTAGCCATTTGGATACAGAACATAGAAGACAGAGGGTGGTGGTGGAGGGTTGTTTTTCAGACTGGAGGCCTGTGACCCATGGGGTGCCACAAGGATCAGTGCTGGGTCCACTACTTTTCGTCATTTATATAAATGATCTGGATGTGAACATAGGAGGTATAGATACTAAGTTTGGAGATGACACCAAAATTGGAGGCGTAATAGACACCGAAGGTTACTGCAGATTACCACTGGATCTTGATCAGATGGGCCAATGGGCTGAGTGGCAGATGGACTTTAATTTAGTTAAGTGTGAGGTGTTGCATTTTGGAAAGGCAAATCAGAGCAAGACTTATGCACTTAATGGTAAGATCCTAGGGACAAAAAGACCTTGGAGTGCAGATTCATAGCTCCTTGACAGTGGAGTTGCAGGTAGATAGGATAGTGAAATTGGTGTTTTGTATGCTTTCTTTTGTTGGTCAGAGCATTGAGTACAGGAGTTGGGAGGTCATGTTGTGACTGTACAGTACCTTGGCTAGGCCACTTTTGGAATATTGTGTGTAATTCCGGTCTCCTTCCTATCGGAAAGATGTTGTGAAACTTGAAAGGGTTCAGAAAAGATTTACAAGGATGTTGCCAGGGTTGGAGGATTTGCACTAGAGGGAGAAGTTGTACAGGCTGGGGCTGTTTTCTCTGCAAGTGTCAGAGCCATTATAGAGGTTTATGAAATCATGAGGAACATGGATAGGGTAAATAGATAAGGTTTTTCCCAAATATGAATAGGAAGGGTTTGGAGGGATATGGGCTGGGTGCTGGCAAACAGGACCAGATTAAGTTAGGATATCTGGTAAGCACGGACGAGTTGAACCTAAGGATCTGTTTCTGTGCTGTACATCTGTGACCTCTATAACTGTAGCAGACAATTGTATATCACAAATTACCTTCAGTCTCTACCAACAAGGGGGAATTTGGCAGGAAGGAGCAGTGTGCTTTCAAAGATGAGCTTGATGGACTTTTAAGAATTTTTTTCTTAAAAATACAAGGCCTTATTGTAACTTTCCACTGCCAAGAAATTGTTTCTCAAAAAGCCAAGGAGTGCAACATTAACATCCATAGTGTTCCAAATCAGGGCGCTCTGCTTTATCAAAGCAATGGCATGCAACAGAAACAGAGAGTGAGAGATAAACGTACTAAAAATAATTTGATTGAGAAGGATGTGTATTGGAAGGTACAGCAAAATGACAGGGAAAATAGATATAGAGTACAAAATGATATGAAAAGGAGAGGAAGAATAAGTAGCAAGCCCTGTTTTTAGTCCACACAAGCTATAGTGCAGAATTAGGTCATTCTGTTCAGAGTCTGTTCCACTATTTGATCATGGCCAATAGGTTGCTCAACCCCATTCCCGTGTTTTCTGTCAGTCATCCTCAAAACCCCTTACCAATCAAGAACTTCTCTGTCCTAAATACACAATTACTTGGCCTCCACAGCCCACTGTGGTAATTACTTCCACAGATTAACCACCCTCTGGCTGAAGAAATTTCTCCTCATCTCAGTTCTAAAGGGTCACCCTTTCACGGAGGATATTCCCTCAAGGTTTTGGTCTCTCCTCATAGTGGAATCACCTTCACCACATTCACTCTGTCCAGGCCTCTCAGTATCCTCAAAGTTTCAATCAGATCCTCCCTCATGAGTCTGTGCTTGATGGAATGTAGACTGAAGAGTCCTCAACTATTCCTCACATGACAAACCCATCAGCCCCAGGATAATTCTTGTAAAGTTCCCTTGAACCCCTTCCAGCCTTCTTCCTTAGAAACAGGGCCCAAGAGTGCTCTCAACATTCCAAATTTGGTCTGAACAGAACATTATACAGCCTCAACAATACACCTCTGTTCTTGCATTCTAGCTCTTTTGAAGTGAATGTTAACATTGCATTTGCTTTCCACATGCCCAACTGAATCTGTATGTTAAATTTAACAGAATCCCAAACCAGAACTTCCAAGTCCCACTGTGCTTCAGATTTCCAACGCCTTTCCCAGTTTAGAAAATAGTCTAAGTCTCCATTCTTCCTACCGAAGTGCATAACCTCACACCTTCCCACACTGTATTCCATCTGCTACTTCTTTGCCCACTCTCGCAGACTGCCAAGTCCATCTGTAACCTGTTGCTTCCTCAGCACTAGCTGTCCTTCCACTTATCTTTGGGTCATCAGCAAACTTAGCAAAAATATCCTCAGTTCCTTTGACCAGATCACAAGTCACCAATTGCCATCCTGGATGAGACCCCTTACTCCTACTCTGCTTTCTGCCAGTCAGCCAATCCTCTATCCATGTCAGTACCTTGCTCCTAACACCATGGGCTCGTCTTATTTAGCAACCTCCTGTGGTGCAGCTAGCAAAAGCCTTCTAGAAATCCAAATACATAATGTCTGCTGGCTCTTCTTTGTCTGACATTCGCATTACCTTCTCAAAGAATTTGAACAGGTTTGTCAGATATGATGTCCCCTTGATGAAGCTAGCTCAGCCCTACCTTACCATGCACTTCCAAGTATTCCGCAACCTCATTCTTAATAATGAACTTGAAAATCTTCGCAATGACTAAGATCAGGTTAACTGGCTGATAATTTCTTGCCTTCGGACTGCTTCCCTTCTTAAATAGGGGTGTTACATTAGCCATTTTACTCATCCTCTAGTATTTAAAGGCTTCCAAATCCTCTGCTTTCCCACTAATCACATCATATGCTTTTTCTTTTGCTTGTATGCGGTCTCTGATCTCCCTCATTAGCCATGGTTGCCTCATCCTCCCTTCAGCATGCAATTTCTTACTTCGGATGAATTTCTATTGTGCCTCTCAAATTACCCCTAGAAAATGCCATTTATCCTCCACTGTCTTCACTACTAATGAAGTTCATCTCGCTCCCCTTGCAATCAGCTCTGGTCAGCTCATGTCTTTACAACTGTAGTGCTGTTGCATCTGATTTCTCCAGGGACAGAACGATGGGTCAGTCGTTAGCACTGTTGCCTTAAAGCACCAGGAACCAGGGTTCAATTCCAGCCCCTGGCGACTGTGTGTGGAGTTTGCATGTTCTCCCCATGTCTACTTGGGTTTCCACCAGGTGCTCTGGTTTCCTCCCATAGTCCAAAGATATGCACGTTAGGTGGATTGGCCATGCTAAATTTCCTGTAGTGTCTAGGGATTTGCAGGCTAGGTGGATTAGCCATGGGAAATGCCATTTCAACCAGAACTCTGAACAAACATGTCGACTTGGACTCCATTTACCACAGGAAAAAGCACAGGAAATGACACCACCAACCCAAGGAAACCGAAACACAAATAGCAAGCGGGACATGACACCAGCGCTCACTGATGTTTCCTAGTATGCTGATGAAACATGTGAAAATGAACCTTCCACCTCAGCGAGCAAACTTACATCCAGAACCTCAACCTGAGCTAATCTTCTCAAAACTCACTTATATGAGACAGTATTGTGGGCAAGTGCAGTATATACAAGACCCATTGCCTAACTAGCCCTGAATGTGGTTATAATTGTTTGTTTAAAAAAATGAATACTAAGTAGTAGTTAAACACAAGGCACTTGCACAGGTTATGTACACTCATATAAACTGAACCTTTGTAACTGAGTCAGCTCACACCCTCCACTGAAATTCACCCATTTGATTTCGCAGTGACTTGGTCTTTGACCTTTCTTTTCCACGTGAAGACTACCAATGGTACTATTCACCGCATAGGAAGTGCTTGCTGACATTAGTCCTGAACTTCCCAGTTACACAAATGCTTCCTTTCCCTGCAGGCACAGTTGAACTTGATGCAACAGATCCAAATTACCTTTACTACCACTTACAATGTAAAAGAAAAATTTGCATTCAAGTATTTCAAAGTTAATAAACATGGTATGAAAAGAGCAGACAATGTTTTGCAGGCAAACACTGCAGGCAGGCAATCTGTTCACCGCACGGTTGCAAATAACAAAACAAAAACTGTTTTCACAACGATGGTTGGGGAAGTCAGAAGATGGGCAAAACTGACCGAGCCAGAGTCGTATTTTAAATTCTTTACATTTATTAAAACAAAACTTTGCTTCTGCTTTTTCAATGTCTCATCCACAAGACCACACCTCCAACAGGCAGCAGTGTGAGCTTTACATCATGCAATCCAGCTGTTATAAATCCTTATGGAGTAAATTTGCCTCCTTTTAGAAGGAACAGTTGATCCTCCAACACATTAGCTCAATGGACTGTCCCTCACTAAAATTTTACATGTCTCATTATTTCAGGTATGCCCTGACAAGAGCATTATATAGATTCAGACCTTACTGATTTACAAAACGTGCACGCTGATCACCTTTATCCTTCAGCTCCTTTGTTTGTAGCTCTCCTGTGTGTTTGATAGCTGGATGGCTTCTTTCTTAACTTCCTTCTTGCTGTTAGGTCTGGAGTCACATTACACAGACCATTATTATTCAAAAAAATTGTAATTGGCATAAACTCTCAACTCCTTTCCAAACATGTTTCAAAATCAAGTATAGAATCCATACATACTTGAAAGAAGTCTCAAAAACATTCCTTACTCTGCTACTTCCAGATCAAAAATCACCAACATCAATTCTAAATCCTGCACTGAAAAAAAAAATTTCACCACTTTTTTTTTCTTCTAATGCAACACTTGCATGCATCTTGGTTGAATTTACAGTATAATTTAGACACTTGCAAATTTTATCTTTGGCTCTGTGGAAATCCCTGTCTATTACTTGAAAGCAGACTGCAACTTCCTCTCGTCAGCTCGTTTGATTTAGAATTCTAAAACAGTTGCATTCCAATTTTAGTGCTGGCTGTTAGAATAGCAGCAGTACAGGCTCAGAACACATCCACCATGAATAACTGCTCATTCTTCTCATTTAGCAAGTACCTTATACATTTCCACATTTTGTCGATCTATCCAGTACATTACACCATCAAATGAAGCATTATCAAAGGCTTTCAGGGTGATCGACGCATTGCATCACCCGCCTGGAAAAGGTATCAGTAACTATTATGCATGCACTTTTTGAAAAAATTCTTGCATGGGACAAGGACGTCACTGGCCAGGCCTGCAATTATAGGCCATTCCTAATTTTCCCAGATGGCAGTTGAGAGTCAACTCATTGCTTTTGTTCTGGAGTCACATCTGAACCAGATCGGGTAATGAGGGCAGATTTCCATCCCTGATGCAGCCAGATAGGTTTTTCCAATAATCAGCAATGGTTTCATGATCACCATTAGACAATTAATCTTTGATTTTTTTTATTGAATTCAAATTTCAATATTTGCCACGGCAGGATTTGAACCTGGGTCTCTGAATTAATAGTCTAGTGATAACACTACTTGGTCTTCAACACATGTAAAGTTGTTGCTGGTTTATGGGCTGCAAAATCCTGGAATTCCTCCTTTTGTCCTTGACAAATATCATGATTGAGGCAGCTTAATCCAAAACTGAAATGACATTTCAACAGTTCAGAATCTGCTAAAGGAGAGTCATACCTAGTTTTTTTTTCGATTTCTCATTTTCAGCATCAGAAGTATGCTGCTTTTATATATTTTTTCTAAGTAACCCACTCAGAGACGTTATTACACACCTCTGGAGCAGATGGGACTTAAACGCAAGCATTCTTGATCAGGGGAATAGTCACTACCAATGGGCCACAAGAGCCCCTGGGTATTTTGCTTTTATTTGAAGGGCACCAATTTATTTGATACTTGCAAGAATAAATTATAAAAATTTACTTTTTTTTGTTAAGGCTTTGTGCAGAGAGTTGCTACATGTCCCACTTAATGGAAAATGGGATTCTTAATCCCAGGCTCATCATTCTGAATCTTACATGGGGTGATTACATTTATCTTCAATATTTGATTCAAAATACATTTTTCCCCCATTAGACTTTTGGAATTTCATTTGCTGAACAGTTTTGATCACTTATTTTCATCTACTGAAACATAAGCATGTTTAACAGGGGGAACAGGTGATAAAATGATGTGCAAGTTCTTACATCTAATTAAGTTAATAAATGCACAACCTAAAAATACGTAACTTGCACTTCATTGTTAGTTTCCATCAAGCCAAATTATGCTTAAATACAACCAGCTACCACTGACACAGCACATATGCAAGAGCTCCCCATCGTGTTGCAGCACAAATAAACAAAGCCTTCCACTGTCAATTTGGGGGTATCACCTCCTTGAAAATAAAAAGGCCAATCAGGCAACTTCCTAAAAATGTCATTAAATACTACAGTAATAGAAATGAGGTGCACTGGCTATATAAAGTGCAGGACAAATCAAATGTTTTACAAAGCTACTTCCAAACATGTCACTTGCTTTTCAAACAGCCTCACAAACTCTCAGATATACAAGGGAACTGCATACCCAGAGGATGAGGGAGTTCAGTTTCAGAATAAAAGGCAAGGACTGAGATCAAGAGGAACACTTCAACTAAGAGGGTGGCGAATCTTTGGAATTCTCTCCCTCAAGCTTCAGATGCTCAATTAAATTCCAAACAGATTTTTAGTTACTAATGATGTGTAAGAATATGAAGATAATGCAGAAATATGGAGTTGAGGGAGATGATCAGCCATGATTTGTACTGACAGAACAAGTTTGTGGGATCGAATGGCCTATCCCTGCTCGGAATGCAAGAGTGAGATAATTCACCTCAAAAACCACATTCGGCTTGGTCTTTACTTGATCAGCTGATAAAGAAACCAGGAAAAGTAATTGCCGTTGTATGATAAATTTCCTCTTCCAACCAAATTAGTATGCTATCTGCATATTCAAATAAGCCAGCTAGCATGCACTTCTTGTAATGCATCAAGACTTAATCCCTGATAATAAAGTCCCCAATTCACAAAACAGTAATCATAAAATGTAAAATTGCTCAACCGATCACCTGCACAAATCATCAACACTTCTGCATTGATTCTAACTTATGAATTGTTGAAACCATTTCATAGAACAGTAGTAACTCTGAATTTGGCAAAAGGATGTGTCTATTTCAAATATAGCTGTGGATACAAAGAAATTGTTTTGATCTGGATTCAGAGTGAAATGGTTACCTCCAAACTTATAATTGCTACATTTGAGCTCAAAAGCACATGACAGACTATTTTATACTAATAGCTGCATCAATTACTTCAAAGTCATTCAAAAAAGCATGTATTTATGTAACACTTTAATGAGACCAAAGTATCCCAATGTACTTCTCAAAGGCATTATAAAACCAAGAATAATACTGACCCACATAAGGAAGTATTAAGACAGATTACCAAAATCTTTGTCAAAGAACTAGCTTTTGTGGACTGTCCGAAGGAAGAGAGAGAGGCAGGAAGTAGGAAGTGGGGGTGGGCAGAAAGATGAAAGACGAGGGACAAAAGAAAAGAAGAGGGGGAAGGCAAGGGAAAGGTTGACATGATTTCCAGAGCTTACAGCCTAGCGAAGGTAAAGTCACTTTCAACAGAGCAATTAAATCTAGGATGATCAAGAGGCCATAACAAAATGCAAAAATCTCAGAGGCTTTTCGGGCTGAACGAATTGCAAATATTAGGTAGCCATCAAGAATATCAAGTTACCATCAATACCAACATTTGAAAAAATGATAGCAGCTCAGAACACTTTAGCTACTAGGAAATAGCCCTTGAAAAAATACTGCTGGTTTGACCAATCTACATGACTGCAGAAAATCCTGCTGAGAAGCTATGATGAAAACTCTGTCAAAGTATTTGAATCTTAGCCATCAAAACTGGAATATAAGTGATAACTTGAGGCATACAAATAAACATATGAAACCGAGCTCCAAGTTATATAGCAATGACACAAGGTCTCCGCTTTGAAAAAGCGCACGTTAAGTTTTCATTAAAAATGGCAAATACTGAGTAATGGCATTCAGTCAATTGATGCCTGTTGTTAAAAAAAGAACCATGTTACCCCCCCCTACCTTGCTACAAGTTGTTTGATTTTGTGTTATTTCACAGCGGTATTCATAATTCTAGCAGTTTTTGTACAATGCTAGGTGGCACTAACTTCTCTGAACAGATGAGACTCATTTTCTTCCAGTCATGCAAGGAAAAAAAAGTTGTGTGTATATTATAAAAATATATTACCTTAATAATGTGTCTGGTTTGCTGAGCTGGTTGTTAGGTATACAGTTTTCCATTATTTCCTTGTGTGTACTCATACTCTTGCTGGTGCACTTTTGCTTCTTTTCATTCTTAGTAGATGACGATGAAGAAGGGATGCTGCCATTGGACGTGCAGTGACTTCTAGGTGAAGAATTGATTCCCCCCGTAGCATTCTTGTAATTCTTTGAAGCAGCTGTAAATGAGTCCTCCTTTAATAGGTTTTCTGTGCTCCCTACAAGCTCATTATTCAATCTTTTATTGATATGATTTTCCATGTACTCAATTTCTTGTATTTTTGAGTCTACTGGCTGTAAAATATTATTATTAATCCCAAGGTTTGGTTTTTTGGCTTCTTTGTCCTTCTCTTTCCCTTTTTCTTTGTATTCTAGTTCTGGTAACGCTGTTGTCAACTTTCTACCAGCTGGAATTCCTCCATTGTGTTGTGGAAGCTGTGTAGAATCTATATCTGTGATCCCTTTGGCTGTAGCAACTAGGAGAAAATGACAAAGAATTAGTACACAGAATACAAGCAAGCTTAGAGAACCTGAATTATCACCACAATGTGGGAAGCGTTATGCACTTCAATCCTTGTGTATCAGCTGAGAGAGAACCTTAACATTTCTGAAAGACAAGTGTGAAGCAAAATATAGGTTGGATCACAACAGATATCAAATAGATCTTTTATGCTAAAAATACTCTCTCATTCCTAATTTTCTTCAAAAACACAAAACGAAGACAAACTACTGTTCAATAAAAATCCATTTCAGCCCCAACGTCCTTCATTTTGCTGAGTCTACTGCTTGCATTCGCATCTCATTCTAACAATAGCACCCTCAAAACTGCATTACTCCTTTAGTGCCAGCCCAAATTAGACATCATCATCTGGAGTGGTGCTTAAATACTCAACCTAACTCAAACATAATTAAGTCATGGGACAAGAGCACATCTTTCAGTCCTTGAGCCTCAGCAATTAGATTGCATTTAACTCCATTCACCTGGTTTTGCTCTATGAAATTTGATGTTGTTACCCATGATAAACCTATCTACTTCAATCTTGAATGCTCTAGCTGCCTCAAGCATTTGGGGGAAAGAAAACTGCTGATTGCTAATATTAGCAAAGTGGGTACTTTATCATGATAATGAATAAACTTTAAATTTTATGAGCCCTTATTCTAGGCATTCCCCCATCAGGAAATCAGTTCTTTTTCCCTAAGCTATCAATTCCTTTTAAAAGTTTTAAAACTACATGATTAGATCATTCTTTCATAACCATACTCAAGTGAGGTACAAGCCAAATTTAGGCAACCCTGTCCTCAAATTAAATCCATAATTGCCAGAATCCTTCTGGTGATTCTGCACCAAAACCCTTGTATGAAAAGCACATGTTTGGAAGTTCTAACATCTGCTTCAAATTGGGTCTAACAGTTTGTTTTCATAGGAAAAAAATTTCAAGGCATTTTTCATTCCGCTCATCTAAAATATGCAATCTCTGAATGGCAGAATGGTACTTCATATATACATTGGTAATTCTGGAAACATACTTGTTGCTGTTTTATCTATTTTACACAATGCACCATGTATAATCTAGTCACTAGTTTTTGAACTTTCCAAACCAGATGCAATGAATCAGAGCATGTAGTTCATTAATTTTTATGCTAAGATAAATTATGGCACAGTGATAGTTTAAGAACATGAACCAAAGTAGATAGGTCGGACTGCATTTTCCTTAAAAAATCCACCATTTAACAAATTCCCTAAGTGGATTGATACAAAAAGATGTCTAATAAACGAATACCAAGCAAGCTGGATACAATTCCTGGTTTAGTGGTTGTTGCTGATAAATAGGTGATGTTATCTAAGTTGGTCTCAATACAGAGGAGAAACATTTGCCAATAAACATCTCATACACACACAACCAAGGATTTAAACAATCTCGGCTTGGCTGATCCTCTTCCAAAAGGGAAATACAATTTGGAGGACTAAATGGCACCTCTCAACGGTATTAGAAAATCATATCTTTACTATCTTCAGGAAAGGTCAATAAATGCTGATGCAAGCTATTTTAAAAGAGGCAAATAACTGTTTCCCTGCCCCAAAAAGTAATTTCCCAAAGAAACAAAGATTTGGATTTAAATGCACTGAAGATCATCAAATCACTGGAGGATGGCAAGGACAAAGGATGACTGAGAAAAGGGTTTGATGTAGGGCAGAACATAGGTTAGAATGTTATGACCAAGTTGGAGTATCTTCAGGTTAGCAAAGCCAACACACCTGCTTTGGCTAGTGATAGATTAAAATATACTTTATTCTAATTCCTCACTGATCACTGAGCCTTTTTACTTACATCCCAAAGTAAAGCATGGACTACTCCAAAAACAAAAAAAACTAGGGCGTTTTTGAGGATTATCTAAAGCAATTCTTACCTTCTTCAGCTTCCCTCTCTTGCCTCTGTAGCATCTGCTGCTCTGGCGGTAAGGCCTGCTGTAGAAGCTGCATGTAGAATTCATTTTCCTTCTGGACTTCCTTCTGCTTTCTTAACCGCATTTTATAGCTTACATAACTTTTGAAGCCAAATCCCAGTGTCACCACAGGATAGCCAATGCTTTATCAGGTGCAAAGGAGGGGAATAAAAAGTTACTCATTTTTTCAAAGAATTTACTCATAAGACATGTCTGACACTAGCTAAGCCAGCATTCATTGCCCATTCCTATTTCCTAGAAGGCAGAGGATAGAAGAGGCAAGGGTGACAGATTCCCTTCCTTGAAGTATATGAGTCAGATGGTTTTTCACAACAGTTAACAGTGGTTAAGAGGCCACCATTTAAGATTTTTATTGAATTCAAATTTCACCATGTGTCATGATTTGATTCAAACTCTTATTTGCAGAACGTTAATCTGGAGTTCTGGAGCCTAGTGATATAGTGCCACTGTTTTCCCAAATTACATTCTTAAAGTATGGTCACCAAACAATTAAAAATGTATACTTAAAAAGCCAAACTAAGAAAAACAGGTGATAGATGAAATTAAATTTCTGAATTTGCAATGAAAACATTTGTATAAAGTTTCTGCCACATTTCACAGACTCAAATATTTGTAATCAAATCCTATACAAACTTTACTGAAAGTGTCTTATTTCTGAAATTACTTAAATTTAATTAGATATAGAGAAGCCTTGGATCTTGTAAAGTGACTTTCCCCAAGATTCTATTTCTCTTCCTACTGCTCCTTAGTTAAAAGTGACAATTTTTGTTGAGCTGTAGATCCATGATCTCAGGAGCCTCACAGACAATTTTTCTTGCACATACGTTCTGGCAGAAATCAACAGATGGTGATTAAAAGGAAGAAACCCAATGAGTTTCTTGCTTTCTTTAAGCTGAAGATGTGTTTAATGACAGTGCTTTGATGAACGGCCAAGAGTGAAGCAAGAACACCTTTGTATGGCTCACCACTATACCATATACCTATCCACTGATATGTGAAATTGTCTTGTCATGACCTTTAAATTTCAAATAAATGAATTGATAATAAAAACAAAATTAAATCACAGCTTCAGAAATGTGAATAGCTTTGCAAGTCATACTCGTCTTAAACTTAGGACAAAGAAATCTCACAGCTCAGAATTTTCCCAAACAGCAATATTATGAAGTTTAACTTAGTAACTAATCTGCAATCACCTCAATTCTTGCCAAGTCTTGTTACAAGAGCCAGGCGACAACTCGAAATGTAACTATAGCATTCAATAATGCAATCCAGGATAGAAATAATTAAAAACTGGAAAAGATGGATCATTTGGCCTATAAAATCTAATCCTTCCACATCCTATTAACCAAGACATAGACTCTGGCACATTTATTTCATCTCCTGGAATAAAATTACTCCAATAAAGTCCTCCAAAGTGACAAAATCAGAAATTCAAACACTATTCATCCTCACGTCTCCATTATTTGGCCTTTACTGACCTCATTGCACGCCATTTAGAATTTTAGGTTCTCAGCTTTTACTATCTTTACGCTGTTAATTTTATTTATAACCAGCTATTTAGTCATCTATAATATTAAAGTAATTAAACAACAGTGATGGTTACTTCTGCTTGCAGATCCTCCCATTGAAGCAGCACTCTTGATCATTTGTGCAATTATACCAGAAACATTTGAAAGGC
Source organism: Chiloscyllium plagiosum (assembly GCF_037043375.1). NCBI lineage: Eukaryota > Metazoa > Chordata > Chondrichthyes > Orectolobiformes > Hemiscylliidae > Chiloscyllium > Chiloscyllium plagiosum. The sequence continues at coordinate 25,978,242 of NW_028270168.1, forward strand.
ATTGGGTAGATATATGAATTGAAAAAGAGTTGAGGGATAAAAGGCCAAATGCAAGCATATAGGATCAGTTTAGTTGAAAGTCAGGACAAAATGTTACTGAGGCTACATTTGGAGTACTGCTTGTAGTTCTGGTCACCCTACTATCGAAGTAATGTTATATTAAACTACAAAGAGTACAGAAAAGATTTACTAGGATGCTACCTGGACTGGAAGAGTTGCGTTATAATGAGAGGTTGGATAGACTGTAACTTTTTTCTCCCCTGGGAGGGTAGAAGACTGAGAGGTGACCTTATAGAAAATCATGAGGCATAGATAAGGTAGATACCACCAGCTGTTCCCCACGGGAGGCAAATCTAAAATTAGAGGACAGATGTTTAAGGGGAGAAGGAAGAGATACAAAAACGGACCAAAGGGGCAATTTATTTCTACACAGGGTAGTCTAGAACAGCCTGCCAGAGGCAGTGGTGGAAGCAATTATACCTTTGTCATGTAAGAAACACTTAGACAGGACCATAGATGGGATGGGTATGAACGGATATGGATCAAATACAGGCAAATGGGATTAGTTTACTTGTGAAAACCAGGCAGTATGGACATGTTGAGCTAAAGGGCCTGTTTCCATTCTGTTGACCTCTCTGATTATGACTGTATAAATGGAACCAGGTCAAATTGGGATGCCTGATCGGCTTGGATGAAATGGGCTGAAAAGGTCTATTTCCGTGCTGTACGACTCTATAACAGGGGTTGGAATTATTTTTCCACTTAGTATAACCGGCATTCACTGTGGCAAAACTAATCCGTCAAATAGTATGGAAATGCACAAACTTTCTGTTCCCATTCGTATCTTAATAATCCTCATTCCTCAATATGCAAGTAAATGGACTCTGACCTAATTCAGAATAATATAAATAGAGCATAGCTTTTTAAACAGTGTTCAAATGAGAAAACACAGTAGTTTTAAAAGATTACATGAAAAATGTCACAATTCCCCAAAAATACAAATTAATCAGATTAACCAAAATGGTTGGAACACACATCTGTACCTTTACAAGGAATAGCAAGCATATCCAGATGTTGTGATATCAAAAAATGTTTGAGTTGCAAGAGCTGTCAGAATTCAAAAGGAATTATTCTGGAGTCTCTGACAGCAAGTCATCCTGCGTTAGATTTAGCAATCTTTATTTTTACTGCTTCTTTCGGCCATGTGGCAGAAGAGTTGGGTAGATAATTACAAATTATAAGTTTTAACAAATGCAAGATTTGCAATGAAGGGATACTAGATATTGCTTGATTTTAGATCCTGAAGACAACTGTGATCTAAAATAACTCAGTTATATACAACTTCCAAATAAATGACGATGAAAAGAGATAACTCACCAGTGTGCAGCAAAAGGGCGACAAAGGTCTACATGAAAATTTTTTAAATCTTTAAATCTGATTGCTGCTTCTATATAAACAAATAATATCCATAATGATACAGTTGGTAAACATACTCCTCTTTCTGAAAAAGAAAAAAGTCATCAACTAAATATTTCAATCATAGGAACAATTCTTCCTTAACATACCAATGAAAACAGTTCTGCCTCTCATAAAAAGGCAAAAAAAGTTCCAATTTTCTTGTATCTCACACCAGCTAAATAATGCAATGCAAACTTGCTAAAAGGCCTTTTCACAAATAAGGCTCATCAAATTGCCATATTGTAGGATGACTTCTGCTAGCTGGAATCATACTGGTAAAACAGCAATGAATAAAAATTTGGATCCAAGTGACTGCAGGGGAGACAGAAATGGGGGGTTCCAAGTAGAAGCATTTGAAAATTTTCTACCCTTGCAAACGTCCAACATGTATAAGTTTTTTGACAAGAGCAAAGACTGTCCCAAAAATGAACAAAGTGACCACAGCATTAATATACTCAAGGCAACTGGGAAAGGAGTTGAGCAGGAAGGGAGTTCTTGAATGATTGCAGACATTCAGGAACTTAATTAAAATCTCACAACAAACCCCAGCTCGAATGCTATCCCAGTGAGGAAGGAGGATTCTAGAAAGGGATCTCTCAACCATGGTTAACTAAGGAAGTCAATTTCAGTTCTGAAGGAGGGTCACTGGATCTGAAATGTTAACTCTGCTTTCTCTGCACAAATGCTGCCAGACCTGCTGAGATTTTCCAACAAATTTTTTTACCATTGTAATAGCCTTATTCAAAAAAAGAAATGGATAACTGTAGGCCAGTTAGTTTAATATCGGTCACTGGCAAAATGCTAGTCTGTTACAAAGGATATAAAAATACATTGTTTAGAAATACCATGAACAGTTTTGACTCTCTTATCCATAGAAAGATGTACTGACAATGGAGGTAGTCCAGTGCAGGTTCATTAGGTCAATCCGAAGCATAGAGGGATGTTATGAGAAGAAGCTGAGCAGGTTGGGCCTGTACTCATTGGAGTTTAGCAGAATGAGGGCTGGCGTTATTAAAACAAAATTCTGAGGAGGATGTGCCACGGTAGATGCCGAGAGATTGTTTATTCTTATGGGAAAGTGTAGACTGGAGTGCATAATCATAGAATATGGGGTCACTGTTTTTAAGACATAGGTGGAGAAGAATTTCTTCTAAGGGTAATGAGTCTGTGGAATTGTTTAGACTGGTGCGCTGTAGGGGCTGTGTTGTTAAGTGTATTCAAATTTGAGACAGACAGATTTTCAATTAGTAAAGGAATCAAGAGTTACAGGGAAAGACAGAAGAGTGGAGTCAGCCATAATCTTATTAAATGACAGAATAGACCCAATGGGCGGAAGGGCCTTTTTCTGCTCTTACATTTTACGATCTTGACGAGAATTCATTTCAGAAATAAAACATCACAAAAGAATATCTTCAGTTTCTTTTTAAAATCTGGTAATTTCCTGCAGGTAACTTTTTATTTTAAATTCGACCAAGGCACCATGCAATGGAAATACAGCAAGTGACATTGCAATGCAAGTAAGGGGTAAATACATTTAAGGAAATCTTCCTAGCCCCACATCATTTCTTCTTTATAGGCCATATGCTAAAAATCAAATACAGGGAACATCCCCTGCATCAACCAATACTGGTCTAGGATTTAGTTTCCAAGACAGAAATAATGTCTTCTCCTTCTCTGTCCCTTAAGGGTGCCATGTGAATTGAACCTTCACAATGCAACTCAATCCCATTTGAATTAAACAGCCAATCATTCATTAAAAACAAATATTCAGAATGACTACAAAGACTGGTGTAAAGAAATGAAAATATTGGAAATGAGCTAATTAACTCTTTTCTAATTATCTTTTTTTGCCATTGCACCTGCAAATTATAATGACACAGGTTTGCAAATGACAGTTCAACAGTTCATTGCCACTTGTGTTATTTTCCTTGATGTACACCAAGCAATTTGCAAGACTGACAGTGCTTTTCCTGTAATGGATGCTGGTTAAGTGCACAAACTGACACTCCGACAGATTTAACCTTCCTGCTTCCCTAAGGAAAACCATCTTGCCTCCACTTGGTATTCTCACAAATGGCTTGGCTGAGATCAGTGAGGAACTGGGGTCAACCTATGCTTTACCACTTCAAGGTACAGCAAATTAGCACAACTGCAGGAATGGCCATGAAAAGTAAACTCAATAACTATATCATTACCTCTCTCAAGAAGGGAACGAGCCACTCGTGAGTTAGGAATTTGTTCTCAAAATTTTCTCCCCCTTTAAGTAAACTTGAACGCAACTTGTAAATTAAATGAAGAGCTCTCTCTTCACAGAACTCACCCAACTGTACAACCAATACTGGATACTTCATATACTGGCATTATTAAAGCAAAAAGGTGCAAAGAATATTAAAATTCTTTCCCTACAGGCAAGTTATTCAAAATTATATCAGTTTGCAAAATGATGAATTCAACTAACAGAGCTTTTCCTTGCAATTTCATGACTGTTTGTCAACATTATGTCAGGAGTATATTTCACATCCTACATTCTAGCTAGTGCTAGATGGATCATTTCACAAACTGAGAAAAACCTACCCTCCAACCAGAAAACTTTTGTTGAAGAAAGATATAAAGCCTAATGGAAAATGCTTGCCTTTTATTACTATATTTGCCTGAAGAACACACTTTATCAATTGAATCATGTCACCTCAGTGGCAAAGTCAACTTCACAGAATAGAAAAATATTTCACTGACTAAAGTAGTAATTCCTCCTCAAAGTAACTGCATTGCATCCTTCATCATAGAATTTGTAATAAACTGAAAAGAGGATCCAAGTTCCTTTTCGAATATCAAGGCCAGGATATAGTGTTCTGTGCAACAAATGTTGCAGCAGGTGACTTCAGTTGTGACCAACTCCTGCCCCACTGCCTGAGTAAACTTATCAGACTAAACATCAGTAAGCTTCTCATTCAACGGGCTGCCTCAACAACCTGAAGGGTGTTGCTGAAGGCCGAGGCTGTGTAGTCACAAAGAGCAGTGAGAGGGGGTTCAGGGAAGTAAGAGGCATTGCATCTGTATGGTAAAAACAATGACTGCAGATGCTGGAAACCAGATTCTGGATTAGAGGTACTGGAAACGCACAGCAGTTCAGGCAGCATCCAAGGATGCTGCCTGAACTGCTGTGCTTTTCCAGCACTTCTAATCCAGAAGTGTTGCATCTGCATGGCTTTCAACAGCTATTGTCCAGCTTCTTGCAAATTGCTACCTGATTGGAGAAAAAGGACACCCTTCCCTGCCAACATAGAAAGCAAGTTTCCTTGCTGGAAAAAACAATGACTTTCAGGCCTGCCAGGAAGGCCAGGGGCAGGTTGAGGCTGTTAAATGGCTTTAATTGACAACTTAAGAATCTTAATTGATGGTGGCTTAAGAAGGTTGTCCATGGACCTTCTCACCCAAAGTGAATTACTGAATGGTGGGAAGGGGATAATCATCTTTCCAGAGCCAACCCACCCAATTAGGTTTCTCAGGGTTTTTTGGGGCGGGGGGCAGCAGTAGAGAAAATATTGCATCCCAATGTTCACCACCTTGTTTAAGCAATCAAGACTATTTGTACTTCCTTTTGGTGGATTATTAGGATAAACAATTTTTATACCACTACAGCCTCAATATACTCAGCTTTAAAAAACTTGAAAAACTATGACGAGTAGCAATAACTCTCAGAATAAAGAAAGGACCAAGGTATTTGAAATTAAACAGGTCAATGAAACATCAGCTACTGTTTCACATCACTAATTTTTGGTCCAACAGGATCAGTAAATCCTATAACCTTCACAAACTAGTTTGTCAATTTGACTGAAGGATGCTGGCATTGTGACATTTGCTTTTATACCATGAAGTGGATTCTACAGCCCAGAATAGAAAACTATGCATACCACATCACTGACCTGTATGAATGAGCTGACCACTGAGTCCGCCATTGGCTGGAAAAGGTGTCGGTTCTTTTTCTAGCATATCTGTCATCACAGGCACTATTTATTTTAAAACATTTTCACCAAATTTAGGCTGCTATTAGTAGCAATCCATTAAATAAAAACACTAACATCAGCTTTATTCATGAAAAGATATCAAGCAAAAGCTAAGTTCTTTTCTACTAGAAGCAGCTGGATAAGTCAACCAGGACTCCCCCTTAGCAACTAGATCCATAGCTGCTTTAGTAATTGATGACCAATGTGGCATCATTTTTTGATGAGAGTAAAAGTAGCAGGACAGCACCACTGGGCCGCTTGAGCATGCTCTGTCATTTAATCAGACTATGGTTAATCTTCTACTTTCACTCCACATTCTCACACTTTCTCTATATCCCCTTTTTTCTTTAAAAAATCTGCAGATCTGACTTGAATACACTCAACAAGTATCTACAATTCTCTGGGGTCATGAATTCCAAAGATTCACAGACATCAAATGAAAAAAAAACAATGGTCTCTTTCATCTCAATCCCAAGTGGATGACTGCTTTTTCTAATGCTGCAACTTCTAGTTCCAAACAGGATCTTCTGAGCAACTGCCTGTTAAACTTAAGATTCTATTGGTCTTAACGAAATCTCTTCTCATGCTTTTAAAACTCTAGGAAATACAGGAATACTCTACTCCATCTTTCCAAACCGATCCCAGGAATCAGTCTAATGCACTTCTGTTGCAGTCTTTCAGGCAAGTATATATTTCCTTAGATTAACTGATTGAGATGATTAAAATAATAGAATAAAATGATTAAAAACAGAATACAGTAATCCAGACATGCCACACTGACACACCATCCTCAAACTATAACTCCTTTGTGTAACTATGCACATACCATATCTAATTGATAGTGTAGTTGGATGTTAACTTGCTTGAATTGTGTTTAGGGATACAGAGAACCCTCCAAATACCAACATTTCTAGTCCTTGCCATTTAAAACAAAATCTGCTATTCAATTTTCCTAAAACAGATCAATAATAGTTAAATAATTCTGCAAACGTTTTGTGCTTTCACCAGTGTAAGTTGGCTCCTTCCATTGTCATGTCAGTAAACTTACTCACATGACACTCAATCTCCTCAATTTAACTGCAGTTAGGGCCAAGCATTGATTCCTGCAGTATGCCACTAGTTTCAGCTTACTAAACTGAAAATGACCACTTATCCCGACTGTTTTGTGTCAATGAACCAATTTGTAGTCAACGCTAATAAATTAAAATACATAAGCCTTCATCTTATGTAATAACCTCTTAGGTGGCATATTGTCAAATAGTTTGAAACTTCAAACGTCATATTTACTGTTATCCTTTTATCCATCCTGTTTGTTATAACTTCAAAAAAAAATTTAATCTATTTAGCAAGAACAAATATCCCTTCCATAAAACCATGCAGATACTGCTAAATCATATAATTTTTGAAAAGTACACGATTATAGTCCTAAAAATAGATCCTAGCATTGCCTCTACTATTCCCATTTTTCTATCATCTCATTTTCTCTCAGTTTGTTTCATTTCACTGCTGAATTAAAACCTTTCCAAATTTTCAAATATGCTAGTTTTGGCAACATTACAATTCTCTTCCTTGAATCTATTAACTTCTCCTGTTGTTTACGGTTTGATTACTTTTTCCTAAGGTGATCTATAATCATTCCAGGTTATGAATCAATTTTTTAAATATTTGTCAATGCTTACTCAGGATGTTTTAATCTAATTTCATAACCTGCTTATTGCAAATTCCCCTTTACATAGTTTGGGGTTTCCAGTTTAAGACCTTGGTTTCAATCTTAACTAATTCACTTTCAAACTTATGCCATCATACAATCAATCATTCTTCACCATAGGCTCCTTCACTATAGGTTACAATAATTATTGCTCTCATTGCACAAAACTGGATTGTAAATAACATTCCTTTGTTGGCTCCTTGACATACAGATTCTAAAACTAAGTAGAATATGTTACAATTTGGCAAAGGACAGATTAGAATCAAACTGGTCCATGCTGACCGTAATGTCCATCTACGCCAAGCCCATTTCCTTGCACTTGGCCCATATCCTTCTCAACCTTTGCTATCCACGCATTTGGCCAAATGCCTTTTAAATGTTGTTAACATACCTGCCTCAACCACTCATGCTCGCAGCTCATTCCATTTGTATCACCGTGTAAAAACGTTGCCCCTCGGGTTCCCTTTTATTCTTTCCCCTCTTACCTTCAATTGATGCCCTCTAGTCCTCGATTCCCCAACTCTGGGGAAAAATACTGAGTGCATTCACCCTAATCATACCTCTCAGGAACTTATACACTTCTACAAAATTCCCCTCAGTCTCCTACGCTCTAAAGAAAAAAGTCCAAGCTTGTCCAACCTCTACCTATCACTCAGTTCCTCGAGTCCTGGCAACATCCTTTTAAGTTTCTTCTGCACTCTTTCCAATTTAATAGCATGGTACCAAAACACAATACCGGAAGTGCAGCATCATTGACCTGGAATCTTGGGAAAAGTTCTCCTTTCAGTTTCGACCTATTAGTTTTACCTGTTTTGCTTGAAACTCTACAGTATAACATGGATTTGTATTCAATATCTGGGCTTTTGAGTGCATCTTAAATGGTGAAATAAAAAGTATGTTTATTCAGGACTACAAATGCAATATTTTCAAACAATTAAGATTTGTAACATTATGAATATACTATCACTTAAACCGTAAGACAGAATTTATACAGAATATAGCTGACAGTTTTTTTTAAAAAAATAGTTGTAAATTCTCAATTACAAAAATTAACCTGACTGCTGCAAGTCAGATACTGAGATATTGACCATAGTGTACAAGATAGTTCACTCTTTTCCAGGGAGGAATATGCCTTTCTTCTCCCCGATGCCTTTGCAGCAAAATAGCAGAGATCAGAGTTGTGGCAGCAAGGCTAAACTGGAACCCGATTTTCATAACAGCCACCGAACAATGATTAAAATCACGTCCTTCCTTATAAGATTCACAACTCTAAAGTTCACTTTTCTTTCCCTACAAAACAATTTTAATTGGAAAAAAACTTGAACATACCTGTGTGCCAGACGTACTGAACCCATACATATGTACTGGCAGCAAAGAAAAGCCACTGCACTGGTATGAAGAGTAGGCATATTATGTCTGATGTGAATGCTACACAAACAAAAAATACTGAAAAAGCCTGCAAGAAAAACAGAGCAAAGGAATGCATTACAAGCGCAATCCATATGGTCTTTCGAACTAATACAGTTGAGCTCCCTAAAGGTCAATTCTAATTTCTGAGGCATAGCACTAGAATTAAGCACGGAAAACAACAAATGCTGGAGATTATAGCAGGTCAGACAGCATCCGTGGAGAATTGAGTCGAGGTGACTCTTGATCAGAGCTGCAGAGGAATAGAGACTCAAAACGTTAGCCTGCTCTCTCTCTCTCCATGGATGCTGTCCAATCCGCTGAGATCTCCAGCATTTGTTGTTTTCATTACAGATTCCAGCATTCGCAGTAATTTGCTCCTTAGTTAATCAGGAAACCCACAAAATAAAGTGCTGTGGGTTCTGAGGGGGCAATATTAGTTTCCCTTCTCCATTTCTCGATTTGTCTACTATCTCAACTGTTTTAACATTTCAAAAACAGATTCCCTGTGGAACGTGGGCGTGGCAAAACATTTCAAGGAATCTTATATATGTGGTAGATGTTTGGCAAGAGAACCTTCATAGAAAACCCACTGGACAAATTGCTTTCAGTTACAGAATCTGGCAGCTTTTAAAAAACAAAACTATTTTTTGATGGGAATCATTAAGAGAAATAGCTGCACTTATGATTGCAGTTAAAAGAGCAAAGCCTCTGACTTAACAAAAAACCAACAGCTGTCTAATAATCAGCATAGTCTTGTAGAACAATGTAAATGTGCTGGACTTAAATTCTCTGCCGAACTTGAACAACTACATCAAAAGTAAACACTTAAAATAGCTAGTTAGTAGAACATAAAAACAAATTAAAAAGTACCTTAGCATCAGAAAACAAGTTGTCCAATGAAAATTCTATGAATAGGGTTTAATTTACTATTAGTTTTCTGTGTGTACACTCACTAGAAGTGAAATAAAGCAAGCATGTGAGTGGAGAGTCCGTTATAAGCCAGCTTGGAATGGCACTAGATTAGTTTGTCCCTAAAGGAGATTTATCAATGAGATTGTAGAAATAGGAATACCAACATATATCCTTTGTGCAATGAATAAAACTGCAGAACTTCAGCAGCTTAGACTATATTTATTACACTTGCTTAGCTATTAAAAGTCTTTCCACTTAAGCTTCTCTAGTTTTTCCTCAACATTTCATCAAACCAAGACATTTGTAGAATGCCATTCTTGATTTAGTTATAAGTAAAGAGTTTTCAAAAATTACATTTTCATTCCATTTTTAAACAAACTTTGATCACCACAGAAACCATTAGGATAACGTAACTTCTGTCAACAGTCGTAAAAATGACCACAATTTCAGGATTTTAAAAAGTTTCCAAACTGATTAAGCTTTTATCCTTTATGGGAAAATATGTTGGGACTGTAGCAATACTACTTTCACTTTAAGTAAATCAATCCAAACCCCTCCTAAAAATTAGGTTAGCTCAATTGATGTTGTTATTTATCCCAATGCAGCTTGGGTTCTGGATCCATATGCATAATTTAAGTTAGAGACTCAAAGTTCAAGTGAGAAGTGGTGCAAAAGCTACATTGAGATCCAGGAGTTTTCCAAAAGTTGAAAGTTGAAAGAACCCCAACCTATTCAGCCTCTCCCTATAGCTCAATTCCTCCAAACCTGGCAAAATCTTTGCCAACCTTTTCTGAATCCTTTCAAGTTTCACCACATCCTTCCGATAAGAAGGAGACCAGAATTGCAAAGTGGAAATTTACAACTGTGAAGTGAAATTCGAAGGTTTCAATGTCAAGACAAGCGATTGTTTCGTCAACAAATCGAGAAATGTGCAACATGTACACAGACAAGTTGTCTCCCCTTTCATACAGCTTTTCATCATTTATATAAATGATGTGGATATGAATATGAGTTCTAGTTAGTCATTTGCAGTTGTGTATTGAACAGGTTATCTCAAAGTGCAATGGGACCATGATCAGATGAGCCAATGGGCTAAGGAGTGGCAGATGGAGTATAATTTAGATAAACATGAGGTGCCACTTTTTGTTAAGGCAAACCAGAGTAAAACTTATACACTTAATGGTAGTGTCCTGGGAAACGTTGCTGAACAAAGGGACCGAGGGGTGCAGGTGCATAGCTCCTTGAAAGTTGAGTTGCAGGTATATAGGGCAGTGAAGAAAGCATTTGGCACGCTTGCCTTCACTGGTCAGTGCAGTGAGATTAAGAGTTGATACACCATGTTGTGACTGTACAGGATATTGGTTAGGCCACTTTTGGAATATTGCGTGCAATTCTGGTCTCCTTCTTATCGGAAGGATGTGGTGAAACTTGAAAGGATTCAGAAAAGGTTGGCAAGGATTTTGCCAGGTTTGGAGGAATTGAGCTATAGGGAGAGGCTGAATAGGCTGGGGCTCTTTTCACTGGAGCAAAGAATGAAGGGTTATGTGAAAGAAGTGGTAATAATTAAAGGTTTTTTCCCCCCAAAGGTAGGGGAATGCAAAACCAGAGCGAATAAGTTTAAAGTGCGAAGGAAAAGGAAGTGGAGGGTCAATGTTTTCATGCAGAGGGTGGTAGTGCATGTATGGAATGAGCTGCCAGAGGAAGTGATAGAGGTAGGTACAACAATTAAAACTAACTGGATAGGTATGTAATAGGAAAGGTTTAGAGGCATATGGACCAAATGCTAGCAAATGAGACTAGATTAATTAGGATATCTAGGTCAGTATGGACGAGTTTCTGTGCTGTATAACTCAATGACTCTAATCCAAGTCTTGAATAAATTTTAGCAGCCTCTCTGCAGTTCTGTTTACTGCAGTAGTGTACCTGGAATCACTCCAGTAAGGCTAATTTTGGAGAAGGGATTCCCAGCACAGCTGACAGCCACCTCCACATTCTTCAGGTGGTCAGTTCCAAAAAGCTGATCGCGATCATATGCCTGACACCACAATTTTCGTAAGTCTTTGAAACATGCATATTAATGTCACCTGTTACTATTGCTATTAAAAAGCTGCTGCAGTACACATACTCAATTCAAATAAAGGTTTTATTATGGAATTAGTATACAGGACAGCAAATACAAAGTAAGTGAAGTTACACACAAATTTAATATAGATAAAGGTGCCATATTCCCAGGTGAGATGACTGGTGGTGGTTTCTGTCACCGTGCCTCAGGCAAGTATACAGCATTAGAAAGAGGTTTCATAGTAACCTCAGCAGAAATTGAACTCTCATTACTGCAGTCACTCTACATCACAAGCCAGCTGTCCAGCCAACTGAACTAACTGATCTCCTCAACATTGCAGCAAGGAATCATAATCCCTAAATTTGACAGCAGAAAAGGACTGAAACATAGGCTATTCAACACATACATTGGAATCCACCACTGCTTTGGTGCTAAACTCCTGTACATTCCAACTATTTTGCCTGAAGTATTCTGAATTTCTGTAATTTTTCAAATACAAATTTAACTTTTGGGGAAAAGGTGCATTTGAGAAGGGGAAATATTACACATGGTAACAAATCAAAACGTAATTTTTGCAGCTAAGTGAAGCTCATTTGGATTAAAGAATGAATTAACAATCTGCCAGAGCAAAGGTTCAGGTACTTTTATTAGGCCACATAAGAACTCAGGCCACCTTTTGGCCTGTTTCTATACAACTGCAACAGGATAGAAACTTTCACAAGGGAGCAGCAAGATACAAAAAGAAAATTGCTGCATGGAACACTGCATCCTGTAGCATTGTTTTTCAAATCAGCTGGACGGCTACTTTTCGGAGATAAGCCACCAGGGGACTGCAAAGACTTATAGAATCATAGAAACCCGAAAGAGCAGAAAGAGGTGATTTGGCCCATCACGTCTGCACCGACTCTCCAAAGAGCATGCCACTTAGACTCAAACCCCTACTGTAACCTCTCCATTTCCCATGACAAATCCACCTGGTCTGCATATCCCTGGACACTATGGACAATTTAGCTTGACCAATCCAACTAATTTGCACATTTCTGGATGGTGGGAAGAAACCAGAACACCAAGTGGAAACTCATGTAGACACAGGGAGAACATGCAAACTCCACACAGTCACCCCAATGCTGGAATTGAACCCAGGTCCCTGCTGTCTTCAGGCAGAAGTGCTAATCACTGAGCCACCATTTCATCCAGCCTCCATCCCACTTATATATAAAAAGGTTGTGGGCTTCACTGACTGGGCTACCATTTCTTGCCTATTCTCAGTTACCCTTGAGATGGTGGTGGTCAGCTGCCTTCTTGAAGCGCTGCAGAACATTTGGTGTAGGTATACCCACAATGCTGTTAGGGAGGGAGCTCGAGGATTTTGACCCAGCTATGTATTTCAAATTCAGGATGGTAAAGAAAGTCCTGGAGGGGAACTTCCAGGCATTCTCAGGCTTTGCTGCCCTTGTCCTTCTATCTGGTAGCAGCCGAGAGTTTGGAAGATGCTGTTCGAAAACTCTTGGTGAATTTCTGCAGTGCAATTTGTAGATGTACAGTACTACCGTGAGAGCGAGAGCGAGAGCGAGAGCGAGAGCGAGAGCGAGAGCGAGAGCGAGAGCGAGAGCGAGAGCGAGAGCGAGAGCGAGAGCGAGAGCGAGAGCGAGAGCGAGAGCGAGAGCGAGAGCGAGAGCGAGAGCGAGAGCGAGAGCGAGAGCGAGAGCGAGAGCGAATGATTGGTTGTGAATGTGGTGTCAATTAAATAGGCTGATTTGTCCTGGATGACGTCAAGTTTCTAGAGTGTTGATGGAGCTGCACTCATTCAGTAACTGAATGACTGACATTCCATCACACTTCTTATTTGCACCTTGTAGATGTGCTGAGGATTTGGAGAGTCAATTTACTCTGCAGGATCCTAGCCTCTGACCTGCTCTTGGAGCCATAGTATTTATATGGATTGACCAGCTCTGTTTTGGGTTAATGTTAACTCCCAGGTGTTGATAGTGGGTGTCTCAATGGTACTAATGCCATTGAATGTCAAGATGTTATGGTATGTTCTCTATAGTTTGAGATTGTTATTGCCTGGCACTTTATGTCAAGCATGTTATTTGTCATTATCAAGGGCTGGGCTCACATTGTTGAGGTTTTGCTGTGCTTTTGCTGCACCCTGCGCACACTTGATAATTCTAAACTGCCTCTGTTTACTACACAGAGTAACACACCACACTGAGAACTCAGAGGTCTGCACCGGAAGAAACAAAGAAAGATAAATATCGATTACAGTTACATTGGAGTAGCTTGCCTAGGGGTGCAGCAAGGTCTGGTGCACAAGATTCCAGTCTTTTGCAGGGTCTGGGCCCATAACCTTCCCAATATCCCGTGCCTTCAGCTGTTTCCAGATATCACATGCAGAGTGTGAAACTGGCTGAAGACTGGCATCTGTAATGCTGGGATCATCAGGAGGCAGCTCAGGTGGATCTTCACCATCCTCACCCCACCTCCCTGCAGTACACTATTCAGTCCAATATTTGGATGAAATAACAAAAGCAGAGATTTAAATCGTAGAATCTCTATAAAATCATGGTAAAAGTTATCAACTTAAACTTTAGAGGTTGATTTTTATTTTATTATACGCCAATCGCTTTTAAAAAAAAAGTTCCCAGTATAGGTTGCATTAGCGTTACATGTTTCACCATTTTTGCTAACTCGATAGCAGTGGCAAGTTATCTCAATCAAATGCTTTAAGTTCTGTCCTGATGCTGTTACTATAATGATATTCAGAGGGAGAATTTTAGGATTTTATCCCAGTTACATAAAAGTGACACCAACAATTTCCAATTGGACCTGAGATATCACTTTGTTTTTGAAAAAATAAAAACTTAAGTTATCTTGATCTTTGAGAGTTGAATGGCAATGCTTAGTTTAGCCATATTGTGAAGATGATTTGACATTTATTGTATCCTAAATTACAGGTGATATTAACACACATTTGAAGACATTTTTCTTCAAAGTAGTTCAACAAGCAGTTCTGGGATTTACATATTAATGATCCAAAATCTGCAACCCATCCTAAAAGATGAAAACTTAACAGCAATCTAGGTTTTGTTCAATATATTGTTTTTATTGCATGACACTGATCTTTTGCTATAAATTCTGTGTCTTATGATCCTGCTATACAGCTACCTGAAGTAGTAGCGCTCCAAAAGTTAATGCTTCCAAACAAGCCTGTTGAACTGTAACCTGGTGGTGTGCGATTTTTAACTCGGTCAGATTAAGTTGAGGTCACAACAGGGTACTGCACTGTTGAAGTGCATTTTGGTGAACTGCTTGAGTGTATCATCTAGACAGCACATACTGCACAGAATTAGACCGTGGTCAACACCCCAAGAGACTTCTGCAATATTGCCCTAGGACAATAATGACTGGCTTTCAACAACTACAACCAGATTCCTACCATGTATAATTCCAGACAATAAAAATATTCTTTCATAATTTGGATAAATCATGCTTTTGCAAGTGCTCCTGGTCACTTTACTCAACTGACTGTTGCCTAAGGCATGCACTGTCATCTTTGCTGATTTAATAATTGTTATCGATATCCTTAATGAGAGAGTGGATGAGGCGAGAACCTCATGGCAGGCAAGCAGAGCACGTATTAGAATCGGTTCTTGTTCTCTTGAGAAAGGAGTTAGCTATTTGGTTACACTCTTGAAGACACTTTATCACCAATTTGTATACTAAAAACAGATAAAAGGCATTATAAGCAAGCAGACAAAATCATTAAGGATGGCAGATGAGGTGATGTGTCAAGGTTGCAGCATGCAAGAGGTCCTGGACGCCATTGTGATCTAGGGGAAACATATCTACACTATATGCTTGACATTCAAGCAGCCTTGGCTGAGAGTTTGAGTTGTAGGCTGAACTACATATTACGCAAAGGGTACTTGGATTCTTTGGAGCAGGATGCAGTTACTCCACTTAGGGCAGAGTCATCTATTTGTTCAGTAATCAGGGGCGGAAGAGTATAACCATGAGTGATGTAGGAGTGGGGGCCCTGAGGGCTAGAGTACAGACGTGGCAGTTTCTGCACATGTTCAATAAGTTTGAGACTCCCTCAGACTGTTTGGATAAGGTCAGGGCAGCAGAGTGGATGTGAAAACTGTCCATGACGTTGTGGCACAAGAGATCATTCAGATATGGAGCGAAACAAGAAATTTTATTGTACTTCTGGTAATTGTAGTGAGGGAGATTGAAACCATTTTCTGTACAAAGAGCGTGAGTCACAGTTATGTCACTCATCTGTTGCCACAATTTGGGTCATCTGCGCAGGCTGGAAAGGAACTCAGTGGGAGAGGGAGTAAACAGATATAAGTAGGTACCAATGAAGATGAAACTACAAAAGGAGGTCTTGCATTGAATGCAATGAGATGCGAGATACCAAACTGTACAGCAGATTCTCAAAAATTATAATCTCTGGATTATTACCCAGGCTATGTGCAAATTAGCACTGGGCTTTTAAAATTAGAGAGACGAGTACGTGACCCAAAAACTGGTTTCTAGCTCATGGGTCATTTGCACCAGTGCTGGGTAAACTGGTGGCATCTTTAAAGAAAGCCAATTGTTCTAAATAATCCTGACTTCTTTCTTTCGACTGATGTAATTTGAAGAGGCTAAGAATGTTAAGTTGACTAAATATGGCCAGTCTGATCCACTAGACTGATTTATTGTGATAAATATTAATTTGTATACTACTTGAAGGAAAATTTCTTCCAATGTGTTACTATTACCTGTAATACAAACCTGTTAGGATACAATAAATGTCAAATCATCTTCTTCACAATATGGCAAAACTAAGCATTGTCATTCAACTGACATACCAGATCATAGTTGTGTGAAGTGCCATTGTGTAGTTCTAGCAGAAATGAAATGGAGAGCTAGTTAGCAGATTTGCTGAGACAGTAATTTTGATTCTTTCATTCTCTTTGCTAATGATTAAACGACAGCAAATGGGGCAGAAATAAATAGGGACTTTTTTGTCCAGTCAGTTTATGTGCACAAAACAATTGTCCACATTGTCAGGTAATTTTCCACTTTTGTATCTTCACTGAAGCAGTTTTGGTGGTAGGACTGGCAGTTCAGTTACTCTGATTTTGAGACAACTATAGCCTATGATCTTTGCAGTGGCCAATCTTTTCACCTGTTTCCAAAGGCATGTGGAATGGGTAAATACGTTCTGATACTGACATCTATAATTTTAAGACTATAAATTGGAGGCATATAATTCTGCTGTTCATAGCCCACAGCACTTAATGGACTGCACATCTATCCCACTTAATCAAGTCATACTAAACTACAAAATACAGGATACAGTGTAAAAATTAAATTTGCTTTCAAGATGACTGCAGTGGTCAGTTCTACAGTGTTATCACAGGTTGATAAATAACAACCCTCGTGGAAATTCTCTAACCACCAAGCACATGCCAACTATAAGAGCTATTTTCCTCAGGACCCAAACAGCTTGATCAAATTATTCCAAGGTGTTTTCTCAGAGTGCTCCCTCCAAATGGCGATCTACATGGAGGAACTCCAACTCCTAAGCGGTTTTGGGGAGATGGTAGTCTAGTCCTTTGGGGGTCTAATCCTATTTATTTTAGCACTAACTACTAAATTGCCAAATACTTGCCTACAAAAGAAGTTATTAATAAACTTAGAATGAAATTATGTTGGAAGCACAGCTCCTGCAGATAAAGGCACTTGATTCAACTGATAGCAGTCCACCAAGGGTCAGTGAGCCTCGCTTAAAATTTCAAACATAATACTCAAGCCAACAGTTTATTAATAAATTGTCTTAGGTGTTTCTCTTCATGAGGCTTCATGACATTTTGTCCTTACTTGCAGTGTCTCCAAAAGGAATATTAAAATGTTAAAGGGAAGCAGAGTTCAGTCAGTATCACAGCTTCAAACAACATCACCAAGAACATTGTACTACCACTGAGGCTCTCGTGTAAGCTGGCTGCATAACAGCCACATTTCAAAAGCAACTCCTTGTGTAGCATACTCAGACAATGAGGCAAGATGCAAGTGAAAATATATTAATACCACAAAAAGAAAGTATTATTGCACCAATACCCTTGACTTCCCATAAGATTAAATTCCAATTTGGACATCACTAACATTTTGTTTCAACTTCCAAACTGCAGATTATTCCAAACATTTAGCCTTCATTTTAATATCCTTTTAAAATTTAGGTCCATTGGTGTTCTTTTGAAGTTTTCTTTCATTTTGTGTTATTTACATACATGTAACAAGTGTATTCAGACTTTTATTCCCAGGGTCAAGTGCACACAATGAAGGTGAAGAAGCACATTTAAAAGTTTAAACTAATTTTCTCAAACTACAGATGCCAACAGATATTAGTGTTCTGTTTCAAAATTCAAACATCAAAGCAGATTTACACAATTTAGTTTATTTTGAGAAAAAGAACTTTTATCTAAAAAAATGAAACATTAGCAGCTGCAGAAAAAGAACATTTTTAGGAGGGTCAATGCAACAAATTATAAAGCTCAAACTCAGATAGAAAAGAAAAACACTGGAAAAGGTTAAAGCAAAGACTTGCAAGACCGATATAGAGAACGAGAGATTATAACCATGGAACAGATGAAGGGCAAAACCAAGAAATGTTTCTCAGTTCTGTGACAATTGAAAGAATAATTATTGAATCAAAATTTCCAAATTAATTAAGTGCACACAAGACAGCATTCAGCAACAAAAGAATGTTCTTAAAACAGCCATAAAGGGGTATGGGGGGGGAAAAGATTTAGAATTCTAGTTGACAATGGGTACATTTTGTGATTCAAGATTATCTACTTCAGTAAATATTCCAGTGCCAGACAAAATCTTAAGCTTACAATGGTTCTACCACGTCAATAATGTAGAATGCCACTCAAGAACATCAAGTCTACCTTGGCAGGGTACATATTTCAGTTATTTAGATGTGACTACAGTTCAATATTTTCATATTTGGATTTCAAGAAGGTTTTTGGGAAATAAAAAAGTCTTCAAAAATAAATTTCAGGAAAACTTCTTCAACTTAAGAAAAACGCATTGCTATTTAAAATCATTGGATTGCACCAGATATGAGGAACTCAGCTGATGAACTGATCTAATGCTGGGTTTTTAAACAGGCATCCAAGTCTATTCTCCATAACTGGGTCTTCCTTTTCAACTACTTATCAAATTCCCTTTTAAAATCGATTAACAAACCTTCTACAAACACACAGTATAAAGGCAATGCAATCCAGGTATCATTCTATGTAATTTTTTTCATGTCTTCTACTCTCCCTCACCCCATGGCCTCAGCTGTAGCCATCAGATTACTGACATGTCTGCCACTGCAAATAGTTTCTTATTTAGTATATCAAAATCCTTCAAGATTTTGAACACTTCTATCAAATATCCTATCAGCCTTTAATGCTTTACAAAGAATAAATCCAGTTCCCCTAACCTTTACAAAACTGCTAACAGTAATAAATCTCTACAGCCTCCTTAAAACCTTAAATCCTTCCTAAAGTCTGGTTCTAAAATTGACCACAAGACTTCAGCTGGTGCTCAAGCACTCTTTCGTAAAGGTCTAAAATACAAAAAAAAGCTACGCTCTCTCTGTAGTTAAGGCAAAGATGCCCTGGGTTGCTTCATTTTATGGTATTTCATAAATCTTCCTGCAAACCATTTAAAATACAATAAATAAAGGCTCTGATCACAGTTTCTAAGGCAAGCACTATTTTCAAAGAAGATTATAGTAATGCTGTGCATTGAATCACACGACAGAAAACTGGTATATTTTAGTAACAAAGTCTTTATACAACTTACCAGACCCTGGTATCTGAAGGAATCATAAACACTTCTGATGAAGAGCCAGAAAGGCCAAAGATATTCAAAGCGGAATTCAAGGACAAAATCTGCCAGCAATACCAGTGCCCACACAACAAGGAACTTAAGGTACAAGAAAGTGCTGCAATTGAAAAGAAAAGTTACTTCAGACAACGAATTATATTTTTTAATGCGCTGACTTTGTCATCAAGTGAACAGAGTTT
Source organism: Chiloscyllium plagiosum (assembly GCF_037043375.1). Lineage (NCBI taxonomy): Eukaryota > Metazoa > Chordata > Chondrichthyes > Orectolobiformes > Hemiscylliidae > Chiloscyllium > Chiloscyllium plagiosum. The sequence continues at coordinate 25,997,874 of NW_028270168.1, forward strand.
AGAAACTTATCTATTTATCAGACCACTATCAAATTGCATAGAAACAATCAAGTCCAAGTAGTCCATACAAGCAGTGGTTCTAATCCCAGCTGCCTGTTCGGTTCCTCTACCCTTTCCCTTCAAATATCTCTTTATCCTAATATTAAATGTTTGCAAGGCTGTCTGTTTCAACAATCTACTCTGAAAATGCATATTTGACATAAAAACATACTGTCCTAAATTTATTGAATTTAATCTTGAATCCATGTCCCTTAATAGTTTACTTATCCATACCTTCTCCTACCTCTTCATAACTAAACAATTCCATCAAATCATCCTAGAATATCAGGAATCTAAAGAACCCTTCATGTTTGCTTTTAAGACAGCAGATAGTATCCCAGTGGAGTTTCACTGCCTCATTTCCAATTCCCCAATCTGTTCATTCAAGATGTGGAACTCAAAGTTGCAAAAAGGTTCAGATTTTCCAGTGGGTATCTTAATTGGTTTCAGGCCTTTAGTTCCTCACCTTGATATGAATATACACGTAAATAATCTACACAGCAAATCTCAGATCAACTGCAGCATACATCAAAACTGAACCCAATCTGGCCTTCATATTTCCACATGCTCATTCAAGGAGGAATACAGAAGAAAAAAAACTTGCAATTATAAAAGTAGTCAGGCATTCAAGAACACTGCCTGAATTTCCATTCTTTAGTTTACAGACTGACCAACATCCTGATGGATTAACTACTTTTCTTGCTAAATCAAACTAACTGATTAAAATGTGGAACCTTCCCACTTTATAGAATCCATTTATTTTCTGTTTAATTAAAGACATTGGGAATTCACGTGTTTCTTTTGTCAGCCCACTGAATCTTGATAACAAAACAAGGAACTAGCTGATAGCAGTTAGCAACCCTGAGGACACAATGACCATGAAGAAACATGCTTTAAAAATGGTATCATCAAATTTTCTTCTGGTCTCAGAGGTGTTATAACTGCAGTGACATCGAACGGTTAACAATTTGACAACTAGATAATTTAAAAATAAAACTCATGTTCAAGAATCAAAGTAATCTTGACCTTTGTTGTTTCTGATAATATGCAGACTTAAACCTGGTGTCCAAACAAATGTTTGTTTTTGGCTCTCACATTTTACACCTAAATTCCTGTTTTAATTGCCCAGATTTTGCTGCAAATGGAGAAGGAACTATTTGCACCATTCACAATGTCAAATAGTTGTTACTACTTTGGACTAATCAACAGAGGTAACCAGTTTTCAGGTATATGGCCCAAAATGACCTGCTGTCAAGGATATCTGTTGTATGAGCAGGGAATCTCAAAAACTAAATTTTAGAATCTTGCTCAAATGCACACATCGTAATAAATAGGAACAAATTACATTTAAAATAAGAGACTAGGAGAAAAACAAAAACTGCAATGTGTATCTCGTGTTAAAGGACAGAAACAAGATAAAAATATTAATTGTTTCTGAAATCTATAACTACAATTCTCTTCTGGGGAATGTGACACCAAGCTTATAAAATTACATTTTCAGGGCCAGGACGAAACTAAGTAAATGTCACCTTTCACACTACCAAAATCTGCTATGCATGGTATTAACAAGTAGCTAGTCTAAATGAATGCCATATTAATTTTTGCACAGATTCCATTATTGAGCAATGCAACAGTACAGTGTATAAGTTGAGAATTACTGACAGTTCTGGGTTTCCACGTTTACCTGCACATGTGTGGATGCCAGAAGTTGCTGTCAGTTGTGAACTATAAAGTGACCAGTCTCAAAGTTGCTGTCACATCAAAATCAAGACCAAAAAGGTCAGATGATACGTTCATGTCTATTACAGGATAAGCATCAAGTCAACTAGCACTAGCGCTGATGCAACTGGAAAACAACAATTCTGCCAAAACAACTTGCACAGTATTGGGAAAAATAGATTTTAATTTGAATATAGTCAGAATTAGGTGGTGTTACTTCTGCACAAAATAAAACTGTGCTCTGTTATTTTGATAGTACTTTGTTAAACTACTCAAACTCAATTTTGTAAATAGTTGCTGTACAAAAAGAGTTAACCAATGGCAAAATATTTTCTTAAATCGAACTGGCTACAATACTCCAGTCTGATGATATAGTTTTCACTTAACAACAAAAATAATTTGATGACTTAAGATCAAGGAAGGAAGGGATGAAAAACAAAATGATGGAATAATAATATAACGATGGTTTCTTGAAGCCAAGCTTTTGCAGTTCACAAATCCATACAATTGCTAAGATGACGACAGGAAGACACAAGCACACTATTTCAAAGTGTTGCATCTTCTTGTGACAGGAGTACTGATAGCCTTTCTCCAACTCAAAACCAGCATTAGAAATAAATGCATATTGCAGCATGCCAAAGACAATTCCTACCAAAAAGAATTCAAAGCTTTCTTTTATTTATTCATGGGATGAGGACATCGCTGGCTAGGGCAACATTTATTGCCCATCCATTGCTGTGGGTCTGAAGTAACATGTAAGCCAGACCAGATAAGGATGGCAGTTCCTTTCCTGAAGGACATTAGCGAACCAGATGGGTTTTTCATGATCATTCGACTCAATTCCAGATTTTTGTTGAATTTAAATTCCATTATCTGCCATGGTGGAATTCGAACCTGGGTCCCCAGAACCTGGGTCTCTGGATTAACGGTCCAACGATAATACCATTAGGCCATCACCTCCCCTGTTTTAACTACTTGCTTTCAAGCACTGCAAATAATGATACAGGTATCATTGGTACAAACAAAATAATAGCTGTAATCAAAACTGGTGTACTGGTCATGTTAGCTGAATATTCTGCATTTGATTTCATACAGGAAGCAGGTTTAATCAGCCAAGCTGAGCTGTGCGCTACCCTTTAAAAGGCAAGTAAGGAACTGAAAATTTAAGTATTGAGGTAAATGATTCAATCTCAATCTCAAGGTGTCACACTTTAGGTACAAAGCTGCACCTTAAGAATTTTTGCAATTGTGAATGATTAGGGTCCATTTATACTCTACATGAATCTCCTATCCCCTGACTTCATTCCATCCTATCAATGGATCAGAGATTCTTGTGTACAATATCAGCAGATAATCAACTTAATTAGATTAGATCTATAAATCTTCACAATGTGATTTAAGTAAATATTTCAATGTTGCTAAAGTTATTGGTTTCAAGGCCACAAAATTTGAATTCCAGCAAAAACTAATGCAAACTGCTAATATATTTGCGTGGAATTTAAATGTTATGAAGAGATCTGGACAGAAGAGGGCTGTTTAAAGATCAATGAGGTCGATGTGTTGAACCTCAGGAGATGGGAAAGATATTAAATGAACATTCTGTGTCAGTTTTTACTGGAGAAAGAAGGGGAGGTTAGAGAACTCAAGGTCATAAGTACTGATTTTTTGAAAACAGTTCACATAACTGAATGGGAATTGCTGGAGGTCTTAGAAAACAGAAAGATGGACAAATCTCCAGAACCTGATCAAGTGTATCCCAGACATCGTGCAAAGGTAGGCAAGAAATCGCACGGTCCCTAGCATAAATATTTGTGTCATTTATAACCACAGGTGAGGTGCCATTAACCACCTGGATGGTGGCTACTGTTGTGCCTTTATTTAAGAAAGGCTGTAAGAACAAGCCCTAGGAACTACAAACCTGTGAGCCTGATGTCAGTGGGCAATTTGTCAGAGGTGATTCAGAAAGATAGGATTTACATGCATTTGGAGATGTAATGACCAATTTGGGATAGTTGACATGGCTTGTGCAAGGGAAATTGTGTCTGTCAAACTTGATTGAGTCTTTTGAGGAAGTAACCAAAAAGACTGATGAGGGTAGAGACACAGTTGTTTAGATCAACTTTATAAAGACTTTGACAAGGTTCTGTACAGTAGACTAATTAACAAACTTCGATCACATGGGATTCAAGGTGAGCTGGTCAACTGGATACAAAATTGACTTGACAGTAGGAAACAGAGGGTGGTGGTGGAAGATTGCTTTTCAGACTGGAGACTGATGACTAGTAGTGTTCTACAAGGATTGGTACTGGGTTCACTGGTGTTTGTCATTTATGTGAATGATTTGGATGAGAATAATAGGAGGCATGGTTACTAAATTTGCAGATGACACTAAAATTGGTGGTATAGTGGACAGAAGATGATTATCTAAGATTGGCTGAGGACTGGCAGATGAAGTTTAATTTGGATAAATGTGAGGTACCATTTTGGTAAAACAAAGACAAGACTTCATAGAATCGGAATTCCTACAGTGTGGAAATAGGCTCTTCGGACCAACAAGTCCACACCAACTCTCTGAAAAGTAACCCACCCAGACCCATTCCCCAACCATATTATCCTATATTTACCTCTGACTAAATGCACCTAGCCTACACGTCCCTGAACAGGCAAAGGCAATTTAGCATGACCAATTTACCTGATCTACACATCTTTGGACTGTGGGAGGAAACCAGGGCATCTAGAGGAACCCCATGCAGACATGGGAAGAACTTGCAAACTCCACACAGACAGACAGTTACTTGAAGCTGGAATTGAACCAGAGTCCCTGGCACTGTGAAGCAGCAGTGCTAACCACTGAGCCACCATGCCACCCATAAATACTCAGGTCCCCTCCAGCAGGGAACTGAACCCCAGTATTCCACGTGACAGGAGGGCATACTAACCACTATACTACAGAGGACAGCTTACAATTAATGACAGACCCTGGTATTGTTGTTGAACAGGGAGATCAAGGAGTTCAGGTTCATAATCCTTTCAAAATCGCTGCATAGGTAGACAGGGTGGTGAGAAAGATGTTTGGCATGTTTGCTCCATCACTCAGACCTTTTTTGAGTTGGGACATCATTTTGTGGTTGTCCAGGACATTGGTGAGGTCTCTTCTAAATATTGTCTGCAGTTCTGGTCACCCTGCTACAGGAAGATATTATATTGTTAAATCAGATAAGGTTCAGAAAAGATTTACTAGGATGTTGCAGAGAATGGAGGGTTTGAGTTATAAGAAGAGACTGGAAAGGTTGAGACTTTTTTCACTAGACTGTAGATGGTTGCTAAGTGACCTTATAGAGGTTTATAAAATGAGGGGTATAGATAAGGTGATTGACAAAGGTTTTTTCCTTAGAGTGGGGGAATTCAGAATGAGGGGGCATATTTTTAAGTTGAGGGGGAAAGGTTTTGAAAAGGACATGTTGGCAACTTTTTCTTTTAAAAAAACATGTGTGTGTGGAATGAACGCCCAGAGGAAGTGGTGAATGTAGGTACACCTACAACATTTAAAAGACGTTTGGATAAACATGAATAGTGAAGGTTTGGAGAGTTATGAGCCAAAACACAGGCAATGTGACTAGTTTAATTTGGGAACATGGTCGATGTGAGCTCGTTGGACCAAATGTTCTGTTTCAATACTGTATGGCACTATGACTATGATTTTGTTTTATACTAAAATGATTTGCATCTGCATTAAAATGTTCATTTTATGGGTATAAAAAACTCACCTACAGTAAGTTCAACCAACTAGCAATAACAAGGCTCAAAGGCTTGATGTTGCATTATTGGAAATAAAATGACAGAAAATGCAGCTTAATACACAACTACTGCAAAACTTTTCAAGGCACTAAACTGATCACTTAAAATAGATTTTGTGGGACTAACTATTGTCGATTTGGCCCAATTTTGAGTTAAATCATTTAACAAAATTTAACGGTTTCCTTATTTTTAGTAACAGAGGCTTACTTTCATTAAGATAGCCTGACAACTTTAACTCAGAGAGTAAGTAATGGGTAATCATAGCCAAACTGATTACTACGCAACACTAGAAAGCCTGACTAGCATTTGCCAGTCTTCACTGCCAACACAAAAAAATTAATGAAAACATTAAATCTCATTTTGGCTTGATTCACAAAAGAATTTTCCAATTCAGCTAATTGCAAGGAAGATCAATTCACAGATGGATAAATTCCTAAGTCATCAACATGAACAATTTATTCATTTTTTGACAAAATACATCCACTTATACTCTAACCAACAATCATCGAAATCTCAAACTGCTTGCGGTGTTGCAACATAACCACAACGAACAAACTTCAAAATTAATCTTTTGGGTTTGATGGCAAATACAAGAGTTTGCATCTGTACGATTCCTTTCTGCGTACAGAAAATGCCACATTACAACAGCAAAATAATAGTTAAATGTCAATTTAAATCAGGAAAATAAATTTCAGAGAACACTTCCGAAAACCTCACATTTGCAAGCTCAGCTGCAACATGACTTCAAACTTATCGTTAAATGGATTGAAGAACAGCTTTTACAAAGATCCACAAACACTGAACTTGCACTCAAAAAGCAGATACTATATTGCAAAGAACTTTGATATCTCAACCAACTAATCAGATCTAAGCTGTCCAGTCCTGCCACATCCAGTCACGAATGACAGTAGGCAATTATGTAATTACTAACTGGAGAAAGCATTTCCTTAGAATATTCTCAGTGTTATGAAAGCCCAGCATATGAGTAAATTGGCAAGCTTGAAGAATTAGCAACCATCTTTAACCAAAAATGTCAGTTGGATGATCCATCTCAGCTTCTGCCCAAGGTCACCAACATCACAAGGTTAAAGGCTTCTTTCAAGTTTGATTCATTGCAGGCGATGGTCAAGAAATATCAGAAAGTACTGCAGAGTCCTTCCCCCAACTAACTACAGGTCATTCCAGTATAATGCATATTTTGTCAACACAAATTGACTATGACATGACTGACAAATTGTGGGCATAGTTTGGTAATACAAACTTTCTACTGAACAGGTATAGCGATTTTCTAGTGCAAGGTTGCAGAGGAAACTAACTGTCTTGTTATAGCAGTGTGACCAATTTCTTAACTCACCAAAGTCTGCCCATTGTCTAAAATATGCAAGTCAGTAGGGATGGAACACTCCTCGCTTGCATAGATGAGCTCCAACACTCAAACTGCTCAACACCAGCCAGCACAAAGTCCACTTAACCAGTATTCCATTCACGAACATTAACAGAGACAGTGTTTTCAGGATGATAGACAGTGATGAGCAGAGTTCTGCACGGTTTAGTATTGGGACCACAACTTTTCATTTTATACATTAAATGATCTGGGCGAAGGAACTGAGGGCATTGTTGCTAACTCTATAGGTAACAGAGAGGTGGGGGGATAGGTAGTATTGAGGCGGTAGAAAGTCTGAAGAATTCAGACAGATTAGGAGACAGGGCAAAGAAGTAGCAGATGGAATACAACAAGGGAAAGTCAGAGGTTATGCACTTTGGTAAGAACAACAGAGGTGCAGATTATTTTCTAAACGGGGACAAGCTTCTGAAGCATGAAAGAGACTTGGAAGTACTCATTCAGGACACTCAGGGTTCAATCGTCAGTTAGGAAGGCAAACAATGTTAGCACACATTTGAAGATGGCAAGAGCAGGGATGTACTGCTGAGGTGACATAACGCTCTGGTCACACTGCATTTGGAATAGAGAGAGCAGTTTGAAGTAACACCTATTCTGGTTGGGCAACAAATGCTGACTTCACCAAGAATACTCACATCCCATGAAAGAACTTTTAAACAAACAGATCTATCAGATCAATCATTTCACTTTTGTTAACGGATGCTCAACTACAGTGTAATCATTAAAATTAACAACCACTGGGAGTTGCCAGAGTTTAGCAGCTGCCAAGATATTGAGCAAGACACTAAACAGGATGAACAGCATGGTCACCAGCAAGTTTCAGCTTGCTTATGCTACATTTTGCAGCCAAGTCCCAGCCAAAGACTAACTACATATATCACTGTTAGATTCCTTCCAACAAAGTCAACAGTTTAAACTTCAAATAGAATAAGTTGGGAAAATAGATTAAAAGATAAAACAGGAGATAAACTGTGGGAGGCAGTTAAGGTATTATTTCATAACTTCACAGTAAAGGGTTCTTTTGAGAGAAAGGACCTCTACGAGAAAGATGAAGTATATAAAAGTTAAAGAAAATGCAGAAAAGGTTGAGGAAATTAGTGGCAGATGAAAAGACTGGTACAGCTTGGAAAACAGATAACAGATGATAAAACAAAATAAACAGGAGAAATAGATGAAAGTAAATTAACAAAAAAACACTATTGCAAGAGTTTCATTAAGCATATAGAAATGATAAGAATAAATAATGTTGATTCCTTACAGGCTGAAAATGGAAAATTAACAATGGAAACACTGGAATGGCAGAGACATTGAACAAGTGTTTTGTATCCATCTTGCAGTGGAAAACAAAATCCCAAAAACAGCAAGTGAACGGATTAAGAAATTTCAGACAATTATCATGGGAGGAAAACTTACTTGGCACATTAAGTGCTAAAGATTCAAATTCATGGGGCTGATGACCTGCATCCCAAGGTCTTAAAAAGATGCAGCTGCAGAGCTTGCGCATGCACTTGCAGTAATTTTACATTATTTACTAGATTCTGGAAAAGATCCAGCAGATTGGAAAAAATGCAAGCTCCCCTAGTTGAGAAAGGAAAACAGAACAGAAAACAATAGGCCAGTCAGCCTCATATCTGCTTTTGCAAAAATGCTGAAGCTTGTTATTTAGCAACTAAAATATTGATCAGTCTGCTGTTGCCAATATATCAACAATTGCTGACTGCACATATGTACAACTGATGATGACTCTAAATACATGTACAGTTGGCAGTAGTGCTGTACAGCATAGAAACAGATCCCAATCCAACTTGTCCATGCCAACCAGATATCCTAACTAATCTAGTCCCATTTGCCAGCATTTAGCCATATCCCTCTAAACCCTTCCTTTTCATATACCCATTCAGATGTCTTTTAAATGCAATTGTACTAGCTTCCACTACTTCCTCTAGCAGCTTGTTCCATACAAGCACCACCCTCTGCAATGAAAAAGTTGCCCCTTTTAAATCTTTCCTCTCTCACCTTAAACCTTTATACTTAGCTTTATACTTCCCCCGACCCTGGAGGAAAAGACCTTGTCTTTTCACCCTATCCATGCCCCTCATCATTTTATAAACCTTTATAATGTCACCCCTCAGCCTTCAACACTCCAGGGAAAACAGCTCCAGCCTATTCAGCCTCCCCCAAAGCTCAAACCCTCCAATCCCTAGCAACATCCTTGTAAGTCTTTTCTGCACCCTTTCAGGTTTCACAACATCCTTCCTATAACAGGGAGATGAGAATTGAATGCAATATCTCAAAAGTTGGCTTAACCAGTGTCCTGTACAGCCGCAACATGACTTTCCAACTCTTATAATCAATGCACTAACAAATAAAGGCAAGCATACTAAATGCCTTACATAGATAGAACATAGAACAATACAGCACAGAACAGGCCCTTCGGCCCACGATATTGTATCGAACATTTGTCTAGCTTAAGCATCTATCCATGTACCTATCCAATTGCCGCTTAAAGGTCACCAAAGATTCTGACTCTGTCACTCCCACAGGCAACGCATTCCATGCCCCCACCACTCTCTGGGTAAAGAACCTACCCCTGACATCCCCCCTATACCTTCTACCCTTCACCTTAAATTTATGTCCCCTTGTAACACTGTTGTACCCGGGGAAAAAGTTTCTGACTGTCTACTCTATCTATTCCCTGATCATCTTATAAACCTCTATCAAATCACCCCTCATCCTTCACCGTTCCAATGAGAAAAGGCCTAGCACTCTCAACCTATCCTCGTACGACCTATTCTCTATTCCAGGCAACATCCTGGTAAGTCTCCTCTGCACCCTCTCCAAAGCTTCCACATCTTTCCTAAAATGAGGCAACCAGAACTGCACACAGTACTCCAAATGTGGCCTTACCAAGGTCCTGTACAGCTGCAACATCACCTCACGACTCTTGAATTCAATCCCTCTGCTAATGAACGCTAATACACCATAGGCCTTCTTACAAGCTCTATCCACCTGAGTGGCAACTTTCAAAGAGCTATGAACATAGACCCCAAGATCCCTCTGCTCTTCCACCTTACTAAGAACCCTACCGTTAGCCCTGTATTCTACATTCTTATTTGTCCTTCCAAAATGGACCTCACACTTGACAGGGTTGAACTCCATCTGCCACTCAGCCCAGCTCTGCCTTCTTCACTATACGGTCTACCTACGTCTCCACTTTCAAGAAACAATGCACTCTTTGTTCAGTCACTCTCCCCAGGACCTTAGCAGTAAGTGTATGTGTCCTGCCTGATTTGCCTTTCCAAAACAGCAGCACCTCACGATCTGAACTAAATTTCATCTGCCACTTAGCCCATTGACCCATCTGGTCAAGATCTTGTTGTAGTCTGAAGTAACCTTCTTCCTGTCCACTGCACCAATTTTGGTGTCATCTGTAAACTTACTAACCACACCTCCAACTTTCACATTCAAATCATTTATATAAATGACAAAAAGCAATCAACCTAGCACAATCCTTTCGTTACACCCCTGTTCACAGGCTTCTAGTCTGAGAAGCAACCTTCCACCATAACCCTGTCTTCTACCTTTGAGCCAGTTCTAAATCCAAATGGCTAGTTCTCCCTGTATTCCATGAGATCTAACCTTGCTAACCAGTCTCCCATGAGGAACCTTGTCAAACACCTTACTGAAGTCCAGATAGATCACATCCACTGCTCTGCCCTCAATCCTTTTTGTCACTTCTTCAAATAACTCAAATCAAGTTTATGAGATACAATTTCCCATACACAAAATCATGTTGACTTCCTTTATCAACCCTTGCCTTTCCAAACAGATGTTGGATTCCCTCCAACTTGCCCACCATTGATGTCAGCCTCACCGGTCTATAGTTCTTTGGCTATTCCTTCCCACCTTTCTTAAATAGTGCTACCACATTAGCCAACTTCCAGTCTTCCGTCACAACACCTGTGGCCAATGATGCAAATATTTCTGCAAGGCCCCCAGCAATCACTTCCCTAGCTTCCCATAGAGTTCCAGGGTTCACCTGACCTGGTCCCAGAGATTTATCTGCCTTTGTGCGTTTTAATATGTCCAGCACCACCTCTTCTGTAAAATGGACATTTTTCAAGACGTCATTATTTACTTCCCCAAGTTCTCTAGCTTCCTTATCCTTCGTAGTAAACACTGATGCAAACTACTTGTTTTGCATCTTCCATCCCCTTCACTTCCACAAACACACAGGCTTGCTGAGCTTCAAGGAGCCTTTTTCTCTCACGAGTTACCATTTTGCTCTTAATGCAGAATTCCTTTGAACTCTCCTTCACCCTATTCGCCAAATCTATGCCATTGTTTTGCCCTTCTGATTTCCCTCTTAAGTATACATCTACTGCCTTTACACTAAGGATTCACTAGATCTCTACTGTCTATACCTGGCATCTGCTTCCTTCTTTTCTTGACGAAAACCTTAATTTCTCTGGTCATCCAGCATTCCCTACACATACCAGCTGTGTGTGTCACCTAACAGGAACATACTGGCTCAGGACTCTGGTTGTCTCATCTTTGAAGGCTTCCCAATTTCCAGTTGTCCCTTTACCAGATAAGCTGAAGTTTATTTTATTTGGATGGTCTTATGAGGAGAGGTTAAGTAGGTCAGACTTATACTCGTTGGAATTGAAAACAATGAGAGGTGATCATCTTGAAACATACAAGATTCTTAGGAGACTCAACAGAGTAGTTGTGGAAAGATAATATCTCCTTGTGGGAAAGTCTAGGACAGGAGGGTATTATCGCAGAATAAGAGGTCACATATTTAAGACAAAAATGCAGAGCAATTTATTCTCTCAGAGGGTAGTGAATTTGAATTCTTTACTGCAGAGGGCTTTCGCAGCTGGGTCATTCAGTATATCCAGATGGACAGCAAAGGGATTCTGGCTTAATGGGGATAAAACAAGAAAAAGGAGTTGAGGGTGATTCAGATCAGCCATTATGTCACTAAATGCCAGAGCAGCTCAATGAACTGAATGGCCTATTTCTGCACCTGTGGTTTCTGCTCTTGCATTTTATTTCTACCACACAATAAAAACTCTTCCATTAAAAGTTTATCCTTGTTTTATGCAAGTGTTACGATCGGCAAGTGCAGTCTTAAAATACAGTGCAAATATAGCTTTAAAAGGAAAATCATATCTGGAGGAATTTAGAGAACTTTGAAGATACAAATGAGCAGGGTGAATAAAAAGGGAACTAGTAGATGTAGGACATCTGGATTTCCAAAACGCATTTGATAATGTGCCACATGAAAGGTTACTGCACAATGTACAAGCTCTTGGCACTGGGTGTGATATATTAGCATGGATAAAGGATTGACTAACTGAAAACAGACTTGGATCATTTTCAGGTTGATAAACTACCCGGTAACTAGTTATGTGCCAAAGATGGTTTCAAAATAAGTTGTTTGCTTCTACTTTTTTGCATTTTCCAGTCAAAGGTCCCAGCCTACTTAACCACTACAAATTGTAGCTGTAGTGAAACAGTCAAGTTCAAAGAAACACTGCCTCATCTAAGTTGAATATCTCAAGCCTGCTAATTTTTTTCCCCCTCAAAAAATTGCATTAGGATGTAATCTTCGTCAAAGATGGGTTAACTGTCCAGAGCTCATGTCCAGTAACTGGGAACTTATCAAATGGCTTTTTTAAAAAAGTGATCTAACTTTTGCTACAGTCAAGATTATTTCATTCACTGCATAGAGGAATTTATTTGAGGAACGTTAAAACTGCATTTTGAACTAAGTCTTCACTTGACTGGGAGGAATAAAGAGGGCAAGGATTTGCACCACAAAGCTCTTGTGGCGAATGGCTGCAGTTCTAATTATAGATGCTACACACTGCTGCCACTGTGCATCAGTGGTGGAGGAAGTGAAAGTGGATGGTGGTAGATGGGGTGCCAAACAGGCTGCCTTGATGAAGTCAGCCATGTTAAAGATTGATAGAGCTGAAGTCATGTTTAAAAAAATATCTAAATTGGCTAATCAACCAGTTTTGTTCAGACATGTAACAATACACATTAAGAGCAAGTAGGACTTGAATCCAGGCCCAAAACAGAAATAGCTGGTAAAACTCAGCAGATCTGGCAACATGAGCGAACAGAAAGCAATATTAACATTTCAGGTATGACCCTTCATCATAACTGGGTCAGAGGGACTGTAAATACATAACAGGGGTTGGGATTAGAAAAGGACATGGAGTCAGATGGAAGGGGAGAGGAAGAAGGTTCCAGAGGTTATGGGCCTCTGTTGCATTCCTTAATGCTGGAAAGGAAAAGAAAACATTCCTGTTAGAAGGTCAAATGAAACAGAGGATGAGGTAGAACTGGGACATGTTACTACAGTTGTTATGGGGGATTTCAACATGCAGGTAGACTGGAAGAATCAGGATGGTATTAGACCTCAAGAATGGATCGCGGAGTGCAGCTGTGTGAGAAGCATCGTACACCATGGAGAGATCTGTGACACCAGGTAGACTCAAAACACAAAGGATGAAACTTCAGTTGAAAGGGTGAGTCTGAGCCAGAGGCAGTCACTAAGGAACGTGATCTAACTGTGGAAATGGGTTTTGGCAAATACCTTGTCAAACACAAGAAGTGGCAAGGCAAGCAATTATGGTGAAGAGAAAAAGGATTAAAAAAAAAAGAGGTCAGAAGGGAAATCCTGTCAGAGAGGAGCAGAACCTCAGATGGGCATACCTGAAAGAGGTGGAACAGCAAGTTAAACACTAAACAAAAAAAAAAAATTAAAGGACTGCGGATGCTAGGAATCAGAAACTAAAATAGAAATTGTTGGAAAAAAACACTCAGGTCGGACAGTATCTGTTAACATTTTGGGTCCAGTAACCCTTCTTCAGAACCTGTTTTTCCAACAATTTCTATTTGTGCTTCTGATTTCCAGCATCAGCAGTTCTTCAGTTTTCTTGACTCAGGCCTCCTAGCCCAGTGGTGGAGACCACAAGAGTCCCCTGTTTTACCAAATTTGTTGGAATTCTTTGAAAGGATAGCATTGTTGATAAAAAGGGGAGCCTGTACACATTCTATACTTGGATTTCCAGAAGACATTTGATAAGATCCAAATACATAAAAGCTTTTGTAAAGTAAAAGCTCAAGATGTAAATAACGTATTTGCAAAGACATGAGATGAGTTGACTGGCAAAAAATAAAATGGGCCTGTGAGACTGGCAGGATGTGACGTGCTGAGTGGAGCCCAACAGGACTGTGCTGTGGCCTTAATCATTTCCAATTTACATCAATTTTTTTTAAGATATGGACAGGGTATCTTAGCTAAATTCACAGATGATACCATCAAGGTAGAAAGTTGCAGATGAGTCATCAAAGGTCTTGCAGATGGAATGTGATGTCAGAAAACATGAAATCGTTCATTTTGTCAGGAAAAAACAAATAGAATATTACAAATCAGAATTCCAAGAGGAATTAAAGGGGCCTTGTGCATGAATCACAAACTTTAGGATGCAGGTACAGCACAATCACAAGGCTAATTGTAATGCTAGTGTTACAACACAGAGACAGACAGCCAAACCACAACACTAAAGTTAAGATCACCGAATAGGACCCCAATCGCTCCTGATCAGAGTTCATGAATAACAAATCTTGACTCAGTGAATAATCAATTCACGACACCCAGTCTGTAGCTTTAAGAGATTCAAATTTATTAACAATACTGTAACTTAATCCACCAATATTCATGCCTGGATGTATGCAGAGGACAGGGGCAGACGCACAGAGAAAGACAGCGAGAGTGAGCATGTATAATCAAACAGAATGGGAGCAGTTGATGAGACAATCTAGGGTGGAGTCACTTATGAGAAAGAGTTTAAAAGAGATGATTGGCAAAATTGAATAGTTCTCATGCCTTGGGGAGTTTAAGGAGATCTGATGACTCACTGTGTTAACATGTGAGGGAATTATTGACAAATCCATGAGGTCTGTCTAGTTTATATTTGCTTTTTGATCTACACTGCAGGGTATTCAATCACAGTCCATTACCCACATTTACTCATGTTAATTCTTGGTGCTAGAAATAAAGTTGGACATTTATTGTTAATTGTATTACTGTCCTAATGTTATAAATAAAATTTATTGTTGTTTAAAACTTCTGCCACACAAAGGGTCTCCCCAACTAAGACAGCAGTATTTGTGGAGATGAAATCCCATAGAACATAGAAGAATACAGCGCAGTAAAGGCCCTTTGGCCCTCGATGTTGCGCCGATCCAAGCCCACCAAACTCCACTAGCCCACTATCCTCCATATGCCTATCCAATGCCCACTTAAATGCCCATAAAGAGGGAGTCCACCACTGCTACTGGCAGGGCATTCCATGAACTCACGACTCGCTGAGTAAAGAACCATGATGGTTGTCACTCCCACCAGTGTTGTATTGGCCAGATGCACAGAGAAGAAAACGAGCACTGCAGATGCTGGAGATCAGAGTCGAAATGTGTGGTGCTGGAAAAGCACAACAGGTCAGACAGCATACGAGGAGGAGGAGAGTCGCCTTTTTGGGCATAAGCCCTTCAACAGGAATGCACAGATGCACAGAGGACAGGGAAGAGTGGCAAGAATGGGGTCAAATAAGTTTTTCAATCTTGTTGGTTCCTCAGTACAAACACAGACCCAGTCTAGGGGCTATACCCTTGAGGACTCGGCCAGGAGCAGCTAGTCAGGAGTGCTACTGCATCACTCGACAATGATGCAGTAATGAATATTAATGTTATCAATATCATCATTGAAGGTAGAGTTTGGATTCTGAACTAGTAGCATGTGGATTTGGTCTGTGTATGAGCGAGTTTAATAATTAACTGGTCAGTCTTTCTGGACATATGATTTTGAACCAATGTATTAGAAAGCAAGTGTCTAGGGTCCTCCTGGAGTGATGGTGGAAATATGTTTGTATTATGAATGTTCTACAATCTGAAAAAAAATAATGAAATGTAATTTGACTTTGATAAATCAAGGACTGATTTTATCCTTAAAACCCACACAATGGAAAGCTTTTAAATTCAGTTCGGAGAGACCCGGCAGCAGTCAGATGCAACAACAATTTCTCCTGGAGAAAGGAGTTAGTTCTGAAGAGTTAGAAACAGCTTACCTCAGTGCAAAGGCTTTATTTAAAAATTCCAGAAGAGTTTGGTTAGAACCCTGAAGAGGTTACTTCAAGCTAAGAAATTTTAGGCTCAGTTTTGTGAATAAAATCAATCAAAAGGGCATCAAGCTTTCGAGACAGTGGATTGAATGCAGTCAAATGAAAAGGTGCTTGGAACACAACCTCTGGCATTTGAATACCAAAAAAAGTGATGCTGTTAATAACAGCAGGATTTTTTCTGCTTTGAATTTCAAAATATTTCAAATTGTGTTACATATACCTACTGAAGAACCTCAATTATACGAAGGACAACCAAGAAGGGGAGTATTTCGTTCGGTTAAATCGAATTCCGAATAATCAATGCCGGATAAGTAGTTTTAGCCAAGCATTGGGACCTTGTGATCTTGCAGGTGTTGTGGAAAGATCACTCCATATTCTAGGAATTACCAGGAGACGCAG
Source organism: Chiloscyllium plagiosum (assembly GCF_037043375.1). NCBI lineage: Eukaryota > Metazoa > Chordata > Chondrichthyes > Orectolobiformes > Hemiscylliidae > Chiloscyllium > Chiloscyllium plagiosum. The sequence goes on from NW_028270168.1 coordinate 26,014,431, forward strand.
AAAATCCTTCACAAAGATAAACTTTTATTTGCAAAGAAAAGCGATAGCAATCAGACGCTATTTTTCCTGTTTGCCCACCAGTGCTTTGTCTTACTGCAGTTTTTTCAGTCCTCGTTCTCGCACTTATCTTATAGCATTAGCATAACCGATCATACTGGCTTGCTTTGTCTCTCTAAACGAATAATCGTCTGCAACCCTAGTTCACCACATTACACTTAACCTATCACATTACACCACCATCATGTTTCAGTGATTCAACTAGCTTATCACAGTACACTACCATTATCTGTTAATGGAGCTCTGCAATATGATCCTGTGCATGCATTACAACACTAAGTTAACTGCAAAACTGCCAAATTAACTTCCATACCAGATAATCTGATATTCGGATAATTGAACGCCGGTTAACAGATGTTCTTCTGTAGTTTGGTTTGTTCTTTAAGACGATAGACATGAGAGCAGAAATTAGGCCATTCAGCTCAGTCTACTCGGCCATTCAATCGTGGCTGATAGGATTTCAGACCTCATTTTCCCACTTTCTCCCACTAACATTTGATCCCCTTGACAATCAAGAACTTATTCATCCCCGTTTTAAAATATACTCAATGACCTGGCCTTCACAGCCTTCTGCGGCAAGAAATTCCATAGATTCACTGTTCTCTGGCTGAAGTAGTTTCTCCTCATCTCCATTCTAAAAGGTCTTCCTTTCACTTTAAGGTTGTACCCTCAGATCCTTGACTCGCCGACCAATGGAAACTTATTCCCAACGGCCAGTCTGTCCAGTATTCTGAAAGTTGCAATCGGATCTCCTTATATCCTTTTAAACTCTGTTGAGTATAGTCAGAGTCCTCAAACGTTCTTCATATGTTAAGCCTTTCATCCCTGGGATTATTCTCATGAACCTCCTCTGGACCAGCTCCACAGCAAATATAATCTTTCCCGAGTATGGGGCCCAAAATTACTCAATATACAAATGTTAGTGGGTGGCACGGTGGCACAGTGGTTAGCACTGCTGCCTCTCCGCGCCAGAGACCCGGGTTCAATTCCCACCTCGGGCAACTGTGTGTCGTTTGCATATTCTCCCCATGTCTGCGTGGGTTTCCTCCTGGTGCTCTGGTTTCCTCCCACAGTCCAAAGATGTGCAGGTTAGGTGAATTGGTGATGCCAAATTGCCTGTAGCGTTAGGTGAAGGGGTAAATGTAGGGGGTGGGTTGTTCTTCAGAGGGTCAGTATGGACTTGTTGGGCCAAAGGGCATGTTTCCACACTCTAAGTAATCTAATCGAATCAAGTGTGGTCTGACCAGAGCATTATAAGTACATCCCTGCTTTTATATTCTAGTCTTCTTGAGATGAATGACAACATTGTATTTGCCTTCCTAACTACCAACTCAACCTGCAAGTTTACCTTAGAAAAACCTGGACTAGGATTCCCTATGAATGGGGAGAAAATTTCAGAAATCTGAACTCCCTTTGCACTTCAGATTTCTGAAATTTTCTCCCCATTCATAATATAGTCCGTGCCTCTATTCTTCCTACCAAAGAGCATGACCTCACACTTTCCCACATTATAATCAATCCTTCACTTCTTTGTCCACACTCCTAATTTACCCAAATCTTTGTGCAGCTTCCTCACCTCCTCAATACTACCTGCCCCCAACCCACCTACCTCTGTACTGTCTACAAACTTAACCAGAATGCTCTCCGTTCCTTCATCCAGATCATTAATGCACAAAGTGAAAAGTTGTGGTCCCACCATCAATCCTTGTAGAACACCATGAGTTACTGGCTTCCATCCCGAGAAGGACCCTTTTATCCCCACTCTGCCTTCTGCCAGAAGCCAACCTTCTAACCATGCTAATGCCTGGTCTCTAAAACCACAGGCCCTTATCTTACTCAACACGGCATGTTATCAAAGGCCTTCAGGAAGTACAGATAGATAACATCCAATGGCTCTACGTCTAACCTGTTTATTATCTCCTTAAAAGAATTCTAATAGATTTGTTAAACATGATCTCTCCTGGATGAAACCATGCTGACTTTGCACTATTTTACCATACACTTCCAAGTATTCAGAAATCTCATCCTTCGCAATGGACTCCAAAATTTTACCAACTACAGAGGTTGGACTAATCAGCCTATAATTTCCAATATTTTGCCTTGCTCCTTTCTTAAACCTGGGGTGGGTGGGGGGTGTTACATTAGCATTTTTTCAGACCTTTCCCCCTCTCTGACTCCAGTGATATCTGAAAGATCACTATTAAAAGACTCCACTATCTTTTCAGTTATCTCCTCGAGAAGTCTAGGATGTAGCACATCTGGTCCAGGCAATTTATTGACTTACAGACCTTTCAGTTTTTTCTAGCACCTACTCCTGGGTGATAGTCACTCTTCTCATCTCTGCTCCCAACTCTCTTGAATTTTGAGTATATTACTAAAGCATTCCACAAAATGAAGGATCATCTTACCTTAATTTTTGTGAAGCAAATCAAAACTGCAGCATTGCATGCTTATGCTGCAGTGAAAGACCACCATAAAAGAAAAAAAAAAACAAGGCAGATTTCAGTCTAAGATCTGACTGATCTGCTGAGATCGTAATAATGAACATTTAAGTCTACCACCCAAAGTACAATCTGGGCCCCTCTAGCTGGTGTTCAACATGGAGGTGCACAGATTCATAGGCGGGGGATGTGGTAATAGGATATTTCATTAGCCATATTTGACCTGATGCTATTAGACTCCACGAAACTTCATGGATGTAAAAGCAATGCAGATGACTCCTGCCAATTCCAGCCCTATTATATTGCATGTTGTATCATATACCACAGTGCCACCACCTCTAGTAGGACCACACTGCCAGATTGATAGGACTTTGCCAGGGTGGTGCTGGTGGCATCTGAAACTAAAAAGTGACTTGCGAGGCCATTTCAGAGGGCAACTGAAAGTCAACCACATTGCTTTGAGTATGGAATCGCATTAAGGGCAGAGCAGGCAAGGACAGTAGATCTGGTTCCCTAAAGGCGATTCATGTGAGCTATTTGGGTTTTTAGCATTATCAACAATGCTTTCTTGATCATTAAATATCTCTTGCCTTGAGACATCAAGGGGAGTATGTTGGAAATCAAGCCCCATGATTCTTGGAGTTGTCACAATGTAAAGAGTTGAGTCAAACTATTCAAAGTTGCATATTTACCTGTTGAACTTAGGTTTAAAACAAAACTCCAGGTTAATGCATTAACAAGAAAACAACTGCTTATTGCAAACAAATCTTTAACCACACCACCTCGGTCTCTCCCTCATTCCTTGCCATCAAATTCTTTAAAGAGAAACAAAGTTAAAAGCTCGGTACATTCAAAGACAAATAAAAAAACTGCAAAATTGGAAAGATGAATTTGAAATGGAAAATTCTGAAATGTACATGTGTATCATTCATAGCTTGAAGGGTATGCTAATGTTATATTCACTAAAAACTAAAATGATAAGCAAATCCTTCTCAATGATCAGATTTCTTCATCCTTGCAAACCAGCCTAGTTGTTCCCCAGGGTAAATGGAATGATCTGCAAAACATCAAAAACTAACATGCACCTATTATTACACTTCTAATTTCATCAAGATGAATGATCCGGTGTCAATAGCAAATATTACCAAGGCAGGAATATCAGACCAAATGGGCAGCAGGTTTCAGCTTCAACTTCAGAAAGACAATCCCAACTACACCACTTTTTTTCCTATTTGATTGGAGCTCAAAAACAGTCAATTTAAAGGCAATCAATACCTTCATGGCACACCCAAAGGTGAATTTATCTTACCCAGTTCCTAGAAAAAAAAGACTTACACCAAGGGGACAGCCCATCTCAGACTGGAACCCTAGTGTAACCTCAGTTGAAGTGAGGCTTCCAATTCAAATTTCTTACTGAAGACTGACTATTCTTCGTACTCAAAATCATCAAATCCCTCCAGTTTGGGAGCAGGACACTGAGCCCATTGAGTCCACACTGACCCTCCAAACAGCATCCCACCCAAACCCATACATCTACCCTAGACCTGTAACCCATGGTTAATCCATCTAGCCTGCACATTCCTGAACACTATGGGCAATTTAGGATGGCCAATCCACCTAATCTGCACAGCTTTGGACTTTGGGAGAAAAGCTGAGCACCCAGAGGAAACCCACACAGATGCAGGGAGAATGTCTGTGTGGAGTTTGCAGAGTCACCAGAAAGTGGAATCAAACACAGGTCCCTGGCACTGAGGCAGCAGCGCGAACAACTGAGCCATCATGCCACCTGAACGTACGAGCAAAGTTTCCAACTTTACTGCATCTAGGGCAAAACACAAAACCATGTTATTGTACATCTCCAGGATTCCAGAAATTGATTTGATGTTTACTGTATATTGAATTAAATATCAACGGGTAAGTGGTACTCTCAGATTTCCTGGCTATTTCATATTTATTCTCTAAAATACTGTATAACAGCTGAGATACATCCACAGAGAAAATACCGAACCTGAGGATGTTGTCAATCAGATTAAGCTATCTTAAAGTAGAAATCTTGGTTATTTCGCAGCTTTGCGAAAAATAAAATTACAGAGGAAACACTTGATATCAGCTTTAATGATATGCTTAGTCACATTGTGCAAATGGACAACACAATTGCTAGGATTGTTCCCTTTCACTCCACTACCTGTTAAGTCCACATCCCAAACGCTTGCAACCATTGACTAAATTTGTACATTTGTATATTTGTTGCATTTTTAAATCTTTGCTTTAGTTTTCATTGAAATGTTTCCTCTGATAGCAATAATGTACTGTTTTGTGGTATAAAATTCTTGAGGAAGCTATTAAAATCAGCAATAAAGACAACTTGCTTAGTTACTGGAGCTGTGCCTAAGAAAGCAATTTAATTTTAATCACAATGGTTTTCTCAGCACTTTAACAGTCCCTCTTCTGTCTCCAAACTTCCACGACATACAATTTGAAGGTGTTTTGTGACAAGAATGGGGCAGCTTCATACTCTGAAGATATTACAGTCACACAATGCATTGTGTTCACTTTATGTGTGCGCGATGTTGTTAGCTGGATGGGTGGTTTGCAATCCAGAGTGATGCCAACTGTGGAGGTTCAATTCCCATGCCAGCAGATGTCACCATAAAGGACTCTCCTTTTCAAGCTCGTCTCAAGTTTGGCCAACCTCTGTTTAAACTGCACCAGTCATCTCTCTTTAATGAGAGAGCAATCACATGGTCTGGCGAGACTATATAGTTTCTTTTTTATCTATATTTGCACATACTTCCACGTGAAAAAAGTTAACTTTCTTCTGTTTAGCTACTGTCACAATTACACCAGGAATGTCCTCAGCGTGATCCATGAACCAAAAGATTTGTATAACTTGATTGTATCTGCCCTTTTGAGTATTTTAATTTAAAAATAACAGGTCTATGCTTTAAATACAAAGGTCAGTTTATTAAAATAACATTCAGCAATATCTTAAGTGAAACATGATTAACTGTGCACCAAAAAGAAAATAAAAGATTGAAAAGATTAAAAAAGATACTTGAAGGCAAGATCAGTCTGAGATCATTGGAAAAACAACAGTTAAAGAGCAAAGTGAAGAGCATGAAACTTGAAATTAAATTCAACAGCTGAAATGGTTTCTGAGGTTCACTAAGCAGCGTATGCCTAAAGTGGACTCAGATGATCAGGATATGGACAACTGCAGTTGGAGGTGAGGGGTTGGGAGCGACACTGATTTGTTTGCCATTTCTGCAGTTATGACAATTGAAGGTTGCCTAGAGTCTCAGTCAAACAGCAGGTGATTTTTATGTGCCTTCCTCTTTGAGCTCTTTTTGGCCAAGAACCCACTCCCTGATAAAACTCAGAACTCCAGAGAGAGGCTATGCATACAATGGCTGCTTTCTGCTGGTCATATACAGATCAAACATATTGTCCTAAAACTAGCAAGTCATGTTTTCCAGTTAGTGACTAGGTTAGTCTCATCTGGGGCACAAACTCATCTGTTAAAAGACTTTTTAGCCAATGGCTAAGATGCCTTCAAATGTTTTTTGTTAATGATTGCAATGAAGTTCTCCATTATATCCATCTTCTCCTTCACTGAGCAAGCTAATAATCTATGACTAGTAATACTTATGGCACACAGTTCCTAAAGTTGTTAAGTGGCAACATTCAATTCCAATCACAGAAAAGGGAAGGGCATCCTGCAAGGTTTAAAAAGATAACGCAAGCTATAGTTTGGAAGTAACTCAGGAGTAGAAAGGAGACAGATGTTCAGAACACCAAAATCCTCATTATCCACAGGAGACAGGAGCACAGACTTCGCGCTGTTATAGAGTCAGATGTACAGCATGGAAACAGACCCTTCGGTCCAACCCATCCATGCTGACCAGATATCCCAACCCAATCTAGTCCCACCTGCCAGCACCCGGCCCATATCCCTCCAAACCCTTCCTATTCATATACCCATCCAAAAGCCTCTTAAATGTTGCAATTGTACCAGCCTCCACCACTTCCTCTGGCAACTCATTCCACACACGTACCACCTGGTGTGTGGAAAAATAGCCCCTTAGGTCTCTTTTATATCTTTCCCCTCTCACCCTAAACCTATGCCCTCTAGTTCTGGACTCCCTGACTCCAGGGAAAAGACTTTGTCTATTTATTCTATCCATGCCCCTCAATTTTGTAGCCTCTAAGGTCACCCCTCAGCCTCCGCGCTCCAGGGAAAACAGCCCCAGCCTGTTCAGCCTCTCCCTTTAGCTCAGATCCTCCAACCCGGGAAACATCCTTGTAAATCTTTTCTGAACCCTTTCAAGTTTCACAACATCTTTCCGATAGGAAGGAGACCAGAAATGCACGCAATATTCCAACAGTCGCCTAACCAATGTCCTGTACAGCCGCAACATGACCTCCCAACTCCTGTACTCAGTACTCTGACCAATAAAGGAAAGCATACCAAACACCTTCTTCATTATCCTATATACCTGCGGCTCCACTTTCAAGGAGCTATGAACCTGCACACCAAGGTCTCTTTGTTCAGCAACACTCCCTAGGACCTTACCATTAAGTGTATAAGTCCTGCTAAGATTTGCTTTCCCAAAATGCAGCACCTCACGTTTACTTGTCAGCCCATTGGCCCATCTGGTCAAGATCCAGTTGTAATCTGAGGTAACCCTCTTCGCTGTCCACTACACCTCCAATTTGGGTGTCATTTGCAAACTTACTAACTGTACCTCTTATGCTCACATCCAAATCATTTACGTAAATGACAAAAAGTAGAGGACCGAGCACCGATCCTTGTGGCACTTCACTGGCCACAGACCTCCAGTCTGAAAAACAACCCTCCACCACCACCCTCTGTCTTCTACCTTTGAGCCAGTTCTGTATCCAAATGGCTAGTTCTCCCTATATTCCATGAGATCTAACCTTGCTAATCAGCCTCCCATGGGGAACCTTGTCGAATGCCTTACTGAAGTCCACATGGATCACATCTACTGCTCTGCCCTCAATCCTCTTTGTTACTTCTTCAAAAAACTCAATCAAGTTTGTGAGACATGATTTCCCACCCACAAAGCCATTTAACTATCCCAATTCAGTCCTTGCCTTTCCAAATACATGTACATCCTGACCCTCAGGATTCCCTCCAACAACTTGCCCACCACTGAGGTCAGGCTCACTGGTCTAAAGTTCCCTGGCTTGTCTTTACCACCCTTCTTAGACAGTGGTATCATGTTTGCCAACCTCCAGTCTTCCGGCACCTCACCCGTGACTATTGATGATACAAATATCTCAGCAAAAGGCCCTGCAATCACTTCTCTAGCTTCCCACAGAGTTCTCGGGTACACCCCTGATCAGGTCCTGGGGATTTATCCACCTTTAACCATTTCAAGACATCCAGCATCTTCTCTAATCTGGACATTTTGCAAGATGTCACCATCTATTTCCCTACAGTCTATATCTTCCATATCCTTTTCCACAGTAAATACTGATGCAAAATATTCATTTAGTATTTCCCCCATTTTCTGTGGCTCCACACAAAGGCCACCTTGCTGATCTTTGAGGAGCCCTACTCTCTCCCTAGTTACCCTTTTGTCCTTAATATATTTGTAAAACCCCTTTGTATTCTCCTTAATTCTATTTGCCAAAGCTATCTCATGTCCCCGTTTTGCTCTCCTGATTTCCCTCAAGTATACTTCTACTTCTTTTATACTCTCAGGATTCACTCGATCTATCCTGTCAATACCTGACATATGCTTCCTTCTTTTTCTTAACCAAACCCTCAATTTCTTTAGTCATCCAGCATTCCCTCTGCCTACCAGCCTTCCCTTTCACCCTGACAGGAATATACTTTCTCTGGATTCTCATTATCTCATTTCTGAAGGATTCCCATTTTCCAGCTGTCCCTTTACCTGCGAACATCTGCCTCCAGTCAGCTTTCGAAAGTTCTTGCCTAATACCGTCAAAATTGGCCTTTCTCCAATTTAGAACTTCAACTTTTAGATCTGGTCTATCCTTTTCCATCACTATTTTAAAACGAATAGAATTATGGTCACTGGCCCCAAAGTGCTCCCCCACTGACACCTTAATTACCTGCCCTGCCTTATTCCCAAGAGTAGGTCAAGTTTTGCAACTTCTCTGGTAGGTACATCCACATACTGAATCAGAAAATTGTCTTGTACACACTTAAATTCCTTTCCATCTAAACCTTTAACACTATGGCAGTCCCAGTCGATGTTTGGAAAGTTAAAATCCCCTACTATAACTACCCTATTATTCTTACAGATAGCTGAGATCTCCTTACAAGTTTGTTTCTCAATTTCCCTGACTATTGGGGGGTCTTTCATACAATCCCAATAAAGGTAATCATACCTTTCTTATTTCTCAGTTCCACCCAACTAACTTCCCTGGATGCATTTCCAGGGATATCCTCCCCCAGCACAGCTGTAATGCTATCCCTAATCAAAAAGGCCACTCACCCCTCCTCTCTTGCCTCCCATTTTATCCTTCCTGTAGGATTTGTATCCTGGAACATTAAGCTGCCAGTCCTGCCCATCCCGGAGCCATGTTTCCGTAATTGCTATGATATCCCAGTCCCATGTTCCGAACCATGCCCCGAGTTCACGTGCCTTCCCTGTTAGGCCCCTTGCATCGAAATAAACGTAGTTTAATTTATTAGTCCTACTTTGTCCCCTGCCTGCCCAACTCATGTCTGTTCTCAGCTCTACCCGTCTCAGATCGATCTCTTTCCTCACTATCTCCCTGGGTTCCCCCCCCACCACATCTTACTAGTTCAAATCTTCCCAAGCAGTTCTAGAAAACTTCCCTGCCAGTATATTCGTCCTCTTCCAATTTAGGTGCAATCCGTCCTTCTTGTACAGATCACTTCTACCCCAAAAGAGATTCCAATGATCCAAAAATGTGAATCCTTCTCCCATACACCAGCTCCTCAGCCATGCATTCATTTGCTCTATCCTCCTATTCCTGCCCTCACTAGCTCGTAGCACTGGGAATAATCCGGATATTACTACCCTTGAGGACGTCCTTTTTGAATTTCTGCCTAACTCTCTGCAATCTCCCTACAGAGTCTCAACCTTTTCCCTTCCAATGTGGACAATGACCTCCTGCTGGCCCCTCTTCCCCATGAGAACATTCTGCACCCTCTGAGACATCCTTGATCCTGACACCAGGGAAACAACACACCATTCTGCTTTTTCTCTGCTGGCCACAGAAACGTCTGTTTGTACCTCTGACTATGGAATCCCCTAACACAATTGATCTCTTGGAAGCAGACGCACCCCGCGTTGCATTAGAGCCAGTCTCAATACCAGAAACTTGGCTGTTTGTGCTACATTCCCCTAAGAATCCATCACCCCCTACATTTTTCAAAACAGCATACCCGTTTGAAATGGGTATATCCACAAAAGACTCCTGCCCTAGGTGCCTACCTCTCTTACCCTTCCTGGAGTTAACCCATCTATATGACTGTATCTGAGACTCTTTCCCCCCCCTTCCTATATCTGCTATCCATCACATACTGTTGCTGTTGCAAATTCCTCATCTCTTCTATCTGTCTCTCCAACCGATCCACTCGATCTGATAAGATTCGCATCCAACAGCATTTCTGGCAGATATAATCCGCAGTAACCCTTAAACTCTCTTTCAACTCCCACATCTGACAAGAAGTACATAACTGCAAAGGCCATTTTTGCTCCTTCACAATCTACAGACCCAGAAAATAACACCATCTTATTCCTCTACAGACATTGCCCCAGCTTAAAATTAATAGCTATGGCTTATATTTTAAGTTTAATCAAGAGACTTATATCCAAAAACATAGTTAAGAAAGAATCCACTATACTCACTGCTGCAGCCTCTCTCAGACAGACTTAAAGCAACAATTAACTTATCTGATTCTGTGCTGTGAACTTCACCCAAGTTCCTCCAAGATTAGTTGTGAATTTCACTGTTTCTTCATTTCCCCAGATGCACTCTGACGTTCAGCGATACACAAATTCAAACAGCAAACGCGCTAACTGTGCAGGTTCTCTCTCTCCTGCACTGTCTTCACCAGGTACTTCCTTTGTGTGCTCTTCTCCCTTTTAAACTGCTGTTGTTCTGACTTTTTTTTCCCAAAAGTTCCAAAACAATGCAACAGCATATAAAACAGTAATTGCTGCTCCTGGAATTCAAGGAAATCACCTCCAGCACTTAAAATACCTCAAAAAAAAAAGCAACTCTTACAGCCAGAAATTTTTTCCCGTCCTCCATCTGTTATCATTCCAACATAACTGACACTGTGAAGGACTGAGGAATCAGACCAATGAGAGAGATGGGGTCTGGGGCTGACCTCTTAAATACATAGATAACGAGGAGTGTAGTATGTGAAGGAGACAGGAGACTACATGTTCTAAGTGCTCATTTTATATAGGCCTACATATGTATAGGTTATAATTATGCAATAATGCACTGGTTTGAAAAGGCTGAATAGATTTGCTTCAATTTAAAACTGCTTTGATCTTTTAATGAGCCCTATTTTGAAGTGAATCCATGAAGTCGTATTCAATGGCAGCATTCTATCACGCACAATGGTTATTTTGAAAGTTTGTGAAGTCAGAGAGTATTTAATTAAGTGCTGTTGGAGTGTGCACATATCCATCCATTCTGAATGGATGAAAGGTAAACAAAAAGCATCGAGCATATCTGACAGCCATGCATATTCTGCACTAACAACTAATCATAATTACTGATCTCTGCAAAATCAGGACATTTTCTACATTAGCTTATTTGGGGCAATCAGCATCACTAACAGATGTAAAACAATTCTTTTCAATGGTTCATAGAAAAGTTCCGTGGTCTCCAGTGCGACAGTTGTAACAAATACCAGGACTGAAACACAGCAGTTCACCACTTTTCTGCTTTTTGCGCCTTGGTCAATTTTGTATTCATGGTACTATTTGTCCCTTTAGCTCGCTCACAGGTTTCTTCTTCAGTACTAAAAGACCATGCAGAGTTGTTATTGTGCATGTCCTTATTACCCCTCTGTTACTTATTCAAATAACAGAATCAAGTTCATTAAACACAATTTGCCTTCAGGAAATCCATGGTTGTTTTAATTTATTTGCTCATGCTTTTCCAAATGTCAAGCGTAAAAACAACAACTGAGACAGTTTTCTGAATGTAACAGATAAGGAAATGTGCAGTTTCATTATAAAATGCATTGTGAGCTTTTTGGTATTGTAGTGGAACATTTAGGGTAATATGCATTTCAGTTCATATCAAGTTCCTTTATTCAATTGTTTTGGCATAATCTTTTTGGCAAGTATGTCCTGAGAAGTCTGTTCTTTATGAAGAACATTAGAAGTAGCTGTCAGAAATTTGTCTTGTTAGGGAGAGTCTTGAACTGCCTTGGAACTGCTAGCATGGTTTGTTGCCATGTTCCCCCAAGACATTGTGCAAACATTTGGAACTGGATGTAGGTTTGCTTCTTCAAGTATAATTTTGTCCTGTACTATTGTTTCTACCAACCATATTAGGCTGAGTGGAGTGTGGTAGCAGGCTGGCATTTAGTAGCACAACCAAATGGGAACTTTCATGAGTGTGCCCATGGATCTGCTGCCCTTGTTCTTCTACGTAGTAGAGGTCACAGGTTTAAAAAGGTGCTATTGGAGGAGCCTTGGTGAGTCATTGCAGTCTATTTTGGAGATGGTACACACTACTCCCACTGAGCATTAGTAACGAAGGGAGGGAACATTGAAAGTTGCGGCTTGGTGCCAATCAAGTGGATTTTAGTCTGGGTGGTGTCAAGTCTTGCTCACTTGACCTGACGCTGAGATGCTGTAGGGTCCAGCATCAATGTTAATGATTCTGTGAGGAACTCCTTTCTGACTGTTTTTCAATGTACCACCAATTCTGGTCTGTCTGTCCTGCAACCAAGACTGGCCAAACATCAGGATACTGGTGGCGACATTTGGGGACAATAATTCATGAAAATTTGACAGGCAGCTCTTTGGAGTTGGGCTGAAACAGAAAAACAACTTTCCACTAATCTATTGTTAGTTTTCAATTTCTGTTGTTAAAATGTCTGTTACTTATTTTGATTTTAATGAACAGGTTATGTTTGTATTGTATTCCATGAAAAACATGTAATCACTGTACTAATTTTGTTCAAGTTTGAATTCTTGATCCTGCAATAACTGCTCCACTAAAATAAGCCTCAAATGATTCTAAGTCGTTTATGAAGTAGTATTTGATCAGTTAGATGTTTACATCGAATTTCACAATACATAATTTGAGTGTTGATCACAAATTAAGATTTATGGATCAGCTCTTCAAGCATAATCAAATCTTCTGTTTCTATTTCCAGCTTAATCAGAACACCATTTAGGTTAGCAAAATGATTAGCAATTTTTGCTTGAGCAACCTTTCCAAAAGCATGTATCGGCAAGTATTTTCAGCAAAAAAATTTCAGTTGTGTTCTGCAAGAAAAAAGGACAGTGCAGGACACAAAACAATGTACAAAATCTAAATGGACCAAAAAAAGTTATATAATGTAAAAAAAATGCTGTAACATTTTTAATATACTAATATCCAATGAATAAGAGACAAGAAAATGGAAACAACATTTTTGCAGATGTGCTGTAATAACTTTCCTGGCAATTATCCCACTTACCATAATAGAACTCAAACCACAAACAATATATTAAGTTTTCTGTGCAACCCAAGCATTCCCTCAATTTTCTCCAGATGCACAATGTTGACTGTAAAGCACATTGGGACATTTGTTTGCAATAAAAGCTGCCAACAATTGCAAGTCTTGCTTTCATTCGATAAAAAGAAATAAAACTGATTGTTGTAAACCCTCAATGCACAAGAATGCAATGATTCTAAAACACTCAAAATAGATATAGCTAGAAAACAATTAGAATTTTTGCACATGAATACATATAACCAACTTTTATAATTATAATATCAAAAGCTGTGGTTCCAAATCTCTAGCGAGTTTTGAAGCTCAGGTTGAGGTTCTGGATGGAGGTTTGCTTGCTGAGCAGTAAGATTCATTTTCAGATGTTTTGTCACCATACTAGGCAACATCTTCAGTGAGCCTCTGGATGAAGCACTTCCAGCTCAGCAAGCAAACCTACATGCAGTTCCAAATGTTTGCACAATGTCTTGGGGGAACATGGCAACAAACCATGCTAGCAGTTCCAAGGCAGTTCAAGACTCTCCCTAACAAGACAAATTTCTGACAGCTACTTCTAATGTTATTCATAAAGAACAGACTTCTCAGGACATATTTGCCAAAACGATTATGCCAAAACAATTGAATAAAGGAACTTGATATGAACTGAAATGCATATTACCCTAAATGTTCAACTACAATACCAAAAAGCTCATAATGCATTTTACAATGAAACTGCACATTTCCTAATCATATTACATTCAGAAAACTGTCTCAGTTGTTTTCTTTTTCTAGCAAATATCAAAACTGATTACAGGGTACATACAAGCTCAAAAACTCTGTTCAAACAAAGGACTGACAGATATCTTGGATATTTGTATTCTGTTACAATGAGTTATTTTGCTTATCCAAGTGGGAGGATGTTATCATCAAGATCAGAATACTTTAATTCTTCATTTTCTTTCTTGTTCCCTACTTTTTCTTATCATTTCTGAATAACCAAAAGTGGCTCAGTGAATAGCACTGCCGTCTCACAGCGGCAGGGATGAGTTCAATTCCAGCCTCTGGCATCTGTGTGGAGTTCATACATTCTCCCCATGTCTGCATGGGTTTCCTCCAGGGGCTCCTTTTCCTCCCACAGTACAAAGATGTGCAGGTTGGGTGGATTGACCATGCAAAATTGCCCACAGTGCCCGGGGATGTGAAGGTGAGGTGGGTGAACTATGGGGAATGAAGGATAGCTGGATGAGTCTGGGTGGGATGTCCTTCAGAGGGTTGGTGTGGACTCGAAGGGCCAAACAACCTACTTCCACATTTGAATCATAGGATCCCAGATTGGAGAGATTCTATGATTCAAAGTTAGATATCCAGGAGAAAAATATTTGAATAGTCTCAGTGACACACGGAACTTTAAATCTTAAAACCACAACTTTTCATCAGGCAAAACTGTCCTAGGGGCCTAGATATTGAAGTTCAAAACAAAATTAGAAACTGGCAAAGTGCTTTTTATTACTTCAAAAGCCAACTCTGTCCAGCAAATTTTATTTTCCTGAGTCAAGGCTGAACCTTCTCAAAAGGTCAAATACTTTAACATCTGGCAAATGATTGGAACTGTAAGCATGCAATCAGGTTGTACAGCCAGTCATTAGACTAGGTTTTGCATACCAAATGGAAATTTGTCTCAGACAACTGTTAATCCAGACATTGCCCTTTCCCAAGATCTTTGCTAAAAACCAGATGTAAAAAGGTACATTACAACAAGCTGTGCTTAACATTATTGACAGCTGAAGCAGAGTTTCTGGAATAAGATGCTGCTGTTACTTTTAACAAGAACTCTTCCAAATCCATTGCACTGGCAAGCGTTGTAGCTGCAATTTCACAGTGAAACAGCTTTGAAGTCAATGAAGCATGCAAAAATTCATTTCAGAAATATTCTGGCTCCCTTTTAGAAATCCTTCCTAAGACCTAGCAAAGAGCAAGAAATAGTATTCTCCAACAGTAGTTATATATTTTAAACATAATTACCTCTGGCCTAATTTGAACAATGTGAAAGAGCAGTTAAGTTTCTATTATACAAGTTGAAAAAAAATCAGGTGGGACAAAAGTAGAAAAAAAATTGCATGTCATTTTACACTGCCTCACTCAATTTCTTGGTTCTTTCAACAGTGCATATTCTGAAAAAAAAGGACAAAAAAAAGTGAGATCAAACAGCTATCAGAAGACGAAAGGGAAATGAAAACGAAAGCCAAATATGGAGTGTGCTGAGAACCATGCATTCATCCAGCACCTTTTTGGTCTTTCTGACATCTTTGGGAGCAAAGAGAAAAAAAAAGCACAGATTAAATCTAAAAGTTAGGCTATATATTTCTCCTACTTCATATTAAGAACATAGGATAGAATACACCTATTGATGAAATTTTAAATGGCAACACTAGACAGGATAAAATCTTGTACATATCTAAACATAACTGAAGTATTAGACTAATTTAATGTGACATGCTTAATTATTAGAAAAAGTATGAAAATATTGAGTGTTCAAATCTGATCAGTACAGCTTATTTTGTACTGTTAAGATACTGGAAATGAAGAATTTCCCAGACAGCAGAGAATTGATTCATCCCAAGTGTCAAATACACTGGGGATATTTTTCACACAAACAGGATGCACCATTACCACAACAGTATACACAGTTTATCCCAGGAGTACAAAGATATACCTAAAATCCATGAAAAGTAAAAGGAATGAATAGTGATAGAGATGTACAGCACAGAAATAGACCTTTCAGTCCAACTCCGCTATGCCATCCAGATATCTTAGGTAAATCTAGCCCCATTTGCCAACATTTGGCCCATATCCCTCCAAACCTTTCCTATTCATATACCCATCAGATGCCCGTTAAAATGTTGTAATTGTACCAGCCTCTATCAATTCCTCTGGCAGCTCATTCCATACACGCACCACTCTCTGCGTGAAAAAGTTGCCTCTCAGCAAAAACGTATGCCCTCTAGTTTTTGACTCTCCCACCCCAGGGAAAAGACCTTGTCTAATTATCCTATCCATACCCTTCATGATTTTATAAGCCTCTAAAAAGCTCACTCTCAGCTTACAATACTCCAGGAAAAATAGCCCCTGCTATTCAGCCTCTCCCAATAGCTCAAACACTCCAAACCCAGCAAACCTTGTAAACCTTGAAGATTCCTCAACCAGAATTCAAATAAATCATTGGAATTTTTTTTTCCCTCAATGCCATTTAGTAAACCTGGCTCTAATCAAAGGAGAAATTATAATTTCCCACATTATGACACTTTGTAAAATCCACCCAAGACAGTTAACTGAAGTTATTTACCATAAATGTGCACATCAGCTTTCCTAATGCTTAATGCATTAAGTTCCTGGAGACACGTCAAAAAATGACTGTTTGGAAGACAGAGTTTACATCCTTCAGAAAGAAGTTGCTCATTGATTGTAAAAGCACTTTTCAAGCAACCAAAATCAGATGAATGTGTAAATCTGTGAATTCAGCGAGTTGTTATAACTATCTGTGGCACTATATCTGCCACAAACATCTGGTGATGTTCAATAGTAGACAGAGGTACTGAACAGCTATCAGGTCAATGGAGAGAAACTCTACAATCAAATATTTTGTTATTACCAATTTTCTTGGCCAGCATCTATAGTCACATTTAGGCAAGTTGTGTCACGAACACCTATTGACTGCAAAAAAGGGGGAAAAAACTGTCTACATAAACCATTCATTTTGTTGTGATATGGCCTAACTATGGTTAGTGAAGGAACCAAATTCCTATGTTAGTGGACTAGTGAGAAAGTACTAAATGGAGATACAGTAATCTTTCGAGCTGTACTGCATTTGCAATTACAGAGTTTTGGCCTTGAAACCAACAATACCATCCACAGCAGTCTGAGATAAAAAAAAGGAGCTCCATTCTTTGAAAGTAACAAAAAAGATACCCTGAATATTTGCCTTTCTAGCATATCACAGCTGGTCAGGCAAAACTGTAGTCAATAGCAAATAAAATACTAATTCCAGACCTAATGTTATGCAAACAATTAGAAATGTACAAAGAATTATATGAAAGAGTAATTCAAACTATTGCTCAAACTTCTGAAAAGCATGAACTCATCAAGGATAGCATACTGACATCAACCACCTGGTGCAGTGCAACTAATTAAAATGAGAAACAAGGCAATTGATTTCCCTCACTCAAATTTATCTAGAATACAAATCTATCCTATCAAACAATCTTTTAGCACTCTGTTAGGTGCTTTGATTATAACCTCAATGTTCTATGCCATAGAACATAGAACAATACAGCACAGAACAGGCCCTTCGGCCCACGATGTTGTGCCGAACTTTTGTCCTAGCTTAAGCACCCATCCATGTACCTATCCAATTGCCGCTTAAAGGTCACCAAAGATTCTGACTCTGCCACTCCCACAGGCAACGCATTCCACGCCCCCACCACTCTCTGGGTAAAGAACCTACCCCTGACATCCCCCCTATACCTTCCACCCTTCACCTTAAATTTATGTCCCCTTGCAACACTCTGTTGCACCTGGGGAAAAAGTTTCTGACTGTCTACTCTATCTATTCCTTTGATCATCTTATAAACCTCTATCAAGTCACCCCTCATCCTTCGCCGTTCCAACGAGAAAAGGCCTAGCACTCTCAACCTATCCTCGTACGACCTATTCTCCATTCCAGGCAACATCCTGGTAAATCTTCTCTGCACCCTCTCCAAAGCTTCCACATCTTTCCTAAAGTGAGGCAACCAGAACTGCACACAGTACTCCAAATGTGGCCTAACCAAAGTCCTGTACAGTTGCAACATCACTTCACGACTCCTGAATTCAATCCCTCTGCTAATGAACGCCAGTACACCATAGGCCTTCTTACAAGCTCTATCCACCTGAGTGGCAACTTTCAAAGATCTATGAACATAGACCCCAAGATCCCTCTGTTCCTCCACCTCA
This sequence comes from Chiloscyllium plagiosum, assembly GCF_037043375.1. Taxonomy (NCBI): domain Eukaryota; kingdom Metazoa; phylum Chordata; class Chondrichthyes; order Orectolobiformes; family Hemiscylliidae; genus Chiloscyllium; species Chiloscyllium plagiosum. The sequence continues at coordinate 26,032,611 of NW_028270168.1, forward strand.
CTAAGAACCCTACCGTTAACCCTGTATTCCGCATTCTTATTTGTCTTTCCAAAATGGACAACCTCACACTTGGCAGGGTTGAACGCCATCTGCCACTCCTCAGCCCAGCTCTGCATCATATCTAAGTCTCTTTGCAGCCGACAACAGCCCTCCTCACTATCCACAACTCCACTAATCTTCGTATCATCTGCAAATTTACTGACCCACCCTTCGACTCCCTCATCCAAGTCATTCATAAAAATTATAAACAGCAGAGGACCCAGAACTGATCCCTGTGGAATTCCACTTGTAACTGGGCTCCAGGCTGAATATTTGCCATCTACCACCACTCTCTGACTTCGACCAGTTAGTCAGTTTTCTATCCAATTAGCCAATTGGTCTGTCTTGTAGCATAAACTCTCAAAAGCAGACAACTATAGGCCAGTTAGCTTGTCATCTATTTTTGGGGAAAGTGTTAAGAAACTGTTTTAAAAGATACAATAACAGATCATTTGAAAATAAAAAATATAATCAATAATTTAGCAGGACTTCATAAAGGGGAAATCATGCCTGACAAATTTATTAGAATCTTTTTAGGTGGAAACATGCAGTAGATAAAGAGGAACTAATTGATGTAATATACTTATATTTCATAAATTACCCTATTGGTAATAAAGTAGCACACCTTTAGCTACTTAAAAGCCCATGGTGGTGGAGCAGTATATTAGCGAGAGCGAGAGCAAAAAAAGGGTGGCAACCTGTAACTAGTGTAGTGCCATAGGGACCAGCGCAGGGGCCACAAGTATTCACTACATTTATAAATAAATGACTTGGATGAGGTGAGCGAATGGTACTATTGCTCGATTTGTGAAGGATACAAAAAAAGGTGGGAAATAAAGTATGATGATGTACAGATCTGCATGAATCACAAAACTTGCATCCAAGTATACTGAGAAGGCAAACAGAATTCTGGCCTTTATTTCAAAGGGAATTGAGTACTGAAATTGGATTTCTTGCAAAAACTACACAAGGCACTAGTCAGACCACACCTGGAATAGCGTGAACAATTTTGCCTCCCTTTAATCGAAAAGGGAGACTTTTCTGGATTTGAAAGCAGACTAGAGAAGGTTCACTAGGTTGATTCAAGGTATGGAAAGATTTTCTTCTAAAGAGGGATTGAGCAGGTTAGGTTTATACACACTGGTGTTTATCATAGTTAAGACATACAAAATTCTTAGGGGCTTAACAGGATAGGTATGGAGAGATTGTTCCTCCTTGTGAGGTAGTCTAGGACCTATTTAAGACAGGAGGAATTTCTTCAGAAGGTAGTGAACTGATGGAATAATCTATGAAAGCTGGAGAGGCAGTATCATTAAATAAGTCTGGAAGACAGATTTTTAAATCAGTAAGGAATCAAGGATTATAGCAAAAATGCAGGATAGAGCAATGAGGATTATCCAATCAACAACATTTTTACTGAATTGAGGAGCAGACCTGATGGGCTGAATGGTCTACTTCTGCTACCATGTCCTTTGGTGTTCAGTGAGAGGCTTTACTAACAAAAGAGCTCTAGGATTGGCTTGACAAGTGTGCAGAGAATGCAAGACACTGCCAGGAAAAGCCACAGAACATACATTGACACTCTTGACAATACAAATTTAATGATTAAGATATTATACTGTAGCTTGCATGGGATATTTTGGACCATTTGCTGACAAATTGAATATAGAGAAATATATTACAAACAGAACCGGAAATGATATTACCCACCTTAAGACCGATAAACAGAAAGTGGGACATAACACCAGAGCTTCACTGGAGACTCACTAATGATGTTACCTAGCATGGTGACAAAACATCTGAAATCAAACCTTCCACTTAGCAAGCAAATTTACATTCAGAACCTCAACCTGAGCTGCAAATCTTCCCAAAAGAAATCGTATTTTGCTTTTCTTTGATATGCTTCATGCATGTGACTACATAGGCATGAGTGAGTCATTAACTAATGAACACACAACCTGTCAGCTTTGTAGCCAAATCATCACAGAGCAGAGTTAACATATGATTATCAATAGGGTAATCAGAAATAAGAGAAAGAAGGGGGAAGCAAATAATTCTCAACAGTAATACATTTCAAAATACAAACAAGGCAGCAGTAAGTTTTTTTTGCGAGAGGGGAGGTGAGAATAACATCTTTTATTCCCCTGTTAATTTTAAATCTTTGAGAGAAGGCCAGATTATATGGCTGCTTCTCAAATTTAGAAACAGGATTGTAACAAATTCTTTTCTGGTCTTTGAAGGTTTATATATTTTACATTTGAAAAAGGTGACAGTCATTGTTTACTTGTTTAGAAACAAAGCCAAGGAAAGCTTTGAGCTACATCAACAAGATTACACCATTTGTTGTTACGATTTACAGCAGAATACTTATCCTTACTAATAGTTTCACTATACAGTTCTGAAATACTACAGCTTTAAGGCAATCCTTTTAGATTGGTGACAGATCAAAGTACCTGCATTGCCCATCCTTCTTGTCCTGATATCATGGTAAGCTTTATCCGGAACAAAAGCATATGTTAATGGGCGGCAAAGGTTTTAAGTGGATTATGATTGAACAGCAATAAGGAAATGCCAAATTACGTCCAATTTGGGACGATGTTCTAGATTTACTACTAATGTCCTCCTTTGTGATTGTGGTAGAGTGTGAGGTGGTGTTTAAATGCAGTTGCCACTGTTTTTTTTAGCAGCGGAGGTGGTGGGTAGAATGCAGGCACTAAGGCAAAAATTAAGCAGACTGCTGTTCCTGGACAGGGCTCAAGTCCATCAAACATTGTCGCAGCTTTATATTATGCATTGTCTCACATTTGAGCATTGTAAAACGGTACAGAAACCCCAGGGAATGAGACACTGAATACTGAATGACTCATTCTCCATGCTACTGAAGCTGCAAAGTCAACATGTCTTGTTCAGTTCTGTCTCCAGGCAATGATGTACCAACCCACTACCCCAATTCAGGACATTATCAGTGAAGATTTTGGCCATCTGAGAGTGTGTATTGGGTAAGAGCAAGTAGGGAAAGCCAAGAACTTGCAGTTAACAATTGGAGGCGAGGGGAATGGATTAACAAGGTGGAAAAGCATCCAGTATGTAGAGCCATTTAACAATATTGGTAGCATGCAAGGTCAGTTTAACAAGGTGAGAAGTATTCATTGTGTGAAGCCAGTTAAGGTTAAGAACATTCATTGTGTAACACCAGATAGCTTAATCTTTGCTATTGACATTCGCCTATTTTAATGGTCACCCAATCAATATGTATGTTGCCTTATCTGGATGCTCCTCCCTGTAATTCATTAAGAAACTGTTTTTTCAGAGAAGACCAAGAACTTCTGTCTCTGTGCACGTGGGCGATCATTCTCTCTCTCCTTCCAGGGCCTGGAATAAAGATGAAGGAGGTAAAACTATACTGTGTCTCTCAGCATTTTGCTTTGACTGGGGCGGGCGGGCGGGCAGGCAAATGGGACAACAAAAAGGAGGAGTGTTAAAGGTGAAGGAAGACTATTTCACCTTTTCTTCAGAGAAAGTCATCCCCAGGTACTAAAACCCAGAGGGCTTGGACCAAGAACTAAGGAAGATTCTAACAACAAAAAATAGACAAAAAGAACTGATGCTGGAAATTCGAAACCAAACAGAAACTTCTGGGGGAAAAAATACAACAGAACCTTGATCAGAACGGCCGAGAAGTGCCAGATGGTGTTTAATTTAGATAAATGTGAGGAGGTGCATTTTGGAAAGGCAAATCAGGACAAGACTTATATACTTAATGGGAAGGTCCTGGTGAGTGTTGCTGAACAAAGACCTTGGAGTGCAGATTTATAGTTCCTTGAAAGTGGAGAGACAGGTAGACAAGATAGTGAAAAAGGTATTTAGTATGCTTGCCTTTATTAGTGAGTGCATTGAGTATATGGGAGGTCATGTTGCAGCAGTACAGAACATTGGTGAGGCCACTATTGGGTTGCTGCCTGCTATAGGAAGGAGGTTGTGAAACTTGATAAGGTTCAGAAAAGATTTATAAAGATGTTGAATGGGCTGAAGAGTTGAGCTAGAGGGAGAGGTGGAATCAGCTGGGGCTATTTTTTCCTGGAGCGGAGACTGTTGGGGATGACCTTATAAAAGATTTATAAAATCCTCACGGGCATGGGTAAAGTGAATTAGATTAGATTAGATTCCCACACAGTGTGGAAACAGGCCCTTCAGACCATCGAGTCCCCACCGACCCGCCAAAGAGCAACCTACCCAGACCCATTCCCCTACATTTAGCCCTGCGCCTAACACTACGGGCAATTTTGCATGGCCAATTCACCTAACCTGCACATCTTTGGACTGTGGGAGGAAACTGGAGCACCCGGAGGAAACCCACGCAGACACGGGGAGAACATGAAAACTTCACACAGACAGTTGCTCGAGGCAGGAAATTAACCCGGGTCCCTGGAGCTATGAGGCAGCAGTGCTAACCACTGAGCTACTGTGCCACCTAGAATAGCCAAGGTCTTTTCTCCACGGTAGGAGAATGCATCTAAAACTAGAAGGTATAGGTTTTAGAGGAGAGGGGAAGATTTAAAAGGGACCCAAGAGGCAACGTTTTCACACAGAGTGCTGTGCGTATAGAACAAGCTGCCAGGGAAGTGGTGGAGGTTGGTAAAAGTACAATATTTAAAATACATTGTATGTGTACACTAATAGGAACGCTTTACAGGGATATGGGCCAAATACTGGCAAATGGGACTGGATCAATTTAGAATATTTGGGTGGCATGGGCGAGTTGGACCGAAGAGTCTGATTCCATGCTGCACAACTCTGACTGTACAACTCAGGTGTGGCAGCATCTTTGGAGAGAAATCAGAGTTAACATTTTGGGTCCAGTGACCCTTCGTAAGAACAGATGCTGCCAGATCTGCTTAGATTCCGATTTGTTTTTAAGATTCTAACTAACTCTCCTTTAAAAATATTCAAGGACTCTTTCCTAAAAAAGGTAATGGAAGCAGAGTCACAAAGACAGATGACCCTCAGAAAATGTTTCAACGGTCAAAAGATTTTAAAATAGTCATCCCTAGTTCTCGAGTCTCCAATAATTAAAAAACATTTTCTCCACATCTACCTTGTCAAGACCCTAAAGGATCTTAGATGTTGCAATTAAGATACCGGTCATTCTTTTAAACCCTGGCAGGTACAAGCCTAGTCTGTCCATGGCCTACCCCTCCATTTTTACAGAGCGGTGAGGAGAGAGGATAGAGAGAACAGATGGCTGCCAGGAAGGGAGAGCGCAAGAACAATTTTTAAAGGAGCAGCAGAGGGAGAGGCCACAGCAAGGAGCAGAGGGCTGCCGGATATATATTTGGGCAGCCGCTGAATCCCGAGACACGACACGTGTAGTGTCTCCCACCCGCCCTGTTGTTCTAACAGAAAAAAAAAGGACTCTCGGGTTTTGCTAAGATTAGGTGTTCCAATTGATATTTCTCATGTATCATGACTGATTAAAAGTTTACTATTAGTTTAGTTGAATAAGACCATAGAGAAGTACTAGAAATTATTTGACTCAAATTTGTATAAATTAATTAACTAGGAAGAGATAGCTGGACAGGTGATGTACTGAAGCGGTATGATGTGGGAGCTGGCTGATCACATCTACAGCAAGTGGTGGTTATTGGAAGAACTCCGGATCAGAATTGATGATCTGGAATCTGAGCTTCAAATACTGCAGCACATCTGGGAGGGGGAAGAGTTACCTGGACGCTTTGTTTTAGGAGGCAGTCACACCTGGTAGATTAAGTAATTCAAATTCAGTTAGTGATCAGGGGCAACAGGGTGTGATTGCAACTGAGGCAGGCAGGAGGATCCTAAATTCAGGAGTGGAGGAGCCTCAGCCCTTGACCTTGCCCAACAGGTATGAAATTTTTGCTCCCTGTATGGATGAGGAAAAGGGCTGTGTACAGGATTAGCCAGCAGACCACAGCACCATGGTGCAAAAGGCCATCCAAGAGGGGGAGTATAAAAACAAGTAGTTGTTTCAGGCGATTCTATAATTAGAGGGACAGATAGTATCCTATGCAAGTTAGGTCAGGAATCCCGCTTGGTGTGTTACCTGCCCGGTGCCAGGTTGCAGGACATCTCCAACCAGCATGAAAGGATATTGGAGCAGGAGGGAGAAGATCCAGTTGTTGTGGTCCATATTGGCACTAACAACATAGGCAAGGCCAGGAAGAAGGACCTGTCTGGCAATTATCAAGCACTAGGAAAGAAACTGAAGAACACGTCCTCTAGGGTCATTATCGCTGGATTACTGCCCGAGTCATGTGCTAATTGGCAAAGGGATAAGAAAATTAGGGAAGCAAACACGTGGCTAAGAGATTGGTGTGGGAAAGAGGTATTCCATTTCATGGGATATTGGCATCAGTTTAGGAACCGGGTAGGTCTGTACCAATGGGATGGTCTCCACCTGAACCGATCTGGAACTAGAGTTCTGGCAAAAAGGATAAATAGGGCTGTCACTAGAAGTTTAAAGTTGTGAGACAGGGAGAAGGGAAAGCAACAGATAGTCTGGAGTCAAGTAGAAAGATAAGCAGTAGGTTAGCATGTGTGCAGGGTTTAAGTTCGTGGCAGACTGGGAATGAAGCAAAAAAAAAAAGGATGGATAACTTAAGACATATTACTAGAGATGTTGGAAATCATGAGGATAAGAAAGTTAGCATTAAGGCACTTTACCTGAATGCCCATAGTATTCGTAACAAAGTAGATGAATTAACGGCACATATCATCATGAATGACTATGATGTCATAGGCATCACAGAGACGTGATTGCAGGGGGTTCAGGACTGGCAGTTAAACCAACCAAGAATTTACAACTTATCAAAAAGACAGGGAAGTGGGCAGAGGGGGCGGGGTTGCCTTGTTAAGAATGAAATTAAATCTATGGCACTGAACGACAGAGGGTCAAGTGATGTGGAGTTTGTGTGGGTGGAGTTGAGGGATTACAACTACAAACAAAACACAATAGGAGTGTTGTCCAGTCCTAACAGTGGTCAGGACGAGGGGTGCAAGTTGTACCAGGATAGGGCACATCAGAAAGGCAAGATCATGATGATCACGAGGACTTCAAACTGCAAGTGGACTAGGTGAATAATGCTGCCAGTGGATCGAAAGAAAGGGAATTCAGGAATGCTTACAAGATGGCTTTTTGGAACAGCTTGTTAATGGAGCCCACAAGGGAGCAGGCTATTCTGGACTTTGGCTCATTACATTGAACTGACATTATAAAAGATCTTAAAGTTAGGGAACACTGAGGAGGCAGCGATCATAATATGGTAGGAGTTCAGTCTGCAATTTGAAAGAGAGAAGGCAAAAATCAGATGTAATTGTGTTGCTGGAAGGCAAGTGATGGGAGATAAAGAAATAGCTGAAGAACTTAAATACTTTGCGTCAGTTTTCAAAGTGAAAGACATGAGTACTATCCCAACAATTAAGGAGAGTCAGGGGACAGACTGGAGTATGGTAGCCATTACAAAGAATAAAGTGCTAGTAAAGCTAAAAGGTCTAAAAATTGATAAATCTCCCGGCCCTGATAGGCTACATCCTCGAGTTCTGAGGGAGGTGGCTGAGGAAATAGCGGAGGCTTTGGTTGTGATCTTTCAAAAAAGTCACTGTAGTCAGGGGAAATCCCAGATGATTGGAAAATGGCTATTGTAACCCCCTTGTTCAAGAAAGGATCAAGACAAAAGATGGAAAATTATAGGCCGAATAGCATAAACTCAGTTGTTGGTAAAATTCTAGAATCCATTGTTAAGGACGAGATTTCTAAATTCTTCGAAGTGCCAGGTCAGATTAGAACAAGTCAGCATGAATTTAGTAAGGGCAGGTCGTGCCAGACAAACCTCTTAGAATTCTTTGAAGAGGTAACAAGTAGGTTAGACCAGGGAAACCCAGTGGATGTTATCTGCTGAGGGCCCTTGGCATTCGAGGTGAGCTACTGGCATGAATTGAGGATTGGCTGTCTGACAGAAGGCAAAGAGTTGGGATAAAAGCTTCTCTTTTGGAATGGCAGCTGGTGACAAGTGGTGTCACACAGGGTTCACTGTTAGGGCTGCAGCTGTTCACTTTATGATCTGGATGAAGGGACTCGGGGCATTCTGGTGAAGTTTGCCGATGATACGAAGTTAGCTGGACAGACAGGTAGTACGGAGGAGGTGGGGAGGCTGCAGGAAAATTTAGACAGTTTAGGACAGTGGTCCGGGAAATGGCTGACGAAATTCAACGTGAGCAAGTGCGAGGTCTTGCACTTTGAGAAAAAAAAGAATACAGGCATGGACTATTTTCTAAACAGTGAGAAAATTCATAAAGCCAAACTATAAGGGATCTGGGAGTGCTAGTCCAAGATTCTCTAAAGGTTAACTTGAAGGTTGAGTCCGTGATTAAGAAAGCGAATATAATGCCATTTATCTCAAGGGAGTTGGAATATAAAAGCAATGATGTGCTTCTGAGACTTTATAAAGCTCTGGTTAGGCCCCATTTAGAATACTGTCCAATTCTGGACTCCACAACTCAGGAAGGACATATTGACACTGGAGCATATCTAATGGAGATTCACACGGATGATCCCTGGAATGGTAGGACTAGCATATGATGAATGGCTGGAGATCCTGAGATTGTATTCATTAGTGTTGACAAGGTTGAGGGGAGATCTAATAGAAACTTACAAGATAATGCATGGCTTAGACAGGGTGGACGCAGGGGAGTTGTTTCTATTAGGCAGGGAGACTAGGACCTGTAAGCACACCTTAGAATTACACGGAGTCAACTTTGAACAGAAATGAGGAGACATTTCTTCACCCAGACAGTGATGGGCCTGTGGAATTCATTGCCACGGAGGACAGTGGGGCCGGGACTTTAAATGTCTTCAAGGCAGAGATTGATAAAGTCTTGATCTAGTAAGGAATTAAGGGCTACGGGAAGAATGCGGGTAAGTGGAGTTGAATTGCTCATCAGCCATGATTAAATGGAGGATTGGACTCGATGGGCCGAATGGCCTTACTTCCACTCCTATGTCTTATGTTCCCTCATTGGAAAACCATAAGAATGCCAGATATTAATTTAGTAAACCTTCCCTGAACTGCTTCCAATTTGTATTTATGTTTTTCCTGAAATAAGGCAACCACCACTGTGCACAGTACTACAGATACAATCTCGCCAGTGTCCTGTATAACATCTCTACTTTTCTATTGAGCTCCCCCGTGATAAACGGAAACCTTGTTAATTTCCTTAATTACTTGCTCTACCTGAAAGTACAACCAATCCCACTTCTGATCTTCTAAACAAAAATACTGTCAAGGAAGGAGATTAAAATGGTTGGAACAAGGACACTGCACTGAAGAAATCCAATGGTGTTGATCTGAGACTACAAAGATTGCTGCAGTTGTGATCAATCTGCCTTGTGTCAGCCATGACTCCTGTAACTGAATGATGCAACACCTTGACTTTGTTGAAGTTTTATGTTACAACCAAATGTTAGCTCAATGCTCTTAGAGCATCTTCTTCAGTCAAGGCTGTATGAAGATTTGCAGCACAATGATGCTAACAACATCACAACCGAGTATCACCTGAGCAAGTGACCAGTGAAAACATAAACCAAGTGGCTCCTCTCACAATTCAGATAATTGACAATGAGGAAGGAATTTGCCAAAATTCAAACTTGCTTTCCTTGTGGATGGGCTGTTGTCTGATATTACCAATGTCATGACTAGGCAACAGTTTTAGATTGCTTGCAGATATTCTCACTGCCATATTGTTGGGCACCACTATAATTGTTACATATAGTCTGTTCAAGGACTTTTGAAAACTACAATAACTGAGCAGAGTTAGCTGGAGATTAGCATTCAAGGTGATGGGATAGTTAAAAACTTAAATGAATGCAGGACTGAATCAGCTGTAATATTTCCATAGCTGAAATGTCCACCAGTACACAAGAGACTTAAAAATGAAAAGTCAAGTACTAGAGAGCTTCACCTTCAGAAGAATAGAAAAGTCAAAATAACAGACTGCAGGCACCAAAAAGAACAAAGGAGAAAGTGAGGACTGCAGATGCTGGAGATCAGAGCTTAAAAATGCGTTGCTGGAAAAGCGCAGCAGGTCAGGCAGCATCAAAGGAGAAGGAGAATCGACATTTCGGGCATAAGCCCTTCTTCAGGAATGTCGATTCTCCTTCTCCTTTAATGCTGCCTGACCTGCTACGCTTTTCCAACAACGCATTTTTAAGAACAAAGCCATTGTTAATTTAAAACAATATTTTTTTAAACAGCAGGCCTGGAGCATAAATTATTTAAAAAAACACATTATTACATCTATTTCCATCTAAAACACATCTATTATTACATAATACTGATAGTGTAGCTACTAGATCAAAAAAGGAAGATAATATGGTAAATTAAACTGGAGGTGGAAATTTAAAAATATCATAAATATTGCATTCAATTACTAAGGGTCACCTGGACATTTCTATATATTTACAAGTCAAATTCTTTTGCTATCCCTGAAGTATCAAAATGTTCACACAAACCCCTTAGGAAAGTCATTTATTTTCCATGTTTCAGAAATGTTACATCTTCACCTTTGCGATTTAGAACGAGAGCAAGGTAGTTTTTGAAAAAAAAATAAAATGAAAAGAAATGCTTGATTTACATAGAGGACAATTGAACAGCTGCAGTCTTTGCAGTGTAGGAACGCCCACAGAATGGTTATGAAGGACCTTCCTGGTTTTTGACCCAGCAATAAACATCCAAGACAGAATAGTGTGGGGCTTGGAGGAAATTTGCCTAGTGTTCACGTGCACCTGCTACCAACACTAACTAGCATATAGAAGGCGCTGTCTAAATAGCCTTAATGAGTAATTGTAGTGCATCCTAGGTAGTGAAGGCAGTGGCTAGAGTACCAATCAAATGGCAGGTTTGTCTTGGAGGGTATTAAGATCAAGTGTCATTGGAGTTTCACTTATCCAAGTCAGTAGAAAGCACTATATCACTCCTGATATACCTCATGGGTAATGACATGGGGTGGAGTGGGGGAATTAATTGCTATAGATTTTGCCTCTGACCTGCTCTCGTTATCACAGAATTTTCATGGTACATCTAGTTGCGTTTCTGATCAATGGTAACCCTTAAAGTCAATAGTGGGGGATTCACCAATGGTAATTAAAATGAACATTATGTGTGTTGTCATTGTGGATGGTATTGCCTGGCACTTGTGGGTTGTAAATGTTATTTGCCACTCATCAGTCCCAAGCTCAGATGTTATGGATGTTGATGTAGACCACTTTATTATCTGTATAGTCACTAGTCCTGAACACTGCTGATAACTGGATAAATGTCTTTTATGATGGAGGAAAGCCATTGATGAAACAACTGATGATTGGATCTAGGACACTACTCTCAGGAACTCCTGCATTGATGTCGTGGGACTGATAGGTTGACATCCAACAACCACAACTAGCTATGGTAGGACTCCAACTGGGGAAAAGGGTTTTTCCCTTCACTCTCATGGACTCCAGCATTCAGGTTTGATCATGCCATAATTGGTCAAATGCTGATTTGATGTCAAGGACCGTCACTCTCCACCCTTAAATCATAATACATTAACTTCCATAAATCACAAACTATTCTCAAAAGATTTAAAACATATTTCTGTAGGATACAGCAACCAACTTCAAAAAATATAGATATTATGGTGTGGGAATTGCAGAAGAGTAATTTACAAACTAAAGAAGAAAATGTGCAATATTTACATTAGAAATTAGCATCAACATACTATACAGTGATAGTAAATTCAGCAACTACAGAACCCATAAACAATGTCCCCATGAATACAAAAAGAATATATTTCAATCATATAAATCTGGGTCACAAAAGAAGTAGAGATCAAAGTACTGCAGGTGCTGGAAATCTGAAATGAAAACAAGAACAAAGTGAAACAGCTGAAATGCCCAGTTAAACTCAGCAGATCTGACAGCGCGCAGCTAACAAAAAGAGTCACCAACCTGAAACAATAGGACTCTTCCTCTCTCTGGAGATACTTGCTGACCAGCTGAGTACTTTGTTTTTAATTTCAGATTTCCAGCATCTACAGAATTATGCATTTGTTTTACTGTATTATTGTAATCCACCAAATGGAAGTTAAACTAATTCAGTTTCAACTCTACATACAAAATATAGACAACCAAAGATAGGAAGCAATATAATTCTATTTAACACAATGCACAGAAAGCAGCAACTGTACCACGACAGAGTAACAAAGTCAGTGTGTACACTCAGCATTTGCAAACTGTAAAGGCATTAACTAAGGATCACAGGTCATTCTGAAAAATGGTACAAATAAAGATGCCTGCAAATAATAAAGATTTTGTGGGTTTTTCATGACATGATGCAAGTGGAACACACTCAGACAACTTTCCTAATTGTTGGTGTTACCACTAACTTTTTCTGCACTCAGTATTTATTGCATGTACCAACATAAAACAATCGAGCATTTGGAATTTCCAAAAATCTCCTAGTTAAAAGTTTGAACATATAGCCAAACACACTTCCTTGTAAAACAATCATACCATCATGTAATCTCATGGCAGGCTATTTGCTTCATTCTGTCTCTGAATAAAAAAACCCACCTAGTTTCACTCCGTTGTTGCAACTAGTTTCTTTTACATATGCATTTCCGAATCATTTAGAAATCATGATGAAACTGGTATCATCTATTCTGACACTATATTCCAGATCATAAGAAAAGTTATGTCACACAACACCAGATCATAGTAAAACAGGCTAATTTGGAAGCACTAGCTTTCAAAACACTGCTCCTTCATCAGGTGGTTGTGTATCACAACCACCTGATGAAGGAGCAGCACTCGGAAAGCTAGTGTTTCCAAACAAACCTGTTCGATTATGATCTGGTGTTGTGTGACTTATAATTTTGTCCACCCCAGTCCAACACCGGCACCTCCAAGTCACGGTAACAAAAGTAAAGGGTTTTTCCTCATCTCTCCTCTGCTTCATTTACTATTCAACTATGATTTCATATTTTTTATACCAACAGTTGTCCAATATGGACATTTACAAAATGTCAAATGTAATTAATGTACATGAAATAGGCAATCAAGAGTAATTTACAAACTACTTGCATATAAAACCGGAAAGTTAAAATTTTGTTAAAATGTGCAGACAGCCAATTTTCTATTGGATAAAACAGATTTGTAACAGGCTATAGAAAAAAAAGTGTTGATAAAGGATTAAACATGATAAAACTTTTAATTTATACAAAGACAGGCTTGTTATTTCAGAAAAATTAGAACAAAACCAATACTACTGCTTATGGTAGACCCATCTTGGAATCATGCTACTTTGGGTATACTACATCTGTGAGCTCATTTTGCTGGAAGAGAGGACCCCGTGGTGCAGATATTAAAAGACTGCTTCTTGCACATTTCAATTCAGTAGTGATGTGCACCATAATTTGCTGGAAATGAGAGGTTATTAAAAAATTGGTAAGGATAAGGAGACATCTTGGAATCTAGAGAAAGGCTGATCGATTAAACTATGATACATAAAGACTTTGAAAGTAATAGGAATGGGAGGAAGGTGAATTAGAGGGAATCCCAAGCACAAATTTTACATAAAAAGTAGACAGAGCAAAATAAGATTGAAAAGAAACAAAAATTCTAAGAAAAAATGTTCTTAAAATTTCTCAATTTACCATCTATAGGAAAACTAAGTGTAAAGTTTTCCTTTTCTGGGCCAGAGAGGTTGATCAGCAATAAAACAACAATAATGTTGACAGTGTAGTGCTGGAAAAGCACAGCAGGTCAGGCAGCATCCGAGGAGCAGGAGAATCGACATTTCGGGCATAAGCCCTAATGTTGGTCGACAAGCTCCAAATCTAACTATGTTGAGTTTAAAGGAAATTAATGCAAAAATCCAACAAGTGCTTCAAAGTAATGGAGGTCAAAGGCAAAATGCTGTTTGTGTAAATCGCAATTCCACATTTTACTTCCCAAACTTGATCAATTTACAGATTAGTAATGACATGGGTCATTGATTTTTTTTTCCCCCTAGAATGGTTTACATTTTTTTTCCAGCGATTTGCATAACAAGTATGAAAAAGGGATTACACTAACATATTGGTCCAATGAAACACAGAAAATGGTGGGAACTAACTGTTCTGTTCCACATGTCCAGTATCAATAAATAGCCAGGGGACCTCTTCTATTTATGCTTTTTTCTTTTAAAGTTTCTTATACATTAATAAATAACATGAAATCACAAGTCAGAAGCCGAGCTGATTTAAGTTAACTCCAGCCTGAGATGAATGGGTTAAATGTTTTGACATAGTATTTTTCAACTTCAATGTAAACAAATCAACCATGATTCAATACCATGCAGTGATATGAGTTTAAACCATGGCAGGAGCAATATGAAATGACATGTACTAGTGCTGAATCATAATTGGATAAGAAACTATTTTCTTTCCTCAATGCACAGGTGTTCACAAAGCACTGAAATAAATCAGATCAATCTTCCAAAGTGAGGGTCCTAAGATACGGCTCTCAGTGGCATGGTATGTGGTCACGGTCAATGAAGACGACACAATCTCAACCAAGAACGTTAACTAAGAACTGTTGCAATAAAAATTGTCAAGCTATCATCTTTGCACTCACCATCATGCGATTTCAGTTAGCAGATGAATTTGCAATTCAAAGCATGTCTCAGAGCTTCAAATTTAGACTTAGAGCAAATTTGCATTGCAATATTGTGGACAATAACAAGAGTATAATCACTGCACAGCAGTATACATTTCAAAACTGTTAATCACTTTGTTGTCTCTGCAGTATCAAAAGGTCTCCTATATCTGTGCACCTCACCAGATATAAAAATTAGATTCAAGTTTCCTTTTAGCTAATCCCAACTTCAGCTTTATTAAAAATATTTACTTTACAGCCACGGTCTCAGGCAACTCAAATTAGCCTTACGTAAGCATTATTCATTCTAAACATTTGTGTATTAACATCAGTTGTATTTTGGTCTAACCTACTAAATACATCAGTGTTGATGAAATAAATAGGTAGGGTTTTACAAGTTTATTGCTGATCAATGTTAGGGCACGTTCACACAGCAACATCTCTTTCAATTTAATGCTCTGCTGTGATACGAGCAGTTGTCATCAACTTTAAGGCTCCCAGCATCTGGAGGCTTGACAGTTGAACCCAACTGCAGTAAAAAAAAAAGTGCTCAAATTCAGCTACAGAAGGAGTAACTGAAAAGCTGGTTCAGTTTCTTTTTACACTAGTTTGAGATAACATTTTTGTCCCAGTGTAACTAACTTTAACCATGTAAATCAGCTAGATTACCAATCAAATAGTAAAAGATCAACAAACTAACTGTCACATCTACATTTAACTGAATTCCAAGTCATCAAACTTCCACTTTTTTTGGTCCAGACTTACACTGTTATTTTCAAACACTGAAAGTAGATACTATGCGCAGCATGAACTACAACTTTCCCCTTCCCACATCCATACAGTGGAAGTTTCTAACTATTCCCAAAAAAACAACTTGCTTCTCATTGTGAAAACATCAACAGCAACATACTTCCAATGGGGATAAAAGTTTACTACTTAGATTACATCAACCCAGTCACACCATTGTCTTACAATTTCAAGAACTTTACACTACCACCACTCTTGAAAAGCTATCAGTTGAAGATCTTGTTTGTTGACAACAGCCTCTCAACTTTTACCTTAAAAGTGCAGGTCAGAGTTTCAAGGACACTTGGTGTCACCTTCATATCATTGATTGCAATCTCACCAAGTTGGAAGCATGCAAGATCAAGCCACACTCAAAAGACGAGATTACTAATCCAAATAAAGTCTCATGCAGTGCTCAAAAGTGTTGTATTTCTGTTGAGATGTACACCTGAGGTCCTGTATGCCCTCTCATGTGTACATAAAAGGCCCAAAAGCACTATTTTGAACAGAGAGTTCTGGTGATTGGGCCTGTATTCACTCAGACAATGTCCATTAAAATAAAACTAGTCAGTCATTCACTTGACTTCTCTATGGGACCTTGTTGTGCACAAACAGGCCATCACGTATCTCCCCACTTCAATAATGATTTTAGTTCAAAAAATATTTAATTGGTTTTGAATTATGTTCCATAAATGTAGACTTCCATCATCACAGTTGCAGACAAAAGTATGTTGGATTTTAAATAGTTTTTTGATATACAAATTGCTAAAGTACTAGGATTACTAACTACTTTAATTTTACAACATCTGTGAAATAAGATCTCATTCAAAATAAAACATGGCAGTTGAAACATTAAATGCTAATTTAGTAATATTTTAATGTTTAATGTTTAATCTTGACTGGGAGAAAACAAAAATATAGATTTCATGGTACAATTTCTACTTAAAAAGTGAAATGCAGAAACTAAAAGACACTTTTACATAGACAATACAAAATTGCAGAAAGCCATGATGTACAACAGTTGATTATTATTATCAACTCCTCCCTTCACGAAATATCAATTCTGTAAAACTTATAAGTTACCTACTCGGTCATAGTTGAAAGTGACATCATTAAAACTGAATAGGCAAGGGAGGAGGGAAGGAAAGTTGTCCATTGGAATAACAAAAGAAAGAAAGCACAGGCATTTCAGAATTGTTCACACCTTTGCCAAATATCAATAAGATCAAAAACAATACAGATATTACTTTCCAAAATTGATCAGTCATGTCCAACACCAAAAAAAAAGTAATACAGTACAAAAGATATTCCACAATTCAGATCAGAGGTGCATTAGAACTTTATCTGGTCAGAGACCAGGGTATGACAGCTCTGACTGAAGTGTGTAACAGCAGCAGCCCTCTGCTGCACCTCACTCTGCTTTCATTACAATGTCATTAGAAAACAGCAGCACCACAAGAGATAGAAGCACTGGTTCTAACCATTATTTGTTTTAAAAAATTATACAAAAGACATATTGCCAGAACATCCCAAATTAGAAAATGTTGTTTCCAACTCCCTCCCCCCCCCCCCCTCCCTCTATTACCCGAGCCCCAGGCTTCTCTGCGGCCTAGTCCAAGGGAAACACACCCAGAACCAGCGCCAGCAAACGCTTCCCTCACTATGGCAGGGTGTCATTTATTTTCATTAATAATGACTAATAATAATAATAAAAATAATAATAATATGGTGTCGAAGGTTTGCATTTTGTGCGTGTTTTCTTTTCTTTGTTACCTGCCGTATATCCCCTCGGTGATTCTGTTCCGTTTTAACGGCCTCCTGATCTTGCTGCAATCAGCATTGCGCCTCTTCATTGTCCTTCGCTGCCTTTCCTTTCTTCAATACAGTTTCCTTCTCTTTATTTTTTCCAAATAAATGTTAACATAACAAATGGGGGGAAAAATAAATTAATTCCGAATAACGTTAAATTCTGAAAATATTTTTTTCCCCCTCATGCCTCCCCTCTTTGCGCTCTCCATCCGCTTTCTTCTCCTTTCAAACAAAGAATTAAATCAAATGAAACCAACCCCTTTCGGTCCAAGCCAATATTTTCTCTCGGTCTCAGGCTTTTGGCTAGCAAAGGGGAGAGGGCGGGACTTAGGCCGCTTGTCTGGCCTCGTTCACTATTTATTAACACCAGCCGGATGACCAATAGCAGACGGCTGTTTCTGATTGACATGCCCACTCACTAATCAACGCCGGATGACCCGTCAACAGGCCGCTGTCAATCACCCGAGATGACCCAATGGTCGGACGTAAAGGGCGGGCACAGGGCGACGTCAAGCGGACGGAGCGAGGAGGGAGGGTGGAAGCTGGGGGATGGGGAGAGCCTGGTGTTCGCGCAAGCGCACTGACCGCGGTGCGTCGCACAAGCTTAGTTAGCATGATTGGCGGGAGAGCTGAGCAATCGCCGCCACGCAGACTGAGTACGTCCGGCTAACCGCTGCCAATCCGCAAAGGGCAAGTGGGCGGGTAGACGGCCGCCGCCAGGTTTGGTTGCGGTGTGTCGCTGGGAGGCGCAGTGCCTGGGGAGTGCGTGGCTGCTCTTCCACGTATGCAGGTTGTGTTTCAAGTTACAGGCCAGGGTCGGGGAGGCGGTGGGAAAAGCTCTAATGTTGAACTTGGCAATTTTAAATCCATTTCATTCCTTAAATAGGAAACGAATATTCATGTGATAGTTAATTACAGTGAAATTATAAATAATATATTGTTCAGAGCAATCACACTCAGCATCTGAACCAATAGTGGCTTCCCTGCATCTGTTAAACATATACAGGAGCTAAAAAACCCTTTGTCAAATATCACCTTGCAAGGTGGTTTTGTTCACCAAATACTTAGATGAGCTTTCAAAAAGCATTAATTGCACAGAATAGTGCTTTAAAAATACACATATGATAATTGTAGCTCTCCCAACTGGCCCTTATTTTAAAGGTGAAACCCACATTCTCAACCAGCATCTGTGGTTTTAATCTGAGTATTTTCAAGTGTGGAATGCAATTTTCTACATCAGCTGCCTGAGCTGATGTCACATCTTTATTTCATTCGCAGTTGTGACTGTTTTTATTTAGGATGGGCAGATACCAAAGCTGAATTCGAACTTATTCTATGGGTGCTTCCTCAGGATTGTGCATTCTGATTGTGATTATTTAAATAGCAGAAGACTCAGCTTTGTTACTGTGATCCCATGTGATTATTTCAGATGCATCATGTACATATCTATGCCAGGAAGTTTGGGGTTCCCCGAGGAGCCATTGTATGGCTTTCATGAATATTTTTTTAATTGCTTTTCTTTCCATTGCCGTCAACCCTTCTGTTATTCTTGCAATTTGTGTCAGTTTTATTTTACACAGCATCTGTCACAATTTGCTTCACACATTTTATGTACATTTCCCCTTCACACTCTGTTTTTCTACTCTCTTTCTGGAATCTTAGACATCTGAGGAAATGAGTAAACTGTGACCAGAATCTGCAACCTACAGAAGTAGCTGGAGTCAGCATCTGACAGTGAGAAATGGTGGAATCATCAGTCGGAACATGTAATGGTCTGCTGGGCTTGAAAAATGTTAGGATGAAATTTGGCCAGGCCTTGATTACAAGGGTATAGAAAAATGTGGGTGATGGAATTGATTTGAAAAGTGTAGGCAAAATGTATAAGGAGGTTAGAAAATTTTAGTTAATTATAGAATTTCTTTTATTAATTACATAATACATTGGATGAGGAGATGTAATACTCACTTATAAAGGCAGCCTTTAATTTCAAATTATTCAGTTGCTTCAATGTGTCACCTGGTTAGCATAGACTAATATTAGTACCTGATGTACTACATGTAGCAGTCAGCAGCATTAAAGGGGAGGATTTTACCACTATGCAATACAACAGGAACTGAGTTTCACATCGTATTTGACTCCTTTAGATCATGTGAGAAGATGGGCTTTTCATGATGGGAAATTAAATTATTCTTTCAACAATATTCCACATTACAACATCTCCCACCATCTTTTAAGATCAACAGCAAAGTCCTTGAAAGTGTCCTCCATTTTCCATATCTTAGGAACTTTCTCTTGATGAAGAACAACATAGACAACAAAAATCATCATCAGTGCTAAGGATAAGCGTATTTAAGAATGAGGAACTCAACCTTAAAGCTAAGGTGAAGGTTTACTGATCAGTGATTCCCAATTCCTGCCTGCTTCGGAGACTTAGTCAACTAATAGCAGGCACCTCAAGGCATTGGAAAAGTACCATCTGTGGTGCCTTTGCATGATCCTCCAAATCTGATGGCAAGACAGATAGCGCAATAGCAGCATCCTCTGCCAAGCCAACATGGCCAGTACTGAGGTGCTACTCACTCAAAAGCAGTCATGTGTGACATGTCATTTGTGTGCCTGACACTAAGCTTCGGAAGCAACTGTTCAACATTGAACTTGATGATGACAGGAACACAGCCATGGGGACAGTACTATCCTTCGAGGATGTCATCAAACTATCACTGAAGAAATTAACATCCCTGCCAATTCAAACATGCTCCTGGCTTGTGACCAATTAGCATGATTTTTTGCAGGAAGGCATTGAATATGCAGAGAATTGGGAGCATGCAGAAGCAAAGCTGAGGCATCAGTGGAGAGCACAAACCTACATGCTCCTAATCTGCCTGACGCTTTAAGCACCACATTTCCCACAGTGTCTACAGACCCCACAGGATCTGTGGCGGGATCAACAAATCACATATTTAACCTGTCAAACAACACAAAACTCATTGAATTGTAGTGTAAGTGAGTCACAGACACAAGATAAGTACTGACCAACACTATTGCTCTGTTTGTTGGTACGTTATGTATCAAACTGAATAAACCTGAAATGATTTTCTGAAACTTCAGAAAACATAAATCAGCTCCAAATTCACAGCCAGTTCAGATGGTTTTCATCCTTAGCTCTTAGTTGTGTGTTTACTCATAAAATTTCCCTCTAGTTAAAAAGTTTGCAGTTATGATAAAAATGAGGAACTGTTACGTTTTTCACCTTTTCCAGTCCTAATGACACTGGTAAGTCCTTATCATCTTTCTGTAGGCTGAGGATTTTCAGAACTTTCTCTGAGATGAGTGGAAATGGGATCTGAGAAAGTAGCTTTAAAAGGTATGCCCTAAGTTCTTTGTTGATTGGAACATGTCTAGCAACAGCTCTGAATGTGTGCACCTTCTATTGTCCCTAGGGACTAAAACCATGGATCCATAAGAGTCCTCGTTGCTGCTGATGGGCAGCAGCCGCACAATATCAATTGTGGCAGGCACTAACAGTCTTGAAGGCTTCAACAGGCTAGTAGCAGTCACCAAAGTTTCTCCTCCAAATCTCGGGGCCTGTGCCAATTAGGGACATGGTTTAGCCCACCAAGTTCAGATCAAGAAAAGCTTTGACAGGTGAAGGTGCAGAAAGTGCAGGAAGATTCATCCCAGTGTTTTGTTTTATAAAATAAAATAAACAGGTATTTCCTTATTAATAAATTGTATTTCAATTTCAAAATGTGTTACTTACATAATTTAAATCATAATATTTCAACAAAACATTACTGAAATAAAGCAATGTGATGTTAATTTAGATATACTGGGCAAATATTAATGTGTAAATATCTACTGCATTTACATGAAATTGTCTGTCCTGTTTTACTTAAACTAATATGTGTATTTTGAGCAAATTTAATACAATCACATTAAATTCCTCTATTTGAATAATATTTGTAAAATATAATTTCAAGGTTATAATTTACCAGTTTAACTCATGCTCCCAAAAACTTTTAAAATATTATTCATTCCTGTCACTTGCTGCCAAGCAATGTCTAATCCAATGTCATTTTGGCTTGGGACTTAAGGTCATAGAGATGTGTAACACGGAAACAGACTCTTCGGTCCAACTCATCATGTTGACCAGATATCCTAAATTAATCTAGTCCCATTTGTCAGCACTATCATATACCCATCCAGATGCTTTTTAAATGTTGTAATTGTACCAGCCTCCACCACTTTCTCTGGCAGCTCATTCCGTACACACACCACCCTCGACGTGAAAAAGTTGCTAGGTCCCTTTTAAATCTTTCCTCTCTCACCTTAAATCTATGCCATCTAATTCTGGACTCCAGGAAAAGACCTTGTCTATTTGCCTTATCTATGCCCTCATGATTTTATAAACCTTTGTAATGTTGCCCCTCAGCCTTCGATGCTCCAGGGAAAACAGCCCTAGCCTATTCAACCTCTCCTTACAGCTCAAACCCTCCAACCCTGGCAAATCTTTTCTGAAGCCTTTGAAATTTCACAACATCCTTCCAATAGCAGGGAGACCAGAAATGAATGCAGTGTTCCAACAGTGGCCTAACCAATACCCTGTACAGCTGCAACATGACGTCCCAACTCCTATACTTAATGCTCTGACCAATAAAGGAAAGATTACAAAATGCCTTCTTCATGATCCTATCTACCTGCGACTTCACTTTCAAGGAACTATGATCCTGCACTCCAAGGTCTCTTTGTTCAGCAATATTCCCCAGACCTTACCATTAAGTGTGTAAGTCCTGCCCTGAATTGCCTTTCCAAAATACAGTACCTCACTCCTTGGCACATTAGCCCATCTGATCAAGGTCCCGTTGTACTCTGATGTAACCTTCCTTGCTGTCCAGTACCCCTCAAAGTTTGCTGTCATCAGCAAACTTATTAACTATACCTCCTATGTTCACATCCAAATCATTTATATAAATGATGAAAAGCAGTGGACCTAGCATATTGTATAGTATTGCCTATGGCTAATTGTTTGCACATAATGTTCTATATAATGTTTCACAAAGTAACCCAGCACTTAATTAATCAAAATGAAAACTGAATAAACTGGGATGCTGGAAATCAGAAACAAAAACAGAAATTGCTAGAAAAGCTCAGTTCGGAGGAAGGCTCACTGGATCTGAAACATTAACTCTGATTTCTCTCTAGAGATGCTGCCAGACCTTTCTGTGCAAAGCCCAGTTCTGAGGAAGGGTCACTCAATTTGAAACATTAACTGATTTCTCTCCACAGATATTGCCAGACCTGCTGTGCTTTTCCAGTAATTTCTGTTTTGGACCTTATTACTCTATATTATATTGCTATAACTGTTGGATGTTATAAGACTGTTTTAAACTGTACCTTTTAATTCAAGGTAAAATGGAGCGGTTTATAGAGGGGAATGGGGGAATGTCTCCTGAGAGACAAGCTCTTACAGCTTCTTCCTAATTCTGCCTGAGCCAAGTTTATGTTATGGCAAGTTTAGTCATTTTGACTATTAATAGTCAGCATGACTATTAATCCAGAAACGAATGTTTGGGGGACTTAGATGAATCCTGCCACCACAGATTGCAATTTGAATTTAATTAAAAATATCTGGAATTATGAATCTACTGATGACCATGAAACTATTGTTAATCATTGGAAAAATCTATCTGTATCTCTAACGTGAAATCTGCCATCCTCACCTGGTCTGGCCAACGTGTGACTCCAGATCCACAGCAATGTGGTTGACTGTCAAGTGCCCTCTAAAATAGCCCAGCAAGCCACTCAGTTGTATCAATTGCTACAAAGTCTCAAAGAAATGAAATCGAACAGGCCACCTGGCATTGATGTAGGTACCAGAAAAGACAGCAGCAGAAACAGCCCTGTTGATCCTCCAGAGTCCTCCTCTCCAACATCTGGGAGCTAGTGCTAAAATTGGGAGAGGTGCTTGACAGACTAGTCAAGCAAAACCTGACATAGTCATACTCACAGAATCATATCTTACAGACAATGTCTCAGACCTCACCATCACAATCCCTGGATATGTTCTATTGCACCAACAGGACAGACCCAACAGAGGTGGTGGTATAGTAGTATACCGTGAGAGGGGGTTGCCCTGGGAGTCGTCGACATTGATTCTGGATCCCTTGAAATCTTGTGGCCTCAGGTTAAACATGGGCATGGAAACCTCCTTTTGCTCACCAAGTACTGTCGCCCTGTGCCTGATGAATTGGTATTCCTCTATGTTAAAAAACGCTTGGAGGAAGCACTGACGGTGGCATGGATGCAAAATGTACACTGCGTTGGAGATTGCAATGTCCGCCACCAAGAATGGCTCGGTAGCTGTACTACTGGTCAAGCTGATTGGGTCCTGAGA
Organism: Chiloscyllium plagiosum; assembly: GCF_037043375.1. NCBI lineage: Eukaryota > Metazoa > Chordata > Chondrichthyes > Orectolobiformes > Hemiscylliidae > Chiloscyllium > Chiloscyllium plagiosum. The sequence continues at coordinate 26,056,343 of NW_028270168.1, forward strand.
AACCTAGTTGCTAGACTGGAACCAACAAGAGGGTAAAACATACTCGACTTCATTCTTACCAATCTACCAGCTGCAGATACATCTGTCCATGACAGTATTGGTAAGATTGACCAATGCACAATCCTTGTGGAGACAAAGTCATGCCTTCACACTGAGAATGACCTCCAGCATTTTGCAGGCACTATCACCATGCTAAATTGGGCAGACTTTGAAAAGATCCAGCAACTCAAGAATAGGTATCCATGAGGTGCTTTGGGCCATAAGCAGCACTCATGGCCCAGCATATCCCCAACGCTGGTTCAATGGAAACTGCATGAGGGCATGCCAGGAACAGCAACAGGCATACTTAAAATGAGATGTCAAACTGCTGAAGCTACCAACAGGCTACTTGCATGCTAAATTGCATAAGCAGCAAGTGATAGACAGAGCTAAGTGAGCCCACAACCAACAGATTAGATCTAAGCTCTCCATCCTGCCACATTCACAGTCGTGAAGGATGGTGGACAATTAAACAATTCACTGGCTCCACAAATATTCCCATCCTCCAACGATGAAAAAGTCCAGCACATCACTGCAAAAGATAAATCTGAGCATTCCCAGCATTCTTCAGTCAGAATTTCTGAGAGGATGATCCATCTCGGCTTGTTCAAGTTCCCCCCGGCAATAAAAGAAGGCCGCATTCAACTCAATGTGGCTTCAAGAGACCCAGGCAAAACCGGATTCAATGGGTATCAGGCAGCAAACTTTTTGCAAGTTGCAGTCGTACCTAGTACATAAAAAGATGGTTGTTGGAGGTCAGTCATCTCTGTTCCAGGACATCTCTGCAGAAGTTCCTCAGGGTAGAGTCCTAGGCCGAACCATCTTCAGCCACTTCATCAATCAACTTCCGTCCATCATAAGGTCAGAAGTGGGATGTTTGCTGATGATTGCACAATGTTCAATACCATTTGCAACTCCTCGGATACTGAAGCAGTCCATGTTCAAATGCAACAAGATCTGGACAGTATCTAAGCTTGGGCTGGCAAGTGACAAATAACATTCACACCACGTAAAAGCCAGGCTATGACCATCACCAATAAGAGACAATCTAAACACCACCCCTTGACATTCAATGGTATTACTATCACTATCAACATCTTGGGAGTTACCATTGGCCAGAAACTCAACTGGCTTCACCACATAAAACCAGTGGCAACAAGAGCACATCAAAGGCGAGAAACACTGGTGTGAATAATTCACCACCTCCCTCCTCAGAGCCTGTCCATCATCTACAAGGTACAAGTCAGGAGTGTGATGGAATACTTCCCACTTGTCTTGGGTGCAGCTCCAACAATAGTCAAGAAGCTTGATACCATCCAGGACAAAGCAGCCCGCTTGATTGGCACCAGATCTACAAACATCCACTTCGTCCACCACCAATGTTCAGTAGCAGCAGTGTGTACTGTCTACAAGATGCACTGCAGAAATTCACCAAAGGTCCTCAGACAGCACCTTCAAACCTCTGAACATTTCAGCTGGAGAGGCAAAGACTGCAGAATCGTTGGAACACTACCACCTGCAAGTTTCCCTCCAAGCCATTCACCATCCTCACTTGGAAAAATATTACCATTTCTTCACTGTCGCTGGGTAAAATTGCTGGGATTCCCTCTTTAAGAGCATTGTGGGTCAACCCACAAGATGTGGACTGCAGTGGTTCAAGAAGACAGTTCACCACCACCTTCTCAAGACTAACTATGGACAAGGAATAAATGTTTTCTTTAAAAAAAGTGACCTGCTATAATAAAACAGAATCTTCAAATGAAATATATTCATGTGAAGCACAAACTTTAACACCTGAAGGTGTTCAGACTGAAACATTTGGGAGAGAAGACCGAAAACAGGTGCTCCTGTGCCATTTGGAAACTGCTCAGCCGAGGGCTGATGAAGATGGAACCCTTGTTCAAGGAAAGGAAATGAAGATTGTGGAGAAGTGAAGACTGAGGAATCTTCAGGGATAACTTGCTACAGGAAATTACACTCAGAAAATTGAGTGCAGGGAAATTTGTTCAAAAAGACACTGAAACATTCACTCGAGAGTGGTAAAGCTTGAATATCCTGCTAATGCCCAGCATAGTTTCATATTTTTTTAAATACATGACTCTGTTTCTGTGGAGAGTGTAATTTAATGCATAAGCATAGTGAAAGGTTTGCAGTAATGTTAAGTAAATAAGGAATATCTTATCTGTAGTTTTGTGTACTAGTTGCTTAGTAAGTAATGTTTAGTCAATGTTGATTTTAGTTTAATAATAAAAATGTAATAGTTGAAATCTTGTCATGTGACTTGTGTAAGTCACTGGGAAATTTATTTTTCTTTTAATGTTATCAGCCTGTATAAAGATAGTAACAGTATGCATTAACTAAAATGTAATACATTCTCCCTGTTTAGAATATTACCAGAATATAAACATTGCTAAAAGGAGGTAAGAAGTTAGCGAGTTTTGAGAAAGTTTGCAGCTCAGGTTGAGGTTCTGGATGTAGGTTTGCTTTGGATTAGAGTGGTGCTGAAAAGCACAGCAGGTCAAGCAGCATCCGAGGAGCAGGAAAATCAATGTTTCGGGCAAAAGCTCTTCATCAGGAAGAGCTTTTTGTTTTTACCATATAGGTTTGCTTGCTGAGCTGGAATGTTTGTTTTCAGTGAGCCTCAGGATGAAGCACTGATGGTGTAGACCGCTTTCTATTTATATGTTTTGGGTTTCCTTGTGTTGGTGATGTCATTTCCTGTTGTGATGTCATTTTCTGTAATGGTGTCATTTCCTGTTTTTCTTAGGGGGTGGTAAATAGGATCCAAATCAATATCTTTGTTGTTAAAGTTCAGGTTGGAATGCCATGCTTCTAGGAATTCTTGTGTGTGTCTCTGTTTGGCTTGTCCCAGGATGGATGTGTTGTCCCATCAAAATGGTTTCCTTCCTCATCTGTATGTTAGGATACTTGTGAGAGTGGGGAGTGAGTTCGACTGGGCCAACACATCCATCCTAGGACAAGCCAAACTGAGACACGCACGAGAATTCCTAGAAGCATGGCATTCCAACTGGAACTCAATCAACAAACACATCGGCATGAAGATGCAGCAAGAATAGTTAAATATCAGTCTTAATTCTGAGACCAAGTTGGTATATTCTGGTCAGGATGTCGCCTTGGGAATGCAGTAGCGATTGTCTGTCTCCATGATTTTTTTTGTGTGAAAGTCATGTAAAATATGTACAACTTCTTCCTGCCGATGTGATCATAGACCTGTGTATTCATATATTTTGCTTTTAGCACATGCAAATATATCATACTGTGGGCTTGGCTCAGGATCTTAAATTGGTTTCCTGTGTAAATCATAACATAAATTTATTAATTTATTTAATAAATTATTTCCAATCACATCAAATGGTGCATATCTGAGGCTTGCAAGCTCAGGCTCCATATATTAATTAACATATTCATACATTAGATGCTGCTTGTCAGCAGAAAGAATTTATGTATAAAAACACAGTCATGGAGACATCATTCACTTACATTTGTTTGGCAACATTCTGACCAATCAAACACTACCTGCCTGGAATTAAGATTGATGGTTAACTGTCTTTGTTGGATCGCCATGACAATTGATAGCCCAACAAATCAGCACCCACCTCTCATGCTGGATAAAATGGTGTCTCTCCCAGTCTGTTTCTTGCATCATAGCGCTGATAAGTGCAAGACAAAAAGTGTTGACTATTTCTTATCTCCTTTTAACAACTTCTTATCTCCTTTTAACAACATTTATGTTCTGTACTATCAGGCAATTATTTAACATCAGGATTGCTCAATTGAATTACAAAATGCTAATTATAGATTCATTAATTGATCAGCTGTGGCTTGCACATTGGGAATCAAGACAAAGTCAATTAATTCAGGTTAATTAGGTTAAGCAGGAGTAGTCAAATGGACTGAAAAGCAGGGGGATGTGAAGGAAAGGGAAGTAAAAAGAGAGGAGAGGAGAGGAGAGGAGAGGAGAGGTGAGGTGTAATTGGGGAGGAGCAAAGAGGAGAGGAGAGGAGAGGAGAGGTGTAATTGGGGAGGAGCAAAGAGGAGAGGAGAGGAGAGGAGAGGAGAGGAGGTGTAATTGGGGAGGAGCAAAGAATAGCGTGGAGGAGGGGGATTCACGCAGACTGTGGCAAGAGGAGGAAAGGTGACTAAGCGGAGTCCCTAACTCGAACTCTAAATAATGGATATACTTGCCATAAAGAAAGTGTAAAGCAATTGACAAGAATGATTCCTGGAATGTCAGGATTATTCTCTGAGAATAGATTGATGAGACTACATTCACTTGAGTTTAGATAAATGAGAAATTTCATTGAAGCATACAAAGTTCTTACAGCAACTAACAAAATACATGCAAGAAGATAGTTTTTCCTTGTTCGGTTGATTAAGCCAAGGAACATAGTCTCAGAATAAAAGATAGGCCAAGCTAAGACGTGCGCTTGTTTACATGATTCTAGAGTGAATTGTTAGCTGTAAACTCATTTTCACAAAAGTATTAAATATAATCGGACCGCGAAAAAAATAAAAAAATAGAAGATAGGCCATTCAAAACTGAAATTAGGAGGAATTTCTTCACAGAAGGGATCTTTGGAATTCTGAACCCTAAAAGGTTGAGGAGGATCAATCATTGAGTACATTCAAGACGGAGATCACAAGATTTCTAGATATCAATAGTATTAAGGGGGAGAAAATTGGCCTTAATCTCCTTGAATGGTGACGAAGGGTCAATGAGCCAAATGGCCTAACCTGCTCCTATTTCCTATGTTCCAATGTGTCAACAGAGACCAATGAAGGTGTATGACATTGGATCTGGACTTATATTTATCGGGAGAGAAGATTGGGTACGGAATGGGAAGTATGTGAAGATGGGTGGCAGATATGTCCACTGCTTGAGCGAGGTTATGTTGGAGATGGTTCAGGAGGTTTATGATAAATATGATATGTATTTATCATATGTAAATATGTAAATTTCTTTTCTACTCATGGGAGTGAGGGCAAGAGAATGCTTCTGTAAAGCAGAGGGAGGGAAATTTGTTCCAAATGTCTGCTCAGTGGAAATCTGGAGTTGGTGGAGTAATGAAACAACTGATTTTGATGACACATGCCATTCATCTCCCCATTTGTTCAATTACTTGTGTCCACCACTCCTGATCATTGGGATCAGGTGGAAAAAATGTACTTTTTGCTTGTGCAGGTTTAGTTAATCACAAATTTGGTATTTAGAGCTCTGGATAGCAGTACCTAATCTAAGCATGAAATTGTTTAGGGTTTGATTTGGTAGTAATCTGTAGCTTTCCTTGCTTTGGATTTTTAAGATGTCATTTTCCTAACCTGGAAGTTTGGAAGCTAGGTCTTATTTTATCCAGCCCTGCTAGAGGAGTGGAAAGTGCTTATTGTGTACCTTTGCAGTCTGATCTACATTTCTGTCAAAGTGATTTATGATAAAGACGCCAGCAACTTGTGCAACTGGTGAATAACTGGTAACTTAAGCAGAGGTGACAGATATTTCTAACTCATTTTCATTTTACTACAGATCCTCTGAGTCAATTTTAAATAATGTATCACTTTCCATATAGCTATAACCTCCCTGACAAGACTTTGAAGCTGATTAGTTAACAGTCACTTGTGTATTTCTATTCATAAGTAGTGTCAGAATTTATATTTGAAAAGTTTCCACTCATTGCAACTATTCAAGGCCAAGGACTGTGACTTTTATATTTTTCACCACTCCAGATTTACAAGTAAGATAGTGTTAAGTGCGGTTCTCAACTAGTCATGCAACATTCCAGTCACAGAGCCACTTATAAGCAATGGACCCGTTGAATTTTGAGACATTTCAATGTTCTAATATATGGTGAGTTGCTACTTGTGCTTCCTTTTGTTCAATTTGGTGGAATAATCATTATGATGAATTACAATTTCAAGTTCTAGAATGATTGTAAGCCTATACCAATATCCAAAAAGAAATAAAATATCACCATCACCAATATTCCTTCAGATGCAGAAGCCATTCACTATTGTGCAGTAAGATCAGAGGAAATAAAAAATCATATTTTCTCTTGTACAGCATCACTAAGGAGAAAATATATCATTCGATATTTTTAAAAATTCATTCTTTGGATGTGGGCATTGCTGGCGAGTATCCTTACTTTGAATGCTGGCCAGCATTTATTGCCCATCACTAATTGCCCAAAGAGTAGTTTAAACTCAACTACATTGCTGTGGGTCCAGAATTACATTTATCCAGACAGCTAAGAATGGCAGATTTCCTTCCATAAAGGATATTAGTAAATCACATGACTTTTCAAAATGACAATCAACAGTGATTACATGATTACCCTTAGACTAGCTTCTCTTTTAATTCCAAATGTTTCTTTTTATGGAATTCAAATTTCACCATCTGCCATGGTGGGAGTCACATCCATTTGCCTGGAACTGATTATGTAAGTGTGGTTAGTTGTGAATCCTATCAGATTGCATGGATCCATTGGAGTGGCAGTTAGAGGCATTGAGAAATTTACAGGAGCTAGGGGGTGTGATGGGTGGCAATTATAGGAAGGGAGAAAAACTGCAGATACAGTCAGGTAGGAGGCAGGAGTCTCCTGCGGCTATCACCAAGTCAAACAAATATGCTATTTTGATAATGTAGGGGGTGATGGATTTTCAGGGGAATGTAGCACAAACAGCTAAATTTCTCGTATTAAGACTGGCTCTAATGCAACGAAGGGTACCTAAGGTTCCAAGCGATCAATTGTGGTAGGGGACTCTTTAGTCAGAGGCACAGACAGACATTTCTGTGGCCAACAGTGAGCTGAATCAGAATGGCGTGTTGCCTTCCTGGTAGTAGGATCAAGGATATCTCGGAGAGGGTACAGAATGTTCTCAAAGGGGAGAGGGACCAGCAGACAGTCATTGCACACATTGAAACTAACAACATAGAAAGGAAAAAGGATGAAGGGAGAATATAGAAAGTTAGGCAGGAATATAAAGAGGAGGACATTGAGGGTAGTAGTATTTGGATTACTCTCGGTACTACAAGCTAGTGAGGGGAGGAATAGGAGGATAGAGCAGATGAATGTGTGGCTGAGGAGCTGGTGCAGGGGAGAAGGGTTCACATTTTTTGATGATTGGAATCTCTTCTAGGGTAGAAGTGACCTTTATAAGCAGGATGGATTGCACCTGAATTGGAAGGGGACAAATATACTGCCAGGGAGATTTACTCAAGCTGTTCGGGAGGATTTAAACTGGTAAGGTGTAGGGTGGGACCAAGGAGATAGTGAGGAAAGATATCAACCTGAGACTGGTAAAGTTGGGAAAAGGAGCAAGTTAAACAATCAGGGCAGGCAGGAACAAGCAGCAAATGAAGTAAATTAAACTGCATTTATTTCAATGCAAGAGGACTAACAGGTAAGGCAGATGAACTGTTCATCAACTTCCAGTCTTCCAGCACCTCACCTGTGACTATCGATGATACAAATATCTCAGCAAGGGGCCCAGCAATCACTTCCCTAGCTTCCCACAGAGTTCTAGGGTGCACCTGATCAGGTCCCGGGGATTTATCCACTTCTTTGTGTTTCAAGACATCCAGCACGTCCTCCTCTGTAATCGGGATGCTGATGCTGATGCAAACTACTCATTTAATATCTCCCCCATCGCATATTGTTCCATACATAAACTGCCTTGCTAATCTTTGACAGGCCCTATTCTCTCTCTAGTTACCCTTTTGTCCTTAATATAGTTATAAAATCCCTTTGGATTCTCCTTAACCCTATTTGCCAAAGCTATCTCATGTGCCCTTTTTGCCCTCTTGATTTCCCTCTTCGGGATACTCCTACTGCCTTTTTACTCTAAGGATTCACTCAGTCTCTGTGGTCTATCCCTGGCATATGCTTCCTTCTTTATCTTAACCAAAACCTTAATTTCTCTAATCATCTAGCATTCCCGACAGCGACCAGCCTTGCTTTTCACCCTAACAGGAATATACTGTCTCTGAACTCTCATTATCTCATTTTTGAAGGCTTCCCATTTTCCAGCTGTACATTTATCTGTGGAACATCTACACCCAATCAACTTTTGAAAGTTCTTGCCTAGTCCTGTAAAAATTAGCCCTCCTCTAATTTAGAACTTCAAGTTTTAGATCTTGTCCATCCTTTTCCATCACTATTTTAAAACTAACAGAATTATGGTCGCTGGCCCCAAAGTGCTCCTCCATTGACACTTCAGTCACCTGCCCTGCCTTATTTCCCAAGAGTAGGTCAAGTTTTGTAGCTTATCTAGTAGGTACATCCACATACTGAATCAGAAAATTTTCTTGTACATACTTAACAAATTCTTCTCCATCTCACGGCACGGTGGCACAGTGGTTAGCACTGCTGCCTCACAGCGCCAGAGACCCGGGTTCAATTCCCGACTCAGGTGACTGACTGTGTGGAGTTTGCACATTCTCCTCGTGTCTGCGTGGGTTTCCTCCGGGTGCTCCGGTTTCCTCCCACAGTCCAAAGATGTGCGGGTCAGGTGAATTGGCCATGTTAAATTGCCCGTAGTGTTAGGTTAAAGGGGTAAATGTAGGGGTATGGGTGGGTTGCGCTTCAGCGGGTCGGTGTGGACTTGTTGGGCCGAAGGGCCTGTTTCCACACTGTAAGTAATCTAATCTAATCTAATCTAATCTAATCAACCCTTAACAGTATGGCAGTCCTAGTCTATTTAGGAAAGTTAAAATCCCCTACCATAGCCATTTTATTATTCTTACAGATACCCGAGATCTCCTTACAAATTTGTTTCTCAATTTCCTGCTGACAACTGGGGAGATCTATAGTGTAGAAAATGTGTTGCTGGAAAAGCGCAGCAGGTCAGGCAGCATCCAAGGAACAGGAGAATCGACGTTTCGGGCATAAGCCCTTCTTCAGGAATGAGGAAAGTGTGTCCAGCAGGCTAAGATAAAAGGTAGGGAGGACGGACTTGGGGGAGGGGCGTTGGAATTGCGATAGGTGGAGGGAGGTCAAGGTGAGGGTGATAGGCCGGAGTGGGGTGTGGGCGGAGAGGTCAGGAAGAAGATTGCAGGTTAGGAAGGCGGTGCTGAGTTCGAGGGATTTGACTGAGACAAGGTGGGCGGAGGGGAAATGAGGAAACTGGAGAAATCTGAGTTCACCCCTTGTGGTTGGAGGGTTCCCAGGCAGAAGATGAGGCGCACTTCCTCCAACCGTCGTGTTGCCATGGTCTGGCGATGGAGGAGTCCAAGGACCTGCATGTCCTTGTTGGAGTGGGAGGGGGAGTTAAAGTGTTGGGCTACGGGGTGGTTGGGTTGGTTGGTCCGGGTGTCCCAGAGGTGTTCTCTGAAACGTTCTGCAAGTAGGCGGCCTGTCTCCCCAATGTAGAGGAGGCCACATCGGGTGCAGCGGATGCAATAGATGATGTGTGTGGAGGTGCAGGTGAATTTGTGGCGGATATGGAAGTGTCCTTTGGGGCCTTGGAGGGAAGTAAGGGGGGTGGTTTGGGCGCAAGTTTTGCATTTCTTGCGGTTGCAGGGGAAGGTGCCGGTCGTGGAGGTTGGGTTGGTGGGGGGTGTGGACCTGCGAGGGAGTCACGGAGGGTCTTTTCAGAACGCTGATAGGGGAGGGAGGGAAATATATCCCTGGTGCTGGGGTCCGTTTGGAGGTGGCGGAAATGACGGCGGATGATACGTTGTACATGGAGGTTTGTGGGGTGGTAGGTGAGGACCAGTGGGGTTCTGTCCTGGTGGCGGTTGGAGGGGCGAGGCTCAAGATCTATAGTGTACTTTGCATCAGAGTTTACTATGGAGAAGGACATGCATTAAGGTAGCTAAATCCCCAGAACCTGATTAGAACTCTGTGGGAAGATAGAGAAGTGATTGCTGGGCCTCTTGTTGAGATATTGTATCATCGATAGTCACCAGTGAGGTGTCAGAAGACTGGAGGTTGGATAACATGGTGGTGCTTTTTAAGAAAGGTGTTAAGGAAAAACCAGGAAACTTTGGACCAGTGAGCCTGGGCATATTGTTGGAGAGAATCCTAACGGGCAGGATTTACATGTATTTGGATAGGCAAGGACTGATTGGGGACAGTCAACGTGGCTTTGTGCATGGGAAATGTTTTCCACAAATTTGAGTTTTTTGAAGAAGTAATGAAGAGGATTGATGAGGGCAGAGCAGTGGGCATGATCTATTTGGACTACAAAAAGGAATTCAACACGGTTCCTCATGGTAGACTGGTTGGCAAGGTTAGATCACATGGAATATACGGAGCACCAGCTATTTGGATACAAACTGGCTGAAAGGTAGAAGACAGAGGGTGGTGGTGGAAGGTTGCTTTTCAGAATGGAGGCCTGTAATCAGAGGTGTGCTCCAGCAATCCGTGCTGGGTCCACTACTTTTCATATAAATAATTTGGATATGAACAAAGGAGATATAGTTAGTAAGTTTGCAGATGACACCAAACTTCGAGATGTAGTGCACAGCAAAGAAGGTTATTTCAGAGTATAATGGGATCTCGATCAGATGGGCCAATGGGCCAAGGAGTGGCAGATGGAGTTTAATTTAGATAAATGTGAGGTGCTGCATCTTGGAAAGGCAAATCAGGGCAGGACTTATACACTTCATGGTAAGGTCCTGGGGAGTGTTGCTAAACAAAGAAACTTTGGAGTACAGGTCTCACTGGAGTGTCAGGTAGATAGGATAGTGAAGATGTTTAGTATGCTTTCCTTTATTGGTCAGAGCACTAAGATTAGGAGTTGGGAGGTCATGTTGCAGCAGTACAGAACATTGTTTTCCCTGGAGCATCAGGGGCTGAGGGGTGATTTTATAAACGTTTATAAAATCATAAGTGGTGTTGATATGGTAAATAGACAAGGTATTTTCCCTGGATTGGGGGATATAGGTTTAGAAGGGAGAGACAAAAGACTTAGAAGGGACCTTAATGGGCAACTTTTTCCATGCAAAGGATGGCACATGTATGGAATGAGCTGCCAGTGGAAGTGGTGGGGGCTGGAACAATTACAACATTTAAAAGGCATCTGGATGAGTAAATGAATAGGAAGGGTTTAGAGGGATATGGGCCAAGTGCTGGCAATTGGGACTTGATTAATTTAGGATATCTGGTCGGCAAGGATGAGTTGGACCGTAGGGTCTGTTTCCATGCTGTACATCTCTATGACTCTGTGATGAAGAGTCGCTGGATTAGAAATGCTAACTCCACAGTTTTGTCCACAGATGCTGCCAAACCTGCTGAGGTCTCCAGCATATTCTGCTTTTGATGCACTGTCAGGGTCTGTTTAAGTGATGCATTTGTAATGGCTAACATGGAGTACATGCAAAGCTACTTACAACAAAAGGAGAAGTCAGATGACTGCAGCAAATCAGCTAGTACACTAAGGAAAATTGCATTTCTCCAAACATCCCTCCTTGAAAAACAAGTAAGCAATATTATTTGCAGTTACAAGTTTCACAGATTACTGAATTTACATGGTCACAACAAACTATTATCACTCATTAAGTAAATTGTGTTAATGCTCGGCAGTTCCAGCTTCATCACTCTCTGCACATGAATTACACACATCGTCTTTAAATAGTGCTGTCTCCTCACGGTACACATGCATGTTGTCAATGGCTGTTCTTCAGGCATCCGCTTGTTCCTCAGCTGACATTCCTTTTCTGCGTGGTGTCATTCTTGTTGCTGATCCACTTCCACTGCTGGGGAACAATGGACCTCTAGGACTGATGGTTGTTCTGTACTTTGTGCAGTTAGTGAGTTCACAACTTCCGGAACAGCTGTTTAAAGTACAGTTTCTCTAATTGTACAAATATCTGCAGCAGTGATGATATCTGTTCATTCACATGCATTGCATATGACCAAGGTGACAATTGCTCAACATAGGTCCTAAATTGTAATGCAAAGTGACTTTTCTTAAGAGCATTGAATGTTTGCAGCCTGAATGCTTAGCTCTGACAATGATGTGTCAATTCTACAGAAGTAAATTTGATTTCTATCGTTTTTGTTACTCATGCCTGTAACTACTTACGACTGAAGGAGTTTTTTTTGCTATTGGAAGAGTAACTTGGCTGTGACATGACATTAATTTTTGGATTGGACTACTTTCCATGCCTTCAGTAGGTGTATTTTTCCATTCGAGGATTGCCTTTTACAAGTCTGTGCTTGACTTGCATAATTTCTTCACGATCCACTTAGCGATTTTCACTGCCAGCTCAGACTTTCCATTTGACAGGGGATAGTCTGGACATGATATGTAGTGTTGAATTTCTTCACGACGCGGCTGAATTCTTCACTTGTGAATTGAAGGTCATTGTCACTCATCACACTGATTGGAACGTCATAAGAACAAAGTGTACTTTCAGACATTCCATAATCTAACTGGTCGCAGCATTGAAACATTTACAATCAATGAAAGATAGCTTCACATAACTCTACTCCATTGAATAAGGTTTATAAGAAAGTTCTTCCTGCTTTGCTTTGGTCGATGCTGTTAGATGCTAAAGGTGCCATCTGAAGAACATCCTCATCATCACGATGCTGCAGCTGTTTGACCCAGAGGTTCTGAAGGTCAAAGCCCTGTCCTCTGTCTGGGAGGCACGGGTACAAAGCCCCAGATTGACCTACATGGAGACATAAGGGCCATCTCCTCTCCCTCTTTGACCCCAGTCAAGGCAGTTAATGCATTGGAGATACACTAGACAGCAACATATAGCATTCTCACCTCCACCTCAAACAAATCAACACTGCTAATAACTGAAGCATGAGCAATGTCATGTGGTCTGAAAAGATTCAACTTAGTTGCCAAAGTAGAACTTTCCACAGCTGCACAAGGAGCAGGGCTGCTCACATTACCCTTTGGAATTGTAAATGTCCACAGCATTATCCGATATGCAACACTGCCTTTCTTCAGTGTTGTGGACTGTTATGTATGTGTGGAGAGGACCTCATTATTGCTGCCACAAGTACAACCTGCTACTGTATTTGTGCCAAAAGGCTTGAAAACAGACATTTGAATCAGGGCAGTGATATGTAATGTCTATGAGGTGGCATACACTGGCCTCTTTGTTGGAGGCTTCCATTTGCCAATATTTGGAGGACACTATTCAAATGTTATTCCTGTGTGTTGCAACTGCTGAATGATTACATTACTGAGAAGTTCCTTTGTTTCTCTTGGTGCTGATGTGGGCTCATTAGAATGAGTAGATGGTCAGATAAACAAGAGTAGGCCACTCGGCCCTTCAAACCTGCACTAGCATTCAATAAGATCATGGCTGATCTGATTTTAGCCTTAACTCGACATTGCTGTGTACCCCCAGTATTCTTTTATCCCCTTGCTATCAAGAATCTGTCTATCTCTGCCTGAAAAATATTTAAAGATTCTGCATCCACTGACTTTTGAGGAAAGGAATTCCAAAGACTCAGAACCCTCAGTAAAATATTTTCTCATTTCTATCTGAAATGAGTAACTGCTTATTTTTAAAAACTTCTCCCACAAGAATAAACTGTCTTTTAACATCTAGCTATTCAAGTCGCCTCAGAATCCTATGCTTCAATTCAGCCACCACTATCTCTTCTAAACTCATTCCACTTATTCGAGGTATTAGCCTAATAAAACTTCTCTAAACTATTTCCAATGCTTTAATATCATTTTGTAAGAATGTTGACCAGTACTGTACTTCAGATGCAGTCTCACCCAATGCCATGTATAACTGAAGCATAACCTCCTTATTTTTGTATTCAATTCCCCCTTGCAATAAAACATAATATTCTATTAGCTTTCCTGATTACTTGCTGTACCTGCATGCTAACTGTCTACTAAGCTTCAGGACAATCACGTCCCAGAGCTCTGCAAATTCTCACCATTTAAATAATTTGCTTGTATCTAACAGTTGAAGTTCTAAATTGGAGTAAGGCTAATTTTGATGGTATTAGGCAAGAACTTTCAAAAGCTGATTGGGGGCAGATGTTGGCAGGTAAAGGAATGGCTGGAAAATGGGAAGCCTTCAGAAATTAGATAAAGAGAGTCCAGATTCCTGTGAGGGTGAAAGGAAAGGCTGGTAGGTATAAGGAGTGCTGGATGACTAAAGAAATTGAGGGTTTAGTTAAGAAAAAGAAGGAAGCATATGTCAGGTATAGACAGGAGAGATTGAGTGAGTCATTAGAACAGCATAAAGGCAGTAGGAGTATACTTAAGAGAGAGATAAGGAGAGCAAAAAGGGGACATGAGATAGCTTTGGCAAATAGGGTTAAAGAGAAGCGAAAGGGTTTTTACAAATACATTAAGGACAAAAGGGTAACTAGGGAGAGAATAGGGCCCCTCAAAGATCAGCAAGGCAGCCTTTGTGTGGAGCTGCAGGAGATAGGGGAGATATTAAACGAGTATTTTGCATCAGTGTTTACTGTGGAGAAGGACATGGAAGATATAGAATGTAGGGAAATAGATGGTGACACATTGAAAAATGTCCATATTACAGAGGAGGTACTGCTGCATGTCTTGAAATGCATAAAGGAGGAGAAATCCCCAAGACCTGATCAGGTGTAACCTAGAACTCTGTGGGAAGCTAGGGAAGTGATTGCTGGGCTCCTTGTATCATCGATAGTCACAGGTAAAGTGCCAGAAGACTGGAGATTGGCAAACGTGGTGCCACTGTTTAAGAAGGGTGCTAAGGACAAGCCAGGGAACTATAAACTGGTGAGCCTGATGTTGATGGTGGGCAAGTTGTTGGAGGGAATCCTGAGGGACAGGATTTACAAGTATTTGGAAAGGCAAGGACTGATTACGAATAGTCAACATGGCTTTGTGCATGGGAAATGAAGTCTCACGAACTTGAGTGAGTTTTTTGAAGAAGTAACAAAGAGGATTGATGAGGGCAGAGTGGTAGATGTGATCTATATGGACTTCAGTCAGGTGTTCGATAAGGTTCCCCATGGGAGAACGGTTAGCAAGGTTAGATCTCATGGAACAAAGGGAGAACTAGCCATTTGGATACAGAACTGGCTCAAAGATAGAAGACAGAGGGTGATGGTGGAGGGTTGCTTTTCAGACTGGAAGCCTGTGGTTTGCCACAAGGATTGGTGCTGGGTCCACTACCTTTTGTCATTTGTATAAATAATTTGGATATGAACATAGGAGGTATAGTTAGTAAGTTTGCAGATGACACCAAACTTGAAAGTGTAGTAGAAGGTAAAGAAGTTTACCTCAGATTACAATGGGATCTTGACCAGATGGGCCAATGGGCTGAGGAATGGCAGATGGAGTTTAATTAGATAAATATGAAGTGTTGCATTTTGGGAAAGCAAATCAGAGCAGGACTTATACATTTAATGGTAATGTCCTGGGGAGTGTTGATGAACAAAGAGACCTTGGAGTGCAGGTTCATAGCTCCTTGAAAGTAGAGTCACAGGTAGATAGGATGGTGAAGAAGGCGCTTGGTATGCTTTCCTTTATTGGTCAGAGTATTGAGTACAGGAGTTGGGAGGTCATATTGCGGCTGTACAGGACGTTGGTGAGGCCACTTTTGGAATATTGCGTGCAATTCTGGTCTCCTTCCTATCAGAAAGATGTGAAACTTGAAAGGGTTAGAAAAGATTTCCAAGGATGTTGCCAGGGTTGGAGGATTTGAGCTATAGACAGAGGTTGAATTGTCTGGGGCTGTTTTCCCTGGAGCATCGAAGGCTGAGGGGTGACCGTGTCGAGATTTATAAAATCATGATAGGATAAATAGACAGTCTCTTCCCTGTGGTGTGGGAGTCCAGAACAAGAGGGCATAAGTTGAGGGTGAGAGAGGAAAGATATAAAAGAGACCTAAGGGGCAACCTTTTCACGCAGAGGGTGGTGCGTATATGGTATGAGCTTCCAGAGGAAGTTGTGGAGATTGTTACAATTGCAACATTTGAAAGGCATCTGGATGGGTACATGAATAAGACCATAATACATACAAGTGGAAGTAAGGCCATTCGGCCCATTGAGTCCTCTCCACCATTTAATCATGGCTGATGGGCATTTCAACTCTACTTACCCACACTCTTCCCATAGCCCTTAATTCCTTGTGAGATCAAGAATTTATCAATCTCTGCCTTGAAGACACTTAACGTCCCAGCCTCCACTGTGCTCCGTGGCAGTGAATTCCACGGACCCAGCACTCTCTGGCTGAAGAAATGTCCCCTCGTATCCATTCAAAATTGACCTCCTCTAATTCTAAGGCTGTGCCCACGGGTGTAGTCTCCCTGCCTAACGGAAGCAAATTTCCAGCGTCCACCCTTTCTAAGCCAGGCATTATCTTGTAAGTTTCTATTAGATCTCCCCTCAATCTTCTAAACTCTAAAGAATACAATCCCAGGATCTTCAGCTGCTCATAATATGTTAGGCCTACCATTCCAGGGATCATCTGTATGAATCTCTGCTGAACACTCTCCACTGCCAGTATGTCCTTCCTGAGGTGTGGGCCCAAAATTGGAGACAGTATTCTAAATGGGGCCTAATTAGAGCTTTATAAAGTCTAAAAAGCACATTGCTGCTTTTATATTCCAGCCCTCTTGAGATAAATGACAACATCACATTTGCTTTCTTAACCACAGACTCAACTGCAAGTCAATCTTTAGAGAATCCTGGACTAGCACTCTCAGAACTCTTTGTACTTTGGCTTTATGGGAATAGGAAGGGTTTAAAGGGATATGGGCCAAGTGCTGGCAAATGGGACTAGATTAGGTTGGGATATCTGGTTGGCATGGATGTGTTGGACCGAAGGGTCTGTTTTCGTGCTGTACGTCTCTATGACTCTAAAATGAGCAATTTCCCATTTTCCCACATTGTATTCCATTTGCCAGATCTTTACCACTCACTTAACCTGCCTATATCCATTTGTAGGCTCCTTGTGCCCTCTTCACAGCTCACTTTTCTACCTATCATTGTGTCATTAGCAAATTTACCCACCACACCTTCAAGATTTGAAGTCCCAGAACCAATCACAGTAGCTCACCCCCATGACATCCTACCAGCCTGAAAACAACCCATTTATTGCAACCCTCTGCTTCCTATTAACCAGCCAATCTGCTATCCATAACAATTTGCCCCTGATACTTTAAGGCTATTATTTTCTATAATAATCTTTGTTTTGGAACTTTATCAAATGTCTTCCTGAAATTAAATACAAACAACTCCCTTTATCTACAGTATAAGTTATTTCTTCAAAGAACTGCAATAGTTAGTTAAATATGATTTTCCTTTGACAAAACCATGTTGGTTCTGTCTGATTACCTTGAACTTTTCTAACGTTCCTGTCTTAATGACTTTAATAACCGGGTCTAACATTTTCCATAAGACAGATGGTAAGCCAACTGGCCTGTGATTTCCTGCTTTCTGCATCCCTCAATTTTGAATAAAGGATTTGCATTAGCTATTTCCAGTCTGAATGAACTTTCCCTAAATCTAATAAGCTTTGGAAAATTAAACCAATATACCACCCATCTCACTAGTTACTTCTTTTAAGAACCTAGTATTAAATCCATCACGATCATGGGATTTGTCAGTTTGCAGTTCCAATGATTTATTGAGTACTACTTCCCTGGTAATTGAAATTTTCTTGAGTTCATCCCTCCTTTTCAATTTGTGATTTACAGCTATTTCCTGAATGCGACCTGAACTTTCTCTCGTGGAAAATGCCACTAAATATCTGTTCAGATTAAATGCTATCTCTTTTTCCTCCATTACTAGTTCTCCAGATTCATTTCCTTTGGATCAACACTTGGTTAATAAATTGTTTTTTTTAAAAGAATATCCCTGAAGAATCTTTTACTGTCTGTTTTTATGTTTTTAGCCACTTTTTTAATACTCTCTTTTTCTCTTCTTATTAATCTTCTAGTAACTCTGCATGTTTAAGCACTGTCCAATCTTCTGACCTACCATTCTATTTTGCACAATTCTAAGTCTTCTCTTGCATTTGATACAATCTGTGACTTTTCTTAGTCAACTACAGATGGCATGTACCTTAGATGGAATGTAACTATTCTATCTTCTGTGGAATATCTACCTAGTTTGTAACTGTATCTCTATTAACCTATCTTTTAACCAAAATTGCCAGTTCACTTTCACTAACCCTGCCTTCATGCCCTCCTAATTGCCTCTTGAATAATTCAGAATAGTAGTCCTGGTCCCACGCACATCTCCTTAAACTGTTTATAGAATTCAATCATGCAATGATGGCTGCTACCCAAGGGCACTTCCAATATGAGGTCAGTAATTAATCCAATCTTATAGGTTAAAAACAGGCCTAGTATAGCCTGCCCTCTGGTTGGTACCATACATACTGGTGTTTAAATATGATGCTGCCAACAGGAATCTTGGGAAGTGCCGGCAATGGCAAATATCTCTGCATGGATGCAGCACCACAGAGACATGGTACATACATAATGAGGTCAACAGCATAAAATTGCATTCGAAAACCTACTCGGCAAATGCTCCATAAACTCCAAAGATTTACACTTAGCTGATTCTTGGTAAAATTCAGAACCATGTAATATCAAGTGATAGGCTTGTAACTGTTGTCACGGTCTGCACTCAAAGGCATTTACCACAAACTTAGAGGTTTCATGACCATGCCTACACAACTAAGTTCAATTGCATTTCTCCAAACAGGGTCCTTCTGATATATACAGATTGGGCTGAGATGATATCTTTAGGACCCAAAAAAAGAGTACAACCAGAGGCCAGAACATGGAAATTATTTTGACATTTTTTGGCAGGTGAGCAGTGCAGGAAGAGGCCAGAAGAAGCAGTTGAAGCTCAATAAAGCCAACTGTTTATATTTTCTCTGTGGTGAGATGAGAAGCAGGAATGTTCATTAGAGTCTAATAAAGACAATCGAGGTGTACCCTGCCCCGAGTTTCCTTCCCAGAAGCCCAAAATAATTCCTGTTGACTTGCCTGACTGCCAAGGACCATTTCATCAGATTCCAGCAGCAGCTGCTTCCAGCTGAAGTTTGGCTCCTGCCCATTGGCGAATGGACCAACTGCTGCTTTCTGTTTCAGGTAGAAGACTTATTGGGGTTGTGCAGATGAGGCCCAGAGATAAAATCTCCCAGGCCTTTACTGCCAAGGTCAGGGTATTTTTGTGTGAATATTGAATCTCACTCTAATTCCTCTTTTTCACTCTAATTCCTCTTTCAACTACGACTTCGTGAGTCCATCATACCTTCTGTAAATGCTCTGCATTTCCAGTTTAGTTAATGAACATATTCTCTCAAGAAAGTTGGTTGACTTTCTACATTGTTCCAGATCTCATGACATAATCATGTGACACTGACATAATTATACATCATTACCATTATACTTCTTGCTGATAGCCCATTACTCAACAAGGATAGTTTGCTGTCAGCCTTGATAAGTGAGCACCCAACTCCCAGCCCAAGTTAAATTCATGATGTGGACAGGATATTGGAGATGGGCTTGAACCTACAACATTTTGACTCAGAGGGAGGGGTGCTACAATGGAGCCAGGCAGACACTTGACAACTTTAGAAAACCTCAGGACTAACTGAATGAGAACATGAAAATATGCACAAAGGCCACAACTGACCGATGGCCATAGCATTGAGTCAGAAAATACAGAAATAATAAACATAAGATCCCTCCTCACCAAAACCTCTTGAAACAAAGACTCATCCAGTTACCTCCATTCTAATTCATTCCTTTTAGCTGCAAAACTTATATCCTTTCAAAATTAAGATGCAGGTGTTACATGTACACTGATAACCCTCAGACATCAAAAACATATGATCTATTTACCCAAGTGTGATAGAGTAGAGTCTGGGCCAACTCCTTGTGTTTTTTTTGATTGGTGCCAGGGAACCATACACATCCACCTGGAAGATAACATCCCAAGCAAACCATCATGTTGTTGATCTGTTCTACTCTTCAAGCTCAGTGCTGCCCTGCATACACAGCCTTGGCCTTTCACCTCAATTTCTCAATTCAAATAAAGCATTGCAAGTGTTATAGAAAGGATATGTCACAGCCAGTTGTGAAATGGGCCAAATAGTTTTACACATGAGTAAATCAGATATAGCTGACTTCAGTCATGAAGATATTTATCAAAATTCACTATCATACTATGACATATGTTTTGATTAAACCTTGTGAAGTGATAACTAAAATATCTTCTCATTGATGTATCATCTCTTCTATGTGGTGGAGGTAGAAAGAAGATTCATGCACCAGTTTTTTGGATCCAATGCCAAAGAAGGACAGGATGAATTGCAGGACAAGGCATGAGAAGCACCATTAGTGGTGACATAGCAGAAAAAAGTCAAAGGAGAAAACAAGAGACTTGGAGGCAATTCGTTAACAAGTATCAAAGCTGCAATGTTTAGTTTTTAGTAACAAATTACCAAAGAGGTGCCTGGTGTCATATCTAAAGTGTATCCAAATCTGAAAAATCCATGACTATGCTAGATTGGACTCTACTTCTCTTCATGTTGGATTTTATAAAGACAAAACAAGATTCCTCTAGCATGCAAAACTCATTCTTAATTACATTCATAATTAACCTATAAACTCAACCATATTTAGTGTCTATGTTTAGCATTAGCAATTAAATTTTGAATTAGTTTATAATAATTATGGGAAAATATGTCAGAACAGAGTTATTTTATATTTGTAGTGTTTCAGTATGACTGTGATAACTTTCTCTTGGTGATCACAGGAAAAAACACTCCACTTGGCAATGGACAGATGTATCTCGAAGGCTCAGATAGCGCCACACCTACCCTGAGCAATCTTACATCATCTACATGTCAGAAGATTCACTGCAACTTGCCTTGACATCTTGGGGAATGAACAATTAAAATTAGTCATGCTCATGACTGATCAATAGTCATCAACTCCTGTGTACTAGAAATGACATGTTTGTGAGAGTCCACTCATAAAGGAGTGTACCAAACCTGGCTGGATGACCTTCAAGGATCAGTGGTGCTGGAAG
The DNA here is from genome assembly GCF_037043375.1 of Chiloscyllium plagiosum. Taxonomy (NCBI): domain Eukaryota; kingdom Metazoa; phylum Chordata; class Chondrichthyes; order Orectolobiformes; family Hemiscylliidae; genus Chiloscyllium; species Chiloscyllium plagiosum. Next base: position 26,077,370 of record NW_028270168.1, read on the forward strand.
AGCACAGCAATTCAGGCAGCATCTGATGAGCAGCAAAATCGACGTTTCGGGCAGAGATTCCTGATGAAGAGCTTTTGCCCGAAACGTCGATTTTGCTGCTCGTCGGATGCTGCCTGAAATGCAGTGCTCTTCCAGCACCACTGATCCAGAATCTGGTTTCCAGCATCTGCAGTCATTGTTTTTACCACCTGGATGACCTTCAAGGTTGAGTAGCTCACTGACAATGTCAAACAGCAGGAACAATCTGTCAGGCAAACTGGTGACATTAAGTTCCAAACAAACATGAGTTACAAAGTTTAAATGGGATTGAAAAATTGGATGGGAGGTAGAATAATGTATTTATCTATACATCAGTATCATATTTAAAGTTTTGTATATATATGCACAGAATTTAATTGCCACATTTTAGCAGGGATAAGCCATACATTGGATTACCTTTCTGTGCCATAGTGACTTACACCTTATTACAGTTTTCTCTCATGTACATTTATGGCATGAATTTCCATTGCAATCATAGAGTTCCCCAGCCACTTTAAGTGCTGCTGATTGAATGGAGTAAAGGAGTCATACAGGTCTGCACTTCAGGAAAAAAGCCCTTCAGCCCATCAGGTTTGTGCTGGTGAAAAAAACAACCAGGGTGGCATGGTGGCTCAGTGGTTAGCACTGCTGCCTCACAGCACCTGGGTGCCAGGTTCGAATCCAGCCTCAGGTGACTGTGTGGAGTTTGCACATTCTCCCCGTGTCTGTGTGGGTTTCCTCCGGGTGCTCTGGTTTCCTTCCACAGTCCAAAGATGTGCAGATCAGGTGAATTGGCCATGCTAAATTGCCCGTTAGTATTAGGAGGGAAATGGTTCTGGGTGGGTTACTCTTCGGACGGTCGGTGTGGACTGGTTGGGCCGAAGAGCCTGTTTCCACATGTAAGGAATCTAATCTAAATATTCTAATCCCATTTTCTAACACTTGGCCCATCGGCTTGTATGCCTTGGCATTGCAAGTGTACATCTAAATACTTCTTAAATTTTATGATGGTTTCTGCTTTTACCACCGGTAAAGGCAGAGAATTCCAAATTCTCACCACCCACTGGGTGAAAAGATTTTCATCACATCCACTCTAAACTTCCACCAATGGAAAACGTTTCTTCCTGTCAACCCTATCTGTGCACCTCATAATTTTATAGATCTCCGTCAAGTGTGTCTCCCCTCTCCCCAATCTTCTCTGCTCCAGGAAAAGCAACCTCAATCTTTCCAATCTCTCTGAATAACTTAAACACTCCAGCCCAGGCAACATGCTGATGAACATGCTCCTTTGTACCCTGTCTTGTGCAGCCACAACCCTCTAATAATGTGGATTCAAAAGTACATATTGTTCTAAACTTGTCCTCCAAGTTTAGAACAATATGCTCCAAACTTGCTTCTTCAAGTTACATGGTACTGTCATGAAATTGCCCACCATTCCAGCTGTTTTGGTTTAAAATCGAGACCTATGGCCTGATGCTGACTGCCCTCTCCTGGCTATCACATCTCATAACTCCTATATCCTATGAAGCCAAAAGTGATTTTTGTTTCCTCCAACAATATTCCATTTTGGCTTTGTCCTTCCCCTGGAGTACCAGACCATACCCCAACCTAAAAGCACCCATCAGCAATTCAAATTTCCTGTTTCTTAAATATGTTTCCTAAATAACAAAACCACTGGAGACTGGTTTTGGGCAACAGCTGGCAAAAGGCCTTGGAGAAATTAATTTGGGAGCCTTGGGAATAAAGGATAATGGCAAGGAATTGGGAAACCCAGCTATAGAGGGACATTCAGTAATGAGGATAAGGTTTTTGGGAGGTAATAACAGATGGCATGTGTTAGGATTGTAGGTCAGTTGGAAGTGGGGAGTGGAGACAGCAATCAGAACAATGTGAAATCATATAGATCTTCCTAAATCAGAGTTAGGTAAACCTTCCAAGGAAGTATGCACAATGCATCTGACCCTGCATCGCCACTAACGCACAATTCCACTCCCCCAGCCAATCCATGAACCCCTCTCTTTAATTAGGAGAAAGTGAGGACTGCAGATGCTGGAGATCAGAGCTGAAAATGTGTTGCTGGAAATGCGCAGCAGGTCAGGCAGCATCCAAGGAGCAGGAGAATCGACGTTTTGGGCATGAGCCCTTTTTCAGCAATGAGGAAAGTGTGCCAAGCAGGCTAAGATAAAAGGTAGGGAGGACGGACTTGGGGGAGGGGCATTGGAAATGTGATAAGTGGAAGGAGGTTAAGGTGAGGGTGATAGGCCGGAGTGGGGGTGGGGGCAGAGAGGTCAGGAAGAAGATTGCAGGTTAGGAAGGTGGTGCTGAGTTCGAGGGTTGGGACTGAGACAAGGTGGGGGAAGGGGAAATGAGGAAACTGGAGAAGTCTGAGTTCATCCCTTGTGGTTGGAGGGTTCCTAGGCAGAAGATGAGGCACTCTTCCTCCAGCCGTCGTGTTGCTATGGTCTGGCGATGGAGGAGTCCAAGGACCTGCATGTCCTTGGTGGAGTGAGAGGGGGAGTTGAAGTGTTGAGCCACGGGGTGTTGTTGGTCTGGGTGTCCTAGAGGTGTTCTCTGATTACCCAGCCAGATCCGGTCTACGCTCACTAGACTGTGCACTTTCTGCTGTCCTCCAATCCCTTCACACCAAAGGCTCATGCTTACTATCCCACAGCTAACCTTGCTCCTGAGAAAACCCTTTCACCATGATTTTGTAAATACCAACCTCAGATCTACATCTTGACGGTGCCCGCATCCAGTAACCCTCCTTTTTCCAGTGTTCCCACTCACTAAACACTGACCCATCTAGTGGAATCCCTTGTTAGTGGCTATTACGGAGACATGGCTAGAACAGGGACAGGATTGGCTGTTGCAGGTTCCAGGATTTAAATGTTTTAGTAGGGTCAGAGGTGGGGGTAAAAGAGGGGGAGGTGTGGCATTGCTTGTCAAAGATAGTATTACAGTGGTGGAAAGGACGATGGATGAGGACTTGCCATCTGAGGTAGTTTGGGCTGAGGTTAGGAATAGGAAAGGTGAGGTCACCCTGTTAGGAGTCTTTTACAGGCCTCTTAATAGTCCTAGAATCATTGAAGAAAGGATAGGGAAGGTGATTCAGGAGATGAGTGACAGTAATAGGGTGGTTGTTATGGGGGACTTTAACTTTCCTGATATTGATTGGGAAAGCTATAGCTCAAGTTCGTTAGATGGGTCAGTGTTTGTTCAATGTGTGCAGGAGAGTTTCCTGACACAATATGTAGACAGGCCAACAAGAGGTGTGGCCATACTGGATTTGGTTCTGGGTAACGAACCAGGCCAGGTGTTAGAATTAGAGGTAGGTGAGCACTTTGGGGATAGTGACCATAATTCGGTGATTTTTACTCTCGTGATGGAGAGGGATAAGTGTGTACTACAGGGCAAGAGTTATAGCTGGGGTCAGGGAAATTATGATGCGGTGAGGCATGACTTAGGATGTGTGGCTTGGAAAAGTAGACTCCAAGGCAAGAGTGTAAATGATATGTGGAGCTTGTTCAAGGAGCAACTATTGAGTGTCCTTGATAATTATGTACCTGTCAGGCAGGGAGGAAAGGGTCGTGCGAGGGAGCCGTGGTTTAATAAGGAATTGGAATCCCTTGTTAAATGGAAGAGGGCGGCCTATCTCAAGATGAGACGTGAAGGTTCAATTGTGGCGATTGAGAGGTATAGGGTAGCCAGGAAGGACCTGAAGAGAGAGCTAAGAGCAGCAAGGAGGGGACATGAAAGGTCCTTAGTCGGTAGGATTAGGGAAAACCCTAAGGCTTTCTATAGGTATGTTAGGAATAAAAGAATGACTAGGGTAGGAATAGGTCCAGTCAAGGTTAGTAGTGGGAAGTTGCGTGTGGAGGCGGAAGAGATTGGGGAGACACTGAATGAATACTTTTCTTCAGTATTTACTCAGGAACAGGGCATTGTCGTCGATGTGAATACTGAGTCACAAATAAGTAGAATGGATGGCTTTGAGGTATGTAGAGAAGAGGTGTTGGAAATCCTGGAAAAGGTGAAAATAGATAAGTCCCCTGGGCCTGATGGCATTTATCCTAGGATTCTCTGGGAAGCAAGGGAGGAGATTGCAGAGCCATTGGCCTTGATTTTTATGTCCTCTTTGTCTACAGGAGTAGTGCCAGAAGACTGGAGGATAGCAAATGTGGTTCCCTTGTTCAAAAAGGGGAGTAGGGATAACCCTAGTAACTATAGGCCGGTGAGTCTCACTTCTGTTGTGGGCAAAGTCTTAGAGAGAATTGTAAGGGATAGGATTTATGCACATCTGGATAGGAATAATGTGATCAAGGATAGTCAGCATGGTTTTGTGAAGGGCAGGTCGTGCCTCACAAACCTTATTGAATTCTTTGAAAAGGTGACGAAGGAGGTTGATGAGGGGAAAGCGGTAGATGTGGTATATATGGATTTTAGTAAGGCGTTTGATAAGGTTCCCCATGGTAGGCTACTGCAGAAAATACGGAGATATGGCATTGAGGGTGAGTTGGAGGTTTGGATTAGGAATTGGCTGGATGGAAGAAGACAGAGGGTAGTAGTTGATGGCAAAGTTTCTTCATGGAGTGCCGTCACTAGCGGTGTTCCGCAAGGATCTGTTTTGGGACCATTGCTGTTTGTGATTTTTATAAATGACCTGGAAGAGGGGTTAGAAGGTTGGGTGAGCAAGTTTGCAGATGATACGAAAGTCGGAGGAGTTGTTGACAATGAGGAAGGATGTGGCAGGTTACAGCAGGATATAGAGAAGCTGCAGAGCTGGGCAGAAAGGTGGCAAATGGAATTCAATGTAGCTAAGTGTGAGGTGATTCACTTTGGGAAGAATAACAAAAAGATGGGGTACTGGGCTAATGGTCGGATACTTGGTAGTGTGGATGAGCAGAGGGATCTTGGTGTCCATGTACACAGATCTCTGAAAGTTGCCACCCAGGTAAATAGTGCGGTGAGGAAGGCATATGGCGTACTAGCTTTTATTGGTAGAGGAATTGAGTTCCGGAGTCCTGAGGTCATGATGCAGTTGTATAAGACTCTGGTGCGGCCGCATCTGGAATATTTGGTCGCCATACTATAGGAAGGATGTGGAGGCACTGGAACGGGTGCAGAGGAGGTTTACCAGGATGTTGCCTGGTATGGAAGGAAGATCGTATGAGGAAAGACTGAGACACTTGGGGCTGTTTTCATTAGCGAAAAGAAGGTTTAGGGGTGACTTGATTGAGGTGTACAAGATGATTAGGGGGTTAGATAGGGTTGACAGTGTGAACCTTTTCCCGCGTATGGAGTCGGGTATTACAAGGGGGCATAGCTTTAAATTAAGGGGGGGTAGATATAGGACTGAAGTTAGGGGTAGGTTCTTCACTCAGCGAGTTGTAAGTTCATGGAATGCCCTGCCAGTAGCCCTCTTTATGGGCATTTAAGCGGGCATTGGATAGGTATATGGAGGATAGTGGGTTAGTATAGGTTAGGTGGGCTTGGGTCGGCGCAACATCGAGGGCCAAAGGGCCTGTACTGCGCTGTATTGTTCTATGTTCTATGTTCTATGTAAACCCATTATCCTACCACTGCAATACCCAACCCTTTTTGTTCAGTTCTGAAGAAGATTTACTGGACTCAAAATGTTGACTCTACTTCTTAACCACAAAGCTTGCTCAGACCTGCTGAGTTTCTCCAGCAATTTCTGTTCTCAGTGCACTCTGCCCAGTTTTGCCATGCCTCTGGGCCTCAAAATATTGCAATACTCTAGCATTCATTCTTGCTTCCCTATGGGAGCCTTGTACTTTCTTCTTAGTATCTTCAAATGTCACACTTATCTCTTCCTCTAGCCCTATATCTCATAACCCCTCCTTTCTGATTCTCCCAATCTTTGCATCTAATGTGACTGCATTCCATTATGTCCATCCTTAAACTTAATGAAAACTTTCAGATTTTAGTAAAAATGAAATATTGCAGATGCTGGAAATCTGAATGTATGTGTGTGTGCTCTAATGAACGCTTAATTGATAAATATTATTGAAAAATGTAGTTAGTTTTAAGGCCAATGGTTTACAGTCTCTGTCAAATGTGCACAGTAAATCTTGAATTCAAGTATCAAATGAAGGTCTGCAACACTTCATTAAAATATCTTATTCAGTTAGAAATGCACTGAAAACAGTGCCTCAGGGAATTCACTAATTATAGATAAGGAATGAAATATTGATAATATATTATTAAATAATTCATAAATGTCGTGGCTCAATGAAAGTAATGCACTAATGTTGTAAACTTTTGTAATTATTTTACTTATGTGCATTTTTAAAATTGTTGACTGAAATGAGAAGAGAACTTTCGTTTTTAAAAAAAGGATTGCGAGGATTATTGCAAGGTTTGAAAGCAAGTAACTTGATACCCATTATGAGAAATGTATGCACAATTGTGGATTACAGTAGTGGTTGTAGATCAGCTGGAGTTGATGGGTTATGTGAAATGAAACTTGATTGACAACAAATAGCAAATTAGTTTGGAAACGTGACCAGTTTTCAGTGACAATGTTGATCACTTGCTAATAATTATATGGTTCATTCTCAAGTAGCTGAACAGCTTGGGATCATGAACAAGATACAGAAAGGCCACCAGACCTCCTTCAGGAGCTCTCTCTGTTCTCTGCAGTAAAAGCCACTTAAAGCCTGAAGAAAACCAATTTGTCTTTCCTTCAGCAATTGCTGTAAGCTTTGTTTCCAGTCAATAAGTAAGAGAACTTTTATAAATGAACCAGCCAACCAGTGCCTCTTGCAAACCAATAGAATCATCCAGAAGAAGAAAGACCAAACAGCATTTTGATCATGACAAGAAATATCTCGAGATCCTGTGGACAATGATCACTAAACTGCTTTCCCATTCCATCCTTCCATAACACTCATATATTCTTGTGTGTGTGTGTGTAAAGAAAGTGGAGTTTATAAGGACATTAGAGTTTTAATGTAGAGAGTTATATATCAACTGTTCATAACTGTTTACCTGTGGAGTCTATTTTACTTGTAATAAATAGTAGTTTTTGTAAGTAGAGTATCCTGGTCAATGCTTTCTGTCAATCTCGGTTCAAGGTCAGGTAAATTGGGGAATTATGCAAATTTTTTAAAATCTTTACTTCTTGCGACATCAGGAATACCAGTTCACTACACCAGCAAGTAATGACATATCCTCTTTCTTGAAAGCTACTAATTGGATTATACAGTAGAGCAAAACTATTTGCGTCAAAATAATTTCATATGACCTTCTGTATTTGACAGCTGTTATTGATGTTTGCTAAACAGACATTTGTTGCTAATCAAGATATAAGTTATGTCTCATTACAATCAGATATTGTTTTCCTGGCAAGTAGATGACAAACTCCAGACCTTGTTCCAAAGAACATTCATGTAAATAATAGAACATTTCATCATTGTCAGCATGCTTAAGATATTTTCATTTACACTCATTTTATTTTGTATTCCAATTTTACAGATGTCCAGAGATAATTAATGAATTACCAGAGAATATCTGCAATTTAACAAGATCTGTTTCGATTGTGGTTATGCAGGGCTTGGTACTGAGTCCTTTGAATTATATGATATATAGGATTCTACCAGGGCTACCCAAACTCAGACTCATTTTCAGCTTTAGTCGAACTTTGGACAGAAATGCTGGACTTTTGAAGTCAGGTGCCCCTGATATCAAGGCCGCATTTGACAGAGTGCAACATCAAGGAACTTCTCAAAACGAAGTCACTGGGAATCAGAAATACAACATTCAGGTGCAGACAATTAAGTAACCAGTAATGATTACTTCACCTAAGTGCCAGGCAGTGAAGGAAGAATCCTACTAGCTCTCATTCACAGTTAACAATATTACTAGTTGTCACTGACTAGAAACTTAACTGGTCTGTACTGAGGCTACAAGAGCTGATCCTGACTCCTCCAAGTCTGTCCACCATCTACAAGACATAAGTCAGGAGTTTGATAGAGAGTTCTCTGTACCTGTCTGGATGAATGCTGCTCCAACAACACTCAAGTATCTCCATAATATCCAAATTAAAGCAGCCCACTTGATCAGCATCCCATCTGTCTTTATATACATTTCCCCGTCTACCTCTCGCACATTGTAAGAACAATGTGTACCATCTAACAAATGTTTCTTTTCAAGAGCATCAAAGAAAAGGAAAGAGGAAGAGAGACAGATGTGTAAGGTTGAAGCTCCAAAACTTCGGAGCATGGCAGCCGAAAGCACAGCTGCCAATGATGGAGCGATCAAAATCAGGGCTACTCAAGACACCAGAATTGCAGAAACATCAAAACGAGGCTGGTGCAGATCAGGAGAGATGAGGATGCAGGAATGTGTAAACAAGAGTGAGAATTTTCAAATTATATTGTTTATTAACTGGGACCCAAAGTAGATCAGCAAACGCAGTGATGATGTGTGAATGGGACTTGGTGCATGTTACGATATTTTGGATGAGCTCAGATTATGGAAGGTGATTGTTGCAGGCCAGCCAGGAGTGCACTGGAGTGGTCAAAAATGATATTACAAAGGCACCGATGATGAGTTCAGCACTAGATGAGGGGTAGGGGTAGTGACTCTGATTGCCTTTGTGAGTTTCTAAGTTTTTATAGCTACTTGGACTGATAAGAACAGCACTGAAAATGTGTTGCTGGAAAAGCACAGCAGGTCAGGCAGCATCCGAGGAACAGGAAAATCGACGTTTTGGGCAAAAGCCCTTCATCAGGAAAAGAGACAGAGTGCCTGCAGGGTGGAGAGATAAATGAATCTCTCCATTTATCTCTACACCCTGCAGGCACCCTGCCTCTATTCCTGATGAAGGGCTTTTGCCCGAAACATTGATTTTCCTGCTCCTCGGATGCTGCCTGACCTGCTGTGCTTTTCCAGCACCACTCTAATCTAGAATTTGGTTTCCTGCATCTGCAGCCCTTGTTTGTACCCTGATATGGACAGCAGGTAATATCACAGCATGTGCTGAATCCAAATGGGCCCAATGTTAATGCATTCAGCCTGCTGACACCAACAATTCTATAGTGAATGGTGACCACGCAGGACATGTTCAGTTTTTAAAAACTGGGTAAGTGCATATGAAAGCACAATATAAAGCTGATCTGTAAAGATGAAGAAAACAATTCTGCCTTGTTCTCCTCCCTAACATACTCTTTTTTTTTTAGGTTTTTTAGTATTTGTCACTCTTTATTTGAATATGTTTGAAAGATTTTGCTGCTACTGTGCATGCTTCTGGATGTTAGCAAATGCAGTCTTTAAGTAAAAATAAATCATAATGGTGTTCTGTTTGAACTTACTTTCATCTTTGTTGTTACTCTAATAGAATCACCTTCATGTCAATGTTTGTTTGCAAATTCATTTTGATTTTCTGTTTTTTTTTCTGCTCAAACAGTTCACTCTATAATACCTTTACATTAAAAATAAAAGATATGGAAAAGCATATGTTTCTTGTTTCCAGATTCATTCTTTTGTTCAATGAATATTACTGTTACAAAAGATGGTGATCTTTAAACGAGTTCAATGTCAACATTTTAGAAATTAGAAGTAAAGAGATATTATAATTCTCCTCCACTCCAAAATCATACTACATTTTTAACAATACAGACACTGTGCTACATATTCACTCCACATGATATGTGCTTTGGATGGGCATGATATGAATTGCCTGGTACATCATATGATAATATTATTCATTCTATCAGGCAGGTAAGAGACGAAAGGTCTTGGGAAATGCCACCTCATGTAAAACATTGCTGTCTGGACTAGTAATCAAGTTATAACACAAAGAACAGTTGCTGGGCCAAAAGATGCAATGTTCATAATCTACAGATGTCACATAAAATTTACAAATGGGTGTAACATCAGAATTATATCTAATGAACGGATGATATAAGAACTGCATAAAGAATTAAAGATTTATTTAATAAAGCATTAATAGATAGAGATTTTGTTAATGATTTGTGGAGAGAAGGAGCTGTGAAAGAAAAGTCCATTGAGGTGTCAGAAAGAAACTTAAAGCCAATGAATTTAATATACCGTTAAGAAAACCATTTTGTATCATTTTAAATTGAGGTAGCTAGTTTGGACAGGGCAGTTCCTGTCGGTTTGCATAGTATAATGTATTATACAATGCAAATATAATTATTTATTGTGATTATCTGTTAACTGAAGAAAGCAGTGAGAATGTTTTCTGTGGAAAATGTGGTTGCTTGATAAAGCTTCACTTTCTAAAAAGTTCTGATTCCATACTGAAGTCAGGTGCTTAAATTGCATTGTATTCTAAAGGTAGAGAGCTAGCTCTATCTGTTTGTTGCTTTCTGGGTGTTCTTGCTTTTCCATGATGTAATTTTTTCTGCCTGATTAGTATAAAATTAATGGGTAGCTGTAATGCTATGGTACTCCCTCGTGAAGCATTTGTCAAAATAATCTTATTTGCATTATCACCTTGGCTCAGTAACACCCATAACTGAGTGTCAAGGGCTATGAATTTACTATAGCCATTCCTGATGAAGGGCTTTTGCCCGAAACGTCGATTTTCCTGTTCCTCAAATGCTGCCTGACCTGCTGTGCTTTTCCAGCACCATTCTAATCTAGACTCTGATCTCCAGCATCTGCAGTCCTCACTTCCGCCTCACTGTGGATTTACCCCCACGTGAGGTTTACACAAATATGTGTAATGTTTGGAACCAGGGCCAGATGAATCTCATTGGTTAAGAGATCCTTAACTGGAGTTGTTAACATAGGCCAATCAGGGAGCCCTGGCTGACAGATACAAACAGGAGAAAATATATATATAACTAGGAGATTGGAAACTTCTCAGTTCAGAAAAAAAGGAGATTCAGAAGGTGCCCTCAGTCTAGGGACTGTCTTCGAGTTGGCTAGTCAGAGCCTATGTACTGTGCACACATAAATAAAGGGTAACTTGGTGACAGGATACTGACCTCTGTGCAGTTATTTCAACATAAGTTGACACTCCGATGGAATCCTATGATTTTATAAATCAAGTGTATGGTTGCACTATATCTGAAGGGAGAAGGTTTCTTTCTCACTCTTTAGTTTACTTTGCATGTATTAGCATAAGTGTCTTTTTTTTATAAGATTAATTATCTTAGGGAAACCCCACCACTCTTCAAAGAAAGGCTTCACCTGGTGTCCTGTCCAACTTTCTCCCTTCAATAAACATCAATAAAGCAAAATGGGTCATTTGTTTCATTGCTTTTTCTGTTTCATTGTCATTTGTTTCATGTGAAGTAATTTGAGATATATCTGAAAGAAATGATAATCTCCTTTGCATGTGCAAGTTGTTTACTTTTTCCATTGATATATTTGGTAATGTAAGTGGGGTATCATACACATTCATTTTGCCATTATCTTTGGATCTGATTCCTGTGGTAAAGTGTCATGGATTCCATATATGTCAACACCAAGGTAATATCTACTATAAAAACAATAAACAAACATGTTTATTTTGTGAGTAATAAGTCATCTTATGTTGAAAACTTGGACTGTAGAAATAAGATGCATTTTAAAATATTGAGTTGCAAACAAGTTAGTTAAAATATTGAAGAGGTCCAGGAGGTGATGTTTAATTACAATAAACCAAAATGATTTGTTTATCTTAATATATTAAAATTAATATAGCTGTATGTCCAGTTACTACAAACCAGCTATCACATTTCAGATGTTACAATTTGCTGCAGATGTAAAACAATCTTCAAAAAGCCTGTAACTGCCAAGCATTTTCTAATCTCAGATTATCTCACCAAACAAGAAAATGACTTTTGACTGACTGATACATCTATATTTACTTCACAGCAATTAGACTTTACAGACTTTAAAGGGTATAATTTTGCAGCAGCAAAGTAATATTTTGTGCACTACCTGGTATAGCACCCCTTATAAAACTGTGCATCACCTGACTTTCTTTCAGCACCTTCACAGCCGTTCCACATTGTATTGCATCCAAAATGTAACTTTTTTACTACAACTCCTGTGTGACACTTTGAATGTACAACCATACATCTTAAAAAAATCCTGTGTCACACTTGCATTTGATTGACTGGAGACACATGTTCATAAAGCAATTGCAAATTATAATTGAGCTGATAGAAAGCACCCCAATTAAAATTCTAACCAAACAATAGTTGTTAACTAACAGCTACCAATAGCCAAGGGAAGTTGGTCAATATATATTTATCAAAATGTTTTTGGTCCTTTTCACTGCTCATGTAAGGCAATAGAGATAGAAAAAAAAGAACTTCTCTTCACATTGGGAAATCTGAATATTGCAAACAAAGTTACAACAACAACATGTATTTATTTAGTGTCTTCAATGAAGTTAAATGTCCAAAGGGTCTTCAGAAAAGCAGCATTGAAAAAATGTTGGTAAAGTATGACATAGAGAGGTATTAAGGCATGCGTTCAAAAGTTTGGCCATAGACACAGGTTTTAGGGAGTGGCTTAAAGGAGGAAAGCAGGAAATTATATTAAAGAAAGTTAGTGAGGGAAGTCCAGAGTCTAGAACCTTGGCAGGAGACGGAACACCATGTAAAATTATGGACACTTACTTGTTGAATTACTTTCTAGGTAAAGTACTCGAAGAGTGGTAGAGTTTACAAACAGTATATAGTGTACATTGTAAATGGTCAGCCATAAAAGCAATTCTGGAAGTGGTAGACAAGAGAAATGTTTGCCAAAACTTTTCATTTTGCACTCATCAGGTCAAGCACAAGAATGCCAAACCTCAAATGATCACAATAATTTGTACAACAAGAAAAGGGATATTAATTTGATGTCAGATCAACTCCGATGGTCTGAGGCATCACCCTGGAGAAAACAATAGGAAATTATAGATTCCCAAAGCTTCAAGATAACTTAGAAAAGGTGAAAGTATTGAACATACTCCTTTAGTTTGCAGAGAACAGGTCTCTGTTTATAAATGTAGCAAGTATAAACAAGCTGCTTTATAAACTTGACTGATTCTTAAATTGGTTTAGTGTAACTGTTAGCACACACAGGACTTTACATTATGTGCTGCTCAATCTCAACATCACGTATAAATGGTAGAGGTTTTGATGATGAATCAAACAGTATGTTGCTTTTTTACGTGTAATAATCAGAGTACAAACCATACTCAAACAGCCTGAGCTTTCAATGCTCAAATGCAAGAGTTGTGTAACTACATATTGCAACATTTCAATGTGGATTCATATGATTAATTATGGTTATGTAAGACTTATCTTTGTTATATTGACTATTTAAAGTGAAATGACTTTATTTGAAATTTCATTCGCCTGTTAATTCATATGTAATTTGCAATGGTTCTGATTCATGTTAAAGTAACAGTCACAAAAAATTGAATCTTGTCAGTGATTTTTTTCATTTGCAGGTCATTTAGAATATTTGGTTATTTTGGTTTATACAGTTTCCCGAAAGGGATCATAACAATAGCATAATAGATGTTGGACAAACAAAACTTTCAGCTTAAACTTTTGCCTTTATGTTTCATTTACAGTTGTCTAACTGTTCTGAATTAATTATGTTTAGATTAATTAGTTACATTTTAAAGTGTATTTGAAAAAGATTGTTCTATTTTCAAATTCAGATAGAAGTTGTGGATGCAAGTAATGAATTTAGATATTTTAATATTGTGACTAAATTGGTTTTCAGAGAAGGTCAGGTTTACAGTTGAGTTTCCCAAGTATCTGCATTGGGTCGCTACACTTCCTGGAATACAATAAAGGAAGCTGCTGCAATAAACATTGTAACATCTGCAAGTTTTGAAATTAAATTTGCAAGTATCATGAACCATAAAGAGGAAGGCATCATTTTCAAAACGAGATATACAAACTTATAGAATGGTTTGACTCATAGCAGATGATATTTAATGCAGAGAGGTTGGAAATTATTCATTTTCATAGAATCCTTACAGTGTGGAAGCAGACCACTCAGCCCAACAGGTCCACACTGACCCTCTGAACAGCATCCCATCCAGACTCACCACCCTCTACCCTGTCCTATAACCCTGCATTTCCTTTTGCTGATCCACCTAGCCTGCACTTCCCTGGACACTATGGCTAACTTAGCATGGCCAATCCATCTAACCTGCATATCTTTGAACTGTGGGAGGAAATGAGAACTCCTGGAGGAAACCCAACCTGACACAGGAAGAACGTACAAATTCCACAATTTAGGGAGTGGCTTAAAGGACGAAAGTAGGAAACTATGTCAAAGAAAGTTAGTGAGGGAAGTCCAGAGTCTAGAGCCTTGGTAGGAGAGGGGACGCCATGTAAAATTATGGACACTTACTTGCTGCCACCCGAGGGTGGAATCGAACCCATTTTGGTAGGACGAATGCAGAGAAATAATATAAAATGAAAGGTAGAATTCTGAAGGGAGAGCAGGAACAGATAGACTTGGCTGTACCCATGTAAAAACCGTTGCAGGTGACAGGTTGACAGAGCAGTTAATAAAACATGGACAACCTGGTCCTTATCAATAGACATATAGATTATAAAAGGTAAAGCAGTTATGTAACACATGTTCCCTTCTCAGGAGCACTTTTCTACATAGCCGTCCTATTGTAAAGGTTTCACAGGACTATCGTCCTGAAATTTCAAAATGAAACTAAAGTTTTTCTCTCTCAGCTATAGGTGTTTCCCCATTGCTTAAAAATAAATCCAAGTTCCTGAATACTCTCAGAAACCTTGAGACTACATCATTTCCCTTGTTGAGTCGCAAAACAATCTAAATAAACAAAAGTCAATTTAGACTGCACAAAACCCACTCTGTCTAAAAGCCAGGCTTCAAAAGCTGTTTTTAAAAAAAATCACCATGGCTACAGAATTATTTCCAGGCTAATTATTAACTTCAGACACACAGAAAACCCACTAAATACTCACGCAAAACCCAGAAATCCAAACTCACGGCAAATACCATTATATATGTAAATTACATAATTTACATCACACAATGGCATTGTAATTCAAAGAACTGATCGATATCAATACAAATTAACTCAAATTATTTGGTACTTTTATGTTTTTAGCATTAAGTTGTTCTTCATAGATTGATTTACATTGTCTAAAGTCTAAACCAGTTAGACATTTCAATTTTTATGATGGAAACATATTTTATTGTCAGAAACTGACAGTATCAGGCTAGAGGAAAGTAATAAGGCGGTAGATTGTTCAAGAAAAGAACCACAATAGATACAATGGCTGTCATATTTAAGGGGAGGTGGGAAGAGTGTGGGGAGGCAGAAGAGCCTGGCACAGGCCAGGACATGGACCGTTTTGATGACAAAGGTGTCTCCAGCAAACAGCAGGGAGAAGGTTGGCCATCAGGGCTAAGAGAGAGATTGGCACTTGTTATATGAGAAAGACAGGTTACTATATTTCAATGTTTCCTTTAAATACCAAGTTGTGGGAAGAGTGGGGTGAAGCATTCCCTTTCATTTTGACCCTCAAGGATAGCTAGAGTAGACATACATCAAATGAAGCCAGCAATCCAAGCTTCCCTTCCACTATGAACCTCCAACCCCATGCGGCTCCAATGTACGATTGGAGTCTATTTAGTGGATACGCAAATTCTATGGTATCTGTGACCAAACTAAGTGGGCATGTATGAGGCAAATTGATAGCCTGTTCCATATATTTAAGTCTTTGAACCCTCTCCTGTTTGATAATGTTCTAGCTGATACTCAAAATGGGCTCCTTCTGAGGTATAAATTTTCATGAGTTCTATGGAATAATTGACGTATAACAACATAAGGCCGTGTATGATGGCGTGTGAAAGAATACCTGACAGTTAAAGGGAAATGAGCAAAAGAAGGAAACATCAATTGCAGTGCACCATATCAGTCATTCCAAGAACATTGGTTGAGACAGAAGAGCCGAGAGTTGGGTCTGTTTTAGATTTCTGGAAGAAGGAAGGTTTAAGCTTCTTGATTTGTTTTGATCAAGTGAAGTTCACTGTCTGCTGTTTTAAACAAAATTGGGTAAGTTTGTATTGTGGCAATAAATCAGCAAAATGAAGTTTTAAAAATCATGCTCATGACAGGTTACATGATGGGAAATTAAAATAGTTAAGAATACAAGTTGTTTTCAAATTCAATTTGATCATTATTTGCTTCTAAATGAATCAACGTATACTATTATTGCTACATGTACACTCTTTGGTGAATGGAATAAATTTCCTTTGATATTTATCTGTCTTCATTGTTTGCTTTACTTTAAATCTATTCTATCAGCTGGCCTCATAATCTTAATTACTATTCAGTGAAATACCTGCACACTTAATTGTTGTCCCACAGTCACCTCATGTAGGCTGGTTTACGCTTCAGAACTGTTGGAAGCAGACATTTTGGATAGAACTCCTGTTTCCTGTGACATCATGAATGAAACGTTCTACCCACAATGCATTTTCCAATTCATGATGTTACTTTGGATGGAACTTTATGAAAATCTCAAGAGGAGACATTTGGTGTTAACAGATCTGCTGCCAGGTTGCACAAAATAGGGCACAAGAGGTAACTATGAGACATGGGCTTGAATATTCAGTTGGAGTGGTTCCCATTTGGAAGAGATCAGAGTAGAACTCTTAATTGTCTTAATGCCGAGTCATTTCCAGTGATAAAGAGTGGACTTCAGGTGGAATCTCCACCCATGAGAGAGAGAGAGCACTGTCTATTGCCAGAAGGGAGAAGCAGTAATGATGTAACAAGACATGTCCAAAAAGCTGCATGTCCCACTTAAAAGGGAATCGGGAGACTCCCCTCTCACCAAATATTACGGACTTCAAGCGTAAGTGTGGTACCACAAAGAAGGGAGAAGATCTCGCATGTAGGTTTTCTTTTAAAATTTAGGGAGTAAGCATGCTTCCCGTGCTGAATGATACATGACCATTTGTGTCCAGGTAGTCACCAAAGCTGGCAACAAGTGAAGCAGGGAGATTTATTGTGCCTCTGGGTTTCTTTTATCACCACTGTGCAGTGAACAGGGTCCCTATATCACTGGCAGTGGCAAGGAACAATCAACAAACCCCTTTGCCCAAATCCCCTTGATTCCCCAATAATATTCATTCCAAATTTCTAATGAAAACTCCAAATGATTTTAATTTGGTTTTCAATTTTCTCTGACAATATTCTTTACTTCAATGATAGGCTCCAGTTTCATTAAGGCTAGAGCCTCCAAGTACACCTTACGTGAACTCCTTTCCATCTCTATTGAATGTACACCATACCGCAGCAAGATTTCTTCTGCCCACAATTAATTCCACAAAGTATCACATCCCACTGCTTGACTGAAATTTTTCTAGGATGAAAATTTTAAAAGTGAGGTTGGGAAGCTTAATTTGGATGTGATGCAAAAAATTCAGTTTTCGGACCAGGGGTTACAGTTTGGATCTTAAAGTCTTGGAGCTAGTCAGTTTTCTGATCTTGATAGTTTGTACTGTCTTTCGCATTCAATATCATGCCACAAATACTCATTAATACAGCTGCCCACTGACATTATGTTCACAGTGCAATCTAATTGGGCAACACGGGGAAACACTATTGTTCACAAACTTGACTATATATATATGTGAGGTATGTAATTGGTGGATAGGCATCTTTCTTGAAGCTCCAATGAATTAAAGCATCTTCAGTAACTTGACTCCTTCATATCTAAGTTATGCTAACAATATAATAGGTAAAACCTGGCCAGGTTAACTAGTTCATGAGAAGTCTCAGTCGTATGTGGCTTTGCTTGTTGTTGTGTACAGTGTAAAAATGAAGAAAACCCAGGTCATCAAGTTGGCCCAGGTGAGGCAGCCACATTGGCTGAGACCAGCAAACCTGACTGGGGTAGGCAAGCTTAAATCAAGAAGAGCTTCAACTCAAAACAAAGGTTCTCAACTCAAAAGGTTTGGATAAAAGTTGGTTAGAGAGAAAAGAATGGAATTTAATGTGTGTGGTTGTCAGGGACACTTGAAACATCCTGAGGAATGGAGGTAGAAAACTGGAATGCAGAGGGAAGAATCACAGTGATAGGGACAAGAGGGACAAAGAAGGGTGGGAGCTGCACATTCTTTTGTGGGATGTACAATAGTGTAATTAGGTGCACCAGGGAGAGAGAAAGAACAGCGTGGGGCGGCACGCTGGCTCAGTGGTTAGCACTGCTGCCTCACAGCACCAGGAACCTGGGCTCGATTCCAGCCTCGGGTGACTGTCTGTGTGGAGTTTGTACATTCCCCCCGTGTCTACATGGGTTTCCTCCCACAATCCAAAGATGTACAGGTTAGGTGAATTGGCCATGCTAAATTGCCCAGAGTGCTCAGGGATGTGTAGGTTAGGTGCATTAGTCATGGGTAAATGTTGGGGAATAAGTCTGGTGGGTAACTTTTCGGAGAGTCGGGGTGGACTTGTTGGGCTGAAGGGCCAGTTTCCATACTGTAGGGAATCTAATCTAAAAAAACAGGTGAATTGAATAAAAAGCATAGTAGGGCTGAGACTTGGCACTACTATCTGAAATGACAGTAGACTTCAGGGAAGAGCAGGAACTCTGCTTGGCAAATGCAACTAATGGGGTGCCACAGGATCTGGTCCTCAGGCCCCAACTATATACAATCTATATAAATGTAGAGATAGAAGAGAGATATAAATTTGCAGATGACACAAAAATAGTTGGGAAAGTAAGTTGCAATAACGAAACAAGAAATTTACACTTGGATAAGGATAGTTTAGATGAATAGGCCAAAACTTGGCTGATGGAGTTTAATGTGGACAAGTATGAGGTTATCTATTTTGGTCAGTGGAATAGAATGGTAAATTAATATATAAATGGAGAGAAACTTCAGAATGTATTGGTACAGAGTGATGTGGGTGTCCTCATACATGAAGAGCAGAAAACTATTATACTGGTAAAGCAGGTAGCAATGATGGCAAATGGAATTTTGGCATTTATTGCTGAAGGAATAGAGTGTAAAAATAGGGAAATGGTGCTGCAACTGTCCCAGGCATTAGTGAGAGTGCTGAAAATGTGTTGCTGGAAAAGCACAGCAGGTCAGGCAGCATCCAAGGAGCAGGAGAATCGATGTTTCGGGCATGAGCCTTTCTTCAGCATCCTTGAAGAAGCTCTCTTCACTCCAGCATCTGCAGTCCTCACTTTCTCCATTAGTGAGACTGCACCTGGAGTATTGAGTACAGTTTAGGCCCCCTACTTGAGGAGGGATAAGACCATAAGACATAAGAGCGGAAGTAAGGCCACTCAGCCCATCGAGTCCACTCCGCCATTCAATCATGGCTGATGGGCATTTCAACTCCACTTACCTGCATTCTCCCCGTAGCCCATAATTCCTTGTGACATCAAGAATTTATCAATCTCTGCCTTGAAGACATTTAGCGTCCCAGCCTCCACTGCACTCTGCGGCAATGAATTCCACAGGCCCATCACTCTCTGGCTGAAAAAATGTCTCCGCATTTCTGTTCTGAATTTACCCCCTCTAAGTCTAAGGCTGTGTCCATGAGTCCTAGTCTCCTCACCTAACGGAAACAATTTCCGAGTGTCCACCCTCTCCAAGCCATGTATTATCTTGTAAGTTTCTATTAGATCTCCCCTTAATCTTCTAAACTCCAATGAATACAATCCCAGGATCCTTAGCCGTTCCTCATATGTTAGACCTACCATTCCAGGGATCATCGGTGTGAATCTCTGCTGGACACGCTCCAGTGCCAGTATGTCCTTTCTGAGGTGTGAGGACCAAAACTGGACACAGTATTCCAAATGGGGCCTAACCAGAGCTTTATAAAGTCTCAGTAGCACAACGGTGCTTTTATATTCCAACCCTCTTGAGATAATTGACAACATTGCATTCGCTTTCTTAATCACAGACTCAACCTGCATGTTTACCTTTAGAGAATCCTCAACTAGCACTCCCAGATCCCTCTGTACTTTGGCTTTACGAATTTTCTCACCATTTAGAAAGTAGTCCATGCTTGTATTC
This sequence comes from Chiloscyllium plagiosum, assembly GCF_037043375.1. Taxonomy (NCBI): domain Eukaryota; kingdom Metazoa; phylum Chordata; class Chondrichthyes; order Orectolobiformes; family Hemiscylliidae; genus Chiloscyllium; species Chiloscyllium plagiosum. The sequence goes on from NW_028270168.1 coordinate 26,097,410, forward strand.
TTTTTTCCAAAGTGCAAGACCTCGCATTTGCTCACATTGAATTCCATCAGCCATTTGCTGGACCACTCTTCCAAACTGTCTAGATCCTTCTGCAGCCTCCCCACTTCCTCAGTACTACCTGCCTGTCCACCTAACTTTGTATCATCGGCAAACTTCACTAGAATGCCCCAGTCTCTTCATCCAGATCATTAATATATAATGTGAACAGCTACGGCCCCAACACTGAACCCTGCGGGACACCGCTTGTCACCGGCTGCCATTCTTAAAAAGAACCTTTTATCCCAACTCTCTGCCTTCTGTCCGACAGCCAATCTTCAATCCATACCAGTAGCTCTCAACTCGAACACCATGGACCCTCACCTTGCTCAGCAGCCTCCCGTGTGGCACCTTATCAAAGGCCTTTTGGAAGTCTAGGTAGATAACATCCACTGGGTTTCCCTGGTCTAACCTACTTGTTACCTCTTCAAAGAAATCCAACAGGTTTGTCAGGCACAACCTCCCCTTACTAAATCCATGTTGACTTGTTCTAATCCGACCCTGCTCTTCCAAGAATTTAGAAACCTCATCCTTAATGATGGATTCTAGAATTTTACCAACAACCGAAGTTAGGCTAATTGGCCTATAATTTTCCATCTTTTGTCTTGATCCTTACTTGAACAAGGGGGGTTACAACAGCGATCTTCCAATCATCCGGGACTTTCCCTGACTCCAGTGACTTTTGAAAGATCTCAACCAACGCCTTCGCTATTTCCTCAGCCACCTCCCTCAGAACTCTAGGATGTAGCCCATTGGGGCCAGGAGATTTATCAATTTTAAGACCTTTTAGCTTTTCTAGCACTTTCTCTTTTGTAATGGCAACCATACTCAACTCAGCCCCCTGATTCCCTTTAATTGTTGGGATATTACTCATATCTTCCACTGTGAAAACTGATGCAAAGTACTTATTAAGTTCTCCTGCTATTTCCTTATCTCCCATCACTAGGCTTCCAGCATCAGTTTGAAGTGGCCCAATGTCTACTCTGAAGTGGCCTGTCGTTTGTTTCTTATGTATTGAAAGAAACTTTTACTATCATTTCTAATATTACTGGCTAGCCTACCTTCATATTTGATCCTCTCCTTCCTTATTTCTCTCTTTGTTATCCTTTGTTTGTTTTTGTAGCCTTCCCAATCTTCTGATTTCCCAGTGCTCTTGGCCACTTTATAGGATCTCTCTTTTTCTTTGATAGATTTTCTGACTTCCTTTGTCAGCCATGGCTGTCTAATCCCTCCCCGGATAATCTTTCTCTTCTTGGGGATGAACCTCTGTACAGTGTCCTCAATTTTACCCACAAAGTCCTGCCATTTTTGCTCTACTGTCTTCCCACTTTTGTGAGAGGCTGTTTTCATTAGAGAGAAGAAGGTTGAGAGGTGACTTAATAGAGACATATAAGCTAATCAGAGGGTTAGATAGGGTGGACAGGGAGAGCCTTTTTCCAAGAATGGTGACGGTGAGCATGAGGGGGCATAGCTTTAAATTGAGGGGTGATAGATATAGGACAGATGTCAAAGGTAGTTTCTTTACTCAGAGAGTAGTAAGGATATGGAATGCTTTGCCTGCAATGGTAGTAGATTCACCAACTTTAAGTACATTTAAGTCGTCATTGGACAGGCATATGGACGTACATGGAATAGTGTAGGTTAGATGGGCTTCAGATTGGTATAACAGGTTGGCGCAACATCGAGGGCGGGAGGGCCTGTACTGCACTGTAATGTTCTATGTTCTATGTTCTATAATACCCAAGATTCTATTTCACTGAAGTATAACTCCCATCTCCATATAATCTAGTCCACTTGAGATACAAACCGGCATTCCATTAGCCTTTCCAATTGGTTTTTATATCTGTATGCCAGCTTTAATTTAGTTTTGAATTTGGATGCCCAAATCTTTTTGATCCTTTTTGTTTCTTAACTTCTCTCCATTTAGAAAGTTCTCTTAGAAAGTTAACTTTCCTCACCCCAAAGTAGATGGCCTCATGCCTGCCCACATGAAGCTCCATTTTCCATTGCCTCTCTAACTCATTACATCTGTCTATGGATTGAATTGGGGTTTTTTTGGCTAATTCTGAGTTGTGTTTTGGAGAATTTTTCAATGAGAGGCCTAATGAGTTCTCTCATTGTATCTTAGCAAATTTCTGCATTAATTACCAAGCGACCCCCAGGAGTGTCCCTTGTGTCCGCTTACCACACACTGTTCCTGGAACATGTCTCCACTCACCAATGTACACTGAAAGACCGGCATCCCTTGTGCCCATGCTACCTTTGAAAGACTGCTGTACACCTGGACAAATGTTGGCAATCTGCTACTGTCCCTCCCTAGAAATATGATGGCACAACAGCCATAAAACACTTTGCTCATGACACACATCCGGGCATGGCTGACACTCCTTGGCACATACAACTTCATTCTTTCACTCCAGTTGCCATTTAACCACAACATCACAAACTTTACTTGTCCGTAGATCCATCCCAACTGAGCATCTGCTAAGTTAGTGCTACCGTTTCCCTAATACCTACTATAAACCCAAAGCTGGCCATTGTTCACTTGGGGAATGTCACATTTTGGACAATTCCAAAAACAAAGGCTTTGATGCACAGAAAGCAAAAGGAACACAAATAGAGGTTCCGGTTCGCCCTGAAAATGCAAACCAGATTATGGCATCATGAACATAATAGTTTGCAGTCCACAATTATCTACTGCACCCAGCTCTCATTTATTGGAAGGGGATGACAATGAGGTTCGGTTTGGCTTTCAGCTGCTGACACAGCGGAGTTCTCGCACGGAAAAGAACATCCTCCTCCCCAGTGGCAGCCCCCCTCCTCCTCCCCAGTGCCCCTCCTCCTCCTCCTCCTCCCCAGTCCCTCGTCCTCCTCCTCCTCCCCAGTGCCCCCCTCTCCTCCTCCTCCCCAGTGCCTCCTCCTCCCCACTGTCCCTCTCCTCCTCCTCCCCAGTCCCTCTCCTCCTCCTCCCCAGTGCCCCCTCATCCTCCCCAGTGCCCCCCTCCTCCTCCCGACTGTCCCTCTCCTCCTCCTCTCGTTCCCCCTCCTCCTCCCCCCACTGTCCCCTCCTCCTCCTCCCCAGTCTCCCCCTACTCCCCAGTGCCCCCTCCTCCTCCTCCCCATTGTCCCCCTCGTCCCCAGTGCCCCCTCCTCCTCTCATTCCTCCCTCCTCCTCCTCTTCCCCACTGTACCCCCTCCTCCTCCCCAGTCCCCCCTCCTCCTCCCCAGTGCCCCCTCCTCCTCCTCCCCACTGTCCCCCTCCTCCTCCCCACTGTCCCCCTCTTCCCATTGTCCCCCTCCTCCTCCCCACAGTCCCCCTCCTCCTCCCCAGTGCCCCCTCCTCCTCCTCCTGCCCATTGCCCCCTCCATCTCCTCCCCAATGCCCCCTCCTATTCCTCCCCACTGTCCCCCTCCTAGTCCTCCCCAGTGCCCCCTCCTCCTCTTCCCCATTGTCCCCCTCCTATTCCTCCCCAGTGCCCCCCTCCTCTCCACGGTCCCCCTCCTACTCCTCCCCAGTGCCCCCTCCTCCTCCCCACTGTCCCCCTCCTACTCCTCCCCAGTGCCCCCTCCTCCTCCCCACTGTCCCCCTCCTACTCCTCCCCAGTGACCCCTTCCTCCTCCCTACTGTCCCCTTCCCCCTCCTACCCAGTGCTCTCCTCCTCCTCCTAGAAGACTGCTCCTATTTCCCCAGTGCCTCAGCATCCAACTGTTGCCTGCTCTAATTGTGCAGCAATACAGAGCAGACCAAGATCACCTGGCATATTCTGTTAGGAGCAACATTCCCGCAAATATGTTTTCATCAGCATGAACCTCCACGGTGTGTGCATAGCAGTGACTTCCAACATTGGAGGTTAATGCTGTGAAAGGTGCCGGAATGCTGATCTCCATGCATGAACCCTCAAAGTAGCTGCAGGGAATGTTGGTCCAGACTGTATTGGAGGGCCCATCCCTTGACCGGCCCAAGTAACAGAATGGTAAATTCAGCAGCCCTATCGTTGGCTCCACACACCATGGTCAAAGCATTAAATCTGTGCTCTGCATCAGTTAATGGAAAGTGTAGCCACTGCCATGTTGCCATGAGCCATGGTCTCAGCAGGTAGCCCTTGTAAAGCACCCAGTTCTCCAAAAGCATCAGCTACTTGAGAGTGCTCCAGAGAGAGATGTCCGTTACTAGGGTAATGAGCACAAACCTTGAGGAAGTGGAAATAGTGAGCAAAGATGATGTGTCCTTTAATCGAATGGAATTTCTTCCTAATGATGAATTTGGCAATGTTGTGATACGAGCCTCTCAGTACCACATATGTGCACTCAACGGTCTGAAATACAGTTGTATTGATTTTGAAATATAACTCTGTTTCCTTCACCACAGACACTTCCAGAGAAGCTGCTGTTGAGTTCCTCAAGCAGTTTCTGTGTTTGTTTCAGATTTCCAGCTTCCACAGTATTTTGCTCTTATTTGTTCTCCCTAAACTGGACCCTAAGCACCTTAATTTGTTCCTGGTGGATGATCAGGAAGGTGCATAATGTCCATTATCCATGTAGCAATTATCAAAGTCAATAAAATGTAACAACAAATGGATTTGCAGATTAAGATCCTAAATACAAACTTGTATCAAGAGATATTAAAGGAGATGACAAATATTAAGTATGATTTGATTAAAAACATAAATGGGGCAACAAACATATTTTACATGATAGTTAATTTGTTCAATGTGTTCATAACTTTGCATCTGATTAAGTCGCAGCCCCTTGAAGATATAGGTGTGGCTAATAAACTTATCTAAAAGCAGCTTTCGCTCATGACTACGTAATAATAAACGGGCAAAATACGAGGACGTTACACATATTCATTTTATTGACATTTAATCGAAAGGAAAAAGTGGCTAAAATATTTAGAAAATCCACAATGTCTCCAAAATTAGGTCCAAACATTGGGATTAGCTTTGCTTTGCTGGCTCTGAGTTTACAATGTATAATCATAGTATTATTTGTATTATATTTGGATTACCCTGAATCTTGCTCAAAGAAATACACTGCGACATATGCAGGTAAGTGTACTTTAAACTATTTTCTTTGCAGTTAAACTCTTAAGTGTGTGTATTTTGTAATGATTAGTGCTATGAATTCCTATCCAATAGAAAATGGATTATGATTAACAAAACTTAGCTCATGCTGGAACCATCCTGACTGTCAGAAATAGGAAATCTACAACCACACTATTCGGGTTAGATTTGGAATTTAATTTAAGAAGGAAGTGTTCGAACATTCTCCAGCACCATCATTGACCACTAGCAGGCTTTCGATACAGTTAATTAAGCCCCCTTTATGTGAAGGTCAGTAACAAAAATGTCCTCTACATCCGAAGCTGTATTGGATTATTATTGCAAATTATGCAGTCAAGAACAAGTATAAATTTTGAGGTAAAGATTGGGTTGCATGCATCAAAAATACTTGAATTAACAAAGGAATCAGTTCATATTGCTCAGAACAAAAATAGGTAGCTGTAAATATAAAATGTTGTTCCCTGTTTGTACACATGGCCACTTCTTTCATATTAATTAGTTAACGAAGAAAAAAATATAGCTTTGGAATAAAGGCAACAAGATGAGAACACAGAGATCAAGACTAACGTTTCCTGAACTTTAAAGTTGTTGTTAAAGAGATGACAGTGGCAGACCTTGACATCAAGGCTGTATTCGACCGCATATGGCTTCAAGGAACCCTAACAAAACTGGAATCAATGGATATCAGGGCGCAAATTCTTCACTGCTTGGAGTCACACGTGGCACATTGGAAGATGGTTGTGTTTGTTGGAGATCAGACATCTCAGCTCCAGGACATCTCTGCAGGAGTTTCTCAGTGTAGTGTCTGAAGCCCAACCATCTCCAGCTGCTTCATCAGTGGTCTTCAGCCACCATAAGGCCAGAAGTGGGGATGTTCATCAATGATTGCACAGTGTTCAACACCATTCACAGCTCCTCAGATACTGAAGATGTCCGTGTTCAAATGCAACAAGATCTGGACAATATCCAGATTGATTTGGGTTGAGAAGTGACAAGTACCATTCACAACACTATTGGCTATTTCCAATCAGAGAAATCTAACCACCACCGCTTGACATTCAAAGGTGTTACCATCACTGAATCTCCCACTATCGACATCCTTGGGGTAACCATTGACCAGAAACTCAACAGGCTTTGTCACATAAACACAATAGCTACAAGTGCAGATCAGGGGCTAGGAAAGAGTTCCCCTCATGCCTGGATGGTTGCAGCTCCAACAAAACTCAAGAAGCTTGACACCATTCAGGAAAAAGCAGCCCACTTGATTGGCACTACATCCCCAAGCATCCACTCCCTCCACCACAAACGCTCAATGGCAGCAGTGTGTACCATTTACAAGATGCACTGCAGAAATTCACCAAATATCCTTAGACAGCACATTCCAAACCCATGACCTCTTCCATCTAGAATGACAAGGGGACAGATATATGAGAACACCACCACCATCAAGTTCCCCTCCAAGCCACTCACCATGCTGATTTGGAAATATATCAGCAATCCTGGAATTCCCTCCCTAAGGGCACTGTGGGCCAATCTACAGCACATGGACTGCAGCAGTTCAAAAAGGTTGCTCACCACCACCTTCTTAAGGGCAACTAGGGATGGGTAATAAATGTTGGCCTGCCAGTGAATATAAAAGAAAATACCACTCATTGGAGTATTTAATGTGCTGATGTCTGATGCTTATGTTTATGTAACATTAGCCCAATGCAACTTTTGACTTTTCTTACTTCCACATTTTCTTCATTTTTGTGTTAAAGTTCTCTTCTCCTTTCTGTACATCTCTTTGCTCTTCATATCTTCTTTGACTGACATTTGTTAAGTAGGAATGTATATGGCTCACTCTCAAACTTCTTGCTATGTGCAATGGGGAATAACCCAACATCAATCTTTCCCTAATGCACAGCTAACATCATGAATTTTTTATGCTTATGCTCTGAATTATAAGTGAAAACTTTGTTTATTGTTGTTAGTTGGAAGAACTCACTGGAGCAAAACTTCTTGCACCACCACTATGTTCTTTAGGTGTCAAGCTTCAAAAAGTAGTTATATATCCTATTCCAGCATTATTTCTTAATTCATAACATTAATACAGAAAGGCAATTGCACTTAGAAATATGTTATGAACTAAAATGTTACATCTGTAGAGTGCCTTGGGCTGTTTCCTTACGTTAATTATTTAATTACCTTTCATATAGTCAAAGAAAACAACAGTGTGTATATAATTAAATAGATTGAATAGCAGTCTCCAGTGATTGGAATTATTTATAAACTAGAAAACAAATTTTAATTACTATAGATTAAAGCACAGGACCAATGCCATATTGTTTAAATTACTGGGCAATACAAGTCATTTAAGTTAAAGTATATATTTTATGGTATGTTCTATAAGGCAACATATGAATAACAAGCCAGATCATTATGGAATATGGATTTTCTCCCAGTTATATTTAAAAAGCAATTGGAACTAAATCATAGGAATTCAAGCAGGTTTTAATATGCTCATGCATTTCAAAAATAAATTAAATAATCTCCAAACCCAAATGTAATGTCAGCAGGTTGGTGAGCTTGTTTGGCTAGTTTATGGTGTGCTGTGCACCTCATGATTTTAAAACTATATCGCATACTGTTTTAAACATTATCCTGTCAATATCATGTTACTAGTAGCTGAAAGCAGCAAAAGTGAGGCACAGAAATGAAAATGTCTGAAATCTAGGATATCAATGGAGATGTTTGAGCGTTATGTTCTGGCTTCTGACAGAACATGTTTGGGCGAGACTATAAAGATCAGTAGCTCACAGCAGTGACTTCCAAGATATGATAAAACCAACCCACTAGGTCTAGTATCAAAATAATTGGGCGTTAAAATCTGGAAGTTCTGATAAGAGAAATCCACAACTGCTTCCTTTTTAAACTCATTTTTGTATTTTAATTAGTTAGATTTTAATATTTAAACAGGAAGTATCAGAAATGGAAATTAGAATAGCATGAGAAGAATTAGAAATCATGAAGTAGTTTTTAGCCATATCGATTTACATAATTATGTATTATTATTATTGCAAAAGTTTCACAGTTACGTATCACCAAGTCAAGTTTGGAAGCATTTCTGAGGAGTTCATGGGCAGGCAAACATGACAGCCAATTTGAACAAGCAAAATCCAACAATATGGGTGAATGAGCATGAGCTTTGGTGGTATTGCTTGAGGGGCAGAATGTTAGTCAGGGCTTTGGGAGAACTATTTTCTCCACTTCAAACACTGACCTTGAGATCTTCAGTGTCCACCTGACCCATAGATTTGTGGACGATTAAGAACACAAGTTAATTGCCATTGCAACAATAAACATTGGTACATAGAGCATGTTCACAATGGAATCCAGATTCAGCATTAACTGCTGTAGACTTTAGGCAGATTCCTCTTTCCTGGAGGTGTTGAGCTTGGAGGCGGGAGTGACAAACACAAATCTCACCACCATTTTGCCTCTAATGGAATTACGTTTGCCATGGGAAGGTACACGGTCAACCTTCTCAGCTCACTGTCAATGGTCACCCTTAATTGACCAATTGAGGGTCTCTGCTTGATGTTGGAATTCACTCAGCTGTGGCCAGTCTTGCCTGCCTTCTGGTGTGCATAACCCAGAGTGAAACTGTGAGAATAGCTTGTTAGCTAGTGAGGGAATTTCCTCAATCAGTGCCTGTTTCTGGGTATCCTACCGACGTCAACCATGATTTCCATTGTGCAAGAGCTACAAGCATTTGACAAACTGACAGCTCTTCCTGGGCAGGTGAAGGGTGGCCAGGGTGCCATTAATGGTATTAGATTTGGTGAGTCTTCCCTGGCTCTCCAACTGGATGACAAAACTCTCAGTCCATCAAGGTTCTATTCGAGCGAATCTTCAGAATTTTATAACATAGATATGAAAGATAATTTTGGTTCACACAGACACACACACACAAAACTATGATGATCTCAAAAAAACTCAAAGTACTGCATTTCCCTCTTTCCCCTTTTTACAACAACAGTATTTCAAGATGTCAATACAATGGTCTTTCTTGGCTTTGGCTTCATGACTACGTTCCTGAAGAGATACGCACGGAGTGGCATTGCCTTTACTATGCTTCTTGCAGCCTTTGCACTTCAGTGGGCCACAATCCTAGAAAGTTTGTTCTTTGACTCTAAGAACTCGAAGATACGAATAAACATGACCAGGTAAAAGTTTCTTTGTACCTCATTATTAGAACAGACTTTAAACTAATATTTTGTTCAGAGTGTGAAAATTCTCAGTAAATCTATATTTTATATTTTTGTTTAGTTACACCTGTAGCCTAAAGTAAATTGCATTGGAATAGTAAATAATTCTATCTGTAATGGGATTATTTAAGAATGCAGCCATTTTGAGAAGCTCTAAGACAGCATGCTTGAGCTTCTCTTGATCAGGTCTTTGTTTTCCAAGGAGATCACCTGTATTTAAGCTCAACAGGTCCAACTACATTGATATCTATTGCTGGGCAGGTAATGTTGACTTGTAAAAACCGAAAGCACTGGAGAAACTCAGCAGTGAGTTTTGAGAAGGTTTGTAGCTCAGGTTTAGGTTTTGAATGTAGATTTGCTTGCCGAGCTGGAAGGTTCATTTCCAGACGTTTTGACAGTCTATTAGGTAACATCTTCAGTGGGCCTCAGGCAAAGCACTGTACATGATTCTTGCTTTCTATTTATATGTTTGGGTTTCTTTGGGTTGGTGGTGCCATTTCCTGTGGCGATGGCATTTCCTGTTCTTTTTCTCAGGGGGTGGTAGATGGGGTCTACCTCGATGTGTTTGTTGATAGAGTTCTGGTTGGAAAAACATGCTTCTAGGAATTCTCATGCGTGTCTCTATTTGGCTTGCCCTAAGATGGATAGGGTGTCCCAGTCGAAGTGGTGTCCTTCCTTATCTGTATGTAAGGATACTAGTGACAGGGGGGTCATGTTGTTTTGTGAAAAACACTACATTGGACAAATAGGCAGAAAACTAGCCACCAGGATACATGAACACCAACTAGCCACAAAACGACATGACCCTTTGTCACTGGTATCCTTACATAGAGATAAAGAAGGACACCACTTCAATTGGGACAACACATCCATCTTAGGGCACGAGGTTTCCTAGAAGCATGGCATTCCAACTGTTCTAGACATTGAACAGATTCATATGCTGGATCAACTGTGACCAATATGTAATGAAATTCCTATTAAAATGTCTGAAACAATTCCTCTTCTGACAGGTTTCTTCCTTAGCATAATTCCCAGTACACTGGGAAAACATTGCTGAACCATGGGTGAACATTTGTTCAGAGCATAGAATCTCTACAGTGTGGAAACAGGCTATTCAGCCCAACAAGTACACACTGATCCTCTGAAGAATATCGCACCCAGACCCATTCGTATCTACTATTACTCCACATTTTCCCTGATTAATACACCTAACCTACACATCCCTGAAAACTATGGGCAATTTAGCATGACCAGTTCACCTAAACTGCACATCTTTAGACTGTGGGAGAAACCAGAGCACCTGGCAAAACCCATGCAGACATGGGGAGAATGTGCAAACTCCTCACAGACAGTTGCCCAAGGCTGGGATCAAACCCGTGTCCCTGGTGCTGTGAGGCAGCAGTGCTAACCACTGAGCCACAATGCCACCATTATGTTTGATGAAGAAGGATAAAATATACTATTACCACTTTTTAGCATGATTACAATTGAAATGTTGCATACTTACCTCTTAATTTATCTGGTATATTAATGACATTGCCAACTGCATTTCCCATTATTACAGGATAATACAGATATCAATTAGTGGAAGCTATATGTACTCAGTAAACACAGAGTTGGCATGAAATAAGATTAAGCACAATATTAGAGATACCTTGCATCTCTAGAGGTTCTGCTGTTTTTGTTTTAGCCAATAAAATCTGTACACTAGTGATGGGAATTTAGAAAAATTGTCCATGGTTTTGTAAAGACTGATTGACAGCCTTTCGGGTCTTGAAAAATTTATGGATGGAATTTTTCCAGCCCCTGAATGATGTGGACAATAGCAAGACAGTTGGGAAAAAATTAGATTTTCAACTTAGAGAAATGAAGTTGGATTTTCCACCCAATGTTTGAACGGTGAGGCAAGAATCTTGCTAGTGAGTGACAAAGACTCATTCGCATGAATTAACATCTCATTGTCACCTTTATATGCACTTTGCTATTCTTCCATGCAGCAGAGAGAAACTAAATGCCAACAATTCCTCAAATGAAAGTCAAAACAGGTACCTAGCAGCTCCAGCTCACTGTGGTCCTCTGCCATCTTGGCCAGCATTGCCCAACATCTCAGAGCATGCTCATTGGGTAGCTATTACCAACACCACTTGTTCAGGGTGGTAGGCACCAGATATGCATGAGCCTCACCATATCATTATGGCACACGTCTGACTCAGAATACAGACATCCACTTCAATGCTGCACTTTCAAGTGCATCGCCACTTGCATTGTAATGCCATTGCTGCCAGGCTGACTTGCATGCAGATCATTGAATGGTGACATTCCTGATGAAGGGCTTATACAGTCATAGAGTCATACAGATTACAGCACTCAAACAGACCCTTTGTTCAACTTGTCCATACTGACCAGATATCCCAACCCAATCTAGTCCCACCTGCCAGCACCCAGCCCATATTCCTCAAAATCCTTCCTATTCATATATCTATCCAGATATCTTTTAAATATTGCAATTGTACCAGCCTCCACCACATCCTCTGGCAACTCATTCCATACACATACCACCCTCTGCGTGAAAAGTTACCCCTTAGGTCTCTTTTATATCTTTCTCCTCTCATCCTAAACCTATGCCCTCTAGTTCTGGACTCCCCGACCCCAGGGAAAAGACTTTGTCTATTTATCCTATCCATGTCCCACATGATTTTATAAACCTCTATAAGGTCACCCCTCAGCCTCTGACGCTCCAGGGAAAACAGCCCCAGACTGCCTCAGTCTCTCCCTATAGCTCAAATCCTCCAACCCTGGCAACATCCTTGTAAATCTTTTCTGAACCCTTTTAAGTTTCACAACATCAGTCTGATAGGAAGGAGACCAGAATTGCACACAATATTCCAACAGTGTATAGTACAATGTCGTGTACAGCCGCAACATGACCTCCCAACTCCTGTACTCAATAGTCTGACCAATAAAGGAAAGCATACCAAAAGCCTTCTTCACTATTCTATCTACCTGTGACTCCACTTTCAAGGAGCTATGAACCTGCACTCCAACCCTTTGTTCAGTTACACTCACTAGGACCTTACCATTAAGTGTATAAGTCCTGCTAAGATTTGCTTTGCCAAAATGCAGCACCTCACAGTAATCAAAATTAAACTCCATCTGCCACTCCTCAGCCCATTGGCCCATCTGATCAAGATCCTGTTGTAATCTAAGGTAACCTTCTTTGCTGTCCGCTACACCTCCAATTTTGGTGTCATCAGCAAACTTACTAACTATACCTCTTATGCTCACATCCAAATCATTTATATAAATGATGAAAAGTAGTGGACCTAGCACCGATCCTTGTGGTCCACTGGTCACGGCCTCCAGTCTGAAAAACAACCCTCCACCACCACCCTCTGCTTTCTATCTTTTTGAGCCAGTTCTGCATCCAAATGGCTGGTTCTCCCTGTATTCCATGAGATTCAACCTTGCTAACCAATCTACATGAAACCTTGTTGAACGCTTTACTGAAGTCCATATAGATCACATCTACTGCTCTGCCTTCATCAATCCTCTTTGTTACTTCTTCAAAAAATCCAATCAAGTTTGTGAGACATAATTTCCCATGCACAAAGCTATGTTGATTATCCCTGATCAGTCTTTGCCTTTCCAAAGACATGTACATCCTGTCCCTTCTGAAATGTCAATTCTCCTGCTCCTCAGATGCTGCCTGACCTGCTGTGCTTTTCCAGCGTCACACTTTTCAACTCTAACTTGAATGCAGGCACAGTTATCTGGCTCATGGATTAGAGTAACTGGTTTCTCAGAGCCCTTTGCTTACTGACTTAGCACTCATTCACTTTATCTCTAACTGGATGCTCAAACATTCCTGCTTTGTCTTTTTGCATAATACTGCACCATTCAAAACTTACAGATTCACCATACATCATCTTGCTTTCCCACTTATTAGTGCACAAATCAAGGCAGCTTGTCAAACTAGTCAACAGTAATCTATCAAGGAAGCAGACATGTTGCTTTATGATAATGGTACATCAATGTTGTACTGCAGCATGTGTCAGCAGCTTACATGGCAAACACACAGTATGTGCATCAACCAAATAATCATATATCAAAGTCAGGAATTCTCAGCCAGGTCAAGGTGGTCTGTCATCAGTCGGTAAGTGCCAGCAAAGGAAATTAAGTATGTGGCTTGTCATCAGTCCAGGGACCTGTCTGGTCAGTAGGTGTTTGGGGCTGGTACAGTCAAAGTTTCCATATCATTAGAGACCAGGGAGTGGCTCACAGTCAGTCCTGAACAATAACAAGATGTTATGCTACTGTGGGCAATAGGGAAAGAGTAGCAACCTCTTTAAAAGAGTTCTAACATGGTATAGCACTAAGGATGTGAAGAACTTGATTCTTGTAGCTGCTCTTACAGCTGATCAGGTAGATAATGATGTAAAGTTGTAACACATTTAGCATGAATTTCTATTTCCAATGAAGAGCCAACATGCACGTTTGTGCCCTCAGAAGCTTCTATTTTTCATTTCCCTCCCATTACATTTACTATCTAGGACTATTCGCAAAGACTGGCAGTGATTTACCTGGTATGTATCTGGGCTCTAAATGTGGCTCCAGTCGCAGAAAACCTATAAGGTCCTGAAAATGCTGAGTATGTCTGCCTTTGGTAAGTGCAAGGTGGCACAGGAATGGGGCTACCTAAGTGGGTAGCATAAAATAGTGCGAGAAAACTTGCTAGAGCTCATGGAGAGAAACATATGAAACTCTCTGAAATTATGGTAAAATTCAGCTCAGTGTTACAATCTTGGAGTTTCATTTCCTCAGATGAAAGCTAATGCCAGAGATGTTTTGAAAAATATTTCTTCAAACTTATGTGTAAAATATAAACATTTCCACGTTAGTGTCAGAAATTCTGAGAAGTTGCAACATCCCTTGGAGTTCATTGCTATCTGTACTCCTGCTAAACCAACACATATACTCTTCAAATACTGATGATATCCATGTTCAAAGGGGGCAAGACATGGACAATGTACAGGTTTGGGCTGACAGGTGGTAAGTAACATTCATGCAACACAAGTGATTGCTAATGACTATCTCCAACAAAAGAGAACCTAACCTTGCTCCTTGGCATTCAATGACATTACCATCACTGAATCTCCCAATATCAACATCCTGAGGGTTGCCATTAACCAGGAACTGAACTGGACTTGCCATATAAATACTGTGACTAGGAAAGAAGGTCAGAGGCTCAGAATTCTGCACTGAGTAATCTACCTCTTGACTCCCCAAATCCTGTCCACTATCTACAAGGCACAAGTCAGGAGTGTGATAGAATACTCTCCACTTGCCTGGATGAGTACATCTCCAACAACACTCAAGAAGCTTGTCACCATGCAGAACAAAGCAGTCTGCTTGAATGGCACTACATCCAGAAATTGTCACTGTCTTCACTAGTAATGCTCAGCAGCAGTAGTGTTTAGCATCTACAAGATGCAGTACAGAAACTCACTAAGGCTCCTTAGACAGTACTTCCTCAACTGATGACCATTACCATAGAAGAACAAGGGTAGCAGACGCATGGGATCACCAAACCTTGCAAGATCCCCTCCAAGCCACATACAATTCTTAATTGGAAATGTATTGCCTGTCTTTTAATATTGCTGGGGCAAAATCCTGGAACTCCCTCCGAATGGCCCTGTGGATGTACCTGCACCAAATGGACTGCATTAGTCCAAAAGGCAGCTCACCACCACCTTCCCAAGGGCAACTAGAGAAGGGAAATAAATACGTGCACAGCTAGTGTCACCCACATTCCATGAGTGAATTAAAAAATAAGTTTCAAAAAAGTGAATCTGCAACTTCGATCTCCACCAGAAATACTTGATCAATCTGGTCCAATGCAAGTGAATATTTTGAGGTTGGAAAAGTCTCAAGCTTGTCTTGAAGCCATCTATGTGGGAATACTTTTAATTGGCAGAGTTTTAAACAGGAAGGCAACATTTCATCAGAGTTGGAAATCTGTGTAGAGAATTTAAAAGTTATGTTGTACAGAGTTCAAAGGATGAATTCAGTATAGATGATTACACTTGCCAGACAGGCATAGCTTTGAGGTGCTGTTTCCATACAGTTCTTGCCTGATCATTGCAAAAGAGACAGCAGAATATTACCAGGTAAAGTGAAGGGCTACAGTTTAAATTTCACTTCTTGAAATAATTGGGCAGAAATCAGGGAGAACCACGTGTAATGTTGGACCTTGGTCTTAGACTATCCAATGGGCTATCCAATGAAGTCTCACTTTTATCCATAATGCTAAATCTGTGAAGCTTCATATTGAACGTTATGAATTTCTTTCTCCTGATTTTCTCACTATGTCCAAAGGATGACTTTTTGAGATTTTCTTCTATGAACTGTACTATGAAGAAGTAAATTCACCATATTATGCACCAAAAAGAACAGGATTGCACAAATGTGGAAATAATCTCAACTGGTTATGCTTATAATTGGTATTAGAACAGAATTAGCAACACAAGAACACTGGAAATGCAACAAAACACTGGAGTGGAGTTACACTACAGCTAAATTTAGATTTAGGTTTTATTGTCATGTGTACTCAAGTATTGGTTACAAAGAATGCAGTGAAAAGTGCACAATGTTGCCACACGCTGTGCCATCGTAGGTACAAACTTTTAGTTACAGAAGTAGAAAAATAAAGAAATAAGAAGTTCAGTACCACAATCTTCTTTGTATAAAGTGGAAAAGTAAAGAAATAAAATTTTAAAAATCAAACATTATACTCCATTCTTAAGCTGTCGGCCTGCAGATGCTCCAAGCTGGGCTTTCCCCAAGAGTGCTCGCGTTTCCCTGCTTTGGGCATGCTTTCACTCACACTGGGGTAAGACCTGCCTGTGTTCACCAGTTGCCCTTGCTGCCAACCACTGCTGCTGACCCCCATAGGGCACAACAGGCCTCACCACCTCCTCTCACAAGGCTTCAGCCAAGACTGCTGACTTGCTGCTGCTGCCATCCTTGACTGCCCCACCATTGCTGCCATTTGGCCCCCTGCTGGGCCCCAGCTGCTGCCAGGTTCCATTGCGACTTCAGCTGCCTGCCTGCAGAGTCCTGCTTCAACACTGCCAATCGTGACCAGCCGCCTTGTGGCCCACCATGAAAGTCCCCCAGCCATCGCCATTGCTGCCTCCACCCCTGAGCTCCAAAGGACAATGAACCAAAAGAGAAAAGAGAAAAACGAGAGAAAAAGAGCAGTTGCAGCAATGAGCCTCAGTGAGAAGGCCTACTCCTTTGCCATCTTGGGTTTTGCAAGCTAGAAGTAACTGTTTGGAAGTACTGCAGAAACATTGCAGAAAATAGTGTACATTTTATCAATATTTTTCTCATCTTGCACTCTATTAGGACATTTCACAAGAATAACATGAGAGGAGGCTTGACAGGAGAGCACTGATTGGTTAGATGTGCACTCTGATTGTTTCATTGCAGACATTAAGAACATGTATTTGCACTGTGCCTGTTTCAACTCAACAAATTTGGTGACATTCATTCAAAGATTCATTTCTCAGGGCAATGCACTGACCAATCAGAGTCAAAGTTAATCTGCTGATTTAAAATTTAAACTAGGCCTGGTAGTGAACTCTTAAATCAGTATTAATGAATGTATTCTCCATGTCAATACCCTTACCTCTCGTGCAATGTAAATGTCAGTTTTGCCGTTGAATTGGTATTCTTGAGAAATGTCCAGATGAGTATAAGTTGAAAGGCTTCATCAAAATATGTCTTTTTTCAGCACTATTTAAACTAGAACTGATAAGGAAATCTCACACCACTTTGCTTTAGCATACTGAATGTGAAATGAGGATCTGACTCATTCGCCAATACTTACATTGATGCGTTGAACAATGGTGCTTTAAATGAAACAGCTGGTTAAAGCTCAGTAAAATTACAATATATACTTTCAACTGGTGTTGCTCAAAAGACATCGATACATTTCATGTTGTCCCGATATGCATTCATTTGCCTTTGATTCATTTTTATGATCGCTTATCTTGGCTAATCGAATTTACTGTTATTTTTAGCATACTCCATGCAGACCTGAGTGCAGTGTCTGCATTGGTTTCAATGGGTGCTATACTTGGAAACACCAGTCCTATACAGTTACTTCTGATGGCCATCCTGGAAGTGACATGTTTTACTACTAATAAGTGGCTTCTGATGTATTTGTTTCAGGTAAGCGAACAAAGTGAAGTGAAAAGCTGCATTTGGAAGGTTTCAATTGAGATATTAATTGCATTTAATTGAAAAATTACAAGGGCAAAAGAAGTCTAAGTTCTCCCTACTGTGGTATGTCAATGCGTTTTTATATCTAACATTGTCCTGGTTCAATTTCTCTGTAGGTGATAATAGGACATTTGGTCCTTTGCTATATAAATATCAGAGGTTCATGGATAATAATATTATCTGCAGAATAGTATTCTTTTCAATTATCTTCCCTGACTTTTCACCTTATTGCTTTAGAGTCATTTTAAGGAATGATTTCACAGGCACCAATGATTATGGATATGTTACTTAAGTGATCCAGCATACAAATTCAGAGACTGATTGTTGGTAGGTTGAATGACTCATTTACAGAGCAGAAGGAGGCTATTTGGCCCATCATTTGTTGGTTAGTCAAAAAGGATCTGATTACACTAATTCCACTTTCCAGTTCTTAGTCCATACCTCTGGAGACGGTGACCACATAAATGAATATCTAAGTACTACTTGCCAGTTAAGAGAGTTTTTGACTCAACCACTCTTCAGATAGTGAGTTCTCTATTCACTTCTGCTCTTAGCCAGCCACTTCTTACCTTAAATTATGCCCCCAAGAATAGAAGACTAGCTCTCTACAAATGGAAAAATGCCTTCAATTCCATCCCATTCATATAGCTCAAAAGCCTATCCACTTCTATCAGGTCCCCTTTCAACATTCACTGCTCCAAGAAAAACAGCCCTGCAAGTGAAAAGAAGTAGGAACAAATTACTGCAGATGCTGGAACCTTTTCTAAAAATCTGAACCGCTGTTATCCTCAGCACATTCAATCTTTTCTCATTCTTAGACCCTCCAGCCCTGGCAACATTCCGGGAAATCTCCTCTGCACCCTCTCAAGTATAATCACATCCTTTCTATAAGGTGTAACCAGAACTGCACACAGGTGTCCCAATTGTGGCCTAACCAGTGTTTTATACAATTTTGCAATATACCCCCTGTTCTTGTATTCCATGTCTCAAATAATAAAGACAAATATCCTCTTTGCCTTCTTAGCCAGCTTTTCTACCAGCCTTGCTACCTTCAGGGAGCTGTCCATATGACTTTGACCTTCTGTACCTTCCTAACATTCATAATGTAATCCCTTGCTTTGTTAGTCCTCCCCAGCAGCTTTATCCCACACTTTACTGGGTTTAATTCCATTTGCCACTGGTCTACCACCTGAGCAGCCCGTTGATATCCTCCTGCAGTCTACACCTGTCCTCACTGTTTATAACCTGACCAATTTACACATTGTAGAATCATAAAGTCATACAGCTTGGAAACAGACCCTTTGGTTCAACAAGTCCATGCTGAGCATAATCCTAAACTAAACTAATCCAACCTGTCTGCTCCTGGCTCACATCCCTTTAAACCTTTCCTATTTGTGTTCTTACACAAATATCTTTTAATGTTGTAATTGTATCCGCATCCACCACTTCCTCTGGGAGTTCATTCCAAGCATAAATCATGCTTTGTATAAAAGATTTGCCCCCATGTAGTTTTTAAATCTCTCTCCTCTCACCTTAAAAATGTGTCCCCTAGTCTTGAAATCCCCCATCCTAGGGTAAAGCCAACTACTATTAACTCTATCTATACCCTTTATTATTTTATAAACTTCTATAAGGTCACCGATCAACCTCCGTTACTCCAGTGAAATAAGTTAAAGACTATCCAGCCTTTCTTTATAACTCAGATCTTCAATGCCCAGCAACATTTTTAAACTTCTTGATCATACTCTCAACATTCAAATCCAGATCATTAATGTCCATCAAAATAACAAGAACCCTTGTAGCAAGCCCTGCAGATCCCCACTTGAAACAGACCCAGTCACACAAATATTCATTGACCACTGTCATCCATTTTCTGCCTCTCAGACAATTTTTGTTTCCAGTACCTTGCATTCAATGAACTCTTCCTTTCCTGACCAGTCTGCCATAGGGACCTTAACAAAAACCTTGCTCAAGTCCACGTAGGGAACATCCAATGTATTAGCTCCCTGGTGACCGTCTCAAAAGATTTGATCAAATTTGTCAAACATGATCTTCCCTCCACAACTCCATACTGTCTATCCCTGGTTGTACTGTGTCTATTTGGGTGCAGACATATTCTGTTCCTCAGAATTCTTTCTAATTACCTCCCACCACTGGGTTAGACTGATGTAATCTCCTGGATGCAATTTAAGAAATTTGCTCCCTCCCTGCTTAGCATATTAAAACTATCTCAGTTAATATTTGGATTGCTAATATCCCCCTATCACGACTCTCTTATTATTCTTCCACTTCTCTGAAATTTGATTCCAGATTTATCTTCTATTTTTTGCCTACTGTTTGGAAATCTAAACCACCCAACCATTAATGTGTTTGCATCTTTTGTGTTTTCTATTTCCACCTGTATGGTCTCATTTGATGATAAATCCAAGATATCATCCTCCCTCTCTGGGTTAATTGACTCCTTGAGCAATAATGTAACATTCTATTCTCTTCTCCCCCACCCCCTCTGTATCTTGTCAAAATATTCTATAATCTGATCTGCCAGTCCATCCATCTTTCAGCCAAGTCTCAGTCATAACTATGACATCATCCTCCTACGTTCCTATCTGTGCCTGTAGCTTGTCTGCCTTATTCCTCCTGCTCTTTGCATTAAAACACATTCCATCTAGCCTTGCTAAATTCACTTCTTTCTTATGTAGCCTATATTTCCTCTGCCACACTTAGTTGTGTTTTAACTTCTAATTTCATAACAGCTACTCTCCCCTTTAAACTGCTTCCCATCCCCCTGCCAAATGCAGCACAGTGGCTCAGTAGTTAGCTCTGCTGCCTCACAGCACATGACCCGGGTTCGATTCCAGCCTTGGGTGACTGTCTGTGTGGAGTTAGCACATTCTCCCGTGTCTGGGCTTCCTCCAGGTGCTCTGGTTTCCTCCCACAATCCAAAGATGTGCAGGTTACGTGGATTGACTGTGGGAAATGCAGGGTTACAGGGATATGGTAGGGAAGTGAGTCTGGGTGGGATACTGTTTGGAGGATTGGTATGGACTCGATGGGCCGGGTAGTCTGCTTCCACACTGTAGGGATCCTATCATTCTAGGATTCTATAATTCAATCCAGTTTAAAATCTGCCCCAAAAGCACTAGCTAATATCCCCAGAAGGGTGTTGGCCCCATTCCTGTTCTGGTGTAACCCATCTGAGTTGTTCAGATTCCACTTCACCCAGAAGTGCTCTCCATGCCTGAAACGCTGAGTTCAATGTCATCTCTTCAGCCATGCATCCATCTCCTTAATCCTTCTGTTCTTACACTAACTAATGTGTAGCATCGGGAGCAATCCAGAGGTTACTACCATTGAAGTCCTTCTTTCCAATTTTTTTACCTAACTTCCTAAGATCTGCTTGTAGCAACTTATTTCTTTCTTCTTATGTCATTGGTTCTAATATGGATTACTACCTCTGGCTGTTGACCCACCACATTAAAATTGCTCTGTAGCCCTGATACCTGGGAGGCAACATATAATCAGAGAATCATAGAGTGCCTACAGTGGAGATTGTAGCCATCCGGGCCATCAAGTCTGCACTGACCCACCAAATAGCATCCCAGAACCATCCTTCCCCCTGCCAGTCTATCCCATAACCCGACATATGCCATGGCCAAGCCATGTAGCCTGTACATTCCTGGATGCTGTGGATAACTTAACATCGCCAATCCACCTTACCTGCAGGCTACCACTGCTGCCTCACAGCGTCAGGGACCCGGGTTCAATTCCAGCCTTGGGTGACTGTCTGTGTGGAGTTTGCATATTCTCCCCATGTCTGTACGGATTTCCACTGAGTGCTCCAGTTTCCTCCCGCAGTGCTAAACACCAAGTCACCAGGACTATCCTGGAGTCCTGTCTACATCTGCAAGAGCACTTGTTTACTGTCACACCTCACTGGCATACTTCACTGGAAATCATGTCCTGATGTTCCCGGAGTTGTCACAAAATGTTAAAGATTTTTCAAATAAGTATGTAGTATTCCCAAATTTACCTGTAGTTTAGATTCAGATTGACATGAGGCATGGATTGGAGTAAGTATTTATTGCAAAATGTAAAGATCCTAGCTACAGGTTAACAGTTATGAACTATCAACATATAACTCCACTAGTCTAAACTCTAAACCACTTATAAAATTCCCCCGCTACACACACATACAGACAGATACAAGAAAAACATTGGTGATATGGGTGAAAGGAAAACAAGTAAGGCAGTTTAGTGATCCCATTAGGTTTTCTGAGATGTTCCTTTTATGATCAGAATACTGCTCCTCACATCTCCTGTGTCTCACCCTGTGAGTGGCTAATAAATCTCCATTTGGTAAGGGACCTGTACCATATCGTCACCCAGCATCATTATATCAGCAGAGACTCTCGAAGCTATCCTCTTGCTATAAACCTCTCAGCCCATGAATTCACGGATGCCCCCAACAGTTTGTAAGCTGGAAAACCCCGGATACCCAGAGGCACCTCTTGTACAGGATCACACCCCTCAGATTGCCATGAACATTAAAGGGATCATCATTTACAACATTGTCACTCTCTGCCTCAAAAGGCTGTGAGTGCCAGGTCAATTACGTTTCCAAAATGAGATAAGGACAATTTAGTGTGGCAAGTTATCAAGGGAACAAGAATGAGTAACAAGTTGGGGCACACATCAGCCATGATCTAATTGAATGGTGAAACAGGCTTGTGGTCCGAAATGGATTAGAGTCCTGTGGCCACGTACTTTCCAAACTGGGCTGACAATCTGTCTTGATGTATCTCATGGGTAAGCCCTCAGGGAGGCTGGAAGTGGAACTGATGCTACTTATAATGTTGCTTTGGAATAAGAGAAATAATATTCAAAATTAATTCATCATTTAATTGAATTGGAAGCAGAGTTAAGTTCTCATGCTCTTCCACTACAGATTGACCGCAAAACTAGTGCCATGCATCTGCACCTTTTCGGAGCTATGTTTGGATTGACGGCATCACGAATTCTCTATCGCCCGGGGCTACGTAAAGGCCATGAAAAAGAAGGATCGTTGCGAATATCTAACCTTTTTTCCATGATTGGTATGTACCAATTTGGGGGTCAGTTAGCTGAGTTGGTGAACAGCTGGGTTGCAATGCAGATAGTGTTGGACACAACTCCTGCACCAGCTGAGACTACCATGATGCTCTGCTCTTCTCAACTTCTCTCCTTCCCTGAGATATGGTGAGTCTCAGGTTAGATATTAGCAGTTATCTCTCTCCAATGAGAGAAATTTACAGGTTGGTTTTGAAACTCAAAGATACCTTCATGTATAGAGAGTGTGGTGCTGGAAAAGCATAACAGGTCAGGCAGCATCTGAGAAGCAGGAAAATTTATGTTTCAGGCATAAGCCCTTCATCTCCTGCTCATCGGATGCTGCCTGACCTCTGCTTTTCCAGCATATGCAATCCTCACTTTCTCTTATATCTTCATGGATACCCATCAGTTATTTTAAGGTCTGTTTTTCATCTCTGCTACTCACTGCAGGTGCTTCATTCCAGCTGGCACCTCCATGAGCAGGATGCATAATATGTGATTACCTGTAAAGCAGGTTAGGACAACTTACTTGAGGTTGCGATAATTGGTTTCCAATTACACTAACTTCTACCAATTATCATTCCCTAAGGGAAACTTTAACTCCCTCCAGTCAATGAAGTATGGTTGAGAGATTCAAATGGAAGTAATTGGTTGACTGCTCCACTGCTATTTTTTCTCATTGCTTTCTTCATAGAGAGGCCTCATTATGCCTGCAAATTGGAGAATTAACATTAATATGGAAACCTGATTTCAATTTCACTGCCTATTTCATGAAATAGCAAAGAAGATGCTCTTTCTATACAATCTGAGACAATAGAAAGTGTTTGAACAAGTTAAGTGTTGAAATTGTTTTTGTGGAGAAGGAATGCTCTGCCTATTTTATCCACCCAAGTTCCCTCAGCACATGATCACAATTCTTCTTTCTCCCTCTGCTCTAAATATACCTGTTTCTCCTTGGTCACTCCTTGGCCTCCCTGTTGTTGCCTTGGCTTAGTGATAATGAGCTGCATGAGGCTACCTATTGTCACATTCAGCCTCTTAGACTGCAAGGGAGGGTTTGACTATAGTGGAAGTGGGTAAAAGAGCAGTTAGTGGTGCTACATGAAGAGAGATGGTGATGTGTCCTGAGTGAGTGAATGGCAAGCACAGAGACGAGGGATTAATAGTTTGAGACAATGAGTAGACTTGAATCATTTAATATTGAGAGTTGTAGTCCATGAGCCTTGGTAAGATGTGTGCTCAGTGGCAGAGTTAGAGTGAGCATTGGCCCTGTGGGTGTGAGATACCAGAGAGATGTGGAGAATAGAAGATCATTGACTTTCTTCCTGCATTGTTCAGTGTTCTAATTCACTCAGGCCACAAATGGCCAGACTGGTTGGATCCATTGCCTTTTGTAACAGTCAGCTGGAAAAAGGACTGTCCTCCTTTACACCACACTGTTCACCATCACCTCCAGGACTCTGCTGGGAAACCGGGAGTGAGGTTTTCTCTCCTCTATTGAATGTTGAAGTTTGCGTACCACAGGCTGAGGGGCAATTCCTGGCTTGCAGCATCTGAAGTTTGTGTGTTGGACTTTAAGTTTGGTGCCAGAGGCATAAATGGTGGTGGCAGTGATGACTACATCCGGCTCTCTGGCCATCTGATTCCCTGAGAAAGGAGCCCCAGAGCCTAGTTGCATACCTATTGAAGTAAAGAATGGAAAATTGCTTGAATAAAATCATTGAGCCATGGAGGACCAGATGCCATGAATTCTTATCCGACAAAACACATCCAAAAAATTCAGTCCAATATCTCAATATAATGTGAAATAAATACATAGTATGCATAATGTTTTTGTATTATTGATAACTCAATGTTTGCATTTTTTAAAAGTTGTGTATTACATTGAAAAAAAAAGTTTAATCAAAATCAAACCATGTCCTTCACCCTGCAGTGTGGAAGAGCCATTATCATATATTGCAATGTGGCAAATATGTCTGCAGCCCTGCACATTATATTTCATATTTCAAATTGTCAAAAGAACTAAATTATGAAATAGCTAATATAATAGCTATAATAATAACTAGGCTCACTATTGTTATTGGAAACATGTCTATACATTCCTGAAAACAAGGGAAATGATAAAACCTGTCATGAGGCTTTTCTTTACATAGTAAGAGGTAGCTAACAGGTTGAGGTTTTACATAGTACATTAAGAAATGTAATAATTTTGGCCTGGAGTTTGCAGTCAGTCTCTAAGCAAAGGCAGTTGTTGTCAATCTCAGACAAAGCTACCAACAAAGGTCTAATGATCTCTTTGGAGTGAATTTCACCTTTCCCAAATTAAACTTGATTCTGGGGCCAAGTCAGGGAGATCACCAGAGTCCAGCAACAACGATGTCATCAAGTTGGGCAAGCAACCAATCACATAAAAGAAATTCCATCAACAGCAAATCAAGCACTGACCAGGCTTGTAGTATTGGTTTACCAAAAATGAAATAAAGATTGGGAAATACACAGAGGATACCATAAAAAATAAGCATAATAAACATGCTTTAAATAACACGAAACATAAATGTATATTTTTGGTCCTAGGGGAGAAGTTTGACATTCTATAAATATAGAATCAATTTTTCATGGTTGCAGTGGTGGTTTTGCAACATAAATGAACAGCCTACATAGTTAAAAACCTACGTTATGCCTCATTGAAGAAGATGTAACATTTCAAAGGGTTTTTGCAATGTGTCTTATACTACAAAAATGGAAATTCTCACCACTGCTTAGCCTGCAGATGAGTGGAGAATCACTGAGAGGAACTACTGGATGTCTGTATTTAATTGCATGTATGAGGGCTCCAGAAGGTCCTGCCAGTTTCAGATGAATAACAAAAATGAATGCTGACAGTTTCACAATCATTCATACTGAGAAATCAAGCCAAAATCAGTTCTGGTCTCATGAGAAAGTAATGTTTTTTGGAAAATGGAAAATATTTAAACACAATGAACAGAGACTAAACTAAAAATGAGACACTTCTCCACTAGTTAATTACTTATTTTTTATATTCTGGCAAGAAAGGAGGAGTTGTATTTCTATGACTTCAGATATATCTGAAAATATTTCATATGCACAGAATCTAAATAATAATTGTGTGGGTAAACATAGCAGCCATTTTCCTTACAGCAAGATTTTGTAAACAGCAAGATGCTTTTGGCAGTATTCGCTAACAGAAAAATGTTGGTCATTACATGAAAACATTTCCCGGCCTTTAATTATGCCAATAATGTTTGGCACCACCCTTTGGACCACTGCACAACAGATAGGACAACAGATCAATACTTCCATCTGATGGTGTTTCACAGCTGTTTATCAAATGGAATTATTCCAAAACAATCTGCATTTATCAGATTTTAGAATCCAGTCCTATCCCTTTGGCTACAATCAGGTTTGGTTTCACTTTTGTATGCTTCTAATTACTTTTCAAAATTTACAAAAGGGGAAAAAAAAACTGTAAAATGTCTTTAAAAACAGCAATATTATTATAAGTAAAGGAAACAGTCAATCAAGGCACGTGTATGCAATGAACTGCCAGAAGAAGTGGTAGAGGCTGGTGCAATTACAATATTTAAAAGACATCTGGATGGGTTCATGGAGAGGAAGGATATGGGCCAAATGGTGGCCAATGGAACTAGATTAACTTAGGATATCTGGTCAGCATGGACAAGTTGTTTCCATGCTATACATCTCTACGACTCTATGATTCTATAAATGAACAAATTCAGTAACTTTCCAGGAAACCTGTAAAGTTACTGAATTTGTTCATTTATAGAACCTGTAAAGTAGTGTGTGATAGTCCACTTGCAATAATACATTGAGAAATATTTGTTACAAGTAGACAAAACTATAATATGTGTTTACAGTTGTTCTTTGTGCTTTTTCTCTACAACTGACATATTGAATATCTTGCAGTTCTAAGTCCACTGACTAAAATCCATCCTCCTGTCCACAGGTACATGCTTTCTGTGGATGTTCTGGCCCAGTTTTAATGCAGCACTTCTCGATGTGAATAGGGAAAAAGCTGTTTTCAACACCTATTACGCTTTGGCTGCTTGCACTGTTGCAACGTTTGCAATTTCCAGTCAGATCCATAATGAAGGGAAAATGGACATGGTAACAGAAGACTTTTCATCTACTTCATTTAACTGTGTTTATCAGTATTCTAGCAGTGACAACCATTCTTATTCCTCCGTATAATTACTGTACTACTGTTGCACAGTTATTATTCTGGGTTGTAAACAATGAGCTTGCGTGGGATCACAATGCTTCATTATTCACTCAAAGGGAAAAGTATATACCATTAGAACACTGCTTAAATAATAGATTTGCTTTAGATTTTTGAGGTAAGCATGCAATTCATTCCAGTTTTAAGCAGACTAAAAGCTAAGGTGTATGATCAATGTATTTGTCTCCAAAAAGTACTTTATTACCATGCCAAGATATTACATGCTTCTATTGTTTCTCTGCAAGCCTTACGTTTAAGTCCCAAAGTAGCACATTCTGTTCACTGGGACAGGGAAAAATACTCAGTCTCATGTTTTACCTGAAAACCTGTGCTACATACTGTTTTTAAAGCTATTTTATAGAAGTCAATGTAGGGTTTTACTGTCATAAAACAATCCTGAAGATGAGTCCTATTGGTCTTAAATGTTAATTCCATTTCTCTTGAAACTGCTTCAGTTTCTCCAGTAATTGCTGTTTTTATTTCAGATTTCCAACATCTGTCGTATTTTAGCTCTCTATAGAAATCTTTAGAGCCCTACCATCTCATTTCATAAGAATTGCTTTCCACACAATTCTTGGAAACAAAAACATATTATGCTGGAATAAAATGAACCAAGAGCATCTGAAAGATAAAGAATTGTCAATAACAAACAAGACCAGTTCTCAAGAAGGGTCACTGGACTTGAATTGGCAACTCTGCTTTCTCTCCATAGAAGCTGCCAGACCTGATGAGTTTCTACAGCTATTTCTGTTTTTGTTTCAAATCTTCAGCATCTGCAATTCTTTGTTTTATTAAAAAATGACCAATATCTGACTCTGTGGCAGGGTCTTGTCTGAAATATTAACCAATGTTATCTCTTCAGATTCTGCCTTTCTTTCAAATCTCTAGTGTTGGCCATTGTTCTTACTGACATAATTTTTATTCATGCGGAGACGTTGAAACTAATTACAAGACCAAACTGAGCATTCCATCGGTTTCAGTTGCTCCTGAATGGAGTGTTGAGGTGGTGTCACAAACTCTTCACAGAACTCACAATTTCAAGTACCTCAGTTTATTATAAAAAGAGGATTTCTTCTCCCAGTCACCGACAAACATAAGAATAATGAGCAAGAGTAGCCCCTTGAGTCTATCCCGCCATTCAATAAGAACATGGCTGATCTGATTGTAACTACAAATCCACATTCCTGTCTACCTTTGATATCATCACTCCCTTGCTTAACAAGAATTCATCTGCTTTAAAAGGATTCAAGAAATCCATTTCCATCACTTTTTGAGGAAGAGTTCCAAAGGTTCACAATCCTCCATATAAATAAAAGATTCACATTATCTGTTTTAAATGGAGAATCCTTTAATATTTAACAGTGAGCTCTACTTATATATTCTCCCAGCTGAAGGAACAGCCTCTCTGTATGCCCCTGTCAAGCCTGCTAAGGATTTTATGTCACAATCAAGTAATTTTTTATTCTTCTGAACTCCAGTGGATGTGGGCCTTTCCTCATTAGACAACCAGGCCATTTCCAGACATTGGTCTAATAAACTGTTTCCAATGTATTCAAATCCTTTCTTCAATAAGGTGACCAATACAGTATTCAGTACTCATGGTATAGTCTCACCAGTGACCTGTAAAACTGAAGCATAACCTCTCTACTTTTGTATTCAATCCCGCCATGATAAATAATCACAATCTATTAGCTTTCTGCATTAGTTACAATCCTTGCATCCTAACCTTGTGTGATTCATGCACGAGGACACTCAGAAACCTTTACATCTGAATCTGCACTTCAAAGTCTCTTTGTTCAGCAACACTTCCCAGGATCTTAGCACAAAGTGTATAAGTCCTAGACAATTACAAAAACTGAGTCTCTTGTGCTCCTCCTCTTTGGGTCCCCTTATCTGTCATACTCTCCCATCCCTGAACACTGACCAAATGAGACAATCCTGCATTAATTGGCATGATTGCCACTTGGTACAAAGAGTCCAGGCATCTTTCCCTATTCCCCATCAGGAGTGTCTATTATTCAACCTCTTGTTCATAAACCCTGAACCAAAGTTTCTCGAATTTCATATTGTTGCCACAGGCATATTTGCTTTGGTCAAAACTGACAAGCTGAAACTCTGATGCACAATTTGTCTTGCCCCCTTTTCTAAGGAACTACTTTATTCAATTTTATGTTCAGTTATGTTTTCACATATTTTGTTTTATTATTTGTCATCAATTGCTATTTTCTGTTGAACTTCAGGATATAATAGATCTTAGTTACTTATTAGATACTCACCAAGTAACCAGCTTCTTCTATTGTCGCACACTAAAATCAATTCCTGAGGCTGAAAAAAAATTAGGAAAAGCAAAACTAACAGAACACCTCTTTACCTCCCTCCTCTTAACCCTCTTAACCACTTAACTCTGGCACTCTATTCTAAGTCAGCCTTTAGTGCTGAATTGCACAAAGTTGACTGCGTGAAAATAAAATCAATCCACCAAAGCAGAGGAGGTTTAGATAATGACAAGCTGAGTCACCCAGGTCAGAAGTATGGCTATACCTTTTACTTTCACTCTGTGTTAGATTGGTTGCCAGGGCAGTGCTAATTTGTTCTGGAATTGTTTCTGACATCACTGCATTACAATGAGACAATTGACCAAAGTACCTGCTCCTATTCACTATCAGGCATCATCCACTGGAAGTCAGGAAGCTGTGTGAGGACAAGATGCAGAACGTGTCCATCCTGTATTTAAGCAATTCGCTCACACTCATGTATTGAAGCTCACATATGTACAGAACACCCTCAGTTTTCTGAACATCAATTATCCGAATGTTTGATTATCCGAACAAGTTCTCAAGGTCCTGTAAATGCTTCCTTTGTTTATGATCAGATCAGTTCGTGGGTGGCACGGTGGTTAGCACTACTGCCTCACAGCACCAGAGACCAGGTTCAATTCCCACCTCAGGCGACTGACTGTGTAGAGTTTGCACATTCTCCCCGTGTCTGCGTGGGTTTCCTCCGGGTGCTCCAGTTTCCTCCCACAGTCCAAAAATGTGCAGGTTAGGTGAATTGGCCATGTTAAATTGCCCGTAGTGTTAGGGGCAGGGGTAAATGTAGGGGAATGGGTCTGGGTGGGTTGTGCTTCGGCGGGTCGGTGTGGACTTGTTGGGCCGAAGGGCCTGTTTCCTCACTGTAAGTAATCTAATCTAATCAGTTATCTGAACAAAATACTCTCAGCCCATCTTGTTCGGATAATCGAGGTTGTTCTGCAGATGACAATTTCGTGAGATACCAGAGTGTATCTTATGTCTTTGGAATTATGTGCCAGGAAGGAGTCAATGCCTTCTGCAAGCAAGAAAAATGACTTCCAGGAAAAATAAAATTTCTGAGTTGAGAACATTCAATCAATTTTGGTGTGGAAATTGAGTGTTCCACAAGCAGAGATGCAGGTAAATGTGGCAAAAGCTATCTCCACCAGGTTTCCAACTAATCATAATTCCTTATCATTTTAATATAATTCAAATAAAATGAGTCTATTCAGTGTAGGTGACAATTTTATTCCAAAGAATAAGGTAGGGAACAAAGTAATAAATTTATTTGCCTGGTCAATGCTCACATTTCTGACCTATACAGAAATATCTCTCACTCAGGATTTGGGATGAGATTATGGCAAGGCAGATCAGCTCGGAGAGCAGTGCATGATGGGATTTCTAGCCCTTTCATTTGAATTCCTGTTCTTTGAAGTCTTGCTTTACCTCTTGTGATCTAAAAATTTTATTCTCATCTTTTTCTCGCTTTTGCTCTTCATTGTGACTCCACTTCCAGCTTTCTCTCCATGTTACTCTTTTAGATTCTGATGTTTTCTCTGTGCTGTGTGACTTATCAACATACTTCTGTGGACCGCTCTTTCTTTCCAATAAATAATTTACATGTCATTGATTGCACAGAGTTTTACTTAATGATCAAATTTTTTATCTAACATCTGGAAAGGTGCTCATAATTTATAACATTTTTGGTTAATAGTTTTTTGATGGTCCAGAACTTGAGTATTGTTGAAAACAGACACATTTCGTCAAAGATTTTTATCTGGCACTCATCAGGATAATTCACAAGAATATCAATTTAAGATCTTCCCCTTCAATTCATATTCTTGTGAACTCTACTGATGAGCATAAGACAAAAGTCGAACAAAATGTGCCTTTTTACCTTTTTTTGGTAAAGACAGACTCTATAATATTTGAGAAAAATATTAGAATATTAATATTAGCAGTGCACCACCACTTCCCCTATGACCCTTCACAAAGTTATAGCTTGTATCAGTGGACCAGAGCTTTGAGACTTTCAGCTTTTGAGATTTTACAGAGAGCAGGCAAGAGTTGTTGAAAAAAACAAGAGTAGAAAAACTCTAACAAATTAAACACAAGACGCTAATTTATGAGAGATGAAGGAGACTGATCCTAAACAATTTTGTTGCTGCGGTTTGCTGTACCTAAAAATGAATAGTTAGCAACCTCTGTTCATTTTGAACACAATTTTAAATAATATATCCAAATCCATGCCATGAAAATTTGAACAACAACCTATGTACAGGATTCTATCTTTCTACATCCAGTGTTTAAAATCATTGTTCAGAAATAATGGATGTATTACACAAATCTTTTAATCATGTCCCTACAGTCACATATCCGCAATGCTACGCTGGCAGGAGGAGTTGCTGTTGGGCTTTCTGCTCCTTTGATACCATCTGCTTACATTGCAATGATAATCGGCTTCATTGCTGGTGTTATCTCTACCCTGGGGATGAAATACTTGAAGGTAATATTGAAACTAAATCAGATATAAAACATTTATACAGGTTCCTCTTCAATTCTGTTGTCATTTAGTGTCTTTTTCAAACACCAAGAGTGAAAATTGAGTTTGCAGGACTTGCAGGACCAGCAGTTTGCAGTGCAAAGTCCTGTAAAACCCAGGTTGTTAAATGAACCTAAAGTCTCACAAATGCAGTGCTGTGAGCAGTTCTGGCCACCTCCTCTTAGAAAGGAAATATTGGTCTCAGAGGTGTGGGACATAAATTTACTAGAAAATAAATGGACTCCCAATCAATCTACATGGAGAGATTAAACAAATAGGGATGTATTCTCTGAAATATAGGAGCCTAAGGGATGAGTTTTTATTAACTCATTCATGGGATGAGGGCACCAGTAGATAACCAGCATTTATTGCCCATCCCTAATTACCCAGAGGGCAGTTAAGAGTCAACCACATTGCAGTGGGTCTGAAGTCACATGTAGACCAGACCAGGTGAGGATGGCAGTTTCCTTCCCTAAAGGACGTTAGTGAACCAGATGGTTTTTTTCCCAACAATCAGTGATGTATTTCTTGTCATTACAGACTTTTGATTCCAGATATTTAGTGAATTTAAATTCCACCATCTACCATGGCAGGATTTGAACCCAGGTCCCCAGAACATTACCTTGGGTCTCTGGGTTAAGAGTCCAGCAATAATACCACTAGGCCATTGCCTCCCCGTTAGTTGACTGAGCATTCAAGTTGGTAAGGGTAACAGACAGGGTAGGTTTGGAGAAAATATTCCCATTGAATCCACGACTGGGGAGGTGGCCATAATAAAAAAAATTACAGCCAGATCTTTCAAGGGTGAAATTAGGAACCTGAATGGGGAAGGGATAGACATTTAGAGCTCTCTTATGCAAATGAAAATTGATGAAAGAACAATTGTTAACCCGAAAACTGAGAATAATAGATTTTTATTGGTCAAAAGTGTTAGAGTATGGAGACATTGTACATGTACAGAATTCACTCACCACAATCTCTCTAAATGATAGAATAGACTCAAGGGACTAAATGGCCTACTCTAGTTCCTTAATTCCCATTCTGTTAACATGACAGATCTTATATTAACTGGCCCATCATAATTCAAGAATACATCTTTTCAATGTTTGTCAGCCACTTACTGGATTTTCTGGAAGCTACTGTTAGTACACAGATGGTTATCAGAACAGTTTGGAGAAAGTCTGCTTAAGAAGCTCTCTAGCTAAGCAAGCCAAATGCATAAACATATGTCAATGTAAGAATGCATTCATCCATGCAGACTGCAGGGCCTGGTTTTGATCTCTGGTTTCTGTAGATTTGGCTCATCATAACTGAACTGCTGTACTAAGGCACAGAGAAGGAAAGCAGTTGACAAAACACCTACTGTTGATTGATGTTCAGTGACTTGGACTGGAGAGTGTACAACTGTGGGGAGTAGGCATATGTTCAGTCCTGGCACACATCCAAAGTTGAGCTACCTGCTAATACTCACTGTCAAAGCTTACATGTGACGAATGGGCAGTTGGGTCAGGAACCAGAGGGTTACAGGCATATGTGAAACTGTACACCTGCAAGAGCAATACTTTGAAGAGAGGGAGGAGAAACCTAAAAATATATTTTTTAAAAGGTGCTTTCACTGTCAAACTAATCATACTCACATGGTCAAGGTTCCATTATTGCATTTGTCAGGGTTAATTTTCGATAAAGTGCTCTGAAGTGTAGCTGCTGTCTTTGCTTGTTTACATATATATGTAGACCATGTCTAACATTCTAGCATCTTTTCTAGGGCAGATTGGAATTATATTTGAAACTCCATGATACTTCTGGCATTTTATATACCCATGGCTTACCTGGAATTATAGGATGCATAGTGTATGTTGTCCTACTTTCAGTGCCCTCTGTGAGTGAGGATTTGCAAAGGTATGTTTTCAAAGGTAATGCTAAAATTACTATCTGAGACATCTTGCTACATACGTGTCTGAGTGCATGATGCATTCATACACAAATGAATTTATTCATCATTTTAATGAAGGAGTTATTACATTAAATCTCTTTGAACTCCTTATATATGACCTTTCTTTTACATCAGTATGATTCATGTTGCTTTCTAAGAAACATTCCACTTTCATTTTCAGTAAGTTCTGTATCATTCTCTCTTTTTATATTTTTTCCAAATTTATTTTTAGTCTAGTTTCCATGAAGTAGAGAATTCTTCAGTTTCTTTTCCTATTTCATATAATTTTACATTGAAGAATTGAACATTTCTGTTTTTAGCATTTGTGTCAGAATTATACACTTTCAACTGAAACAGACTGTCCATAAAATTGTCACAGACTGACCAAGTAAGCATGTTGGTCTTTGAATTAGATTTTAGTGTAATTTTAGTAAGTTATTTCATTTTCAATTAGTCTCAATATGATTTCCATAAGTGACCCACTTCACACGTGATTCTGTAACTTTGGAATACTTCTCTCACAGAAAATAATAGTTTTACATAAAGACAAGAGAACAATGTTAATTTACCTCACGCTGAACAATTGGGGAGTTAATAAGTGCTAAGTCCAGGTGGCAAGCAAAAAACCCCTCCAAATATACAGTTGTGTTTGGAGATATGGAGGGCAATAGTCTCACCTGCAGGAAATATTGGCTTACTAATCATTGAACATTTGATTGTCAGGTGCAATTGGATTTTCTATACTAATTTGTTAAATAAATTGGTTTCTGCTCAGGTTCACAAAGTAAAGGTTCACAAAGTCCCTTTCTTGAAACGTGGATCACAATTGCTCTGGCAGAGGAAAGAGAACTTGACAAAGTAGAGGTCCAAGATGTTCCTGAGCAGGAGGGTCAATTCTCCAAGATTTAATAACAGTGGAAACCACCTTTGAATTTCACCTGAGCATAGAATCAGAAAGATGTGTTATCTGAGTCAGTATTAGTGTTCCATCAATTCATATTGGTGAGTGCTGAAATTTCTCTTTTGTTCCCAGCTCAACCATGTTTGTTGGTTGTATTGTTTTGTTTTTGAATTCAATCTTCAGTTAGAAGATGATCAGCTATATTAGGCTTGGGGCAACACAACAGCAACCAGATGGAGTGGTGATAAGAATGGACCAATTCATAGCTGTGGGAAAAACCTCTAGCACCACTATGGGCTAAACTGGTAGAGCTTGGAGCACCTCTCTTTTAAAATTAGATGGAAAAGCCTTGGTTGGGGTTTGGGCAGTAATCTTTGGTGAGAGCACTACACAGATACTGACTATAGTCATTGCAGGGAGAGCAGTTTACTACATTTGATTGATAGCCTGTGGCTTGGCTGGCTGGTGACAGGAAACGGACTGACTACAGATTGATTAGTAAGTTAGTTCCTGTCCACAGTCTGTGCATTCACTCTTGCTCCATTGCTGCTTTCTGTACCTTCTTCTTCTCCTCATCTGAGACCATATGTTTAAAGTTCAAAGAGTTGAGATCATAAATATTACCTGTTGCATCATCCTTAAGTCATAGCTATACTTAGTTCATTTGGCAATGTGCCACAAAATCTAGATTCCTTTGCTAAATCGATTAAATTGGAGTGTTCTCTCAAAAAACCAGCACAGGTACATTGGGGCAAATGGCCTCTTAAATGTTCTAAGGTTCTCTCATTCTATGCAAAACCTGATATAAGCTTTATAGCAAAAAATGACTTTAAAGTTGCAGAATTCTAGTGATCCTGCTTAATACTGACACTAGGAGTAAAGTTGAAGAGATATCCTATTCTGCAGCAATCATGTAATTTTCATTAGCACAAAACATGATGTATTTATCTTCCATCTAACCATATTCTAATTAGTTTATTGTGATTTCTATGGTCTCTGATTCCTAAATAAGAGTGTAATTTTCAAGTCCACCAGTCCAGCCCAAATTGAAAATACACATTTATGCCATAGAACTTTTCATTTTAATGTCTGCCTGCATGACTAATTTTTCTTGATGATGCCCCAACAATTCTGTAGACTTGTAACAAGTACACTCATAGGTTTCTCAATTTTATACTCTGTGGATTTTTCTGTTTTCAGAGTTAAGGTGTCGCATACAGACTACTGGCAAACAGCTTTGTTTGTTACCATGACAATGGGCAGTTTAACAGGATTTGTCACAGGTGAGAGACAGCTGTCATCCATGAGTGATGCAATAGAATCTGGGTACAGAAAATGATCTAACTAGTTCTGAGAGATTAAAATTTCTCCAGCCTAATGATTTTCTAAATATTTTAAAACTGTTGTCAAGCAAACAATGAATGCTGAGCGGGTTTGTGTAACTGCCAACATTACATCAGCATTACAGAATTGTTAGAATGAATGTCTTTTCCTGACAGAATTTTATGGCCACAACAACTTGTATTTAGATGACAGCTTTAATATAGAAAAAGTCTCCAAAAGTGCTTCACAGGAGATGTCTATGTGGACAATGAGACAAATGTAAGAATTTACAAAGCAAGTGTTGCCTTTGGCAGACTTCAAAGATAGCCTGGGAATGAAAAGGAATAACTCTGCCACCCTAACTGAGAGTTTGTAATGTAATCACCTGCCTGCTCTGCTACACACCCACAAGACTTGGGCAATGTAGCAGCATTTTACCAAGAAGCTCAATTAATGGCATAGCAGCTGCATTCAGAATCATCTGAAGATCAGATAACAATGTGAAATACCAGATACTCACATGCTCATTCAAACTGGCATGCCAAGTATCCATACCATTTTGAGACAGTCACAACTGAGTTGGCCTGGTCATGTAAGTGGAATGCTAAAGTGAATTCTTCATTACAGAGCTTGTGTCTGGGAGTCAATACAGTGATACAAGTTTCACTTAGGAATTTTGATAAGAACTTCAAGCCCTGGAAGAAGTCTGTCCAAGATTGCAGAACCTAGCACAACAAAAAATAGAAATGGTAAGTGGCGTCCTTCCAAACCAAAAACACATCAGGCAGAGGGAAAGCAGAGGACAAGAAATCTCAAGTCAGCAACTCATCCAAAATTCAATCATCTGCTGTATCCTGTTCAATGTTTAGCAGAATCCTCTGGGCATAGACTGGCCTCAGTGGTCACTTAGGATCCATGGGAACCCTGCCAACATCCAATCACTTTCTGAAAAAAGAACAAAGTTTGACACTGAGCTGCATGAGGTGTTATTGGGATTTGGTCAAAGAGGTAGATTTTAAACATTTTTTTTTAGCTTGTAAAGAGGGAAATAGAAGGAATTTCTGAAATTGCAGAACTTAGGGCCTAAACAGCTTGGGGAGTGGAAACCAGAGAAAGAGTAATTAATATCTGGAATGCTCAAGAGGGTAGAAGTGAAAGACTGCAGATGGTTTTTGGGCTGGTGGAGATTATCAGCATAAAGAGATGAGACCGTGCAGGAATTTGAAAATAAGGTCTCATCACTGATGTAGAAAACTCATGTGAATCATCTTGGAAGATTTTAGTAGATTAAAAGCGCTGTGTAAACACACATTATTGTGGCCATAAAATTCAGTTAGGAAAAGACCTGCATTCTAATAATTCGAAGATGTTAACATAACGTTGGCAGTTACACAAATCTGGCCAGTATTCAAAGCACCGTGGGCGGCACGGTGGCACAGTGGTTAGCACTGCTGCCTCACAGCGCCGGAGACCCGGGTTCAATTCCCGCCTCAGGCGACTGACTGTGTGGAGTTTGCACGTTCTCCCCGTGTCTGCGTGGGTTTCCTCCGGGTGCTCCGGTTTCCTCCCACAGTCCAAAGATGTGCAGGTCAGGTGAATTGGCCACGCTAAATTGCCCGTAGTGTTAGGTAAGGGGTAAATGTAGGTGTATGGGTGGGTTGCGCTTCGGCGGGTCGGTGTGGACTTGTTGGGCCGAAGGGCCTGTTTCCACAATGTAATGTAATCTAATCTAATCACTGGGTGAATGTGTCTTCGTGCAAGTTAAAAATCACACAACACCAGATTATAGTCCAACAGGTTTAATTGGAAGCACACTAGCTTTCAGGTGATGAAGGAGCGATGCTCCGAAAGCTAGTGCCTCCAATTAAACCTGTTGGACTCTAACCTGGTGTTGTGTGATTTTCACTTTGTACACCCCAGTCCAACACCGACATCTCCAAATCGTGCAAGTTAGGACAAAAACAGTGCTAACATGGAAGATCTCAAATTCATGGAGGATAGAATGTGGGAGATCAGCATGGAGTGAATTGGAATAGTCGAGACTAGAGGCCACAGGGTTGTGGCCTTTTTGATGGGTTTTCAGCAGCAAATGAGGAGAGGAGGGGTTTGAGCACTGTTATGGTGCTAGAAAAGGTGGTTTTAGTGATAATGTGGATTCGTCATTGGAAACTCATCTTGGGTCAAATATGAAATCAGGTTGTGAAGAGTCTTATTCTGCAACAGGCAGTTTCCAGGGAGTGGGATGGAATAGGTGACTCAGGAATGGATTTATTTTTACTGACGAGTGAATAACTACAATATTCTGTGTGTTCAGCTGGAGGTAATTTCCACTTATCCAGTACTGGATGAAATAGCCTGACAGTTTAGATACAGTGAAGAGGTAGGGGTACGTGGTGGTGAGTTAGATCTGGGTGAGATGGTGTGCACATGGAACTGTCACTCCATTTTCAGACAGTGTCACTGAGAGGCAGCAAGTAGCTGTGAAATAGGAGGGGGCTGAGATCGAAGAACACAAGAGATAACAACACAGTCGTAGGAAGAGAGATCATTGCAGATGATTTTCAGGCTGTGGCTGGAAAGGTAAGATTGGAAGTGAGTGAGTGCAGTGTCAACTATATTACAACAGTAGAGAAGCTTTGGAGGAAGATGATACAGTTAAACATGTCAAAGACTGCATACAGGTTGAGTACGATGAAGAGTTTTTGATAGGAAAGTAATCACATTGTATCTTTTATTGGATTAGATTGAGGACAATAAAAGTTGTGAATGCTGGTGATGACATCTTTGAAGGAACTCTTAGGATTGTCTGATCAGTTAAAGTGAAAGATAGACTATTATTGATGGTGGAGTTCAGGTAATTGGCTTAGTTTTGTGGTACGTTCTCTCAGGAATGGAAAGCTTATCTTTGCATGAGGATAATAGACTGCGTAAAGCAGAGAAAATTCTTGTGGATTTTGACAGAGGTAGGTTGGATGGTGACAATGATCATCGAGAGTTGGACAATGTATTCATGGCTCCTCGGATGCCGCCTGACCGACTGTACTTTTCTAGCGTCAAAATTTTTTATTCTGATCTCCAGCATCTGCAGTCCTCACTTTCTCCATATTCATGGATTAGGACAGATGACACTAATACTTGAATTGAAGTACTGATCTCAGAAGAAATAGTGATAAAGGTAGGGCGGTGTTAATGTGAAAAAAAACAAACTATAGCCTTAACAAATGAAATGCATTCCAGAATGAAAGTTCCTTAATTTGATTGTGTAGGAACTGTAGCAATACATGAAAATCGATGGAAGAACATAAGTAATTAATTAATGAAAATGTTATTTGAATTATCATTTAAACATTGTAAAACTAAAGGATTCGTATTTGCAGAGGTTTCAGTGATTTTCAAGTTTGCAGATTGAGAGTCAAGGCAGAGAAACTTTCAGTTTCAGCGGTATCTCAGAGAGTACGCAGAGGAACCTTGATTATCTGAACAACACGGACAGGGAGTATATTGTTGGATAGTCCATTGTTTGGATAATCAAATGCCGGATAAGACAGTTTAGCCAAGCATCGGGACCTTCAATCTCGCTGGATAATCCAAAATTCGGATAATCGAATGCAGGATAATTAAGTTAAAAATCACACAACACCAGGTTATAGTCCAACAGGTTTAATTGGAAGCACACTAGCTTTCGGAGCGATGCTCCTTCATCAGGTGATTGTGGAGGGCTTGATCGTAACGCAGAATTTATAGCAAAAAATTTGCAGTGTGATGTAACTGAAATTATGCATTGAAAGATTGATTGTCTGTTAAGCCTTTCATCTGTTAGAATACAGTGATAGTTTAAATTCTTTCATGTGTAAATCACAAAAGCCTTTTTTTTAATGTTGCATTCTCGGGTTAGCTGTTAACAATGGTGATAGCTAGACAATATGTTGAAGGTGTTAGCCCACTGTGTTCTCTGTCTATGACCTGATGTTTAGATTGATTCTAATCTAAAAAGTGAGATAACAGAGTTTTACATAAATTCATGCAGTTTTTGAGCTCAGAGTTCTACATGAATGTATGCAGTTTTTGAGCAACACACCTCACAAAGACCTTTCCCACAATGTAACTCTGCAAGTACAAATTCACCACACAAAATATATGTGTGCATGTGGGTCTTTGTCTGTCTGTGTGTGTATGTCTGTCTAGGGTGAGGGTTGTGAGTGTGAGAAAGTGTGTGTGTGTAGTGAGTGCAGAGTGTCTTAAGTCTGTGAGGGGGTGCATGTGTGGGAGTGTGTGTGTCTATAAGGGTGTGTGTGGGTGTCTGTGTGCGCGTCTGTGTGTACCTGTGTCCGTGTGTATGTGAGTGTGTGTGTGTGTAGGAATATCTGTCTCTGTGTGTGTAGTGCAATGGTGATCACCTGTAATGTGACATGAACCCAAGGTCCCGGTTGAGGCCCTCCCTATGGGTACCGAACTTAGCTATCAGCCTCTGCACTCTCCTATGCTGCCTGTCCCGAAGTCCACCTTGGAGGATGGTCACCCGAAGGTCCGAGGCTGAATGTCCTGGACCACTGAAGTGCTCCCCAACTGGGAGGGAACCCTCCTGTCTGTTGATTGTTGTGCGGTGCCCATTCATCCGTTGTCGTAGCCTTTGCTCGGTTTCTCCAATGTACCATGCCTCCGGGCATCCCTGCCTGCAATGTATAAGATAGACAACGTTGGCTGAGTCACATGAGTACCTGCCATGTACAAGGTGGGAGGTGTTCCTACGCGTAATAGTGGTATCTATGTCCACAATCTGACAGGTCTTGCAGCGTCCACCGTGACAGGGTTGTATGGAGTTGTCCTGAGAACCGGGCAGTTTGCTACGAACAATGATCTATTTGAGGTTTGGCGGTTGTTTAAAAGCAAGTAGTGGAGGTGTGGGAAAGGTCTTGGTGAGGTGTGTTGCAGGTCACGAAGAACATGGCGTAATTTTTCAGCCCCTGGGAAGTACTGAACAACAAATGGTACCCTGTCAGTTGCAGCACGTGTCTGTCACCTGAGGAGGTCATTACGGTTCCTTGCTGTGGCATGTCGGAACTGGCGGTCGATGAGTTGAGCATCATACCCCGTTCTTGTGAGGGCATCCTTGATACTTCCAGGTGTCTGTCACGTCCCTCCTCATCTGAGCAGATCCAGTGTATGCATAGGGCTTGTCCATAGGGAATGGCTGTTTTAATATGTTTTGGGTGGAAGCTGGAGAAGTGTAGCATTGTGAGGTTATCTGTGGGTTTGCGGTAGAGTGTGGTGCTGAGGTGTCCGTCCTTGATGTGGTGAATTTGTACTTGCAGAGTTACATTGCACTTTGCTCAAAAACTGCATACATTCATGTAGAACTCTGAGCTCAAAAACTGCATGAATTTATGTAAAACTCTGTTATCTCACTTTTTAGATTAGAATCAATTTAAACTTCAGGTCATAGACAGAGAACACAGGGGGCTAACACCTTCAACATATTGTCTAGCTATCACCATTGTTAACAGCTAACCCGAGAATGCAACTTTAAAAAAAAGAGTTTTGTGATTTACACAAAGAAGTGAAACTATCACTGTATTCTAACAGATGAAAGGCTTAACAGACAATCAATCTTTCAATGTATAATTTCAGTTACATCACACTGCAAATGTTTGCTATAAATTCTGTGTTACGATCGAGCCCTCCACAATCACTTGATGAAGGAGCATCGCTCCGAAAGCTAGTGTGCTTCCAATTAAACCTGTTGTACTATAACCTGGTGCTGTGTGATTTTTAACTTTGTACACCCCAGTCCAACACCGGCATCTCCAAATCATGATAATTAAGGTTCCTCCGCATTTATCAACTGAACCACATTGTTTTTCTAACTTATTAAAGTGACACAATTCCTCCCTCTACTGGTCATTTTGATCATTGCACCAGAGTCTATCTCAGTACGTTTTTCAGTAATTGGTGATGGCTTTGTTCAGAAAGGTAAAAGTTAGAGTCATAGAGAGGTACAGCACGGAAAAAGACCCTTCAGTCCAACTTGCCCATGCTGACCAGATATCCCAACACAATCTAGTCCCCCGTACCAACACCCGGCCCATATCCCTCTAAACCCTTCCTATTCATATACCCATCCAGATGCCTTTTAAATATTGCAATTGTACTAACCTCTTCCATTTCCTCTGGCAGCTCATTCCATACATGTACCACCCTCTGCATGAATACGTTGCCCCTTGGTCTCTTTTACATCTTTCTCCTCTCACCCTAAACCTATGCCCTCTCGTTCTGGACTCCCCCACTCCAGGAAAGAGACTTTGTCTATTTATCCTATCCATGCCCCTCATGATTTTGTAAACCTCTATAAGGTCACCCCTCAGCCTCTGATGCTCCAGGGAAAACAGCTCCAGCCTGTTCAGCCTTTCCCTATAGCTCAAATCCCCCAACCCTGGCAACATCCTTGTAAATCTTTTCTGAACCCTTTCAAGTTTCACAACATCTTTCCGATAGGAAGGAGACCAGAATTGCACGCAATATTCCAACAGTGGCCTAACCAATGACCTGTACAGCCGCAACATGACCTCCCAACTCCTGTACTCAATACTCTGACCAATAAAGGAAAGCATACCAAATGCCTTCTTCACTATCCTATCTACCTGCGACTCCACTTTCAAGGAGCTATGAACCTGCTCTCCAAGGTCTCTTTGTTCAGTTACACTCCCTAGGACCTTACCATTAAGTGTATAAATCCTGCTAAGATTTGCTTTCCCAAAATGCAGCACCTCGCATTTATCTAAATTAAACTCCATCTAACACTTGTCACCCTTTGGCCCATCTGATCAAGATCCTGTTGTAATCTGAGGTAACCTTCTTCACTGTCCACTACACCTCCAATTTTGGTGTCAGCTGCAAACTTACTAACTATACCACTTATGCTCACATCCAAATCATTATATAAATGATGAAAAGTTGTGGACCTAGCACCGATCCTTATGGCACTCCACTGGTCACAGGCTGACAATCAACCCTCTGTCTTCTACCTTTGAGCCAGTTCTGTATCCAAGTAGTTAGTTCTCCTTGTATTCCATAAGATCTAACCTTGCTAACCAGACTCCCATGGGGAACCCTGTCAAACGCCTTACTGAAGTCCATATAGATCACGTCCACCACTCTGCCCTCATCAATCCTCTTTGTTACTTCTTCAAACAACTCAATCAAGTTTGTGAGACATGATTTCCCATGCACAAAGCCATATTGACTATCCCTAATCAGTCCTTGCCTTTCCAAATACATGTACATCCTGTCCCTCAGGATTCCCTCCAAGAACTTGTCAACCACCGACTTGCTCACTGGTCTATAGTTCCCTGGGCTTGTCCTTACCACCCTTCTTAAACAGTAGCCAACCTCCAGTCTTTCAGCACCTCACCTGTGACTATTGATGATACAAATATCTCAGCAAGGGGCCCAGAAATCACTTCCCTAGCTTCCCTCGGAGTTCTTGAGTACACCTGATCAGGTCCTGGGGATTTATCCACTTTTATGTATTTTAAGACATCCAACACTCCCTCCTCTGTAATATGGACATTTTTCAAGATGTCACCATCTATTTCCCTACATTCTATATCTTCCATATCCTTTTCCACAGTAAACACTGATGCAAAATACTCGTTTAGTATCTCCCCCATCACCTGCAGCTCCACACAAGGGCTGCCTTGCTGATCTTTGAGAGGCCCTATTCTCTCCCTAGCTACCTTTTTGTTCTTAGTTCTTTTTCTTTAAAATAAACTTTTTTTAGAAATATTTCATCAAAGTTTGAAGTCATGAACATGAAACTGGACTTTGTCTTGTTGTAAAAAATCTAATTGGTTCACTAACGCCCTTCAAGAAGAGGTCTGTCAACATGATCCAATCAGGTTCAGTA
This sequence comes from Chiloscyllium plagiosum, assembly GCF_037043375.1. Lineage (NCBI taxonomy): Eukaryota > Metazoa > Chordata > Chondrichthyes > Orectolobiformes > Hemiscylliidae > Chiloscyllium > Chiloscyllium plagiosum. The sequence continues at coordinate 26,141,284 of NW_028270168.1, forward strand.
ATCACGATGAAACTCATTTATATGAGGAAAATCAGGCAGACCTATCAGCCATAAAGTCAATCTAAAACTAAGGTAATGTCAGCTCAGTCAACTGTGAGAAATCCTCTACATCAAAACTTGGTGATAACTTGTTCAAAAGAAGACAAAGAAAACAATTAACCGTATTTATTGCAGTATTTTTCTTAAGATTAAATTTTATATTTCCGGACTGGTCCAAATCCGGATTGGATCCACCGAAGATTTCCAATTCCCATTCCTCAATATTAACCTTTCCCCAAATGACATTGCAGACCAGAAAAAAACACACAATACCAGTAATAATTTTGTAACTAGTGAGGTGCCATGTGGATTAGTGCTGGGATGACAATTATTAACAACATATATTAATGACTGAAGTGAATATACCATCGGCAAGTTTGCAGATGATACAAAAAAGGAAGGTAAATAGTGAGAATGACATAAAGAATCTACAGACGGATAATGTCAGGCTAAGAGGCTGGGAAAAAAAACCTGGTAGACACAATATAACATGGAAAAATATAAGCTTATGAAATTTGATGGGAAGAATAGAGGAGCTGAATAGTTTTCAAATGGAGAAATCCTTTTAGAAAGCTGAAGCACTGAGTGATTTGGGGCTCTTTGTGCATGAATCTCAATAAGCTAAGTCAGCACATAATAGCGAAAGCAAATGTTCTGTTGGCATATATTTCAAAGGGAATGGAATATAAAAATAGGGAGGTCTTGCTAAAACCATGCAAGGCACTGGTCAGACACAGCTGGAATACTGTGAACATCTCTAGTTCCCTTGTCTAAGGAAAGATATATTGACATTGGAAGCGATCCAGAGAAGGTTCACTAGGCTGATATCAGGTACGCAGAGTTGCATGAGACATGGGCGTCGCTGGCTGGCCAACATTTGTTGCCTGCCCCTAAGGTGCTTTTGAATTAAGTGGCTTACTAGGCCAATTTTCTTATGAAGAGTTGTTGAGTGGGACCTGAGGGCATAGTCTCAAAATAAGTGGTCGCCCATTTAAGACAGAGATGAGGGGAGTGTTTTCCTTTCAGGGGATATTGCCTGTGGAATTCTTTACCACAGAAGGCTATCAAGGTTCTGTCATTATACGTATTCAAGAATAAGATAGATTTTTAATCAGCAAGGGAATCAAGGATTACATTAAAAGGTAGGTAAATTAAGGATTGTATGATCAGCATTGATCTCAATAAATGGACCAGATCTGAAGGGCCTACTACGACTTTTCAATCTAATGGCTATATATTTCAAGATTTTATGTTCAGAATAAACCTTCCTGGAAGAACTATTTTGAAATGAAAACTCTTAAAAAAGCATTTCGTTTTTACCAATGGCAAATGAAGGTGGGATCCAAGGCACCTGCCTCACCTGTTCATGTGAAACTCTGAACGCAGAAAAGCATACACATTGATTCTGTGCTGCAGATATACCCACAACTGAAAGAACAATCAGTGCAAAAAGTTTAACTCACTTGGGAGGGATAAAGCTAAATTAACCTAAAATTAAATTATGTTTTTCAGAAATCTCTCGAGACATCTGTTGTTCTGTGACCTGGTTTGAAGTCCAATGATTGTTGATATCAAGCAAATGTTGTATCCATTCCTATTGTAAAAAAATTCTATAAACAGTAATCAATGGTCAGTTGTACTGGTTTTCGATTATTCTAACTGAAAGAAAAGTGTTGACCAGAGCACTATGGACCAGTTTTCTGCTTTGTGTGACATTAATATATCAGCAATTTCAAGTATCAAAGTAGATACAAGGAACCACAGTTTAATATTTTATCCTAACTATGACATCTCTGACAATGCAGCAAAATGTTGGAATATTGGTCCAGATACTCAATTCTTGAATGGAAGTTGAATGTAGTTTCAAAACCATTGCGTTTGTGCCTTTAAGGATACAAGCTTACAACATTTTGTTTTGTTCACAGGTTTTATCCTGAAGTTAAATATTTGGAAGCAGCCCTCTGATATTAAATGCTATGATGACCAAATTTATTGGGAGGTAAGGAGCAAACTACCTGTGTTGCACAGAAGTGACAAAAATGTTACTGAGTTCTAAATGAGATTTCACTCACAAATTCAAAAATTAACATTGAATACATTTTAATTTTGTGAATAATATTTATCGTTGCGGCAGTACAATTCTGGATGTGAATTTCCAATTATTTGATATTCTTTGACTTGATAATTCATCAGACGTTTCTTCTCTCCCCTCCCCCAACTCCAGTGGGAGTGTCTGTTCTTACCAGTCTGTCAGTTAGACACACCATTGTTCTGCCTTTCTCACATTTCCGCTCACTTAACCTGCACTGTCTGTATCCTTTCTCCTTCTGGATCAGTGGTGCTGGAAGAGCACAGCAATTCAGGCAGCATCCGACGAGCAGCAAAATCGACGTTTCGGGCAAAAGACCTTCATCAGGAATAAAGGCAGAGAGCCTGAAGTGTGGAGAGATAAGCTAGAGGAGGGTGGGGGTGGGGAGAAAGTAGCATAGAGTAGCTTCAGGGCAGAGGAAATGACCTGGGAGTTGCAGTGGGAGAGGGACTCCCTGAGATTCTTGTAGAGAGAGGAGGAAAACTTCTTCAAGGCAGGCATCCTTGCAAGAGGATTCGCAGTAGAGTTAAAATCAACAAGGTAAAAACAATGACTGCAGATGCTGGAAACCAGATTCTGGATTAGTGGTGCTGGAAGAGCACAGCAATTCAGGCAGCATCCGGCGAGCAGCAAAATCGACGTTTCGGGCAAAAGCCCTTCATCAGGAATAAAGGCAGAGAGCCTGAAGCGTGGAGAGATAAGCTAGGGGAGGGTGAGGGTGGGGAGAAAGTAGCATAAAGTAGCTTCAGGGCAGAGGAAATGACCTGGGAGTTGCAGTGGGAGAGGGCAATCCGACCCCTTCCTCCACCCCCCCATCCCCGAACTACGGCATAAAACCGCCCCTCCTCCACCCTTCACGTCAGCTCTGATGAAGTGTCATCTCGATGGGAAACCTTAGCTTGCTCTCTCTTCATGGATGCTGCCTGACCCACCGTGATTTCCAGCATCTTTTGTTTTTTAATTCATACCAATGTTTTAAACAACATCTTTATCTTCCTATTTCTCTTATTTCTTACCTCATTCTGCACCCAAATCAATGGGCAAATTACTTGATCACTGACTCTCAACGGCATTGTTTTTTAACCAGAGTGAGAGATAGATGACTATGATTGTCTCTGTCTCCATCTGGGGAATTACCTTCCATCATTTCACATCTCTCAATAGTCATGCAGCTGAGGTCAGCAATTCATTGCTGGGGGCAAGGGGACAAACTGGAAGTTTAAGAAGGAAATTGAAGGGAAAGTTAGCACAAGGAAGTCAAGAAAGACAACGGTATCAATGAAGCAGAAAACTCAAAAAGGGATCATGCCGTAAGGTTGAATGAAATAGGGGCTGATAGGAAGGGTGAGGGCAGTAACAAATTAAAAATACTATATATGAATGCACGAAGTATTAGAAATAAGATGGATGAGCTTGAGGCTCTTTTGGAAATTGGCAGCTACGATATTGTGGGGATAACTGAGACGTGGCTTCAAGTGGACAGGGCCTGGGAAATGAATATTCAAGGCTACACATGCTATCGTAAGGACAGACTGACGGGCAGAGGGGGTGGGGTGGCCATGTTGGAAAGGATGATATTCAGTCCCTTGCACGGGGGGACCTAGAATCAGGGGATGTAGATAGAGCTGAGAAATTCTAAGGGTAAAAAGACCCTCTTGGGAGTTATCTAGGCCCCCAAACAGTAGTATGGACGTAGGGTGTAAGTTGAATAAGGAGCTGAAATTGGCCTGTCGCAAAGATGTAACTACAGTTGTAATGGGGGATTTCAACATGCAGGTAGACTAGGAGAATCAGGATGGCATTAGACCTCAAGAAAGAGACTTTGTGGAGTGCCTCCGAGATGGATTCTTAGAACAGCTGGTGCTGGAGCCTACCAGGGAGAAGGCAATTCTGGATCTGGTATTGTGCAACGAACCAGAATTGATCAGGGATCTCGAAGTGAAGGAGCCATTAGGAGGTAGTGACCATAATACAATAAGCTTCAATCTGCAATTTGAAAGGGAGAGGGTAGAATCGGTAATGACAATATTTCAGTTGAATAAAGGGAACTATGGAGCTATGAAGGAGGAGCTGGCCAAAGTTCAATGGTGCAATACCTTAGCAGGGATGACAATGTATAATGCAGAAGAAGCAGGATCAGTTCATTCCAAAAAGGAAGAAAGAACCTATGAGGAGGCAGGGGTGGCCGTGGCTGATGAGGGAAGTTAAGAAACACATAAAGTCAAAAGAGAAAAAGTATAACATAGCAAAGATAAGTGGGAAAACGGAGGACTGGGAAGCTTTTAAAGAACAACAGAGGATTACTAAGAAGGAAATACGCAGAGAAAAAATGAGGTACGAAGGTAAATTGGCCAAAAATATAAAAGAGGATAGTAAAAGCTTTTTTAGGTATGTGAAAGGGAAAAAAATGGTTAAGACTAAAATTGGGACCTTGAAGACAGAAACAGGGGAATATATTACGGGGAACAAAGAAATGGCAGAAGAGTTGAATTGGTACTTCAGATCTGTGTTCATTTGGGAAGACATAAGCAATCTCCCAGAGGTAATAGTGGCTGAAGGACCTGAACTGAAGGGAATTTATATTTGCCAGGAATTGGTGTTGGAGAGACTGTTAGGTCTGAAGGTTGATAAGTCCCAGGGGTCTGATGGTCTACATCCCAGGGTACTGAAGGAGGTGGCTCTAGATATTGTTGCGTTGGTGAGTATTTTCCAGAGTTCGATAGATTCAGGATCAGTTCCTGTGGATTGGAAGGTGGCTAATGTTGTCCCACTTTTTAAGAAAGGAGCGAGAGGGAAAACAAGAAATTATAGGCCAGTTAGTCTGACCTCAGTGGTGGGAAAGATGCTGGAGTCAATTATAAAGGATGAAATTATGACACATCTGGATAGCAGGATAGGTCAGAGTCAGCATGGATTCATGAAGGGGAAATCATGCTTGATTAATCTTCTGGAATTTTTTGAGGATGTAACTCTGAAAATGGACAAGGGAGATCCAGTAGATGTAGTGTACTTGGACTTTCAGAAAGCCTTTGATAAAGTCCCACATAGGAGATTAGTGAGCAAAATTAGGGCACATGGTATTGGGGGCAAAGTACTGACTTGGATTGAAAATTGGTTGGCTGACAGGCAACAAAGAATAGTGATAAACGGCTCCCTTTCGGAATGGCAGGCGGTGACCAGTGGGGTACCGCAGGGATCAGTGCTGGGACCGCAGATTTTTACAATATATATTAATGATATAGAAGATGGTATTAATAGTAACATTAGCAAATTTGCTGATGATACAAAGCTGGGTGGCAGGGTGAAATGTGAGGAGGATGTTAGGAAATTACAGGGTGATCTGGATAGGTTAGGTGAGTGGGCAGATGCATGGCAGATGCAGTTTAATGTGGATAAATGTATGGTTATCCACTTTGGTGGCAAGAACAGGAAGGCAGATTATTACCTAAATGGAGTTAAGTTAGGTAAAGGGGCAGTACAAAGAGATCTGGGTGTTCTTGTACACCAGTCAATGAAGGCAAGCATGCAGGTACAGCAGGTAGTGAAGAAAGCTAATAGCATGCTGGCCTTCATAACAAGAGGGATTGAGTATAGAAGAAAAGAGGTTCTTCTGCAGCTGTACAGTGCCCGGGTGAGACCGCACCTGGAATATTGTGTGCAGTTCTGGTCTCCAAATTTGAGGAAAGACATTCTGGCTATTGAGGGAGTGCAGCGTAGGTTCACCAGGTCAATTCCTGGAATGGCGGGACTATCTTATGTTGAAAGATTGGAGCGACTGGGCTTGTATACCCTTGAGTTTAGAAGACTGAGAGGGGATCTGATTGAGACGTATAAGATTATTAAAGGATTGGACACTCTGGAGGCAGGAAACATGTATCCGCTGATGGGTGAGTCCCGAACCAGAGGACACAGCTTAAAAATAAGGGGTAGGCCATTTAGGACAGAGATGTGGAAAAACTTCTTCACCCGAGAGTGGTGGGTGTGTGGAATGCTCTGCCCCAGAAGACAGTGGAGGCCCAGTCTCTGGATTCGTTTAAGAAAAAGTTGGATAGAGCTCTCAAGGATAGTGGAATCAAGGGTTATGGAGATAAGGCAGGAACAGGATAAGGACTGAGGATGATCAGCCATGATCATAATGAATGGTGGTGCAGGCTCGAAGGGCAGAATGGCCTACTCCTGCACCTATTGTCTATTGTCTATTGTCATTGAGATGCAGAAATAAATGAACATTGTCTGGCAGCATGTAGTAGTGCTCCAAACACTACACTATTGTCTATGCTTCTGTAAGGAAGTTTCTTGGTTATGTTTGCTGTTAACTTTAATCATGAATTTGAACAAAACCATTTGATTTAGTGGTTCTCACACTATGCTCTCACACTCAGGCCCCATCAACCTTGTCTGATATTTTTTACCGCAGTACCTTGACTGATCTTAGCAAAAATAGAGAGGATGAAATTAATCTTAAGCAGCAACAAAAATAGGCAAGCATGCATCAACAGTCTATTTTATGCAGTTTCCAGTTTTCTTTCCCATTGACTTCAATCTATCTCTTGTTAAAATTTCTGTTCTCCTTCACATGAAGATTTGGACAGGTAGGAGTAATCCATCCAGTCCCTCGAGCTTGCTCTGCATTTAACAAGTTCATGGATTCATCTGATTGTAACCGCAAATCTATGTTCTTACTTTTCCCTATAATTTTTCAACTTCTTACTCATCAAGAATCTATAGAGCACTGCCTTACAAATATTCAGACTCCCTTCCACTGCCTTTTTTTGGAAGAGAGTTCAAAATACTTATAATCCTTTATGAGAAAAATAAAGTTTGTCTCATTTCTGTTTTAAATGGACAATGCCTTCTTTTAAACAGTGTCCTCCAGTTATAGTAGAAAGTGAGGACTGCAGATGCTGGAGACCAGAGTTGTAAAGTATGGTGCTGGAAAAGCGCAGCAGGCCAGGCAGCATCCGAGGAGCAGGAGAATCGACGTTTCGGGCATAAGCCCTTCTTCAGGAATGAGGCTGGTGTGCCAAGCGGGCTGAGATAAAAGGTGGGGGGGGGGGGGGGGAATTTGGGGGAGGGGCACTGGGAATACGATAGGTGGAAGGAGGTGAGGGTGATAGACCGAAGAGAGGGTGGGGGCGGAGAGGTCGGGAAGAAGTTTGCAGGTCAAGAGGGCGATGCTGAATCCGGGGGTTGGGACTGAGATAAGGTGGGAGGAGGGGAAATGAGGAAGCTGGAGAAATCTACATTCATACATGTGTTTGTTGGAGGGTTCCTAGGCGGAAGATGAGGCGCTCTTCCTCCAGGCGTCCTGTGGCCAGGGTCTGGCACCAACCCAACCGCCCCATGGCTGAAAACTTTAACTCCCCCTCCCACTCCGCCAAGGACATGCAGGTCCTTGGCCTCCTCCATCACCAGACCCTGGCCACACGACGCCTGGAGGAAGAGTGCCTCATCTTCCGCCTAGGAACCCTTCAACCACATGGGATGAATGTAGATTTCTCCAGCTTCCTTAATTCCCCTCCACCCCACCTTATCTCAGTCCCAACCCTCGGATTCAGCACCGCCCTCTTAACCTGCAATCTTCTTCCCGACCTCTCCGCGCCCACCCCCTCTCCGGCCTAACACCCTCACCCTCACCTCCTTCCACCTATTGTATTCCCAGCGCCCCTCTCCCAAATTTCCCTCCCCACCTTTTATCTCAGCCCGCTTGGCACACCAGCCTCATTCCTGAAGAAGGACTTATTCCTGAAACGTCGATTCTCCTGCTCCTCGGATGCTGCCTGGCCTGCTGCCCTTTTCCAGCACCACACTTTTCAACTCCTCTAGTTATAGACTCTCCATGAGAAGTATCAACTCTCCACAATCACCCTGTTAGAGTAATAGAGTCATAGAGATGTACAGCATGGAAGCAGACCCTTCGGGCCAACCCGTCCATGCCGACCAGATATCCCAACCCAATCTAGTCCCACCTGCCAGCACCTGGCCCATATCTCTCTAAACCCTTCCTATTCATATACCCATCCAGATTCCTTTTAAATGTTGCAATTGTACCAACCTCCACCACTTCCTCTGGCAGCTCATTCCATACACATACCACCCTTTACATGAAAAAGTTGCCCCTTAGGTCTCTTTTATATCTTTCCCCTCTCTCCCTAAACCTATGCCCTCTAATTCTAGACTTCCCCACCCCATCCTATCCATGCCCCTCATGATTTTGTAAACCTCTACAAGGTCACCCCTCAGTCTCTGATGCTCCAGGGAAAACAGCCCCATCCTATTCAGCCTCTCCCTATAGCTCAAATCCTCCAACCCTGGCAACATCCTTGTAAATCTTTTCTGAACCCTTTCAAATTTCACAACATCTTTCCGATAGGAGGGAGACCAGAATTGCACGGAATATTCCAACAGTGGCCTAACCAATGTCCTGTACAGCTGTAAATGCCCTCGTAACTCCTGTACTCAATACTCTGACCATTAAAGGAAAGCATACCAAACGCCTTCTTCACTATCCTTTTCTGCGACTCCACTTTCAAGGAGCTATGAACCTGCACTCCAAGGTGTCTTTGTTCAGCAACACTCCCGAGGACCTTAACATTAAGTGTATAAGTCCTGCTAAGTTTTGCTTTCCCAAAATGCAGCACCTTGTATTTAACTGAATTAAACTCCATCTGCCACTTCCCAGCCCATTGGCCCATATGAACAAGATTTCTTTATAATCTGAGGTAACCTTCTTCACTGTCCACTACACCTCAATTTTGGTGTCATCTGCAAACTTACTAACTATACCTCTTATGCTCGCATCCAAATCATTTATATAAATGATGAAAAGAAATGGACCCAGCACCAATCCTTGTGGCACTCTGAAAAATAACCCTCCACCACCACCCTCTGTCTTCTACCTTTGAGCCAGTTCTGTATTCAAATGGTGAGTTCTCCTGTATTCCGTGAGATCTAACCTTGCGAATCAGTCTCCCATGGGGAACCTTGCCGAACGCCTTACTAAGGTCCAAATAGATCACATCTACCGCTCTACCCTCATCGATCCTCTTTGTTACTTCTTCAAAAAACTCAATCAAGTTTGCGAGACATGATTTCCCTTCACCCTAACAGGAATATACTTTCTCTGGATTCTCATTTTCTCATTTCTGAAAGCTTCACATTTTCCAAACTTCCTTTTACCTGCGAACATGTGTCCCCAATCAGCTTTTGAAAGTTCTTGTCTAATACCATCAAAATTGGCCTTTCTCCAATTTAGAACTTCAACTTTTGGATCTGGTCTATCCTTTCCCATCACTATTTTAAAACTAATAGAATTATGGTCGCTGGTTCCAAAGTGCTCCCCCACTGACACCTCAGTCACTGCCCTGCCTTATTTCCCAAGAGTAGGTCAAGTTTTGTACCTTCTCTAGCAGCTACATCTACATACTGAATCAGAAAATCTTTTTTGGATTAGATTCCCTACAATGTGGAAACAGACCCTTCGGCCCAACAAGTCCACACCAACCCTCCGGAGAGTAACCCACCCAGACCCATTTCCCTCTGACTAATGCACCAAACATGGCCAATTCACCTGACCTGCATATCTTTGGGTTATGGGAAAAAACTAACGCAGACACAGGGAGCATGTGCAAACTCCACACAATTGCCCAAGGCTGGAATTGAACCTGGGACCCTGGTGCTGTAAGGTAGCAGTGCTAACCACTGTGCCACCCTTCTTTGTACACACTTATCTAATTCCTCTCCATCTAAACCCTTAACACTATGGCAGTTGCAGTCTATATTTGGAAAGTTAAAATCCCCTACCATAGCCACCCTATTTTTCTTACAGATAACTGAGATCTCCTTACAAATTTGCTTCTCAATTTCCCTCTGACTATTAGGGGGTCCACAAAACAATTCCAATAAGGTGATCATCCCTTTCTTATTTCTCAGATCCCCCCAAATAACGTCCCTGGATGTATTTCCGGGAATATCCTCCCTCAGTACAGCTGTAATGCTATCCCTTATCAAAAACGCCACTCCCCCTTCTCTCTTGCCTCCCCTTCTGTCCTTCCTGTAGTATTTGTATCCTGGAACATTAAGCTGCCAGTCCTGCCATCCCTGAGCTATGTTTCTGTAATTGCTTTGATCTCCCAGTCCCATGTTCCTAACCATGCCCTGAGTTTATCAAATCACCACATATTCTTCCAAACTCCAGTGGTTACACCTAATCTTTCCTCATGAGACCACCTGCCCATTCCAGATTGGTCCAGTGAAAGTTCTCTGAACTGCCTACTTACACCATTCTTTAAATACGGTGACCAAAACCGTGCACAGTATTTCTAATGTGGTCTCACCAAATACCTTTATAACTGAAGGACCATCACCTGACTTTAGTATTTAATTGTATTGTGCTTATGAAAAATGATGACACTCTATGAGCTTTCTAATTACTTGCTGCACCTATGTACTGGCCTTTTATGGTTCATGCGCTAGGACACCCAGGTCCCTTTACATATCAGAACAAAACAATTTGTTTGATTAGCACCACATCTACAAACATTTAGTCCTTCCACTGGTGTTGCTCAACATTGGCAATGGAAACCATCTACAAGATGCGCTGCAGAAATTTATGAAGGCTCCTTAGACTGCACCTTCCAAACTCACAACCATACCACCTAGAAGGATAAAGGCAGCAGGCACATCTGCAAGTTCCCTTCCAAGTCACTCACCACTCTGACTTGGAAATATGTTGCTGTTTCTTCAGTGTCGCTGGGTCAAACTTCTGGACTCTGTACCTGTGTCAAATGTACTGCAGAAATTTAAGAAGTCAGACGCCCAGTACCTTCGATAGGACAATTAGGAATTGGGCAATAAATGCCAACCCAGCAACCCTCACACCCCATGAATTAATTTAAAGGTCTATCAGAACCCAAGCATTTATCAATTCACTGTGCCATTAATTTACTCAGTACCATCTTGTACATACTTGCTTTTGAAATGTTCGCAGAAATTCCTCCTATCTATCTAGCTTTCTTTCACACTCTAATCTTTCCCTCATTAACTCTCTGATTATCATTTGCTCTTTGCTTCCCCTTTATGTCCTCCGACGTTGAACAGTTATTTGTGCCACATTGCTGTGGTTAATTAGCTCATCAACTGTGCAGCACCCACTCTCATACAAATAAGCTGAACAAACCTCAAACCTCTTGGATCCTTTCAAAGCCTGAGGCTCCAATGCTCCTGTCCTCTGGGTCCCCTTACCTGCCTCAAACTTTATCTTGCTATTTTTCCTTTTTTGTCCTCCATGGAATACTGGGAGAACTAGCTATTTGGATACAGAACTGGCTCAAAGGCAGAAAACAGAGAGTGGTGGTGGAGGGTTGCTTTTCAGATTGGACCAGCAGTGTGCCACAAGGATAGGTGCTGGGTCCACTGCTTTTCGTCATTTATATAAATGATTGGGATGTGAACATAAGAGGTATAGTTAGTAATTTTGTAGATGACACCAAAATTGGAGGTATAGTGGACAGCGAAGAAGCTTACCTCAGATTACAACGGGATCTTCATCAGATGGGCCAATAGGCCAAGGAGTGGTAAATGGAGTTTAATTTAGATAAATATGAGGTGCTGCATTTGTGAAAGGCAAATCAGGGCAGGACTTATACACTTAATGAAAGATCCTGGGAGTGTTGCTGAACAAAGAGACCTTGGAGCGTAGGTTCATTGTTCCTTGAAAGTGGAGACAAAGATAGACAAGAGAGTGAAGAAGGCATTTGATGTACTTACCTTGATTGGTCAGTGCATTGAGTATAAGAGTTAGGAGGTCATGTTGTGGCTGTACAGGACATTGGGTTGGCAACTTTTGGAGTACTGCATGCAATTCTGGTCTCCCTCCTATAGCAAGGATGTTGTGAAGTTAGAAAGGGTGCAGAAAAGATTTACGAGAATGTTGCCAGGGTTGGAGCAATTGAGCTACAGGGAAAGGCTGAATACACTGGGGTCATTTTCCCTGGAGCGTCAGAGAATGAGAGGTGACCTTAGAGAGCTTTATAAAACTATGAGGGGCATGGATAGGGTAAATAGACAATGTGGAGAAAGTGAGTACTGCAGATGCTGGAGAGTCAGGGTTAAAAAGTGTAGTGTTGGAACAGCACAGCAGGTCTGGCAGCATCCAAGGAACAGGAGAGTTGACGTTTCAGGCATAAGTCCTTCAACGTGAATGACACAAAAAACAAACAGCCAGAGTAATATTGAATGAACTGCAGGGAGATTAACCTTTCGTTATATCTAATTTTTCTTTGTAAGGAAGAATTCTGTGAAGAACAATTTTTCTGTGAGCCGTTATGCTGTAAAGAATTAATGTCTGCTGTAAACTGGGCTCTAAGTAGTTGACAATGGAGCTGATTCATTTTTCTTTTTTTATATAGTTTCCACACTTAGCAACAATAATTTGAAAACATTCACCATCATTGTTGCTATTTGGGCACAACAAGACTACAGGTGATAAATAATTTCCAAAAGGTTGAAGTAATTTCACAAGAAGTGTACAAAAGAACAATGGACTCTTGAATTTAAGCAAACAATAATGTATGGCTTTGTCTGCTGATACCACTGCCCAAATGTAATATGAAACATGTCCATGCATGTTGAAAACACACTGGACTGTATAAGCATTTTTCAAAATGCAAGAGCTTTATACAATACTTGGTTGTTTCTGTTTTTGATTAAGTATTGTATTGATTGTGTGAAAATTTGTATTTTCTGATCATGTGAACCTTGTAAGCCAGCATTAAAAACGTTGAAGAAATTTTGATGTAGTAACTATTTAGAAAAAGTGAATCTTCCTTCATGGAGTATTTAACAAATGTAATAGCTGTATGACAGCTAGTCATACAGACCAGAAGTTTACATGCTCAAGATTCCATGGTCTGTGCTGTTAGATAATGTCATCTCAGCCAACTATATGGTTTTGTAATACCTCTTAGATCCCTTGGAAAGGAATAGAAAAATCAGCTTGTGTTATTATTTCTATCCAGGATTTTTGGTGGAAAAATATCCACAAATAAAAAAAATCAATCCTTCACATCCAAATAATCTGCCAAAGGCAACTGTTTGGGTTCACTTATTTTAAAAAATGTCATTTGGTAATATTATTTTTTTAAGGTGAATGATTCCCCCCCGCCAAAAGTAGACAGTATAAATTTTACTAATCTGTCCACCACTGGCTTTGTGGGCCAACAGTATACGAGAGAGATTTGGAAATGAAGGACAGCATACCATGTTTTACAAATAATTTCTTTTAAATATTTTCCACACCTGAAAAACCAAATCTGAAATCATCCAAAGTAGACAGATATTCCAAATTTTTGACATTTCCGTAGTGCAAAAAGATCTAGACCAACTGCATAAATTCACAAAATGCATTTTTATATTTCTACAAATACAACACCATCCCTGAAAATTGACATCAGTTTATTTTCCTGGTTTATTTGAAATAAAATTAGTAAAATTGAGAATTTTACAGATGCTACAAGTACAATCAGAAATGCAATAAGATTCAATTATTTCAATTCATAAGCCTGACTCAGCCATATACCCACTTAACATTGAACCCAACATCACTCAACTCCAGAAGTGTTCTTATTTATCTTTTATTCGGTAAGATGACAGCAGCATCATTGTTATATCGTGAACACATTTTCCTGATTTTGATTCTTATCTGCAATGTAAGTCACTTGAAAAAAGAACATATGGCTTGCTTATGTGATGCAAATGTTCTTATCACATTTTAGAGTCTTTCTGTAGTATTGTACTAATTTCAATCCAACTGCAGAGGTTGGATTGTAGATATAATGATGATATAATGTGTGATTATTTGTCAGCTAAAGATTTGACATGGAATATTAAGTGTGGGGTGGTGTTACAGTTCACTTGGAGTCAAAGTTGCTGTGTCAACATACACTTTTAGTTGTTTTCTCTTACTGCATAATAGATTTCTGTTTTATTACTTTCATATAGCATAAGCAAGCATAGATATTGAGAAATTGTGCTGCTTCATTGGGGCCATTGTATTAGCATAACATGATATACACCAGAGGTAGAGAGAAATTATGCTATCTCCCTGCAGTTCATTCAATCTTTAGAATTGGGTGTCACTTATACTCAACGGCTGAGTATCTATATTCAATTCAAGACAGACGTTGATAGATTTTTGGGAAATTGGAGAATTTTGAAATAATGGAGTAGCACGGGAAAGTGGAATTGAGGTAGAATATCTGCTATTAAGTGGCTGAGCGGGTTCAAAAGCTTTATTTTAAATGCTCTTATGTGCTCATTCACAACCTCTCCTTATTCTATTAACAATCCAAGCTGACTTGTAAAATACTTAGGAGTGCAGTGGAGCCATTTTAGATTTAAATTTTTATTGTCACGTGTAGAGAATTACAGGATTAGAGTGAAAAATGTATCATGTTGCAACACATGGTACCATCTTAAGTACAAAGGTACCTAGGTACAAAAAAAAACTTAGGTACAAAGTAGCAAAGGAGACAAAGTTAAAAAAGGTTAAGCATTATCTTCATATAATAAGCAGAAAAATAAAGAAACAAGGTCATAGTTAACAGATTAAGGAATTTAGCAGAAAAGGTATGTTTAGTGTAGGAGTGGCCCATACATGCTTGTACCAAAATGGTCTGTCAGCTCACAAAAAATTGGCCTACAAGGATTATGTAGATTGAGGCAGCCTGTCCCAGCATTAAAACCCTAAATGGCTGAAAATAGATAAACGACACAAACAGCCTTTTGATAAGAGCATGCCTAAAGACAAATAAGTGATGAACCGCAGCCACATTAATGAAAGTATAATTGGCCCAGTAAAAACATTTAAACCTCGATCTGGGGATTAATTAGCTTTAGGAACTGACTTCTCTTATGCCCTGAACAAAAGAGGCTGTTCACAGCCCACCAATCACAAAGTGCTACCAACACTAGTTGTATAATTTTACACGTTATAACTAATATCATATCAGAATTCAAGCTGTCCTTAGACATAAGCCAGCCTGAGACAGATCCGAAATTGTAAGTTTGGAATGCGAATGATTAGGATGCATAGAAAGATCCAAGGCCTAGAGATTATTGTGTCTGTTAAACACTATGAGACCATGGGAATCTGAGGTTGTCTGCAGGGATGCCCATCATTAACTAGGTGTCCATCATTGATTAGGTGTCCCTTAGGATTGGATATATGAAGAAAGAAGGAAGGACAGTTATTGCTGTATTTGATTATTGTAACAAAATGTATAAGAATATTGCTTTTTACTGGAAAGACTGCGTGTCATTGATCTCTTCTGATCTAAGCTAAAGACTAAGTGAATAATTAAGTTTGTATGTCAAGGCTAGATTTGGGGGAAGATCCTTTGGCCCTCTCCTTGCTTTAAGTGGTTTCTACTTAAATAAAAGAATCCTGCCTGCCTCCTGAGTCTTCATCCACGACTGGGGATTACGCTCCTATATTTAGTTTCAGGCTTCCATTAGCAGGCTTGCCATCTTGAAACTACAAAATAACTTTACTTATGATTAGTCCCCTGAGCATGCCAGGTACTGGTCTAAGTTAGACTTCATTGTTCCCCAATTAATTTCCAGGAAAAAGAGATGGCAATATATATGGCAATTTGCAGTTTGGCATCTTTTTGTGGTATAAAATGAGCTCGTGTATCAGCAAAATATTTGAATTGATTTTTAAGACTGATCAGCTGCAAGGTAACATTTTTACAAAATGCTTGGTCCTGTTATATAATCTGGGACAGATTACACATCCAAACAACTTCCAGTGACATGAATGCTTTCTCGTATAGGTCATCTCAACAGGTCAGAAATGGTTAATTAAGAATCGGGCTAAAGTGCTCCTAATTTCAGAGTCATTCTCAAGTCAAAGTGAATATTATCTGCCATATTTTCACTCATTCACTTCATACAACCAACTGCTATAATGGAATTAATGAGACTTCTTCTGAACACAAAATCTTTTGGAAAAAAAGTACTCATACAAAGATCCTGGGGTGTGTTGCTGAACAAAGAGACCTTGGATTCTTAAAAGTGGAGTCTCAGGTAAATAGGATAGTGAAGGCAGCATTTGGTGTGCTTTCCTTTACTGGACAGAGCATGGAGTATAGGAGTTGGAAGGTCATGTTGCGGCTGTACAAGACATTGGTTAGGCCACTTTTGGAATATTGTGTTCAATTCTGAAATCTCTCCTATCGGAAGGATGTTGTGAAACTTGAAAGGGTTCAGAAACAATTCACAAGGATGTTGCCAGGGCTGTAGGGCTTGAGTTACAGGTAGAAGCTGAATAGGCTGGGGTTGTTTACCTTGGATTATCAGAGGCTGAGGGGTGACAGTACAGAGGTTTATAAAAGCATGAGGGGCATGGATAGGGGAAATAGACAAGGTCTTTTCCCTGGGTTAGGGGAGTCCAGAACTAGAGATCATAGGTTTAGGATGAGAGGAGAAAAAAGGGATCTAAGGGGCAACTTTTTCACACAAAGGGTGGTGTGTATTGAATGAGCTGCCAGAGGAGGTGGTGAAGGCTGGTACAATTATAACATTTAATAGGCATCTGAATGGGTATATGAATAGGAAGGGTTTAGAGGGATACGGGCCAAGTGCAGGCAAGTGGGACTAGATTAGGCTCGGATATCTGGGCAGCATGTACGAGTTGGATCAAAAGCACAGAAACAGACCCATCTATCGCTATAGCTCTCTGACATCCAGACCCATTTCATGGTAAGAGAAAAAAAAGAATTAATACTGGAGGCAGCATGGTGGCTCAATGGTTACCACTGCTGCCTCATAGCGCCAGTGACTTGGGTTAGTTTCATCCTTACTCCCGCCCACCTTCCGAGGACCCCTTCGCCCACCTCCAACACACTACATCCACCTGGACACCCCGCGCTGGCCTATTACCTGCCCTCGACCTCTTCATTTCCAACTGCCGCCGGGACATTAACCGCCTCAACCTGTCGACCCCCCTCCCCCACTCCAACCTCTCACCCTCACAACGCGCAGCCCTCCAATCCCTCTGCTCCAATCCTGACCTCACCATCAAGCCAGCGGACAAAGGGGGCGCAGTGGTAGTCTGGCGCACTGACCTCTACATCGCTGAAGCCAAACGCCAACTCGAGGACACCTCTTCCTACCGCCCCCTTGGCCATGACCCCACCCCCCATCACCAAAACATCATCTCCCAGACCATACACAACCTCATCACCTCAGGAGATCTCCCACCCACAGCTTCCAACCTCATAGTCCGGGAACCCCGCACTGCCCGGTTCTACCTCCTTCCCAAGATCCACAAGCCTGACCACCCTGGCCGACCCATTGTCTCAGCATGCTCCTGTCCCACTGAACTCATCTCTACCTACCTCAACACTGTCTTATCCCCCCAGTCCAGGAACTCCCCACATACGTTCGAGACACCACCCACGCCCTCCACCTCCTCCAAGACTTCCGTTTCCCCGACCCCCAACGCCTCATCTTCACCATGGATATCCAATCCCTCTACACCTCCATCCGCCATGACCAGGGCCTCCAAGCCCTCCGTTTATTCCTCTCCAGACGTTCCCAACAGTACCCCTCCAGTGACACTCTCATTCGTTTGGCCGAACTGGTCCTCACCCTTAACAATTTCTCCTTTGAATCCTCCCACTTCCTCCAGACCAAAGGGGTAGCCATGGGCACACGTATGGGCCCCAGCTATGCCTGTCTCTTTGTTGGCTATGTAGAGCAGTTGATCTTCCGTAATTACACCGGCACCACTCCCGACCTCTTCCTCCGCTACATTGATGACTGCATTGGCGCCACCTCGTGCTCCCGCGAGGAGGTTGAGCAATTCATCAACTTCACCAACACATTCCACCCTGACCTTAAATTTACCTGGACCATCTCTGACACCTCCCTCCCCTTCCTGGATCTCTCCATCTCCATCAGTGACGACCGACTTGACACTGACATTTTCTACAAACCCACCGACTCCCACAGCTACCTGGATTACACCTCTTCCCACCCTACCTCTTGCAAAAATGCCATCCCGTATTCCCAATTCCTCCCCCTCCGCCGTATCTGCTCCCAGGAGGAGCGGTTCCACCATAGAACACACCAGATGGCCTCCTTCTTTAGAGACCGCAATTTCCCTTCCCACGTGGTTAAAGATGCCCTCCAACGCATCTCATCCACATCCCGCACCTCCGCCCTCAGACCCAACCCCTCCAACCGCAACAAGGACAGAACGCCCCTAGTGCTCACCTTCCACCCTACCAACCTTCGCATAAACCAAATCATCCGCCGACATTTCCGCCACCTCCAAACAGACCCCACCACCAGGGATATATTTCCCTCCCCACCCCTCTCCGCCTTCCGCAAAGACCGTTCCCTCCGTGACTACCTGGTCAGGTCCACGCCCCCCTACGACCCACCCTCCCATCCTGGCACTTTCCCCTGCCACCGCAGGAACTGTAAAACCTGTGCCCACACCTCCTCCCTCACCTCCATCCAAGGCCCTAAAGGAGCCTTCCACATCCAAAGTTTTACCTGCACATCCACTAATATCATCTATTGTATCCGTTGCTCCCGATGCGGTCTCCTCTACATTGGGGAGACTGGGCGCCTCCTAGCAGAGCGCTTTAGGGAACATCTCAGAGACACCCGCATCAATCAACCAAATCGCCTAGTGGCTCAACATTTCAACTCCCCCTCCCACTCTGCCAAGGATATGGAGGTGCTGGGCCTCCTCCACCGCCGCTCCCTCACCACCAGACGCCTGGAGGAAGAACGCCTCATCTTCCGCCTCGGAACACTTCAACCCCAGGGCATCAATGTGGATTTCAACAGTTTCCTCATTTCCCCTTCCCCCACCTCATCCTAGTTTCTAACCTCCAGCAACTCGACTTGTCCGGACTTGTCCGACCTGCCCAGCTCCTTTTCCACCTATCCACTCCACCCTCTCTTCCCTGACCTATCACCTTCATCTCCTTCCCCACTGACCTATTGTACTCTATGCTACTCTCTCCCCACCCTCACCCTCCTCTAGCTTATCTCTCCATGCTTCAGGCTCTCTGCCTTTATTCCTGATGAAGGGCTTTTGCCCGAAACGTCGATTTTGCTGCTCGCCGGATGCTGCCTGAATTGCTGTGCTCTTCCAGCACCACTAATCCAGAATCTAGTTTCCAGCATCTGCAGTCATTGTTTTTACTTCATCCTTGGGGTGACTGTCTGCGTGGAGTTTGCATGTTCTCAGTGTCTATGCAGGTTTACTATGTGTGTTCCGGTTTTCTCCCACAGTCGTTATATGAGCAGATTAGGTTGATTGGCCATGGTAAATCACCTATAGTGTCCAGAGATGTGCAGATTAGATGGATTCACCAAGTGAAACACGGGGTTACATGGTTCAGAGTCTGGGAGGGCTACTCTTTAGAGAGTCTGTGTGGATTCGATAAATCGAATAGCCTGCTTCCACACTGTAGGTATTTTGTGGAGTCTGTGGCCTTTCATCATAACACTTCTGACAAAGTCACACCCCTAAAAGGTTAACTGTTTTTCTTGTTTGACAGCTGCTATCAGATGAGTATTTCTTGCTTTTTCTATCTTTGTTACAAACTGTCCAATAAATTTTCCTTGAAATAAAAATTCTTCTCTCTTTTGGGCCATGTGGTATTCCAAATCAAGACCTGCAAAAAGTAGTTGCCAAATCTCTGCAAATTGGCTGAACTGCCAATTAACCAAATATAAGTAAGCCCTGAGTAACTTCCACAATAACATTTTTACCCTTATGAGGAGACAACCTTTATTATTGTCTTGGTCGCCTGAGTCAAAGTGTCAACAATGCAGAGATTTATAGTTAATCTTCTTGCTGATTATTTCATTGTTTATCTTCCATGGCACAGCATATCAAACAATGGCTTCTTATATCAGAAGGAACATGGAGAGTTCTAAGTACTACAATAAATAGATCCAGTTATTGCTCATCATTTTTGAAATTTATGATTTTAATACTTGGTAATTTTGCAATTGATGGATTACACATACACTTCATAATTAAAACAAATGAAAAAGTATTGATTACACAAAATAGCAAGTAATTAAAATATATGATTGAGCCCCATGGTAACTTTAACAAAGCAAAAGAAAGCTCATAAATGATAAATCTGCACTAAAGTCAACTTTTCATTACTTGCCTGTGCAAAATCAAGTTAGATACCAAAGAATTATTATTATGGCATTTTATAGGAATCCTTTTTACTTTTTTATTTTTAGGAATGCAACAACTATAGCAGAATATATAAACAACAATTACTAATAAGCTACAACTTAAAAGACCCTGTGTATGTCTGTATGAGAGGGGTCAACATGATTTGTAGTGGACATGGCTGCCAACATAATTCCTGAATCTCAAGATTTCACATAAACTAACATTCTAAGAATGCCACCACTGATCACTGGAGCTTCTCTATCATCAGTATTAAATGTTAGAAATATGTTGATAATTACCTTCAATTTAATCTTAAAACTGTCATTACAATATTCCCTCACTGTATTAGCACAGCTTTCTCCAAATCTGGTAACAGTCATCTTTCTTTGAACTACCCAAGTCAGTTATTGCTACTTACTTTTTCTGTTCAGAATATAACAAGTCATGTATTCCATCAAGTTGGACTTCTCATTGGAAAAGGGAGAGCATAAGAAAACCAGTAAAGTTAGAGGGACATTCGCCAGGAATCTCCAACTTACAAACACCAAAATCTTTAATGCAATCTTGCAGTGTTCACAAATACATCATTGTTTTAGCAAACAGGGGGTTTTAAGAGATTGAACAATGCAGATCTTATTTAGTAGGTAAAGTACCGAGATAGTAACTACACAAAGTATTTACCTGGCTCGAAACACCCAGAACATCTTAAGCTTGTGTAGAAGCATCATACAAACTAACATTAGTTTTAAATCCAAGAGCTTCTATATTTAAAACAAATATTAGGAATTTCCTGGAAACTTCTGCTGCAACAATATCCATAATATAAAGTTGCTTTCCAGCACAGGAGTTGAGGAAGATGTTGTGTGGGATAATCTGGTCAATGCTATTCTATTTTGGCAGAGCATTTCTGAATTAGGTTAAAGTGCTCGTCAAACTCTCCAAAACATAACAGGTCTGTCCCAATTTAGAACCCTGCAAAAACAAATTTTTTAGATTCATGCTAGTTGTAAGACAGTTATACCAAGTAAATCTAGACAGAGTGGGTTTGATATCAACTAATGTAGACTGACTCAGGACTTTCTGTTAAGTAAAGCTATTTGAAGTTTGATTTCTGTACTGCAGAATTGATTTTTTTTTCTAGTTTCCTTTTATTGGCATTTTGC
Organism: Chiloscyllium plagiosum; assembly: GCF_037043375.1. Taxonomy (NCBI): domain Eukaryota; kingdom Metazoa; phylum Chordata; class Chondrichthyes; order Orectolobiformes; family Hemiscylliidae; genus Chiloscyllium; species Chiloscyllium plagiosum. Next base: position 26,162,798 of record NW_028270168.1, read on the forward strand.
TTGGATCAAATTTCCAAATGCAGAGATCAGCAAGTTCTAAATGTTAATAGTTATAAGAATCCCAAACTACTCATCATGTTCAAAATGATATAGTAACTGCACTGCCTGCCAGATTGGATATTTTCTGGTTATTCTAGAGGATGGAGTCTGAGACAAAAGGCAAGGTGGAGACGAATACCCATGTTAGAAGACAACAGCTATTACTTCCTCACTCCAAAAATGTGGTAAGAATGGACTTTCTAGATTAACAAAATAGATTATGTAGTGGGAGAAAAAATTAATATATATGATCAGTGAGTGATAATTCACCTTGAAACAAAGCAGAAATACAAGGCGGATTTGTGCCAAATAATGAGGCGGCTGGACATGAGCATTATTGTTGATGCTCCCGCTTTTAAGAAAGCTTTGTCTGTACAATACTTGCATTTGATTTGAATTTGCCAGTATGCACTTGGATTACTTTCCATACAGCATGGAAAGGTTAATGCAGCATGTTGTCTTTGTTGCATTTGCCAGTGCAATCAAGCCATCAATTATCAGGTCAGAAAATATCTCCAAAAGGTGTTAATTGCTGCTTACGGTTCAAGTCAAGCAGTCACATGACATCTTCAGCGCTTTTATTCCTTGTTCTATGATGAGAGATTGACTCCCTACTTGACAAGATCTGAATCATGAACCTTACAATTAGGCATGCATGGGAATTACAGTATGGGAATACTACAAAGAATGAGGAATATGTGACCAATGATCATAGTAGGACTAGCCAGAGAAGCATAGAACACACGGACAGAAATAGTTGAGCACCTTGTGAAACTATGCCCACCTTTGTATTACACTTCTTCCAGGGTTGATGGAACAGCATGTTTGCTATACCCTGTATGAATTAGTTTCCTGGAAATTATGGAATAAGGACATCACTGGAAGATTAACAATAAAACCAGTGACTCCTAACCCACCCTGCCCAGAAAATCCCAATCATTCTAAAAAAATAATCACAATGTTATACGGAGACTATTATCCTCCATTTTGAGTTCAACTATTGCTAGGTAACATTTTAATCTGTTCTACATAATTATATACCACTCATCCTAACAATGCCCATAAATAACCAAAAACATATCAAAGTCAAATATGAGCTCCAAATGGAAAAATGGTACAGCGTCAACATGTAAACTCAACAGTAAAAGTTACATTAAATACAGCAAGATGCAAGTTGTGAGAAAATACAAAATACGTAGTCAGTGAACCTCAGTGCCACATATTTACTGCCACAGATCCTCGGTACGTCCAAACTTGAAGACCAGACCTCTGCGTGAAAAAGAAATTTCAATTTTAAAAAAAGTTCTAAATTTCAGTTGCTCTCAATTGCTGTGCACTTTATTTTCTAAAAGGTTTTGGAAATAGCTCTCACATAGAATTTATATTACTGTAACATATATGCTTACCCAAAGAAGATAAATGCATTTTGGAAGAAGACAGCTATACCAGGGTAAACATCTGACTTTTCTAGAAAGAAAACATTTTTTTTTAAAAAAAACAAAGTCTGGAAATACTGAAAAGCAAAATAGTGCACATTTGTATCACACCAATAATCTTCAATACTCTCTGTTTTGCCCACAAGGCATGTTGTCTACTCAGTCTCACATATTCATATATTCATTGCCTACATATTCAGTTATATTCCAGATTTCAGGTTTAATAGTCCAATAAAAGTAAAGAACTTGCATTTACATAGCAATTCTCATATGATTAAAAAGTACTGAATAACTTTACAGCAAAACACTTAAACTGAAGGGGAGATTTTAATACCCTCCCCTGTGCTGCGTTTCTTGCGAATCATTTCAGAGAACATCTCTGGGACACCCGCACCCATCAACCTCACCGCTCCGTGGCTGAACACTTCAACTTCCCCTCCTAATCCGTTAAAGACATGCAGGTCCTGGGCCTCCTCCACCGCCAAACCGTTACCACCCAACACCTGGAGGAGGAACACCTCATATTCTGCCTTGGGACCCTGCAACCACACAGGATCAATGTGGATTTCAAGGGCTTCCTCATTTCCCACCCCACATTATCTCAATCCCAAGCCTCCAATTTGGCATAACCCTCCGGACCTGTCCATCCCCCTCTGACCTATTACCTTCTCCCTCACCTTCATCCACCTATTGGGCGGCACGGTGGCACAGTGGTTAGCACTGCTGCCTCGCAGCGCTAGAGATCCGGGTTCAATTCCCGCCTCTGGCGACTGACTGTGTGGAGTTTGCACATTCTCCCCGTGTCTGCGTGGGTTTCCTCCGGGTGCTCCGGTTTCCTCCCACAGGCCAAAGATGTGCAGGTCAGGTGAATTGGCCATGCTAAATTGCCCATAGTGTTAGGTAAGGGGTAAATGTAGGGGTATGGGTGGGTTTGCGCTTCGGCGGGGCGGTGTGGGCTTGTTGGGCCGAAGGGCCTGTTTCCACACTGTAAAGTAATCTAATCTAAAAAAATCTATCGCTTTCTGAACTACCTTCCCCCAAACTCCAACCCCTCCCATTTATCTCCAAGCCCCGATCCACTAGCCTCATTCCTGATGAAGGGCTTATGCCCGAAATGTCAATTCTCCTACTCCTCGGATACTGCTTGATCTGCTGTGCTTTTCCAGCACCACACTCTCGATTCTGATCTCCAGCATCTGCAGTCCTCACTTTCGCCTTGTCTATATCCTTTGGCAGACTGTTATCCACATCATTTGGCTACCCACTATTTTTATGTCATCTGCAAACTTAGTTATAGTACATTCAATTCCACATTAATATATATTGTGAATAATTGTAGCACCAATACTGGTATCTGAGGGGCACCATTAATCACAGATTACCCGAAAATATCACCTTTATCCCAATGTGCTATCTTTGATTAGTTTATCAAGTCCTCTATATATGCTAACATATTGCCTCCGAAACCAAGAGTTTTTATCTTATTAAGTAGCCTGTGTGGAACCTTATTAAATGCCTTCTGAAAATCCAAATAGGTTACATCCATTGCTTCCCCTTTATCTAACCTACTTCAGTAAATTTGATATTGAATATTCAGGGAATATTGAAAACAATGGAAATTCCATTTTAAAATCTCAACCATTGTTAAATAGCAACCTACATGAAAGCCTGAAATTTACTAAGCACTATTCACAATGATTACATTACTATCAACCTTTTTGCGCTGTTACTTTCTCTTTAGACTTTGAGACACTAACAAAGAAGTGACCTAACAACAGAAATAAATTATACTTAATCACTGGAGTTTCACAAAAGCAGATTAGAGGAATTACTTGCATTCACTTACGTGGCACAACATAACCACCAAAGAGGATCCACATGGACGCAATGAGAGATCCAAATGCCAACATAAAACCAATGAACAGCCAAATTCGAGCACCTGAAAAAAAAATCAATTCTCTTAAGGGAGTACAATACACAAGCACGGATAGAAAACTGTTCATGTTTGATCAAAATATACATTTGCAACTGCAGGACACATGCTCGGGAGTCTTTCCAAAAGTGTGCTACAAATTCATGTGCATTAGAAAGAAGATTCTCTATTAAGTAACAAGTTGGAACCAATGTGAATTAGAAAAATATTGATAAGATAATCTATTGCAACCATGTTATATTACAATAGCAGTACATTTTTGCTATGATTAAAATGACAGCCAGATTATTTTTAATAATAAGTCATAGATGCAATAAATTTCCTAAGATGATTAGCAGAATTGTTTTCCTATTGCTAATCTACTGCATAAATAAATACACAAAAGACATCTGGCTGGCCATGAGGTGAGCAGGAGCACAAATCAGATCCTTCAATGGGCAATACAAATCAACAGCAGAAATTCTGATGAAAGATGGACAAGAACATCCTGACCCTCATGGGTTACATTTGTGGGCAAAGAAAAATTGGTGTAACAATTCACCAATGTACTAACTTTATATATTTATTTTCTACATTTTTCTGTTTCTAAATCGATTCTGTTAAAGCAGCCATCAAACTAAGAGGATTCAGGCTCAACTTGATTACAGAGAATCCACAATACGAAAATCAAAACAAAGTAATAAAAAAATCAGGAACAGAATCTTTCTGGGAACAACCTTAGAGATAGCACAAATCACACCATATTATCGATTCGAATGATAAAGAAATATACCTGTCTGGCCCATACAACCTTCGCTATAGCCATCACCACGAACTTGTCCATTTGAAACAGCATTTATCCTGAAAGAAACAAACAATTTCAAATAAAGCTTTATCGCAGAATATGGTTGAAAACTTATGCTTCTGAAACAAATGTCCGATTTCCTGCTGATTCCATTAGGCAATTCAGAGACCATGTATAATTCTGCAACATTACATTGCAAGCACAACACATGCTTGACTAATGTAGTGATGATTTGGAGATGCCGGTGTTGGACTGGGGTGCACAAAGTTAAAAATCACACAACACCAGGTTATAGTCCAACAGGTTTAATTGGAAACACACTAGCTTTCGGAGCGCCGCTCCTTCATCAGGTGATTGTGGAGGTTCCAGTGCATTAATTAGAATTATGCATTCAATTTCCAGGACAAAGCAACTCCTTTCAATAGAAATAATCAAGAGTTAGATCCATTGCAAAATGTAGATGCTTATCAAAAAGAACAAACTTGGACATGCAACTAGCCCGGAAGGGCTATCAGAAATGAATGAGAGTATTTTTGAAGTAGCCAATACAGTGAAAACTTGAGTATCTGAACAAGATGGGCAGACACTATTTCATTTGGATAATTGATTATTCAGAAAATCGATTAAATGCTCGGAGTTTTAAAGTCTGCTCCCCATTCAGGAGACTGCAGCAGCAGATATTGTGCAACACCCCGCCCCCCCCACTCCCGTCCAGCACTGCCCCCCAATCCGGTCCAACCCCACCCCCGTCCCCAACACAAAGCACACGAGCTCCCCCTCCCCCCACTACAGGGTAGCCAACTGTACACCAAGACTGCTGCTGCCTGTGTGGGGTAAGTCTGAAATAGTACACACACAACTTTTTGACAGGTTCCATGTTTGCCCTGTACAGGACGATGGTGGAGAGATTATACCTGGGAAGCAGGGGTGGGGGGTTCGGGTACACCCCTGTGTAGAACTCCAGGGAGAGGGAGGAGAGGGAGGAGAGGGAGGAGAGGGAGGAGAGGGAGGAGAGGGAGGAGAGGGAGGAGAGGGAGGAGAGGGAGGAGAGGGAGGAGAGGGAGGAGAGGGAGGAGAGGGAGGAGAGGGAGGAGAGGGAGGAGAGGGAGGAGAGGGAGGAGAGGGAGGAGAGGGAGGAGAGGGAGGAGAGGGAGGAGAGGGAGGAGAGGGAGGAGAGGGAGGAGAGGGAGGAGAGGGAGGAGAGGGAGGAGAGGGAGGAGAGGGAGGAGAGGGAGGAGAGGGAGGAGAGGGAGGAGAGGGAGGAGAGGGAGGAGAGGGAGGAGAGGGAGGAGAGGGAGGAGAGGGAGTCATTTGGAGACGGTGCTGGTTTAATCACTGCAAACAAAAGACGCGATCACTGTTGGAAACACGTCCTTGATGTAATGTTTCTATCAGGACCTCGAGATCTCTTTCGGATAACTGGTATTCGGATAATCGAAGTTCCTCTGTATTTATTACCATGTTCAATTTTCCTCAGGATTTGTATCTTTTCAAATATTAAGCAATCTAATGCTTAGCAAATAGACAATAATTGTGCTCAAACAAAAATTAATTCTTAAACATCCTGCTCTATTGTATCCCAACCATTATTTATGTAATAGAGAACTCAAAAATTTAAAAAGTTCTAGTATCCTTTTTGAAATCTGTCACACCCTATTAAAAGGGGTTACATTTCCTCAGCTCTTTACAGAGTATCATAATTGACCACATTAAATTAAATATCTTTGGTTGTTGGAACAAACTCTATGTTTTAAATATCCAAATAGAATAAGTTCAACTTGATTTTAGACTTTGCCTCTTCCTTTTTCAGTTTGGTATGCCCATAGTGTTCAGGATGTGTAGGTTACATGCATCAGTAAGGGCTAAATATAGGATAATAGGGTAGGGGAATGGGTCCAGATGGGTTACTCTCCGGAGGGTTGGTGTGGACTTGCTGGGCCAAAAGGCCTGTTTCCACATTGTAGGGAATCTATTCTATTCTATATACATATTAATCTTAATATTTTGTCAAATCCACAAGACTTGGTTAGAAAAAAGCAAAGTTCCCTTTCACACACATATAGTTTACTTAATTTATATGTTAAAAGGAATTATACAATCATGAAAAGTTAAATAAAAAAAAAGACCTCATCTTAGCACAAGCATTTGAAATACAAAATATACAACAAACATTCTACTATATTCAGTTGGATCAGGAGAAAGCAGGCCTCTACAAACACTGATAAACACAAGAATTACTAATACCTAACAGACCAATATCCATACATTGAATTAGATAACAAAAGGTTTTAGATATTTAGAGGCATAGAAGTGTACAGCATGGAAACAGACCCTTCGGTCCAACCTGTCTATACCGACCAGATATCCCAACCCAATCTAGTCCCACCTGCCCATATCCCTCCAAACCCTTCCTATGCATATACCCATCCAAATGCCTCTTAAATGTTGCAATTGTACCAGCCTCCACCACATCCTCTGGCAGCTCATTCCATACACGCACCACCCTCTGCGTGAAAAGGTTGCCCCGTATGTCTCTTTTATATCTTTCCCCTCTCACCCTAAACCTATGCCCTCTAGTTCTGGACTCCCCCACCCCAGGGAAAAGACTTTGTCTATTTATCCTATCCATGCCCCTCATAATTTTGAAAACCTCTATAAGATCACCCCTCAGCCTCAGACGCTCCAGAGGAAACGGCCCCAGCCTGTTAAGCCTCTCCCTGTAGCTCAGGTCCTCCAACCCTGGCAACATCCTTGTAAATCTTTTCTGAACCCTTTCAAGTTTCACAACATCTTTCTGATAGGAAGGAGACCAGAACTGCAAGCAATATTCCAACAGTGGCCTAACCAATGTCCTGTACAGCTGCAACATGACCTCCCAACTCTGACCAATAAAGGAAAGCATACCAAACGCCTTCTTCACTATCCTATCTACCTGCGACTCCACTTTCAAGGAGCTATAAACCTGCACACCAAGGTCTCTTTGTTCAGCAACACTCCCTAGGACCTTACCATTAAGTGTATAAGTCCTGCTAAGATTTGCTTTCCCAAAATGCAGCACCTCGCATTTATATAGAAAGGTTTTATTGTAAATCTATAATTGAGCATCACCAGTTTCTATATTTTCTTTCTGAATCCATGTCCTATCTGGAAGCCAACCCACTCGTGGTGAAAAACCAAACTCTTCTTTCAAAAATATTTTCTAATCACCTTGTTCGGAGTTGTTATTACACACTGTTAGAGCAGGTGGGGCTTGATCTTCAGTCTCCTGGCTCAGAGGTAGGGACGCTACCACTGTGCCACAACACCCATAAATCAAGTTTTAAATTTTCTTTTAAATCAACGAGTTTAGAGATGCTACGACACACCTCTAAAGCAGGTGGCATACAAACCCAGGCAGGCCTCCTGGCTCAAAGGTAGGAACACATTACTAAAGTGCCACAAGAATAAGCCTAACCCAAGCTTTTATTTACAATAATTGATTTGAAACTTCACTACTGCCATGATGGGATTTGAACTTGTATCTCCAAACATTAGCGGCCATAAACTTCTTTTTAAAAACCGAATTCACGTTTATTTCAGTTGGCCACACTTCATCAAACTCACCCGTTTTTTTACTACCTCCACGTCTTTATGCAACTAATTTAAATCTGCTTGATATATTTCCTATTCAACTACTCAGAGATGTTAAGACACACCTTTGAAGCAAGCTGGATTTGAACCCAAGCTTCCTGGATCAGAGGTAGGAACACTACCACTGCACCACAAAAGCCCCTAACATTTTTAATCCAGCTGTTCACAGATGTTAAAGCACATCTCTGGGATGGATGGGACTTGAACACAGATCTTCTGGCTTAGATATAGAGGTAGAGATACTGCCACTGGACCACAAGCTCTTGATATTTTCTAACCAACCTGTTCGGAGCGGTTATTACACACTTCAGGAGTAGTGGACCTGGACCTGCTTGCTCCAAGGTAGATACACAATCATTGCATCACAAGAACACTTATCCAAGTTCTTTTTTTCCCCCTTACTCTGAAGGGTTATCACATACAACCGAGTGACCCTCCCACCATCAAAATTACCGTGACTTCTTTTTGCATTTTTAAATAAAGTAATAATCACCACCAGTGAAAGCACCCATGTAGCAACTGAGCACTTTCAAGCAAAGCCCACCATGGGCAATGCAAATCATCATATTTTTTGGGGGTGCGGAAAGTAAGAAGCAGGAAGGCACTAAATCAAAATGGAGTTGGAGGGGGAAATAAAGCACTGTATTGCCCATCCTATCCTACCTATCTCTCTCTCTCTAAAAGGCATAGAGAATACTGATGGGCACTGTGTGCTCCCTCTCCCAGGACACCCAGGCACAAATGTAACCAGAGAATCCAAGCTCTTAAATATTAAGTCCAATGAGCATCATCTATCCTTAAGTAATTCTGGATCCATTTACAGTTTATACTTAAAGCATATTGTCAATTTTTTTTCTCTCAGAAGATAGACAATCTGTGGAATTCTTTACTGCAGAAGGCTGTAGAGAATTGATCCTTAAGCATATTCACGGCTAAGATACACAAATCTTTAATCAGAGGGGAGACAAGGGTTAAGGGGATAAGAAATGAAAGTAGAGTTGAAGTAGGGCTGAATGGTTGACTTCTGTTCGTGACTCTTGTGGTCTTATGATGCGGCACAGCTTATTAGAAATAATAAATGCAAATATAAATAATAACTTTCAATATATAGCACCTTTAATGCAAGTAAATATTCAATTATACTTATCAGGAATTGACTGCACAAAACTGGAGAACAACAAGGACCTAAGGGTGCACCATATCAAACTCAATGAAAATAGCAGAAATGAGAATTACAAGAAAGATTGGGGTGGCTCTCTGGTGGTAATGGGGAACTGGCATCATCTTCAAGACAGCTAAAGCCCACTTCTACTTACATGAGAAATGCAAGTGTTGCTATAACACCACAGGTGTGGTAGGAGTGGTTGAATTTGTCCATTTCAGGGTACTTCACAGCAGCATCAATGATAACCCACCAGCCTGTGAAAAACTAAAGAAACAAAATACTTCAAGATTCTATAACTGAATCATATAAATAAAATTTATGACTCGATTTCATCAAATCAAACAGCCATATTTCAGTGTACAAATAAAATACCTTATAAACGAAATTAACGGACTAAGACAGGGCAAAAGAAGTGTTCACAAAGTTCGTTAACACAGAGAAGATTCAATCTCTCCTCTCCTTCAAATTTAGTTGTTCTAAAACCAAGACAGCAGCACCAATGTTTTTTACTTACCTCAGCTTATAGGTTGTGATAAAGTTACTAGATACTTGCTCTTGATCATATTATAAGCAACCTTTGACAGCACTTTCCAAAGCCATAAACTCTCCCAATTTGAAGGCATCAGATCCACCTGCAAGTTCCCCTCCAAGTCATACACCATTCTGATTTGGAACAATATTGTATTCCTTTATTGCCACTGGGTCAAAATCTTGGACCATTCTTCCTAACAGTACTGCAGGTACTCTTACATTGCAAGGTGGCAGTCAACACCTCCTGCTCCAATTAAGGGTAGGCAATAAACATTGACTTCACTCACATCCAGTGAATGAATAAAAAAAAAACATACATACAACATTGGGTAAGAATGGGATTTGGGCTTAACTACAACTATCCTATAGTCAAACATATGCCAAGACTTACTTCTGAATATTAGTTCGAGTAAAGTAGTAACCGCTATCCAGCATCTATGCAATTGCCAAATCCAAGGTATTAATGTCTTCAGGATAAAAAAAATTATGAAATTTTGAAGAGTGGAGGGAGAGGGGAAGAAAAAATGATTTGTGTTGCACAGAAATGAGTAGACTTCAACTAGCAGCTGATCCACTTGACTGGACCAACCCATAAACTGTGTGCACTTTCCTATTACTATACTTACTACTTAAATGCTGAATCAGTTGCATAGATCAACTATAATAATCAATTCCTGAATCAACATATCAACGCATATTCAAGTGATGAGGATACTACTTAATTGTGGAAGAGAGCAAAATAGTGCAACAGGTGGTATTATAAGGATTATGGTGAGAACAAGATGCTCTAGAGCTTAGTTACAACATCAACTTATTAGCGCTTCTTCATCAGGGACAAATCTTGCACCCAATCTAGTCCGAAACATCAAATCTATGATTATTTCTTACAGAGCAATAATGCAGGGATACATACCAACACACCAGCAGCCATTGATGCAATGGCATTTCGTTTTTCACTCCAGTCAATACATTCACATTCTGGACATCTGATGTTATCTAGAAATCCAGACATCCTGCAAGCCCAGAAAAAAGTTTTTTTACATTTAGTTTTTCTTTTCCAACTAAACACACATCTATATTCAAACTGATAAATATTACAAAACCAGAATTGTTCAACACATTCAGTTGCTTCAATCAACATTTGATCTTTTGAAGAATAATTCAGTTAGCCTCATTCCTCCACTCTTTCCCTATATCGTTGATTTTTTTCTCTTCATTAATAGCTGTTCCATTCAAATTCCAACCCCTTATTATGTAAAAACAATTTTCCTTACGTCGCCTCTGGTTCTCTTGACTACTTCCAAATTTGTGCAATCTGTTCATTAACCTTTCCACCACTGGACACACATTCTCTATTTCCACTATCAAAATCCTTACTAATTTTGAATCTTTAAAATCTCTTATCCTTTGTTGTCCAATGTGGAACAATTTACAGTCACATAGATCAACTATAATTATCAAATCATGGAGCATTCCAGGTCAAGCTGTTTAGTATACTGCCTAAATCCTTATGATGGTGTGGTGTCCAAAATTAAAGACATTTTACCAGCTGGGAATGAACTATTTTAAATAGATTTAGCATAACTTCCTGACTTTTGTGTTTTTGAGAACAGAATCACAAAGCAAGGTTTTGAATTGAGGGATGATCACAGCAAATTGGGCCAAATTGCTCATAGGTCAACCTAAAGATAAATGCTGAATAATATTCACTATGATACAAAACCAGTTTACATCCTTGGTGCAAACACCTGACTTGGATAGTTACTCAACCATGGTCAACAAATAAGGTGAGAGATATTCCTGTACAAAAACTAGTAAAACCTACACTGTTGAAAGGATTTGATTCCACTGGAGAAGGTGCAAATGAGATTCATCAGGATGTTGCCTGGGGTGAGAAGTCTCAGTTATAAGGAGAGATTTGATAGACTAGGTTTCTTTTCCTCGGAGAAGAGGAGGGCGAGAGGAGATCTGATTGAGTTATACAAAATGATAGGAGGCATAGACAGAGTAGATCAAAAGAACCTCTTACACACGGCAGACATGTACATGACCAGAGGGCAGAAGTTTAAGATGAGGAGCAAATGGTTTAAGAGAAGATATAAGAATAGGAAGGGTTTAGAGGGAGATGAGGAAAGGCTTTGTCCCCCAGAAGGTGGTAAGACATATGGAATGTGCTACCTGAGAGGCTGCTGTAGGGAAGTGCTCTCAACGAAACACCAACCCTCTGAAGAGTATCCCACCCAGACCTGCACCCTTATCCCATTATTTTACATTTTCCCTGACTAATGCCCCTAACCTACACATCCCTGAACACTATGGGCAACTAAGCAGGCCAACTCACCTAACCTGCACACCTTTGGACCGTGGGAGGAAACCAGAACACCCAGTGGAAACCCACACAGATATGGGAAGAATGTGCAAACTCCACACAGTCACCCAAGGCTGGAATCAAACTTGGGTCCCTGGTGCTGTGAGGCAGCAATGCTAACCACTGAGCCACTGTGCCGCCCACTTAAGAAGCATTTGTATGAGTACTTAAAATGCCAGGGTATAATAGGCCATGAGCCAAGTGCAGGTAAATGGTAATAGTGTCTTTTGATGTTTGTTGATTAGCATAAACACAGTGGGCTGAAGGGCATGTTTCCATGCTCTAACTGATGCCCTATTGTTTAAAGGTAGAGCTTTTCCAAAAAAGTGCCTTAATCAGAGTTGAATAAATAGGGGAAAGCACTACTTAACATCACATTATCTCCACAACTTCAACTCAAATACAGTCTCCAGCCACTTAAACTCAGGCAGAAATCACTTGAAATAACTTTAAGGGCCTGGAAAGCAGACAGTTTCAACGAGGGAAAAAAAAACTTGCATTTGTCTAGCATATTTAACATCAAAATTAAAAGTCCCCATTTTACTTCACAAACAGAAACCAAAATAACTCGGGGATATTACGAGGAATGACAAAAGGCTTAGCCCAAGACTAGGCTCCAAGGAGAGTCTCATGCAGAAACGATTGTAGCCAGGAAAGTTTAAAGTGATTTTAGTCAGATGGGCAATGGGCCAAGGAGCAGTAGATAGAGTTTAATTGCAGATGGAGTTTAATATAGATAAATGCAAGGTGATGCATTTTGGAAAAGTGAATCAGGACAGGACTTATACACTTAATGCTAAGGTCCTGGGGAATGTTGCTGAACAAAGAGACCTTAGAATGCAAGTTCATAATTCCTTGAAAGAGGAGTTTCACGTAAATAGGATAGTGAAGAAAGTGTTTGGTATGCTTGCCTATTAGTCAGTATATTGATTACAGGGTTTGGGAGGTCATGTTGCAGCTGTACAGGACATTGGTTAGGCCACTTTTGGAATACTACATGCAATTTTAGTGTACATGTTATAGGAAGGATATTGTGAAATTTAAAAGGGTTCAGAAAAGATTAACAAGAATGTTGACAGAGTTGGAGGGCTTGAGCTACAGCTGAATAAGCTGGGGCTATTTTCCCTGGAGCATCGCAGGCTGAGGGGTGACCTTCTAAAAGTTTATAAAATCATGAGGGGCATGCATAAGGTGAATAGCCAAGGTGTTTTCCCCTGGAGTGGGGGAGTCCAAAACTAGAGGGTATGGGTTTAAGGTAAGAGGAGAAAGATTTAAAAGAGACCTAAGGAGCAACATTTTCATACATAGCATGGTGTATGTATGGAATGAGTTGCCAGAGGAAATGGTGGAGGCTGAGACAACAACATTTAAGAGGCATCTGGATGGATATAAGAATAGGAAGGGTTTAGAGGGAGATGGGCCAAATGCTAGCAAATGCAATTAGATTAATTGGGATATCTGGTCGGCATGGAGGAGTTGGACCGAAGCTTCTGTTTCCGTGCTGTGCAACTCTATGACTCTATAATTCCAAGGTCTGGAGCCCAAATAGTGAAGATACATGTATCAATGGTAGGGTTCAGACAGTATGCACAAATGGAAGGAATAAAAGGAAGGACTCCAGGGATTGCAAAGGAAGTTGCAGGAATTAAGGAGGTTATACAATGAAGGCATTAAATATGTAAATCAAACTTTTAAGCAAGGACATGGGTGATGTGTGCAGAGCTCTAGATGATAATAATTTATTAAAGTATAGAATGAGGTACCAGAATGACGATTTCTGTAACAGATGAGTTATTGGAGGAGCAGGCAGGTCATAACACAGTAAATATGAGACCATAAGCTCAGCTCACAGACTGAGGACAGGGACAAAGTGCCAGAATGCAGGGTTTGTGAAAACATAAGATAGAATGATCATGCAATATGCTCAATTCAACATGAGATCAACTAGTTGATCTGATAATATAAATAAGTAGTTTCAATAATTTAATATAGGCATTGTTCAATAGTTCGATATTACTGTTTGGAATTTCAAAGAATGACAGGTGATCTTTGAGACACACAAGATTCTTAAAAAGCTTGACAGGATAAATACTGACAGGATGTTTCCCCTCATGAGAGAGTCTCGGATCAGTGTACATCGTCTCAGAATTAAGGGGCACCAATTTAAGACTGAGTTGAGGAGGAACTTCTTCACAACAGAAGGTTGACAAACTTTGTAACAAGATTAGAGTGGTGCTGGAAAATCACAGCAGGTCAGGCAGCACCTGATAAGCAGAAAAAATTGATGTTTCGGGCAAAAGCCCTTCATCAGGAATGAAGGGCTTTTGGAACACTTTGCCACAGACAGCTGTGGAACCAGAGTCATCGTGTACATTTGAGAACATAGCAATAGCCCTTCAGCCCCTTGAGCCTGTCATGCTACCATTTAATGGATTGATCTGTGGCCTATCTCCAAATACTTGCCTTTGTATAATGTCCCGTAATACATTTGCTTACCTGAAATGTATCTAGCTCAGATTTAAAAGCAACAACTGATCCAGCATCCACTGCTGTTTGTGGAAGAGTTCTGAACATCTACCACTGCGTATAGAAGTACTTCCTAACATCTCTCCCGAACAGTCTGGCCCTAATTCTCAAACTATCCCCTAAGTCTACAAAGTTCAAAGGCTAGGATAAATATTCTTGATGAGTAGGAAATCATGAGTTAAGGAAAGGGCAGGAAAATGAATATGAGAAGCCATGTATTGAATATCAGGCTCAAGGGGTCAAATGGCTTACATCTTGGAGTGCAAGTTCATAGCTCCTTGAAAGTAGAGTCACAGATATCTAGGACAGTGAAGGTGGCATTTGGTGTGCTTTCCTTTATTGGTCAGAGTACTGAGTATAGGAGTTGGGAGGTCATATTGAAGCTGTACAGGATGCTGGTTCAGCCACTTTTGGAAAATGCAATTCTAGTCTCCTTTCTATCAGGAGAATGCTGTGAAACTTGAAAGAGTTCAAAATAGATTTACAAGGATTTGCCTGGGTTGGAGGATTTGAGCTATAGGTAGAGGCTGAATAAGCTGGCGCTGTTTTCCCTGGAGCTTTGGTGGCTGAGGGGTGACCTTATAGAGGTTTATAAAATCATGAGGGGCATGGATAGGGTAAATAGACAAGGTCTTTTCACTGGGGTGGGGGAGTCCAGAACTAGAGGGCATAAGTTTAGGATGAAAGGGGAAATGATATAAAAGAGACCCAAGGGGCAACATTTTCACGCAGAGAGTGGTGTGTGAATGGAATGAGGATGCCAGAGGAAGTGGTGAAAGCTGGTATGATTGCAACTTTTAAAAGGCGCCTGGATGGGTATATGAATAGGAAGGGTTTGAAGGGATATGGGTCAAGTGCTGGCAAATGGGACTAGATTAGATTGGGATATTTGATCAGCATAGGCAAGTTGGACTGAAGGGTCTGTTTCTGAGCTGTATATTTCTGTGACTTTATGATTCTGTCAGTTCTTATTTCTTCTGACTTCTTCATTAAAAAAAAAATCAGTTCTGGTACGTCAGCATACTTTAAAATCTACCTACATTGAAAATAAAACCATTCTAGCTCCTTCCAATATAGAATAAATATTCTTAAATATAGTATCATGAGAGACTGAAATTTGCCTAAGTCATGAATGTCATCGAGAGGCATAACATTTGCTTAAGTAACTACGTACAGCTTCTTAAACAAAAACAGAAATCGCTGGACAAACTCAGCCGTTCTGACAGTATCTGCGCAGAGAAAGCAAACGGCCGAGTTTTTCCAGCAATTTCTATTTTGTTTCAGATTATCGTCATTCGCGGTTCTTTGCTTTATTTTACCACTACCTTCTGGACACGATAGGAAATAACCATGTCTTTAAAACATGGTTATTTTTGGAGGAGGATGTAAAGCCATCACAAATTTTAGACTGAGACAAGCCTGAGAAGCGAAAGGCTCGGCCTTACAGTGCTCTCGGGATTTGTAGTCCTGCAGAAATTTCACTTCTTCCCGGGAGCTGAAGACACAGCTTCCAGAAAACTACATTTCCCAGTGCGCATGCTCCACCCAAAGCGGTGCCGACCCTTTAGTGCTCCAGCAACGCCTCAATATATCTCTATTTATAATAGTAGCAACGACGACGTCTACTGCGAAGCTGTAAGTTAAACGATTAAACTTAAAAAAAAACCGGTCTATACGAGAAATCCATACTTGCTCAGCCACCGATAGAGACGATCACAAACAATACTGCATCCACCCTCCAACAACAGCTGGAGATGCGCATGCCCGTTAGGGTCGGACCATCACGTGATCAATGATGGAATCGGCGTAGTGACATCAGATGGAGTGACGCAGAAATAGGTATATAAAGGACTGTGGCGGGTCCGGCGCATGCGCACCACCTCGGCGTCCGGCCGACAACATGCCGAAGTATTATTGCGATTACTGCGATACTTACTTAACACACGACTCGCCGTCTGTCCGCAAAACCCACTGCGAGGGCCGCAAGCACAAGGAGAACGTCAAGGACTATTACCAGAAATGGATGGAAGAACAGGCCCAGAGCCTCATCGATAAGACCACCGCCGCTTTCCGCCAAGGGAAGATCCCGCCCACCGCACCGTTTCCGGCGCCGGCCGGTCCTCCTCCCGGTGGGGCCGCTATCCCGCCGCCTCCCGGCAATGTCGGTGTCCCACCGCCGCGGCCTGCCATCCTACCGGGCCCCCCGATGGGAGGGCCGCCCATGATGCCGATGATGGGCCCCGCGCCTCCCGGTATGATGCTAGTAGGTCACGGGATGAGGCCGCCTATCGGGGGCCCGATGCCCATGATGCCGGGGCCTATGATGGGGCCTCACCGGCCGATGATGGTGCCTTCCAGACCTGGGGTGGTCCGCTCGGGAAGATAAGCAGTGATTTACATTGTGAGGTTTACTCAGTGCAACTTTTCATATTTTTCCCCCACCGAAGCAAAGGCCGCTGAAGGACAGCATCGGCGGTTGAAGATCAGATTTGTAAACTTCTTTTGTTTTAAGAAACTGCAGCAAGTCGCATGTCAGCCGCCATCTTCCCGGCCAACCACCAACCATGGTTAATGTGAGCGCGTTTCTAAATGACGAATCGTGATTCAAACTGAAATACTCTCTAGAAATCGCCATTTACATTCGGAAATGGCTGATACCCGTTTTCGAAAGCGTTTTGTTGATTCTGGCGTCCTCTAGATTGTGCAGGAAACATGGCCCAAGTTGCAATTTTTTTGACTGCCCCCAATCTATTTCACAGTTCAATGGCATTTTGTCTTTCTAAGTAATTTCAGTTCGAGTTCCTCCTCTGCCATTTATACTGTAATTCCTTTTTTTCTTTTACCAGTGTAAATTTTCCTAACTTTCTAAAAGATCTCCAAACACACTGGTTGACTGTACAAGAAGCAGTGAGCCATTAACATTAGGTTAAATTGTAATTGGAATGTATTGTTTGTTCCTTGATCTTGGGTAATTGAACAACCAACTGCAGATCTTAATTTGAAAATACTTATATTGAACATGTTGCATTTATTTTGTAATCCTTAATTTAGTGTTTGAAATATTACATTTTAAAAATTGTAATAAATGCTATATGTTGTATGATTTGTCGTCTGCATGTCTTTGGGAACTGCAGTTTCTAAGCCAACCGAAATAATTTTCATCTTGTCCAGAAATAACTTGTAATTCATTTGTTCCAGTAGAAGTTATGCATTTCTGCTCTTTCTAAATACCTTCTCAGTGGAATGAAAGTGCCATGTTCTATTTGCAATTATAGACTCAGTACAGGTATATTAGGATATCAAATATAATTTATAAGGGGTTAAGCTTCATTTCCATTAAAACTATGGACAATTACAGCTCCAGTGTAGCTGCACCAACAATTAACTTGAGTATTTGCAATACTTAAAGCTGTAAACTATAAAAATTGTCATAATTTGGTTGCACTGTACTGTATGTAGATCAATATAGCGAATCAATTCGTTTCAACTTTGCCTACTTAATGTCTGCTTGCAGTATATGAAAGGTTTTACCATTTTGATTTTTCTTCAGTCTGGAATTTGAGTTGGAAACAACAATGGCTTACTGGCCATAAGTGAACTGCACTATACAGAAACACTCATTTGTGACCATTGTTGTTCCTAAAGACATGTACTGGTCTTTCTGAAATTTGTTTCAAAAATATTCTTAAATGTCTTTAAATTCATTTTTAATTAGAAATGAAGTGAAACATACAGCTACAGTAAGATTTTATTCCCAAACAAACATTAGTTTAAACATTTCTTAATCATATAGGATCCTGATAAATGGTTACATGAAGAGTTTTATAGATAGCTAAGCAAGACAAAATTATACCTTGAGGCATTTCATTATTTAATCTGCAAAAAGTTAAACTAATCGCTTTTAATGGTGCTGATAAACTTAATAACAACCGAAACTGGAAAAGTAAAGAACAATGAATGTTTCATTTTATTAAAAAAAACTCCATTGTTCAGAAGTAACTTTTCAGCTTATGAATATTTAAATTACCCCTGTTCATCAGCCTGATGTGCACTTTGCCATTTTGTTTGTCTTTTGATTTGATATAATTTCAAGACATCATAATACATTCTGCTGTTGTGAGGTCATATTGAAAACTGTTCAAATATTGAGTACCTTTGGGAGCAGAGAAACATCTGAGGTCAGATTCAAGGTTAAATTTAATTCAAGATTACACAATAAATTTAAATTGGGAATTACATACCCTTAGCTGGAGTGAAGAAGAATTCTGTTACAGCAGAGAACGTAACAGCCAGTTCAATTATTTGGGATTTCAACTATAAATGCCTAGTTTGTATAAAATACAACTGTTTTACAATTTGCAATGCATCATTTTTGTTAAATGATCAGAAAGTATGAAAACATGTTGTCCCACAAAGTCTAATCACAATGGAATGCTTATGACAGTAACACTGATATTAAAGAAAACACCCATCGATGGTTGACAATGGTAAAAGGGATTAGCCATTAAACAAAGAGATGGTGAAGATAATCCTCATTTCAAACTGGCTGAGTATGTA
Organism: Chiloscyllium plagiosum; assembly: GCF_037043375.1. NCBI lineage: Eukaryota > Metazoa > Chordata > Chondrichthyes > Orectolobiformes > Hemiscylliidae > Chiloscyllium > Chiloscyllium plagiosum. The sequence continues at coordinate 26,181,767 of NW_028270168.1, forward strand.
AAGTACTAGAGAACCACAGCCGTGCTGTCAGTCACTGATTTTCTTACGTTCATCACAGTAGTAGCGTTAAAATTACTCTTTTCATCCTGACGAAATAAGGGTTTTAAATGCGACAACTATAGACAGAAAAATAACTCCCAGTAGACCAATGTATCCGTAGGAACCATTCATTCTTTTCTCTGGCACTGCGAAGAAGCGGAGATAACAGCTGAACAAAAGTACACAATCTGATATGGTTTCATTGAGATTGCTAATACTATACAGAAAAAAAAAAGGCTTATACAGTCTATAAAGTATGCATACTGGACCATATAGACATAAGAGTTTCATTTTAGTGTCAAGATTAGAGTGGTGCTGGAAAAGCACAGCAGGTCAGGCACCATCCAAGGAGCACGAAAATTGACGTTTTGGCCAAAATCCCATCATCAGGAATGAAGGGTGTCATGTAGTACTGTGAATTTTATAGCACCCTACCGCCGCCTCCTAATTTGCAGGCCACCGACAGATCAATGGCAATGGCTGGAAGGAACCAAAGAGTTCAGTGAAGTTTGGTAACTGTTTAGGGCCTAGAGAGAAAAACAGGCCGAGGGAGAGATGAGAAAAGCAAGTACAGTAGGAGAGAAAGAGAAAAGTGATATTTGTATAGGTACAAAAATGATCAGAAATGCAGAGTTTTGGAAATAACCAGTCAGCCAATGCTTGTGAAGAAATAAATGGTTGGTAACTTATCTGACATATCTGATAAGGTCACTTTCGCTAGATTGGGAAAGGGATTGAATCAACAAATATACCATCTGGAAAGTGGGATTAAATGAGATGTAATTGGCTTAAGGCATAAATAATAAAAGACTTAAGACAGAAATGCAGAGATAAAAATGTGCAAATAATGTGTCAAAAGACAGGAAATGCCATGTGAATGAAAATCTGAGACGAAACAAAGTGTTAGAACAAAAAATAAGGCCACAAGTAAAACAGGAAATTAATACAAAATGCAAGTCCTAGTAGAAATTGTAAATAGTTTTATGTAATTACGAAAAATGTAGGGACTTTTGAACAGCTTGAATCAAAGAAGATAGTGTGGAAAAGATGTCAAAACAGCAAGGTGTCAAGGAAGGTCTGCGAGGGGAATTGAAGGAGCATAAGTGATCTCTGAAAGGTGTTCAAGTGTGGAACCTTGCTGACTTGTAATGCTGGGGAAGGGAAGGGTACAAAAGAGACCAGAATCACCAAATGACAAGTCTGCTGCAGGGAATGGTAGTGCCAAGTTGTGTGTGACCCAGTGTATCATTGAAACAGGTGAGAAGCAAAAGCATGAAGGGATACATTTAAACGTGAGTTGTTCAGAGATTTTTAATGAGGAACTTCTGTATAATTAATGTTTTTTGAGAAGGTAACAAATGAAAATAAATGCCTGTCTGAAAGCAATGGGGGAAAGTGAGGACTGCAGAAGCTGGAGATCAGAGTCGAAAAGTGTGGCGCTAGGAATGCACAGCAGGTCAAGCAGCATCCGAAAAGCAGGAGAATCAATGTTTCAGGCATAAGCCCTTCATCAGGAATGTGGGGTGGAGGGGAAGGGAACGGAGAGATAAATAGGGTGGGAGTGGGGCTGAGGGGAAGGTAGCTGGGAAGGCGATAGGATGGATACAGGTGGGGGTCGTTAGTGATAGGTCAGAGGGGAGGGTGGAGCGGATTGGGGGGGTTGGTAGAAGAAAGATGGACAGGTAGGACAATTAAAGTGGACGGTGCCAAATTGGAGGGTTGGATTGGAGGTGAGGGGAAATGAGGAAACTGGTGAAATCCACTCCAGGCACCTCTTGCCGCTGCAAGAGGTGTAAAACCTGTTCCCCCATCTCCCCCATCACCTGTGTCCAAGACCCCAAAGAATCCTTCCACATCCATCAGAGATTTTCCTGCACATCCAAACACCTCAGCTCCTGTGTCCTTTGCTTTCAATGGGGTCTCCTGTAAACAGGACGCCAACTCATGAAATGTTTCAGAGAACATCTCTGGGACACATACACTTAACAGCTCCACCGCCCTGTGGCCGATCACTTCAACTGCCCCCCACCAGTCCACCAAGGACATGCAAGTCCTGCGCCTCCTCCATTGCCAAATCCAACCCACCTAACGCCTGGAGGAAGAATGCCTCATCTTCCACCTTGGGACCCTCCCACATACAACATCAATGTCAATTTCACCCATTTCCTCATCTCATCTCTCCCCCCACTTCATCTCAGATCCAACCCTCCAAATCGGCATCGCCGTCTTGAACTGTCCTACCTGTCCATCTTCCTTCCCACCTATCCGCTCCAACCTCTCCTCCGACCTATACCAACATCTGTATCTACCTATCGCCTTCCCAGCTACCTTCTCTCCAGCCCCACCTCCATCCTCCTATTTATCTCTCAGCCCCCTTCCCTCCACCAAATTACTGATGAAGAGCTTATGCCAGAAATGTCAATTCTCCTGCTTCTTGCATACTGACTGACCAGCTGTGCTTTTCCAGTGCCACACTTTACAACTATGAAAGCAATAGTCAAGGTTCCACCAAAAGGAACTCTTAAAGGGGCAGCCAATAGCTTTGAATAGGGAAAGAATTTGTTAGGAAAGAGGAACAATGATCAGGAAACAATAAGTACGTATTCAAATCTCTAGAATTTGATCAGTTATTTTGTACAAAAATCACAAAACTAATAGGGACAAAAATTAATTGAAAATGCTAATAGAATGTTGGCCTTTATCTCAAGGTGGCTGGAAATCAAAGGGGTGAAAGTTATATTCCATATTTCGCACTTCAGACAAACCTGTTTTGCACTGTGTTTGGACAATGCACCTCGGACAGTGTACACAGGATTTGTAGGAGCTGTAGTGTAGATTCAATTGAATGATACTGTGACTAAAAATGATTACATTATGAAGGGACAGTGAATGGAATAGGCTTGCATTCTTGTGAATTTTGAAGATAATGGATTAATCTAATTGAGGCGTTTTAAGATTATCAAAAGATTTGTGTGGAGCTGCAGAAAATGGGGGAGATACTAAATGAATATTTTGCATCAGTATTTACTGTGGAAAAGGATATGGAAGCTATAGACTGTAGGGAAATAGATGATGACATCTTGCAAAATGTCCATTTTACAGAGGAGGAAGTGCTGGATGTCTTGAAACGCATAACAGTGGACAGATCCCCAGGACCTGATCAGGGGTACCCTAGAACTCTGTGGGAAGCTAGAGAAGTGATTGCTGGACCTCTTGCTGAGATATTTGTATCATTGATAGTCACAGGTGAGGTGCTGGAAGACTGGAGTTTGGCTAACGTAGTGCCACTGTTTAAGAAGGATTATAAGGACAAGCCAGGGAACTATAGACCAGTGAGCCTGATCTCGGTGGTGGGCACGTTGTTGGAGGGAATCCTGAGGAACAGGATGTACATGTATTTGGAAAGGCAAGGACTGATTAGGGATAGTCAACATGGCTTTGTGCGTGGGAAATCATGTCTCACAAACTTGATTGAGTTTTCTGAGGAAGTAACAAAGAGGATTGATGAGGGCAGAGCAGTAGATGTGATCTATATGGACTTCAGTAAGGCGTTCGACAAGGTTGCCCATGGGAGACTGGTTAGCAAGGTTAGATCTCAGGGAATACAGGGAGAACTAGCCATTTGGATACAGAACTGGCTCAAAGGTAGAAGACAGAGGGTGGTTGTGGGGGGTTGTTTTTCAGACTGGAGGCCTGTGACCAGTGGAGTGCCATAAGGATCAGTGCTGGGTCCTCTACTTTTTGTCATTTACATAAATGATTTGGATGCGAGCATAAGAGGTACAGTTAGTAAGTTTGCAGATGACACCAAAGTTGGAGATGTAGTGGACAGTGAAGAGGGTTACCTCAGGAGTTAGGAGGTCATGTTGCAGCTGTACAAGACACTGGTTAGGCCACTGTTGGAATATTGCATGCAATTCTGGTCTCCTTCCTATCAGAAAGATGTTGTGAAACTTGAAAGGGTTCAGAAAAGATTTACAAGGATGTTGCCAGGGTTGGAGGATCTGAGCTACAGGGAGAGGCTGAACAGGCTGGGGCTGTTTTCCTGGAGCATTGGAGGCTTAGGGGTGACATTATAGAGGTTTACAAAATTATGAGGGGTATGGATAGGGTAAATAGGCAAAGTCTTTTCCCTGGGGTGGGGGAGTCCAGAACTAGAGGGCATAGGTATAGGGTGAGAGGGGAAAGATAGAAAAGAGACCTACAGGGCAACTTTTTCACACAGAAGGTGGTACGTGTATGGAATGAGCTGCCAGAGGAAGTGGTGGACGCTGGTACAATTGCAACATTTAAGAGGCATTTGGATGGGTATATGAATAGGAAGGGTTTGGAGGGCTATGGGCCGGGTGCTGGCAGGTGGGACTAGATTGGGTTGGGAAATCTGGTCGGCGTGGACGGGTTGGACCAAACGGTCTGTTTCCATAGTGTACATCTCTATGACTAATTGATGGGATAATAGAGATATTAGTTCCTCAGGTCTGGACTCCAAAACACAATGGTATAGGATTAAGATTAGAACTATGTCCTCGAGGAATGATGTCAGAAATGACTTCTTTACATAAAATATGCTGTGAATCTCACTGTTGAGGTGAGGTCAATTAAATTTCAGAACTAGTATAATTAATACCTTTGTCTAACAAAGCTTTAAAGGTTATGGAACCAAGGCAAGTAGATAGAGTTAAGGTATAAAATTGAATAAGATAACATTGAATTCAGCTACGGAATCGACTTACGGCAGAAACACCTACCCCTTTTGATTAGATTAGATTAGATTTTATTCCCTACAGTATGGAAACAGACAACTTTAAATTTGAAGTGGTGATCCACTGGGAGGAATTTTCTGAGACTGAGAGCTTGAATCAACATCATTTCTCGGGCCTATCAAACTCCTCCCCACTCCCAACAAAATTCCAGAGCAGCCAGTTGAGAGGCTGTCTTCTGGAATGCTGTTCAGTTAAGGTTGGTGAACTGGTTCCAGGGATGGCAGGCCTAATTGGAGTGCTTACAGCCCTGAAAGATGGCACTCCTACTGCCAGAGGTGGGCACAGCCAGTAAGAGAGAGGAGATTAGGCCACCTCCATCATGACGCACCATTTGAAAAGGTTTGATTTCAATTAACGGAAATCTGATTGCAGAGCAAGAGTTTCCCCACGACAGACTGGATGGGAGTGGTAGCAGCTGTGCCTCACTGATAGTATTGACTATGGCAGGAGATTAATACATGAGGCCCTGTGGACTAACTGCTAGCAAGTTGCCATGCTTGACCCACATTAGGCAACCCATCTACTACTGGGAAGATCCTGGTGGCAGTCCCAAACAGCTCAGAAGTGGGCAGTTAATTATGGAATATTGACCACTCACTATGCATCTCAGAAATACCTCCCTGTCCTGACTCAAAACCTACCCAAAACACCTGGTAGATTCCACCCACTGGTTTGATTTGATTTATTATTGTTATGTACTGAGAAACAGTGCAAAGTATTGTTCTGTGTACTGTCCAGGCAAAACATACCTTACGAAAGTACATCATTGAGAGCCAGTGCAGGTGAGAGAGAACAGTGATCTTTGGGAAGCAGTTCATGATGCCAGTACTCTGTCCATAATCAGAGCTTTGGAAATTTTACAGAGAAAAGCTCACTAGGAAAAGCATTCTAATAGTTAACACTGGCGGTGACAAAGTCAGAAATGAGAGTTGAAGCTTCAGATGGATTGAATGGAGGTAAGTGCAGTTCCAGAAATGGAAATAGTTGTTCTTCACTGTCATTAAAGGCTTTTATTGGCTGTTAGCTCATCTGTGGTTGTTCATCAGCATTTATCAGTTTTCTAAAGCTAGCATCAAGAATGCTGAGGAAATAAAATAGACACATTTCAAATGAGTAGTATGATGGGAGACCTAGAAAAGGGGTGCTTGAGAGCAAGGGTCAAACTATCCCCCACCCTGTGGGCTCTTCCAGACGTTGTTCAATGACTACAGTTTTTGTTCTCTAATTTGTTCATTAAATGAGATGTAATCATGTAGTAACAATCGTGGAATTAGAAAACTTCAATATCTTCAATTATCATCACTCAAACATTAAACTTAAAACTACAGAACACAAGAAAATGTTTTACTTCCTATATAATGACAACATTAGCATAAGATAACAGGCAAAAGTTAGCAACAAAAGCTTTTTAAAAAATCAAAACAGTTAACATACCCCATAAAAAAGCACTTTTAATTTGTAAAGAAATCATTATCTCAATGTCTTCATGTTTCCACAGTTGCCAGTTAGCCAAATATTGCTTTGTTGACAGGTTTAAAGCTCTGTTCTCCTTCATAGTCACAGTGCCATTTGTAGCTACCTACTTCTCACACCTCCCCTTTGAAGGCATTCACATTTCTTCCCAATTCCTCTTTGCAGCCATTTGCTTCTCCCCAGCCTTGCATTTTTCCTGTGGTCTCACCAAAACTTTGATCACCACAACTTACCAGAGACCCGGGTTCAATTCCCGCCAGAGACCCGGGTTCAATTCCCGCCTCAGGCGACTGACTGTGTGGAGTTTGCACGTTCTCCCCGTGTCTGCGTGGGTTTCCTCCGGGTGCTTCGGTTTCCTCCCACAGTCACAAAGATGTGCAGGGCCAGGTGATACTAAATTGCCCGTAGTGTTAGGTAAGGGGTAAATGTAGGGGTATGGGTGGGTTTCGCTTTGGCGGGTCGGTGTGGACTTGTTGGGCCGAAGGGCCTGTTTCCACACTGTAATGTAATCTAATCTAATCTAATCTTACCCTTTCACTGTTGCTTCAATGCAAGTGATCACATCTGTAGCAAGTAAGTAGTCTGTAACTTGATGGGCAGTTCTTTTCAAAATTTCTCAATTTCACATAAGGAGGGTGATTTTTCTCTGATTGGTCGCACACTGAGTTTTGGGTATTTTCAGCATTGCTTGCAAAACCATAGATTCTGGGGTGTCAAGATGTTGATGAGACCAGAGACCTGGATCAGGAGATTTGCTTGTGAGGCCAAAGAACTGGAGGTGGAAGGGTTTGATAATTATCAATGCAGTCAAAGAATTGCCCAACCTCCAACTATGCTCCTTGCAAAATTCCACTTGTCAATACTTCCCTCATGATTTACCTTTCAACCCCACTGATGCTCTGCATGTTGCCCCACTCCACATTGTTCCCATCACACAAACATACACACCCTTCCCTACCATTTCCACTCAGATCCTCTTTCCACACCCCTTTCTAAACACATTCAACATATCCTCAAGTCAACCTCACTCCTTTACCAATTCAGCAACCCCATTTCCCATCTGTTATGCCTCTGGTCAAAAGTCTTCTCACCAATCTGGTGCCCCATCACCAATTCAGTAGCCCCTCTGCACTATATCCCCCACACATCCCCAGCACTGCTGCTAGCTCTTCTTGAGTTGCACGCCTGCTTGGTCCTACTGCTGCCCACCCATAGATCCCTGCACATTTAGCAACATTTTAGCCCCCTTTCAGATTCAAAGGCATGGTACAAGCCAGTCAATCCTCCTTGTGGCTGAGTGAGCAGCATAAAGTGCAGCATATCCACCACCCCACCACCCACATGTACAGCCACTAAAAATATTTGGACAGAAGCAAAAGGAAACTGCCCATACGTTTTCCCAGTTGCTACCGAGAAATATGAGACAAATGAAATCCCGGAAAGCAAACACATAGGACTTGGGCAAAAGCATAAAACTGCAGGTCACCTGGTTAGAATATTTGTATCATTATGTAATGAGGCACTTAACCAAGAGAATTCTACATAAACTAAAAGGATGTTATGTGTTTTGATTGAGAGAAACAACTCCTGCTTTTCTGTTATTGAACTTGTTATTTTGCATTCTGGTTTGTCTAATTTGGTATTGCCTGCCTCCACTACAAAAAATAGGGTCAGAAATTTAATATTTTGTTACTGCATTGGAAAGGTTACCCTTCAGAAGAGAGATTAAACTCAGGTACAGTTTGCATGTTTTGGTGAAATAAGATCAACTAGCTGCTCATCTAATTTCTGTTGTGAAAATACTAGATGCACTTACACTGAACCATACAATTATTTATCACCAATGGAGGAAATTGATACTTTTCTGAAGGACACTCGAGTTATTATTATCTATAGAATCCATCTACCAGGCCTGCTGTCAAGGAAAGGCCGCCAGCATTCTCAAAGAGCCATCCCACCCTTTTAATGTTTTTCCACAACCTCTACCATCAGGGAGAAGGTACAGAAGCCTAAACACATACACCAGCCAGTTTCAAAACAGTTTCTACCCTATTATTGTTGGAATACTGAATGGACTCACATTCACCTGTACCTGTGTTTTTGTTTTTGCCGCTATTTACCTATTATTTACTTATCTATGCTACTTAGCTATGTGATCTGCCTGTATTGCTTGCAAGACAACGCTTTTCACTGTGCCTTGGTACACGTGACAATAAATTCAATTCAATTCAATATAATTCAAAGTACTGTAGAAAGGGTAGAAGCAACAGATTCGATAATAGAATTCAAAAGATAATTGATTTAAGTACATGAAAAGAAGCTATGACAGGGTTCTGTGGAAAGAGAAAGTGAGTGCAGTAAATTGAATAACTCAACAAAAAGTTAGCACAATGGACCAAATAGGCTCCTTCTGTGCTGTATCATTCTGTGAGGAGATACATTATCCTCAAAGTGAATCCTTCTCTCCCACTAATCCTATGGTACACATGATACTTTAAAATAACATTGTTAAATACAATGAGATGCATTTGTTTTCTTCAGTAAATACAAAGAGTAAAAAGGGAATTTGAATACACACCTCCTGAGTAATATCCCCACGCATATGTAAATCGACTGGTTACCCAGATGATGCCAAGCAAAGAAGCAGTGATCTGAAATATTGAATAACTAGATTGTCACTATTCATTGCATGTAATATGAATTAATATTAAGAAACTGCAATGAAGTATATCTTTATGAAATACAAATATCATATGAAAATACTTCGCAAATGAGGCTTGTCAAAAATTAATATCATCTCTCTGGTTGTTCTAAATGTCACTGCACTTCAAAGCATGTAAAGTACTTTGAGATGATTTTTAAGGTGTATCCCAATGTTATACAAATGGTAGGATGCAGGAGAAACCTCTTTACCTCAAGATCTATAATAATGTTTAAATACAGTAACATAGTTTTTTTATTAGGCAATGCACATGCTGACTTGCCCATGGTCGAGAGGACAGAAAGCATTAATATTTGTTGTTTCCAAGGGGGAAAGAATCACTAGTGTACCAACATTTCCCACAGTGAAACTGAGGCATGCTAGTTTGAGTGGCAGTGAACATAAGGAAAACATTTTTAGTTAGCTGAAGTTAGATGACTCAGGTAATAGTTCGAGGATTTTTTTTTGCATTACTGTATTTAGAAATAAAGATAAATTATATATTTCAAGAAAAATATTTGTGGAAACACCAGGATAATACTTAGAAACTCATGAATTTTAGTCCTTTGGATAAAAGTTAAAGAGTTCTCACACTGTCAGTAACACAAGACTAGTGGCCTTACTGGCTAAAAGGTGGCATTAAAAAAAGCACAGAATATTGACTGAAAACAACAAATGTTGGAGATCACAGTGGTTCAGAAGGCATCCATGGAGAGACAGCAAGCTAACATTTCGAGTCTAGATGACTCTTCATCAGGGCTGAAGTGAAGTATGGAGGGTACAGCATTTACTTGCTCTCTCTCCATGGATACTGTCTGACCTGCTGTGATCTCCAGCATTTGTTGTTTTCAAATTATATTCCAGCATCTGCAGTAATTTGTTCCTCACACAGAATATATCTTTGGATTACCATTTCCTCATCCTTACCGGATAGACAACTCCAGCTATCAGTTGGAAGATCAGCCACTGAGGATATATCTCCACCGTACTTTGATGTGCTCGTTGGATGCAGTTGAATAGTGGATCCTTATCACTGTACATGTTTGGATACTGGAAGGAACTATTATGCATTATTACCAAGCTAATGTATGATTGCATGACTAAATTCCAGAACTCTTATGCAAGTTTCAGCTTTTAAAATGTCCATCGTTAAAGACAGTGAGTAAGAAATTAATCTAAATAAATCAGGCATAAGGGGCAACTGTTTCACACAGAGGGTGGTACGTGTATGGAATGAGCTGCCAGAGGAAGTGGTGGAGGCTGGTACAATTGCAACATTTAAGAGGCATTTGGATGGGTATATGAATAGGAAGGGTTTGGACGGATATGGGCCAGGTGCTGGCAAGTGGACGAGATTGGGTTGGGATAGCTGGTCGGCATGGACGGCTTGGACCGAAAGGTCTGTTTCCATGCTGTACATCTCTATGACTCTATAATCTGAGTAAACAGAACAAAGCTTTCCAGAAATGCTTCAAATTACTTGGGCAGTTCATAAACTAGTGCATTTTAATGCACTGTAACGGTGAGATTAAGAATTCAAAAAATGTCTTCCAATTAAAATCTTTTCCTTCAAACCTAAAATTAGCAATTCTTGTTGAAGTCCACCTGGAGGAAGTATAAGTCAAAGTAACCAAACAATTCACTCTTCATAGAATTTTCATGGAACATGAATCCTAATCAATGTAAATTAAAATTGAATTAATGGGCATGTGATGCTTCAACTAAAATGGTCAATTTTAAATAATCAAACAAAGATACTTAACAAAAACATCCCAGTTCATGTTTTGGCTACTTGTGGAAAACAGCCAACTCTTGAGGGTGTCTAAGCTATTCATATTGCTACCCAGATTTTAGTTATTCACACATTACATCCACAAGTTCCACTTTCTTTTGTGCCAACAGAGAAACTGATGCTCTTCCTCACACAAGAATTCTCAGTTCCCCTTTCTGTCTCCATCTGCTTACTGTTTGTGTCTGCATCTGACTCTTCACCTTCACCCACCAATAGCTGCTCTACTTTTAGCTCCCCATTGTAGCTGCAGCTCTCTGCCAGCCACATGCCTTCTTTTGTAACTTTCTTCCTGTTGGGACTGCTTCCAAGTTAAGGGTAATTGGGTCATTTGGGTCAGTATTCCTTGTTATCCATAAAATTTACTACTGATCGCCTTACAGTTGATGCAAACCTTTAAAAGTCCACTTCAAATATCCTTAAAAACAATTACAGATTTCTTGGGCACGTTTTTGTAAGGTTACAAATTTTCCTTCCAGTACTGTTTCTGGATGAAAGTTTAGCTCACTGTGAAAATTGCAGTAGCTCTGTTCTAACCCACTGTATACCAACTACAACTGGAAGAGCAGTTAAGTTGGTAGAAATACAAATAATACCCTCTTAATTGCATAACTTGAGTTTCAATACCAAATTCTACTAAAGTAGAACATTTCTATGACTGATTCTTAGACAGCTTAACATGGAAAATTCCTGAACATGTGGTCTTTTATAAACAATAAATACTTGGGGTATGAAGGGAATCTAGTCATATAAACTTATTTTATTCTTTCGCAGTATGTGGAGGTCACTAGTTAGACCTCCAATTATTACCTATCCTTTTTTGCCCTTGAGAAGGTGGTGGTTAGCCTCCTTCTTGAATTGTTGCAGTCTATGTGGCATAGGTATATCCACAGATGAGATGACAAGTTGTTGGAGCTACAGTGCAGAACTACATGCCAGCTAATTAGAAGCAGCATACAACTGATAGAGAGAAGCCATCCCACAGTCATGGATCAGAACAAATCTCTGCATGCCTGCCTCTTGCAGATATGAATGATAACAAGCACTTAAACAACTGACAGGAGAAGAGGTCTTTGTGAGCTTTTTCCATTCTCAATGCCAGTAGAGACCAAAACATGAATGCAAAACACAAGGTTGAAGCAATTGGAACCATCTTCAGCCAGAAACGCTGCATAATCCATTTCAGCCTCTTCCTAAGATTCCTAGAATCAAAGAATCCAATCTTAAAACAGTTTGATTAATTCCACATCACATAGAGAAATGGCTGAATGCTTTAGTTACAACAAAGGCTATGGTCCAACCAATATACCAGCTGCAGTGCTGAACATGTGTGCTTCAAAACTAGATGTGGTTCTAGCAAAGCCATTTCAATACAACTACAACATAAACATCTACCTGACAAAATAATTTTAAAAATTCCAAGTATGTCTTACCCACAGAAAGCAGAAAAAATCTATTTACTAATTCATCAGAGTAGTCTCATACACTGGAAAGTGACGGGAGCTGTCATTGATAGTGCTTAAAGCAACACTGTCGTCAATTTAATTTGCTCACCAATATCAGGACCATTTGCTTCAAGACCTCTCCATAGCTTAGCTCCAACCATTCATAAAACAACTGAATTATGCTGAGATGAATGTGATTTCACTTGGCACAAAGATATGATGTAGTGTGACATCAGGAGTCTGCTCAAAAACAATGTCAATGAGAATCATGTGGAGAATTTTTCACTGGCTGAAATCATACCTAATGCAACTTTGGCGGCTAATCAACAGCGTCAGGATAGTACTGCAGAGTTTCACATGATAGTATTCTAAACTCAACCATCTTCAGCTGTTTCATAAATTATCTTTCTGTCCACTGTAAGGTTGAAAATGAAGATGTTCACTTATTATTACAGTGTTCCATTCTATTTTCAACTCCTCAGAAAATGAAGACATTGAGGTTTTGGGCTGGTAAGTAACAAGTGACACTTTTGTTTTATATTGCTTCCTGGGATGTAATTTTCCATCCATTATTGCCCTTAGGAAAATAGTAGTGAACTGCCTTCTTGAACCACTATAGTCCATGTGCTGTACATCTTCAATGCTGTTAGGAAGAGTTCCAGGCTTTTGGTCCAGTGAAAGTGAAGAAAAAGCAACATGGTTCCAAGTTAAGGTGGTGTATGCCTTGGAGGGGAATTGTAGTGACAGGTAATGACCATCTCCATCAAGACAGAGTTTAACTAGCTAACATTACAGAGATCTTAATCAATTGGGTCAATGCTCTGAGGAGTGGCAGATGGACTTTAATTTGGATAACTGTGAGGTATTGCATTTTGGTAATACAAACAAGGACAGGACTTGTACAATTAATGGTAGGGCCCTTCGTAGTGCTGAGAACAGAGCGATATAAGGACTCAGGTACATAATTCTTTGAAATTTGCATCACAGATAAACAGAGTGATTAAGAAGGTGTTTAGCAAGCTTGCCATCACTACTCAGATCTTTGAGTATAGGATTGGGACATCATGTTGAGGTTGTACGGGACATTGGTGAGGCCTCTTCTGGAATACTGTGTGCAGTTCTGGTCGTCCTACTATAGGATGGATATATTATTAAACTGGAGAGGGTTCAGAAAAGATTTATGAGGATGTTGCCAGGAATGGAGGGGTTTGAGATATAAAATTACACTGGAAAGACTGGGACTATTTCCACTGGAGCATGGGAGGTTGAGGGGTCACCTTATTGAGATTTATAAAATCATGAGGGGCATAGATAAGGCGAATGACAAGGGTCTTTTCCCTGGGATTGAGGAGTTCAAAACTAGGAGCATAGTTATAAGGTGAGAGGAGTGAGATTTAAAAGGGACATAATGGGTGATCTTTTAATGCAGAGAATGGTTTGTGTGTGGAATAAACTGCTGGAAAAAGTGGTGGATGTAGGTACAGTTACACCATTTAAAAAGACATTTGGATAAGTTCATGACTAGGAAAGGTTTGGAGGGATATGTGCCAAGCGCAGGCAGATAGGACTTGTTTAGTTTAGGAACACTGTCAGTGTGGATTCCCCTTGATATTAATGAGACATCATAATAGAATCCCTCATCGTCAAGACATATAAATCTTGTGTCAACAAGAACAGATATAAAGCTGAATTTTCTGAGACAAGTGACATATTTGCTTACTTGCCAAAGCTTTTCCACCATCAACAAGGCACAAATGGCTGATAATGGGATGCTTCTTCATCAGAATATTTGTGACAAACAGGGAATGTTTTGTTTTTCGTTTAAAGTTTTCTGTTCACCTAATTTCACCCATTTTTTGTTGTTAATAGCTAGTCAGCTGTAATTTAATCCACTCCTACAGACCTTTCACCTGAACAGTGGTTATGTTCCAATGAAACATCAGTATTTTTTCCATGAATTATTCTGAAATTATCAGCCACATATTTTGTAGAAAATAGATTTATAATTTTTTTCTATTCAGATTTTCTAAGGCTGTAAGTAACTGAAGGGACATCTGTGGTGTAGAGGATTATGAGAAAACGAGGACTGCAGATGCTGGAGATCAGAGTCAAAAAGTGTGGTGCTGGAAAAGCACAGCAGGTTAGACAGCATCCGAGGATTTGACTGTTTCAGGCATAAGCCCTTTATGAGCAATTACGACAATTCTAGAAGAAGCAAACAAAGAAAAGCCTTTTCCAATAGCAGGTGACACAAGAACTACACAAGGACTATCGAGTCATAGAGATATTCAGCACGGAAACTGATGCTTCGATCTAACTCGTCCATGCTGACCAGATAGCCTATATAAATTTGCCAGCATCTGGCCTATATCCCTCTAAACCCTTCCTATTCATATACCCATCCAGATGCCTTTTAAATGTTCTAAATGTGCCAGCTTCCACCACTTCCTTGAGCTACTCAGTCCACATACGCACCACCCTCTTCGTGAAAAAGTTGCCTCTTAGGTTCCTGTTATATCTTTCCCTTCTCACCTTTACCTTATGTTTTGGACTCCCTCACCCCAGGTACTTACCCTATTCATGCCCCTCATGATTTTATAAACCTCTATAACGACACCCCTCAGCCTCTGACCCTCCAGGGTAAATAGCCTCAGCCTATTCAGCCTCTCCCTATAGCTCAAACCATCCAAGCCTGGCAACATCCTCATAAATCTTTTCTGAACCCTTTCAAGTTTCACAACATTCTTCCTACAGTATGGTGTCCAGAATTGCAAACAATACTCCAAAAGTGGCATAACCAATGTCCTGTATAGCTGCAGCATGACTTCCCCAACTCCCATCATCAACACACTGACCAATAAAGGCAAGCACTGTTGCTGGGGTGGTACGGTGGCTTAGTGGTTAGTACTGTTGCTTCATAGTACCAGAGACCTGCGTTCAATTCCCACCTCAGGCAATTGTCTTTGTGAAGTTTGCACATTCTCCCTATATCTGCGTGGGTTTCCTCCCACAGTCCAAAAATGTGCAGGTTAGGAGAATTGGTTAAATTGCTTGTAGTGTTAGGTGAAGGGGGGAAATGGGTTGCTCTTCAGAGGGTTGGTGTGGACTTGTTGGGCTGAAGGGCCTGTTTCCACACTGTAAGTAATCTAATGCCTTCTTCACTATCTTATCTACCTGTGACTCCACTTTCAAGGAACTATGAATCTGGCAGATTTGTGGTTTTGACAAAAGATGTAAGGGGAACATATGGAAGAACCATTTTATTTGGTGTGATAATGACCTAGAAACTGCTGCATGAAGGTTGGGTTGATCAATCAGTGATTTCAAATCAAATTTAGATGAGCAGTTTTAGGGAATACAGCAAAAAAAAATAGACAATGGAATGTCCTATAGAGAGAGCTGGATATGATCATTGCCTCCTTATGTTATATAATCACACAATGACTGAATCAACATTTGAGTCCTATCACTGGAAGTTCAGTCAGAGGCCATGGAGCAGAAACCCAAAAGTCACCTTTCAAACTGGAGGCTATTAGAAAATCCTAGATTCTTTAAATTGCAAACCTTCCAAAATAATCATAGCTGAAAATTTCATTTTTAAGAAAAAATTGCAAAGACCTGAGCAAAGGATGAATTAAAAATAAAGAGACAGCGCATGGCCAAGGGGCAATGGGCAGGAATGTGGACACTTCACATTGGTTAGAGCCTGGTTGTAACAATCAGGGTGTGGTGACAGTAAAGCTGGCGAGTGAGGCCTGTGCTGATGGTGCAGTGTCTTTCTCCTTTACCTTGACATTGTATTTCTTCCTGGCAAGGCCCACTTTCAATCCCAGGTAGGCCAACATGACCCAGCTGTAGATAAACACCAGGATCACATAGCCGAAGTGCGGGTGTATGAGTTGGTTCGAGTGGGCCTGAATATTCTGCGTGGGAACGTATTGCATTAGAGACGATGGGGTCCACAGCGACTGGCAGAGGGGTTCCCTGGAGACTCGAACCAAAGGGGTCGGAAACCGAGCCCCCCTCCGGGTCGGGCAGCCGTCAGCGACCCCTCTCGCTCTACCAGAGGCACTGCAGCTCCTGGAGGACCGATCCTGCGCATGCGCTTTACGAGGTGTCCGGGCTGAGGGAGAGGAGAGTGGCACCTGGCAAGGACAGGGACACTTCTGCCAGTCCACTCAAACCTGAGCAGCTTCACAGAAAAACACCCATGGGACACACTGAAATAGCTCGGATACTGGTTCTGAAGATATTACACTCGAAACGCCAACTATTGTTTTTTCTTGATCTCCCTGCACAGGCCAGCTGGTTAGCCCCAGCATTCCCTGTTCTTAATTATATGGGACATAATTGTTATTAAAAATATTTCAAAACTTTATTCATAGAAAATACATACATAGTCACGAATGCAGTTCGGTTCTGTACAATAGCATGTGAAGGAAACAAATAAAATTGAGTTTGACCCTATCCAAACAAACCAAGGACATCTCTTATATATGCTGAAAATGTGTTGCTGGAAAAGCGCAGCAGGTCAGGCAGCATCCAGGGAACAGGAGAATCGACGGCTTATGCCCGAAACGTCGATTCTCCTGTTCCCTGGATGCTGCCTGACCTGCTGCGCTTTTCCAGCAACACATTTTCAGCTCTGATCTCCAGCAACTGCAGACCCCACTTTCTCCTCATCTCTTATATATGCAAAACTACTTACATGCATTTGAAATACTAGGGAACATACTGATGAGCAACATAACAATGGCTTATTTTTATGCAGGTTCATTGCCACATGAGATAGAGTTGGACTTCATTGTTTAGACACATAAAAATTAAAGACACACGAAAACACGTTCCTAATTAAAGGTCAGAGAATGAAAATCCATGTAGGAGACTTTGATTTTATGATTGTGCATTGTAGTGACTATTTACCTCAGTAGTCCTTTACAGGGCAAGGTGGTTGTGCAATCATGTAATGGTAATGCTTGCTTCTTATCTATCATTTATCTATTTTTATATTATCTATTGCAAACGTAGCTTTTCGTGATTGTTTGTATTTGTCACCACAGTAAAGAAGCAGTATTGTTTACTGCTGTGTATTGCGTCAACCAAACAAATGCTGATTCTGCTGAAGAGGACGGGTTTTGTTGTGTGGGGGCCGTGGGGGCAAGTCAGTGACTACTGATGACAATGAAATCGACAGTTAGCAGGAGTAGATGAGAATTTGGAATTCTAAATACCATCAGACCAGTCTTTATTTTGTTCACAGCAGGCTCGTGGGGCCGAATCGGCTTCTGCTCCTATTTTGTGTGCACTTTTATTTAAAATAGGGGGTTAATAAACTAAAACATCACGCCCCAGAGTGTAAAATTCAAATAAAGTTTTTTAAAATGCGAATGGTGTAATGACATGTATTTCAAATGAAAGAAGCTTTGAGACGGGTTTCAAGCAGTATTTACAGCTAAAGCATTAACATTATCTTCAAATTCCTTCTAGAATTTTCTGTGTATTTGTTTGTTTCAGACTTGCAGCATGTGCAGCATTTTACAGACGCCTGCGTCTTCTTGTTGATTGACAGCGCATGTGACCAATGAGGCGTCGAGTCGCCGGCAACTGCGCGGGCCACATCGTGACTGACAGCTCCATAAACCAATAGAAAGAGAGGTCCTACCAGCACCCACCGTTCTATAGGCTAATATCGCAGGCAGTTTCCAAACAAACGAATAGAGACGGCGATCACGGAGCGATAGCCAATGAAAAAGGGAGGTGGAGGCGGGATCAAATAGGTTATAAAAAGGGCGAGCTCAGTGCGATTGCCGCAGTGACAAGATGGTGGTGGTTATTGATGGTCACGTTTGTGGTAGTCCAACCGCATCTAAGGTTCAAACCGCCCATTATACTCGGTGAGTCTTTTTCAGTATATGAAGGAGGCGCGCTATTAAAAAATGTTCTTCCATTGAAAATTTCTTGAGAGGGGTATGGATGATGTAATTCCGTGAAACGGTTTAAACTTTCGGCCTAGGGTCTGACGCAGTTTTGACCAACTGGCGAAATGAGGGGGGAATGAGATGGTTTGAGTTGGGATCGAGATTTTGTTGGCTCGGGTTGTCGAGGTCTGTGATAGATGTAGAGCATCGTTTAGGTTGCCGTAGCAAGTAAGGTGCTATTTGGGGGAGTGGGGCCACAGCTAATGGGTTGGGCTGTGGGGAAGAGGAGAATGGAATGGAGTGGGGTCAAAGTCAATGGGTTGGGCTGTAGTGGGGGGGAGAATGGAATGGAATGGGGTCAAAGTCAATGGGTTGGGCTGTAGTGGGGGGAGAATGGAACGGAATGGGGTCAAAGTCAATGGGTTGGGCTGTAGTGGGGGGAGAATGGAACGGAATGGGGTCAAAGTCAATGGGTTGGGCTGTAGTGGGGGGAGAATGGAACGGAATGGGGTCAAAGTCAATGGGTTGGGCTGTAGTGGGGGGAGAATGGAACGGAATGGGGTCAAAGTCAATGGGTTGGGCTGTAGTGGGGGGGAGAATGGAACGGAGTGGGGTCAAAGTCAATGGGTTGGGCTGTAGTGGGGGGGGAAGAATGGAGTGGGGTCAAAGTCAATGAGTTGGGCTGTGGGAGTTGAATAGAGTGGGGTCAAAGTCAACGGTCTACATTAGTGGTGCTGGAAAAGCACAGCCGGTCAGGCAGCATCCGAGGTGCAGGAAAATCGATGTTTCGGGCAAAAGCCCTTCATCAGTCAATGGGCTGGGGAGGGGGTGAATGGAGTGGGGTCAAAGTTAATGGTTTGGGCTGTGGGGGCAAGCTGAGTGGGGTCAATGTGCATTTTTCGAAGTGTACTCTTAAAACAATTGTGGAAGCTTTAAGTGCTTGTTTGTTTCCTGTTTTACGGTGTCATAATCAGGTTTAACCTGTTGTTTCTATTGTTAAAACTAAAGTTGTCAACATGAACCATTTTCATTGTTTTAATTTTCTGTGAAATGAGAAGCTGGATTTCTGCATAACGGTGTTTACACTGGTGAAAGCCAAGCCCTGCTGACTCATTGTAGATTAGCTCTGTCCTCTGGCCAATTGAAATCCTTAAGCAGTGGGGAATTTTCTAGAAAGTGACTCACTTGGGTGGTGATGTAGCTAAGTGACATAGGCACTTGTCTTTCGCTTTAGGTTTAAAGATAATCACTAACTTATCAAATGAATGGAATGAAAAGGCTCCAGTGTAATAGCATCTTGCATTGTATGATGTAAAGCATTGCAATATGCTTCACCAAAGTAATCTTACAATTTTAAAAAAATCAATCGGATAGTGCGGGTGATAACATTAATTAATGCGAAGCTTAGATGGTTAAAGGTATCAGTCAAAGGAAGGGCAGGAAACCTATATTGTCAGGCAGTTGGAGTAGTCGAGCGATGTATGGCATGAGACTGGCTTTTGCCCGAAACGTTGATTTTCCTGCTCAGATGCTGCCTGACTTGTGCTTTTCCAGCGCCACTCTAATCGTGATGCTAATTTAAATAACTCGAGTTAAGACTTTGATTGTTCTGGGAGCAGTGGAGACACTTGTCATGTAAGCAGTTTCAGGGGTAATGCAATTTAAAATGAGGTGAAGTTTCTGGAAGGATTTTGGATTTACTGTTTAAAAATCATGTTCTAGTATTATAATTCCAAACCAAGCTTTGTCTATAATATGTATTTTTTTGTTACAGGCTAAATTCCTCTAATCTTTCCTGGGAAACTCTGGAAGAGAAATCCAGCTATGGTAAGTTTTAGTTGTAGTTGAAAATCAGTGAGTCCAGCATTCCATAATGCCCAAGAGAAACTGTTTAGAGTTAGGGAATAATTTTTGTACTAAACAATCAGTATTCATTTGAGTGAAGGCATTGTTAATGTAATGGCAAGGATTCATTCAGTGTGAATTTATTTTTCCTCTTAGGTTAATGTTGGAACTGGAGTGAGGTATTTGAGAGCTTACCATTATTTAGCACTGTTAATGGATAATAGAAATAAAACTGTTTCATAACTCAGGTTTTTGTGCTGTTGATTTGTGTATGCATTCCAAAAAAATGCAGTCCCAAAATGTCTCTTTCCAATTGTGTACCAGAGGCTAATGCTGACTGAAGGGGTTGTTTAGTTCAGCTGGATAGATGGTTGGTTTGCGATACATAGTACTGTCAACAGCATGGGTTCAATTTGCCCACCTTGTGTTTACTGTGAATTGCACACTCCAATCCCTCCCTTGCCTGAAGTATGGTGATCCTTGGGTTAAATTCATCACCAGTCATCCCTCCTTAATGAAAGGGAGCAGTCTGTGGTCTGGTAAGACTATGGCAACTCGCATTAACGTTTAGTGCTGACTGATTATAAATCCGATCAGTTCTAGTGCATGGAGCACAAATGTCTGGTGGCATCAATATATAGAGAAATGCAACATTGCTGTAGCACCAAAATATGCAGTACCTGTTAAAAGCATTTCTCTGCTTTAAAATTAATGGCAAAAGAATACTTCAAAAATGGGACAGTGGCACAGTGGTTAGCACTGCTGATTCACACTGCCAGAGACCTGGGTTCAAATCCCGCCTTGGGCAACTGTGTGGAGTTTGCACATTCTCCCAGTGTCTGCGTGGGTTTCCTCCCGCAGTCTAAAGGTGTGCAGGTTAGGTGAATTGGCCATGTTAAATTGCCCATAGTGTTAGGTGAAGGGGTAAATGTAGGGAAATGGGTCTGGGTGGGTTGCTCTTCAGAGGGTTGGTGTGGACTTGTTGGGCTGAAGGGCCTGTTTCCACACTAAGTAATCTAATCTATAACTCTGGTCATTGTCTCCAGGTGATTTGAGTTATTGAAAACAGGGTGGAAAAGCATTGCACTTCATTTTTAAATGATCACCTGTTGAAACTGACCCATTAGATCATTTTGAAAGATGAAACTGAAGCTGAAAATAGTTTTCCACACTGAGTTTAAAATTTGAAATTTCTGTAAATATTGTACGGAAGGTTAACTTACAAACTTGGAAGAAAAATGCTGTAGTTTCTAGTCGACTTGCAACATAAAAAACTTCTGATCCTTTCAGAAGCTGTATATGATGTGTTGGGCAGGGCACGGCAGTGATTTTTGGGGGTGGGTTTGGCAGGGCACGGCAGTGGTTTTTTTGGCTAATGATGCATGACTTGTTCTGTTGAATGAAGGGGAAATGTGATAGCTCTCAATGGAGCAACACAAATCAAAGGGAGATTTATTGGCGATGTTCCAAAGTTTAGGTTTTGCTCACTTAAGAAAATGTTTCCTGTCGCAGGTAGGTTAGTAATTGGAGACAGAATTATGATCTGGTTACCCTACCTGACAGGTGGGAGTAGATTTAATGGAAAATTTCAGCATATAATTGGAAATATGCAGCCCTTAAAATTGAAGGGAAAAAGGTGCATAGCTGTGGAGAAAGGGCATAGAATTGATTTAATAATGCCTTTAAAGCAGATTGGCGTAGTTGTGTACTAAATAAGTACCTATGCTTCATAATTGTCAGATGCTAGTGATTAATACGAGACCCATAAATGTAATCTTTATAAAATAATGGAAAGTAGCAACATGAAATTGATTTGTTGCACCATCTACTAGATTTGGTTCTTGTGTAATGGTGTTCAGTATGATTAACAGAAGATTTGACTTCATTCTAATGTTTGTTGATCCATATAGGTAAACCACATTTACAGCAAGTGTGTGATAATGTTCTGAAATCAAATGCAAAAGTGGTGCAGGTGATGGAGAAAGACATTGAAATGGATTGTGAAACAGGTGGGTGCCATGTACAAGAACAGAAGACTGAAAGTATATTTGCTGCTGTGCATGAATTGAGACTTAATTCTCCTTGTCAAGGAACTGACAAGAATCAGAGAATGTCGCGTTCCAGAACACTTGCTATCAAACGATCTAAAGATTCCCGATCGAGTTCAGCATCCTCTTCAGGCAGTTCCCGATCTGGTTCGATGTCGTCTTCGGGCAGCTCCCGGTCAAGTTCTGCATGTTCTACAGGCAGCTCCCGGTCAAGTTCAATGTCATCGTCAGGTCGTTCCCGGTCAATATCAGTATCATCTTCGAGAAGCTCCTGTTCAAGTTCAGCATCATCAGCAAGCTCCCGATCAAGTTCATTGTCACCTTCAGAGAGGTATGGTTCAAGTTCGGATAATGTCTCTTTCTCTTCGAGAGGCAGATACGTATCACGCCAAAGGAGCTATAGAAGATCAAGGCGAAGCTGTTCAAGGTCCCGGTCTAGAAGCCGGTCACTGTCTTGTTACCGAAGATCCAGATGTCGAATGTCTTACCGGTCACCCCAAAGATACAGGTATAGATCCAGATGTTCCAGATCATACCAAAGACAAAGGTCCAGCTTGAGGTACAGAAGGTCCAGGTCCAGATCATGGTCTCGGTCCCCGTCCAGATTTCGGAGAGGTTACTACGGCTTTGCTTACAGAACACAACCACGATCCCACCAAAGGAGTCGAAGCAGATCAAGGGACAGATCTTTCTGCTTAACGCAAAAAGGTAGTAGATTTTTTGAATAGGAGTAAAACCTTTGCAGTTTTTTTCAAAATGGGGATATAGGTTCAGCTGCAATGTGCATTTTGTTAATGCAAATCTGCTGTAACACGATTGGCAAATTGGGTACACGGTTTCTAAAATGTGAACCTTTAAACTTGTGCTGACTGTAATGTGATTATATTGCCAACAGTTTGTGCTGTCTCTAAAGCACGATTTTTCTGTAATTCAGATTTGTGCAAGAACACAGCCAGAGTGCTATTGAGGAACTGTCTGTTTTATAATCTGGTCACTATCCCTGTTAAAAAGTGGGTCTTTTAAAGTATTGATAAATTGCTGTTTTATCCATCAAGTTACAAACTAGTCTGTTTGAACAAAATCCTGGGAAACTAGAGCAATTTGTAAATCTCTTGATGCGCAAAACTAAGTTTGCAGCTTGCTATTGAAGTTAAATAGCATTAGATTGCCCCATCAGCTAATGGCAATGGATGTTGGGACAGTATACTTTTGGTGAATTTATAAATGTTGCAATGTGTCCATTATAAAACAAGCAATTTACGATTATTTTCTAAACAACATTACATAATGGTTTAATCCGCCTTTCAGAATCTGGGAGAGATGTCACTTGGTCATGTGATATCTTTAATAAAAGACCACAGCCAGTTGTTTTTAAGTTTTAGGTGATTATTCAGTATTGTACTTAGAGTTCTGACTGCTCACTGTGCACTGTTATGCAAACACAAAAATGTTTTACCTATTCAGTGCTACATCATGAGACCAACAGACTGCAATGATATTCATGGATACCACCACAAATATTTTAATTTCATTTTCAGTTATTTTAAATTGTACCTTGTGATTTAGTACTGTTATTGCCTGTCAGCACTTCAAGCTTTTGACACCTTTATTAAATGTAGGAAGAATTGCAGCCTAAAGTGTTTTTTTGTTTCAGATAAACAGAAGTTACTTGAAATTGCAAAGGCAAATGCTGATAAATTATTGGGAAAGGGTAACATCTGGTTGCCTTCTAACTTGAGGCCTGCCAATCCTCTCTCTGAGAGACTTTTTGAAGTGAAAAGTAACAGCGATGCAGTAAAAGCAGTAACCAGAAAGGTGAGTGATAAACTATTTGTTTAATAAATTGATTTAGCTGCATGCCATTGTCAAAACAAGTGCTTTCTATATTGATATTTGAGCACTTGCTCACTTGTACAATGTATTGTATGATCTTTCTTAAAGTGGCTGTTGTCAATTTACCCAAGTTTTGACATTCTTGCCGATTGTTGCTACTGCAGCAAGATGGAATAAACTTGGTGGGTTTAATCCTTTTCAACTCAACCATTTTTACAATGGTTTAATATCCAAATTATGCTTGATAAGTAGATCAGTTTTATTCACACAACGAATTGCAGCATGTAACTATTCTTAAAAACTAGTGGAAATTGTACCATGCTGCCTTATACTCTAAGGGAAAGAGACAATTTACACTTGTATTGTGTTTTTTGTGACCTCAGGTTTCCCCAATGTTTTTTATAGCTGATTAGTACTTTGTGTACTTTTTGTTGTAATGTACAGTAATCGTTAAACTCAGTAGCTTGTCAACATGTCATTCAAACGCTTCCCATATATAAAAACTAAAGTTGGTTTGTGTGACTTGATTTATTTCTGTTTTATAGAAGCCTTGAAATGGACTGCACTTCTTGAAGATATGAGGTGGTATCTTTGTATCTGCGTGTGTGCAGTGTTTGGGGGCAGCTAGGCCAATATAATATAAAGGACAATTGCCTTTCAAATATTCTATATAAATGAAACTGGGGCATTGTCACCGCAAAAAAAGTTAAGTGGGAAGGATGCTTAGGGTTTTTGTGTAATGTTAATACATTAGTTTTTTATGACATTTCCTGGGACTAAGGGGTGAGCCATTTGGCTCTCTTCCTGGGGAATCCTACAATTAGCTGACTGCCCACTATTAATATGTGGAAGGATAAACCAATGTGTATGAACTTTTACTGCTGCTGCTCCTGTTTTTTGTTTGTTGGGTCAAGGAGCTCCGTGATCTGTCAAGCCAGAAGTATGGTCAAATGGGGCAACTAAGGAAAATGTGGTAAGCTAGGTCTCTGTTGTGCCACGCAAGTCAAGGTAGCACAGTATGTTGGTTCTTTAATATATTGTATTGTCCCTTTATGAAAGGAGATTTATCCTGATGTATTAGTGTTCTGACATCTGATACTTAGTCTAAAATCTTGATGATGATATCAACAGATGCATCATTTCTTCATGTCCCATATTTTCAGAATCATTGTTTAGCAATATGGTCAAGAATTTTTAATGGAAATATAACTACATAGAACATAAAGCACAGAAATGGTGATTCTCCCCTAATAGACTGGGTGTTCACATTTCATGAAGTCATCTCCAGTTCTATTTACCTCTCGTCTGCCATTCAGCATTGTTTTCCTTTTTCTCATGTATTAATCTAGTTTATTTTTGGAATCTGTTTGAGCTGACAACTTGTAATAAATTCCACATTCTAGAATTCTTTCTATTTAATTGAATACATTCTTTCACAAGCAAAACCATGCTCCTAACTGTCCAATCCTATCATTGTTTTCAAAATCTTTTGTAAAGTCAATTTTCTTTTAAGAAAATCTTAAATCTCCCATCTTGTGCCATTTTTGAATACATCTTTTATTCTCCAATTTGTGTCCCTTTATTGCATAGGATCTAAGCAGTACACCATATTATCCCTCATGTGGCATCATTGGCTCCTATATAAGTTTAACTTCATTACTTTCAATTGCGTACCTCTAGAAATTGATCTCAATGGTTTATTAGCATTTGAATTGCTTTACTGATCTGGAGGGCTGCTTTTGATTTGGTCACCTGTATTTCTAGCTCTTTAGACCTCCTGCTATTCAATTTTTTAATTTCCAAGGTGTTTTTGTTTTGTTTGCCACTTAATTGTGCAATTTACAATTCTTCTGATATATCCATATGGTATTTAGCTTTTTCCTCTTATACCCTCCAGTTTGGAATTAGCCAAAATTTCAATAGTTTCTCAAGTACATTCAGTTATGAATAAAAATGGACCCATCCTTTGTGGAGGATCACTTTTTTGTGCTGTAATCTGAATAATAGTTTTCTCTTACTCTGTTTTCTATTTTTAGCCAATTTTGTATTCATCCACCAGTTTATTTCATGATTCCACCTGCTCCCTGGCCTTTGTTACAAGCCTAACTGAGTGGTATCTTATAAAAGGTATTTTGATTACCGGGAAATGTAAAAATGTCTGATTGCTTTCCTAAGTACTTGTAATAGAATCTCAAGTTTTGAGCATTCCATACATATAGCAAATCAATAAACCCAGTTTAATTTTAACTAGATTTGCAAATGGATACACAAATTTAGTTATGAATTAATGTCAGTGGTTCAAGTCACCCAAGTGACCTCAAATACCAGAATGGTCCCCTGTAGATTTTGTTTCAAAATGTTGGCTGCTTTGTAGCTGTGTTCAAAAGAAGCCTGGACAGTCTATTATTTAAATGGACTACGATTGCCTGTTTCCTTATTCTGAGCAGGTCTGTGCCCATAGTATGCACTGGTCTGGCCATTTAATTTTATCATGTAATAGGCTGTAAGTGGACAAGTTGAGTTGTCAGTGTACTTTCTTGGTTGAGATGTAGTGAGGAGGGAACTTCATTTTCAATGTATCCTTGTTTCACTTGACCTTGGAGTGCTTGATCTGATACTGGGTCCAAAAGCATTTGGTGCCCACTCCGTAGAGGAATCCAAAACAGTGTGACTGCAAAGCGCTTTATGCTGTAATTCTGTACCCTACAGAATCTACTTCACAAACTATTCCCTATGGTCTAGGTCAGAGTGGAAAACACTAAATTTTCCAAATCTGGATAATGATTGTGCTTATCAGTTTCTACGTGCTGTCAGCGTTTCAAGTTGATCAATATTATACTTTTGACTCACTTTGTAATGTGAGAAATCATACTGCAAATTCACTTCCTCCTGCGGCTTGACTAGATGCTGCTTTTGGAATCAGTATTGATCATGCTTTACAGCTTTGCTCTAGGATTTTCTTGTCCTCATAACTTATTCACTGTGTTCCAGGAAATTTTGAATATCAGATCTTTGCCGAAGAAGAGGCCAACAGTTTTTTTGAAGATAAGTTTATTGGCTAATATAGCCTAGAAAATATACCTTGTCAACAGCTGCATTTGTAGTGATTAATGTGTTACTGAAAATGCTCAGAAGCATTTTGAGCTCTGAAGTTGACATTGTCATTGAAATAACCGACATTGGGAATTCACATTGACCGGAGATATCGATTATATTGCAGTAGTTGATACCCATTCAGCTTGATCAATGGTCAGATATTTTGGAATTTATCACTCCAAATCTCACTCTTGTATCCTTGGGTCAGCATGATAAAATCAGGTTTGATGTGTTTTAAACTGTTAATTGTTTTGGTGAAAATTTACAGAATTAGTGTCAAGCCAGAAGGAACAGTAACAACTTTACTACAAATTCTGCCACATCAGGTAGAAGTGCCACTTATTACTCAGTGTTGGGTCTGTCCAACCAGTGCTAAAAATGCTTCATTTATAAGGGACTGTCTAATGTGGGTCGCAATATATTACTTTGGTCACTTTTAAGAGTAACCTGTGGATATTCTGTATTTTTGTGTAGGACTACAAAAAAGAAGCTGAAGGTGAACCACTTCAGAAATTAACCAGTCCCCCTGCAAAGAATGAAACAAACCACTGGATAGCTTTCAGTGTTAAAGTAAGAAAGAGCATAAAATGTTTATTGCATTATTTCCTCCTTGACTATCCTTTAAATTGATTATAAATTCTTGCTTGGAGAAATGTATGGATGTGAAGTTTACAGCACCTTGCTAAGCCTAGTCTGTAGCTGTTTTTCCTGCTTTGATGTGACAATGTGCTATCATCTTTGTTTACCAATTTTTTTATTGGTTTCCATTGTGAAGTTCTTTTATGTATTAGTATATTGTGCCGATACGGCAGTTTTGTATCAACATTAGTTGAGGTGGCTTCAAACTTGTGCTGTGCTTGTTACTGTGACATAATATATTGATGAAATAGCAAGCTATAATCCATTCAGGTAACACTTAACCTGAAATAATGGCATACTTAAATTATTATTCAATCTATACCTATAATGCTAAACTAAATCTTTGCAGTTCTGGTTGCTTTTGGCAGCTACTAAAAATCTATTTATTCCTTTTGCAGAATACTGTGGCAAAACCATTGAGTCAAAAAACAGCAAACACTTCTAGAGACTCTCCTGAACAGAAGCCGAAAGGAAGCCCGTATGGACAGTGGGTACTGGTTCATAATGGCCACAAGAACACTGATAAAACAAAGACTTGTTGAACACCTTTTGAAATGTTTTAAAATATATATTTTTGTACATAAGACTAATTATCCTGAAGACCCTGGTAGAACTGTTTTGCTGAGCAGAATATTGTGATAGCACTCCACTTAATTTGTGAATCATGTACCATTTAGCTTAATCCCAAGTGTTCTAGCTTTTGTAAAAGTTAACAACTGGAATAACCGTGTGGATCAGTATGTTGAGTGGACAGATGTTTAGACTTTGATAGTTATGCCAAATGAAATACCATATTTCTGAAATAAATTGCTGTTTTGCAGGTAAGATACTGGCGATTTTATCCAAGATTTCAGGTGGGACTTCATTTTGTTTTTCCACAGAAATACTTCCATTTGTTTTGTCGATATTCACTGTTTTGCAAAATTCAATAAAGGTAATTTGTGAATTTAAATTGTTCTTGTATGTTTTCTTTTCAATAAAATATTTATGTATATACTGTTATAGTTCACAGGGAGACCTTTTATAGATATTTAAAGAAACTTTAGGATGGTGGGCAAATACCCACCACAGAAGCAAAGAATATTGATAGATCAATTATGCAAGTGATTTTTTTGTTTGAATTATTGGGGTTTCACAGCTGAATTTCCCAAGACTGAGTGATTAAATGCAGTGAATATAACACTTGGATAACATCAAATAATATACAGCTCCCAGTATTGAATTTCATTTAACAATACTTTATTAATTTAACCTGGTGCAGTGTTTTGTAGAGGAATAAGACTTTTCTGGGCCTGTAGATTGTAAATGATCAAAAATGGTCTTTAGTAGAGTATGCTCATGTGGGAGTTCAGGCAGACTTTACAGATTAATGAGAATTATATCTGCAATAAATGCTGTTGATTGAATCCTAAAGGATCGAATGGATTGGTTGGAGAGACAGTTAGAGGCAATGAGGAATTTACAAGAGCAAGGGTGGCAGTTATAGGAAGGGGATACAGTCCCATGAGTTAATTCCAGGAAAGGTAAGAGGCAGGCAGTTAATGCAGTAGTTTCCTGTGGCTATCCCTATTTCAAACAAGTATGCTGTTCTGGAAAATGTAAGGGGTGATGGATTCTCAGGGGGTCATAGCACAAACAGCCAAGTTTCTGGTATTGAGACTGGCTCTAATGCAATGAGGGGTAGGTCTAGTTCCAAGAGATCAATTGCTAGGGGACTCTCCAGTCTGAAGTACAGACAGATGTTTCTGTAGCCAGCAGTGAAAAATCATCAGAATGGTGTTGCTTCCCTAATGCCAGGATCAAGGATGTCTGAGGGTGCAGAATGTTCTCAAAGGAGAGGGGACAGCAGGAGGTCATGGTACACTGGAGCCAACCACCTAGGAAGGGGAAAGGTTGAGATTCTGAAGGGAGATTAGAGTTGAGTAGGAATTTAAAAAGGAGGTCTTCTAGTAGTAATAACTGGATTACTCCAAGTGCTACAAGCTAGTGAGGGTAGGAATAGGAGGAAAGAGCAGATGTATGGCTGAGAAGCTGGTGTATGGGAGAAGGATTCACATTTTTGGATCATTAGAATCTCTTTGGGTAGAAGTGACCTGTACAAGAAGGACGGATTACACCTGAATTGGTAGGGGGCTAATATACTGGCAGGGAGATTTGCTAGAGCTGCTCAGGATTTAAACTAGTAAGGTAGGGGGAGAAACCCAGGCAGATAGTGAGGAAAGAGACCAATCTCAGACTGGCACAGTTGAGAACAGAAGTGAGTCAAACAGGCAGGGACAAAGCAGAGAACAAGGTAGGACTGATAATTAAACTGCATTTATTTCCATGGAAGGGGCTAACAGCGAAGGCAGATGAACTGTGGTTAGGAACATGAGACTGGGATATCACAGCAATTATGGAAACATGGCTCAGGAATGGACAAGACTGGCAGCTTAATGTTCCAGAATACAAATGCTACAGGAAGGACAAAGGGAGGCAAGGGATAAGGGATAGCATTACAGCTGTACTGAGGGAGGATTATCCCAGAAATAAATCCAGGCAAGCTATTTGGGTGGAACTCAGAAATAAGAAAGGGATGGTCATATTATTGGGATTGTATTATAGACCCCCTAATAGTCGGCGGGGGGGGGGAAGAAAGAGAGGAATTGAGAATTTTGTAAGGAGATCTGTTATCTCAAGAAGAATAGGGTGTTATGGTGGGGGATTTTAACTGTCCAAACATCAAGTGGGATTGCCATAGTGTTAAGGATTTAGATGGAGAGGAATTGGTGTACAAGAAAATTTACTGATTCAGTATGTGGATCTACCTACTAGAGAAGGTGCAAAACTTGACCTATTGTTGGGGGAAATGAGGCAGGGCAGGTGACTGAGGTGTTGGGGAGCACTTTGGGGCCAGCGCCCATAATTCCATTAGTTTTAAAATGGAAAAGGATAGACCAGATCTAAAAGTTAAAGTTCTAAATTGGAGGAAGGCCAATTTTGACAGTACTAGGCAAGAACTTTTGAAAGCTGATTGGGGGCAGATGTTTGCAGCTAAAGGGATGGCTGGAAAATGGGAAGCCTTCAGAAATGAGATGTGTCCAGAGAAAGTATATTCCTGTTGGAGTGAAAGGAAAGGCTGGTAGATGTAGAGAATGCTGGATGACTAAAGAAATTAGGGTTTGGTTAAGAAAAAAGAAGCACATGTCAGATATAGACAATAGTTCAAGTGAATCCTTAGGAGTATAAAGGAAGTAGGAGTATACTTGAGAGGGAAATCAGGGCAAAAAGGGATGTGAGATAGCTTTGGCAAATAGGTTAAGGAGAATCCAAAAGGTTAACTAGGGAGAGAATACAGCCCCTCAAAGATCAAGGTGGCCTTTTGTGTGGAGCTGCAGGAGATGGGGGAGATAATAAATGACTATTTTGCATCCGTATCTACTGTGGGACAGGACATGGAAGATATAGACTGTAGGGAAATAGATGGTGACATATTGAAAAAAATCCATATTAGAGGAAGTTTTGGATGTCTTGAAATGCATAAAGGTGGATAAATCCCCAGGACCTGATCAGGTGTACCCTAGAACTCTGGGAAGCTAGGCAAGTGATTGCTGGGCCTCTTGCTGAGATATTTGTATCATAGTCACAGTTGAGGTGCTAGAAGACTGGAGGTTGGCTAAGTGGTGCCTCTGTTTTAAGAAAGGTGCTAAGGACAAGCCAGGGAACTATAGACCAGTGAGCCTGATGTTTGTGGTGGAAAAGTTGGGAGTCCTGAGGGACAGGATGTACATGTATTTGGAAAGGCAAGGACTGATTCGGGATAGTCAACATAGCTTTGTGCGTGGGAAATCATGTCTCCCAAACTTGATTGAATTTTTTTGAGGAAGTAACAAAGGATTGATGAGGGCAGAGTGATAGATGTGATCTATATGGATGTCAGTAAGGTGTTTGACAAGGTTCCCCATGGGAGACTATATTCGGTGAGATCTAACCTTGATAACCAGAGAACTAGCCATTTCGGTACAGTGGTAGTGGATTGTTTTTCCGCCTGTGGGGTGTACCGCAAGGGTCGGTGACCAGTGGAGTGTACCGCAAGGGTTGGTGCTGGGTCCTCCATTTATATAAATGATTTGGATGTGAGCATAAGAGGTATTGTTAATCGGTTTTCAGATGACACCAAAATTAGAGCTGTAGTGGAGAGCGAAGGTTACCTCAGATCACAATGGGATTGTGATCAGATGGGCTGAGTGGCAGATGGAGTTTAATTCTGATAAATGCAAGGTGCTGCATTTTGGAAAGCAAATCTTAACAGGACTCATACACTTAATGGTATGGTCTGCGGGAGTGTTGCTAAACAGAGACCTTGGAGTGCACGTTCATAGCTCCTTGAAAGTGGAGTTGCAGGTAGAAAGGATAGTGAAGGCGTTTGGTATGCTTTCTTTTATTCGTCAGTATTTAGTGCAAGAGTTGGAAGGTCATGTGTCTGTACAGGACATTGGTAGGCCACTTTTGGAATATTGCGTGCAGTTCTGGTCTCCTTCCTATCAGAAAGATGTTGTGAAACTTGTAAATCTTTTCTGAACTTGTCCAAGGATGTTGCCGAGGATTTGAGCTAGAGGGAGAAGTTGAATAAGCTGGGGCTGTTTTCCCTGGAGCATCAGAGGCAGAGCAGTGAGCTTGTAGAGGTTTACAAAATTGAGGGGCATGGATAGGATAAATAGACAGTCTTTTCCCTGGGGTGGGGGAGTCCAGAAGTAGAGGACACAGGTTTAGGGTGAGAGGGGAAAGATATAAAAGACCTGAGAGGCAACTTTTTCATGCATAGTGCTGTATGTGTATAGAATGAGCTGCCAGAGGAAGTGGTGGAGGCTGGTATGATTGCAACATTTAAAAGGCATCTAGATGGGTATATGAATAGAAAGGGTTTGGAGGGATATGGGTCAGGTGCTGGCAGGTGGGACTAGATTAGGTCAGGATAGCTGGTCGGCACCTATGACTGTCTAACACTGCCTGCCTCTCACTTTTCTAGATTTTATTTCAAATTTGAGTTTTGTATTTTTTGGTGGTAACAAAGAT
The DNA here is from genome assembly GCF_037043375.1 of Chiloscyllium plagiosum. NCBI lineage: Eukaryota > Metazoa > Chordata > Chondrichthyes > Orectolobiformes > Hemiscylliidae > Chiloscyllium > Chiloscyllium plagiosum. The sequence continues at coordinate 26,214,411 of NW_028270168.1, forward strand.
GATTTGTAGTCATCTAGTTTTGCATATCAGCAATTGAAAGGAAAATGAAATGCTATGGAGTAAGTTTAAGTTATCAATTTGCACTTTAAAGCGACAGCACTCTGCCTTATTTGGTGTCCATATCACTAGCAGTATTTAGTGCTGTAGGTCTCATGGAGACATTGTCCTTTGGTATGGTGGGCAGATAGTCACAAAATAGAAGCAAAACTGTTGATAATTCTGTTATAGGGAATGTTCTTTAGAATGAGGGTGTTGCAGTGAACTTGCTCATTGGTTCATGAGTAGATGCAGGTAAACTGCTGGTCATGTGATCTGGTGAATAGCAGAGGGTGAACACAAGGTAGTTTTACAATCATAGTAGCATAAACAGCATTTTGTCCTACTCATTCATCTCCCGAGCAACCTATTGCTAGATTGGTGTAAGAATGTTGTTGTCGTCGTCATCGTCGATCTCCAACTGGGTTAATTCATGTGGACAGGCAGGTGTTGGACTGGGGTGGAAGTTTCAAAATCGCACACCAGGATATTGTCCAACAGGTTTCTTTAGAAGCACTAGCTTTTGGAGTGCTGTTCCTTCAGATAGCTGTGTCAAAACATAGCAAAACTTTCAAAATCGTTGGCACTAAAGATGTTAAAGCTAGATGATAGATGATTGTGGCTTTCTACCTGAGAAATACATACTGCAAGAGATACTCATAAATTCCCAGGAAATCATGCTATCCATCCACGTCCACAGCTTCTAATAAGGTACTGGAATCAGAATCTGACTATTGGTGCAATACTTCTCAAGATTTAGTCAATTTTTTCTGTATGTACATTCACAATTTGCAATGTCCAACCTGATTCATTTTGATACTCGACTTTTAAATGTATTTGTGTATTGCATAAATTGAGTCAAAGATAAGTGATGTTTCCCAGAGATTTCCAGGTTTTTTTAATATAAAAAATACCTGGGCTCTTTGAGTAGAAAGCGCAATTGCATTCTGTAAAAGTATTGCAAATGACAAATAATAGGATCCAGAATACAGGAATATAAACCTTTGCAACAGTCCAATAGATTGGGTGTTCTCAGCCTTGTCTGGATGAGAGGGACTGCTAGATGGATGGGCAAACTAACCCTCTGCACGCTACAAGAAATCATTCAAATGGCGGAGCGATGTGGAAAGTAGGTGATTGTCAACCCTCCTTACTAAACAATGTCCTTCGCAACAAAGAGTGAGAACGCAGATGGTTGTATCAGTTGTCAGGATTCAGGATATTTGCTGGAAGTAACTTGCAATGGGAGAGGGAGGATCCTCCATGTAGATACCACTGAGATTGGTAAAACTAGGAAAGAATTGCTGCACAGATATGACTTGCACAGATGTGCATGTAACTAAATTTAAAAGCAGAATCTCAAAGGTTAAAATCTGAATTATTACTTGAGCAATGCCATTAGCATGGGACACAATTAGAGAGGTGAATACTTAGACTGGTGTTAGGAGAAGGTTGTATTCGGCTTTGTGAACCACCGGCACCAGTACTAGGGAAAGTGGACTGTGGCGATGTTTGGCCCAGTGTTATTGTAAACTGAAGAGAATATTATGCACTAAATTTAGGGAGAAAAGATCAAATGTGGAAAGCTGTAGTATATCAAAGAGTAGAGACAAGGTAGGAGAGGAATGACAGGAAGGGGCAGAGGAAAAAAACTTGGAAATACGCCATGTTCAAGACTAGATACGATGAAAACAATGACAAAAATCTGATTCTGCATAGAATTAATAAAGTAAACAAGTTGATAGTATAATTTGCCATAAATATGATCTCATAGCCATTAAAATAGTATAGCTTCAAAATGACAAGATATTGAAGGGTATAAGATATTTAAGGAAAAATGGGAAGCTATATAGTAGTGGAACAGTAGCCCTTTTTTTAACAATAAAGGTGGGCTCAGTATAGAAAATTAGGATGTGGAGGTGAGGAATAGTTAGGGCAAACAGATCACTAGTGGAAGTTTGATTTGCGATAGCATGTCTTTGTGAGGGGCAAATGATGTCTCACAAACCTTACTGAATTCTTTGAGGATGTGACAAAACAAGATGAAAGAGCAATGGATGTGTACACTGATTTTAGCAAGGTGTTTGATAAGGTTCACCATGGCAGGCTCATTCAGAAAGTAAGGAGGCATGGGATACAGGGAAACCTGTCTGGATGCAGAATTGGCTGGCCCATAGAAGATGGAAGATGGTTGTAGAAGGAAAGTATTCAGGCTAGAGCTAGCTGACCAGTGGTGTTCTGCAGGAATCTGTTCTGGGACCTCTGCTCTGTGATTTTTATAAATGACTTGTATGAGGAAGTGGAAGGATAGGTTAATAAGTTTGCCGATGACAGGAAGGTTGGTGGTGTTGTGGTTAGTATGGAGGTCTGTTTTAGGTTGCAATAAGACATTGACAAGATGCAGAACTGGGCTGGTAAGTAGCAGATAGAGTTCAACCTGGAAAAGTGGGAAGTCATTTACTTTGGAAGGTCGAATTTGAATGCAAAATATGGAGTTAAAGGCAGGATGCTTGGCAGTATGGCAGAACGGGGGATCTTGGGATCCATGTCCATAGATCCCTAAAATTGCCACCCAGGTTGATAGGGTTGTTATGGTGCGCTGGCTTTAATTAGCAGCGGGATTGAGTTTAAGAGCAGTGAGTTTATGCTGCAGCTCTGCAGAGCCCTGGTTCGACCGCACTTGGAATATTGTGTTCAGTTCTGATCACCTCAATATAGGAAAAAGGTGGAAGCTTTAGAGACGGTGCAGAAGAGATTTACCAAGATGCTGCCTGGACTGGAGGGCATATCTTACGAGGAAAGATGGAGCTTTACTTATTGGGGTGAAGAAGAATGAGAGGTGACTAGATAGAGGTGTACAAGATGATGAGAGGCAGAGATAGTGTGAATAGGCCAGAGATTTTTTTCCCATGGTGGAAATGTCTGTCACGAGGAGGCATAATTTTTATTGGAGAAAGGTTTATGGGAGATGTTAGAGGGAGGTTCCTTCCATTGAGAGTGGTGGGTGTGTGAAATGCACTGCCAGCAGCGGTGGTAGAGTCAGATGTATTAGGGACATTTAAGCGACTCTTGGATAGGTATATGGAAGTTATTACAATCAAGGGTATGTAGGTTAGTCTGATCGTAGAGTAGGATTAAAAGTTGCACAACATAGAGGGTCAAAGGGCCGGTGCTGTACTGTTTGGTGAAGTGGTTGTCGGTCCCACTAACAGTAATGAGTGTGGCATTAAGTCTATAAGAAGTAATATTAGATGCTTGTAATAAAGTCACCCAATAATCATGGGTGACTTTAATCTTCACAGAAAAATTTGATTAGATTTCAGTGGTAGTCTGGAAGAGGAGTTCATAGAATGACTTGGAGATTGGTTCCAAAAAGCACTGCTCGAAGAGGGCAGGTTACTCTCAGCACTGCTGCCCCACAATGACAGGGGCGTGGGTTCAATTCCAGCCTTGGGTGACTGTGGACTTTGCATATTCTCCTTGTCTGTGTGGGTTTCCTGAGTGCTTCAGTTTCTTCCTACGGTCCTAAGGTGTATAAATTAGATGGATTGGCCCTGCTAAATTGCCCATTGTGCCCAGGGATGTGCAGGCTAAGTGGTTTAACCATGGTAAATGTGGGGTTAGGATGAGGGTCTGGGGGCGAATGATCTTTGGAGGATTGATGTTGAGTCAATGGGTTAAAGGCCTCTTTCTGCACTGTAGGGATTCTGTGATATGGTTGATATGGTTTTGTGTAATGTGACAAGATTAATTCATGACCTCAAAATTAAAGCTCTCACAGGTAACAGTGACCACAATGTAATTGAATTTGCTTCACAGTTTGAAAGGGAGAGGATTAGATCGAAACCTACTATTTTAAACCTAAATATCTATGAACACATGAATGTTGAGTTAGCTGAAGTGGACTAGTGTATGAGACCAGGAGATGGATCAATATAGACACACTAGTAGAAATTTAAGGGGATATTTCAGAACGCTCAAAATAAGTATATTTCTACTATTTAAAAAAAATTCTCAATGGAGGGCCCACCATTCTTCATTAACTAAAAGAAGTTACAAAAACATCAAACTTCTGGAAAAAGCATATAACTGATAAGCTGAATGGCAGGTTAGACGATTGATTAGAATATGAAGAATGGCAGACAATAACTAACTGGTTAATCAGGAGGAAGAAATCAAAATGAGGAAATTAATATTTAAAAAATGGATAGTGAGTTTCTGCAGGTAGTTACAAGAGCAAGTGAAAATGGGGAGTTAGTAGACAGTAAGGAAACAGCTGATGAAATGAACAGCTGTTTTGCTTTTGTCTTGACTATTGATGATACAAATAACATTCTAGTAATAGCTGTAAATGAGGAGTTGGAGGGAAAGAATGAACTTAGTGAAATTACAATCATAAGGGAGGTACCACCGAGCAAATTGATCTAGCTGTGGACTGACAAACCTCCAGGTCCAGATGGATTTTGTTCTCAGCTCCTAAAGTGGTTGCTAATAAGATGATGAATGCTTTGGTGTTAATTTTTCAATACTCCCCAGATTAAGGAAAGTTCTCTGTTCTGTAAAGTGATAAATCTGATCTCTCTATTCAAGAAGGGAGGAGGAGAGAAAACAAAACTATAGGCCAGTTACTTTGCCATCTGTTGTGAAGAAGGTATTAAAATTGATTATTAGAGATTACAGCGACACATAGAGAAAAACAAAGTAATTGGGAAGAATCAACATGGCTTTATCAAAGGGAAAATCGCATTTAACCAATTTATTTTGATGAATGTGGATAAAGAGAATCCATAGATCAGGTGCCACAGCAATGATTATTCTAAAAAAATAGAAGCTCTCATGTAGGGGATACCGTATAAACTTGGATGGAAGATTGGCTGGCTGGCAGAAATGTTAGAAGAGTTAGCAGAAGGTATTAAAAACAAATTGCTGGAAAAGTTCAGCAGGTCTGGCAGCATCTGAAGAGAAAGCAGAGTTCTGCTTTTTAGTCCAGTGACTCTTCTTCAGAACTGTTCTGCAATTTAATGCATAAATGGGTCTTTGCCAGGAAATGAGTGAAGGTGCAGTAGCTAAATTTGCAGATAAATAAGGAAATCATGCTTCAATTGCATAGGGCATTGTTGAGACCACATCTTGAAAATTGTGTGCCATTTTGGTCACCTTAAGGACTTAAATGCAGTGGAGGTGGTTCAGAGGACCTTTTCTAGATTGATGTCAGAATAAGTCTCAGGAAGATCTGTTGGCCAGGCTGTGATTATTTCCACTGCAGTTTAGAAGAGTGAGGAGTGACTTATTGAAGTGAATTAGAATGAGCACCTCGCCAAGACCTTCCCCACCCCTCCATTCTTACCTTTAAACAGCCACCAAACCAGATCCTTGTTCGTAGCAAACTGCCAGGCTTTCAGGACAACACCATACAACCTTGCCATGGTAGATGCTTCAAGACGTGTCAGTGTGTTGACACATACCACCATTACACGTGGAGACATCTCCCACTGTGTACGCAGTAGGTACTCATGACTCGACCAATGTTGTCTATCATGTGCTGCAGGCAAGGATGCCCTGAGGCATGGTACGTTGGTGAGACTGAGCAGAGGCTACGGCAATGGATGCATGGACACTGCACAACAATCAACAGACAGGAATGTTCCCTCTCAGTTGGAGAACACTTCAGCGGTCCAGGACATTCAACCTTGGACCTTCGGGTAATCATGCTCCAAGGCAGACTTCGGGACAGGCAACAACACAAAGTGGCCGAGCAGAGGCTGTTAGCCAAGTTTGGTACCCGTGGGGATGGCCTCAACTGGGACTTTCGGTTCATGTCACACTACAGGTGACCGCACTGCACCACGCACATGCACAAACACACGTACTCCTACAGACCCATACACTCACGCATACCCTCTCTCATATGCTCACATATGCACCCTCTCACAGACTTTTACACTCACACATACATACTCTCTCACAGACACTCGTGACCCTCCCACCCACCCACCGCACGCATGCACACAAGTTTGTGGGATGAATTTGTACTTGCACAATTACATTTGATTTTGCTCAAAAACTGCATGAATCCATGTAAGATTCTGTAAATCCCTTTTTTAGATTAGAATCCATCTGAACATTGGGGCACAGACAGCCTTACACAAGCCTTACCTTCAATGCACTATCTGGGTCAACATGATACCATTGTTAAAGTTCCCTTGCGAATATAACTTTAAAAAAGTTCTGGGATTTACATATGAAAGAACTGAAACCAACATGTTCATGCTACAAATGAGAGACTTAAATAAACAATCCAGGTCTTTTTCAATATATCATTCCAATTACATCACACTGTAAACTTTTGCTATAAATTCTGTCTTACCATTTTATACTCCTTAACCACCTGATAAAGGAGCAGCACTCCGAAAGCTAGCGCTTCCAAACAAAACTGTTGGACTATAACCAGGTGGTGTGTGATTTTTAACTTTGTCCACCCCAGTCCAACACCGGCACCTCCAAATCATAGATCCTGAATGATCTTGACAAGGTTTATGCGAAGAGGATGTTTTTCTTGTCATCAATCCGGAACAGGAGGGGACTTTGTTTTAACATTAAGGGTCAGCCTTTCAGGGCAGGTTTGTGTCTATTGTGCTACTTTGGAATTCTCTGCCTCAGAAGACAGATATTTGTAAGACAGATAAATCAATTCTTGTCAGGCATAGGCATCAAGTGTTATCGGGGTTAGATGTGAATCTGGAATTTGGAACACAAATGGATTAGCTTGATCTCATTCAATGGTGATACAAGCTTGAAGAGCTGAATGGTCTCTGTTCATATTTCACATGTTAATGGCCTTTTGCATTTGTCTGACAGTTTGTAAAATAGGATGCAGATTAATAAACCTGGAGGCTAAAACTTGAGTATGTTTGTGACTTTAACTATAAAGACAAAAAAAAAATCATTTGTCCTTACTTGTTCACTTAAAGCTAATAAAAACCTAGTGTGTGGGATCACAGTTAACAAGAAAATTGACTCTTTGGATCTGATAATCTGGTCCAAATTTTTTTTTAAGTATAGAGACTCAGTGAAGAATCCATTTGTACAAATAATTTTATTCAATATTTCCACTATCAGGAAAAACACTCCTGTGGGCAGGGAACCAGGGACAAGCAAGGCTTGATAAGGGCAACATGGTATTCAAGGGGTTGTGTTCAAACTAAGGTACTGTACATGTATTGTCGGGATTTGCACCTAGGATCTCCTGCTGACAAAGCAGGCACTTTAACCCACTAAGCCACAGCACTTGTTTGTAATCACAGTGACCATCAGCTGTTTTGACCGAGCATCCACCATTTGTCATGACATTATCTTGTATGAGGAGAAAGTGAGGACTGCAGATGCTGGAGATCAGAGCTGAAAATGTGTTGCTGGAAAAGCGCAGCAGGTCAGGCAGCATCCAAGGAACAGGAGAATCGACGTTTCGGGCATAAGCCCTTCTTCAGGAATGAGGAAAGTGTGTCCAGCAGGCTAAGATAAAAGGTAGGGAGGAGGGACTTAGGGGAGGGGTGTTGGAATTGCGATAGGTGGAGGGGGGTCAAGGTGAGGGTGATAGGCCGGAGTGGGGTGGGGGCGGAGAGGTCAGGAAGAAGATTGCAGGTTAGTAAGGCGGTGCTGAGTTCGAGGGATTTGACTGAGACAAGGTGGGGGGAGGGGAAATGAGGAAACTGGAGAAATCTGAGTTCATCCCTCGTGGTTGGAGGGTTCCCAGGCAGAAGATGAGGCGCTCTTCCTCCAACTGTCGTGTTGCCATGGTATGGCGATGGAGGAGTCCAAGGACCTGCATGTCCTTGGTGGAGTGGGAGGGGGAGTTAAAGTGTTGGGCTACGTGGTGGTTGGGTTGGTTGGTCCGGGTGTCCCAGAGGTGTTCTCTGAAACGTTCCGCAAGTAGGCGGCCTGTCTCCCCAATATAGAGGAGGCCACATCGGGTGCAGCGGATGCAATAGGTGATGTGTGTGGAGGTGCAGGTGAATTTGTGGCGGATATGGAAGTGTCCCTTGGGGCCTTGGAGGGAAGTAAGGGGGGAGATGTGGGCGCAAGTTTTGCATTTCTTGCGGTTGCAGGGGAAGGTGCCGGGAGTGGAGGTTGGGTTGGTGGGGTGTGTGAACCTGACGAGGGAGTCACGGAGGGAGTGGTCTTTTCGGAACGCTGATAGGGGAGGGGAGGGAAATATATCCCTGCTGGTGGGGTCCGTTTGGAGGTGGCGGAAATGACGGCGGATGATACGTTGTACATGGAGGTTGGTGGGGTGGTAGGTGAGGACCACTGGGGTTCTGTCCTGGTGGCGGTTGGAGGGGCGGGGCTCAAGGGCGGAGGAGCGGGAAGTGGAAGAGATGCGGTGGAGGGCATCGTCGACTACGTCTGGCGGGAAATTGCGGTCCTTGAAGAAGGAGGCCATCTAGGTTTTACGGTTTTGGAACTGGTCCTCCTGGGAGCAGATGCGGCAGAGACGAAGGAATTGGGAATATGGGATGGTGTTTTTACAGGGGGCAGGGTGAGAGGTGGTGTAGTCTAGGTAGCTGTGGGAGTCGGTCAGTTTATAGTAAATGTCCGTGTCGATTCGGTCACCCGAGGTAGAAATGGAAAGGTCTAGGAAGGGGAGGGAGGAGTCTGAGACGGTCAAGGTGAATTTGAGGTCGGGGTGGAAGGTGTTGGTAAAGTGGATGAACTGTTCAACCTCCTCGTGGGAGCACGAGGCAGCAGTCATCGATTTAGCAAGGAAAAGTGGGGGATGGTGCCAGTGTAGCTGCGGAAGATGGACTGTTCCACATATCCTACGAAGAGGCAGGCATAGCTGGGGCCCATGCGGGTGCCCATGGCTACTCCTTTGGTTTGGAGGAAGTGGGAGGATTGGAAAGAGAAGTTGTTCAGGGTGAGGACCAGTTCAGTCAGTCGAAGGAGGGTGTCGTTGGAAGGGTACCGGTTGGTACGGCGGGAAAGGAAGAAGCGGAGGGCTTTAAGTCCTTCGTGATGGGGGATGGAGGTCTACAGGGACTGGATGTCCATGGTGAAGATAAGGCGTTGGGGATCGGGAAAGCGAAAATCATGGAGGAGGTGGAGGGCGTGGGTGGTGTCCCGAACGTAGGTGGGGAGTTCTTGGACTAAGGGGAACAGGACCGTGTCGAGGTATGCAGAGATGAGTTCGGTGGGGCAGGAGCAGGCTGAGACAATGGGGCGGCCGGGGCAGTCAGGTTTGTGAATTTTGGGCAGGAGGTAGAAACGGGCGGTGCAGGGTTGTGGGACTATGAGGTTGGAGGCGTTGGATGGGAGATCCCCCGAGGTGATGAGGTTCTGGATGGTCTGGGAGATGATGGTTTGGTGGTGGGAGGTGGGGTCATGGTCAAGGGGCCAGTAGGAGGAGGTGTCCACGAGCTGGTGTTTAGCCTCAGCGGTGTAAAGATCGGTGCGCCAAACTACTACCGTGCCTCCCTTGTCTGCTGGTTTGATAGTGAGGTTGGGGTTGGAACGGAGGGAGTGGAGGGCTGCTGGTTCCGAGAGTGAGAGGTTGGAGTGGGTGAGAGGGGTGGAGAGGTTGAGGCGGTGATAGTGAGGTTGGGGTTGGACATCCGCCGTCATTTCCGCCACCTCCAAACGGACCCCACCACCAGGGATATATTTCCCTCCCCTCCCCTATCAGCGTTCCGAAAAGACTCTCCCTCCGTGACTCCCTCATCAGGTCCACACCCCCCACCAACCCAACCTCCACTCCCGGCACCTTCCCCTGCAACCGCAAGAAATGCAAAACTTGCGCCCACACCTCCCCCCTTACTTCCCTCCAAGGCCCCAAGGGACACTTTCATATCCACCACAAATTCACCTGCACCTCCACACACATCATCTATTGCATCCGCTGCACCCGATGTGGCCTCCTCTATATTGGGGAGACAGGCCGCCTACTTGCAGAACGTTTCAGAGAACACCTCTGGGACACCCGGACCAACCAACCCAACCACCCCGTAGCCCAACACTTTAACTCCCCCTCCCACTCCACCAAGGACATGCAGGTCCTTGGACTCCTCCATCGCCAGACCATGGCAACACGACGGTTGGAGGAAGAGCGCCTCATCTTCTGCCTGGGAACCCTCCAACCACAAGGGATGAACTCGGATTTCTCCAGTTTCCTCATTTCCCCTCCCCTCACCTTGTCTCAGTCAAATCCCTCGAACTCAGCACCGCCTTCCTAACCTGCAATCCTCTTCCTGACCTCTCCGACCCCCACCCCACTCCGGCCTATCACCCTGACCTTGACCTCCCTCCACCTATCGCAATTCCAACGCCCCTTCCCCAAGTCCCTCCTCCCTACCTTTTATCTTAGCCTGCTGGACACACTTTCCTCATTCCTGAAGAAGGGCTTATGCCCGAAACGTCGATTCTCCTGTTCCTTGGATGCTGCCTGACCTGCTGCGGTTTTCCAGCAACACATTATCTTGTATGATACAATTTTAAAATTCCCCTATTGACTAAGGTACCCACAGTAGTTTGAAGTTTTCAATTTGGATATTGATCCAATTTTACTCAGGAGAAAGTGAGGTCTGCAGATGCTGGAGATCAAAGTTGAAACTTTATTGCTGGAACAGGCTGTGCCCGAAACGTCGAATCTCCTGTTCCCTGGATGCTGCCTGACCTGCTGTGCTGTTCCAGCAATAAAGTTCCAATTTTACTCAGTACTATCGTAGGTTGTGCAACATTACCACTAGATGGCAGCAAAACAACAGTCTAATCTATAAAGAAAGCACCATGTTTGCAGTCACCTTATGCTCATCATTTTGGTGAAAAAAATTGAATCTTTCACTCAAAAACCGCAATTGAACAGTGATGAGAGGAGCACAATCAGCTCATTGAAAGTACCTGTTTCAAATTGATTCTTGTTCATTAATTGTACATTTTTCAGTCCTCTGGGACCCTCCCTGACTCCAGTGGTTCCTGAAATATCACCATCAATGTTTCTACAATCCTCTCAGCAATCTCCTTCAGAACTCTGTGTGTAGTCCATTCAGGCTGGTTGATTTACTTATCTTCAGACTTTTAAGCTTCCCCAGCACCTTCTTAGCCATAGCCTCTACACTCACCTCTGGCCCCAGATTCTCTTGAAATTCTGATATATTGCTGGTGCCTTCCACTGTGAAAATACCTATTCAGTTCCTCTCATTTCTTCAGTCCACATTGTGACTTCTCCAGTCTCAACTTCTAGCAGTCCAACCTATACTCTTGCCCTTCTCTTACCTTTTATACATCTAAAAAAATTATTACAATCTGCTTTTATATTACAAACTGGCTTACAAGTCACCATTTCCCCCCTTATTGCTTTTTTTAGTTGTCCTCTATGTTGGTTTTTAAGTTTCCCATTGGTCTTTACCACATATATGCTTTTACTTTTGTGCAGTCCCTGACCTCCCTTGTCAGCCATGGTTGTCCTGTCCTCCCCCTTAGTATATTTAGTCTTGCTTGGGATGAATTTCTGCTGTGCCTCCTGAATTACTCCCAGAAACCCCTGCCATTGCTGCTACACCATCTTCCCTGCTGGGTACCCCTTCCAATCAACTCTGGCCAGCCCCTCCCTCATATCTTTGTAGTTACTCAGTTGTAATACATCTGATTCCAGCTCCTCCCTCTCAAACTACAGAATGAATTCTATCATATAATGGCCACTGCCCGCTAAGGATCCCTTTACCTTAAGCTCCATAATCATGTCTGCCTCATTACACATCACCAAATCCAGAATTGCCTGCTCCATAATGGGCTCTATCACAAGCTGCTGCTGCAAAAAAATGATCTTATAGACATTCTAAGAATTTCTTGGAATCTGCTACACACAATGCTACACATTGTGGTGCTCAGTCCACCTGCATATTGTAATCCTCCATGGTTATTGTAGTGACCTTTTCTATCTTCTGATTTATTTTCTGCCCCACATCCTGATTACTGCTAGGAGGCCTCGACATAATTCCCATCGCAATTTTCTGTCCTTTACGAATCCTCAACTCTACCCCAACAGATTTTACGCCTTCCAGTCCTATATTGCTTCTTCCTATGGACTTAATTTGATTTCATATAAACAAAGCAATCCTGACCCCTCTGCCCATCATCTTTTCTTTTCAATAGGATGCATATCCTACAATATTTAGTTCCAAATCCTGATCCACTTGCAACCAAATCTCTGTGATACCCACAACATCATACCTGCCAATTTCAATCTGCACTACAAGCTTATTTACCTTGTTTTGTATACTGCGTGCATTAAAGAACTTTACCTTCACTCCTGCGTTGACTTTCCCCTTCATTTAACTGTCCCCTTATCTGCTGCGCCTGAAGTTAGATTCCTGACCCTTTCCATACTCCCTGCCCTTTTACTTGTTCGAGAAACTTTACTAACTTCTCCTCAGCTGTCATCCCTTTAACTAGTTTCAAGTCCTTATGATGATCCTAATTAACATTTCCATCAGCATCTTGGTCCCAGATCGGTTCAGGTGGAGCCCATTCTGATGTACAGTTCTGTCCTGTCCCAATATTGATGCCAGTATGCCATGAAATGGAGCCCCTCTTTCTTGCACCACTCCTTTATTCATGTGTTTATTTCTTCTTATCTCTTTGTCAATTTGCATGTAGCTCAGGTGATAATCCAAAGATCACAACTTTTGAGGTCCTGTTTTTAACTTCTGTCCCAAATTCCTGAAATTCACCAAACAGGACCTCTTGTCTTCTCTTGCCTATGTTGTTAGTGCCAAGATGGATCGCAACAACTGGATCTTACCCCTCCCTCTCCAGTATCCTTTCAAGTTAACTTGAGATGTCCTTTATTTTGGCACTAAGTAGACAATACACCATGTGCGACTGCTCATAAAAGATGCAATCTGTCCACCTAATTATAAAATCCCATACCACTATCCCTTTCCTTGTGCTTCCTCATTCAAAAGGCTTCCCAGACCATCCTGCAGACTCTTTCCTCATCTATAAGTACCTCATACCTGTCAGACAAGGTCAAGAGCTAAGGCTGCGCCATTGCTCTGTTCAGGATTCCTCGATCTGCCTCACTTGTTTGTCACACCCTCCTGTGCCTGACCAGTGGGCAAATTTAAAAATAATATTTAAACTACAGGAATATGACTGCCTGGAATATAGCATCAAGGTAAGTCTCAACCTCCTGGATGTGCCGCATTGTCTGAAGCTCAGATTCAAGCTCCACAGCACTGAGCCAAAGATCCTCGAGCTGTCGACACTCTCGGCAGATCTGGTCATGGAAGTTTACAAGGGGATCCTCTAGATTCCATCCCATATAAGAACAATGTACTGGTATTTCAAAATAATTGGATTTATATCGTTAAAAATGTGAATTCTCAGCTAGTTCCCAAATTATTATTATCCCGCTTTCTGATTCTACTGATATTTAAGGCCAGTCATGAAAGTGGATTGCTTACCAACCAATCACACCACACCTTCTGTGATGTCACTGGCACTCCCTTTTCAATCACTTCAAATGTGAACACATACATCAGCTCCATTCCCAGTCTGCCTCACCACTCCATCCTAGTCTCCTTCACCGCTCCATCCCAGCCTGCCTCACCGCTCCATCCCAGTCTCCCTCATCGCTCCATCCCAGTCTCCCTCATTGCTCCATCCCAGTCTCCCTCATCGCTCCATCCCAGTCTCCCTCATCGCTCCATCCTTGTCTCCCTCATCGCTCCATCCTAGTCTCCTTCACCGCTCCATACTAGCCTGCCTCACCGCTCCATCCCAGTCTCCCTCATCGCTCCATCCCAGTCTCCCTCATCGCTCCATCCCTGTCTCCCTCATCGCTCCATCCCAGTCTCTTTCACCGCTCCATTCCAGTCTCCTTCACCACTCCATTCCAGTCTCCTTCACCACTCCATTCCAGTCTCCTTCACTACTCCATTCCAGTCTCCTTCATCACTCCATTCCAGTCTCCTTCACTACTCCATTCCAGTCTCCTTCATCACTCCATTCCAGTCTCCTTCATCACTCCATTCCAGTCTCCTTCATCACTCCATTCCAGTCTCCTTCACTACTCCATTCCAGTCTCCTTCATCACTCCATTCCAGTCTCCTTCATCACTCCATTCCAGTCTCCTTCACTACTCCATTCCAGTCTCCTTTACCACTCCATTCCAGTCTCCTTCACACACTCCATTTGCTTTCTTGGTGATTAAAATTTTATGATTAATGTAGCAGGACACTCTGATGTCTTTGTACCTCTGAGTACATCAACTTCTATCCACTTACACAAAGTACTGTTTTTGTCGTTTTCCTGTCAAAGTAGTCAAATTCACATTTGTCCACAATACCACCTGACAGAAAGCGAGGACTGCAGATGCTGGAGAGTCACATTGGTGCCAGAAAAGCACAACCGGTCAGGCAGCATGCGAGGAGCAGGAGAGTTTGTTTACTCTCTTCCTTTTAAAATATCGATAGACACTATTACTGTTTTTATATTTCTAGCTAGCTTTCTCTCATTGCCTAATTTCTCTCTCCTTTTTAATCTTTTAGTCGTTCATTGCTGTTTTTTATTTTCTTCCAAATTTCTGTTGTATTACAAATCTTCGTGGTGTTGACTTTCGTTCAATTTGATATTATTTTTAATCGCTTTAGCTCGCACAGATGCAACATCCTAACCTAATTTTTGCTCAGAAAAATCCACATTTTTTTGAGTATTCCGAAATGCCTGCTATTGCATATCCATTTACCCACCTATTAATATAATTTACTGACTAATTTCAGTCAGCTGTCTCATTGCCCTTAATTTAAAACTGCAATATTCGACTCATTCTTCTCATCCTCAGATTGAATATGATATTCAGTCATATTATCATAAATGTTCCCTCTAAATTTCTCTGCTGCTACATGAACCTCAGAGGTCTGTGCATGATAACAGCTTCTGCAACCTGAAGCTAAATGTTAGCATGCCAATGGTGTACACACAGCTTCCATGGCAGCACAGTTTACAGGGATGACTGGTTATGATTACTGTTACCTTGTACCTTTCCTATGAGGGCATTAATTAATTCTGCCTCATCGCTGATTAACAGAAATAGTAAAGCTTTCTCTCTGGTTGGCTCTAAAATGGACTACAATTATAAACTGTTCCAAAAACATTCCACAAATGCATGTTACCTTCATCATTTAGATGCATGTAGATTAAAATCACTGATGATTATCACTGTACGTTTCTCACAAGCCCCATTATTTCTTCCTTACTCTATCCTATATATTGCTAGGGAGTCTATAAACCACTCCAACTAGTGCTTTCTTACTATTGCTATTTATTTTCTCTAAAATAAATTATTTTTTTTACCGTCTTGATTTCTAGAAGAAAGCTTATTTCTCTCTGCTATATCAATGCCACAGTTAATTAACAGTGTTATCTCTGCACCTTATCTTGGCTTCTGGTCCTTCATAGACGCTATGTGCTTGAAATAACTGCACTGAGGCTGGTATTCTGTCACTGAGTCACCCTTCATTCACATGTACTCTGACTAGCCAACTCAGAGCCAATCCCTAGGATGAGGAGACCTTCTGACTCTCCTGTTTATTTTTTATTTTTTATGCTGTGTGATCAAACAGTGAAGGGGAGGCCCAGGGGTTAAATCAAAATAGAGTTGGAGGGGGAAATAATGCACTCCACTCCCTGCGGCGCCCACCTCTCCCTGAATAACTCCAGGGTGTTGGTGGACACCGCGTGCTCCTTCTCCAAGGACACCCGGGCTCTAACGTAACCGCGGAAGAGGGGCAGGCAGTCGGCCCTAACGACCCCCTCCACGGCACGCTGCCTGGACCTGTTTATGGCCAGTTTGGCCAGGCCCAGGAACAGACCCACAAGGAGGTCTTCAGACCTGCCCTCCCCGTTCCATACCGGGTGCCCGAAGATCAGGAGCGTGGAACTGAAGTGCAACCAAAAGCAGAGGAGGAGGTTTTTGACAAATCTCTTACTTACTTTTTTCTTTTTTTTTGTTTATTTTCTATGTTTTTTTCCTTTTTGTTCCATTACCCCCACACTACCGCCTAACTGCGGTAGTGCTTATTTTTCCCCAGCACCCATGTTGTGTGTGTGCAGGTGTGAGACACAGTGAGAGACACAAGGTGCACGAATCTTTATTCAGTTTCCACCACCAGGAAGAAAGGAAACACCCAACTGGCCACTGACAAGCAGTGCCCTTCACTTCAAAGGGCAATGCTGTGAGATCAAACAGTGAAGGGGAGGGTAGGGACTAAATCAAAATAGAGTTGGAGGGGGAAATAATGCGCTCCACTCCCTGCGGTGCCCACCTCTCCCTGAACAACTCCAGGGTGTCGGTGGACATTGTGTGCTCCTTCTCCAGAGACACCTGGCTCTAACATAACTGCAGAAGAGGGGCAGGCAGTTGGCCCTAACGACCCACTCCACAGCCCGCTGCCTGGACCTGTTGATGGCCAGTTTGGTCAGGCCCAGGAGCAGACGCACGAGGAGGTCTTCAGACCTGCCCTCACTCCTCCGTACCGGGTGCCCAAAGATCAGGAGCGTGGGACTGAAGTGCAACCAAAAGCAGAGGAGGAGGTTTTTGAGAAATCTTTTTTTTTACCCCCCCACACTCGGTAGTGCTTATTTTTTTCCCAGCACCCATGGTGTGTGTGTGCAGGTGTGAGACACTGTGAAAGACACAAGGTGCATGAATCTTTATTCAATTTCCACCACCAGGAAGATAGGAAAACACCCGGGTGGCCAGTGACAAGCAGTGCCCTTCAAAAAGGGCAATGCTGTGTGATTAAACAGTGAAGGGGAAGGGTAGGGACTAAATCAAAATAGAGTTGGAGGGGGAAATAATGTACTCCACTCCCTGCAGCACTCACCTCTCCCTGAACACTCTAGGGTGTTGGTCGACACCGCGTGCTCCTTCTCCAAGGACACCCGGGCTCTAACATAACCGCGGAAGAGGGGCAGGCAGTCGGCCCTAACGACCCCCTCCACGGCCCGCTGCCTGGACCTGTTGATGGCCAGTTTGGCCAGGCCCAGGAGCAGACCCATGAGGAGGTCTTCAGACCTGCCCTCTCTCCTCCGTACCGGGTGCCCGAAGATCAGGAGCGTGCGACTGAAGAGCAACCAAAAGCAGAGGAGGAGGTTTTTGAGAAATCTCCTATTTATTTTTTTTCTTTTTTCTTTTTTTTCCCCAGCTCCCATGGTGTGTGTGTGCAGGTGTGAGACACAGTGAGAGACACAAGGTATGCGAATCTTTATTCAATTTCCACCACCAGGAAAATAGGAAAACACCCGAGTGGCCAGTGACAAGCAGTGCCCTTCACATCAAAGGGCAATGCTGTGTGATCAAACAGTGAAGGGGAGGGCAGGGACTAAATCAAAATAGACTTGGAGGGGGAAATAATGTACTCCATTCCCTGCGTCGCCCACCTCTCCCTGAACAACTCCAGGGTGTTGGTGGACACCGCGTGCTCCTTCTCCAAGGACACCCAGGCTCTAACGTAACTGCGGAAGAGGGGCATGTAGTCGGCCCTAACGACCCCCTCCATGGCCCGCTGCCTGGACCTGTTGATGGCCAGTTTGGCCAGGCCCAGGAGCAGACCCATGAGGAGGTCTTCAGACCTGCCCTCTCTCCTCCGTACCGGGTGCCCGAAGATCAGGAGCGTGGGACTGAAGAGCAACCAAAAGCAGAGGAGGAGGTTTATGAGAAATCTCCTATTTATTTATTTATTTATTAAATTTAACCCCCACACTACCACCTAAGTGCGGTAGTGCTTATTTTTTCCCCAGCACCCATGGTGTGTGTGTGTGTAGGTGTGAGACACAGTGAAAGACACAACGTGCACGAATCTTTATTCAAATTCCACCACCAGGAAGATAGGAAAACATCCGGGTGGCCAGTGACAAACACTGTCCTCCACATCAAAGGGCAATGCTGTGTGATCAAACAGTGAAGGGGAGGGTAGGAACACTCCTGTTTCTTTTTTTTATTATGTTTTTTTTGGTTTTTTTTCCCTGTGGTGCCCACCTCTCCTTGAACAGCTACCAAACCTTTTTTTTTTAAATAATTTAACCCCCACACTACCACCTAAGTGCAGGAGTGCTTATTTTTTCCCCAGCACCCATGGTGTGTGTGTGCAGGTGTGAGACACCGTGAGAGACACAAGGTGCACGAATCTTAATTCAATTTCCACCACCAGGAAGATAGGAAAACACCCGGGTGGCCAGTGACAAACACGGCCCTTCACATCAAAGAGCAGTGCTGTGTGATCAAATCAGTGAAGGGGAGGGTAGGGACTAAATCAAAATAGAGTTGGAGGGAGAAATGATGCACTCCACTCCCTGCGGCACGCACCTCCCCCTGAACAACTCCAGGGTATTGGTGGTCACCGTGTGCTCCTTCTCCAAGGACACCCGGGCCCTAACGTAATTGCGGAAGAGGGGCAGGCAGTCGACCCTAACGACCCCCTCCACGGCCCGCTGCCTGGACTTGTTGATGGCCAGTTTGGCCAGGCCCAGGAGCACACCCATGAGGAGGTCTTCAGACCTGCCCTCTCTCCTCCGTACCGGGTGCCCGAAGATCAGGAGCGTGGGACTGAAGAGCAACCAAAAGCAGAGGAGGAGGTTTTTGAGAAATCTCCTATTTATTTATTTATTTATTTATTTATTTATTTATTCTTTTTTTTCTCTTTTTTTTCTTTTCTCTTTTTTTATCACCCAAATCTCCTGTTTTTTTCCCCTCCTTTATATTTTTCTTTACCCCCACACTACCACCTAAGTGCAGTAGTGCTTATTTTTTTCCCCAGCACCCATGGTGTGTGTGTGCAGGTGTGAGACATAGTGAAAGACACAAGGTGCATGAATCTTTATTCAATTTCCACCACCAGGAAGAAAAGAAACACCCGGTGGCCAGTGACAAACACTGCCCTTCACATCAAAGGGCAGTGCTGTGTGATCAAAACAGTGAAGGGGAGGGTAGGCACTAAATCAAAATAGAGTTGGAGGGAGAAATGATGCACTCCACTCCCTGCGGCGCCCACCTCTCCCTGAACAACTCCAGGGTGTTGGTGGACACCGTGTGCTCCTTCTCCAAGGACACCCGGGCCCTAACGTAACCGCGGAAGAGGGGCAGGCAGTCGGCCCTAACGACCCCCTCCACGGCCCGCTGCCTGGACCTGTTGATGGCCAGTTTGGCCAGGCCCAGGAGCAGACCCGCGAGGTGGTCTTCAGACCTGCCCTCTCTCCTCCGTACCGGGTGCCCGAAGATCAGGAGCGTGCGACTGAAGAGCAACCAAAAGCAGAGGAGGAGGTTTTTGAGAAATCTCCTATTTATATCTGTCAGCCTGGACTGCCTGATTCACTCAGGTTATCAACCCCAATCAAGAATCTCATAGTCAATGAGATCCACTTGGCCCTCGTTCCAATCATTTCAGTGCTCTAGAATATTCAGTTCACTGTCTTTGTCATCTTGAAGCCAATTTTCTGTATTGACTATTGCATGAAATATATTTATTTCTATGTCTGCTGACAATACATTTGTTTGTTTACAAACTTTATGTACATTGATAACAAATCTGAATGGAAGGAAAACCAGATACTGGTTATTTTGTGTGTGTAATCCCCCTGCTGGATTTTCCTTTCTGTGCACCCCAAGGTGATGCTTCATATCCAGACTGCAAAGATGGCAGAGGAAAGTTCCTTGAGTCCATACTGTAGTCAGACACTAGAGTGTAGTATTAATGGAGAGTTGCAGCATCAGTGTTGTAAAAGTGGTGTAGTAAAAGATTTCATGGCACTAAGTAGAAGATCTTTAAGAAGACCTCTGAGCAGTACCATGGCTCAGTGGTTAGCACTGCTGCTTCACAGTGCCAAGGAGCTGGGTTCAATTCCACCTTTGAATGACTGTCAATATGGACTTTTCATATTTTACCTGTGCCTGTTTGGGTTTCCTCCAGGTGCTCTGGTTTCCTCACACAGTCCAAAAATGTGTTGGTTAGGTGGATTAGCCATGGGCAATGTAGGGATGGGGTAGGTCCGGGTGCGATGCTCTTCAGAAGGTCAGTGTGAACTCGTTGGACCAAATGGCCTGCTTGCACTCTGTGGGGACTCTATGATCTGGGAAGTTCTCCCAGTATATCCTTTAAGTGAAGTGACTAAAAGACAAAGATGATCTGGTTATTGGTTAATTCTGTTTGTGGGATCTTGCTGTGCAAAATACTTGTTATATTTGCTACATTAAACACACAATATACTTCATAGAAAATTACGTGGTAATGAAAGGTGGCATATAAACATAAATCTTTGTTGTACATTTATATATACAAATTGATTGGGGTGGCACCGTGGCTCACTGGTTAGCACTGCTGCCTCATGGCACCAGGTCCTGGGTTTGATTCGTGCCTTGGGTGGCTGTCTGTGTGGAGTTTGCACATTCTCCCCATGTCTGCTTGGGTTTCCTCTGGGTGCTCTGGTTTCCTCCCACAATCTAAAGATGTGCAGATCAGGTGAATTGGCCATGTTAACTTCCCAAATCAGGGGTAAATATAGGGTTACTCTTTGGAGGGTCTGTGTGGACTGGTTGGGCTGAAGGGCCTGTTTCAATATTGTAGGGAATCTAAGTCTAAATCTTTGAAACACAAAATATGTAGGAATTACCATCATCAATAACAAAAAAGTTACCAAATTCAATCCTGTCATGACTTTTGGAAATTAAGATTTAAATGTGAACTCTAATATGGCCTGCATTTGTTTAAACAGAACAGACTGAAGTACCTGTGTTGGTGTCTTAAGTGTATTAATATGATCTTGATTTAAATCCAGACATCAAAAGGAATCATTCTGAACTGAGTTGAACCTGATCCGAGTTCTCACAGTTGGACAAAGATTTGCTTGATCTTTTACCAATTAGCGTTTTGATGGTTTGATCTAGGTTTTGGCTCCTGCACAGTAATCTGTCACCAGGGCAGTTTTTATGTCTGTTCATCAATACAAATTTAGGCCTTTGAACAAGTCCCTTCCTGATCCCCTGGTGAACAGGTGTGCTATGGAACAGCCAAAATCAGTTTTTATTTAATCTCATGTGCTTTCTACTGAAAAAAAAACCCCTAAAAACAAGTTTAATATGTATTTCATGCCATTGGATTGAACCATTTACTTATATGTCAGGCCAAGTTGCAGATTGGTAATTGAACTCATGGTACTATCTTTCTCTTCTCAAAGAGCTTTGGCTGAGAAAGATATGACGTTGAAATAAAAGATCATTGATGGAATTCACATTAATTTTTAAGAGGTTTAGCCATTTCCCTACAAATCAAACTAACAACAATGGTAAATAATGGAAATGTCTGAAGTACTTAGCAGTACAAGTTAAAGTGATGCAGTCCTCAAAGGATTATACAGGCTATTAGTTATAACTCTCTTTATCTTCACCTTATCAAAGGTTCATCCTGATTGCCAGTTTTTATGTATTGTAGCAACTCCTTAAAAGGAGAAACACAATTTCTTTGCGATGTTGCTTAAAGGAACATAGGAAGTATGAATTAACATGCCAAGCAAAGTTATTTTATGCTGTTTAAATCCAACTTTCTATATAAAAGACACCATCCAAAACAAATACATTAATAAACAGGCAAATATTCACAGAAATATCATAGAATGGGGTGGTTCAGCAAGGTTAGGGTTCATGAATGTTGACAGGGGATTCAACGGAGTGAGAACTTTGAATTGTATTCAACTCATATTACAGCAATCTTTATAAATGATACTCTCAACCTGAAATTAACTGAAAATGTTGATTAACAATCACTGAAAACGGCAAATAAATATATTCCACATAATGTTGTCTTTTTGGGAAATAGTTCAAGCACCATCTAGTATTTACATTGTTTTCACCTTCTTGTAACTTAACTATATTAATCCCGTTTGTATTAATCAATGTCTTGGCTTCGTATTCAGATTTGAATCAGAATGTCTTGTTTTGAATTGAACTTGAGAAATTTGGGTATTTAATGTATGACACTATAGCTACATTTTGCACTGAGAATGTGCAGTTCTGATGGAGGTACTATCAGGAAGTTATTTGGGTGGAACTGAGAAATAAGAAAGGGATGATCATCTTATTGGGACTGTATTATAGACCCCCTAATGGTCAGACGGAAATTGAGAAACAAACTTGTAAGGAGATCTCAGCTACATGTAAGAATAATAGGGTGGTTATGGTAGGGGATTTTAAATTTCCAAACAAAGACTGGGACTGCCATAGTGTTAAAGGTTTAGATGGAGAGGAATTTGTTAAATGTGTACAAGAAAAGTCTCTGATTCAGTATGTGGATGTATCTATTAGAGAAGGTGCAAAAGTTGATCTACTCTTGGGAAATAAGGCAGGGCAGGTGACTGAGGTGTCAGTGGGGGAGCAACTTTGGGGCCAGTGACTATAATTCCATTAGATTTAAAATAGTCATGATTTGGAGATGCCGGAGTTGGACTAGGGTGTACAAAGTTAAAAATCACACAACATCAGGTTATAGTCCAACAGGTTTAATCGGAAGCACACTAGCTTTCGGAGCGACGCTCCTTCATCAGGTGATAGTGGAGGGCTCAATCGTAGCACAGAATTTATAGCAAAAATTTACAGTGTGATAAAACTGAAATTATACATTTTTCAATGTATAATTTCAGTTTTATCACACTGTAAACTTTTGCTATAAATTCTGTGTTACGATTGAGCCCTCCACTATCACCTAATGAAGGAGCGTCGCTCCGAAAGCTAATGTGCTTCCGATTAAACCTGTTGGACTATAACCTGGTGTTGTGTGATTTTTAACTAGATTTAAAATAGTGATGGAAAAGGATAGACCAGATCCAAAAGTTGAAGTTCTAAATTGGAGAAAGGTCAATTTTGACGGTATTAGGCAAGAACTTTCAAAAGCTGGTTGGGGCAGATGTTCGCACGTAAAGGGACGGCTGGAAAATGGGAAGCCTTCAGAAATGAGATAACGAGAATCCAGAGAAAGTATATTCCTGTTAGGGTGAAAGGAAAGGCTGGTAGCTATAGGGAATGCTGGATGACTAAAGAAATTGAGGGTTTGGTTAAGAAAAAAAAGGAAGCATATGTAAGGTATAGACAGGATAGATCGAGTGAATCCTTAGAAGAGTATAAAGGAAGTAGGAGTATACTTAAGAGGGAAATCAGGTGGGCAAAAAGGGGACATGAAATAGCTTTGGCAAATAGAATTAAGGAGAATCCAAAGGGTTTTTACAAATACATTAAGGACAAAAGGGTAACTAGGAAGAGAATAGGGCCCCTTAAAGATCAGCAAGGCGGCCTTTGTGTGGAGCCACAGAAAATGGGGGACATCCTAAATGAGTATTTTGCATCAATATTTACTGTGGAAAGGACTTAGAAGATAAAGACTGTAGGGAAATAGATGGTGACACCTTGAAAAATGCCCATGTTACAGAAGAGGAGGTGCTGGATGTCTTGAAATGGGTAAAGGTGGATAAATCCCCAGGATCTGATCAGGTGTACCCTAGAACTCATGTGAAGCTAGGGAAGTGATTGCTAGGCCTCTTGCTGAGATATTTGTATCATCGATAGTCACAGGTGAGTTGTCAGCAGACTGGAGGTTGGCTAACGTGGTGCACTCTTTAAGAAGGGTATTAAGGACAAGCCAGGGAACTATAGACCAGTGAGCTTGACGTCAGTGGTGGGCAAGTTGTTGGAGGGAATCCTGAGGGACAGGATGTACATGTATTTGGAAAGGCAAGGACTGATTAGGGATAGTCAACATGGCTTTGTGTGTGGGAAATCATGTCTCACAAACTTGATTGAGTTTTTTGAAGAAGTAACAAAGAGGATTGATGAGGGCAGAGCGGTAGATGTAAGACCGCTCGACAAAGTTCCCCATGGGAGACTGGTTAGCAAGGTTAGATCTCACGGAATACAGGGAGAACTCACCATTTGGATACAGAATCGGCTCAAAGGTAGAAGACAGAGGGTGGTGATGGAGGGTTGTTTTTCAGACTGGAGGCCTGTGACCAGTGGAGTGCCACAAGGATTGGTGCCGGGTCCTCTACGTTTTGTCATTTATATAAATGATTTGGATGCGAGCATAAGAGATATAGTTAGTAAGTTTTCAGATGACACCAAAATTGGAGGTGTAGTGGACAGCGAAGAAGGTTATCTTAGATTACAACAGGATCTTGAAACGGGTAAAGGTGGATAAATCCCAAGGACTGAGGAGTGGCAGTTGAAGTTTAATTCAGATAAATGCGATGCACAGGTAAATTGGATAGTGAATCAGGTGTTTGGTATGCTTTCCTTTATTGGTCAGAGGATTGAGTACAGGATTTGGGAGGTCATGTTGCAGTTGTACAAGACACTGGTTAGGCCACTGTTGGAATATTGCATGCAATTCTGGTCTCCTTCCTATCAGAAAGATGTTGTGAAACTTGAAAGGGTTCAGAAAAGATTTACAAGGATGTTGCCAGGATTGGAGGATTTGAGCTATGGGGAGAGGCTGAACAGGCTGGGACTGTTTTCCCTGGAGCGTCAGAGGCTGAGGGGTGATTTTATAGAGGTTTACAAAATTATGAGGGGCATGGATAGGATAAATAGACAAAGTCTTTTCCCTGGGGTCGGGGAGTCCAGAACTAGAGGGCATTCGTTTAGGGTGAGAGGGAAAGATGTAAAAGGGACCTAAGGGACAACTTTTTCACACAGAGGGTGGTACGTGTATGGAATGAGCTGCCAGAGGATGTGGTGGAGGCTGTTACAATTGCAACTTTTAAAAGGCATTTGGATGGGTATATGAATAGGAAGGGTTTGGAGGGATATGGGCCGGGTGCTGGCAGGTGGAACTAGATGTTGGGATATCTGGTCGGCATGGACGGGTTGGACCAAACGGTCTGTTTCCATGCTGTATATCTCTATAACTGTATGACTAATTGGATAAATTAAAATGAGGTTGTGTCTAGGGCAGTTGCTTAGAAACTGCTGTGATGCACTGGGGATGATGTCATTAGAATTAGAATTAGAATTAGAAATAGGCTATCCTTTAATGTCACATATACAAGTACAGAAGTACTGGAATACAGTGGTTTACAATATTGCCCCAATATTTACAAAGGTTTACAATATTGCCCCATATGGCAGCATCTTGGGTACAAAGTACCTCGATACAGATCTTAGATACAAAATACAGAAATAAAGCGGAAAAGAAAGGAAAAATTTACATTATACATGACATCTATTGTGATTTGAGATGGAAATGCCAACTGCTCGCTTACTTAAATGGGAGATGGTGTTGGCGAGAAAAAGAACGAAAACCAACCAATGTTTTCTGTGTCCCAGTCAGTTAAGGAGGACAGTTTATAAATAATATCAATTGAAATATTGTATGCTATGTTATTTTAAAAAGTAGTCAATGTAAAATTGTCATAGGCTTGAACTGCCAAATGAGGAATCACTGTAACTATTGTACGAAGGAATAAGTGAGGACTGTAGTTGCTGGAGATCAGAGTCAAAAAGTGTGGCACTGGAAAAGCACAGCAGGTCAGGCAGCATCCGAGGAGCAGGAGGGTCAATGTTTCAGGATTCCTGATGAAGGGATTATGCCTGAAATGTCAATTCTCCTGCTCCTCGGATGCTGCCTGACCTGCTGTGTTTTTCCAGCACCACAGGTATTGTACAAAACCTGACAATGTAGTTGTTTAGTATGTGGGTAGTATATTTTATATGTATTTGAATTTTTTTATGGTCATTTGTTGAACACTTTTATTTGACATGAGTTTTAAGAGTCTCAATTCAAAAGTGTGATTTGGTTATATGAAAGGTATTGTATCAGTATAAAGCAGATATTTTGTATTCGTTTTCCCCTATTTTGCTGCCACTTTTCAATGATTTACAAAAGGTTTGCATCCAAATAAATTTTGTAAACAATTACAATTATTCTGTTAATTTTCACTCTATGTATTCAGACCCCCAAGTAATACAGCTGCCAGTCAGGTGAAATATAACATTCCTGGAGAGAACAGAAGAAGTAAGAGCAGCAGTACCTGCTCCACCATACAATAACATCATGATTGATCTGATTGTCACTTTCATTCCATTTTCTTGCTTGTCCTGCCCTGAACCTTTGCCTATTTTCCTTGCCACATTATAGTCCATTTGCAACCATGTCTGTACATGCTAATTCCTGAGGTCAAGAAAACATACTTCAGCACACAATCCTTGCAGTTTCAGAATTCAATAAACCATCAAGCTTTTATTCAACTGCAACAATAACCAGTAGAAGTTGACCAACAACCAACCTGAAAAATGTTGTATTGTTCCAATCCCTTGAAGTAGAAGCTGGGAGGGAATGTTGCCTGTGAGTCTGAAAGGTTTAGTAATGAGTGCCATAAGCATCAACCATATGGACTTGTTAGCAGAACAGATTGGTGCTTTCTAAACCTCTTCACTCTGTGACCTCATTTCAAGACTTGAAAATTGTTGCAACTCCTTAATGTGAACCGTTGAAACTTGGGCACAACTGTTTTAACTTGGCCAAAGGTCTACAGTAGCCATTAATGACCCAGGGTGAGTTTTATAACCTTAAGATCCCACTTGGAGTTCTGACCCCAACTTTGGGAAACTGTTTTAACTGGTTGCTAACCTGTAATAAAATATATATTGTTAACTGGGCCAAGCACTGGCAAATGATACGAGAGTAGGCTGGGATATCTGGGTGGCATGGAAGAGTTGGACTGAAGGGTCTGTTCTGTGCTGTACGTCTCTTTGACTCTATAAGTTTACATTAAGAAGTAGTTTTCCTCTACTATGTGAAACCAAACAAGCTGTGTAGATTCCTACATTTAAAGATGATGGTGGCAGTAAACTTTGTCATGAGCTGCAACTCCTATAGCATGGTGAGATGGCATAGCCATACACGTAGGAGAGATGTCCTTCTTGCTGATGAACACATTTTCAGTCATATGTTTTTCAGAAATGGTTTTAGCAGTTGAGCTCCAAAGTGGCATTGAATCATCATATTTGGCCCTCCCTAAAATTGCAATAAGCTTCTTCAAGATTGCTATGGATATGCCAATTCTATTCAGCTATCATAGAGCAGGATTTTGACATTGGAATTTAACTGACATTAACAGAAAATGACCTGGAGTTTGCAGCTGTATTAATAGCAAAACTATTAGTGTTTGCCATCATTACAATTATGGAACTGATAGCAACGTTTGACATTAGCATTTGCAGTTAAACATGGAAAATTCATAAGTTGCTATCAATGGATTCCTTGCCCCTTCACAGGGATGGCTGTGAATGCTTCACATGGAAACCTGGCGTAATTCACATGGTGTAAATGTTCACTTTTTATGCTTTATAGTCTCTATGTCTTGTAATTGTATTGCTACTTCCTCCCTCAATGCTGTACCAGAGCAAGTTGTGGCTTGAAAAGTGAAGGATTATTAATCCACACCAGAAGTCATTAAACTTTTGTAAATGGCTTTTACTGGTAAGTGCTATTGATTCTAAAATCTGGGATCATATTAAAGTTAAGAATTTCAGATCATGGGGACTTATTTGTAACATGGACACGTGAAGATGTTTGTAGTTCAGAAGCCAAGCATTTTAACCTCAGGAAATTGCTGGAGAAGTTTTGCAAAATAATATCCAAGGCACGATCAGCTTGAGCTCCTTCACTTCTGATCTTGCCGACAACACAATATCTGGAATGTTTGTTGAGGGTTACATCTTGTTTAATACAGCTTGTAACTCCTCAGAAACAGTCTGTGTTAGCATGCAGCAAGATCAGGACAACATTCAGACTTGGGCCATTAAGTGGCAATTAACATTCATTCCACAAAATAATAGGTAATACCACTTTCAACAGCAGAGAGTCTATCACCGTGATGACATTAAATGCACATTACTTTTACAGAATGTCCCATCACCATCCTGAGGTTGAAGTAAACCAGAACCTAACAGGACTATGCATATAAATAGCACCTGGAAAACAGGGCAGAAATTGAGAATTCTACATCGTGACATTTGCCTGCTGATATTCCAAAGCGTATCTAGCATCTACAAAATGTAAATCAGTACTGTAATGGAATGCTTTCCACTTCGTTGATAAAGAGAGCTTCAACCACACTTGAGAAGTTCAACTCCACAAAGCAGTTAACTTGTTTGAAATTCATCTCCCAGTTTAAATTTTACCTAACCCCCACAGGAATATTGCAGTGTCAGTAACATCCAAATAACTACCATCTGGAACAATTATCAACAAACTATAGTTCATGCACGTCTCTTTTTGCATCTCAGTTGCAGCTTCCAACTTTTATCAGCCACTTTGCATTTCATGAAACAATCCTAAAACTGAGTAAATGACAGCACAGAGAAATAGGAGACAATTTATGACTTCCACAGTGAAATGGTATTAAATAATTTTGGTAAATTTTATTGGTGCTAAACAAAAACAGCACCACGAGCTTAAAATAAATTGATTTGGGTCACATCTACACACAATAGGTACAATGTGTTCAAGGGTTGTTTCACAACTGACACGTTAGCTTTATCATAGCTGAACACAATTATTTTGTATGTTGTATTTTTATATGACTAGAATTTATGGGCTGGAAAATGACTTCATTCTTTAATTATGATCTTAACACAAATTTAACAATTTTGCTGATTACAAACATGAAAACAAAAAGCATTTATTTTTCGTCAATTTTGAAAAAAATAAGTAGGTAATTGATGTTTTGTTGCTGTGCTGTCTTGAAAAGTTTGCATTTTAGGCAAAGTCCTAAAAAGAGGGACAAGGGAAGCTGAAACATAGGAACACCATTACTTGAAAGTTACAAATTGCCCTGACTTGAAATTATGTTGCTGCTCATTCATGGTCACCAGATCAAAACTCTGGAACACCCTCCCCAATAGTGGGCATAACCATACCCATGATTTTATGTGGTATGGTGACAAAACATCTGAAAACAAACCTTCCAGCTCAACGAGCACACCTACATCCAGACCTCAACCTGAGCTACAAATCTTCTCGAAACTTGCTAATACCCATCCTACACAGACAGCGATGAAAGCTCATCATTACCTTTTTGAGGGTAATTCGGGTGGACTGTCCTTGCATACCCCACAAATGATTAAAATATAAGTCTCTTCCAAAGAACTCTATAGAAAATTTATTTGAATCCCTTTCAAAATTTGAAAATAACTTAGGAACATGTACTAAGTTAATGTGAAGCTTATTTAATCTGTACAACTTATCCATACACTATTACAAGGATATTTACATTGAATAAATTTTACAGAAAAACAAATTTTCGACAGCAAAGATTGGTGTCCAGTGCCAATTGTTTTCTGTTGAATATATTTACAGAAGCTTTACATTTGTATTCACCAATATTTTGTCAACGCTTGCAATTAAAATAGTTCCATGACTGATAAAAGCAAGCTTTATTCAACAATGTATCCTCAATCTTCATAAGAAGCAAAAAATGACTAAGACTTTGACAAAATCATCTTAGACATCATACCAAATTCCTTTTGAATAACGAATAGATAACAAAAGTCAAACAATCTTGATTGCTTGATAATCCAAAACAAGTCACAAAAAACACTCTGCATGGAGACATAATCTAGGATGACATTCTCAACATTTGCAGTCATCAGAAAAGCATATTCCAGTAAATGATATGACATACAGACACTCTGTTAGAGATCACGAGTGATGTTCATTGCATTAAATATTTTGTAACACCAGTAAAAGGTTGAATTTGTACATCAGTCCAGGATAAAATCATAATCTCTACACAGCATACAAGCGTAAGCAATTTGAATCTTTTCAGACAGCAGTTCCTCTCTCCAAATTCTGCTTGATCTCTGCAGTGTATTTTCCATAGAATCGTTCTGCCTTCTTATTAAAATTGGCATTCCTCTCATTAATATAGTCAATGTCAGCATCATCATTGTAACGACGACGTCTGCTGTATTTGGCACGCTTCTCAATTCTGGGAAGAAAAATGAGGTACATTTTATACTACTGCAAATAACAACACAAAGCAGAATGATATACCAAAAAACTGTCCAGGAGAAACTTCTGTCATCTGTGCTGATTTGAAAGGTCTCATTGATGCCAACACTACTGACAGTATTCTTGGTAGAAAGATGTGTATTTACAGACAATACTATTTCATGACTACTCAACACATTCGACATACATAGGAACTGCAGCTCTTAGTATCTCAATGGAATGCAGTTTCTCCAATGGCTCCCAAAGGAGACATTGTAAGTGAGGTACTGACACTCGGAAATACTTTGTGCAACCTGTCTGACTGCCTTGTATTCTGACAGTCTGGTTAGCTCCTGAAGCGTTTTCATTCAATGGCTGTAATTAGAATTTTACAGGGAAATTTCATTGGAATGGGGGTGGGGAGTACTTTCAGAAAAGTACTCCTATCACGACTGTAAAAGAACAAGCTTATTTGTTCCAGTTCAGCAACAGCCTCATGGAGACTCACTGTGTTGGGTTTCCTGGCCGGAAAAGACATGCTTGAATAATGTATTCAAGGGATTTGTTTCCCGACAGCTGTCATTGAGACGAGAGGAGGAATTAGCTCCTTCTAGAGCTCTGGATGCCAGCCTTGGCACCGGGAAACAACTTTAATATTCAGAACCAGCCAACATCCCCATAGGGTCTGTCCAGTAATTTGATGCACATTCCTCACCAATCCACAGATCAGAGCAACATGGAAACTGGGAGTCTTCCAGCTAAACACAGACACATCAGGTAGGATAAGTAATTTAAAAAAAAGTCACCAATCCCTGGCAGCATCTTAGAGAACAGTGCAAACTATTATAGGCCACACCTAGATTATCTATAATCATTGTCTCGTCACACCTATTGAAATTTACAGTTAGGTACAAGTTGGTTAAAACACAAGATAGTTCAACACATTCATCAGCACCTTATAAGTTCCTAACACAGCATTATCACAACTAAACCATAACTATTAGTTTATATCAGTTATGTATGCTACTATTCTGTCTTTCCAGTTCTGCAAAATTAATTCCTTCTGTATTAGTTACATTTTACAAACACAGATTAGGCACTAAAGTTATAAAAACACTCACTGCTTTTCAACATCTGCCACCAGCCTGTCCACACCTGCTTTGGATGGAACATGAGTTCCATGTATTAGACTGTTTGCAGTTGCGTAGAACTCCTCCCCACTGTTGGAAAGAAATACAAAAGCAATCCCCTTAATACAATGAGAAATGTGATTTAACATCAATAATAATTTTAAAAAAGCAACTAATGATATCAGTTCTTCCACTGTTTGAAAACCAAGTGAAATGTGAACTGTTCATGAGAAAGGAAAAGTACTTCCTAAATAGAAAGGTTTTGCAATTATCACATTAATTCAAGCCTAGCAGAAACCCACAAAACAACTGCATTCAAATTAGTACCTTTACTGCACAACACCACTTCTTTAATATCAGTATTTCTAGTTATCCAAACCCACGACCACTTCTTTCCAGTAGGGCAGCAGATGCACAGAAATGCCACCATCTGCAAGTTCCCTTCCAAACCACTCATTATTGTGACTTAGAAATATGTTATCATTCCTTCTCTGTCTCTGGGTCAAGATTGAGGAATTCCCTCCCTAAGGCATTGAGGGTGTACTTACAGCACACTGACTACAACTGATCAAGAAGGCAGCTCACCACCACCTTCTCAAGAGCAACTAGGGGCAAGCAATAAATGTTGGTCAGCCAGTGACACCCACATCCCATCGGTAAAATTTAAGAACATCCAAGTCACTGTGTCAATGGAAGCAAGTTATAGCTTTCTTAGTCACTAAAGAACTGAAGGTCTCAGGCAAACAATAACGATTTTGAATGTAACCTGCGGAGAGTTCTTTAAAGTCTAGTATAGATGCAGATTTATCGACTTTGTGCACAGCATTTGGTCAACAACAAATATTAGTAAGTTCATGAGAACTACTTTGAAATTGAAAGTTTGTAACGTAAATGAGGATATAAGATGGAGTTGAGCCAGGGGTAGGGTAACAGGTAGCTAAGTGGGTCATGATAAAATATGCCAGGTGGGTGACAGGGCAGAGTGTATCAGATGTTGTTGGGGGGCAGCATTTGGACGGGGGTGATGTTGGTGGGGAAATATGTGGGCTGCGGCATCAGCTTCCTGTGGGTTTGTTGGTTTTCTGGCAGGTAGTTGAGGGGGATGTCAGAGTGATGAGGGATTAATTTTATAATTAACTAGGAGTTAGAGCAGGGTTTAATCCTGGTAATTTATCAACGCAACTAAATTAGAATCATGTGGAGTCACACGGGACCATGTTGGTACATTCCAAATGCCAGGTAATTGCCCATTAGATGTTATAACTTCTTGGACAAGAGAAATTTGACATTCCACAAAATATAAAAATTAGCTTTTCATGATCATTGAGGGTATTTATCTATAAATAAGTTAGTACACTTTTAAACTCCAGTTACAACAAATTCAATAAGGTATATCTTGTTTAAGTGTTATAATGATAAGTCTTATCTTTATGGTTAGTGGTTCTATATCACATTTGCCTTTATTTTCTTCTTTTCTTCCCTGGTCAGTGAACAAATTTAAAAAGTGACTCACGCATCATCCTTCTGCTGGTCATATGCCTCCAAGTCTGGTTTAATCTGCTTCACTAATCTCTGATATTGGCGGAACTGAGCAGCTGCAAAGTCTGGAATAAAAATATAAACATTGTCTAACCAGCACCTAGATCATAAATGAACCAAGTTTGTGATAATGTAATTAAACAAAACATTACAAAATCTCACACTTCTTTGTTTACAAATGAAAAAGGCTCAGCCTGGTAAACCTCAGAGTGTTCCTGAAATGTAAGACTGAAATAAAATTGTCACCCCAGAATTCTTTGTTTTACAATAAAAGGAAGTACAGCACAACTGTGATGGATTCAACAATCATTTATACAATCAGGAGACTCATACAGTACAGAAGCAGATACTTTGGTCCAACCAGTCCATGCCCAACATAATCTCAAACTAAACTAGTCCCACCAATCTGCTTCTGGTGCATATCCCTCCAAACCTTTCCTATTTATGTACTTATCCAAATGTCTTGTAACTGTGTAATTGTAACAGTGTAATTACATCTGTGCCTGCATGTACTGCTTCCTCATGAAGTTCATTCCACTGCGAACTGGTTTCAGTGCAAAAAATCTGTCCCTCATGTCTTTTTTAAATCTCTCTCTTCTCACCTTAAAAATATGCCCTCAGTCTTGAAATCCCCCATCCTAGGGAAAAGAGACCCACCATTAACTCTATCCATACTCATGATTTTATAAACCTCTATAAAGGTCACCTCTCAACCTCCTATACTCCACTGAAAAAAGTCCCAGCCTACCCAGCCTTTCTTTGCAACTTTAAACCCTCATATCCGGCAACATGCTGGCAAATCTCTTCTTAACCCTCCCTCGCATAATAATATCATTCTTCTAACAGGGAGACCAGAACTGGTCACAGTACTCCAGAAGAGGCCTCACCAATGTCTTGTACAACCTCAACATGCTCTCAAGAGTTTGAAAATACAAGTTATATTTAAGGCCGCATCAGAGTATTTGGTAATGAATCACATGCCTTTAAGTGATATTCCTGAATATCTCTACAATAAGTTGCTTGCTAGGCCATTTCAGATGGCATGTTATAGAGTTAAAAGTTTGGTTAGACAGGGATCCTGTGACTATACCTTTAAGAGTCTTAGAAATGTACAGCATGGAAACAGACCCTTTGGTCCAACTCGTACATGCTGATCAGATATCCCAAACTAATCTAGTACCATTTACCCGCACTTGGCCCATATCCCTCTAAACCCTTCCTATTCATATACCCATTCAAATGCATTTTAAATATTGCAATTGTACTCACCTCCACCACTTCCCCTGGCAGCTCAGTCCATACACGTACCACCCTCTGCGTGAAAATGTTGGCCCTTAGGTCCCTTTTATATCTTTCCCCTCTCACCCTAATTCTATGCTCTCTAGTTCTGGACTCCCCGACCCCAGGGAAAAGACCTTATCTATTTACCCTATCCATGCTCTTCATGATTTTGTAAACCTCTATAAGGGCTCTGACACTCCAAGGAAAACAGCCCCAGCCTATTCAGCCTCTCCCTGTATTGCAAATCCTCCAACCCTGGCACTCCACTGGTCACAGGCCTCCAGTCTGAAAAACAACATTCCACCACCACCCTCTGTCTTCTAACTTTGAGCCAGTTCTGTATTCTGAATAGTTCTCCCTGTATTCCATGAGATCTAACCTGGCTAACCAGTCTCCCATGGGGAACCTTCTCGAAAGCCTTACTGAAGTCCATACAGATCACATTATTCTCTCTCAAAACAAAACTCTAATCCACTAATTACTCAAAATCTTTTCTGAACCCTTTCAAGTTTCACAACATCCTTCCGATAGGAAGGAGACCAGAATTGCATGCAATATTCAAAAAGTGGCCTAACCAACATCCTGTACAGCCGCAACATGACCTCCCAACTCCTGTACTCAATACTCTGACCAATAAACGAAAGCATACTAAATGTCGCCGTCACTATCCTATCTACCTGCGACTCCACTTTCAAGGAGCTATGAACCTGCACTCCAAGGTCTCTTTGTTCAGCAACACTCCCTAGGACCTTACCATTAAGTGTATAAATCCTGCTAAGGTTTGTTTTCCCAAAATGCAGCATTTATCTGAATTAAACTCCAACTGCCACTCCTTAGCCTATTAGCTCATCTGATCAAGGCCCTGTTGTAATCGGAGGTAACCTTCTTCGCTATCCACTACACCTCTAATTTTGGTGTCATCTACAAACTTACTAATTATAACTCCTATGTTCATATACAAATCACTTATATAAATGACGAAAAGTAGTGGACTCAGCTCTGATCCTTGTGGCACTCCACTGGTCACAGGCCTCCAGTCTGAAAAACAACCCTCCATCACCATCCTCTGCCTTCTACCTTTGAGCCAGTTCTGTATTCTGAATAGCTTTCCCTGTATTAAATGAGATTTAACCTTGCTAACCAGTCTCCCATGGGGAATCTTGTCGAACGCCTTACTGAAATCCATACAGATCACATTATTCCCTCTCCAAACAAAACTCTCATCCACTAATTACTTATAATATCCAGTTCTCACCCAATTATCCATTCATTAACATGCCACCATGTTCCCTCATTTCATTTGGTTATATTTTGGTTAGTGCTGTATTTTGTTTTATAATTCATCTGTGAAGCACATTTTATTAAAGGTGCTACGTAAATACAAATTGTTGCTGTTGAGTTTACCGTGCAGATCTTTATCCAGATCATAGCAGCTGTTTATGAAGTAGTAAAGGCAGAAGACTAAGAACAGGTTTGTTGCCTGTGCTTTTAGCTACTGAATGATGCTTGCAGAAATTTCAGTAACAATGAGTCTAATACAGATATCAAATCAGGTGTTTTATAGAAACAGTTCTTTCCATTCTTACACTGAATTCCAGCAGAAAAGTTACTAATTAGGATGTTTGAAGATTTTCTCTAAAAGTGGTTGAACCATACAAACCCAAGTTAATAATTTGCGCTGGGTTAGCTGATCTCAATCAGTGTAGCAATACCCCTGTTACCATTAGCTTCAACATCTCAAAGGAAATAGCAATAGAGGGAGAATAAAGCAAGGTAGAGTTTCTCTTTCAGATTCAAGTCCAGTGGCTCCTACAGTCTATTCTGACATAACGCAATAGCTCTGTTCCCGTGAGATCCCGCATTATATGAAAATTGTGTATTAGCAGTACCATTTAAAGCTATGGAGCCGGAATCACACTGTAGCCAATACAGATAAG
Organism: Chiloscyllium plagiosum; assembly: GCF_037043375.1. NCBI lineage: Eukaryota > Metazoa > Chordata > Chondrichthyes > Orectolobiformes > Hemiscylliidae > Chiloscyllium > Chiloscyllium plagiosum. The sequence continues at coordinate 26,250,360 of NW_028270168.1, forward strand.
GAAAGTTCACCTTCTGCAAATAATGGTCTAAATTCTTCAACTGCGAAATGTGCATAATAGCAGATCCGACTTTATTTGATGCAGGCACATGGGTGCACTGGGGGACAGATAGGTTCTGAAAATACTCATTGTTAAAGTTCACACATGAATAATAACCACTAAGTGAGAATAGCCACAAAGCCACACACCAGCAAAGTGAGAAGGCCTTTAAGAGACAAAAAGTGGCAGAATTTTTTTTAAAAAACTTCCTGCACTCTAAAGTGAATTGAATTATTTTTAAAACAGTAATACACTGTCGGAATCACTAATTTATTCTGGGCTGTACCAATGTTTTTCCAGTCTGATCCTTTGGAGCATGCTGTCTAGAAAAAGTGGGCAAGGACATGCTGCTATAGTACCAGGTGGTCATCAAACAACTCCTTGAAAACCATAGTATGTTAAGTTTGATAAAAATCAAAATATTTTTGCAGAGTTATTAATGGACAAATGACACTATTTCAAGCAGTGAATAGTTACTGAAGCCAAGTACCTGAAAAACCTGGATCGGAATTTTTCTTTTTTTTCTTTCTTTCCCATCGCTCTGCATCATCAGCACTTATTTCCAATAGTTTAACTCGTTCATAATTTTCTCCCTTTTCCAGACACTCCTATAAGGTTAAGCAGGAAATAGAGATGGAAATCACTGCTCTAGAATCATTATACATAACTGTTTCATGCTGAGGCACTTTTCAGTTTGTCAAAGACCAAACAAATATGCTCCAATAACTTAAAGGCAAGAAACATTTAGTTTTACGCAAGAGTTAAAAATGTATTTACTGCTCTTTGTTGTGAAAATAATATCAGGCTAAATGACGTCCCTCTGTGGGAATCAATTTTAAGATTTAATTTTATACACTTGCTGAGAAAGATTGCATCGGACAGATTGCATGGTGGCATCCCTAGACCTATTTTCACTGTGGCGTTTCTCCAGTTACATGCAACAATAGTACTCATTCTACTATAAACATCCGGATTGCTGATACTGTAAAACAGACCTTTAGCAGATTAAATACCCAACTGCACTTCATAGTTTGATTACTTCCAAGATTCCCATTTCAGTTTACTTCATAATGAGATATTTAGAGATGTATTTGAGTGAGCTGATTAAACACAAATAGCAATAACAATACAATTCCTGCCCCACAAACATACAATTTATATTTTTATGTAATTTCTGTATTAGAAGTAAGAGAATTGCATTTAGAGTCCCATATTATACTTCCGGAGGAATGGGTCCAAACTTTCACACAAAATGGATTTCTTTGTATTTGTGATTGCTATATTGGCAAATGTGAAAGCCATATTGACAAAAAGCTCTGCTTTTCTTGGGCAATGTCATTTACTTGCCATTTAAGTAGCTAACAACCCAAAATATTGATATACTTTATAATCTCATACTTTCAAGGAATGCTTAAGGTTAGCATAAATGCTGGTTTAGTGACTGGTAAACTGAAGATGGTACAAATTTCATAATTCTGAGTTAAAAATTCAAACAATATTTTTCCAAATGGTGAGATGCTTTGTATCACAAGATCAAAGGGAACTTTGTTTTGAAAATTAAAAAAACTTTAGTCCTTAGCCTCCAATTTGTGAATTGCTACAAAGGACTTAGAGTCATAGAGATGTAAAGTACGGAACAGACCCTTTAGTCCAACTTGTCCACGCCAATCAGATATCCCAACCTAATCTAGTACCATTTGTCAGCACTTGGCCCATATCCCTCTAAACTCTTCCTATTCATAAACCCATCCAGATGCCTTTTAAATACTGTAATTGTACCAGCCTCCACCACTTACTCTGACAGCTCATTCCATGCCTGCACCACCCTCTGCGTGTAAAGGTTGTCCCTTAGGTCCCTTCTATATCTTTCCCTCTCACCCTGAACCTAAGCCTGCTAGTTCTGGACTCCACACGCCAGAGAAAAGACCTTGTCTATTTATCCTATCCATGCTCCTCATGATTTTATAAACCTCTATGAGGTCACCCCTCAGCCTCCGACACTCCAGGGAAAACAGCCCCAGCCTATTTAGCCTCTCCCTATAGCTCAAATCCTCCAACCCTGGCAACGTTCTTGTAAATCGTTTCTGAACTCTTTCAAGTTTCACAACAACCTTCCGACAGGAAGGAGTCCAGAATTGCACGCAATATTCCAAACGTGGCCTAACAATGTCCTATACAGCCGCAACATGACCTCCCAACTCCTATACTCAATACTCTGACCAATAAAGGAAAGCATACCAAACACCTCCATCACTATCCTATCTACCTGCAACTCTACTTTCAAGGAATTATGAACCTGCACTCTGAGATCTCTGTTCTGCAACACAGAACTTGACAGTTCAGATACTCAATGAGAGATAAAAATATTGTGGACACCTTTTTTTTCTCTTCCACTTTCAGCTCCCATTCCAATCGTGCTTTTTTAGACTCCCAGTTAGCTGGTAATTTCAGGATTCTGTCCTCCTCTGCCACTGCCTGATGATTCAATTTCCGAGATTCATTCTGGGAATAAAGGAACAAAGACTTTTGCAGCAAGAATTTTTAAAGAACCTGTGCACTGTCATAACACGATAATTTTCCAAATTCATACTTAAAAGGAGGTAGCAGTCACAACAATATTAAACTACTTGCAATTTGATCACAGCAGGTAGTTACCAGAAGGACAACAGAAAAGCTTTGGGAATATCTTCAAATAATCACTGAAGAGGTCAAACAGCTCCATTTACAATGGGAGCCCCCGATTTGTGACCAACTAGAGTGAAGAATATTCATGTTGAAATCCAGTGAACTGATTTAGAGACTTTATCAGGAACCTACAAAGCCAAAGGCAAGACATCAGAGAACACACAAACCTCCCAGTCCCAAATCATCTACCGAGACTCCAAGCATCAACTGCATCACATACAGTAGAGTCTGCAGATTAAACAGAAGACCATAAGATGGTAGAGCTGAGGTAGGTCTTTCAAGCCATTAAATCAGCTCCGCCACTGAATGAGATCACAACTCTCAACTTCTCTTGCCTGGCTTTTCTCCATAACATACGATTCCCTTACTAATTGAAAATCTGCCTATTTCAGCCTTGAATATAAATTAATGACCCAGCTGCAACAATTGTGATAATAATATTTCATAGATTCATAACCCACAGAGGGAAAAAAAAAGTCTTCCTCATTTCTTCTTGAATGGGCTATTCCTTATACTGAGATTATGACCTCTGGTACTAGACTCAGAGCAAAAACCTTTCTATATTGATCTTGCAAGCCCCCTAACAATTTTATATTTTTCAAAAAATTCTCCTCTCAATCTCCTAAACTCCAATGAGTGCAAGTCCAACTTACCCAAACTTTCCTCCTAAGAAAATCCCTCCACACCCTACGTAATGAACTTTCCCTGGACTGCCTCCAAAGCCAGTATCTTTTCCTTATATAAGGGGACCAAAACTGCTCACAGTTTTCAGGTGCAATCGGACTAGTCCTCTGTAAAGTTTTAGGAAGATCCTACTACTTTATACCCCCTTCCTTTTGAAATAAAGGCCAACAGTCCATTGGCATTCTTTATTACCTGCTAAATTTCAATCCCTCCTTGCTGCAGGTTTCTGTAGTCTTTCGCCATTTAAACAAATTCAGCTCTTCCATTCTTCCTGATAAAGTGCATAATCTTACATTTTCCCACATTATATTCCATCCACCATGTTTTTGCCCACTCACATAGTCTACGGGGCAAACAGGCAGTTTATCACCCTCATGACTTACCTTCCCACCTATTTTTGGGTCCTCTGCAAATTTGGTGACTGCACATTCACTTTCCACCAAGTCATAAATATATATTGTAAATAATTGTGACCCCAGCAACAATCAGTATGGCAGTCCAGTAGTTACAGGTATCCATCCTGAAAATGTCATGTTTATCCCAATTCACTGCCTTCTATTAGGCAGCCAATCCTCTAAAAATATTAATGCTAATAAACATTTTTAATCACAGTTCAGAGGTCAGATGTTAGGACATTATTGCTGTGTCACAGGAGCCTTTACCCATGTTAATGTACTACCTGCAATGTGTGGGTTCTTAGCTTGTTAAGTGGGCTTATGGGTGGTACTGTATTGAACGCCCTTTGGAAATGCCAACATATTAATGCATGGTTTTCCTTTATCCATTCTCTTTGTTAACTCTTCAAAGAATTGCAACAACATTGTCTGGCATGATTGTCCCTTTCTAAACCAAGTTGATTCTGCTTACTTATACTGTGCATTTCGAAATGCCCTGATATAACACTCTTCATAATAGGGTCCAACAGTTTCCCAATGACAGATGTTAAGCTAACTGACCTATAAATACCTAGTGTTTGTGCTTCTCCCTTTCTGAATAAAGATGTTACACTGGCAGTCTTGCAAGCCTCTATGACTACCAACACATCCACTACCTCTGTAGATACTTATGCTAAAACCCAAGGATGCAAATCCATCAGCTTCAGGGGGCAAAGGTTTTAGGTTTGTGATCATCTTACCAATAGGATCCCAAAATGTTTGAGTTACTAGCAACAGCCTTCCCAATTTCAAAACAAACTACTGCACAGCAGATTGGGGAATATCTTCTGCTAACAACCACGTGATCTACATTACCTATGCTGAACATAAATCAGCAACAATGCACAAACAATATGACAATGATCAATTAAGAAGTACCATATACTTTAACGAGTTAACATGACAAGAAGACGGTCCCAATATAACTTACCTCTCAGTAATCAAAGGAATTTTATATACAATTAAATTCATACATATTTCTCTTATTAGCTGATTTGCATTGATTTAATACATTTAGTAGCTACTGGTTGCTTTTTCCATTAAAAACCAGCTCAGTCATTGAGGTATACAAGATACTACATAATGTAGTCAGTGATTTCTCACCCGCTTAAGATGCAGATCTCTGAATCTCTTCAGTCTTTCCTCCCGTTTCTCTGCTGCTGAAATTGTAGGCTCTCCACTGCTACAAGGAATGTCCTGGACCTGCAGATATTAAAAAAAAACAAAATTCAGGCAGAAATTCAAACTTATTTCTAAAATAAGATAGCTTCCAAATGTAGTTTGATGCAGAGAAAACCTTGGATAAGAAAGTAAACTCATTGTGTTCACTGAAAGTCAGTGGTTATAGAACACAGGTAGTGCCCGGGGTAAGAAAGGCCAGGATTCTACAGGCCAGTACAAAGAACAGAAGTTCACAGAAAAAGTCAGAAAAGGACAATTGTATGTACTTAACGGGGTCTGTCATACCTCTGTGAATCCACAGAGTTACAAAAAATAAAGGAAGTAGTATGTCATGCAGATCATTGACCCTGCAGAATAAGATTCAGGCAAATCTTTGGTGTCAACTCCAATTTCCTGCCAGTATCCAGTTTTAATTACTCCCTTAAGAAACCAAAAAGCTACACGTCAGGCTTGAATATACTTAATGTAAACAACTACAGCAGTCACAGGTACAAAATTCCAAGAACTCAGAATTCTCTACACGAAGTAGTCATTCTTCATCTCAGTCTAGGTGGCTGACCCTTTAACCTGAGATTACATAGCTGGCACTCAAACCTGCATTGTCTGAGGTACTATACAAATGGAATTTGTTGACACACATCAGTGGAGAACCATTAAAGTCAGTAAAGCTCATATCATTATTAAGCATTCAAGCCTAATGCCCATATTTGAGACCTGTAGAATGCAGCTTATCAATCAAAGGTATTGTAAAGGAAAAAAAATCAGCAATGCAGTCAAACAGGCTTTATTGTGTATTCAATATCAGCCTGGATATTTTAATTAATAGTATAATGATTGGAGTTTCTTTTCTTTTCCTGACACATTCTGGTAATTAGTATTCTTTCACCACGGGGCAGCACAACGGCTAGCACTTCTACCTCAAAGCGCCAGGGTCCCAGGTTCAATTCCAGCCTCGGGTGATTATCTGTGTGGAGTTTGCACATTCTCCCCGAGTCTGTGTGGGTTTCCTCCAAGCGCTCTGGTTCCTCCCACAATCCAAAGATGTGCAGGTCAGGTGAATTGGCCATGCTAAATGGCCCGTAGTGATAGGTGCATTCGTCAGAGGGAAATGGGTCTGGGTGGGTTACTCTTCAGAGGGTCGGGTGGACTTGTTGGGCTGATGGGCCTGTTTCTACACTGTAGGAAATCTAATCTAAACAACAAGCCTATTTTTGTAAATATTAGTGTATTTATTAGGCCATGAGGATCACCGCCGCTATCGGACACGCCATTGTTCTAAACTCAGAAAGAACTGCGGATGGGAGGGGCGGATCTGAAACAAGGTAAAAACAATGACTGCAGATGTTGGAAACCAGACTCTGGAGTTAGTGGTGCTGGAAGAGCACAGCAGTTTAGGCAGCATCCGAGGAGCAGTAAAATCGACGTTTCGGGCAAAAGCCCTTCATCAGGGATACAGGGATCTGAAACAAACACAGAGGACGCTGGAGAAACTCAGCAGGTCTGGCAGAAGCCGTGGAGAGAAAAGCCGAGTTAATGCTTCAGCTCCGGTTACTCCTCATCAGAACTCAACATCACTACTCCATTAGCGTCTCCTCCTCCTCCTTCCACACACTCCAGAGCCGACTCCAGGCAGTACTCGGCAGGGACCGCACCTCCCCCTCACCTCGCTATCCGCCGCCATCTTCCTTTCGCTGCCGCCCTGTGCGGAAATGACGCGATAATCGAGCGCCGCGGCCACGTCACCATGAGACGGTCGGTTGCCATGGTAGCGCGTGGCCTTCGAGGTGGTCCGGCGGCGGAGGAGAGGGGAAGAGGGACTAATGTCCCGGCGAGGAGGAGGGTGCAGCACCGGGCCAGCGGGGAGCTGCCGAGTCCCCCTACCCCCGGGGTGGGAGAGATGGACCGCCCCCACCCCCACCCGATCAGCGTGAGGAGAGCAACAGCCCTTCACCATCTGCACAGCTCGATCCGCATTGACTGGAGTGACCCTGGACAACAACAACAACAACAACAATATACACATATAATACAGGTACCGAAACTGCCCGCAATCTGACATTCCAATTAAAAACAAAACACGGCTGGAAATGCTCACCAAGCGTGCCTGCACCTCTGGAGTTCTGACTGAAGGCCAGCCTTAACCTCTGCCTCCCTCCGTGCTGACTACCACATCTTATCTTTATATTTATTCCTCATAGTCACCGCTTCACCCTGAACCGTTCTGTTCTCTCAAATCCAGCTTCCAAATCATGTCCGCTCTCAAAGGTTGACAATGGAAAAAGAAACTGCACTGAGGATATGTCCATAAAATAAAATGCTTATAGTTGGACATGTTAAAGTTAGTTGTGAGCAAGATTCTACTCCAAAACTCGTTTGAAGCAATGATGATCTGAGAAATAACTAACAGGATTTGCTTTTCCTTTTTGGGGACTGTGGTGTCTATTATGGAACTGACTTTCAAACCAAAATTATTGTTGACAGCACAGAGACATTTTAAGTATGAAAATGAAGTAGTTGTACAGGCTTGTTTTGTCAACTTAAATTGTGTTCCCCATTAATGCAATCAAAGGTTAAATTATTTTAGATAGAGTCATACAACAAGGAAACAGACCCTTCGTTTTAACTTGTCCGTGGTTTCCCAAACTACGGCACGGTGGCACAGTGGTTAGCACTGCTGCCTCACAGCGCCAGAGACCTGGGTTCAATTCCCACCTCAGGCGACTGACTGTGTGGAGTTTGCACGTTCTCCCTGTGTCTGCGTGGGTTTCCTTCGGGTGCTCCGGTTTCCTCCCACTGTCCAAAGATGTGCAGGTTAGGTGAATTGGCCATGCTAAATTGCCCGTAGTGTTAGGTAAGGGGTAAATGTAGGGGTATGGGTGGGTTGCGCTTCGGCGGGTCGGTGTGGACTTGTTGAGCCGAAGGGCCTGTTTCCACACTGTAATGTAATCTAATCTAATCTAATCTAAACTGGTCCAAATTGCCTGTGTTTGACACACATTCCTCCAAACCTCTCCTATTCATGCACTTGTCCAAATATCTTAAATGTTGTAACTGTACCTGCATCTACCACTTCCTCTGGCAGTTCATTCCATATACAAACCATCCTCTGTGTGAAAGTTGTCCCTCAGGTCCCTTTTAAAATTTTCTCCTCTCACCTTAAAATTATGCACTCTAGTTTTGAACTCTCCAATCCTATTCACTTTATCTATCCCTGTCATGATTTTACAAAGCTCTACAAAGTCACACCTTAATCTCCCAATCTCAGTGAAAAATGTTGCAGCCTATTCACCCTGTCCATAACTCGAATTGAATTGAATTGAATTTATTGTCACGTGCACAGTGAAATCTTTGTCTTGCGAGCAATACAGGCAGGTCACAGAGTTAAGTAGCATAGATTAGTAAATAATAGGTAATCAGCAGCAAAAACAAAAGCACAGGTACAGGCGAATGTTAAGAGTTTGTGATTCCATTCAGTATCTAACAACAGTAGGGTAGAAACTGTTTCAAAACTGGTTGGTGCGTGTGTTCAGGCTTCTGTACCTTCTCCCCGATGTAGAAGTTGTAGAAAAACATTGCTGGAGTGGGATGGATCTTTGAGAATGCTGGCGGCCTTTCCTTGACAGCGGGCCTGGTAGATGGATTCTGTAGATATGAGATTGGCCTTTGTGATTGTCCGGGCCGAGTTCACCACTCTCTGTAACTGTCTCTGTCTCTGATCTTGAATAGTACAGTTGCCATACCAGATAGTGATACATCCAGACAAAATGTTGGCAAGGGTATTTGCCATCATGCCAAATTTCTTCAGCTGTCTGAGGAAGAAGAGACATTGTAGAGCCTTTGTAACCAGTGTGTCCCAGTAGCATCCTTGTAAATCTTTTCTGCAGTCTTTCCAGTTTAATAATATCTTTCCTGTAGCAGGGTGACCAGAACTAATTTGATATAGTTTTTAATATGTAGAGCAAAAATACACTTAAACTAATAAATGGTATAGCAATGCAGCTAAAGATAATAATTGATAGAAAGATGAGAACCCTACATCTCTTCGTCAGTTATTCTAAATCAACATTTCCAGTATTTCAGAGGTATTTCAAGTACTTTTATCAGTTACAGAAATAAGGAATCTGACCGTATCGATTTGCAAAAAAAACCTGCTCTTTCTTGAAACAAAGCTTTCAGAGAGGCAACTTAGAATAACTCCTAAGACCCCATTGATGCAGCACGTTTTGAACACTGAGTGAAATCTGACCTATTGTGCAGTGCCCATAGCTCATGTGCAGAAATAAAAGCCTCTGGGGCGACCTCTAGGCAGTTTAGGAATTTTATATCAGAAAGATTTTAACCTAGAAACATTGGACATTAGGATGAAATTGTGACAATATTAATTTTACTTCCTTACATATAGTTCAATAACATATTTAAGAACTGCAGGTCAGTGGTGCCTTCTTTTTCTTCAAAATATCTCATTTCTACAAGTGCAATTTTCAGTCGCTGACATTATCTGAGTTCACTTTACAATAATTTAGCAGCAGACAAGAACAATCTCAAGTTTACAGGCAGTATCTTAGATTTTTAAACTGAAATAGAATTGGAACTCCTCTTTAGACAGTCTTATTATGAAGATACGTTTCTATTCCCTCATATCTCTGACCCTAGGGCCCCTACCAAATATTTACTCTATGTTTGTTGAGTTTGAAACCAAAAAAGAGAAAATGCTGGAAAATCTCAGCAAGTCTTGCAGATTCTGTAAGGAGTGAAAAGAGCTGACGTTTCGAGTCTAACTGACCCTTTGTCAAAGCTGAGCTTCCTGAAGAAGGGCTTATGCCCGAAACTTCGATTCTCCTGTTCCCTGGATGCTGCCTGACCTGCTGCACTTTTCCAGCAACACATTTTCAGTACAGGTGGAAACAGCCTGTAGAAGATTAACAACAGAACTCATGGAAGATATTTTTCAATTGAAAAGCCATCAGCTCAGGTTTGACATGATAGCCCATTGCATGCACTCACAGCCATCTTTGCCATTGTTAAAGATGGCTTACTGATTCAATATTAATAAGTAGTTGGCGGAGCTAATGTAATTATGAGTAGTGAAAATAACTAGTATCGATTTTCTGGAGTCACAGTTATGTAATGACAGCTGGAAGATGTGAACAAATAATGATTGAATAATAATAGTTATATGTATTAGTTTAATGCGATTGGACAATAAAGTCATATGTACTTACTTGGAATATAAACTATGCAAACACGTGTATGGGTAGAATTATAGGTGAGTAAATGTATAACCTCTTGACTGGAAATTATTATCTGTAAGAATAGTGGTTAGGAAGCTCTGTAAAACTGCTCTTCAAACCTTTGTTCTTCTAATAAAGGTTTGAACAGTATGTCATTTTTTGAAGTGTACATTTCCCATGCATGAATAAAAGTTTTAACATAAAAACCTGAGTTCTTCTGGTTTAATAGAAACAAAGGATTAACTCACCCTTTCAGTGAGAGATTCCATTTTCAATTGCTTTATCATTCCCGTATAGCTATAGATGTGATCTCATGCTCCTTGACACAGAACAAGAAAATAGGCAACTCTCTGGGATGGTATATTTTATTGCCAATTGCTTCTGAGACTTTCAGAAGTATTGAACATCATTGATTGGCTGATTTCATCTCTCTAAGAGATTGACTATCAATTTTCTGTTACTGGATTTGGTCACCACAGTGTAGAAGTAACTGAACAGTTAGTACTGAATACAGAGATATAGATTAGAGGAAATCAAACATATTGCATTTTTTATTTTAAATTTATCTAATTCTATTTTACACTGTCCTGCAGATTCTCACATTTTCCTAGGGGACAGTTCCACAGTTCTGGTTGCTGTACAGAGCTTTGTTCAACTTGTCATATATTCACATATGAACTTTGGTACTAAATTCTGATAGCACATTAAAATAATGGCAATATTATAGTTAAGCCTGATGGTACCCTATCTGGCATCAACATGCATAGTTAGAACTGGAAGAGTTAGATAACACTGGATGATTTTCTTATGTAATCCAGAGGTACTGAGGACCAAGATAATTGTCTTTTCTGAGATCATAATCCCAATAATGTTGAAAGTTTCTACTAGGTGTCTGTTAATGATCCCCGTTCAAAGGAGTCCTAACATTCTGAAGTCCTCAACCTTGGTATATCCTGGTAAACCACAATGTCTTTCTAAGGCCTTTGCATTCTTTCTAAAGTATGGTATCTGTAATTATCCACAATTCTCCAACTGCAACTTAATCAGTGATTTACAAACTTAGAACATGTTCTCTGCTTTTTTTTTGTTATCAGTTCCTTGATTTAGAAACTTAAGCAATGCATATGACTTTTTAATTATCTTATGAATTTACCCTATTACCTTTTAAGCATTTGTATTTATACATTCACAGAGTCATGGCAAAGAACGAGACCAATCAGTAAACTGAGTTCATGTCAGCTCCCTGTAGCTCCCTGCAGTGCTCCGAAAGCTAGTGCTTCCAAATAAACCTGTTGGACTATAACTTGGCCATGTGTGATTTTTAACTTTGTCCACCCCAGTACAATACCGGGTCCTATCACTCTATTGCTGTTTCCTGGAAGTTAATTTCTGTTAAATGCCTGTCCAATTAAAAAAAAAATCTCTGTTTTCACTTTATAGACACCGAATTCCAGGTATTTGTCACTTGTTGTATAAAATGTTCTTCCTTACAATCCTTTCCACCCCTTGCCAAAAACCTTAATTCTGTATCCACTCATCCTTATACAAACAGCAAAGGGAATAGATTTTCTGATCAACCATATGTATGTCAATCACGATTTGGAGGTGCCAGTGTTGGACTGGAGTGGACAAAGTTAAGAATTGCACAACACCAGGTTATAGTCCAAAAGGTTTATTCGGAAGCACTAGCTTTTGGAGCGCCGCTCCTTCATCAGGTGGTTGATAACCTTGCACATACATGAAAAAAATTAAAAGAACTGTAGGCGCTGGAAATCAGAAACCAAAACAGAAATTGCTGGAAAAACTCAACAGGTCAGAACATGTTCTAAAGAAAGACCCAAAGCAGTAATTGTGCTTTCTCTCCAAAGATGTGCCAGACCTACTGAGTCTTTCCAGCAATTTCTATTTTTATAATGTGCATTTCCATTTGATCTACCTAGCTCTTTTGCTCCAAGTAGAACAACCCTACTTTCTCTAGCCTAACCTTGTAGCTAAATTATCTCATCCCAGGAGCCATTCTGGCAAACTTCCTCTGTTCTTCAAGGACTTTCACATCCTTTCTAAAATGTGTTCACCAAAACAAGGCATAGTACTCAGTTATGGCCAAGCCAAAGTTTAGTAAGGGTTCTGTATAACTTCTGTCATTAACTGCTTTTGTATTCAATACCTCAATTTATAAAGTCGAAGATCCCATGTACTTGCTAATGACTCCCTGTGTCCTTCCACATTCAAAACCTATGCCCATGAACCCCCAGATTCTGACTTCTCTCCACACTTTCTGAACTATATCATTAAGTATAGATTGCCTCTCCAAAGCCCTTTTGCCAAAATACAATTAACATTCACACCACACAAGTGCCAGACAATGAACATCTTCAGTGAGGGTGAGTCTGACCATGACTCCTTGACATTCAAAGGCATTAACTGAAATCATACTATTGACATTCTGGGGTTACTATTGACTAGAAATTGAACTGGACCAGCTACATGAATACACTGGTTACAATGACATGTCAGAAGGTGGGACTTCTGCAGCAGGTAACCTCCCTCCAATCTCCCCAAAAGCTAGTCCATCAAGACATTTTAGGAGCCTGATGGAATACTCCACTCTTACCTGGATGAATACAACTTCAGCAACACTTAAGAAGCTTCACACTGTCCATGACAAAGCATCCTGCCTGACTGGTACCCCAGCCAACACTTATTAGTCACTCCCTTCACTATTTGACAGCACAATCCAAACCTGTGACCTCTACCACCTATGAGAATGACAACAACAGAGCATTGGGAATGTGAACACCTGCAAATTGATGTCCAAGAAATGCATCAATCTGATTTGGAACTATATCGCTAACTGTCACTGAATCAAAATTCTGGAAATCCCTTCCTAACAGAACTGTGGGTGTCCCTCTACCACAAGGACTGCACCAGTTCAAGGAATTGGCTTCTGCCTTCCCAAGTGCAAACAGGGATGAGTAAGAAATCCTAGCCTAACCAGTGATGCCTGCATCTATTGTTACCATCAACAAATTCACACAACCCTCCAACGAGATTTTACCACTTACAATGAATGAAAATATATCTCTATATTACATTCCATGTGTCACTCATCAACCCATTCTGCTAGCCCATATATGTCTTGTTGCAAATGGATTGTTGACATTCTTCACTGTTTACCATTCCTCCAAGTTTAGTAATATTAACAACTTTTTGAAATTTTACTTTGTAATGTAATCTCTAATTCATTATATATCACAAGCAGTGCTCCTTGCACTGATTCTTGAGGAACCACTAACAACCAACTTCCATTCTGAAAAACATTTCAGTTTTTTGTCCTTGAATCAATTTTTGATTGAAGCTGACACTAACCATAATCCCTGAGACTCAATACTTATGGCTTCATAAAATCTATATAGACAACATCCACTATATTTCCTTCATTGCCTCATCATGATGTTATTATATGAAAGCAAAAGTTATGTTCAAATGATGTATTCTGACCGCAGTCAAAAGATACTTGGGGTGGTAGAGGAATGTCTTCCTCAGTTGACCAATAATGAGCCTAGAGTTGTCTCTGCCATGCTCACCGAACGTATGGAAAGTTTGCCCAAAGACAGGATACGTAACATTTTTTTTGTTTTGCTCCTGGTCTCACCTTAGCCCTGAAATTCTAATACATCACCCAGGTGGTGATGTATTATATGGGCCACCTGGAAGTGCACCTTCATTTGTAACATTTTGAGATCAGCACCACTTTGTACTGAGTCCGGAGTATCATCCATGGCTATCTATCTTTGATCACAACTCTACCATAAGATTTTTACTAATGGGACATAAAATTGAGTACAACCTTCCTTTTTTAATTGGAGGAATAAAATATTTTTAAAGATTGAAAATGATTAGATTACAAAATGTGAAGAACAAAGGACTATGATTTGATAATTAGTCAGAGAAAGAAATGCAGGGCTGAGAAGAGATAACAGGGAAATAGGGATAATTGTATAGTCCTTTACAAAAAGCGGATACAGGCTACATGGTTCTACTTCAGTACTGTATTATTCCATGATTCTATTGTCCTGTAGCTTTGTCTACATTCAACCTCCTTTCATGGTGCATATTAGGGTTATTACTGGTGGATAATGCTTAATTACCTGTAGAGAATGAGGAAATCTTTGTTACCAATTAGTGTCTGTTCATACTCACCTCTGTCATATTCAAATATGTCTTCTGAATCTGAGAGACCATGTAATTTCCCAGAAACTAGCTCTAATTTTCATTGTCTAAGTGGAAGTAAATCCCACTGAAGGAACAAAATTAATCCCATTAAACCAATCTTCTGCAGAATTCCCTTGTGGGCAGCTTTGGTTGCATTCACATACATCTCACAGACAGTAAGGCCCTGATAAAGTAGTGCCATGGGTAGGAGCTGCTGATGGATTCTCTGACAGCTTTAAAAGCTATCACTCACATACTTAAAACCCATTCAAGAGATCAGGTTGACAAATATTGATAAATGATTTCCCGGAATTACATTGAATGGCATACCAATATATCGACACAACTGACTTCCACATTTAACGCTTCAATCTCTCTGTTTAAACTTCAGGGTTTAAGGGTATAACTTATGTTTCTACACAATCAAATATATATGCTGTTTCTGACTTCTCCATTTCCATTGAAATGCTGAGGTTCTCGGTGATAGAATCATAAAACGGTTGCAACGTAATCACAGAGAAATATAGTATTAGCATAAATGAAAGATATGACAAAATGAAATGATTTATGGAGACTTTGTTTTATCAATGAATTGTGTCGTACAAATCAAATTATATTTACTACTGGATAAGAATTAATTATGTGATTGTCTTGATTTTCATAAACAAAATGGAAAATCTTCCATAAACTGCAGTAGGGATGGGTTATAATTGTGGTATTCAAGGGGAATATGAAATAGGATACATATATTGATAGGCAATTGATTGAAAAGGATGCTTATAAAATAACACTTCTCATGATGGATCAGTAATGAGTGGAGTTGAGGATTGATCTTTAGGTGAAGTTGTAAGATTGGCACTTTGTGTTATGAAGATGGAAGTTCTCGAGAATGAGAGGCCAGGGGCACATGAGAAAACTATTGGCAAATCCCATGTTTATGACTGTTAATAACACGTATTGTTTTAGTGCACAAAAATGTAAATTTTAAAGAAGATATGTCAGAAGAAGCAGAACTGCAAAATCGAAACAAAATTAAAATATTGCAAGTGCTAGAAATCTGAAAGGAAAATTGGAAATGCTGGAAGTACTCAACAGATCAGATAGTATCTGTAGAATCTGTTTCTCTTTGCCGATGCTGCCTGATCTGCTGAGTATATGGAGTATTTTCTTTTGTTTTTATGTCTCAAAACTTAGCATGAGATGAAAGTGACAGGCTAGATCCTTTTTATCCAAAGATTAGGATTACAGAAGAGTGATTTAGATTGTTTGAAGAGCATTTCCTGAATTTGCTATGGTCTAATTACTCCCTTATGATCTGAAATTAGACCTGGATAAATTGATAGAGAAAATAAAAGATAATGGAGTTGAAAGATCAAAATAAACCAGTAAATGACTAGTTCTGTGACTTTTAAAATGTAGATTTTGTTAATGTTTTCTTTTAACATAGCATTTTGTTGAATAGTCGTAACTACCCAAAGTTCCAGATGTAGAACTGAAAGAAAGCAGATGTCATTGTTGTACTGTGAGAAGTGCCCAGAGGAAAGTGAAGATGAGCTGTAAACAGGAAATCCAGTTCTTTTATGTTCTGTGTGTATTCTAGTTTAGGAATTGATTTCAGCTGACCTAGCAGCCTATCTATTTGTTAGCACATGTAATTTATATTCAAGATGATTTTACTACCCTTTGTTACTGCTTGCCCGCAGTCTCCTCATCAATGATCTTACTAGGCATTGAACTAAATATAATGTTCGCTCAGTAAGAAATTATAAATATGATTAAAAATATCCTTTTATAATTTTATTTACCACATAAAATACAGAAATTATATGACTTTGCAGTACAACAGTATGCTGTATAGTGTAATAGATTACTTAATTCAACAATTGATAAATAAAAACCTGGGCAGATGTTTAATAGCATAATAGAAACATACCTGCCATGCTAGATGATCTGTTGCTCAAGAAACGATCATATCCTTAAGCAGTTGACCATTCAAAAAAGTTCTAAAAGGCTTGTCATATCTAAGCAGCAGGTGTACCAAATATTCCATAATTTTTATTGAAGTTAAATGTCTACAAAAAAGCAAATTCTGAAGCAGTTGTGTGTTTAGAAATTATTGAAAGGGATATGAGTACTGAAGGCATGGGAAACCAAATCAGAAATAGCTGGAAAAACTAAGCTGGCCTGTGGAGAGAAAGCAAAGTTAACGCTTCAGGTCCAGTGATCGTCCTTACGTTTACCAAATAGGCTCATTGTCACATCTTTCCCATCTCGGGATCCCATTGAAACCCAAAGACTATTGTTTAGAGTAATGGTTCTGATTTATAATTTTGGAATCTTCATTAAGCTCTACTCAATGTAGTAATTTCAAGAGGATTGGATGAAAGGTGCATAGATAAGGTGAATAGCAAGCATCTTTTCCTTAGGGTGGGGAGTTCAAAACGAGGGTGCATTTTTTTAAGGTGAGAGGAGAAAGATTCAAGAAAGGACATGAGGGCAAGGTTTTTACACAGAAAGTCTTTCATATTTGGAATGAATGGCCAGAGGAAGTAGTTGATACAGGTATAGTTACAACGTTTAAAAGACATTTGGATAAGAACATGAATAGGAAAGGTTTGAAGGGATATGGGCCAAATGCAGGCAAGTGGGACCAGTTAGGTTTGGGAACATGGTTGGCCCGGACTAGTTGGACTGAAGTATCTGTTTCCATGCTGTCTGACTCTCTGAAAGGAAGAACATGGGCTCCTGAAGAGGACAGACTTGTTATGCTAAGTATCCTCATTGACTTCTTTTAAAAATTGGTATTTAAGTGAAATTGTGTGATTGGCACATTGTGTTATGAAGATGGAAGTTATTGAAAATGAGAGGCCAAGCTAATGAGAGAACCATTGGCAAATCCCACATATATGACTGTTAAAAGCACACATATTAGTTATCAGTGCACACAAACATGTAACTTCAAAAGGAGCAAAAATGCAAAATCAAAAAAAAAGCTAAATACTGCAGATGCTAGAAATCTGAAAGTAAAATTGAAAATTCTAGAAATATTCAACCAATCAGACTGTATCTATTAAGATAATCTGTTTCTTTCTACAGATGCTGCCTGGTCATATTCCAGAAAGTAGCATGAGATTGAAAGGGACAGGTTAAAAATCTTTTTATCCAGAGATCAGGATTATAGAAGAATGATTTAGATGTTTTGAAGGGCAGTCTTGATTAATCCTTTGTGATCTGAAATTATGCCTGGATAAATGTGAGTTGAAGGATTAAAATAAACCTTAAAATGACTTATTCGGTGACTTTAAAAAGTTGCTTTTGTTAATGTTTTATTTAGCATTTTGTTCATGATGCACTCACTGTTGTAACTTAATTGCTTTTATTTAATAAACTGCACCTTGTTTAAGACAAGAGTCTCTTTTCGTTAAGACTCACAAATAGATTGCCTCTACCACTGTAAAGCAAGTAGATCCTTAGACACATCAAGGAAAGAGGATAGTGAAAGCAAACTGCCCCTACCCCAAGCTGGTAGTGTTTGATATCACAGCACATACAACAGAAACCATCGGGGGAATGAGCTGCATTGAGAATATGTTGATTTAATGAAACTGTAATTATTTTAATAATGTATCAATGATTGTATATTACTGGGACAAAAAGGAATTCTGATAAAAATTACATCAAATTATTGGCCTCTCCCGCCCCCATTTTCTTTTAGATTGTGTAGTTAGTACAGTTCAATAAAACTTCTAAACTAGAAACAGTAGTTAACAATGTTTGAGGATAAAATACCCAAAGTAGTCTGTAACCCTGCAGATTAAGAAGATAAGATATGAAAAGAATCCTCTTCAGAAGTTTATAAAGGCTTAAAAATATTCATTGCAATTATCAGGCTTGCTAATCAAAAATGCTTAATGCAGAGTATTAATACACTTCATACATGGCATAGTATTTTAAAATAAACGAAGCTGGTTTCAACTCAAAACCTTGTAAATTCACTGGGCGCTGACATAAATAAAACTAGTTAATGCACTTACACCAGGCAACATACTTTTTTCTCTCTTCATCTATTAGAAAACGGCTACAACAAGAATACGGATTAACTGGCTCCCCTTCTTTCTTCCACTACCTTCTTTGGTTTGTTATAACAGAGTTTATTTAAAAAGGATTCCTTTCCCTTATCCAAGACCCAACTGAACATATGTTTTAAAAATGAGCTAATTTGATGAGGCTACACTTGATAATCAATAAGTGATGGAAGACATCATCAATAGTGCTATCAAGCAGTATCTGCTCAGCAATAACCTGTTTGATGACACCCAGTTTGGGTTCTGCCAGAGTCATTCAGCTCCTTACTTCATCACAGTCTTGGTTCAAACATGGACAAAAGAGCTGAATTCCAGAGGTGAGGTAAGATTGACAGCCCTTGACATCAAGGCTGCATTTAACCCAGTGTGGCATCAAGGATCCCTAGCAAAACTGAAATTAATGAGCATCAAGGGGCAAAATCTCTGCTGGTTGAATTCATACTTGGCACATTGGAAGATGGTCATGGTTGTTGAAGGTCAGTCATCTCAGCTCCAAGACATCTCTGCAGATGTTCCTCAGGGTTGTGTTCAACGCTCAATCACCTTCAGCTGCTTCATCAATCACCTTCTCTCCATCATAAGTGGAGATGTTTGCTGATGATTGCACAATGTTCAGCACCATTTGCAACTCCTCAAATACTGAAGCAGTCCATGTTCAAATGCAACAAGATCTGGACACTATCCAGACTTGGGCTGACAAGTGACAAATAACATTCACATCATACAAATGCCAGTCAATGAACATCTTCAACAAGAGAGAGTCTAATCACCGCCTCTTCACATTCAATGTTGTCAATGAATCCCCATTATCAACACCCTTGGGGTTACCATTAACCAGAAATTCAACCAGATTCACTACATAAATACAGTGGCTATAAGGTAAGTCAGAGGCTAGGAATACTGCAAGTAATGTACATCCTGACTCCCCACCATTTAAAAGGCACAAATCAGGAGTATCTATGGAATACTCCCCATTTACCTGGATGTGTGCAACTCCAGTAACACTCAAAAAGCATGGCACCATTCAGGACAATGCAGCTTGCTTGATTGGCATCACAGCCACAAGCATCCACTCCTTCAATTACCGATGCTCAGTAGCAAAATTTTGTACTATCTACGAGATGCATTGCAGAAATTCACCAATGATCCTTAGACAGCATCTTCCAAATGCACGACCACTTCCATCTAGAATGACAAAGGCAGCACATGGGAACACCAGCAGCTACAAGTTTCCCTCCAAGCTACTCACCATCTTTGAAATACATCGTCGTTCCTTCACTGTCGCTGGATCAAAATCCTGGAATTCCATCCCTAATGCTATTGAGGGTCAACCCACAGCAGGTGAACTGCAGCAGTTCAAGAAGGCAATTCGCCACCACTTTCTCAAGGACAACCAGGGACAGGCAATAAAGGCTGGCCCTGTCAGTGATGTCCACATCCTACGAGTGAATAAAAAAAGTCATGCTTTCTTGAACATAAATCACGAGTTTACTAACTGCTAAGGAAAAAGAACTTAGAATGTAACAAATGTATCCACAAAGTAGAAATAAGAGGTGAGTCCAAAAACATAAGTTTAAAAGAATATCATACAGATCAGTCTCTGAATTATATGTGAAGAGTGGAAGGTTGAATGTACAGACACTGCAGTGGAGGTTATCGTTAGCATTGACTTTGGGAATTGAACTGTTGTATTCTGAAATTTTGGATTTTGTAAGCTGATTGAAGTTCTTTTGTTATGATTCCTTTAGTAACCTGGTATGCAGCACCCAGTAGAAAAAGTCTTTACCTGCAACTCAGAGATATCTAAGTAACAGTTCTTCAACTGTGACTTTCATTGCACACAAATGCTTGAATACAAGCTCATACACATAAGAACTTGCAATTCCAACAGCATGTTCCTGTACAGCTTAAAGTGGCTTTTCAGCCCCTGTACTTGTGCACTCTTCACAGGACAAAGGACAAAATGTATCTCCAATTTGGGACGTAATCAGCAGAAGGTCATCAGCTCCTTGCTACCTTTGTAGTCAAGCAATCTTAGTCCAGTTTGCTTTAGGTTTCTTTATCAGCTTTAGGTGTTGCATCCAATTGGTCTTGTACAGAATTGTTTAGGTCTGCAGTTATCTTATTTCTGTAGCAGTTCTCTTTTAAACTTTATTTTGAGGCTCTGTTCTATCGTCATAACAACTGTTTGTTGCATGTGTTTGACATTATGGGTGGAATTTCACGCTCCCTTGAGCAGTGTAGGCAAAGGAGAGAATTGTGGGAAAATATGATGAAAACGAAAACAAAGTCAGAACCTCAACATCAAGAAGTGTCCGTTATTTTCCTGAAGGTTTAAAATGGTAAGTTCAACATGTTGCTAATGAGTGACAATTCCCTTATTTCTATACATTTGCAACTCGTATATAGCCCAACTCACTTTATTTCTGTGAATCATATAACGGAAAATGGGTTGAGTCTATGGGGAAGATAGAACATCATAGCATTCAAACAGTTAATTTTGCTGTCAGTAATTTCTTGAAAAGCAACAGGCTAAAGATATCAATTACAAAAATACCATGTGTTTTCCAGTATTTTACTATAGGTAGTAGCAGCAACCAGTGGGACCTGAGAAGCATTAGCTTGCATCAGTGACATCCCTCATTTCGGAACCTGATCAGCTTTGCAGTCTGCGAATACTCATTTATTTTAAAGATTATTCAGGCTAATGACCTCTTTAGAAGCTCAGGTATCCTCCTGAGGTTGCTGTTTACAAATCCACCTACTCTTCAATATTTTTATAACATCACTGATTTTTGTCAAACAGAAAATTTAGTGGGAAACCTGATTCCAAGAGGTAAATCTTAACATGAACTTGTTTTCAATTATTGAATGGCTTGCTGTGTGGGCTACAAAATGGGTTTAACAAATGATTGGAACACAGTTAAAAATGTACCCTTTATACCTAACTAGGTCCTCTTGATAAAGTTTTAGCATGAATTCTTTACAGAATTATTCCAGACTGTGGAGAAAATCAAACCACTGTCTACCTCTTTGCTGATGGTCAATGGCAACTGTTTGAAATTATAAAACTTGAAGGTAGCACTGAGCAATGTTATGCCATTCATTTGTATCAAATTCCTTTACCCTCTATTTTAATGTCAATGATAAGCTGTTCAATTTTAATAATGAAAATCCACTTCAAAATGCTAAATACAGGTATCATACACAAAGATGTTGCCACATGATGAGTTTCTTGAGTAAATATTTTCAAGCCAAATCGCTTGCAAGGACCAAAAGGGAAAGCTGTCAATCACTTTGGGCCATTTTTGCAAATCTCTTTATGACTCGTTACAGAGTGGTGTTGACAAGAACCCAGGGAGTAGATACTCTGCCCTTTTCCAGATGGGAATGAAACATAATCTAGGAGCCTTAAAAAAAGAAAATATATTGAAAGAATGGGTTACAGGAATAAGACCTCTGGTTCGAAGATTGACAAAATATTAATAACATACAACCTGAAAACTTTCAGAGCGAGGGATAAGATGGCAAGAGCGAAAAAAAGTATATAGGAACTGGCATTAATTCACATTAATATGGCAGCTATTTGGTGAGATCACAAGAAACGTAGGAAATGAATAAGTTCTACATTGCTTCAGTTTCCCTGAGGTTAGTTTTGAAATCATTCCATTGTTTACATAATATGTTATCTTTGCTTGATATACCTCTTCACACAAATCAAGTCAACATATGAGCACTCTTTTGGGTGGATTTACAATTGTCATGTCAAGCTATTATTACTTCAAAACACTTCACAGCTAATTATGTACTTGTGCAAAACTTGGGCAAACTAGACAGTGAATTTCTACATCTTAAAAATGTGTTGCTGGAAAAGCGCAGCAGGTCAGGCAGCGTCCAAGGAGCAGGAGAATCGACGTTTCGGGCATGAGCCCTTCTTCAGGACAGCTAATTTCTACTTGGCAAGAAAAAAATATACATGTTCTGTTGATTTGTTTTTATAGCCTTGTTTAAAGTGTGAATATGAAGAACCTCCTACTCTTCTTTCAATATTTCTTTGGTATCTTTTGCTCGCTCCTCAACAGTCAGAAAAGGCACTAGTTTAGCTTCTCATTCAAACATAATGTAGTATTATTGCTGTACTGTGCTGATAAATCAGTCCAGATAGTAGTACTTTCTAATCAACCTGTTACACATGTTTTTTCAGACTCTGGAGCATGTGGCATTTAAACCTAGGTTTTCTGGCTCAGGGATTGGGACATTCCTATCTCTTAATCCAGATTACTTGCTTATATCCTGAAGTGGTTTTTGAACCCATAACAAATTGACTTCAAGGGGTAAGTGTTATCAAGAGACAAGCTGACACTTAGCAGGTATTAAATGATACATTTTCATTGCAAGTTCATGTCAATTTATCAGAACCTAATTAGTCAATGGGACATACGTCATGCTGCACAAAGTTGTGGAAAATGTTTTTCTTAACTTTTATCCTAATGTGAGGATATAAGAAACTGTAGTTTATCCTTCGTTCATTCTTCCTCCTAGCTGAAAGGATCAGTGTGGAGAAAGCTAATGATGACTTTCAGTCCCCCTTTTCCAAATGAAACAAGTTATGTGGGACAATTATTCATTTTCATTCTCTGCCACATAAAACTGGCAACATGGAGATCAGTTTTATTGCGCTCCTTTTACTTGGAGCCTCGCAGAACATCTATACATCTTGTTCTCCAGCTAAAGCTGACTGCTTCAAAATTATTGTTTGCTTGTCCATCTTAAATTAAGTAGGACAGTGACTTCCTCAACATTTCAGTTGCAGCTATGATGTGGAATTCAACCTTTCCTCTGCTGTCCTTAGCGGATAGGTAACTTTGTGATTGAGACTCTGCCCCTATCCCCAGTCTGTTGAGCTGAAGCAGGCCATTTGAATTTTGAAACACTAAAGGGACAAAAAAAAACTTAGGGAAAGAATAAAAAACAGTGGTTACACCATGGTCAAATCATTCGTTCTTCTGAATATGGAATAAAATAACATTAGCAGCAGTACAGCTGCTTCACATCTGGAACAGTCATCTAAACAGTGAGGTTTATAAATCCGTTCCGTGCTCTTAATTACTATTCCTGTAATTTCCACTCTGAGTGCACAGTTATTCATGGGGTTCCAAAACAAACACACTTTGGTAAAAACTAAGAGTCTTTAGGAACAAACTCCCCTCTCTCCTCTACCTGTTTTTGAGCAGTAGAAATTCCAAATGTCATTTGAAACATGCAGACCTGTTTTTTAAAATAGCAAAGTCCATCTGTGTGGGCCATTCAGTGGAATGTTTTGGCACATTCCAAATTAATTTTAATACTCATTCATTTCTCCTTGTGCTTGAGCAATTAAACACACAAAGAGAAATTGATTAATTGAAATCGTCTCAATATCCTGGATCCTCTTTGCTTCTCTTATTTTCCTTTCTAATTTCGTTAAAGAGTGGTAAGAATTGTTTTCAAGGCATAAACAGCAGAGCTAACCTAAATACAGAATTGGTCAGGTGAAATAATACTTTGCCGCTTGGTGCTCAGATGCTCAGTGACAAAGAACAATCTGTCTCGGTCTATCTACATGGATGCTGCAGTCAAGAAAGCACACCAACGCCTCTACATCCTCAGAAGGCTAAGGAAATTCAGCATGTCAACAATAACTCTTACTAATTTTATAGATGCACTGTCGAAAGCATCCTTTCAGGATGAATCACAGCTTGGTATGGTAACTGCTCTGCCCAAGACCACAAAAAATTTACAGAGATTTGTGAATGCAGCCCAGCCCATCACGCAAACCAGCTTTCTTTCCATTGACTCCATCTGCCGAGAGAAAGCATCCAACATAATCAAATACTGCTCGCCCTCATCCCGGTTACCCTCTCTTCCACCCTCTTCCTTCTGGCAGAAGATAAAAAGGTTTGAAAATATGTACCAACAGGTTCAAGAGTAGCTTCTTCCTCACTATCATCAGAATTATGAATGGACCTCTCATATATTAGAGGTAATCTTTCTCTGCACCTTGCTGTAGCTGTCACACTATATTCTGCCTTCTGTTCTATTACCCTGATGTTCTTATGTAAGGTATGATTTGTCTGGTTGGCATGGGAAACAATATTCTTCACTGTATTGGTACATGTGACAATAATAAATCAATCAAATCAAATGAACAACATTCCTGTGCAAATGCTATTTTCCGTATTTTTGTTCTTACAACATCTAAGAACTAGACTCACCAAACCGGTACTGGCTGAAAGCTTTTTCAAAATGTTTAT
This sequence comes from Chiloscyllium plagiosum, assembly GCF_037043375.1. Lineage (NCBI taxonomy): Eukaryota > Metazoa > Chordata > Chondrichthyes > Orectolobiformes > Hemiscylliidae > Chiloscyllium > Chiloscyllium plagiosum. Next base: position 26,275,208 of record NW_028270168.1, read on the forward strand.
ATGGACTTGAAGTAAACTATTCAAAAAATTAACCTATAACAAAATATTGGATAATGGCAGAATCTGCTTTGGTATACAGTATATTTGAATTGGTTACGCACTACCAAAGATTTGTACTATCACAATATCTTGCAAAGTTAGGAAATAATGTGAGAGGCAAGGTTAAATTCTAATAGATTTTAAATTGGTTGTCACACTATTTTTACTAATATACACATGAGCATTGTTCCACTAATCTTCAAATGATCTCGTTAATGTTGATCTTGCTTTGTGCACCTCCTACGTAGTGTAACCTGTATTCCTTACACTGTCCAAGCACCCAATGATCTGTATGTCCTTGCTTACTATGATCTGCCTTACTGCTCATGAACAAAGCTTTTCACTGCACTTAGGTAAACGTGACAATAAATCAAATCATCATCATAAATCAAGTCATCATCCTCATTATCACTATCAATACTAATTTGTCATCATTAGGACCTGGTAATATTTGACGTAATATGGCAAGCAGGAGCTTGCTTGCCATATTAGACTCAAAAAGATAAGTGTAAAATTTGTGGGATGATTTAGGATAGTCAGAGATTTAATTTCTGCTTCTGTGTTAGTTGACCATAGCCAGAATGCTGGTCAGGATACACCTCAAGGTCTTAGTTTCATTGCAGAAAATTGTCCTAATAAGTCTTCCTGGCTGTTATCGAAAACTCCTTGTAGGAGGTTAATATGAGGAGGCTTTAGGTGAGGCTGAAGCAGTTTGGCTGTGGTGTTCCCTCCATCCCTGCATTCAAAAATTCCCCCAATTCTTAGTGTTGAACGTTATACTTGGATAGTGTCCAAATTATGCTAATGCTTTCAGGAGAGAAGGAGAAAGATGCAATTATCATGGTAAAAATGTAGTACTTTTGAAAAGTGCTATAATCTAACAGCCTTCTTTTTTGCTAACAGTGAAACGAAAGTAAACAAAAATTCCTGCAGGGTCTGTAGTTTTGCTTTTAATGACCATCTTCTGTCCTAATTATAAAATTGTCCAAAATATCAAGCAATATGAAATAGATCCCTGCAAAACAAAATTAAGTTTGAAAAATGGAAACTAATAGATAACAAACATAACTGGGGTTGCCTACTTTTGATTGTTGAGGTCATATAGCTCTTTGATTACAGCTCAGGAATTACTCAATGCTCAGTCACTCAGAATATTCAAGACGTATAAATAATTATATAATTTTGCCTACTAAAAGAATTAAGGGATATTGAGATAATGCAGGAAGGTGGAATTCAGGGAGAAGATCACCATGGTGTTATTTTCTGGATCTGTAGATTGTGAAGGAGCAAAAATGGCCTTTGCAGTGATATGTACTTCTTGTCAGATGTGGGAGTTTAAAGAGAGTTTAAGGGTTACTGCGGATTATATCTATCATAAATGCTGTTGGATGCGAATCTTATCAGACTGAGTGGATTGGTTGGAGAGACAGATAGAAGCGATGAGGAATTTGCAACAGCAACAGTATGTGATGGATGGCAGTAAGAGGAAGGGGGGAAAGTCTCAGATACAGTCACATAGATGGGTTAACTCCAGGAAGGGTAAGACAGGTAGGCAGCGAGTGCAGGAGTCTTTTGTGGATATACCCATTTCAAACAGGTGTGCTGTTTTGGAAAATGCAGTGAGTGATGGATTCTCAGGGGAACGTAGCACGAACAGCCAAGTTTCTGGTATTGAGACTGGCTGTAATGCAACGAGGGGTACACTGGCTTCCAAGAGATCAATTGTGTTAAGGGATTCTGTAGTCAGAGGTACAGACAGACGTTTCTGTGGCCAGCAGAGAAAAAGCAGAATGGTGTGTTGTTTCCCTGGTTCCAGGATCAAGGATGTCTCAGAGAGGGTGCAGAATGTTCTCACGGGGGAGAGGGGCCAGCTAGAGGTCATTGTCCACATTGGAACCAACGACATTGGAAGGGAAAAGGTTGAGACTCTGAAGGGAGATTACAGAGAGTTAGGCAGAAATTTAAAAAGGTGGTCCTCAAGGGTAATAATATCTGGATTACTCCCAGTGCTACGAGCTAGTGATGACAGGAATAGGAGGATAGAGCAAATGAATGCATGGCTGAGGAGCTGGTGTATGGGAGAAGGATTCACATTTTTGGATCATTGGAATCTCTTTTGGGGTAGAAGTGATCTGTACAAGAAGGATGGATTGCACCTAAATTGGAAGGGGACTAATATACTGGCAGGGAAATTTGCCAGAACTGCTTGAGAGGATTTGAACTAGTAAGGTGGGGGGGGTGGGGGGAACCCAGGGAGATAGTGAGGAAAGAGATCGATCTGAGATGGGTACAGTTGAGAACAGAAGTGAGTCAAACAGTCAGGGCAGGCAGGGACAAGGTAGGACTAATAAATTAAACTGCATTTATTTCAATACAAGGGGCCGAACAGGGAAGGCAGATGAACTCAGGGCATGGTTAGGAACGTGGGACTGGGATATCATAGCAATTACGGAAACACGGCTCAGGGATGGGCAGGACTGGCAGCTTAATGTTCCGGGATACAAATGCTACAGGAAGGATAGAAAGGGAGGCAAGAGAGGATGGGGAGTGGTATTTTTGATAAGGGATAGTATTACAGCTGTGCTGAGGGAGGATATTCCCGGAAATACATCCAGGGAAGTTATTTGGGTGGAACTGAGAAATAAGAAAGGGATGATCACCTTATTGGAATTGTATTATAGACCCCCCAATAGTCAGAAGGAAATTGAGAAGCAAACTTGTAAGGAGATCTCAGCTATCTGTAAGAATAATAGGGTAGTTATGGATTTTAACTTTGCAAACATTGACGAGGGCTGCCATAGTGTTAAAGGTTTAGATGCAGAGGAATTTCTTAAGTGTGTATAAGACAATTTTCTGATTCAGTATGTGAATGTACCCACTAGAGAAGGTGCAAAACTTGACCTACTCTTGGGAAATAAGGCAGGGCAGGTGACTGAGGTGTCAGTGGGGGAGCACTTTGGGGCCAGCGACCATAATTCTATTCGTTTTAAAATAGTGATGGAAAAGGATAGAAAAGTTGAAGTTCTAAATTGGAGAAAGGCAAATTTTGACGGTATTAGACAAGAACTTTCGAAAGCTGATTAGGGGCAGATGTTCGCAGGTAAAGGGACGGCTGGAAAATGGGAAGCCTTCAGAAATGAGATAACAAGAATCCAGAGAAAGTATATTCCTGTCAGGGTGAAAGGAAAGGCTGGTAGGTATTGGGAATGCTGGATGACTAAAGAAATTGAGGGTTTGGTTAAGAAAAAGAAGGAAGCATATGTCAGGTAGAGACAGGATAGATCGAGTGAATCCTTAGAAGAGTATAAAAAAAAAGGAGTATACTTAAGAGGGAAATCAGGAGGGCAAAAAGGGGACATGAGATAGCTTTGGCAAATAGAATTAAGGAGAATCCAAAGGGTTTTTACAAATATATTAAGGACAAAAGGATAACTAAGGAGAGAATAGGGCCCCTCAAAGATCAGCAAGGCGACCTTTGTGTGGACCCACAGAAAATGGGGGAGATACTACATGAATATTTTGCATCAATATTTACTGTGGAAAAGGATATGGAAGATGGTGACATCTTACAAAATGTCCAGATTACAGAGGAGGAAGTGTTGGATGTCTTGAAACGGTTAAAAGTGGATAAATCCCCAGGACCTGATCAGGTGTACCCAAGAACTCTGTGGGAAGCTAGAGAAGTGATTGCTGGGCCTCTTGCTGAGATATTTGTATCATTGATAGTCACAGATGAGGTACTGGGAGACTGGAGGTTGTTTAAGAAGGGTGGTAAAGACAAGCCAGGGAACTATAGACCGGTGAACCTGGGCAGGTTGTTGGAGGGAATCCTGAGGGACAGAATGTACATGTATTTGGAAAGGCAAGGACTGATTCGGGATAGTCAACATGGCTTTGTGCGTGGGAAATCATGTCTCACAAACTTGATTGAGGATTTTTAAGAAAGAACAAAGAAGATTGATGAGGGCAGAGCAGCAGTCTATATGGACTTCAGTAAGGCGTCTGACAAGGTTCCCCATGGGAGACTGATTAGCAAGGTTAGATCTCATGGAATACAGGGAGAACTAGCCATTTGGATATGGAGCTGGCTCAAAGGTCGAAGACAGAGGTTTGTTTTTCAGACCAGAGGCTTGTGACCAGTAGAGTGCCACAAGGATCGGTGCTGGGCCCTCTACTTTTCATCATTAACATAAATGATTTGGATGCGAGCATAAGAGGTACAGTTAGTAAGTTTGCAGATGACACCAAAATTGGAGGTGTAGTGGACAGCGAAGAGGGTTACCTCAGATTACAACAGGATCTGGACCAGATGGGCCAATGGGCTGAGAAGTGGCAGATGGAGTTTAATTCAGACAATTGCGAGGTGCTGCATTTTGGGAAAGCAAATCTTAGCAGGACTTATACACTCAATGGTAAGGTCCTAGGGAGTGTTGCTGAACAAAGAGACCTTGGAGTGCAGGTTCATAGCTCCTTGAAAGTGGAGTCGCAGGTAAATAGGATAGTGAAGAAGGCGTTTGGTATGCTTTCGTTTATTGGTCAGAGTATTGAGTACAGGAGTTGGGAGGTCATGTTGCGGCTGTACAGGACATTGGTTAGGCCACTGTTGGAATATTGCGTGCAATTCTGGTCTCCTTCCTATCGGAAAGATGTTGTGAAACTTGAAAGGGTTCAGAAAAGATTTACAAGGATGTTGCCAGGGTTGGAGGTCTGAGCTACAGGGAGATGCTGAACAGGCTGGGGCTGTTTTCTCTGGAGCGTCGGAGGCTGAGGAGCGACCTTATAGAGGTTTACAAAATTATGATGGGCATGGATAGGATAAATAGACAAAGTCTTTTCCCTGGGGTCGGGGAGCCCAGAACTAGAGGGCATAGGTTTAGGGTGAGAGGCGAAAGATATAAAAGAGACATAAGGGGCATCCTTTTCACGCAGAGGGTGGTATGTGTATGGAATGAGCTGCCAGAGGATGTGGTGGAGGCTGATACAATTGCAACATTTAAGAGGCATTTGGATGGGTATATGAATAGGAAAGGTTTGGAGGGATATAGGCCGGGTGCTGGCAGGTGGGACTAGATTTGGGTTGGGATATCTGGTCGGCATGGACGGGTTGGACCGAAGGGTCTGTTTCCATGCTGTACATCTCTATGACTCTATTGAATGGTGGAACAGGCTCAAAGGGATGAGTGACCATTTCTGCTCTTATTTCACATGTTTTAAATGGGAGTATCTGTGATTCAAAGTATACTCAGTGTTGCTTCAGCTGGACTACACCTTGTACTCAACTGTTTTAGAAGCTAATGACACAGTATTTGCTTTTCAGCTTTGACCACATTGTAATGTTTCTAAATTCTTGGTTAGGACTGTACTAACATTCTCGGCAGTGTGTGAAAATCCACAGTAACCACATTCTACCTTGTTTGTTATTTCATCGAGTAAGACAGTGTATTGGGGTTCAATCATGTTCTTGAATATTTTTTGCGAGCCAAAGGATTATGCTAGTAGAATTTAAGAAAATTTGTTAGTAGATTTGTTAAAACCTCATAGGCACCTTGTGTTCACAAAATACTTCAGATTATGGTACTAATTGCAATGAGTCTGATTTTGTTGCTGAGATGTATATCAGCTATACAGTTTTTTTGTTAATACTTTAGCCGAATTTTAAAAATGAATCGTCTAATAGGCTCCTCATCTGGAATTGATTTTTTAAATAAATATTTATACAGTTGTGAAAAATATTCTTTAATAAATAACATAAGATCTCATTTGAAACAATGTCTTTTTATAATGTAACAGGCAAGTTCAAGGAACATCCCAAACAATGGCTGAGACATTTGGTGATAATTGTAATATTGTTATGTTATTTGTAAAGAGCTAAGAACTAATCGTTCTTATACATAAATCAGGATATTCCATTCACGGCTGCACTGTAGTCATGTGCCGATTAACAATGGGCTAAATTTTACCAGAAATCAACTGTGTCAATTTTGATGAATTTCATGAAGGCTTTCTCTGTGAGCCCCAGCAAGATTTCTCATGCTATCATTCCAAACTCACCTCATTGTCTGTGCACCATTCTTGAAGCTGAGCCGTGCACCAAGCCAGATGCTGGTACTTCTGAGTTGCCTTGCACTGTCCCTGTCAATTGCCCAAATATATCAAACAGAGGGAAATTGCCCACTTTTATGACACGGTCTGGAGTTCTTGGTAGATGAGGGGTGCGTGTGGTTGTAGCACAAGATTCGAGGACTGGAAGAATAAGCGGCCAGCTGGGGTCACCAGGTTACTGTGCTGAATTTCATGTCAGGAATTGTCACCATCAGTCTCTATCCAGTGGTAGGAGAATGGAAAGCTTCGTAACAATGAGGTGAGATTAACTAACAGCGAGATGATAATGCATACAAATAGTCTTCTCATCACTTGCTAGTGAGAATCTTGTCTCACTATACAATTGTTGGTTCCACGTTGGAAATCTCCCCACTGCTAATCTCACATGATTTTCCCAACTTTCTCATCCATGCACATGGTTGTTCAGTGACTGGGAAAGTTCTGCCCAATGTTTCAGTTCATCAGCCGCATGGAGAGAAGCAAGAAATACATCTGATGAAGTTCCAGTCTTTTGAATCTAAAGTGTGGTTTTATCTAATAGGATTCAGAAGATATAACAATAACCATGTCTATTTTACAGGCATGAAGAAGCTTAAATATTCAATATTGAAGGAGCATGCACATAGTGCACCAAAAATGTATTACCTGCTTATCATGTTAGTCATGGTTCACACCTGAAACAAATGTCTGTCTGCATATTAAATAGGAGATCTATGGCTAGATACTGCCATAAAAATGGTGTTTAGAGTAAAATGATTATCCTAGATCTTGGAGAAGCTTTGTGATCTTTATGTTCCTCCTGGGCTCATTGCATTCATAAAGATCATTTAGTTTCCAGATGCTCTGTCCCCTGCCTGATCATCACCACCCCCAGCCTGAAGGCTCCTTCTGACAATGAAGTGGTTTTTTTTCCAGTTAATTTATTTCAGGATATGGGTATCACAGAGTCATAGAGCCTTACAGCATGGAAACATACTCTTCGGACCAACCAATCCATGCCGAACATAATCCCAAACTAAACTAGTCCCACCTGCCTGTGTCTGGCCCATATCCCTCCAACCATTTCTTATTCATGTACTTATCCAAATGTCTTTTAAACATTGCACCTGCATCCACCACTTCCTCTGGAAGTTATTCCACACGTGAACCACCCCATGTATTTTTTAAACTTTCTCCTCTCACCTTAAAAATATTCCCCCTTGTTTTGCAATCCCTCACCTAGGGAAAAGATACCTGTCATTTACCTTTATCTATACCTCTCATGATTTTATAAACCTCTACAAAGTCACCCCTCGACCTTCTACACTCCACTGGCTAGGCCAGTATTTATGCAAATCCCTGGCTGCCAGAGGACAATTAAGAGTCAACCTCTTCCTTCACTCCCTATGCCCATGGCACCTTCCCCTGCAAACGCCAAAGGTATAACACCTGCCCATTTATCTCCTCCCTCCTCAATATCCAAGGGCCCAACTATAACTTCCAGGTGAAGCAGCACTTTTTCTGCACTTCTCACACATTGCTGATGAAGGGCTTATGCCTGGAATGTCGACTCTCCTGCTCCTTGGATGCTGCCTGACCTGCTGTGCTTTTCCAGTGCCACACTTTTTGACTCTGATCTCCACCAGTATCTGCAGTCCTCGCTTTCTCCTACTTCTCTCAATCTAGTTTACTGCATTCACTGCTCACAATGTGGTCTTGTCCAAATTGGGGAAACGATGCATGGACTGGGTGAACAATTCGCAAAACATCTATGTTCTGCCTGCAAAAAGACCCCGAGCTTCCAGTTGCCTGCCACTTTAATACACCACTATATTCCCTGGCCAACATCTCTGTCTCAGACTTGCTGCAGTGCTCCAGCGAAGCTCAGCGCAAGCTGGAAGAACAACATCAGCCAGATCGTTATTGACTTCTTTGTCCAACTGTTCTTCTTTATCTTTGGGCTTGATCCCTACTATAGTTTACTCCTTATCCCCTACCCCCACCCTATTTTTAAAATAGAAACTGACATTTTCCTAGCTACCATCGGTACTGAGGAAGAGTCACTGGACCCAAAATGTTAACTCTGAATTATCTTCACAGATGTTGCCAGACCTGCTGAGCTTTTCCAGCACCTTCTGTTTTTGTTTTAAGAGTCAACCTCTGTGGGTCTGGAGTCACATGTAGGATAGACCAAGCAAATTCCCTTCCCAAGGACCTTAGTGAACCAGATGTGTTTTTCCCAACAATCGACAACAATTTTCTTTTATTAAATTTGAGTTCCACCATCTGCCACAGCCAGATTTGAATTCAGGTCCCAAGAATGTTATCCGGGTGTCTGGAGGATTAGTTGAGTGATATTGTCACTCAGCCATCATCTTCCCTAAATCCTACAGTTTACATTTGTTTCAGACCTTTGTGCCTCCTGTGCCCTCAGCTTGGTGGTCTCATTTAAAAGAGGCTTGAAGTCAATTTCAAATGATGGAGTGAGCTGGCCTGGCAAATGGAGGAATACCAGATTGCCTTCAATGCAGATAAAACCAGAAAAGTTGTCAAAGAATGCTTTGCCAATAGCATCAGAGTGGTTAGTTAAATGACCCATTCTGACCAATGGACTGTGCTCGCTGTCTAGTTTATTAATATTTTTAAAATGTCACTCCTAATTAATTTAACATAATCAGTTTAAAAACTGGGAGCAATTTTAAGACAGTGCACTTGAAGGTCTCCTTTCTCGCTAGACTGTAAATAGAATTACTTGATATAAATAACTGCTCAGCTATATTTGATGCGAGAGTTCTGGAGAAAAGTAGGATATAGTTTTGTGTCTGCAGTCAACCTCCACCAAGAGCTATCAGTATTAATGCACTGTGCAGACTAGTAGTGATTGGAGTCCAGAAGCTAATATGTTTGATGAGGGCAGAGCAGTAGATGTGATCTATATGGATTTCAGTAAGGCGTTCAACAAGGTTCCCCATTGGAGACTGATTAGCAAGGTTAGATCTCATGGAATACAGGGAGAACTAGCCATTTGGATACAGAACTGGCTCAAAGGTAGAAGACAGAGGGTGGTGGTGGAGGGTTGTTTTTCAGACTGGAGGCTTGTGACCAGTGGAGTGCCACAAGGATCGGTGCTGGGCCCTTTACCTTTTGTCATTTACATAAATGATTTGGATGCAAGCATAAGAGGTACAGTTAGTGAATTTGCAGATGACACCAAATTTGGAGGCTGCAGTGGACAGCGAAGGGGTTACCTCAGATTACAACAGGATCTGGACCAGATGGGCCAATGGGCTGAGAAGTGGCAGATGGAGTTTAACTCAGATAAATGCGAGGGACTGCATTTTGGGAAAGCAAATCTTAGCAGGACTTATACACTTAATGGTAAGGTCGTAGGGAGTGTTGCTGAACAAAGAGACCTTGGAGTGCAGGTTCATAGCTCCTTGAAAGTGGAGTCGCAGGTAGATAGGATAGTGAAGAAGGCGTTTGGTATGCTTTCCTTTATTGGTCAGAGTATTGAGTACAGGAGTTGGGAGGTCATGTTAACAGCTGTACAGGACATTGGTTAGGCCGCTGTTGGAATATTGCATGCAACTCTGGTCTTCCTATTAGATAGATGTTGTGAAACTTGAAAATGTTCAGAAAAGATTTACAAGGATGTTGCCAGGGTTGGAGGATCTGAGCTCAGTGAGAGGTTGAACAGGCTGGGGCTGTTTTCCCTGGAGCATCGGAGGCTGAGGAGTGATCTTATAGAGGTTTACAAAATTATGAGGGGCATGGATAGGATAAATAGGCAAAGTCTTTTCCCTGGGGTTGGGGAGTCCAGAACTAGAGGGCAGAGGTTTAGGGTGAGAGGGGAAAGATATAAAAGAGACCTAAGGGGCAACTTTTTCACACAGAGGGTGGTACATGTGTGGACTGAGCTGCCAGAGGATGTGGTGGAGACTGATACAATTGCAACATTTAAGAGGCATTTGGACGGGTATATGAATAGGAAGGGTTTGGAGGGATATGGGCCGGGTGCTGGCAGGTGGGACTAGATTGGGTTGGACTGAAGGGTCTGTTTCCATGCTGTACATCTCTATGACTCTGTGACCTGGGAAAGCTAAACAAAAGGGGAAGCCTTGTATCTATAAAATATTTAAGACTAATGCAGGTTTCAGTTTTTAAGTATTAAAATTTCAGTTTTTAAAAATCAATACGTATATTTTAATTTTAATACAACCAGTTAATTTAAATATATTGTCACTATTTAAGTAAAGTTAATCCATATCAAAGCCATTTTAAAAAATATGATATGCTGTGTTGGGAAGATGCAATACAAATTCTATTTCCACAATTATGTCTCTGCCAACATTTTTGAGAAATGAAGAGCAATATTTATTGGAGGTCTTGTCCACCTGTTGAAAAGCCAGTGAGAGACTCGTATCTCCTTCTCCCAGGAAGACATTTAACTGGGCATCGGTGGGCAGGTTAAAGGACCTCAGACTAGAAATCCAACCACTCCATTGGGAAGCAATGGCTAATCAAAGGCCAGCAGCAGTTCATTGCTTGACAACTGCCAACAGGAGCAGGTGGCATAGCACTCACGAAAAGCTGAAAAATTGGTCACAGACCAGTCCATGGTTGCTTGATGACAAGTTATGGCGGGAATGGAGGAAACTTCATTAGCAAGAGCATGAGGTGACTTTGAGTTGGCTCTCCCCTACCCAATGCGGGGCCCCTTGGTTAGGCATTGATTGCCTTCAGACAGGTCTCCCCTAACCTTGAAATTCACAGATAAGTCTGACAGGAATCACAGTTAATTGAAAGACCCAATAGTGATTAGCTTAACCGTGGAGTAAGACTGATTTTGTGGGCAGGGTCAGCTTCTTGAGTGATTTTGTTTTTGCTTTTCGAGTTTCCATGAAGTGAATTCACCGCCCCACTGTTCTGGGCAGTGGCAGAAAGGTGGCCGGCTCCCTCCCAGCACCCTCCCATGTGATGAAATGCACCCTGTCACAAAACCAGCTTCAGGATGGGCACTAACACCCACCCAAACTGAAGTTATGAGTTGCTGTATTTTTCACATTACACTTGGACTGGATTCTGCTAATCCAATCTATTGACCTGGGTACAGGATAAATTTTGTATCTAAAGCATCCATCAGAGTTCCAATACTAACTTCCAAGTTTCACATTATGTATAAATTATCAACAAATCATGATAGAGCAATTATTTTTAGAAAAAAAAATATATTGTAAAGGAAGTATGGTCATTTCCTGGTATGGTTTTCTACTGAATTAAGCTGACCTTGTCAAAGACTAGAAGCTAAGCTACTGCTACAGACACAACAACCTCTCAATTCACTTATATAAGCTATTTTCTCACAGGGAGTACCTAAGCTTTAGGTTTAAAGATGGAGCACAGATTGGCAGCTGAAATTACGAACAAGAATTTATTTTATCCCATTCAATATTGCGAAACATGCACAACATTGTATGCGTTTTCAAAGGTGTTTTTGAGCTCTAGTTTCTGTCCGAGCTCATTTGCTATTGCTAAAATGTAAAATCGACCATGGACATGGCATTGGGCAATGTTTATAGTTCAATAAAAAAAACTTTGTTGCGTTAATATATTATCTGATATAGTTAAGAATCATAACCCGATGCGGTTTCTTAATCCATCTGAAAATGGGTTTACCACAAAAAAAAACGTTTAAATCAATCGTCCAACACCTGTTAGTAATGCAATTTATAAACTCACAAAATATAAATATTTACTATAAACATCGGTTTATAGTTCACTATAGCATTACAAACATTGGTGTACAGTCAAAACGCAAAAACTTTAAAACGTGCCGATTTGCACCTGAAAGAAATTTAATGTTAAGAACCTCCTTGAAGACTCACAAAGGTTCGCAGTTAATTGTAATATCCACTAGTGACTAGTTTATCTTCATGGTCTGGTTAGTTTTGTGTGCAGGTTCAGCTTCTCGAGTGACTTTTTTAAAGCTAACAACGCAAAAATATATCATGGAACCACAATTTGTGTTGGATATAAACTGTGCTTAAAACCTTGAGACCATTTGTGCTGCTTTGGCCGAGACTGAACGACGTTGTCAAAAGAGAATACAAATTCTTGTCCGACAATTTTGCCAAAGGTATGGGCTACCTATGAATAATGCTGTGGAAATTGGCCAGTTACAGTATTTAAAATGTTTTCATTTATTTGATCATTCAATTGAAATTGAGCTGCAGTAATACAGGGGCTGTTAATTATTAATGTTTCTTAAATCACGTAAATTTGACCAAAGATGTTTTCCTTCAATTGACACCACCAACAAAAACATAATTATCTGGTTATTCATTCTTTTGCTGTTTGTGGCTATTAAATTTGACAATGTAAAGATGATGGATAATCAAAAGTTACATTTATTGTACAGCATTTTGGAGCAACGTGGGAACTGGATATGGTGCTGTATAATTCAAGTTCTGTCCGTCTTCCTGCCTGCTTAGTGTCTGCTGCTCCTCTTCAAAAGATCCTTGGGACATTGTGCCAAGTGAAAGGAGCTATACAATTTCTTGCTCATGATATTGCACTGGATTATAGGAAATCATTCCATGTGTTATAGACCACATCTGTGGTATAATGTGCAAGCCATTATTTAAATCTGTGGTAATGGAAAAGTACTGAATCATTTGCAGTAAAGGGTGACAGTAATTTTGTTCTCAACTCTCTACGTGCATTTGTGTCATGAAAGGGGTGTGCAGTTAAATGATATTATTATAGAACATCATGGTATAAACTTTGCCAGATACTTAAATATTAAAACATATTCATATTTAAATAGTGTCTTTCACATACAACTGTTTAAACCTTCCGTCTCACAAAAGTTTTTAAAAAAGTCTTTATCTATGTGAAGCTTTTGTACAAATTTTCTGTCCATTGATATTTAACTGAGCACATTTAGCTATTATCCAGGTTGATAATCAGGGACCTTGTGTCACAAAGCTACTCCTTATGCTTTAATGGATAAAAAAAACTACAGTCAGAATACACAACTTGTCATTGGGTAGAATTGCAATGCAGTGAATCACTTCCCAATCACCCCTATGCGAAACAGTATCTAATTAGTCATTAGGGATTAATTATGATTACAATATTGGGTGTTAGAAGTTGCTTATTTTCACTTGGGCACTGCAATCCCAAAAGTTAACCTCTAAAACCTCTAAAACCTAAAGCTGACCTGAATTCTTGCTCATACATTTTCTAGTGGGCTACCATTAATACTTACGTACTGAAATAATTATTTACTTGTGTGCATACCTATAGATTAAACAGGAAAAGCATTGTTGGGTGCAGATACTTCACCATCGATTCTTATTAATGAACTGTGTTAAAAACATAACGTGACATTTTTCTTTCCAGATATGCTTGGGCCTGCTGTAGATTTCCAGCATTTTCTAAAGATGTCTTTAAATTTTCTAAATCTCCACATTTCCCCTTCAATGTTATTATAAAATCATTCATAAGAACAGCATACAAAAACATATTCCATTGCATTCTATTACATGCCAACTTTGACTCTCTTCCCTCTAAGTCTGAAGGTCATGAGTTTAAGCCCTGCGTTAGGGTTTGAGCACACTTGGTAGGCTAATATTTCAGTATAGCTTTGTGAGAATGCTGCAGATGTGAAAGTGACGTTTTTCAGATAAGACTTTGAACAGAGAACCTGTTTGCACTCTGAAAGGGATACAGCCAACCTATGGGTTACAAATGAATTCTGTTCCTGAATATGTTCGTAAGTCGATTTATATGGAAGTCAGGACATAATACAGTATAATATAAAATAACCATTTGTAAGTACTAACAAATATTTGCATGTTGGATCTTTAAAATTAATATTAATCCCTTATATGGGATCTTGGTTGTAAATATGAAAGTCTGTAAGTTGGGCATTTGTAAATCAGGAACTATCTGTAAAAGAAGTTCCCATAGCACTTATTTGAAGAGCAGAGGACATATTCTCTAATATATTGATGAGTCTACACCCCTAAGCCAACATTACTAAGTTTGTTGGATATCACTGCTTGGAGGTGATCTGAGCACATGAATTGCTGGAGCAGGACTTGTGACCTGAAAGAGTTAGTGGTATCCTATTCCAATGGCCATTAAGGTGATAGCTTGAACTGTAATATGATTTTTTACTTCAAAGGAGCCAGAGGAAATGATCTCTCAACCGTTCACCCACATAAGTATCAGGGTTGGTATTGATATCATTTGTGCCAGAACACACTGCTTCATCTCATTTCCCCCTGATAAGGTTAGGGCTGCAGCTTGGTCAGTAGGCTTTGCCAATATAGCTGGATTCCACACGTGCAGGGCATGATAGACTATATACACATTATGCTGAGAGGACCACATCATAATGGAACTGAGTTCATCAATCAAAAATGGTTCCATTCCATCAATGTGCAAATCAGCTGTGATCATCAGTTATGTTTCATTAGTCAGAAGTCACATGACACCAGGCTATAGTCCAACAGATTTACTTGAAATCACAAGCTTTCAAAGCGCTGCCCCTTCTTCAGGTGAAGTCCTGTTGAAGAGGCAGTGCTGCAAAAGCTTCTGATCTCAAATAAACCTATTGGACTAGAACCTAGTATCATGTGATTCTGACTTTGTCCACCCCAGTCCAACATCGGTACCTCCACATCATGGCTATTTTCTTAGGGGTTTGCACATTATAACCTGCAGCTTCCATGATCTCTATATCCTTGGAAACTCTCCTGTCCTTGCTGCATTTGAAGGGACACACAGCTCACAAAGATAGTTTCTGGGAGACAAGGCTACTCTCTGCATAAATGGAGCATGCAAATAGAGAATGTAAAAATGCTAATGAACTGGGGGAGTGGGAGCAGTCTTCTGAGAAGTGTGAGGACGTTGAACAATTGAGTGGGAGGAACATCACCTTCAGCTTGATGGAGCACTGCAGAGTTGGGCACTGCAAGTCAGTCAGGACTTTAATGACACCCGATTCCAGTAAATAAGAGATGGTACAGTGATCGTTCATTAACTGTAAAATTATAGGTTCTTGACAAGCAAACAGTTTGTTTCTGTTCTGAGAAACAAATACAACTTCTGTTTGTTTAATTTCTGTTTGGTTTTGGTGTTGGTGAATAAAGATGATGTTTGAACTGTTTGAAATCTTCCCTGTGTGTGATGGTCCCACATTGAACAATGATAAGATGCTGGGCCACTGTGAGCTTTGGCGAAAGAGTAATAGTGACTTACAGGGTTGTATGTGGGAATATGGCTAAGGACAGGTGATCTCTGGCCTGATGCCTATTCTGCAATAGGTATAGCAATGTGCTTTTGTATATATTAGGAAATGTCAGCCTTGCCACCTGTGTGCCCTGAGAAATGTTGGTTTATGGCTGCTTATGTTCACAGTGAATGGCAACTTTGACTGGGTGCATGGCTGGGGACAATGCTTGACTGGGTGCATGGCTGGGGACTAAAGATGGTTCCAGTGCAGGGATGCCAGGACTTCCCAAGATATCCCATCAGTAACAAGTATTTCTGACTACAACTAGTGAGAGAATTGGGTTGGCGTCTGATGAGAATGGTGCCAAAGGGGCATGCTATTTAATTCATGAACTGAGTTTTGGATGAAGAACAAAACTCAACAAAAAATACATTTAGCCAAAACATATAAAGATTCAGCCTGAGGTGTCTGTGAGCTTATAGAGGCAGTCAAGGTGGTAAGTAGCATTGAAAAAGCAAATCTGAGCCATCACTTCAAACTGAACTTGACAATAGGACAAAGAACTTTCAATTTAAACTATCAAAGATAAAGTTTGTTCTTTACACAAAAAGATGATCAATCCATTTCCTAGCAATATACAGAAGCAAAAGTCTGGCAATCATGTAATAAATAATTGAATATTATCACAGGAAGTATGGATGATTCTTCTGAAAGGATAAGTTAGGATATGTCAAGTTTTTTTTTGTTTTCAGGATGTGCATGATATCTAGTCTTTTAATGAAAGTATTTCACAGACCTGCTGTGCAGAAGCTACCATTAATTTCCTTGCAGAAGGTTGATCTGTGGAAATCTAGATCAGCATGTATTTTTGGGCAAAATAGCTGAATTATTATCATTTTTGAGCAGTAGTTTGCAGCTAGAAAAAATTCAAAAGTGAGAAATAGTTATAGCCTGATACTTTGGCCCTTATTGGAAGAGATTGTTACATTTAAATATAATTTAAAAATAAATTCAAAGTCTGAAACAAACACACAATTTTCAAAGGGCGGCACAGTGGCTCAGTGGTTAGCACTGCTACCTCACAGCGCCAGGGACCCGAGTTCAATTCCTGCCTCGGGCAACTGTCTGTGTGGAGTTTGCACGTTCTCTGCCCAGGTTTCCTCCGGGTGCTCCGGTTTCCTCCCACAGTCTAAAGATGTGCAGGTTAGGTGAATTGGCCATGCTAAATTGCTCGTAGTGTTAGGTGTAGGGGAATGGGTCTGGGTGGGTTGCTCTTCGGAGGGTCGGTGTGAGCTTGGTGGGCCGAAGGGCCTGTTTCCACACTTTGGGGAATCTAATCTAAAAAATAATCAACTAACTGAAGAAAATTCTTTCTCATATTCTTATCCACTTCGATCACATACTTCATTCTCATGGGTTTCTTTTAGATGTCATATGTTAAATGACTGAGCAAGGACATGAATAAACAAAAATATTATACCAACTTAATAGGCTAGCTCCTGATCATGGCTATGAAAGGGGGCAGCGACTTGCAATGGAGAATTCCCTACAGAAGAGAGGTAAAATCAACAGGCTTGAGGCTAGACTTTAATATTTAACCAGGTAAAAACAATGACTGCAGATGCTGGAAACCAGATTCTGGATTAGTGGTGCTGGAAGAGCACAGCAGTTCAGGCAGCATCCAAGGAGCAGCGAAATCTGGCTCCAGAGTACTATAAGTAGAAAATTGGAAGTTGAATATGGATATGGATAAGGGATGAAGGTGGCAAAGCAAAACACGTTAATGTAAGTGATCAGCTGTCATCTCACATTGCATTATGCAACAGGTTAGAGGCCGAAATAGAATATATACATTCTGGGTCCTTAACTTTAGCAGAAATATATTCCAGCTAATATATTTAGTGCTTGCCTGTATTTTATGCTTGTATTTTAATTATTGTTTGGCTTTCTGCTGTTTAACTGTGGAATATCAAACTACTTAAAAAGCAATGACCTCAGAATTAGACGATTCATGGTGACTGGGTTCAATCGGAGACCTTATAAATGTGGTTAATTCCTGTTTGAAAAGACATGATGCTTTGCCAGTCTCAATCTAGTTCCTTGCTTGAATCCAAAGGACAGCACTGCTATCAATTTGCAAATCTAAGGATGGTTAACAAGTGGCATCCTGGTCACTAAGAGTACTCTGCTGAGATTGAGTTTGGTACACTATGTAGAAGAAGCTTCAGTCTCTTAAACCAGAATTTCAATTAAACCAGAATTGTGAAATACTCCATTCTCCAACATTAGCTTCCATCATCTTGATATGAAAACAATCACAAGTTGTCTAAGTACTTTTGCGACAAAGGAGGGCAAGATCTCCATCTAATTATTTCCTGACTACATTTTGTATTAGCTACTCAGTTTAAATAGCATGTTGGTTTCAGCAACATCCTGCAGAGGGCATCCCTACTTCAGGTTTGAGGATAACTCACAGCAGTGAAACATTTATGCATAGTTTTAGGTATTTCAAATAACCAATCACTTCAAGATAATTTAATATACAAAATTTCTGAACCACATATAATATGATATACATAACACTGTTCTCTAAATAAAATCAGTTCTGATGACAGCTTTAAATATTCCTTCGTTTGTGAAAAATGTTATGATAGTAAATGATTTTTGAATTAACTTATTTTCAAAGGTGAAATGGATCATGTAATGGATTGAGGTATACTAACTGAAGCTAATTCTTTTATACCTGAAACTCTTTACCATGCAATAATTCATGTTAAATGTATCTCTATTCATATGTAATTGCATTGGAATGACTGTGCCTTAAAAGGACTTACTGAAAGTATGGCACCTGGTTCCAATGTCAAGATTGTATGAGGAACTATTGGGGATAATCAATAATATAGTGCTGCCAGTAGTGAGCTGTGCTGGAAGGGACTGTAGGTAGGGACAGGACTACAATACTGTTCTGTAACCTATGGCTGTCTTTATATCTGAACTGATGAATTTACTCATGTATGCCAGAATCATTTGGTCAAGTCATTGTTGCAAGGATTGT
Source organism: Chiloscyllium plagiosum (assembly GCF_037043375.1). Classification (NCBI taxonomy): domain Eukaryota; kingdom Metazoa; phylum Chordata; class Chondrichthyes; order Orectolobiformes; family Hemiscylliidae; genus Chiloscyllium; species Chiloscyllium plagiosum. The sequence goes on from NW_028270168.1 coordinate 26,293,627, forward strand.
TGTAGAATTTCAGAAAATAAACAAAGCTTAAGTGTTGGTTGCTTTTTCTATTTGGGAACATGTTTCCCAATTCAGCTGATTATTTCTGAGTGGAATTTTCTCAACCCTTGAAATTTTGTTGTAAGCTTAAAGGAAAACCAATATTTTAACCTATTTGCTTTAGGAACAGTGAATGATATAAGCCTTAATTTTGATACAGAGCCTGACTTGTGTTTGGATTTAACAGTGCACTATTAGTGTATGCCTGACCTTTAGGGTCTTGACCTACTATCATTTCCAGAAATAACTTTCTTTATCACCAACATTGCCCCCATTAATAGTAGGTGGGGGCAAAGAGGTATTGCACTGTTACAAGCAAAGATTTTTCCCACGGAATCATAGAATTTTACAGTACAGAATGAGGCCATGCAACCCATTGTGTCTGTAACTGTTCCTGAAAGAGCCCCCAGCTAGTCCTATCCTTTAGCCCTAACTTCGTTATTCTCTAAATTCATCACTTTCAAATATATATCCAGCTTTCTTTTGTAACCTCCCATTGCATCCATGTCTGCCACTCTTCCAGGCAGTGCATTTCAAATCCTGACAATTTTCTGAATGAAGAAGTTTCCCTTCATCTCCATCCTAGTTCTCTTGCTGACAAACTTGATATTGCAATCCCTAGTTACTGATATACAAATGAGGAAAAAGAACATCCTTCTTTACTTTGTCAGAATAGTCCATAATTTTGAACATCTCCAAGGACATTAAGCCCAATTTTTCTCATCTTTCCTTGTATCTAAAACTCTCATTCCTGGTTTCATTCTAGTAAATCTACTTTGCATTCTCTTCATCCTTCCTTAAATAAGATGCCCAGAACTGAATACAATACTCCAAAAGTGGTCTCACCAATGATTTGTAGCGAGGTAGCATCACTTTCTTGTTTTTATATTCTATGCCTCTATTTGTAAACGCAAGGATCCCATATAAGCTTTCCTAAAAATTGTGTCAACTTGCCTGGCCACTTTCTGAGAATTATACATGTGAACCCTGAGGTCCTTCTGCTTTTGTTCACCCCTTAGGGTTGTACCATTGAGTCTCTCCATGTTTCTTCTACAAAAAATGCATTACCTCACATTTGTCTGCCCATTTGGCCAACTTGCTAATGTCCCCTCTGAAGTCGCTCAGCATGATCCTTACAATTCACTATTCCCTATTCTCCCTAACTTAATTTAGAGATTTTGCCCTCAACACCCATCTCCAACGGTGATAGTGATAGAGAATCACTGTCACTTTCCTCAACCAGTTGTGTGGGCAACAAGAAGCTGATTTTCTGATGGAAAATTAAGATTAGAACTTGCTGACCTATAATGATTTGGTTGAAGACCTTCATCTGGCACTAGCTGGCATGAGAGAGAGCACAAATTGAACTTGTCTGGATTTTTAATAAAATCGATTTTCACTTGTGCTCAACCCTTTTTAACTCAGGAAAATGTTCATTTTTTGGTCAACTGGTTAGCAGATCAAGCTGTGGTATATATTCTACATTCCTGAAGAAGGGCTTATGCCCGAAACGTCGATTCTCCTGCTCCTCGGATGCTGCCTGGCCTGCTGTGTTTTTCCAGCACCACATTTTTCAACTCTGGTTAGCAGATCAGCTCACTGTGTGTGGCTGGAGGCTGTTACAAATGTGAATTCCTATTGTGCTATTCAGCATGCCTTAGTTATGATTTAAACATTTTAATAGCCTCACTAAATCCCTTAAAGTAGGAGATAACCAGAGATCAATGACCGGGGCACAGAATTAAGGCAAAGGACAGAAGGTTTAGAGGAGATGTGAGGAAAAACCTTCCCACCCAGAGGGCAGTGGGAATCTGGAACTCACCATCTGTAAGGGTGGTAGAGGTAGAAACCCTCAGAACATTTAAGAAGTAGTTAGATGTGCATTGCAATGCCCAGGCATGCAAGGCTATTGGTCAAGTGCTGGAAAATGGGATTAGAATAGCTACATGGTTGTTTTTGATTGACATAGATATGATGTACCAAAGGTTTTGTATTTGTGCTGTAGATCTCTATGACTCTATGCACTCACAGCCTATATTAATGTTATGCACTAAACATAGATATTACCTAGAATTTCTGTCACATACAGTTGTACAGTATTTTATTTTCTGCGTGGCTCTTACTGTAGCAGCAACTGTACTTTCAATGCACGGAGTATTGAATCTTTAATACGTTCCTCTGTGATAAACCTTCATATCTCCAATCTCTAGATAATAACTGTATAATGATGCATATTGTCACACTGACTATGTGTGAGTATGTGCTGACATATGGCAAAATCTGTATTTCTTCTGCTATTTTTTTCTTTTCTATTTGCAGGGAAAACAATAGTTGAAAAGATAGAGAGAACCACCAAGGAACAAACCACATCCTCCATCCTCATACCCGATTGGCAAGTCGATCCTGAAGACCTTAAAGGATCAGTGATTAGGGAAGTAGGAAGCCTGACCACAGTGCAGGTATGAAATGATCATGCACTCTCTTTTGCACATTCTACATATATACTCCAGGCACTGGAGAAACATGTGGAAGGTGGATAAAGATAGCATCTTACTATACCAAACTGAGAGATTCTCATTATAGATTTGAACCACACCACGTTACTGCTTGTGTTGTAGATTGCTGACTGTTTGATTCCATTGCATCATTGGCCTGTTGTTGAAGTTTGTTATGGTAATGTTGTGATGGTTTATAGAAACTTAAAAAGTAGAAGCATCTGTAGGTCATTTAACCCTTTGAGCCTGGTCCACCTTTCAATAGAATTGAGGCTGATTGTGTAGTTCAATATGATATTCCTATTTTCTCCCAAACCTATTGATGTCTTTAAAATATTAAAAAAAACTATTGCTTTCTAACTACCTCCTTACTGCTGCCATCACTGACCCTGGACTATTTGCTGCAACCTTGCTTGGAAGTGCACAGCATTTCAGAGTACTCCAGAATTTGATAGAACTCTCCAACAGGTTGTCCTGAGTTTTGAAGATTGTTACATTTTTCCCTGTAGTTGTATTCTTGGGCCTTCTCCCACTCCTCTCTCCATGAGGTAAAACTTTTCACTCCATTTGTTTTCTTGTATTCCCTTCACTCAACATTAATTCACTGGCTGCATAACCAAGAGCAAGGCAGCGACAAAGACCCTTAAAATAAGGTTGAGAAGAGGACTAAATCTTACCAAAAATTGATTAACTTTGTGGAATTTCATGGATGATATTACTCTGTGGGCTGTAGCTAATTATCTAACCTTATTCTCCATTGCCTGCCCCATAGCAATGCACTGTGTCTCGACAGTGCCCACTCACATTACTGTGCATTTGCCAGTGATGGGGATATTTGGTGCTGTCAAGACCACTTGGATTTTGGGTGCCATTTAAAATGTAGCTGTACAGAGGTTGTGTGCTGTCAGCCTGGAGCTGTCCTTCCTGGCTCCTGTGCCTGAGAAAGGGAAAGTTAACTTTCTGCTCCTGTGACAGGGATTTAAGGTTCTGGTAGAGGATGGTGCAGAGGAGGGCCAGCCTCTTTCCTCAGGACTGCCAGAGGAGAACACTGCAGTGGATCCTGACAGCCTGAGCTAACGTTGAAAGCTTGGTCAGTGCATTGATCACAGTCCAGAAAAGCACTCAGCAGTGCTGCAAGAAATGTTATGACTTTATGGACCTGTACGAAGGTAATTGTCACCTTCTTCTCTCGGTTACTTCGCACTCACTCTATCTCTGCTATTGCATTAGCTCCCAGCAAGGCTCATGGTCTACCACTCTCACTATTGCATACAGCATCTCCCCTCACTTACTCTCACTGACAAAATCTCCACGGACCAATAACCCTGCATACCCTTTGCATTGTTTATTCTCTCACTTGGGACACTTCATGACCTTCCCTCCACCTGCTGCAGCATTAACAGCCTTGCCACCCACTTCCATCTCACTAAACTCTTCCTTTTGTCTCATTCCAGAACAAATCGTCCCACAGTGTGGGGTCAAGATCTGTGTTGGGGTGACTCATATATATTTCTTCACCCTCGAGAAGGTCAGGATCTTTGCTCTAGCGGGAGACGAAAGGGCTGCTCATTTGGTGATGCCGAGACCTTTATCCTCTGGCAACCAAATAAGAATTGTGGTAAAATACTATGCTGCTGTCCCACCACAACCACTTAACATTGCCAAACTTCAACCCTTGCTTCAAAATCTATTTATGATCTATGCTTGCACTTGTAGGCACCGGTGTCATCTGCACAGTCTCTGTCCTGAAGAAAGTAGATATCATGGCCTTCTCTATCTCTAAGGACAAAGCCATGAATCCTTCAGCAGCAATACCAGCAAGCTTGCCTACTGCACCCCTCACCAGCTCAGATACTGTCAACTCATTCGTTAGACTACAGTCAAGAGCACATTCAGGTGAGCATGTCACTGGGACACCTCCACAGCTGGCTGAGGCAGAAATGCTCCAGGTTGCTGGCACAAAGAAAACTATGAGAGAACAGACATCTGCTTAGTCCCTGGCAGGGGAGAACGCCATGGTGTTGGGGACTGCTGTCCAAGATGGAAACCCGAAGGAGTAAACGGAGAACTGATGCTGCCAAGTTCTTGCTCTTACTTTCATATTGGGAATTGTTGCTATTTTATTTCTGCTTGACACCTGGGAAAATGGGAAACTGCTTATCAAAGAGTTGAGGTAAGGTACTAATGCTATAGAAGTGGATGCAAATAAGCCTCTCATCACCACACGCGAGATTCTTGTCTCACGGTTCAAAATTTAGTTGCAGAATCGGACTTTTATTCTTAATGTTGAGAACCTAATTTCTTCAAATTTTAGAAATATTTTACCAACTAATGCATTGTTGCCCACATCATTCAGGGGCTGGGAAGATTCTGCCCATTGTTTCTATGTTAAAATTCCTAGAGAAGTTACATTGTGCATTCTGTAGCAAGTCAGCTGGTTCTGAATGCAGATTTAGAACCAAAACTTTTGCAGTCAGATTTTGATCTTATCAGTTTACCATTATTCCCAAACCAAAGACCCCTACCAAGTAAATGTGAAAGATCCATGGCATTATTTCAATGAAAGGAAGGGGAATTCTGCTATTCTGGTCAATGTTTATGGCTCAATCAACATCATTAAAATAAATCAGACAATCGGGTCATTATCACATTAATTTTTGAGGGAATTCTTTGAGTGAAAATTAGCTGCTACATTTCTCACATTACAAAATAACTCCACTTCAAAAGTAGTGAGTTGGCTGTAAAGTATTTTGGGACAGCAAGGGGGTTGTGAAAAGGTGCTGAATTGCAAGTTTTTCCTTTTGTTTTTCAACCAACAGCACTACATTCCAACCATAGTAGCAGAGGCCAATAATAAAATCTTTTACAACAAAACAAAGAACTGCGGATGGTGGAGATCTGAAAAAAAGAGTTCTGATGAAGTCACCACATACGAAAGATTAACTCTGCTTTCTCTTCACACAGGCTGCTAGACCCGCTGAGTTCTGCCACAATTGCTGTTTTCTTTGGAGTGAAATCTTTTCCCTCTTATAAATTGGACCCTCCAGCACTATAGCACATTGTCAATACTTACTGGTTTATCAGCCTTGGTTCTTATGCTTAGGTCTCTGAACGGGGACTGAAATTTATAAACTTTGACTCAGAGGCAATAGTATGCCTGACTAAATGAGAACTAAAGTAAGCTCACAGTAATTTTATTGACATCAAGTTGATGGTTTTTAAGTTTCTGCAAGATAAAATCAGTGTTTTAGTACATTGTTATGATTTTTAACATAATTACCACTTTTGTTAACACATTTAATAACGCAAACTAATTTTTATTTCCATTCTATTGATTCCATCCTTTTCTCTGGCCATTGCCTCTGGTGAACCAGGCTATCGGGACTTATGTATTCCACTTGACTGATGGATGAACTCACTCCATATATTCTGCATCATCAAGACCTCCTACTTCCACTTCTGATACATTGATAACCTTGCTGTCTTCCTCAGCTCATCTGTCACTAAAACCTGAAAGAATTTTTGTTTAAGTTACATTCGTTACATTGAATCTAATGACGTCGAACACAGTCTTTGGATGGAGACAGAGAATTAAACACTTGCTTTTGTTGGGGCAAATATATAATTTGCATCTCCCAAGAGTCCTAGTAACTGTGCTTGACTAGTAATGTAGTTGTATTTTTCATTGTTTTGGAATATACCATCTTGTTAACTAAGACAAGTGGTTGTTCTGTTTAGACTGAACACTGGTCTATCTTCTACCACTGATAATTAGACAGGCCCCAGAATCAATACAGATAAAAGAAGACTGGGGATTGTGAACTAACTCAAACAACTCTTACGCTGTACCACATACTGACAGAATGGCAGTGCCATAGAGTGCTATTGCTGACAATCAAGACAAAAAATACAAAGCCTGTCTTTGCAACCTCTAGATTTGGCTATTTGAATGTTCTCCTGGCGGGCCTCCCATCTTCTAATATTCATAAACATCAATCAAACAAAAACTGTGCTGCCTGTTCTCTAACACATAGTAAGCAGTGGGTGGCACGGTGGCACAGTGGTTAGCACTGCTGCCTCACAGCGCCTGAGACCTGAGTTCAATTCCCGCCTCAGGCGACTGACTGTGTGGAGTTTGCACATTCTCCCCGTGTCTGCGTGGATTTCCTCCGGGCGCTCCGGTTTCCTCCCACAGTCCAAAGATGTGCAGGTCAGGTGAATTGTCCATGCTAAATTGCCTATAGTGTTAGGTAAGGGGTAAATATAGGGGTATGGGTGGGTTGCGCGTTGGCGGGTCAGTGTGGACTTGTTGGGCCTGTTTCCACACTGTAATGTAATGTAATCTAATCTAAAAAAAATGTCATGTTCACCCATCACCCATGTGCTTACTAACCTATATTGGCTCCTGGTCTGCCAGTGCTGTGATTTTGAAAGTCTTATTCTTGCTTTCAAATTCCTCATCCCTGCCTATCTTGGTAACATCTTTCTGTTCTCCAACACTATGAGATTTCTGGACTTCTCCAATTCTGATTTCTTGAATGTTTCTAGTTTAATCACTGTATAAATGTGTTATATTAGTATTCAGCCATTGAGTCCCTAAGGTCCATAATTCACTTGCATAACCTCTCCACCTCCCTATATCTCCTCCCTCGATGTTCCTTAAAACTCATCTCCTTGGTTATCTGTCCCAGTGATTTGCTCCTGTGCCTCTATGCCAAATTCTCCTGGATGTTATTGTGATATGCTGGCAAGATTGGATCAAACAGGATGGAAGTGGCCTCAAGGAGAATGTACTCTGGCACAGACCAGTTGAACTGTGCTATTTGTTCTATGAAATTCTATGAACCCCACATGTGTAATATGTTCTCAGATTGGTCTCAGTTCTCAGTTACCTGTCAACTTACCTGGAATCATGAGGAAGTTTGATCGCCATCATTTTGCAGCAATTTGCCTTTGATACTGCCCACTCACTAACTTTTTTTAAACCACTATTGTGTGTTCTTGTCTCTTGCTAATATTGCAACAAGTTGACCTTGATCCACTTTTTCAATCATAGAATAACTTGAAAGAAATAATATCTGATCTCCCCACAGTGTTGAACAGGATACCTTGGTGTAGATCAATGCTAAGATAACTCTAGACTGGTTATCTGTACAACACCTGTGCACCTGTTGTCTGACTAGGCAACTTTGAACTGAAGCAACTATTTCTTTCAAATGTGGGTTTGATCTTTGGGACCTGACTCCCCCTTAATCAGTCAAGTGCTGAACCTCTCACAAATGAGTCAGTGCACAAGTAAGTCTTCAAAGCAAGTTTGGCTCAGCAGGTATCATTTAAAAAAAAGATTTTCACACTATTTTTAGAACATGAAATGTTTTTCTGCAAGCATATATACTTCAGGGCAACAAGACGTATTGACAGAGTAGTTAGTATTGTGTATGGGATCCTGGACTTCATAAACAGAGACACTGAGCACAAAAGTACAAAGATATGCAGAATCTTTATAAGTTCTAGTTCGACCACAGTGAGAGGATTGCCTCCAATTCTGGTGACCACATTTTAGAATGAATGTGAGAGTCCTTAAGAAGGTGCAGAGGAAATTTAACACAATGGTTTGAGCGTTGGTGGATTTTAGCTATAAGGTGACATTAGAGAACTGAGATTGTTCTCCTTGTAACAAAGAAGATGATGGGGAATTTGGTGAGGTTCTGACAGATTTAGATAAGGCAGGCAAAAGCTTGTCCCATTATCTTATGATCTAAGGACCAGCAGACACCAATTTAAGGTTTTGGGCAAATGGTGCAGGGGTATGTTAATATTTTTATGCAGCATGATAATGATTTTCATGTCACTGTTGATGAAAGTGAGGAATTGGAGAATATCAATGATTTCAAAAAGAAATTAAGTGGAAACTTGTGGGAAATAAATTTGTAGCGCAATGGGGGTAAAGTGGGGCAAGGGATTGACTAGATTGTTCTATAAAGAGCCTGCATGCATATAATTGGCCAAATGACCTCCTTCTGTGCTGTAATGGCTCAAAGGCAATCAATGTTTAAGGTAGACAGTAGGATATAATTTAAAACAGAATTGCATAATTATTTGGGAAAAAAGAATATAAAAAGACATACAAGAAAATAACAGGGAAGTACGTGAACTGTGACATTAATCAAATGCAAATAGTTATACTTCTAAATATATCTGCATTTCAAAGCCATTCAGTATGGAAATGATAACATAAAGGGAAATAATCTGAGCGAAAAATCTAATCAATTTACTAGTGTCTGAATTCCATTGGTGTGTTAATATGTGAGTACACATGTGCAATGTAATTTATATAATTCAAACTACTTTTAAGCAAAGTACCAATCCATATATTAAATGTATAATTATATGCTGTGCTAATAGTTTCTACCCAAAAGTATTTGATAAAGTAAATATTATTGTAACTCTTAACATACCTCAAATTAGTTTAGACATTGAGGTAGATTTTAACTTTTATGTTTGTTTTAGTGCTGGCAGGTGACCCAATCAACTTTGAGGGTGGTGCCTAGTTGTGGGTGCTAAACTGCCACCCTGAACCTACCTGCTGGCCCTGGGCCAGGTATGATCTTACTGAAGTGTAAATTGTTGCCGTTTTATACACATGTTAATTGAAAGACTCAGGTGTAAGTGTGGTGTTCTTTGTGGCAGATGCAAGACTTTTATCATATGTTTAGATAGATGTAAGAGGAAATTATTTGAATTGTGTGCTTCTGTTGCCAAACCTTACCAACTCACAATACATATAAGGACATCACAAACACTCATGACTTCCTAATCTATGTTTCTGACAATCAATGAATTTTGTAAAATAATCTTTTACGGTACTTACTTCAGTTCTTAGTAATCTGCTACAACCAGCTTACATATGTTTGTGTTAATTTAGTAATGCCACATCTTTTATTATCACCTTTAGTACTTCCTACAACTTCAGCTTGCCACTGCCATTGTGCTCAGAACATGATAAAATAAATAATACAATCAATCAGCCTTACAGTTAAAACATGTTATGCCAGTTTAGCAAAAATGCATCTCAATGCATCAAAAATGCCTTCCTGATCAACGTGCCTAAAACGTGGGCTCTCCTGCTCCTCGGATGCTGCCTGACCTGCTGTGCTTTTTCAGTGCCACACTTTTCAACGCTGACTCTCAAGCATATGCAGTCCTCACTTTACCTCAAAAATGCATCTTAGACAACTTTACTTCAATTAATGTGCATATTTTTTCATCGTTTTGTGCAATGTCTAATATTTTGAAGACCAAAATAGAATGCTGATGTTTTAAGTAAAATGTCTAATCTCTTACACAATGTACATGGAGAAATTATATTGTATTCTATTTTTGAAAAATTAATCAAGTCAGCCTGTCATGGTCATAATGGTGATACTTTCCTCAACCTCCTGTAATGGAATAAATTGCATTTAATTGAAACTGGGACAAACAATATCTATTTCAGTGATAGTCATGTGGATGGGCTGATGACTCCTGGGATTAAGGTGAAAAAATTTTCCTCCCATCCCCATTCCAAACATGAAATATTAATGCAATAATTTATTCGAAAGAGTTTAAGCTAGTATCTAATGCAGGTGTCTGAATTGCTATGTAATCTGATGCTCATATTAATTACTAATATGAATTGATATTCATTGACAAGACTTGATAATATTGAGGTTTTAATGGATTTTTGCCTATCCTGATCAAGACTAATTTCCTGACTTTAAAGATAATACAATTCAAATTGCTTTCTCATCATCTTTACTAATCAGGGAATCTCACAGCATGGAAGGAGGTCACCTGTCCTATTGTGCCCACCTAGATTTCTGAAAGAGCTGGACGTAGCATTCAGTATAAATTCAATGGTAAAGAACTATAGCATAGAACATAGAAAAGTACAGCACAGAACAAGCCCTTCAGCCCATGATAGCAGTTAGAGAGCAATAGATCATTTTGAGCCAGTGAGCTATACAAAATAATTTAACAAAGAAAAGGTAATTCTGATGAATTGTTATCAAACTGAAATATTAACTATGATTCTTTCCCTGCAAATGCTGCTAGATTTGTTGCATTTTTCAGACTTTGTATATATCAGAAAAATATATCAATATTATCAAGTGTCCCAACAGTGACCCCTGGGGAATTCTACTACACATATTCCTCCAGTCTCAAAACAACCGATCAACCACTGCTCTGTTCCTTGTGACTCAGCCAAATTCTCCCCATGCTGCTTTTGTTCCTTTTACTCCACAAACTATAGTTTACTCATTGGTCTATTGGACAGTACTGTATCAAATTCCTTCGGAAGTCCATGCACACCACAACAACAGCATAGCTCTCGAGAATTGTCTCTGCTATCTTTTCAAAAAGCTCCAGCAAGTTAGTTAAAAATAAATTTCCCTCCGCAATCCACGCTACTTTTTCTTAATTAGCCCTCTTTGTCCATGAGACTATTATTCCCCCAGTTAAGCTGATTGCCTGTCGTTACTGGATCTTTGTAGAACCTAAGTCTAAAATGCTAAATATGAACTGTTACAGAGAATACCAGTTAAGCTTTGGTAGGTCTCACAGGTATTGCATTGAGGACTTCTCTTGTCTGAAGTATTTTTCATTTTTTTAAATGTTTGAAACCTTTTTTCTATGAAAACATTAAGTATACGAAGGCTTCATTACTAAACTGAATCGAATTTGTAGCCTAGACTTTGTAGACAGCAAAGAAATGAATATTCATCACTGGCTTTGAAGGAAGCTACCCACAAATCACTAGTGAGCCCTAAAATGGCCCTCCCCTCTCCTGACGGTAGTTTAAATAAAGTGCCAAGTAAAGGGGATTTCTCAGCATGCTGCAGGATTGAGGGGGAAGCTGCCAATCATGTTAAAATATTGTTACAGGCAGCAAACTAGGAAGCTTAAAGCACTTTGGCCTTCCCTTTTAATTTAGTTTTTTTTGATAATGATGTAAATTATTATGGTTGGATTTAAACAGAAACTAAAATATCAATATAAACAAGGAACAACTATTTCAAGAGTCTTTACAGTGAGACTAACTGTGCAAAAATGGAAACTCTCAGCAATTCATTGGTTGTATTCTAGGGGATCTCAACACTGCACTTGCTTGAGGACCTTAGAATCAATAACTGTAACTTCTGTATTTCTGTGCAGTCCTGTTCATGTATAAATCCCTGAGGTAAGGTTTTATGCTCTCCACAGATAGTTTTGCGGAGGGATGAGGAGGAGGTTTCCTAAAATACCATGGGCATCTTTTCCAGTGAACCTGTCTTGGACATAAATCACAAAACACTGTAGCAATCTGCCTTGGTCCAACCACATTGACGCGACGGTCAAGAAAACAGAAGAATGCCTCTACTTCCCCAGGAGGCTAAGAAAATTCAGCATGTCCATAAAGACTCTTACCAGTTTTTATTGATGCACTATTGAAAGCATTCTATCGGGATGTATCATGGCTTGGTATGGCAACTGCTTTACCCAGGACCATAACAAACTATGGAAAGTTGTAAACAGGCCAGTCCACCACTTCCATCCATTGACTCCACCTATACTTCTCACTGCCTCAAGAAAGCAGCCAACATAATCAAAGACCCTATCCTACTCAGTTTATAATCTCGTTCAACTTTGTCCATCAGGCAGAAGATACAAAAGCTGAAACATACATACAAACAGATTTGAGAACACCTTCTTCCTTGTTGTTATTAGACTTTGGAATGGACCTCTCATATTTTTTAATTTAATGTTAATCTTGTTCTTTGTGCACCTTCTGTGCAGCTGTAACATTGTATTTTTTGCTCTGTTCTATTACAGTACTACACTTTCTATGGTATGATCTGCCTGTACTGCATGCAAAACAAAACTTTTCACTGTACCTAGGTACAGGTGACAATAATAAATCAAATCAAATCAAATCAAACCCTGGTTCTCTGAATGATACTCACTATGAGCGAGGCAGCAGAGCTACACAAGGTTATCCTTCATAGATAATAGCATCCGGGTCAGAATCAAGCAATTAAGCAACACAGGAAAGGAACTGCTTTGTCAAACTGTCACTCTGTGCCACAGAGGCATTCTGTCCTCAAAACTGTCATCCCTCTGCACCTGGCTGAACAGATGTGAAAAACAAGTGAAATGAAAGGAAATCTATTTCTGTGAAATATTAGACAGTATTGTTCAAGCCCCAGCCGAGATGTTGATGAAAGTTGGGATTTCATTTCTGACGATCCACTGGACACATTTGAAGTTGCTGGCAGAGAGCCACTATGCGAGCACGATTCAGCTTTGCTTCAGATTCCCAAACTGTTTCTTCTTCTGCCAATTTCTGCCACACTCTATAGGAATAAACAAGATCCAACATAATTCAGAATATCAGGTTTTACAATCTGAAATAAGTAGTACACAATACTTGGATAATCCTACACTATGCAGTTACTTTAATATTCTGTATTTTTCTGAGTAATTTTGTGGGAATTCCCTCCTTCCCACTCTTTCATGTTTCTGACATTTTATTTATTATTGTGCCAGCTAAGTAAAGAATGACGGTGTTGTCTTGCAAAATAACTGTTCAGATTGCCTTATTAGATTTTATTGTATCACAGATGTCATTAAGATAATAATTATTTTCCGATGCTTGCACATGTGCTATGGAAGATTAGAGTTTTGAAATAAGGGAAGTGAAATATCCGTGACAAGGAATTAAGAGCACAGTTTTGATTGGGAAATAAAGCAGTGCAATAGAAGGTTCTCTGCTTGTCTGCTTGTTTCATCAGCTGCTTCATGCTTAACATTCCCATCTGAAAAGCTGTCATAGAGTCATAGTTATAGAGTCATAAAAGAAAAAGACCCTTCAATCCAACCAGTCCATGCTGAACATAATCTCAAACTAAACTAGTCCCACCTGCCTGCTCCTGGCCTATATCCCTTCAAACATGTGTACTCATTTGCTTACAGTTGTAACTGTGTCCTCATCCATCATTTCCTCAGGAAGTTCATTTCGCATGCGAACCACCCTCTGTGTAAACATTTCCCCTTAATGTCTTTTTAAAATCTCTCTCCTCTCACTGGAACTCAGCATAATTTTATTTCATCTTGTACCCATCCTTCCCCCCCAGAATTTATGTCTCTCCATCCTTTCAAAACTTTCCATCACTAATACTTGTAAGTTTCTGCTTTCTCTCCCTGCAGAAGAAATTGAAGAAGTCCAGGGAGACGCAGGGGACCAGGGCTAGCACTCTGGCAACTACCACCCTGGCTGCTGTGGAGGGTAGTGTGATGAACATCAGCAGAGTGGCAGAGTTCATGGACGTGGGAGTAGAACTGGAAGCCTCCCCGAGACCTCGGACAAGGGTGTACCTCAAGGCCCAATTAACCAGGGCCCAGGGGCTGGGGGGATGGTGGGGCGTTGATCCTAGTTCATATACTTATCTATCAAATTGTGACACTCACTCAAGTTGAATTAGTGTCATCAGTAACCAAAGTATCATCATCTGCACAATGATAACTTTGAAACCTTCTCCTTGCCAGTTTTAATACAGATCCTTCCGTGTTCTGTGACAGTGATGGAGAGTTCCCATGAAGGGTGTGATATTGACGAAGAGAAATATTCTGGAACAGAAAAAATGTGAGGCATTCTACCAGCATTTGCAGATGCATTGCACATCATGAGAGGGAGATCCACCTCCAGCATAGTTTTGAGCTGATGTCCTCTCCTGTGGAAAGAGGGCCACCCATGCTGACCATCACATGCAGCAAGTATCAAAGTGCATGCAGACCCTCATCCAATGGCTTATGCATTCAAACTACTTTTATCCCTTCTCGGTCAGAGTCCCACATGCTAACATGTATTTCAATGGCCAGTTCTAAGTCTGCTCCTGAAGAGAACTCAAAAATCCATAGGCTATTTGTCAATAGCACCTCAGCCAACAATGCAAGGAAACAATTGGCTTTCCTCTAGCTTTGTTAAAGACATGGGTATAGAGGTAATAGGAAAAGGAAGAGAACAAGTTTGAACTTCACAATGGGAGTCACCTAGGTGTTTACTGTAATGTCACATTGTCAGTTTTATTGTTAATATTTATTAACTACAGATTTGATTTAAAGCTTCCACTGTTCAATCAACTCTATTGTTTCTTCTTGCAAGCCAAGTAGATATCAGCCTTGAGGAAAATGGTCTAATCTGAGTAGAAATCTAGCAATGGGGTTCTGTCACATGGAAGGATTGTTGACTATTGAATAGTTTGTGTTTGGAAGAGATGGGAATATTGGCAGGAAACTTCACTTTTGCTGTGCCATCTGACTTCACAGCCTCAGATTAATTGAACTGTGTCTGTGTAAGTCTGATATGGGTATGTCTGGTAAACAATTGAAGGAAACCTTACCATGCCAGGTTCTTCATCTTGTTATATATCTTCTTTGTCTGAAGAAGATACAGAGCCAATATAACCTTCATCTTCCTGCAGCTTCAGTCTTCCCTGCAGCATTATGTTGTGATATATGTAGCAGACCATTATCATTTGGGATACTCTGGCTGGTATATACTGCTATACTATATTGGTGTACAGACAGATTTCAGGCACCTGAAGTATGTCTTCAGCACTCCAGTGACCACTTGATGATTTATCTTAATATGTTTCTAGTTGTACATTTTCTGTCCACTAGTTTAGGTTTCCTCATAGGTGTCATCAGTTACATACCTAGAGGATATCCCTTAACTCCAAGGAATTATCCACTGACTTTGTTTGGTGGTGCAAAGGTCAGTGGGATGTGACTCGTGCAGAATAAGCATGGCTGCTTACAGGATATTTCACACAGACATGAATAAAAACCTTCCAGTCGTCACATATAAGGTAAATATTGATTTAATAGAACTCCTTTCAAGGAGCAAGACGGTTGATTGATCTGAGGGAGCCTTGATTGTCACGTGGCTGCAGCCCATGACTTTCAGTACTAGTGAGAATCCAGCCATTGCAGTCCAGTAAGTGATGGTCCTGAGAAAGGTGACATTGGTCACTTGGGGAACATACTTGTGCAGATTGGAAGATCTTACAGCTGCCATTAGTAATCCTGGGAGGATCCAGAGCTAGAGTAATTGAGAGTAATGTTGACTTTGTAAGGTGGGGTGTGCCTGGAAGAGTTCTTGTTTCAGGAAGCTGAAGGTGTCAGTATAACCTACTAACAAAGCCTGAGACTCTTGACAGACTCTAGTACTGAGTTCTGTTTAGAAAACCTGAATCTCCGTTGTTATGGCTATTCCTCTGAACTGGAACTCTGTTTTCATCCACTATGTCCTTGTAGAGTTGTTAAGCAGACAACAGCTATTGCTCTGGTGTTCCTGTTGCTCCATATCAGAGACCCAAGGGAGAGTTGCATAGGATGATTCCATACTGCATGAGAAAGCTGATAGTAGGAATGCGTAGGTCAAAGGAAAAAAAAATGTCCACGGTAGAAGAAATGATGGAAATCATATTTGAAGCAGAGAAGGAGCAGTCTTAGAACAAATCCTGAGAGAAAAACACACTCACTTAGATAAGAAAGCAACTGTTGTAATTCAACAATTAAAGATTTTCCACCCTGTCCATTTCACAGCCCCATTAATCCCTGCTGTGCTCTTGTATCAGTTTTACCTAGGATACTGCAATCCATTTTATACTATCATGGCATAATTGTAAACTCTGATAAAACTAACTTTATATGAAATAATACACTTTCCCAGTAAAGCACCATGTAAACATATCTCTAAACGAGTTGGAGCCAGGAGATAGCGAAATGTTATACTTCACAGTACAGATGTTCACTAAGTTATACCATTATACACAGATGCTACATTGTTGCTGAGGTGCTTTGTTATGAATGACGTTTAGATCAGGCCATGATCAGATTTGGGATAAAAATAGGAATTCTGTCCACCTCCCATGGGGAGACTGTGACTTATTTAATAAAGCATCTGCTGGTGTGCATAAAATTTGGATGAATGTGTTCATTTTGCTAAATAAGCAATGAAGTATTAATAAAGTGGTCAAATGAGAATAGCAGCAACATCCAATCATGCCTTCTATAACCTAAACTATAGACAGAAGAATGGGATTTCATTTAAATGAAATGTTGAACATTGTGACTAGATCTTTCCTAAGCTGAAGTCTTAGACTGTGGGGATCAATTGGTATACTGCTCCCAATCCATACTCTGCAATGTGAATCCTGAATATATCAAGAAGAGCATTTTAAAAATCTGATATCAATAGTGGGTTTCTAAGTTAACTCATTTAATTGGAATTGTGAAATTCAATCATCAATAGTCTAACTTTTATTGCAATAACAGATATTATCAGCAAAACCCTCACTACAATATGCTGTCCTTGTACTCAAAGACATTTTCCAGTTCAATAAACTCATTGACATAGTTTGTTTAGTGGATTATAAAAACTGCAAAGTAGATGAGATCAGCCTTTCAAGTATGCACACTAATGTGATTTTTCAGAGACCCAAGAGTGATACCAAGCATGTGTGAGAATGCACATTATATCACACACACATGAACATATTCTTAGATTGATGTTACCAGATGTGGGAATTTGAGATCATTGTTACCATGCTCAGTGGTCAAAAATCATTTGGAATTGCTTATACAAATGTAAAGTGATTATGCACTTAAACGATCAGTGCAGAAACAGCTGACGTAAAATGTTCTGGATTTAATCAAATTGCCATTTTCCTACTCCTCCAAATTTACATGCCCCAACAGAAAATGTATTCCTTCATTTTAAAGTAAAACGGAATCTGCTTCTATTAGCTACTGCCTGTCGCTACACTGTGATTCCCACCACCACTTAAAAGGAAAGAACATTCAAAATACTTATCCTTTGAGAAATCAACCACATTTCCATGTAAGTAGACAGTTTCAAACTGATGAAGAGTCATTGGACTCAAAATATAACTCTGCCTTCTTCCTATAGATGCTGAGTTTCATCAGCTATTTTTGCTTTTTAGACTACTTACATTGTGGAAACAGGCCCTTTGGCCCAACAAGTCCACACTGACCTGTCAAAGCACAACCCACCCAGACCCATTCCCCTACATCTAACACTACGGGCAATTTAGCATGGCCAATTCACCTGACCTGCACATTTTTTGGATTGTGGGAGGAAACCAGAGTACCCAGAGGAAACCCACGCAGACACGGGGAGAATGTGCAAACTCCACACAGAGAGTCACCTGAGGCGGGAATTGAACCCAGGTCTCTGGCGCTGTGAGGCAGCAGTGCTAACCACTGTGCCACTGTGCCGCCCATTTGTTTCAGATTTCCTTCACCTGCAGTTTTTCGTTTTATTTTCAGCCTGTCGCACATGCTTTGCCATTTAATATGATTATGGCTGATGAAACAGTTCAATGCTTTGAAGATAATGAACACCAAGGGACAGAAAACATTGGTGGGTGTTATCTGTAGGCACCCAAACATCAGTGGAGGCATTAAACAGGAAATTAGAAGCACATACGACTTTTCTACGCATACATTGGACAAACCAAGCAAGCAATTATACTGTGGAGGAAGATATTCTGGAATGTATACACGGTGTTTTTTTAAGACCAAATTGTTGAGGAACCAATTAGAGAGGAGATTATCCCAGACTGACTAATATGCAACATGAAAGGGTTAAATAACAGCCTTATTGGTGGGGCTCCATTAGGGAAGACAAAGCATAAAATGATACAATTGTTCATGCAGGTGAAGAGTGAAGAAGTTGAATCCAAAACTAGGGTCCTGAATCCAAGGGAAAATGTTTATGTCTATAGTGGTGTACTTCAGGATTCAATGCTTGAGACCCAGCTATTCACAATATATAAATACTTGCATAAGGGAACATGTTGCAATATTTCCACGTCTGCTGACAACACAAAATTAAGTGGAATTGTGATTTGTGAGGAAAATGCAGGGAGGCTTCAGGGTGATCTAGGCAAGTTGAGTGTGCAGGCAAACACATGGCACATGCAGTTAAATGTAGATAAGTAAGAAGTGATATACTTCTGTGTGAAAAATAGAAAGGCTGAATATTATTTAAATGTTGATATATTGGGAAATGTGGATGTGCAAAGGGATGTAGGTGTTCTTCTATACCAGTTGATGAAGGTAACTGGCAGGTACAGCAAGCAATGAGGAATGGAAATGGTATATTGGCATTCATTGTAAGAGGATTTGAGTTTAGAAGTAGGGAAACCTTACTGCAGTTATACAGAGCCTTGGTGAGATTGCACCTTGAATATTGTATGCAGTTTGTGTCTTCCTTCTGAGGGAAGGATGTATTAGTCATTACGGGAGTACAGCAAATGTTCATTTGGCCGATACTAGGGATGGCAAGACTGAGGTTGTATGAGGAGAGATTAGTTTGACTGGTCCTGTATTCACTACAGATTGAAATGCTTAAAATTCAAACAGGGTGAGACAGATTAGATACAAGATGGATATTTCTCCTGATTGGGAGTGTGTAACCAGGGGATACAGTCTCAAGAAGCAAGGTATGAATGAGATAAGATGCTGGAATCTGTACTGAAAAACTATAAGTGCTGGTGATCACAATGCATCAGGCAGCATCCATGGAGAGAGAGCAAGCTAACGTTTTGAGTCTAGATGACTCTTCATCTAATAATTATCAGCTTGCTTAATTGAAATAAAGGCTTTCATCAAAATCATATGACTTAAGATAAATGACTCAACAAGTTACCTGGTGAGTTCATTGCTTTTTATTGTTGATGGAGTTTTTATGACCCATGGAAAAAATAGGTAGCCAAAAGCCATAAATATGTTAAGTTCTGAAGGAAAGATCCACACCAGCAGAAGGGCAGTTTTGTTTGAGGAAGTCTTCAGATCATCAGAGCTAGAATGTCTCAAAGTAGTCAAAGTCAAAGAAAAGTCAGTAGGTTAGCCTGTCTGCATGTCTTGGGGAGAGTGAAAGAGATTCCAGTGCAGTGAATGTGCAGAACGTTATGACAAGGAAATGCTTATGATTGACAGTTCTGAAAGTATTTTAAAGATAGAAGTGATACTTCATTAATTGAGGTAAAGGGCTTTTTTTTGCTTTTTATGATAAGATCTTTCCAAATTGTCATTTGATTTTTTTCTTTTCTATTGTTAAAAATATATTGACCACCTTGTGTGAATGCGTTCAATGATTCACCACCACGCTATGCAAATTTAAAAAAAAACCTAAAGTCTATCAAATCAAGTTCACTCTGGAATCTGACTTTTCCTGTGTGAACATCAACTGGGATCATGACAATACTTAAATTTATTAAAAATTTAAACTTGCTTGGAGACTCTGAAAGTTTAGCTTTCTGCCTGGAAAAGGTAATATTTATAATCTAGAGGACTTTTTATTTACTGTTGCTGTATGCTTAGCAGGAAATAGAGTAAGCAGCATTTACTTCAAATGTACATGTAAAGATATATATTTCAGATCTAAAGATAATCTAATCGGGAAATGAATCAGTCTTTATTAAATTACAGGAGGATCAAACTAAACTTATCTACATTGAGGTGAATATTTTGTACCTGAGCTAATTTGTATCGTGTAAACAAGCAATGAGTTTATTTTTGAATTACCTCATCTGTGAATTTCCTATGTTTGATGTGCATTAAAATTAAAAAAAGAACAAATGGCTCCTGTTGCTCTTTCAGCATAGATCTGATGGAGTGAATGAAGATAATCATTCTATGATTCTACAATGTGATCTGTGACATGTAAAATCCCATTTAATCTGGTAGTTTCTCCATTTTATTGTGCAATTCTTAAAATTGTTCTTAAAAAAATTGCAGTTTGAGAAACTAATGATCCTCCGTGTTTATCTCAAGTTTCACTCTATTTCATTGAAAAGATTAAAGTAATGATTTCGTGAATGACTTAATGTTTCTGGTAATATAGATGAGCAAAGAATTTCTCATTTTAGTATCTCAGGCCAACATTTCAAAGCAGTTGCTATATTCTAGGTTTTAATCTTTGAATTGAACCAATGTGGCTGAGACGTAATCTCCAAATAAAAAGAGAGATCAGTATACTCATCAGTTGAAGACAGCACAAGTTCTCACTGATGGTTAGTGAGTATTTATTGTACCCACAATTAAAAGCAACTTGGAGCTGTCTGTGTGGATGTGCTCCCCAGTAATTAAATCTTCTGGTTATAGTGGGATTAGCAGAGTCAGTACATGCAATAATAAACTGTGAGAGTCTGGCGTAGTTACTGGAATGGTACAGTGATTCCTTTGTACTCATTCACAGGATGTGGACATTGCTAGCTAGGCCAGCATTTATTGCTCATCCTTAGTTGCCCTGGAGAAGTGGTGCTGAGCTGCCTTCTTTCATCATTGCAGGCCTTGAACTGTGCTTACATCCATTGTGCTTTAGGGAGGGAATTCTAGGATTTACACCCAGAAACACTGAAGAAACACTGATATAATTCCAAGTCTGGCTGTTGTGAGAATTGGAGGAGAACTTGCAGGCTGTGATGTTCTCATATTCATCACCCCTTGTCCTTGTAGATAAAAGTGAATGCAGGTTTAGGAGATGCTGCGAACGAGCCTTGGTGTGTTACTAAAGTGCAACTTTTAGATAGTACGCATTGCTACTGCTGTGCATCAATGGTCAGGGGAGTGAATGTTGAAGGTGGGGCCAATGGTGCTAATCAAGAAGGTCTTTAATAGTTGGATGATGTCAAGCTTCTAGAGTATTGTTGGAGAAGCACCTATCCAGCAAGGGCTGAATACTACATCACATTCCTGATTTGTGCCTTCTAAATGGTGGTCAGGCACTGAGAGAGAGGACATGGGTTACTCATTTTAGTGACAATACCACTTCACAACTATCTCCCTGACCCTTAGCTAATATGTTGAGGAGTAGATAAAGCCAGTCCAGCATTCCTGAATGTTCACATTCTTGAAATCCTACATGTATGGAATTAGTTACCTTTAACAGAAAGCTCTACATCAAATAAATGAAACAATGACTACAGCTAGCTTCATGATTCAGCATAGTGATTTCATCCTATATTTTGCACATTACTCCTTCTACGTTGAACTGACAAGTAATTTATTGCATACACACTAGTTGTGTAGTGGTATTGTCACTAGAATGAGTAACTTACGTCCTGTATACTGTCATATTGAACTATTGCTAAAGCTCCTGCCCCTCTTTCCATGCTGTTCTTGGATATTCCAATATTGTTAAAAAGAGAATGGAATTTTTTATAACCATTGCATACATCGAACATGGCTTCAATTCACCATTGGAACATTTTAGTTTATTCCAGGGCAGAACATCCATGATAATTAGTATTACCACTTCAACTCTTGAGATTGAAAGGTATTGAATTCTATCTGGGAACAAGTTAACTAACTTAGACTGTATCCTGCAGTACACAAGTGACTACAATTCAGAAGTACTTCATCTGCTGTAGAGCATTTTGAGATGTCATGAGGTCATGAAAGGTGCTGTATGAATGCAAGCCTTTACTTTTTATTCTTTTACATCTTTTGAGGAGAGGCTTTAACAACTATTCCTTCAAATGGTTGTTAGCAAGATTCAAGTTTCTTTGGTCTGAATATGATATGTCTGATTCAAAGGGATGTGTTAACCAAAGGTATTATTCTTATACCTGACTCTAGGTGAAATGCTGGTTTATAAAGGGCTAGTGTCCAAAGACACCTGGGGGTTCGGCACTTTAAAAAAATATAGTTGACAATTGCTCAATTTGTGAAAGTCTGTAGAGTGAAATGTTTAGTACCTGCTTCAATCACTGGACATGATTGTCTTATTTACTATCAATTACAATCCTTCAGTTTAGACACATAATCATTGCAAAGGAAAGGGAAAGAAAGCAGAGTAATGTATTTAAAGAAAAATTAACCTGGTTACCGCCTTGCTCTGTAGAAAATGAGAAACTGCTGATAGCAAAAATCAATCTCGTTAGGACAAAAAATTAGTTCTTGGCTGGGTTTGAATTTCAACTAAATGGGAAACCCGAAAAATACAGATGCTAATCCTGTTAAATCAGATTATTCATCACACAGCTGAAATAATTTTTTAGTTAATTATATTATCTCTTTTGAAAAGAGAAGCTGACTGCAGGACCACTATGTGCAAAACTAGCTTCCTACAGTATGAAATCCACTTGTGAAATATCCAAAATATCATCATGAATACTTCACAACTTTATATTCTAATGGTATGCTATTTAAGGTTGTCGTGTCTCACATTATTTTACTGGAAGCCATGGTAGCTGTGACTCAGAGGCTGGCTGTCATTCAAAATTGTTTGACATGGTTAGAATACACTTGGCTAACTTTGGGTAAGTGTCAGTAGTGGCTCAGCTACATTCTCGTCTCTGGAATAGAAAGTCATTGGCACAAATAGCGCCAATACAGAGATGGTGGCACAGTGGTTAGCACTGCTGCCTCACAACGCCAGAGACACGGGTTCAATTCCCACCTCAGGCGACTGACTGTGTGGAGTTTGCACGTTCTCCCCATGTCTGCGTGGGTTTCCTCCGGGTGCTCCGGTTTCCTCCCACAGTCCAAAGATGTGCAGGTCAGGTGAATTGGCCATGCCAAATTGCCCGTAGTGTTAGGTAAGGGGTAAATGTAGGGGTATGGATG
Organism: Chiloscyllium plagiosum; assembly: GCF_037043375.1. Taxonomy (NCBI): domain Eukaryota; kingdom Metazoa; phylum Chordata; class Chondrichthyes; order Orectolobiformes; family Hemiscylliidae; genus Chiloscyllium; species Chiloscyllium plagiosum. The sequence continues at coordinate 26,316,840 of NW_028270168.1, forward strand.
GGTTGCGCTTCGGCAGGGCGGTGTGGACTTGTTGGGCCGAAGGGCCTGTTTCCACACTGTAAGTAATCTAATCTAAATGATATTTAATAGAGAAGAAAATTGTCTCTTTTAGGGAAGGTCTTCCAAAATAATTGCCACTCACGGCCTTAATTGGGCAGCAACCTGCCCAGTGAGAGGCTAGCAGCTGTACTGAATGGCAGTGCCACTGTGGTGGTGGTGGCTACTGCCAGTATAATGCCCACCTGAGGCCTAGTATCATATATGCATCCCAGGTGACTGGTGATTAATGGTGGGAAAGGATTTGCAGGGTGGAGAAGAGTTAGTAGGAAGGGCAGGGGCTGACTCTTTGGGGGAATTCCTAATGCTGGGTTCCTCAATTGAAAACTGAGTGCCTGTTAAGGGACCCGTCCCTCCATCCTGGGTTGGCTTTATTATTGTGCTATGGCAAGTCCCTCCCCCATGTGATGTAGGATTAATATCGACTGTGATGGGATGAGACCCTTACATGAGCATTAATTACTATTTAATGACATTGATTGGTACCAGGGCATGAAAACCATCTGAAGGTCTTCCTGCCACAAACCTAATAGAGGTGGAAACAGGAAAGTGATAAGGTCTCCATTCATTCCATCTGATTAAACACCCTGTCTGACCAAAGTTGCTATGGTGGGGAGGCATTAAGACTCATAAAGACTTCAGGACATGAGCAGAAAAATCAAGGTCGACACTCCAGTTCAGTACTAAGGGATTGTTGCATTGTTGGAGGTGGTATATTTCTGAGGAACTGTTCATTCAAGGTCCGTTTGCCCTTTCAAGCACACATACGATATCTTGACAGAGCATAGAGGAGTTCTTCTCAGTGACCTGGCTCATACAAAACCCTCGATCAACATCACAAAAAGCAAAAACAAAAGATGCTGGAAAAGCTCAGCAGGTCTGGCAGCTGCTGAGAAACCAAAGTTATCTTTTCGGGTCTGGTGACCTTTCCTATTTATAGCTCCACAGTTCTTTTGGCTTTTATCACAGAAAATAAACTAGCTGGTCAGCATCACATTGCTGTTTAGTGGGTGATTGCTGTGTGCCAAATGGATGTTGCAATTCTTAATTTGTAACAGTTACTATATTCTAAAAGTCCTCTTCGTTGGTGTAAACAGAGATGGGAATCCTGTCATAATTAGTGATGCGATATAAATATATAGATGGGAGGTAATAATCTAGTGGTACTACCTCCAGACTATTAATCAAGAAGCTTAGCTAATGTTCCAGGGACCCGGATTCAAATCTTGCCTTGTCAGATGATGGAATTTGAATTAAATTAAAATCTGGAATTAAAGAATCTATAGATGACCATGAAATAATTGCCATTTGTCAGGAAAAATCAGAGAAGGAAGTCTGCCATCCTCACCTGATCTGGCCAACATATGATTCCAAACCCATAGCAATGTGATTGCCTCTCAACCACCTCTGAAATGTCTATCAAGCCACCCAGTTTTAAGGACATGTTGGCCAGCCAGTAACACCTATGTCCCATAATGAATAAAAAAATGGAAAGTTGGTTAATTGAAAAGAACTGTCTTATTATTCACAATCACTGTTTTGAATGTGATGTTCTCATCTGTAAGTTGCAAATTGATTTAGTGTATGGTTATGATTGAAAACACAGAGACATTTTAAAACAAGTAAATCCTTAGGCCTGAATTCCTTTATTCCAGGTCTCCACATTGCATGAACTTAACACTTTAGATCTCTCATGAAGCAGGGGGAAACCCGTAGCTTCATGCTGTCATTGCTTTGCCCTGTGATGAGTTTGACTCCTCTTTGTCATTAGCATCCGGCAGCATTATGTATTTCACCAGTACCCCAGCCACCTCAATAAGGTTTTTGACTAGATCTCGAATGGGAGACAGGTCAAGAAATTAAGTGCCCATGGGCAGGGCGTGTACTGAAATCGCACAAACCCTTGAGTGAATGCCAGCCTTCTTGACTTGATGGAGGCCTGCTGATAACTGTGACAAGCCTTCTGGCTTTGTAACTACACTAAAGGGAAGTCCACATTTGAGATTTGAAGGGAAGTCCACATTTGAGATGTAGAGGCTTTCAAAGATAGGTTAAAGATAGTGCAGGATAGGCATGTCCTGTTGAAGGCAAAGGATAGGAAGGGCAAGATTTGTGAACCGTGGATGACAGGAGAAATTGTGTGACTAGCCAAGAGGAAAAGGGAAGCATACATAAGGTCCAGGCAGCTAAGAACAGAATGGGCCCTGGAGGAATATCGGAAGAGGAGGACAAGTCTTAAGCGAGAAATCAAACAGGCTAAAAGGGGTTATGAAATAGCTTTAGCGAGCAGAATTAAGGAGAAATCCAAAGCATTTTATTCTTATATAAGAAGCAAGCGGGTAACTAGAGAAAGGATTAGTATACTAAAGGATAATGAAGGCTGTGTGTTAAACCTGAGAGAATGGGTGAAATTCTGAATGATCACTTTGCATCAGTGTTCACTGAGGAGAGGAACATGATGAATGTTGAGATTAGAGATAGAAGTTTGATTAGTCTGAATCACGTTGACATAAGTAGGGAAGATGTGTTGGGTAGGCGAGAGGTTATTCAAGTGAACAAATCCCCAGGACTGGATGGGATCTATCCCAGGTTGCTGAAGGAGGCGAGAGAGGAAATAGCTGGGGCCCTGACAGATATCTTTGTGGCATCCTTAAGTACAGGTGAAGTGCCGGAGGACTGGACGGTTGCTCATGTTGTCCCCCTGTACAAGAAGGGTAGTAGGGATATTCCAGGTAACTACAGACCAGTGAGCCTGACGTCGGTAGTGGGAAAGTTGCTGGAGAAGGTACTGAGGGATAGGATCTATTTATATTTAGAAAAGAATGGGCTTATCAGTGATAGGCAACATGGTTTTGTGCGGGGGAGATCGTGCCTTACCAACTTAATAGATATCTTCGAGGTAGTGACCAAGTTGATAGATGAAGGAAGGGCTGTTAATGTCATATACATGGGCTTTAGTAAGGCGTTTGATAAGGTTCCCCATGGTAGCCTAATGGAGAAAGTGAAGTCATATGGTGTGCAGAGTGTTCTAGCTAGTAGTAGTTGAAGGGAGTTTCTCAAAATGGAGAAAAGTGACCAGTGATGTTCCACAGGGATCAGTACCGGGTCCACTGTTGTTTGTAATATACATAAATGATCTGGAAGAGGGCATTGTTGGTATGACCAGTAAGTTTGCAGATGACACAAAGATTGCTGGAGTAGCTGAAAGCATAAGGGACTGTCAGAGAATACAGGAGGATGAAGATAGACTGGAGAGTTGGGCGGAAAGGTGGCAGATAAATGATAAGTGATGCATTTAGGTAAGACTAATTCTAGAGTGAATTATACAATGAACGGAAGAACCTTGGGAAAAGTTGATGGGCAGAGAGATCTGAGAGTGCAGGTCCATTGTACCCTGAAGATTGCTGCACAGGTAGATCGAGTGGTCAAGAAGGCATATCGTATGCTTGCCTTCATTGAACGAGGTATTGAGTATAAGAGCTGGCAAGTCATGTTAACATTGTACAAGTCATTGGTTTGGCCGCATTTAGAATATTGTATACAGTTTTGGTCGCCACATTAACAAAAGACGTGGACGCTTTGGAGAGGGTACAGAGAAGGTTTCCGAGGATGTTGCCTGGTATGGAAGGTGCTAGCTATGAAGAGAGGTTGAGTAGGTTAGATTTATTTTCATTAGAAAAAAAGGAGATTGAGGGGGGACCTGGTTTATAAAATCATGAAGGGTATAGACAGGTGGATAGAGACAAGCTTTTTTCCAGGGTGAAGGATTCAAGAACGAGAGGTCATGCTTTCAAGCTGAGAGGTGGAAGGTTTAGAACATAGAACAATACAGCACAGAACAGGCCCTTCGGCCCACGATGTTGTGCCGAACATTTGTCCTAGCTTAAGCACCCATCCATGTACCTATCCAATTGCCGCTTAAAGGTCACCAAAGATTCTGACTCTACCACTCCCACAGGCAGCGCATTCCATGCCCCCACCACTCTCTGGGTAAAGAACCCACCCCTGACATTTCCCCTATACCTTCCACTCTTCACCTTAAATTTATGTCCCCTTGTAACACTCTGTTGTACCCGGGGAAAAAGTTTCTGACTGTCTACTCTATCGATTCCTCTGATCATCTTATAAACCTCTATCAAGTCACCCCTCATCCTTCGCCGTTCCAATGAGAAAAGACCTAGCACTCTCAACCTATCCTCGTACGACCTATTCTCCATTCCAGGCAACATCCTGGTAAATCTTCTCTACACCCTCTCCAAAGCTTCCACATCTTTCCTAAAGTGAGGCGACCAGAACTGCACACAGTACTCCAAATGTGGCCTAACCAAAGTCCTGTACAGTTGCAACATCACTTCACGACTCGTGAATTCAATCCCTCTGCTAATGAACACTAATACGCCATAGGCCTTTTTACAAGCTCTATCCACCTGAGTGGCAACTTTCATAGATCTATGAACATAGACCCCAAGATCCCTCTGTTCCTTCACCTCACTAAGAACCCGACTGTTAACCCTGACAACAGCCCTCCTCACTATCCACAACTCCACCAATCTTCGTATCATCTGCAAATTTACTGACCCACCCTTCGACTCCCTCATCCAAGTCATTAATAAAAATTACAAACAGCAGAGGACCTAGAACAGATCCCTGCGGAACTCCACTTGTAACTGGGCTCCAGGCTGAATATTTACCATCTACCACCACTCTCTGACTTCGACCGGTTAGCCAGTTTTCTATCCAATTGGCCAAATTTCCCTCTATCCCATGCCCCCTGACTTTCCGCATAAGCCTACCATGGGGAACCTTATCAAATGCCTTACTAAAATCCATGTATACTACATCCACATGCTCTACCCTCATCCACATGCTTGGTCACGTCCTCAAAGAATTCAATAAAACTTGTAAGGCAAGACCTACCCTTCACAAATCCGTGCTGGCTGTCCCTAATCAAGCAATGTATTTCCAGATACTCATAAATCCTATCCCTCAGTACCTTTCCATTACTTTGTCTACCACCGAAGTAAGACTAACTGGCCTGTAATTCCCGGGGTTATCCCTATTCCCTTTTTTGAACAGGGGCACAACATTCGCCACTCTCCAGTCCCCTGGTACCACCCCCGTTGACAGTGAAGACGAAAAGATCGTTGCCAACGGTACTGCAATTTCCTCTCTTGCTTCCCACATAATCCTAGGATATATCCCGTCAGGCCTGGGGGACTTGTCTATCCTCAAGTTGTTCAAAATGTCCAACACATCTTCCTTCCTAACAAGTATCTCCTCTAGCTTACCAGTCCGTTTCACACTCTCCTCTGCAACAATACGGTCCCTCTCGTTCGTAAATACTGAAGAAATGTACTTATTCAAGACCTCTCCTATCTCTTCCGACTCAATACACCAGTCTCCCACTACTGTCCTTGATCGGACCTACCCTCGTTCTCGTCATTCTCATGTTTCTCACATACGCATAAAATGCCTTTGGGTTATCCTTGATCCTATCTGCCAAGATTTTTCATGCCCTCTCTTAGCTCTCCTAATCCCTTTCTTTAGGTCCCTTCTGGCTATCCTGTATCCCTCCACTGCTCTGTCTGAACCCTGTTTCCTCAACCTTACGTAAGCCTCCTTCTTAGTCTTTGCAAGACATTCAACCTCCCTCGTCAACCAAGGTTCCCTCACACGACCATTTCTTTCCTGCCTGACAGGTACATACATATCAAGGACACGTCGTATCTGTTCCTTGAAAAAGTTCCACATTTCCACGACATCCTTCCCTGACAGCCTATGCTCCCAACTTATGCTCCTCAGATCCTGTCTTACAGCATCGTAATTACCCTTCCCCCAATTGTAAAACCTACCCTGTTGCACGCACCTATCTCTCTCCATAACCAAGGTGAAAGTCACAGAATTGTGGTCACCATCACCAAAATGTTCACCCACTAACAAGCCCATCACTTGTCCCGGTTCATTACCGAGTACCAAATCAAATATGGCCTCCCCTCTGGTCATGATTCCTGAAGAAGGGCATGTGCCCGAAACGTCGAATCTTCTGTTCCCTAGATGCTGCCTGACCTGCTGTGCTGTTCCAGCAATAAAGTTTCAGCTCCCCTCTGGTCGGACAATCTACATACTGAGTTTAAGGGGGATACACGTGGCAAGTACTTCACAGAGAGGGTGGTGAGTGTTTGGAACGTGTTGCCAGCAGAGGTGGTAGAGGCAGGCAGGGTAGATTCATTTAAGATGTGTCTGGATAAATGCGTGAGTAGTTGGGGAGTAGAGGGGTACAGATGCTTAGGAATTGACCGACAGGGTTAGACAGTACATTTGGATTGGCTCAGGCTTGGCTGTAAATTTTCTTAAAATGGCAAGGTAAGACAGCAGAAATATAAGCTTGGTATCTCTGGGTGAAGGGGATAAAGTGCAAAAGGATGTTGTGAGATTCGAGAAGGATCAAATTGAGTGAGTGCTATGATAGCTAGCAAGGAGTCCAGCCTGGTCCAGTCAATGAGCTGAGTATATGCCTCTGAGTGCATAGTATCCTTACTGTGGCATTACAATGATAATGACCAGTGTAGCCAGGTCCTGCATTGAAATGAAGTATACTGTAAGTGGATCAGAAATATGTCATGAGGGTTCTTAAAGGCTAGCATAGGTTGAATGCCAGTGTGCATGAATGTTCCCTGAGGTGTTGGTGCCTGATGTCCAACATAGAGGTCAATTGGAGCAAGCAGTGAGCTGAATCTACTAAGAGGTGGTTCTGGTTTCCTCATCGAGTTTTCCTGACATTAAGCTTGGTTGACAAGTTTGGTAAGAAGGAGGCTGATTATTAATTAGATGAATTGTGCTGTTAAATTAATTTCAAATAATTTTAAGTACTGAAAGCAATCAGATTTATGTGTGGAACTAAGATAATTTGGGTTGTTGCAATTAAATTCAATGGCATGCATACAATCCAAATTAATTTGACAATGCACTTGACTCATATGCCATAGGTTCTAATATAACGTACTGAAATGGCTGGTGATGGCCTGGCTAGCATAGTCTTGTCAGTCTCTTGAGACTGTGCACTCTGACTGACAATATACATCACGCAATACTCAAACTTCAATTCCTCTGTTTTCAAGGTCAACTGAAGAAACTAATTATTTACTTTCTTTTAATTAAATCTAACATTTTCAAAGGCCAGAGAGAAAGCAATTATAGACAGCATTTTGAATAACCAGTCCTTACTCTTGTGCTGAATCTTTAAAATACTAGAGCCAGCATTCTACATTGTGACGTTTCTCCCCATTAAAAAACTGAAAGAACAATGGATGTTGTAAATCAGAAACAAAAACAGAACCTGCTGAAAAAACTCAGCAGTTCTGGCAACATCTATGGAGAGAAATTAGAGTTAACATTTTGGATCCAGTGATCCTTCCTCAGAACTGATGATAGCTAGGAAAAAGTTGGTTTTTAATGCAGATGATAGAATGGAGGAAGGGGCAAGGGATAAGGAGTAAATGATAGGTGGTGATAGAGCCCAAAGACAGAGAAGAACAGGTTGGACAGACAAAGGATTAGATAGCGATCAGCCTAGGAGAATGAGTAGTCACTAATGGGGACTCTTAGTGGCGAACAATGGGTTTTGAGTAATAGCAGACTGTGTGGTAACAAGGCCTGTTGTGTGGGGGTTGAGGTAAGGATATGAGAGGAGGTGCCTCAAGCCTCTTTTCTCTTTACAGTATATACCTGAGCTTTCAGCCTCAATATTAATGGTGCTGTTAACTGTGGTCTTCTGAAGCAGTAATGGTGTATTGAGAGAACCTTTTACGAAACCAATTGCTAGTCAGGAGTTGTAAAAACATTATATAAGTAAAAAGTATTGTCATACAAGCCCATAAAGATTACAGAAACTCTCAAATCTCCACTCCAGGAGTTGAAGTCAGCTGTCAATACTCCATCTCCATCTACTGTTACATATCAGATGTGCAAACATTCTCTTCTAATGACCTGGCATTCTCTCACATTGTGTGTTGTGTTTTCCAGCGAAGGGAATGCACAGGGCTAATCAATTGTTGGAGTCTAGAAATTTATCTTAGGCAAGGAACACAAACTGGACCAAAACAAACTAGCAGAGACTTTCCTCTCTGTTCCATTGAGTTTTCCAATAATTTTAATAGTAAAGGAAATTGAGGGGATAATATTGCAGGCTTTGCTTCGCTATCACCAGTTTTGCAATACTATCTCAGATTCATTTCTACCTTCAGCTGCTGCAGTTTCAACCAGTAAGGATTTGTAGAATTAATCGTAATCATAGTAGGTGTAAAAGTGCAACTCCTAGGATGAGATATTTTCATGCATGTCTGGTTGGAAGCTGTTAACACAGTTGTAGCAAAATGATTTTGCTTCTGCTACCAGGAACCCTAAAAGCTGGTACCATAAATGGCAATTCTTCACTATTACTGCAGAGATAATCCATGTACTGTTCTGTAACTTAGTTATCTGCTGTTATTTATCCAGAAAAAGACTGCCACCTTTGCTGCTACAATGAAATCATTACATATTTTCTAACACCAAAAATGATGGAGGTGCCATGATCCTATTGAATGGCAGAGCAGGCACGAGTCACTGAATGGTCTATACCTGCTCTTAATTCACAGCTTTGCAAGATGGGTGGAGAGAACAGTTAATAAAGCAAAATGTACCTCAGGCTTTACTAATTGGGACATAGTTTACAAGAGAAGGTAGGTTTTGCTGAATTTGATTAAGATTTTAATCGGAGAATTGTTTTGGGCATCACATCTTAGGAAGGATGTGAAAACTTTGTAGAGAGAATAGAAATGGTTTATTAGAATAGTTCCAAGGATGAGATACTTCAGCTGTCAGGAAAAATCTCTGAAGATAGATTCTCTGAGGAGAAGTTGGAGCATATAAATACCTCCCTATTTCTCCTTTTTTTTTAGCTTTGACAAAGGGTTAGTTAGACTCGAAACGTCAGCTCTTTTCTCTCCTTACAGATGCTGCAAGGCTTGCTGAGATTTTCCAGCATTTTCTCTTTGTTGGTTTCAGATTCCAGCATCCGCAGTAATTTGCTTTTATTTAGATGTTGGAGCAGTTTTCCTTGAAAAGAAAAAATTAAGCAGAGATCTAGTCAAACTTTCAACACCATGAGGGATCTGTGAAGAAAAGCTAGGGAGAAACTGTTCCTACTGCGTTGGTTAGCTCAGTTGGCTGGATGGCTTGTTTACAATGCAGAGTGATGCCAACAGTGTGATTTCAATTTCCAAACCAGTTGAGGTTGCCATGAAGATCCCTGACATGAGCTGTGGGGTGACCCTCAGCTTAAACTCACCACCAGTCATCTCTATTTAATGAGAGGACAGCGCCATAAGAGTATGGTGACTCTGCCTTTACTTTATTCGTAAGGGGCTCATGAACAAGAGAGCACAGATTTAAAGTAATTTGCAAAAGAGGCTTATTAATGGAGTGAAAAGAAATGCCACACAACAAATTGTTAGGACTTGGAGTGCACTACCTAAAAGTGTGGTGTGGAGATATTGTATCTACAGAAGCTTTCAAGAGGGCAGTCAATGATTATTTGAATAGAAGTGATGTGCAGGATTGTGGGGAAAAGGCAGGAGGATGGCACAAATTCCTGATACATTACATGATGTGGAGGTGCTTGTGTTGGACTGAGGTGGGCAACGTTCCGAAAGCTTGAGATTTCAAATAAACCTGATGAAGGGCTTTTGCCCGAAACGTCGATTTCGCTGCTCCTTGGATGCTGCCTGAACTGCTGTGCTCTTCCAGCACCACTAATCCAGAATCTGGTTTCCAGCATCTGCAGTCATTGTTTTTACCTTTAAAATAAACCTGTTGGACTATAACCTGGTGTCATGTGACTTCTGACCTGGTACATTACATGTTCTTTTGCATTTGCTTGACAACAGAGATGCACATGTCCTTGACAAGCCATTTGAAGAAATTTGCAATGCATTCATTTCCTATGGAATATCTAGTACAGAGTGGATTCTGATTCAGCAGCATGAAACAGTAAGCTTGCACATACCACCAGCACCATTGCTGCTGGTTTTATTCCCACAGGCAGTTGTTTAAAAAAAATGTAAATACACATTCATGGATAGCATGAAAGGAGCAACATTTGTACAATGTCACTTTGAAGCCTGCTGAGCTGGCTTCAATTTCCTGATGAGTTAGTTTGGACTTGCAGTAAACCACTTCAGACCCCACTCAAACCCACAGTTGTTGGGAAACATTTGACGGAGAATACGTTGACAGACATTTATTTTCAATATATCATCCAAAAAGAATATAATCAAGCTTACGGTAGTTGGTTATGATTCAGAGCTGCAAGTTAGCTGTAGAACTATGTGGTTTTGTTCTGCCTGTTCTCAATTAGTGCTCTGCCATTAATGCATAAAAGATGCATAACAGACAATTGGCCATGGTTGGTTCAATGGAAAACCTATGATACTAAAACAAATATAGCAATGTTCCCATTACTTAGCATATGAGACAACATGAGTAAAATCCCAGTAATTTAAAACAGGAAAGCAAATTGAGGAAGCATGTTTAAAGAGTCACCATTATTTGGAACCTTTCACTAGAACTGATGATTGAAAGAGTGCAGTGTGCTGGAGATTTGATGTGTATTGGAAGGTAGGTTTGAGCTCCTGGAACTATTGGATTCTTTGACTGCGTGGCTGTATTTTCTTTTAGAGAAATGAGAATTTGAGACCCAGAACACTTCTGGGGAATGAATGGGAAAGGAAGCTCATGCTGACTTCAGGTAAGCAACCTCCAAGAGATACAAAACAACACAGAATCACCGAGCAGAAACTGATAGCCAAGTTCTGTGCCCATGAAGATGGCCTCAACTGAGATCTTGGGTTTATGTCGTGCGACATGTGACTCTACCATATTGCTCTGTACACGTAAAATCTTCCTTACTGTCCTGTTTTGACACCATCATCTGTTATGTGTAAATTGTTATGATCTCTTTACCTTAATGAGTTTGTACAGTTTTGAATTACTTATTACTTTGATTAGACCCTCGGCATGCGACCCTTAAACATATCATGTTATTCCAGTCATTTAATTTGCATCCAGCACCACCTTATTTTTAATTCTTTGGAATTATCTCTCTGCCACATTTAATAGGATTATAGGTCATCCCTTCACTGGTTATTCAGCTGTTGACACTTTACTCCCTGTCCAACACTCTTGGTCACCTGCAGAGACTTATTATCTGACACTCCAATCACACCTGTTGTATGATCTCTTTGATCTCTCTGTCCTTGATCTCTCTGCCTATAAACTCTTGTGCCTGTGTGCTCTTCTCTCTCACTGCACCTGACAAAGGGGCTGCAGTCCAAAAACTTGTGATTTCAAATATACCTGTTGGACTATAATTTGGTGTCGTGTGACTTCTGACTTTGTCCATCCCAGTCCAACACTGGTTCCTCCACATCATGGCTACATAAAAAGAAATTAATTGTAGAAATTAAAAAGTCTGAGTGTTCTTGTCAAAAATTAAAATTGCTGTTATCATTTGTGATGTTGGCTTGAAACATATAGTCACCATATAAACACACAACACTTAAGTTATTCAGGGTTGATAGCAAACCAATCAGCAATGTTTTCTTTCATAATATAAAATGTTGTGATACTTTGAAATTTGGCCTTCTTGCATTTGTCCTGATGAGCTCAAAATGAAAAGCTTCAGCAACATGTTTCTCTTTTGAGCAATATTTAATTAAAAAACATTTTAAAATATTTTTAAGTGATTTATAAAAATATTAAAACATTGTCTTTCTCACTTGGGCCAATATGTTGTATGCTTGGATTTCATAATTTTAATGAGCAAAAAATAATAGATGCACGAATTAAACTCTAAACTTAGAATTCCAAAATAAAATTGCATTCATTGTGTGTCTCTGCTTGATATTGTGACAGCGACTCTATTCTTTACCAAGTAAATGCCCATGAGCAGGGTGTGTACTGATATCGCACAAACCCTGAGTAAATGCCAGCCTTCCTGACTTTTTGGAGAACTGCTGATAACTATGACAAGCTTTCTGGCTTTGTAACTGCACTAAATGGCAAGGTAAGGCAGCAGTAATATGAGCTTGGTATCTCTGGGTGAAGGGGATACAGAATGTTCTTGAAACTCCAAAATTACTTTTATATTCCAATTATAGCATTGGTGTTTGAATTAGTACCACAGAGGCCAATATCCTATCACCAAGCTACCCTTTCTTTACACTTGACTCATCCAGACTCAGGTAGCAGAGTAGCAAAGTCTCTGACACTCATCCTTTTAATGTCAATCAATGCTCCCTGATTGAACCAGATTAACAGCCTCAATCAGGGAACTCATAGTCTATGAGGCCCAGCTGACTGACCTTGTTATAATCACTACAGTGTTAAACTATAATACAATGAGACTCAATCTCACTTCAAAGCCAAATGTTGTGAGAGTTCACTTCCCCAGGTTCATTCCTCAAATTAGGCTTTGACTCTGAAAACAGATGATAATTCATATCAGTACAAAACAATACCACTTAATTTCAACATAACAAATATGATATATATGAAGCTTCCAAAATAAAACAGGCATTTATATCTGTAATGTGGAAGGTAAGGGAGGTAATGTTTTAAAATAAACAAAACATGATCAACTTGATCTATAGATTTAGATCTTGTAGTAATAATTAATGGTGAGGCTCATTGTCATTAAAGAGTAGATGAGAGACCAGTTTCTGGGTTACTGTACATGCAGCAGAATTGTTGTCCACATTGCTGAGTTTTGATCTAACATTACCTCAACTCTACAAGTATGTTTGAGTGCGAAGTTGCTTGCTCACCCATTAGGTATCCACCACACATTTCATAATGTGTTCATCGATTTTGAATATTATGATAAATATTAACTATTTCCAAGTAACCTCACTGACAATAGCTTTTGCAAATGTGGGGTCTCAATTCTTTTGGATTTCAATTATCATTGGAGATTTAAAATAATATTTTTGCTTTTACTTTTCTTTCAGGGTCTTTTATCTCATTCAATTTCATCTTTCATTCTTTCCATTTCTTTAGTACTATTTTACATGATTTTCCATCAAATTAAATGTTTTAACTTGCACTTATTACTTTAGAGTTTGTCGCATGCCCATTTTTTGTAGCAACATAGAAGCTGCAGGATGTCTTTATTTAATAGATAGTCAAGTTTCATTACATACACCTTTAACTCAGTAATTCACCTTGTTTAGTATACTTTAGAGTCATTGTCAAGGGAAGTGGGTGATACAACTGCCAGTACTGTGATCCTGACACATCATTCTGGTGTGTTGTGCTCTGTAATATTGGATACAGAAGCTCACCTTGTGCATTCGAGACCTCAGCTGCATTGGGTTCCAACATGGAATTAAGAATAGTCATTGGTCATCATGCCAGCATTTGCTTTGCATTATTAGGGCAAATTTCAGTGTTTGATTTGTGTCTGTTTCTTTTTGGTGGCTGCAAATAAAACCTCATCTTTAGATTTATCCAATCATTTAACTGTGTGTGATGTTTCCTATCTAGACAGTGACAATATGCAGATTGACAGTGGGCACTGCTGGTAGAGTAGTGGTGCCCCAGAGATGGCATTTAGACAGGATGTATCATAGGACAGTTGTTGGCATGGATAGTGGTGAAACAATGACAGGGTGAGAGAACAGGGTTGCATGTGCGAGTGAGTGTCAGACATGCTGGCTGTGTGCCATGAGTAGTATGACATTGTGGTTGAGTGCCATTATACTGCTAGTGAGGATAATGCTGGATTGCCATTGTTGTCCAGGCACACTGTGGCCTTTTAAAGATGGCAGTAGGGATGCCGGTCTTCTGGTGGATATCCTTTATGTGGGGAGTTCTTCCAGGAACAGTTAATGATAAGATGGGCCTAAAGGGCACCATAGAGGTGAGGTAGGTAGGTAATGAGGCTGGTTTAATAAGATATATCAGGAGATATCACTAGGCCTCATGAAGAGAAACCCTGCATGAAACATGACAAAATTGGCACTTACATATTGTAAGATTTAGTCCAATGGTTTTTGTGTACATTAGAATGATTTAGAACTGAGCAAGGTAAGCAATTGTCCATCACGATTTCTGTTAGAATTCTGCATTGTCTTTTTACGCTTAGGGGAAAACACCCATGGTGAGAGATCCTTCAATTTTAGTTTCAGTTTCAGTGCAGTTCCTCTAAGGTCCTTGGATGAAGATGGAGGTATAAAGCAAGGGTCCTGAGAAAGCAAGAATATTGTTTGATTTGTTGACACTGGGGTAGCTTAGAGTTGTGGTCTCCAACATGTAGAACATAACCAACTGGTCAATTGAAGGGTCTCTGGTGGTTGTCTTATGTCTGTGCTCCCTCACTTCATGCACAGCAAATGTCATTCTGCAGCATGGCTTTTATTCTCTTGAGCTGCATGGCTGGAAAAAAATACATACCCTTAACAGGCTTTACCAGCTTGATGCATCATATTTCAGTTTGGTCCAGATGGACTATCGTTACAGAATACAGTATGTTTTGTGACAGAAAATACAAATAAGTGAATAAGAAATATATTATGATCTGATGTGTGAACTCGAGTTATGTTAGAACTAGAAACTTAGGAGGCACTTCAGCCCATTATGTACAGTTAGACTCTATTCAACAGTAACTCAGCTAGTCCCACTCCTCTGCCTGTTCTCTGTAAACCTGCAAATTTTCTCTTCAGCTATGTACATAATAGGTCCATGCAGCATGTTGTAAGTAATGGGGAACACTACTGTCCCCCACTTTCAATATTAGCCAACGAGGGACCCTTGGAAGCAAATCACAACAGAGGTGACCACCCACGCTTCCACTTGAAAGCAACCAGTATTGTCCTGAATGCTACAGAATTACACATCCAGAGCAGGACTTGCAGTATGACCAGCAGCAAAGTTACAACACGAACTACAAGGTGAAGCAACAATGATAAGTGATGAACCCAGACCATCTGAAAAGAAACCAAAAATGAGCAACCTCCACGCGGAATGGGAAAATAAATTTCTGTTCACAACTCCAAAAGATAAACCTATTGAGGTGTTGGAGAAAGGGATTCTCTGGTGTGAGTGCTGTACAAGGGATGTATTGGTGTTTGTAAAGGAATACTTTAGGATTAATGGGATTATATATTTGCTTGGTGTTTGAAAATCTTTATGTTTGTGTCATTTGAAACTCAATTGGATGACTTAATGTTATGTTTTCCTTTGGTTAATAAACTTCTGTTTTATTGTTAAAACCAAATCTGCAACATTTTGTGCTTATGTTTCAGTGAGAGACCACCTCATTAAAACCAAAACAAAACATGACCTGGCACTGCAAAAGGCATTTTCTGAGAGCAAGTCCCTGCCCTTGCTGCTGAGTACTCACCTCTCAGAACCCACTGTGAGTCTGTTCTATCGCCCCTATCCTGACGTGTGGTCCCTTGGTGATTGTATGCCTCTCCTTAGGTCCATTAGTCAGTAGCTGCCTCTATTCCTACTGGCACTGCCAACAATGACAGTAGCTGTCATTCTTCGAAACGTCAGCAGCTCTCTGCCAGAATTTCTCCATGTTGGGTTTTTGATTCTAGGACATCTCCCTTGCTTGCTACTTCAGCATCTAGTGATCACTGTACTTAGTGGGTCTTCCCCAAAGAACCCCTTTTACTGGCTCACAGACCAATGGACAAGTCCACCATTGCCTCTGTGTACACAATTTCCCTGAATAACTAAAGGTTCAGAATTGGGCATGACTAACAATGAACAGATGCTGTACCTTTGGAGGACATCAGTTCATGAAACTGACCTGGTTTGGAAAGTGTCAAGTGTCGTAAACTACTAATAATAGGTAGATACTATTGCATATATTTTTGTGGGATTATATGGGTCTGTGGTAAGATTTGTGACAAAGGTCAGATGAGAAACATTTCACAAGTGGTGTGGTGAGTTTCTTTCTCGGCAGTGGTGAGTTGCCAATAAAGGGGGATTATTGTTTGCTAAAAACCTTATTAATGGCACAACTTGCCTCACTAATATTCAGTTTTTATATCTTACCGAATTCACCAAACTGTTTATTGAGAAAACTCAACAAGACACCGCAGCAGGTACCTGGTGAATTCAGCTCACCGCTTGCTCCAAAGGATCTCTATGTTGGATACTAGCCACCAACAACTCAGTATACACTCCATGGGAACTGGTCCCATGTCCATCCAATATGTGCCAGCCTTCATCAATCCTCATGGCACAACTCTGAACCACTTACAGGATGCTTCTGCAATTCAATACTGACCTCGGGTGTGCCAGTAACTCTCAGTGTAATAGTGCAGCAAGGAAACTGTGTGCTCAGGGCACACACACAGCTCATGGACTGAATAAGGGTGCACTTCTGGGTTTCATTGCATCCTGTAACTCAGAATATGGCTTGATACTCATAGCATCTCTGCTTTGCATTGCATTGCCTTGTCCTTTTGTGCTCTGCTCCCTCAGCCAGAGATGCCAGATTCACAGTACTTCTGTTTCTCTTTGCCATTAAGCAGAGGCACAAAGGCAACATGGTTGTCTGGAAACCTCAATCAAGTCAAAGGAAATAACCTTCACTACGAGGATCCAGGCACAATAAGTTAAAAGCAGCATCCGATACGTATCCAGGAGGTTGGAAATGGTTACTCAGCCACTTGGGGCAGTCAGTATCAAGATGCACTCCACATGTGGGATGAAGAGAAAGACGTTGGGCAGTCCACCAACCAGTTTGACCCTTGCTGTCCTATTGGGGCTGTTTCCTCCTGCAGTGAAAGAAGGCAGGTATTAAGGGAGATGGAAATGAATGGCACAGCTGTTACTTTCCATGCAGCTGGCTAAGTAGGCAGGGTAGTGGTACCAGAGTCTTCACAGGCAAAAGTGTTAGCCTTGCCAGTGATGCTGGCACCCTGAGGATTATAAAATGGTTTGTGGGACATCCTGATTACTGACCTCAAATGAATACTTGTTCAAATACAGCCACAGTGCAGGACAAATAAAATTTGTTGATGACAAAAGAGTTGATGTTGCCTGCCAAGTAGCGGAATTCACATAAACACAAGAGTTTGTGACACACTTTCTTTCTCCTCAGAAATGGAAAACAACTTATAAACTTTGAACTCGAGACAATGGTGGTTGACAATGGAAAGGAGGTGAACCTAAAAGGAATAGAAATTAGAGTTTGATAAGGAGCTATAATCCAAAAAAAGACCATAGACATCTGGCGGGGGAGGGGGGCGTGGGGGGAGCAATTGGTTACGTATAGATTGAGGGTAACCACTCCACAAGCATGGAGTAAGGTGATGCGGTAAGACTTTTTATGAACCACCACAGCTGATATGTGGATTGAAACCATGCTGTTAGCTTTATCCTGTACACTCTCTAGTCATCTAACCAACTGAGCTAACCAAGTGACACATTAAAGGACAGTACGAAAGATAGGAAAGCAAGAAAGAATAGCACTTACTTCACACTTGTCATGACTTCAGGACATCTCAAAGTATTTTACAGCCATTGAAGTATTTTTGAAGTGAATTCATTGTCAGAAATGTGGCAGCCAACTGTGTCTGCAGCAAGCTCTACAAACCTCAACATGATGATAATCAGAAACTTATTTTATTGTCATTAACTGAGGGATAACAATTTTGAAGGGCACCAGAGATAACTGTCTTGCTCCTCTTTAATATAGTGCCCATGGGATCTTTTTGTATCTAATTGAGAGGGCAGTTGTGGCTTGGTTTAGTCAGCTTACTTGAAAGATAATCCCTCAGTACGACACTGAGATATCAGCAAGATTTTTGTCTCAAGTCATTGAGTAGACCTTGAACACACAACTCAGAGGTGAGAGTGCTATTAACTAAATGATGATTGGCAGAGAGCTATTAGAAATGTAAAAAAATTATGTAAATCAGAAAAGTTGATAGAAAGAAGCTAAAGATATAGCAAAGTGAGAAGCCTAGAGGATAAGTGCCCTAACAAAGCAAAACATAACATTCTCATTGATAAAAACAATTCTATGTGAATCATAAAGAGTGTACAAGTTAATAGTGTTTGGGCAACTGACTGGATTGAATGAAAAAAGGTTTTTTGCATGTTGCATAAGTCTCTAAAATGGTTTTATTACTGAACCAACTTTCAATACAGTGGTCACATTTTGCATTGGCATTTTAGCAGAGCATTAGCTACTTCAAGTAAATAAGAAATGAAGAGCATCACATAAATGTGTTAAATGTCTAACCACTATTGTTGGCTGTTGGATTGAACCTCATAAGCAAACAATTTTCTTGTATATCAATTCTCTAATAACCAATTCAGGTCGTGGGTTTGCTTTCAGTGTGATGGGTAGGCTTTGTACCCAATTTGTGTGCTTTGTTAGATTTTAGAGGCACTTGAATCATTTCACCTGGATGCAGAAAAATATCAATCTTTTCTATCATAGATTGGAAGATAAATATGATGCTGGCAGTTGTAGAGAAACCTGTGATCTCATCCAACAGTACATTGGGTTGGATGAACAAACATCAGAGATGGCCTTAAGGGAGCAATAAAGAAGATGCTTTAGGAAGAAGAATGAAAAGCGAAAGCAAATGTTCATTTCTCCGCCACTGTCATCCTTCACCTTGATAAGCATCAAACCAATTTGGTGTGACAAGATGTGACAGTAATAGCCCATTGAAATTACAAACACATGGCGTTATGGACAAATCTCCTGGTCCAAATTCTTAATGCCTTATACTCATGTTACCTCACCCTCTATTCCTTCAGATTCTTCATAATGCAAGGAATACACGGCTCCACTTTCAACGGGAATGTGCAAGGAAATGGTCACATGATTTACTGTTGCTCAGGATGCACCTTTGGTTTTGTCTGAAAGCAAAAAAGGATAAAGTATCCAAAATTAAGCATTTTAAATACCACAGTGTTTGCCATTTCTACCCAGTCCCTGCAACATCAGAACCATTTTCATGCTCACACTGTTACCTTATACTTTGAAAATACATTTTTATTGCCATTAAATATTTATGAAGACCTTTAGCCCTGAAAGCAATATCTGTATTGCAGGGAGTAGCAAATCTTTGCAATCATTGAATCAGACAGAATGTGAACTGAAGAAGGATACCATAATGAAAGCTTCAACTAAAAGCTGTTGTAAACCATAAAATTAATATTGTGTGTTTTTTCTCTTTACGTTTTAGCATAGTTAGAGAATGTTGTTAACTTGTTGAGTACTATAGGAATTTTGCTTTAATGAAATTGAAAATCTGTAAGGTTATATTTTCTACCTTATTTTGGGAATGTTGCAATTTCAGAACTGCTTGATGCCCTTGTACTGTTTGAGATTACTCTACAGCTGCAGCTACTGTTCTAACTGCATTCGGCTTTCTGTGCCTCAATATATGAAACCACAGCGGATTGTTCTTTTCCACTGTTGCATTTGGATAACTTGGAACCAATTCTTGAAGTGAAATAACTGCAACTCACGCCTCACAGTCAGGCTATCTAAACTTTGGAAGCCTTGTGATGACCAACATTCACTAAAATAACATTTTCTTTGGCAGTCTACGCTCATCAATCTAAGTTATGTTTGCAAGTTTGCATAACCCACATGATTTAAGCACTGTTATCGACTGGGTCCAATTTACAAAATTCTGTGAGGTACAAAGAAGGGATATTGTCTCTGAGAGCAGCCATGTTTTACCTCCTTAAAAATGAACCAAGAAACATCGCAGAGTCATGAAGATCTGTCCATTCTAAAAGTGACAGGCCAGAACTGATCTGAAAAAACCTTCTTTGATATACAGAAATTGTGGAGTTTTGAAATTTAAAGTGAGTTATGCAGCTTGAGGATAAAGCATTCTGTTTAATTTCCATCAAGAAGTATTTAAGTCTGAGACTTTCCAAATACCTAATCTGACTGAAAACTTTGTAGGTCGATCTTCAGTATTAATGTTCATGGTCCCAGCTCCATTGGGAGGTCAAGGTTTAGTCGGTAAAAGGTATTTGACTTTTCAGGAATGCTTATGGTTAACCCCAAATTGCCCGAATCTTGAGCACTGACAATATTATAGGTCATCCAGAGAAACTAGAAAAAAAGTAAAATATTGCAGATGCTGGCAATTTCGAACAAAAGCAGAAAGTGCTGGAAATGCTCAGTAGTCTTAGTCGCAACTATAAAGAGAAACAAAACTAAAGTTTTAAGTCAAAAATGACAGGGATTTGAAGAAAATTCATGTTCGATTTGAAACATTATCTTTGTCTCATTCGCCACAGATTTCATCAGACCTGTTGAGTAGTTCTAGCACTTTACATATTTAATTTAGATCTGCAATGTTCATAGTATTTTACCTTTGTTTTAGTGTTTCTCCTCCAGGAATGCCTACCCCAAGAAATTTGTTCTTTTCTATAATGTAGTTTCTGTTTGTCGCTTTTATTTCATTCACCTTCACTGTTTTCCATTTCACTCCTGATGTCTATCAAAACTTGCCTTCGCAGCCACATGTCCTTCCTCAGCAACCGTCTGCGACGCTGAATTGTTCCATTTGGACTCCATCAGAAGTTCTATTCTTCATATTTCCAATCTGTCCAGGTTTACAGGTATCTCTGAGGCATGTCACTTTCTTTGGTTTGCTGTTCTCAACGCATCCCTGCAGTCATGTACAAGTCTGTCTACACTTGATATTCTTCTCCAACAGCATTGACTCACCCTATCTCAAATTCAGAGCTGTTCTGATCCACAGTTTCATTTCATCCTTGGCCTCATCTGACACTTCAAAGAAAGGTTTTCTCACTTTCTTTCAGAAATCAAGATAATGCTAGCTCCAACAACTCATGCCTACCAAGGTCTGTCTTGCTCTTTCTTCTCCTTCACTTCCCTCTGCTCTCATCTCTTCACCTAATCCTGCATCTAGCTGCGTATTCACAGTACCTCTTACCTGTCCTTTGTTACACTGAGACTGTAGAGATTGTTGTTTATTTTAGAAACAATGCCAATCCTATCACAACTGACTTCACTGTTATGGTTAGACCAGATTACGAACGTGAGAAGCAAAACCGACAGAGTTTGGACATTTTCCTTTGTTAAACAGCAATGACAAAGACGTGTAAAGTTCCCATCCTCTATTGTTGCTTCAATAGCCCAATTCTTCTGTTTCAAAACTTCTTTAATCTATGACTTTAATTCTTGTGCATTAATAAATGGAATAGTACAAACAAAGATCTGGATTTAGTGGCAGTAATTATGGTGAAAGTGCCATTGTTCATAGTCACTACTCTGAAAAAGGCAGGAGCTGCAGAAGTCCATACACATGCAGTTGAACATGGAAATGGTGAATTTGCTGTCATTGATTTTGCATTTCCCCATGGGTTGTATGGTTGAATTCCTTCAGACTGCAATCAAGTAGAAACTGATGAAATAACAAGAATGTGCCCTCTCATGTCATTAGTTTTGCTGTAAAAACTCTTGAGAAGTTACACATTGTTCAATGAGTTTTAATTGGATTTTGAATGATGTACAAAGTTCACAATTATTACTGAACATCCTCAACGGCCCAGAAAAAGTGATTTTCATTAGAAGAATGTCAAATTCCTCCATTATGAGAAACAAATCACAGTTCTTAATACTTGTTTATGATATTTTAACTTCTACCTTAATTCCAAGTGTGTGGCCCAATCACATATTTTAGTCTCTGGAAAATTTAATTAAAAGCAAATTATTTGAACAGTGCAATCTGTGAGAATACTTCAATACTCCAAGGCTACATGGTGTGCTCAATTACATCACTGTTGTGAGATGGCCAACAAACTCCATGTCTGTGCCATATATAATGAGAATTAATGGGAAATCCAAGTCACAATGGTTGCTAGATCATTGTGGGCTGTCTTCTCTGATAACAGCAATGAACACTCATTTTTCTGCTGACTACAAAATTCGAGTCATTATTTTCACATCTTGCAAACTTTTCCATTGTTAAGTGTTATGAAAGTATATTAAATTTGTCACCTGAAGAAATCAGGTAAAATTATTTATTCTATATTTTTCAGTATATGGTGACTGTTTGCCACAGCGTTATCATATTCTTAAAGTAAAAAAATTATCTTGCAATATTACAGTAATACAAATAATGCTGCTTCTGTTGTTCACATGGTGACAAGCTGTTCCCCAATACACACAATTGTGCTTTCCCTATAATGTGGCGACTGTGTTTACCAGTTTACAGGAGAAAATAACAACTCACTTCAGTGGCTCTGGAAGTCAGGAATCCTTGCTCATACAATAACATGCCTCACAATAACTCACAACTGCAAATGGCAGCACATTAGATGATCCAATTGTACTCACTCAGAGCTAACAATCCATCTGCTACGTGCACAGTATATGTAGGGGATCAGATCAGAAGCAATTAGCAGTACAGTAGCTTCATCATTCTAGTCTGTATTTGTGAATTTCTCATTTAGGGTCAGCAATATAAATTCAGTTCAAAACATGACTTTGCTTAGAAAAGTCTGAAACTAAATTAATTATAAGCTTTACCTCTCCATCAATGCTGTTTGCTTGGATGAGCACCACCAACAGGAGAGATGACTAATCTAAACATAATTAGCAAATAACTTTTCAAGATGTTCAACTTTGGTTTGCTTATTGTCAGCTGTATATTTTGAATATTTTTAATTGTCTGCTTTGCTCCTCGGATATCTTTAAAACTGATTTGCAGAGATCTGCTTTATCTGTCCTGGATTCAGTTAAAAATCACACAACACCAGGTTATAGTCCAACAGGTTTATTTGGAAGCACTAGCTTTTGGACCGCTGCTCCTTCATCAGGTAGCTGACCTGATGAAGGATCAGCACTCCGAAAGCGAGTGCTTCCAAATAAACCTGTTGGACTATAACCTGGTGTTGTGTGATTTTTAACTTTGTCCACCCCAATCCAACACAGACTCCTCCACATCATTACTTGTCCTGGAAATGGAAGGTGTCCATCAAAAACATGTATTTGCAAAACAGTATTGGAATTAATCTTTCTTCTACCTTGTTGAATTTCCCAGTTTTTAATACTTTAACTATAATGTGTTACAATACAGCCCTCTGCCCTGTTTCTCCACATTCCATTTTATAAATTCCATATTAAAGAAGTGCTACATATGTTTTAACAAGGCTATATGATTACAGTCTCATTATTTTTCTTCAGGGACAGAGGGAATATCTATCTGTTCTTGCCAAGTGAACGAATGCATTCATTATTAGGATCAAACAACCCAAATGTCAATGTGAAATAAAGCTCCTCCACACTGGCTCAAAAGTGAAGAGCGAGTACTTGAAGTGAAATCATAAATATGTGTTTGAAGACTAGAGGATTTGGTTTGATTTGATTTATTAGAGTCACATGCATCTAAGTACAGTGAAAAGTTTTGTCTTGCGAGTAGTCCAGACAGATCATAGCGAACAAGGATGTACAGATCATAGGGTGCTTAGACAGATCAAGGTAAACAGGTTACATTGCATGGTAGATTTTCCCTAAATGCTCTACACTCCAAGTTCCAGGAATACACCATCACTTGAACTGCTTTACACTTATGTTCTGCACATTGGTTAGTCCTTTGACAACACATTTTGTGAAAATGTGTGTGAAATCAAGAGATGCTTAAACATTGGATTGAGACTGACCAAGCCCGTCAGAATTAGGAACCATACAAACAGTAAAGAGAGATAAATTATTTTGTCTTCAGTGTAGCTTTCTTGTTGCTACTTTTTGCAAGTGAAGTGTTTTATCATTTTTTTCCATGGTACTATCTTAAAAAAAACTATTCAGTAGTGAGAAATGTATATTGTCTATCTCAGGATATTACTGTTTTTTAAAAGCATATTGATGTGCACTGTGCAGTCTTTAATGTAAATGCAGTGGAAAACTCAGGTTCCTCACTCTTATGCTCATTACATTTTAATGTTTAATATTAAACTGATAAAGTTTTGCTTTTCTCATCCATCCTGTTTTATAAATGAAACATGAAATGCTACTTCTGGGGATTCACACCTTTTCACATAACAATCGCAAAACTCATTAAGTCGTCCATTAAACCTCCACAAAAGAGCTACAGCTGATGCACTGGAGGCCGTTTTCAATCCCATTATCCTGTCTAGCCTGTGATTGTTTCTCTTGAAATGCTGTCACTTTCAGCCTATAACAGTGTCAGTCATACTCCCTCCAACAACCTGCATGTTATATGATGTCATATATGAAGCAAAATTGAGAGCAGAGATACAGTAGTGTGAAACTGAAGATGTTATCAACAAGACAGAAACTGTTGAGCACACAGGTTTTAATAAAGAATTCTTTAGCTTTGTTTTTTATAAATATCTTCAGAAGGAAAGAAGAGATTCACACAGGATTCACACAGGATTCACATGGTAACCAGTCGGTCTGAATGTAAGGGTCTGAACTTGGCTCCATATCCTTTCTTTTCTGAGGCAAAGGAAACACAAGTTTGAAAAGACTGACATTCCTTGTTGAAATGTTGATGTAACCTGCTGATGAAAACAGACTGTTATTCATTCACATATAATAAAAAAGGTGACAGATTATACAGTCCATTTGCGTCCACTGTTGCCACTGTACCCTTGTGCCTCCCATGTCCTCTACCCATCCAACAGTAGCATTGTTCATTTTTGGGGGAGTTAATACAAGAGCAAAGACTTATTGGGAGCTATTGGGAAAGGTTCTTTACAGTGAGCCTACCTATGTAAATAGGCAACTTCTTATCACTTCGATAATTAATTAGTGTGAACACAAACAGAAAAATGAACACGCTTGAAGTACACAACAGGTCAGTCAGCATCTAAAAGGAAACTATTTCATTGCAACCTATATTTGCTTCAGCTTGGTCATTATAAGCATTCTGAAGGCATCACAGTTCACCACATAACATTTAGTCCCATCAAATATTTATTAAACATATTCTGTAAAATTGCAATTTGAAAACATAGTGAGTCACATGCAGGCCGGAAAACACTTTGAAAGGCACAGATCACACCATAAACATATAATAAAAACTGAAGTGCTGCTATTATGCTGTTTGAAATGGAATCACAATGTCATTTCACTAAATCGTATGGAAGAATTACATTCCCTTTATATAAAATACTAATAAAATACACTTAATGGGCTTGAGCTTTTCAGATTGAGACAATCGTTGGAGTGAATCTGATCATTTGTTTTATTTTGATTTGCACATCATTTGTTTGTAGTTTTTTTATGAATTTATTTTTCTAACATTGCTGTTACCCTACATTCAGATCCCAGAATGAAACCTGGCCCGGTAGATGATATCATTAATATTTGCAGTTGGTTAATATATATGACAGTTAGTTTTTAACACAAACAGCACAAGTTTCAAACTGTTCTTCAATAGGATTCCCTGTGACATTCGATTCCAGTGAAATTTCACTTCTAACTCAACTCTTAAAGTTTATAGGAGAAAGTGAGGACTGCAGATGCTGGAGATCAGAGTCAAAAGTTGTGGCAGTGGAAAAGCATAGGAGATCAGGCAGCATCCGAGGAGCAAGAGAGTCGACATTTTGGGTATAAGCTTAAGCCCAAAATGTCAACTCTGCTCCTCAGATGCTGCCTGACCTGCTGTGCTTTTCCAGTGCCACAGTTTTTGACTCTTGAAGTTTATACTTAACTGACTCCTCCCAGTTTCTTTTCCTCGAGCTGCAGAGACAATTTTATGACTCCTAGAGATAGTTTTATGACTCTTTTCTGGGTGCATTGGCATGAACCATTCACCATTCTGATAGCCTAAACACTCTCAATTATACCAACTTGAGGATTTTTATCCGAAGTCTCCTGGCTTAGGAACTCCATAAAACTAAAACATTTCAGCTGAGGTCACTCATTTCCCTGAACGAAAAACTTGATTCCTCTGCTGAGGAACTGTTTTCCTTTTTGACCTGAGCTCCTCATTCTTCTGAACTGAATTGAAATGAAAATTAATGGCTTTCTGTCTTGTTGTAAACCGATTAATATAAATATTCCATCCATTAGCTCTCACACATTCTATCAGGATGACAGCAGTCAGAGGGAAATTGAGAAACAAATTTGTAAGGAGATCTCAGCTATCTGTAAGAATAGTAGGGTAGTTATGGTAGGGGATTTTAACTTTCCAAACATCGACTGTGACTGCTGTAGTGTTAAAGGTTTAGATGGAGAGGAATTTCTTAAGTGTGTACAAGACAATTTTCTGATTCAGTATGTGGATGTACCCACTAGAGAAGGTGCAAAACTTGACCTACTCTTGGGAAATAAGGCAGGGCAGGTGACTGAGATGTCAGTGGGGGAAAACTTTGGGGCCAGCGACCATAATTCTATTTGTTTTAAAATAGTGATGGAAAAGGATAGACCAGATCTAAAAGTTGAAGTTCTAAATTGGAGAAAGGCCAATTTTGATGGTATTAGGCAAGAACTTTCGAAAGCTGATTGGGGGCAGATGTTTGCAGGTAAAGGGACGGCTAGAAAATGGGAAGCCTTCAGAAATGAGATAACAAGAATCCAGAGAAAGTATATTCCTGTCAGAGTGAAAGGAAAGGCTGGTAGGTATAGGGAATGCTGGATGACTAAAGAAATTGAGGGTTTGGTTAAGAAAAAGGAAGCATATGTCAGGTATAGACAGGATAGATCGAGTGAATCCTTAGAAGAGTATAAAGAAAGTAGGGGTATACTTAAGAGGGAAATCAGGAGGGCAAAAAGGGGACATGAGATAGCTTTGGCAAATAGAATTAAGGAGAATCCAAAGGGTTTTTACAAATATATTAAGGACAAAAGGGTAACTAGGGAGAGAATGGCGCCCCTCAAAGATCAGCAAGGCGGCCTTTGTGTGGAGCCACAGAAAATGGGGGAGATACTAAATGAATATTTTGCATCAGTATTTACTGTGGAAAAGGATATGGAAGATATAGACTGTATGGAAATAGATGGGGACATCTTGCAAAATGTCCAGATTACAGAGGAGGAAGTGCTGGATGTCTTGAAATGGTTAAAAGTGGATAAATTCCTAGGACCTGATCAGAACTCTGTGGGAAGCTAGAGAAGTGATTGCTGGGCCTCTTGCTGAGATATTTGTATCATCGATAGTCACAGGTGAGGTACTGGAAGACTGGAGATTGGCAAATGTGGTGCCACTGTTTAAGAAGGGCAGGAAAGACAAGCCAGGGAACAATAGACCAGTGAGCCTGACCTCGGTGGTGGGCAAGTTGTTGGAGGGAATCCTGAGGGATGGGATGTACATGTATTTGGAAAGGCAAGGACTGATTCGGGATAGTCAACATAGCTTTGTGCGTGGGAAATCATGTCTCACAAACTTGATTGAGTTTTTTGAAGAAGTAACAAAGAGGATTGATGAGGGCAGAGCTGTAGATGTGATCTATATGGACTTCAGTAAGGCGTTCGACAAGGTTCCCCATGGGAGACTGATTAGCAAGGTTAGATCTCATGGAACACAGGGAGAACTAGCCATTTGGATACAGAACTGGCTCAAAGGTAGAAGACAGAGGGTAGTGGTGGAGGGTTGTTTTTCAGACTGGAGGCCTGTGACCAGTGGAGTGCCACAAGGATCGGTGCTGGGCCCTCTACTTTTTGTCATTTACATAAATGATTTGGATGTGAGCATAAGAGGTACAGTTAGTAAGTTTGCAGATGACACCAAAATTGGAGGTGTAGTGGACAGCAAAGAGGGTTACCTCAGATTACAACAGGATCTGGACCAGTTGGGCCAATGAGCTGAGAAGTGGCAGATGGAGTTTAATTCAGATAAATGCGAGGTGCTGCATTTTGGGAAAGCAAATCTTGGCAGGACTTATACACTTAATGGTAAGGTCCTAGGGAGTATTGCTCATAGCTCCTTGAAAGTGGAGTCGCAGGTAGACAGGATAGTGAAGAAGGTGTTTGGTATGCTTTCCTTTATTGGTCAGAGTATTGAGTACGGGAGTTGGGAGGTCATGTTGCGGCTGTACAGGACATTGGTTAGACCACTGTTGGAATATTGCATGCAATTCTGGTCTCCTTCCTATTGGAAAGATATTGTGAAACTTGAAAGGTTCAGAAAAGATTGACAAGAATGTTGCCAGGGTTGGAGGATCTGAGCTACAGGGAGAGGCTGAGCAGGCTGAGGCTGTTTTCCCTGGAATGTCGGAGGCTGAGGGGTGACCTTATAGAGGTTTACAAAACTATGAGGGGCATGGATAGGATAAAAAGGCAAAGTCTTTTCCCTGGGGTCGGGGAGTCCAGAACTAGAGGGCATAGGTTTTGGGTGAGAGGGAAAAGATATAAAAGAGACCTAAAGGGCAACTTTTTCACACAGAGGGTGGTACATGTATGGAATGAGCTGCCAGAGGATGTGGTGGAGGCTGGTACAATTGCAACATTTAAGAGCCATTTGGATGGGAATATGAATAGGAACGGTTTGGAGGGATATGGGCCAGGTGCTGGCAGGTGGGACTAGATTAGGTTGGGATATCTGGTCGGCATGGACGGGTTGGACCGAAGGGTCTGTTTCCATCTCTATGTACATCTCTATGACTCTATGACTCTATGACTCTATGACATGCTTACTTGGAATTCATGCATTCAACACAATTCATGCATTGTTCCCAAGTGATTTTCAGACATATTTTTTAAAATTGCCTTCACAGAACTGACCCAATTCCTCTGCCTCTATTTCAAAATCCAAATTCCAAAATGTGGTATACATTGTACATCATCACAACAGCATTTTACATTTAATTTTTACCTTGAAAATGAAATTCATAAGTACAGATTCAGAGTGCACAGGTCAAGGAAAATTGGTGTGTTACTGTTTGCTAATTGGCCTTGTATGTTTGCATTGTTGATAAATGGTCTAATAAAACAGTTACAATTCCAAACACTGCACAAGTTTTTTTAAGTTCAAAAATATACTTTATTCATAAAAACTTTTATATGCATACAAAGTCACTAGAGCAGTTCAATTCTGTACTCAGTCTTTACATATGTAGAACAAACAAACCTAATGCATTTTTAACTTATACAAGACTATATTGACATACATTTGAGGCACTGGGAGAATCTGACAGACGCCCATTGTACTTTGGCAGAATGTTGCATGTTGGTGGCAGCTGCCTCAAACTTTAGTCTATCCCTCAGCACGTGGTCCTGGATCTTGGAATGTGCCAGTCTGCAACAGTCGGTCAAGGTCAGCTCCTTGCTCTAGAAGACCACTGAATTTTGGGCAGACCAAAGAGCTTCTTTCACCGAGTTGGTGGTCCTCTTGGTGCAGTTGATGTTTGTCTCAGTATGCATTCCGGTGAACAGACCATAGAGCAGAGTCCTGCATCACAGAGTTGCTCGGGTAGAGCCTCAACAAAAGTCATTCCATCTCTCTTCAGACTTCCTTTGCAAAGGCACAATCCAGAAGGAAATGTTTACCCACTCGCAGCCACTTCAAGGGCAGCATGTGGTGGTACAGAGAATCCGGGAGCACGTGAAAGATCTTGTAGGCAGTGCCCATCTCACCACCAACCAAGTGATGTCTTGGTGCTTGTTAGGAAACTCTGGTGATGAGGTATTCTACCAAATGACTTTGACAGTCTGTTCAAGGAACAACCCCTCCTTCTCCTGCAAGGTCACCAGTGCTACGTGTTGACAACTTCCTGATGGATTTGTGATCAAAGGTGTTTTTCTTTGCAGACTTCTCCTTGAAGGACAGGTGATAAGGAACAGCCCCATCCACTCCAGGCTGGCCACATTCTTTTTATTTTCTCTTTCTCTCTCCCTTTCATCTTTTTTCTTTCTCTTCTTTTCTTCATCTTCCTGATGTTGTGAGTAGGCCGGAGTGTGTTGGTGATGACTGGAGCGGGGACTCCTGGCTTGGTAAGCCCAATGCCTGGACTCCTAGAATTGGCTGAAAGGAGCATCGGCTGCAGCGATGGCAGAGTGGGAACTCCTGACTGTATTAGGCCCGAAGCGTGAATTCTTGCAGTGACCTTGCATACATCCTGGAGCCATGTTTGGGACCCTGGACAATGAAGATAAACTCTGTTTAAGTACTGTATCTCAAAATGGTGCTGGATTGTGGTGATAGAACACTTTTCACTGTATCTCCATTGATATATGTGACAACAAATCATTCATTCATTCATTCATTCATTCAAATCAAACTACTTGGAGCATTCCATGGCAACAAGGCCAGAACCAGCTTTCACAAAGCTTTCTAGGTGAAGTGACGAAGGACCAGCACTTCGAAAGCTTGTAATTTCAAATAAACCTGTTGGACTACAACCTGGTGTCGAGTGACTTCTGACTTTGTCCACCCCAGTCTGACACCAGCACCTCTACATCATATTTCACAATACCGGAGGCAGGTAGAACCTCAGTACGTAGTGACATTTGGTGTTTGTGTGCTGACAATCTACGAATGATGGCATCGGGTATATTCTCGCCACCGCCCTGCCCTTACCCAGAACTTTGACATGGTGTCCCTGTGGACATGGTCCGTCTTAGATCTCCAGATGGTGGAAGATGGCTTAGGTGACTGCCATGGTGCCGGTTCAAGGGAATGGGCCAGACCTATTCTATGTTCAATAGCAGAGAAAGAACCTTGCACCTGATGATCAAACTTTTACCTGCAATGGAGAGGGAGCAGTGCTCCCAAAATCCCAGTTTTTGCCTCACTTTTGCGATACACTCCTCCCAAACTTTTCCTCATGGTTGGCACCTCTGAACCATATTCCCAACACCTTCAGGTAATCTGTTCTGATGGTGAAGGGGATAAAGGATTGTTTGGCCCAGTTCCCAAAGAACATGACCTCACTCTTGCTTCGATTTATCTTGGCTCCTGAGGCCAGTTTAAACTGGTCATAGATGCTCAGGAGTCTGTGCACTGACGGTGGATCCGAGCAGAAAAAGGTGATGACATCATGTACAGGAAAGCTTTGGCCTGCAGGCCCCCGCTGCTTGAAATAGTCACCCGTCTTGAGCTCACATTCTTCCTGACGGACTCAGCAAAGGGCTCCATACAACACACACACAAGGCAGGAGAGAGTGGGCAGAACTGCTTGACTCCAGATCTGATTAGGAAGCTTTCTGATTCCCACCAGTCGATTGAGACTGCACTCACGATGTTGGTGTAGAGCAACATAATTGCAGATTCCCTCCCCAAAAGCCATTTTGGAGAGCACGTCCCACATGTATGTGTGTGATATCCTGTCAAAGGCCCTCTTCTGGTCCAGGCTGATGCAGCAGGCATCCATCCCCTTGCTCTGCATGGAGGCGGTCGTATCCCTGAGGAGCTTGACAGTCTCAGAGATCATCCTGCCCGGTACAGCACAAGTTTGGTCGGGGTGAATCACTGATCCCAGAGCAGACCTGACCTGGTTGGGGAAGATCTTATTCAGGATTTTGTAATCTACATTCAGCAGTGAAATATGTCACCAATTTCTAATTTCCTCCCTCTCCCCATTCCATTTGCAGATGAGGACAATGAGGCTTTTGTGGGCGGCACGGTGGCGCAGTGGTTAGCACTGCTGCCTCACAGCGCCAGAGACCCGGGTTCAATTCCCGCCTCAGGCGACTGACTGTGTGGAGTTTGCACGTTCTCCCCGTGTCTGCGTGGGTTTCCTCCGGGTGCTCCGGTTTCCTCCCACAGTCCAAAGATGTGCAGGTCAGGTGAATTGGCCATGCTAAATTGCCCATAGTGTTAGGTAAGGGGTAAATGTAGGGGTATGGGTGGGTTGCGCTTCGGCGGGTCGGTGTGGACTTGTTGGGCCGAAGGGCCTGTTTCCACACTGTAATGTAATCTAAACTAAACTAAACTAAACAAATCTAAACTTTTCTCATGGATTCACCCAGGCTACCTGCCAGAAACATACTGTCATATACCTCCAGCAGGTCCTGGCCAATCACGTTCCATAGAGCCGAAGATGACTCAGCCAGTAAGTTGTCACTTTTGGGTGTTTTATTCTTTTCTAAAGAATCAAGGGCTTTGGTCAGGTCATCTAGAGATAACAGCTGCTACAGCCTCTGCAATTGTCATCTAAGACCTCCGTGATAGAAGACAGGATTGTTCAAGAGGCCACACTATCTGTGGACTTCATGTCATACAGTCTGGCATTAAAGGATTGGCTAATCCTCAGGATGTCAGACTGAGATGATGTTACCAAGCCATCTTCATCCTATGGGCTACAGAGTTCTCCTTGTGCACTTTGTTGAAGAAAAAATGTGAGCTCATTTCATCTTACTCCATAGTGTGGGTCCTGGACCAGAAAACTATCTTGGAGGCCTCCAAGGCATAGTGTGAGGCTTGCTGGCTGTATTGTTGATCCCCTGGCCTCGGGTGTGGGCACTTGTAGACATCATAGCTCTGGTTGACTGGTTAGTTACTGAATTGGTGCTAGGCCAAAACAGCATAAAGATTTAACAATTTCAGCTCAGCTCAACCTGCGATCTTTCAAATTGCATTCAGAGTCATGATCCAGTGATGATCTTCTTCCGATAATGTTGATGGTGATGAAGATTCTCAGCTCAGACTCATTTTGGGAGAACTACCTTCTGGATCATGGTCTGTCCCATCAGTCAGAGTGACAATCAATTTTAGACACAGTGTGTAACGAAGTGCCATGTATAATAGGGCTGATACGCTAATTGGATTTCAAGTATGAACCTCCTGCAATCGTGTGAATTCCACAGTCTATTAACATTTACTACACTATTAAAATTCAGATCGATGATTATGGTGAATTAATATTGACCCAAATCTTTTACAGTGAAATGTTCAGTATAGAATCTTTTCTACAGCCAGTGGTAGGTGAGAGGAGAAAGATTTAAAAGGGACTTGGGAGGTAATTTTTTCGTACAGAGGCTGGTTCATATGTGGAATGAGCTGCCAGAGGAAGTGGTCGATGCAGGTACAGTTACAACATTTAAGAGATATTTGGACAGATTCATGAATAGGAAAGATTCAGAGGGATATGGGCCAAATGCAGGAATGTGGGACTAGTTTAGTTTGAGAAACTTGGTTGGTGTGCACTAGTTGGACTGAAGGGTCTGTTTCTGTGTTGTATGACTTTATGACTATGTGACAGGGTTGGAGGGTTTGAGCTATAGGGAGAGACTGAATACGCAGGAGTTATTTTCCCTGGAGCATTGGAGGCTGAGGGGTGACTTTATACAGGTTCTCTAAATCATGAGGGGCATAGATAGGGTGAATGGTCAAGGTTTTTTCCCTGGGTTGAGGGAGTCCAAAACTAGAGGGCATAGGTTTAAGGTGAGAGGATAAAGATTTGAAAGGGACGTAAGAGGCAACCTTTTCACACAGAGGGTAGGTGGTATGGTGGAATGAACTGCCAGGGGAAGTAATGGAGATTGGTACAATTACAACATTTCAAACATCTGGTTGGGTGTATGAATAGGAAGGGTTGAGAGGATATAAGCCAAATGCTGGCAAATGGCTCTAGATTAATTCAGTATATCTGGGCAGCATGTACAAATTGGACCTTTCAAAACTGAGCCAATAATTCTCAAGGCCAAAGAATAATAGTGTAGGAAGAAGACAATTAGCCAACTATGTGTAAGACCACCCCATAGTGCCCACATGTCAATATCTAATAATTCCTTAAATCATTTTAGGAATTTTATACTCCACAGAAAATGAATTTCTCATGTAGGAAGTTTCAGCCTTAGCCTAATCATTGGGAAAAAATATTGAATAGAGCCTAGTCATCTTTGCAAAGGACTTTGGCTAATAAGATGCCTCAAGGCATTTTTACATGTTTCTAGTCATCACTGTTCTGGGAGGAGGCCTGTTAGTCGAGAAACAGCGAATGATGTGGGGAGAAGAAATGGCATTTGGAAGATTAGAATATTTTCAAAGAGGGGTATTGAGTGAGGGGTATTTGAGCTTGTTCTATAACCTATAAAGAGTGCGAAATGTTAGTGGAACCGGAAAGTATTCTATTAGCAGCTTTTATATATTTCCAAAGGGACACCGTCTCTTTAAAACTGTCTTCTAATTGTATGTTAGATGAATTTGTAGACAACTGCTTTATCTTTTACACAGGATATAAAATGGTTGAGAAGGCTTAAATACGTTGGTAGTTTTTATTAATTTTAGAAGCTATTCGCTTGCATTCCTTTCCACCTACACAAGTACTAAACATCCTGACCTTAATGAGTCTGGTTTAAGATTTAACAAGCAAACACATCTTGAAAAATAGCAAGACAGACATAGCTTAACTAATTAGCATTGAACTCTTTCAACTACTATAGTAACGCAGTTCTAGTTTTAGGGAGAGTTATTTTGCAGAGTACAGAGTTAAGAGCAGCCTTGGTGTTTCTTATGGCTATTGAACAGACAAGCCATTCTGTTTAAAAGTTTTTAAAGGGATTTTTTTCTTTGAAGTGATCAACTAGAGAATGATGAGAGAAACCTCAATTCTAATTTATCCTTTTAATGTGTGTGTCTGCTACAAATTCTTTGTTCTTTTCATTGACTTTTTAATGCTGTGCTCATAGAATCCCTAGAGTGTGGAAACAGGCCCAACAAGTCCACGCCGACCCAGTATCCCACCCAGACCCATTCCCCTGCTCTATTACTCTACGTTTTGTCCGACGAATGCACCTAACCCACACACGCAGGGGGAGAATGTGCAAACTCTATACAGTCACCCGAGGCTGGAATCAAACCCGGTCCCTGGTGCTGTGAGGCAGCAGTGATAACCACTGAGCCACCATGCTGCTCTGAACTATTTTCCCATTGCAAAGCTTTTTGATTCATTTATTAGATTTGTGTTGCTGCATAAAGCGACATAATCTTTTTGAACAACTGAAAAATAAACTGTAGTTCGCCACTCTTTAAGACAGGGACTTAATTGGATTCAGTTGAAAAATTAGATCATCTCTGAATGTTGGGAAAGAAAATTATACCAAAGGAAAGCGGAGTGCAGACTGGGTGCTATTTTCAGTTTCAGTACAGTTTTGGTGCATTTTCTTGCTCAATAGTACACACTGGAAAACTCCTATTTGGCTTTGTGACAAAGCATCATATATCACTGACTGAGTTTTCTAACTGAATGCCACAGGAAGTTACATCTATAATTTCAAGAAGGTTAAAGAGGTTACTTGCTATTCCAATCACAAGAAGGCCACAAATTGTAACTTTACTAATCATATTGGGAAGCCAGGCTCATTCATGAGCAATGTCTGTGAGTGGTGAAGTTTTAACAAGTTCAGTTTTATAGTTTTGAGTTGTGGGTCACACTTGGCAAGCAGGAGACCTATAAAAATGCAAACACCCCCAAATAGCCACCTGCTCTGCCACCACTGCCATTTCTCTCGAGGCAGAGGAAGTATCAGGAATCCTAGTCAAACTTTTGACAAATGAAGACCTTAAGTGTGTAATTAATGAACACTTAAGGGCCACAACTCACCCTCATTGAGA
The DNA here is from genome assembly GCF_037043375.1 of Chiloscyllium plagiosum. NCBI lineage: Eukaryota > Metazoa > Chordata > Chondrichthyes > Orectolobiformes > Hemiscylliidae > Chiloscyllium > Chiloscyllium plagiosum. The sequence continues at coordinate 26,352,425 of NW_028270168.1, forward strand.
CTTAACCAGCAGCAGGAGAAACTCATTACAAGGGTCCAGCCCAGCAGCTTTCACTGATAGTACCAGAGCAGATGTAAGGGACTCTCCGGCGCCGCAGGGAGTGGAGTGCATTATTTCCCCCTCCAACTCTATTTTGATTTAGTCCCTACCCTCCCCTTCATTGTTTTGATCACACAGCACTGCCCTTTGATGTGAAGGGCAATGTTTGTCACTGGCCACCTGGGTGTTTTCCTATCTTCCTGGTGGTGGAATTTGAATAAAGATTCGTGCACTTTGTGTCTTTCACTGTGTTTCACACCTGCACACACACACACCATGGGTGCTGGGGAAAAAATAAGCACTACTGCACTTTGGTGGTAGTGTGGGGGTTAAATAATAATTAAAAAAAGAGGAAAAAAAGAAGAGGAAAGAAAAATATAACCAGGCGATCTCCTCAAAAAAAGAAAAAAAAAATAAGGGACTCTCCGGCGCCGCAGGGAGTGGAGTGCATTATTTCTCCCTCCAACTCTATTTTGATTTAGTCCCTACCCTCCCCTTCATTGTTCCTGGTGGTGGAAATTGAATAAAGATTTGTGCACTTTGTGTCTTTCACTGTGTCTCACACGTATACACACACACACCATGGGTGCTGGGGAAAAAATAAGCACTACCGCACTTAGGTGGTAGTGTGGGGGTTAAATTAAAAAAGGAAAAAAAAGAAAAAGAAAAAAAAATAAACAGGAGATTCTCACACAGCACTGCCCTTTGATAAAAAAAATAACAAACATGGGACCGCACACAGCATTGCCCTTTGATAAAAAAAAGAAGAAAAAAAAAGGGACTCTCTAGTGTATCCCTGGCGCCATCAGAAAGCTTGTCTCCTGGTCTTTTTCACTCTCCTGGTAATCCTCCCACTAAAAGCACCAGCTTGTCAACTGTTGGTCACACATTTTTAAAAAGCAAAATGGATTACTGTCACCTAAATTTTATCCTCTATGTTAAACTCCAGATGGGTGTGATTATATAATTATAGTTTTCCTTTGGTTTCTCAGCTGCAATGCTAGTTGATCATCCTTCTCCATTTCCTTCTGCCATTGACTTATTCCTCTTCCAGTCCCTTGCCACGTCAACCTTCCAGCTGGCCTTAGGTCTTCCTCTTCTTCTTCCTGACAGTCCCATGTCTATCACTCCCTTAAACACATATCCTCTCTCTACAATGAACCAGCACAATTGCAGAATGCTAGAAAACCTCAGTAAGTCTGGAAGCATCTGTGGAAAGAGAAACAGTGTTAATGTTTCCAATCTGGTAAGACACTTCTTCAGGCTGTTCTTGGAATAAGGGGTTAAAAAGAAAAGGTTGCTGCAAGTGATTTGACTACTCAGCTATCACCTCAAAGTGGATTGCAGAGAGACATGCCGTGACATGTAAATATTGTTGAAATATCAGGAATTTACAGGCAATGGAGGCATGAAATTTTAGGTTCAGAGAGAAGCAAACAGGAAGAAGAACTTCAAAAAGGGACTCAGCAGAACTGACCACTTTGTGGAGCTCTCAAAGATCACATTGTACCATATTGAGCTTTTGAACTGCAGAAAGAAATCTGGCTAATAGCCTGGGAGAACAACTCCAAGAAAAAGACTCTGAGTGTTCAAGGGTACAGGCCAAGTGCTAGAAAATGGGATTAGAATAGTTAGATATGAATTGGCCATGCTACATTTCCCATAGTGTTCAGGGATGTGCAGGTTAGGGGCAACTGTCAAGCCTACATGTAGAGTAGTCGGGAATGGGTCTGGGTGGGTTACTCTTTAGAGGGTCAGTGTGGACTTGTTGGGCCAAATGACCTGTTTCCATACTGTAGGGATTCTACCGTTATATGATTTCTATACTTGATGACTGGCACAAACGCAATGGGCAAAAGGGCATTTTTATGGCTCTATTTCTCTCTGACATCCACCATCAGAGGGGGATTTTGACCAAGAGAGACAAAGAGAGAGAGAGATTCCATCTTGAACCATTCCAGAAGAAAACACTAAGAGGAAGAAAAGCAAGCAGATATAAATGAACTGGACCATTAAAAATATCATGTCTGCAGAACCAGAAACCAGGAATTTTTCTGTTCTGTGGAAGATACCTGAACATGAAAATACCCAGCTCTTCAACTCCCAAAGCATTACAGCTGCTGGATTTGATTGTTATTCTTTTTGTGTCAACAACAAGAAACAAATCCCAATGTTACACCATGGATACTTATTGGGATTCTTCTGAGAAGTAGCAATCTTCTGTTTCTTTGGTATTTGTTTTAATCTTGTAACCTATAATTTCTCGTTAATAAATTTCTCTTTATGCCCAAGCAAATTGCAGTAATAACTTGCATTAAACTAATCTTCAGGCTTGACTGCTGGTTTGTTTTAACCTGAAATTTTATAATTTAAACAGGAGGCTAGGGGGCTCAGGGACATATGTTAATCTTCAGTTCACTGACCACGTGATAGCTACACCTGGTGATCATGACATGGATGCTGAGCAGGTTTCTGAACAAGGCCAGTCTCAATCGTCTTGCAGATTCTTCCTTTCAGTTTTATTGTTTTTCTATCACACAAGCTTCTACCGGTCTTCTTCCAATTATTTCAGTTAATTTTTTGCTTATTTTCCATTTTTATGTCCATTTACTTTCCAAGACCCAGGTACTTGAAACTGTTGACTTTCTTCAGCTTAATCTTTACTACTTCAAGCTGATAGTCCAAAAATTGGGTATTTAGTTGATAATCTTCATAGTCCTGCCTTTCAGCCAACCTTCCTCCAGTTCTCCAGGTATTCTGACAAGTTCTCATCATTTCCACCACATAGGTCAATGTCATCTGCAAACATCATTGACAATGATCCTTCCTATCTCACTTGCTCAGTTAGAATATCCATGCCAATTAGAAGGAGGAAGGCGCTCAGTGCCGATTCTTGGTGCACAGCAACTTTCCCTTTGGAACTCTCACTCTGATCCATGCTGCTTCTTATACCTCTCTGGTACTCCTTGTACATTATCTGTAATAGGTAAAAACAAGGGTTGCAGATGCTGGAAACCAGATTCTAGATTAGAGTGGTGTTGGAAAAGCACAGCAGTTCAGGCAGCATCCGAGGAGCAGGAAAATCGACGTTTCGGGCAAAAGCCCTTCATCGGGAATAGGGCTATTCCTGATGAAGGGCTTTTGCCCGAAATGTCGATTTTCCCGCTCTTCGGATGCTGCCTGAACTGCTGTGCTGTTCCAGCACCACTCTAATCCATTATCTGTAATAGTCATATGTACAGCTCAGAGACACCATGCATTTTAGTGCAAATTAAGGCTTCCTCTGTAGACAGTGATCAAATGCCTTCTCTAAATTGATGAATGCAATCTTCATGTGGCGTTGGCCTTTCTGCACTTTCTCTATCACTTACACTAAAAACAGAAATTGCATCTGCGAAGTTTCTTTATGGCATGAATTTGAACTGACCTTTACAGATTTCCATTGTTTTTTTTTCAGTTTAATGGCCAGCTCCCATATTGTTTGGAAGTTTTTGCAATTTTGAACAACTCCCTTTCCATTCAGTGTTGGTACCATACTTTGCCTTCCTGCCGTTGTGATTTTCTCTCATATCAGCTTGTTCAGGAGCTGAACTCCATTTTCCCCTTGACAGGACCATATGTTTACTGGTCCCTCATGCAATCCTATTGCTTTATTGTTTTCCATTCCTTTCAGTGCTGTAGCTATCAAATCAGAAGGAGAAACCTTTTTTTCCCAATATTTAGGGCATTCAAAAATAATAGAATACAATTAGATGGTGAGACTCAGTGACTGTATAAACGAATGGCTGCATGTACAAATTGACTCGCTGCTTCTATTGACGGGGAAGAAGGTGAGGACTGGAAGAGTACATAGAATCTCAGAGAAATTCGCAAAAAAATCAAAGAAAACATGGTGAGACATGTTCTAAACCCAAGTTCTGATGAAGAGCTATTGGAATGAAATGGGCTGATTTGTACCAGCCCAAAACCAGTGCCACAAATTGTATGACAAAGCGTCAATTTCAGGGAGATTCAATCAAGGTTTTGTCCCAATGAGCTCTTGCAAGTTCTCACCCTGTGTTTCTCAATGTCTTGTTAACAACACACCATACCTCTATTGCACCCTGCTCACATTATTGTGTGTGCAGCAATACTCATCACTGTCAGGACCTTTTGAGATTCCTAGAGTGAGGACCCTTTTTAAAGATTAGATTCCCTACAGTATGGAAACAGGCTGGCCCAACAAGTCCACACTGACCTACCGAAGAGTACCCCACCCAGACCCATTTCCCTCTGATTAATACAACTCACACTACAGGCAATTTCCCATGGCCAATTCACCTAACCTGCACAGGTTTGGACTGTGGGAGGAAACCAGGGCACCTGGAGGGGATCCATGCAGACATGGGGAGAATGTGCAAACTCCACACAGACAGTCGCCTGAGGCTGAAATTGAGCCCAGGTCTCTTGCGCTGTGAGGCAAAATGCTAAGCACTGATCCACTATGCTGCCCCAAAGCAAAGCCATCTTCCGGGTTAAGCACTGCCAGCCAGAAGCTGCCATTTATAGTGCATCTAATGGAAGGGGAATAAAAAGAAATGCTTGTGAGAGCACATTAATGGTATAGAGTGCAAATACAAGCTCAAGTCCTGAAATGGATTATCACCTGTCATTGCAAATACAGTTGTAAGAATCAAGCTGCCCTTAGCATTAGTTTAGATTAGAATGGTGCTGGAAAAATACAGCAGGTCAGGTAGCATCCAAGGAGCAGGAAAATCAATGTTTCGCGCAAAAGCCCTTCATCGTGGTTCTCGATGAAGGGCTTTTGCACGAAATGTCGATTTTCTTGCTCCTCGGATGCTGCCTGACCTGCTGTGCTTTTCCAGCACCACTCTAATCTAAACTCTGGTTTCCAGCATCTGCAGTCCTCACTTCTGCCCTTAGCATTATCCTATTTTGGAAGGAGTGCTATTGTTTCCCCAGTCCCAGCAGAACATAACATTTCATTGTTCAACATGCAAGCAACATGTACTACACAGCCTTCAAATGAGTGAAAATGGTCACTTTTGTACAAACAACAGTAAAGTGAAGAGAAAAAAACCCAAATGAACCTGCATCTGTTTTTGGGAACAAACAGGGATCATTTTCCTTTCAAGTAACAATCTTAGCCAATGAATGGTCACTGCACACAGCTCTCATCTATTGAATCCAAGCGTCAATGAACTCCTGTCTGGCTGTTGCACTTGACGCTGCACTTCTTTATCAAACATAAAGCAATGTTCCTCCTATCAATGACCTCATCTTCCTCCTTGAATGATTGTTGTCACTCTCCCAACTCTTCAGCATCCATCCAGACTTACCTCTACCCACTCCTGTTGTGCAGTGTGCAGCATGCTACAATTTTGCTGCACACCTTGTCTAAAGTGTACTCTGAACCCTCCTCCCCAGACTGATTCAGGTTATTGCATCCTTATTTTCAGGAGGCTGATCATCTGCTCCATGATGAACTTGGTTGAAGAATGGGCTGCTTTGTATCTACACTCAGCGTTAGTAAAGAGGCTGAGAAATAGAGCCATCAGCTGTGGTTGTGGAAAATAGCCCTTGTCTCCCAGTAAATTGCCCTTATAAGGCATCCTGCCCTTGAAATGAATCAGGGTAGTTCTCAAGAATCTAGGCATCGTGGTAGCTCCCAGGGTACCTGACACAGATCTCTAAGATGTGATAGCAATAATCACAGATGAGTTGTATGTTAATGGAATAAAGCCATTTTATGGAATCCTTACAGTGCAGGTAGAGGCCATTCAGCCCATTGAGTCTGCACCAACCCTCTGAAACCTTTCCCACCCTATCCGCCCTTATTAACAACTTAGCCAGCACACTACAGGTCAGTTTGCCATGGACATTCCAACTAACCTTTGCATCTTTGGACTGTGGGAGGAAACTGACCTCCAGAAAAGCTGCAGAATCAGCAGATAATGTGGGTCGATGTCACTGAGGACCTCCAGGAGGTGAGGAACCAGCAAACCTCGCTCGTTGCCTTGAAGGCCCCCTCCAAGATAATGCTTTTGGTCCAGGATTTGCTCCGTGAAACAGGATGTGATATGCTTGTGTTTCTTATCATAGAATCCCTATAGTGTGGAAGCAGGCCATTCAGCCCATCAAGTCCACACCAACGCTCCAAACAGTATTCCACCCAGACCTAACCTCTACCCTATCCCTATAACCCTGCACTCCCATGACTAACCACCTAGCCTGCTCACCCTGGACACTATGGGATATTTTAGCATGGCCAATTCATCTGTGGTCAGATTGAACTAGCCTCAGGAGCAAATCGAGGCAAGACAGAGGCCATGTTTTTTGGGAATTGGGCCAACCAATCCTTTACCCCCTTCACCGTCAGGATAGATTATCTGCAGGTGCTGGGAATATGGTTTGGAGGGGTTCAGGCGTGCGCAAAAATGTGGGAGGTGCTTATCGCCAATTTGAAGCAGAAACCAACCACAGTGTTGAAAGATCACTGTCTAAGGTTTTTCGGCCAAAGTATAATGGGGGTCGTTCGGTTGTCAGACTCTTTCGTTGCCTCAAAATGAATGTAAATAGCCTACTGCATAAGTAAGAAATGCCGTGGATCTGTTGAGAGGGTCAAACTCCAATGTTTGTTTGCTAAGACTGTACAGAACTGAACTGCTTTAGTGACTATGTATGCATGTAAAAATATTTTTTTCTGAATAAAATATATTTTTGAAATAAAACAAAATACTGAGGTACAAACCAGTTAAGAACAGAAATAGACAAGACTGAAGAGGACTATGCTGGTAAGAGATTAATGCGAAAGATCTTTTTGACCTTTTCAATTAATAGACCAGCCTCACGGAAAGCAGAAGTGATTCAGAACACTTAATAGCTTAAAACTATTAGAGATAATATATAGGAATAATTTAAAATGCGAGTTAAGAATGTGTTTTGCAAAAAAAAGGTTCAAAGGAAACAAAATTTTTCAAACCTTGTTCAGAAGAATCACTGTACAGCACATGAAGTTGATTGGGTAGTAATGACCAGGAAAATGAGATTGTTCCTAAGTGCATTGTAAAGGGTAGGTTAAAAGTGACCAGACCGATTTGGTCATTACTAGATTTCATTGCCCATCTGGTTTTATTCTGCCTTCAGGAAAAAGAAATACAGAAATTGTTTCAGAAGTGGAAGGCAAAGGTTTCCATTTAATATGTTCTTAGAATTTAAATGTACATTCTGTAAATAAATTGCTTTAATTTCATCGTTTGGAGGCAAATAATTTCAGAACAAATTTTTACAGGTGTTTGCAAGCATGTTCTTTGTTTTGAATATGAATCGATAAACACTCATCAGTCTAGTTATGGTTTACCAAATTGTCTGTGGTATTTTGTAACAAGACAAAAGCACATTGGGTCCCAGTTATAACTGAAATATTAAAATGAGAATTTGGTGGTGGTGAAACATTATACTGAGGAGTTTATCTTACATCCTCTTTAGTATCCCATTTTCCATTAATGCACTAAATCTCATACAATAAGTTCTTAGAGTACAAATTAGAATATGCGACATGAGTTATTTAGGTGTAAACTGGTATTCATTGTTACTTACTAAACAGTGTGACAGTCTGTGCCCAACTTCAAGAAACCCTTATTCTGCTGTTAAATTTGTTGACATTTTGTAGGAGTCCCTAAGGCCTTAAACAGGCAGGACCTTTTTGCATTTATGCAAACTAAAGCTCTATTCTTATAATAGTACCAAACATAATTTTAACCCAGGACTAAGAAGGCTTGTTGCTAGTCTGTTAACAGAACAGGTCCATCTAGTACGTGAAAATATTCTGTTGTAGTTTCTGGAGGACCAGGTATGCTCTCTGAATCTGACCACCAAACTCCTATTTCCTTCTTCCATAACACCCTAGCTGCAAATGAAAAGGTATCAGTAAGTTGATCATTTTTAAATACTCAACTGCCTGGAAGAATAGAGTTAAAATTGACGTCCGTATCTGTATCTATGGCTGCACTTCAGTGTAATTATAACAACCGTAAATATACTGTTGACATGTTTGGCTATATCTGTATAAGTGAACTGGTAATGATGAGTCAAACCATGAGACACAACAAATGATATCAATTAGTCACTGCATGTGCAAATGACAATATCCTTGAAATTTAATGTATATTCCATAAATAAATTGCTTTGATTTCTTAAGTTATTTGCAAATGATTTCAGAACAAATTTTTCCAGATGTTCACAGGTATGTTTTTTCTTTTGAATATGAAATTGATGAATACTTATCACTCTATTAATTAACCTTTGTTAAGAAAAAGATTAAAAAATTACTCATTTACTGATGGTTAAACTCTGAGGACATAGTTTTCCTGTACATTTTGTATTTCCAGTCATTTAATTTTTATTTTAGATTACAGCGATATTCTTATTTCACACTCGAAGGTAACTTTCGATATGTGTTTTGTATAGAATATTACAATAGTTTATTCAATCTCACTTGCCTTTACAGTTAACCATGATGCGTTAGAAGTCTTAAGTCAAAGAGATGATGGATGGTAATCTAGAACTCTATTATACTGAGTGGAAATAGTTCAAAATAGTCCCCAGGCAGAGAATGGAATGTTGTCCCAAACATTTACTGCTGTGTCTTTCTGACACTATGAACTCAGTTTTAAGTGAGGGTGGTAGTTTTTAATGGTAATTATCAGTATTTCTCTGTCTGGTTTAAAAATAGGCACATTTATTCTGAAGGTTCTTAATGTTGTTAAGATTCAAAATCCGAGTACCTAGGAAGCTGGTTCTCATGCAATTTAAAAGCAGCTCAGAAACTCGTGTGAACTGAAATTACGTTAAACACTCTCTGAATGAAGCAATAGGGCCTGGTCAAGTCCAATAGATTCGAGTAATAACTTTTGCTCTTCTGAAATTTGAAGAAGAAATGATATTCTATGTATTTTGTGTACACAGCAAATGGAGTAGAAGATCACCAGGGAGGAGGTCACTTCCTGGTGCATGGTGGTGCTTGTATACAGTTAATTTATTTGTTCATGTTGGTGAAACACTGGATGTATTTCTGTTTCATAATATTTGCACAGGAGGTAATGTGCACCTCTGAGGGACACCATACTGAGAAAAAGAAGCTTTTCTTTTAAAACAAACTGGAAACAATAGGTGGCATTGATGGTCTAGCTGAGGCACTGGGTCGACTTCACTTCAGGACTGTGGCTCAATCAAACTAAAACCGAGAAAATTACCATACCAGGCAGACAGTCTCGACATAATGGGTTGGGTGTTTCTTATTTTTGTATGCAAACATGTTATGACAGCCATGTTCGTCATCACCTCTGCTATTTTAAGTGTGCATCTTCTTGTATACTGTTTGCAATATTTCTGTACTGTGGTAACATGTTCTCACTGTTCACATATTTTTTTGAAAAGTATCTGTAATGTTAATTTCTTTCAGTAATTAAGAATACTTCAAATCCGCTTTTGTTCATGTCTGTTTTTTTTATAATATTTATGTACTCAGGAAAGAAATGAGATGCAAGTGTTACAATGAGATGAGAAAGGGTTACATAGCTCTGTTGAATTCCATCTCTCATTTGATGGTAATAGGTTCTTTGGAAAAGGATATAATTACTAATTCAGTGAAATGTTCATGCTTAAACAGACAAACAGGTTTTCTTGACCTTTTAAAGAAAAGAGATAATTTTTACTGTACTTAACACGGTAACAACATTCTGACACACACACATACATGCACACACATTAAACAGATTACCGGGCAGTAAAATTAAATGAGTATGCAGCCAGTGATGGTTGGTGACTTGGCTAGTTTCAAGCTGATATTGGTGGTGGTCCTGCTGCTTTTTGTGTCAAGGCAGTTTACAGATGTAACTGGACAACTTATCTGTTCTCCTGAAGAAAATAATGTTGGTTTGAGTTTTTTTTTTAAATCTACAGCACCTGAAAAGTCAAAGCATTGCAGACAGCATTAAAAATGTACAAGTTGTTTGGGGAGAGAGAGTGAGACAATCCATTCATATTCTTGCTCCTTCAGTGTCTCAGTTGTTTTTCCTCCTCTGTGAATACATGTTTGGCCTCCTACTCTCTGAGTAAAGAAACTACCTCTGACATCTGTCCTATATCTATCACCCCTCAATTTGTTGGCAGAAATCTTACTTCTCTCCAGCCATTGACATCTATTGCTATCTTTAGGTTTACAAGGATTCATTCATTACTATCTCTTTCAGAATACCACTCAACAGACCAGACTTTGTATCTTCCAACAGACTGGTGGCACAGTAGTTAGCACTGCTGCCTCACAGCACCACGGTGCCAGGTTCGATTCCAGCTTTGGCGACTGTCTGTGTGGAGTTTGCACTTTCTCCCCGTATCTGCATGGGTTTCCTCCAGGTGCTCCAGTTTCCTCCCACAGTCCAGACATGTGCAGGTCAGGTGAATTGGCCATGCTAAATTGTCCATAATGTTAGATGCATTAGTCAGAGGGAAATGGGTCTGGGTGGGTTACTCTTCGGACTTGTTGGGCCAAAGGGCCTACTTCCACACTGTAGGGGATCTAATCAATCACCATCTGAAAATAACAAAACTTCCACAAGATCTCTAATATCAAACTCATGACCCTGAGTTCAACCAGGTCAAAACATTTTAAAAACCTATCCACATTTCATGTTATTGCTGCATAAATTAATATAAATTACTGAAATAGATCTCCTTGAAATCTGGACCTTACAAAAAAAATCCAAATGATGAAATGTGGGCTCTTTCTATAATTTAATACACTTAAGTCAGCAATCATTTTCTTTTTCTGGACCTTTTCAAAGCCAAAATGGGGAATGTTATTAGGTTCAATATGTTCCAGGTGAAGATTCCTGATGAAGGGCTTTTGCCCGAAATGTCGATCTTTCTGCTCCTCAGATGCTGCCTGACCTGCTGTGCTTTTCCAGCACCACTCTAATCTAGATTTGATTTCTAGCAGCTGCAGTCCTTACTTTTACCTATGTTCTAGGTGAAGTCCCCTCAACATATTACTCATAAAGCTCTATGATCATGGAGTCATTTTTATATTGAATGGTCTGGGAAGTACAATCTAGCATCTATTCCGTTCACAACAACCATCCAACAGTGACTATTCATAAGTTTCTCTCCCTTCCCGTAATCTTTAACATACGCTGATACATCTTACATGATTTACCTAAATTCTGCACAACTGTTTGCATGACTCCCTATTTATCTCCATGATGAGGCCTCGATATCTCATTCTTTGTTTCATAACCGTTTACTGATAGTTAAAATCAATTCCCACTATAATTTCAAATACGATGAAATCTGGAAGGGTGCTAATTTCATTATTTGAAAAGAAGCTTCATACTAAATATTATATTTTTCTGAAATTACCAACCGCTATTGAGATTTTATTGTTATACAATGGTCAGTGGGCAAATCTGGGATGGAAGTAAAAATACACTCTTCTGTTAAACACAACAGTGGGGAGGTTATGCCTCTGTCAAAATAATCCAATTGCTGCCATTGGTGCCCATTATAACAATTAATCAACTGCACTCCCACTCCGTAGCAGTGTGCCAAGGAAATACTTTTTGCTAATGGGAAAGGCTGATGAAATAATTGAGGGAATTGGCTCAGATGTGATTCTTATATGGACAGCAGAAAAGAGCTGAATTAGCTGTTAAATTGGGAAATGCCTACATGAGTCATGCTAAATGACTCTGAAAATAATAATTCAAACTCATTCCAAAATCTGGACAGACAACTTAACTACATTATTATTAATGCCTGCAGAATTTACAATGAAACTTTACTTTGGAGTGAAACAATAACAGTGGTGAGCATTTATTCTTCTGTAAGATATTGCGATAGAGTAAGTAAGGCTCATAAATTTATCCTAAAAAGAGTTAGCAAGGTGAACATTTATTCTATAGAGAAGTGATTCTAGGGAGCTAATAAGCAAAAATAAGATGATAGCCGATGAATTGGACAGGCATTTTGCATCATTCCTCATTCTGGAGGATGCAAGAAATATCCCAGAATTAGCTGTCGACTGGGACATGGTAAGGAGGGAGGAACTAAAGTTTGGTTGCTAAATTTAGTGATGACTTAATTGGGACAGTAAAATGTGATGAGGACATAAGGTACGAATAAGGGATATAGACAGATTAAGTGCTTGGAAAAACATATGGCAAATTGAGTATAATATTGGAAAATATGAAGTTGCCCATATTTGCAGGACAAACAAAAAGTAACCATATTATCTAAATGGTGAGATATCGCACACCTCTGAGATACAAAGGAATGTTGGTATCTTTGTTCATGAATCGTTAAAAGTTAATATGCAAGTACAGCAAATAATTAGGAAAGCTAATGGAATGTTATCATTTATTATGAGCAGAATTGAACACAACCTTAGGGAGGTTATGCTTCAGTTATACAGGGCATTGATGAGGCCACATCTAGAGTAAAGTGTACAGTATTTATCTCCTTATGTAAGAAAGGCTGTAAAAGCATTGGAAGCAGTTCAGCAAAGATTTACTAAACTGATATTTGGAATGAATGGGCTGTCTTATGTGAAAGAGTCGGAAGGGCTGGCCAGTGTTTTGAAAAAAGAGGCATCAGAGAACATTAATGAGTTAGAGGAATGAGCAGATAGGTGACAGACAAATTTCAATGCTGGGACATGTGAGTGATGCATTCTGGAAGAAAAAGACATAAGAGACATAGTCAATGTGTCCTGTAAAAAATTTTTTCCGCTGTGCAGATCTCTGGGGTCTGTGTGCTTGCAATGTCTTTAATGTGTTGACACGTTGACCAGTGTGCGCAGAACCTCCCAGCGACTTAGAGGAAACATTGGCAATAGTACGAAATAAAGGGCACTACTCTAAATGTATGTAAAGAGTATATATGAAGAAACTGTTCTCACTTATAAAAGGATTGAGAACAAGAGGGTACAGATTGCAAGTAATTTGCAAGAAGAAGCAAATGTAATGTGAGAAAAACATTTTCACACAGTGTGTGGTTAGGGTTTGGAATGCACTGCCTGGAAGTATGATGTAGGCGGATTGAATTGAGGCATTCAGGAATACATGAGATGAATATTTGAATAGAAACCATATGGAAAGATTTGGACAGAAGGTAGGAGAATGCTACTAAGTTAAAATGCTCATTTGAAGAGGCCCTGCAGGCATGATGGACTGAATGGCCTCCATCTGCACAAGAACAATTCTGTGATTCTCTTAATCTGAAGCAATTTAATTGAAACCTATAAAGATCCAAGAGGTTTTGACATGGAGCATGTGAAAAGTATGTTTGCTCCTATTGGTGAATCTAGAACCCGGGGCCACTGTTGAAAAATGAGGGATCGCCCACTTAAAACAGGGAAGAGGAGGTTTGTGAAACTTTGGACCTTTCTCCTCAAAAGCTGGTAGAAGCAGAGTTTTTCAAGATTTTTCAGGCAGTGGTGAATAAATTATTGATGAGCAAAAGGGTGAAAAATTCTGGGAGGTAGGCGGGAATGTGAAATAATCAATAAATGTGAGCTTATTGAAAATCAAAGCTGGCTGAATAGCCTATTCCTCCTCCTCATTCATATGTTTGTGTGTAATTCCTGAAATCCAGTCCGTTGCAGCAAGGCTCAATAAAAGGTTCTCAATCATTAAACGAACATAAAGGTGACCAAATTTTTGGGATTCATAATTTCTAGATTCGAGGCGAGTTCTTGGCCAAATATGTTACGCTTTTCTAGGGATCAAGCTACAAGCTTATCTACCTCATCTTTGAATGCAAATTTCTTATGCTGAAATTAAAATTTCACCTGTTTCAAAATGCAGGACTTGGAAAAAAATTCCCACAATGACTTATACTAGAATTTCTACAGTGCAGAAAGAGGCCATTCGACCCATTGAATCTGCACCAACCCTCCGTAGACGAACTCAACCAGATCATCCCCAAACTATCCCTATAACTCAGCATTTCCCATGGCTAATCCACCAGCCTGCATACTCTTTGGACACTATGGAGCAATTTAGCATGGCCAATCCACCTAACCTGCACATCTTTGGACTGATGATTTCATACAAATTGTTGAATATCCAAACCTTAGTTGAGGGTCATATTTATCAAGGGAGTGACAAACTCCAGCAGGGGCCTGACAAATGTTCATGGGTCAGATTAAAGTAATCTGCTGGTATTCCTGACTGTCCAATGCATGTCAATTGGACATGACATGTCCAGTAACTTTTCCACAGAGTTCAGACGATTGGTGGTTGGGGTAGAAGAGATTATAGGACGTGTGAGGGTTCGGGCAAAACTAAATGCTGGAAAGAGGAGGGGGTGGATAATGGCAGGGAGGAGGCCCATCACCACCTGAAAGGATTTGCAGGCGGTCACAATGGCTGCTAGGTGTGGAACTGGGCTGTGGCCTGGCTGACATGGGAAATTATCACGGATTTTAAAAATCAATAAAACAAAAGGAAGACCTCTAGTATTCACTCTTCAAACCTCATCTATACCAATTGATGCCACATCAATCCACTATACCCCCTCTATGACCCCTCATATGCTCCATGCCAATCAATGTCCCTTTACCCAACATCATCAACCTTTATTGGCTCTGTGCCAACCTAATTCCAAATCATGGAGTGTGTCCTCATCTCCACCCTCCATTCTTTGTCCTTATACCTTTCATGTCAACTCAATCAGTATCAAACCCAGGAAGACCTCAAAACCCATCCTGTCATGAAATAAGATAACTTTCATCAGTATCTATTGATGGATTCACTATTTCAATGAGCACCTCATTGATAAAAATGCATGTGCTTCATTTAATTTCCTTCAGCTACTTAATTGCATTGTTAGTAGCTGGCACTGCCTCCACTGCCAGTCTCTGTCGAGTAACGAAGAGCAGCTGCCAAACCATTCTGTGCTGTTCACCCTTAGCAAGGTTGAGATTCACTACTCCTTCCCTCAAGGTCCTTGGACTCAGGGACGGCCTCCAGCTGCCCGGCAAATACCTGCTTATTACTGTTATGAAGGTTTAAGGGGTACCGTACCATTAAGAGAGTTGAAGAACTAAGCAAGAACACAGAGCACTTGAGAATTTAGCTTGTAATATTTGGTCCAGCAGCTAACAGTACCTGGGTTGCTATGAGACAAAAACAAATACAAATTCGGCCAATCAGTTTAAATTATGCCCCAAGATACTAACCTCCAATCAAGTTTGAATTTAGTATTTTGACAATATTAAAACCAATGAAATGATCTGATGCTTTGGGGTATAAGACTGGGAAAAATTGAACAGTTGGAGGAGAACTGCCAAGCCACCAACGTATGCAGATTGCCTGGAGAATAGCTCTCTTAAAGGTGCCTTTATCTATCAATGACCTGTGAAACGGAAATCCCTAAGAAGATGGAGGAAAATACAAAGAGAAGATTCAAAAGCTGGCTAGTTTTGAAATTTGACTTTTTTGGTAAATCTTAATCGGGAGTTTTATCAGACCAGTATTGTAGAAGGTGAAGTAAAAGATAGGTTAGAGAAAGAAGTTGTAAATAGTTTTTAGTTAATATACTATGTTAGACTTAAAGAATAAAGTTCTTAATTTTTTACTTTAAATCGTGAATTTTGGGATAGTTCTTGGCCTCCTGAATTTTAACAGATTACAGTACGGGTTAAATCATTTCTGTGTTGCAGGTTTAAATTAGCAGGGGTGGGTAGGAGTTACCCCATGTTGTAACAGTATTTTCTGAGGTGAACCCTTGTAAAAGAAGGTGATGCAGATCTCTCACTAGCTAGCAGGCCCATGGGATTCTGCCCTCAGTCTTAGTCCATTCGTATAATTTTTGACTGACTCCATTTCCCTCCCAGCCAATCTTTCCAGGTAAACCAGATGATTTCCAATCCTAGTGTCCAGTTTGTCTTCATGCAGTGTGTATCCCTCTGAAGTCAATCTGCATAGATCTGATTTCATATCATAAAATCAAAGGATTGTTATAGTCTACATGATGGCTATTTAGCACTGGCTGCCTCACCAGTTTGACTCACTGCCAATCTCCTGTTTTCTGCCAGTAATCCTGCATATTGTTTCTATTGAAGTAAGCATCCAATGCCGTCTGGGATGCCTCAATTGAACTGCATCCATCATATTTTCCAGCGTATTCCAGACTCTAGCCAGTTAGAGTCATAGATTCATAGAGATATGCAGCATGAAAACAGACCCTTTGGCCCAACTCTTCCATGATGACCAGATATCCCAATGTAATCTAGTCTAATTTGCCAGCACCTGGCCTTGCAAACCCTTCCTATTCATATACCCATCCAGATGCCTTTTAAATGCTGCAATTGTACCAGCCTCCACCACTTCCTCTGGCAGCCCATTCCATACACACACCATCCTCTGTGTGAAAACGTTGCCCCTTAGGTCTCTTTTATATCATTTCCCGCTCACTTAAAGCTATGCTCTCTAGTTCTGGACTCCCCGACTCCAGGGAAAAGACTTTGTCTATTTATCCTATCCATGCCCCTCATGATTTTATAAACCTCTATAAGGTCACCCCTCGGCCTCAGACACGCCAGGGAAAACAGCCCCAGCCTGTTCAGCCTCTCCCTATAGCTCAAATCCTCCAACCCTGGCAACATTCTTGTAAATCTTTTCTGAACCCCTTCAAGTTTCACAACATCCTTCTGATAGGAAGGAGACCAGAATTGCATGCAATATTCCAAAAGTGGCCTAGCCAATGTCCTGTATAGCCACAACATGACCTCCCAACTCCAAACTCAATACTCTGACCAATAAGGGAAAGCATACTAAACACCTTCTTCACTATCCTATCTACCTGCGACTCTACTTTCAAGGAGCTATGAACCTGCACTCCAAGGTCTCTTTGCTCAGCAACACTCCCTCAGATATTACCATTAAGCGTATAAGTCCTGCTAAGATTTGCTTTCCCAAAATGCAACACTTTGCACTTATCTAAATTAAACTCCACCTGCCACTTCTCAGCTTATTGGCCACTTGTTATATGAAAGTTTTTCTCACCTCATTTGTGCTTGTTTTGCACAATATTTTACATTTTTGCTCCTTGGTTCTCAAACCTTTTATAAGAAGCAACAGTTTCTCCAGATCTACTCTGTTCAGGTACATGATGATTTTGAAAACTTTTAACATAGACATAGAAGAATACAGCGCAGTACAGGCCCTTTGGCCCTCGATGTTGCGCCGATCCAAGCCCACCTAACCTATACTAACCCACTATCCTCCATATACCTATCCAATGCCCGCTTAAATGCCCATAAAGAGGGAGAGTCCACCACTGCTACTGGCAGGGCATTCCATGAACTTACGACTCGCTGAGTGAAGTACCTACCCCTAACTTCAGTCCTATACCTACCCCCCCTTAATTTAAAGCTATGCCCCCTTGTAATACCCGACTCCATACGCGGGAAAAGGTTCACACTGTCAACCCTATCTAACCCCCTGATCATCTTGTACACCTCAATCAAGTCACCCCTAAACCTTATTTTCTCTAATGAAAACAGCCCCAAGTGTCTCAGTCTTTCCTCATACGATCTTCTTACCATACCAGGCAACATCCTGGTAAACCTCCTCTGCACCCGTTCCAGTGCCTCCACATCCTTCCTATAGTATGGCGACCAAAACTGCACACAATATTCCAGATGCGGCCGCACCAGAGTCTTATACAACTGCATCATGACCTCAGGACTCCGGAACTCAATTCCTCTACCAATAAAAGCCAGTACGCCATATGCCTTCCTCACCGCACTATTTACCTGGGTGGCAACTTTCAGAGATCTGTGTACATGGACACCAAGATCCTCTGCTCATCCACACTACCAAGTATCTGACCATTAGCCCAGTACCCCATCTTTTTGTTATTCTTCCCAAAGTGAATCACCTCACACTTAGCTACATTGAATTCCATTTGCCACCTTTCTGCCCAGCTCTGCAGCTTCTCTATATCCTGCTGTAACCTGCCACATCCTTCCTCACTGTCAACAACTCCTCCGACTTTCGTATCATCCGCAAACTTGCTCACCCAACCTTCTAACCCCTCTTCCAGGTCATTTATAAAAATGACAAACAGCAATGGTCCCAAAACAGATCCTTGCGGAACACCGCTAGTGACGGCACTCCATGAAGAAACTTTGCCATCAACTACTACCCTCTGTCTTCTTCCATCCAGCCAATTCCTAATCCAAACCTCCAACTCACCCTCAATGCCATATCTCCGTATTTTCTGCAGTAGCCTACCATGGGGAACCTTATCAAACGCCTTACTAAAATCCATATATACCACATCTACCGCTTTCCCCTCATCAACCTCCTTCGTCACCTTTTCAAAGAATTCAATAAGGTTTGTGAGGCATGACCTGCCCTTCACAAAACCATGCTGACTATCCTTGATCAATATTTTGTTAAATCTCTTCCTGGTGTTCCGCTCTCCAGGGAAAACAGTCCCAACTTCTACAACCCATCTTCATTAATAAAGTTCCTCATTCCTGGAAACACTATTGTAAACCTCTTCTGCATTTTCTTCAATGAGTTCACATCCTTACTAAGTGACATCCAAAACAGTTACACAATATTGCAGTTGAAGTCTAACTAGTGTCGTTCATAAATTCGACAAAGCCTCTTTGCTATTGTACTCAATGCTCCTATTTATGAGTACTGTATGCTTTATTAACAACCTCTCCACTTGTCCCATCACCTTGAATAACTTTTGTCCATATACACTCTGCTTCTGCACATTCTTTAGAATAGTCCCTATCCAATCAGTTTCTGAAAGACTCATACTTTCGCAATGATTAACTTTAGCTTTAAATCCTTTAAAGTGATAAAATAATTATTTTTGCTTAGGACCTGGTTGGCCAGTATCAATAATTAAGTCACACCAGTCTGTATATTTCCGATGAGAATGTTGCATTTGGGGATCTGGGGAGGTGAGACTCCTGTGGAATAGAAAGACCAAGTAACAAGGGACTGCCTCAGACAAGACACGGGATGACTCAGAGGTTGAGAATCTTACAGAGTCATAAAGTCACAGAGTCATAGAGAGGTACAGGATGGAAACAGACCCTTCGGTCCAACTCGTCCATGCCGACCAGATATTTGAATTAATCCATTCCTATTTGCCAGCATTGGCCTATATCCCTCTAAACCCATCCTGATGCATTTTAAATACCTTCATTGTACCACTTCCTATATCAACTCATTCCATAAACGCACCACCCTCTGCATGAAAAAGTTGCCCCTCAGGTCCCTTTTAAACCTTTGGACTCCTCACCCTGAGCAAAAGACCTTGTTTATTTACCCTATCATAGAGTTATATAGGAAACAGATCCTTTGGTCCAACTCGTCCATGCTGACCAGATATCCTCAACAAATCTAGTTCCATTTGTTCATTCCTGAACAAATCTAGTCCCTTCCTATTCATGTACCCTTTCTGATGCTTTTTAAGTGAATTGTACCAGCCTCCACCACCTACCCTGGCAGCTTACTTCATACACACACCACCCTTTGGGTGAAAAAGTTGCCCCTTAGGTCCCTTTTAAATTTTTCCCTAACCCTATGCCCTCTAGTTCTGGACTCCATGCCCATCATGATTTTATAAATTTCCATAAGGTCATCCCTCAGCCTCCAATGCTCCAGGGAAAACAACCCCAGCCTATTCAATCTCTCCCTATAGCTCAAACTCTCCAACCATAGGAACATCCTTGTAAATCTTTTCTGAACCCTTTCAAGTTTCACAACATCCTTCCTATAGCAAGGAGACCAGAATTGCACACAGTATTCCAATAGTTAAAAATCATACAACACCAGGTTAGAGACAACTGGTTTAGTTGGAAGTACAAGCTTCGGAACGCTGCTCCTTTGTCAGGTAGCTAGTGGGGTAGGATCATAGGACGCAGAATTTATAGCAAAAGATCATCGTGTCATACTACTGATGGAATATATTGAACAATTTCAATAGTGGCCTAACCAAGGTCCTGTACAGCTGCAATGTGACCTCCCAACTCTTATACTCAATGCAATGACTAATAAAGTCAAGCGTAACAAATGCCTTCTTCACTATTCTGGAGAGTAAAGGCTGATTGTGATTCAAGGGACTGAGGAGGGAAAATAAAACAAATCAGAGAAAATGCCTGAAAAAAACAGAAAGAAACATGGATTTGAATTGCACATTGAGGGTCACTGGTTGCACAGCCACAAACAAAGGCAAGAATAAAGGTTTTGAAGGGCAAGGGAATTTACTCATGCACTGTATCTGAAAAATAAAACTGGCTAGAAGATGAGGAAAAGGATTACTAGCTCCAGAAAGAGGGCAAAAATTCAGGTTCATGCAGCAGATAGAAAACATGTATAAGGCAGAAACGAATCATGGTTTCTATCATGAAATGCAATGTAAGGAAATTATTTTCAAATGACCTTTCTTAAAAAAATGTTTCACTTGCTGAATTTATAGCAACAGCATAACTTATGCTTCAGGGGAAGTATGTGAGACAGCTGTTGAAAGAGAAAGAATTTTTACCAGCACCTGTGCTTTATTTTGTTAGGACTCACAGTCATTGCAAACAGATCTATATAGATTTTGAAAATAAAAATATTTTAGTCTCTTATTTCCCTATGTTGTAAAATGATTTGAATTTTGGAAAACTGGAAGTGTTAAGGTTTAAATTTAAATAATTTTCAGGTAAAATGTTTCACAAATTATGAGATAGCTATGTCTTGTTTTGATTTTCCAATTGGCAGCGTTCAAACTCTTGCAGCTGTGCTACAGGGGAGCCACAGGAAATGGAATTGTTGACCTTTTTTTGAGCAAATATATTGCAGCTGAAAACTACATTGGCTCCCGCTACTGTATTTTTGAAAAAAGATCAACCTGTATGACACACCTCTGTGGCAGGTGAGATTTGAAACCAGACCTTGTGTTGATAACAGTGCTTCCAATACACTTCTGTGCTTTTGCATCCTCATCTCCGGAGTATTGCTGTACACTAGGTACCCCTTGCCAGCCTACGATTTAAAAACGCTAAGGGATACCATGTTGTACTCTTGAGGTGCATTGGTAGTATCCCTACCTTTGAGTCTGGAGGATTAGGTTCAAGTCCCACTTGCTCCAGGAATGCATGGTAACATCTTTGAACAGATTGACAGAAGATACTAAGAAATAAAACTAAGCAACTATGTAAAAGATCATCACAGCATGAATCATGGATATCCTAATTTATAATTTGCATAGAAAAATGGATATACTAAGAGAATGTAATCCCTAAACTATAGGCCTGATTGCAGAATAATACATGACAGAAAATAAGTTTTGATTCATTTGGTGAATATAAGTCAATGGCCTTGATTATTATATAAAACATGAGGTACAAATCCTTTGCACAGAGGGTGGTTCACATGTGGAATGAACTTCCTGAAGAAGTGGTGGATGTGGATGCAATTACTAATGTTTAAAAGACAGTTGGGTAGGTACATGAATAGGAAAGGTTTGGAAAGATATGGGCCAGGTTTAGGTAGAAATTGGAGAGGATACCTGATGAATTCAGCTCATTGTTTGCTCTGCAGGACCTCCATGTTGGATAGTGGGCACTAACATCTCAGGGAACAATACATGGGTAACTGTCGTACATGCCACACATCCATGGACAGTGGCACCAAATATGGCACCAAATATATAAGAATCCCTCATGACATGTCCTCCACCCACTTATAAAGGACTTCTGCTCTCACTCTGAGAGTGCATCAATGCTCAGGGCTCCCTGCCTTGCAGTGTCTCATCTTGCCTTTTTGTGCTTCACCCCCTCAGCCTGAGATACCAGGCTCATACTACATTTGCCTTGCCATTTAGTAAGAGATAAAGAAAGTGTCAGGTTTCAGAGAGAAGATGGTGACACTTATGCTGGCAAAGTGGAGAAGGATGGTCATTAACCTTGTTGCTACATTATTGTGCATTCCTCTAGATGGCTGAGGCTACTTTAATCTGAGCGAGAACCTCAGAGCAGGCTGGGCATGCTTTCATTGTTCAACTTGAAAAAAGAGGAAATCGTACCCTCCACATCACCCTGTGCATCAGAAACTTCAGGTCTCTACTCACTGATTACACTCTTATCTGTCATGTCCAGGGCCATTATCAGGTCTGGACTGACAGTGTTTGGCTGGCTGCACAACGGTCTTTTAAACGTGATGCGACTGTATGGAAGTTATACGATTTTCATGATATCCAACAAGTGGTGAGTTGTTTTGGGAACGGAGCATTGTTTGGTGGGGTTGGAATCAGATCTGACAGGCACCACGTTGAGTCTGGTAGTTAGCTAACGAGGCATGTTTGGTAAGATACGGTGAATAAATCCACTAGGGCCCAGAGCAGAAATCCCTTCAAAAGTCTCAACATGATCTGAGTGAGCCATAAGATTCATCCCTTTGCATTTTACATGCTGATAACCACTGTATTCCTGGAAAATAATGGAATAAATTTTCAATTTACTGCCGAGGCCTAAAATTGGGATTAATAGGAATGGAAATTGGACAATTTCTATTTTGGCACATTGATCCACAATGCTAGCTTTGCACCTTGGTGGCAATGCTGTGGGCACCCATTAATCAATACACATGATAAAGTATGCATGGTATTTCAGGCTGGGGCAATACACTTGCCCAGACATGGATTTAAAATTTGACTTGTTATCAGCTGACACAAACTTTAGACAGCATCATAGCTGAACCAGAAAGCAATCAGTAGGAACAAAAACACTTGCTTTGAAGTTGGAAAACAATAGTAGCCAATGAAAAGAAGACAAATTAAACAAGTCAAATTGATCTAAATAATTTTGAAACATTTCTGATTGTTATTTCTGGTGCTTTAAATTGGGGCACATAAGTTATAAAGTTATTAAAATTAATACAACTTGAAAGTGTGTAATTAAATGTACTTACACAAGATATATTAGAAATATATTTGAAATGCCTGTAACAACATTTTCTATTGGAAGGTTAGGTAGGCTGGAGACATCAGTGGAGAAATGACAGATGGAGTTTAATCCAGACAAATGTGAGATGATGCATTTTGGAAGATTTTGCAGGAGGGAAGTATACAGTAAATATCAGATCCCTTAGTAGCATTAATATACAGAGGGCTTTAATGCACAGTTCCGTAGTTCCCTGAAAGTGGCATTACAAGTGGATAAAGTGGTAAAGAAGACAAATGGCATCAGTCGGGGCATTGAGTATAAAAATTGGCAAGTCACGTTATAACTGTGTACAACCTTAGGCCACATTTGGAATATTGTGTACTGTTGTAGATGCCACACTATCAAAAGGACATGGAGGATTTGGAGAGGGTACTGAAATGGTTTACCAGGATGTTGCTTGATTTGGAGGGTACTAGCTATGAGAAGAAATTGGAAAAATTCAGTTTGTTTTCACTTGAGTGTCAAAGGATGAGGAGCAATTGATAGAAGTTCACAAAATTATGAGAGGCATGTATAAAATGGATAATCAGAATCTTTCTATTGGGGTAGAAATATCAAGTACTAGGGGGCATAGGTTTAAGGTAAAAGGGGGTAAATTTAATGGAGATATGAGAGAGGCAGGTTTTCACATAGAGTGCGATAAGTGCCTGGAACGCCCTGCCAGAGGAGGTGGTGGAGATAGATAAGAGGCGCATTGACAGGTATATGAATAGGTAAGGAATATAGATCATGTAGAGGTGACCTTTAGAACAACATCATGTGTCAGTACAGACTTGGTGGGCTGAAGGGTCTGTTCCTGTGCTTTGTTGTTCTTTGTTCTAAATATTTTTGGGAATGTGGTCGTAAGTTGTCACCTTGAGTCGCTTCAGTCTGTCAGGTACATCCTAAGTGCTGTTAGGAGGGGCAATTATGATTGAGCAATAAATTGCCTTCGCAACAAATGCTGGCCTGGCCATCAATGCGAACAATTTATGACAAAAGTTTAGAAAGAAAGGATTTTGTTCTAGTGACAGTGAAAGAACACTGATAAAGCTACAAGGTAGGATGGTCTGTGAATTAAATGGAAAAACTTGCAGCTGTGATGTTCCAATCCATCTGTTGTCCTTGTGCTTCTAGGTGGTGACGGTCAGGGTTTTGGAACCCCAAGATGTTGGCAGTGAGGATTCAGTGATGTTCATCCCATTGAATGTTATGTGGAGATAGTTAAATTCTCTTTTGTTGAAGTCGTATAAAATGTACGTAGGTTCACCCTCAAATCTAAAGAAGCTGCATGAAAAAAATATTAATATTGCATCAGGTGGAAAAGGCTCTTTAGTTTACTTGATTCTAACTTGCTAGATTGTAAACTTTGCCAACATCCCACTATACCCTTCAACTGTTTCTTAAATAAAAAGTCCAGATCTCAAATGCTGCCAAATGTTAATCAACATCTTGTCTGATAGCTGTTGAAACTTGCTTTAGGATTTTGAAACCACGTGCTTTGTGATGTTGCCATGACACCCACATTGTCTTTATACTGTTTATTTATTTGAATGGGTGTACATCCTGAGTGGAGAGCAAATGGATACATTTTCAGATTCCACTGGGAATAAGATTCGCTGCCAATTCAGCAGGTAGTACTGCAGAGCTGCCAGACTTGAGTATCAGATCGCCTGTTCTGCCCCTGTTTTGTTCTGTGATGTAGCACGATTAGAACAACCAGACCTTTTATGCTGGAGGCACCTGACCTCTTAAGAGATTCACTTACCCTTAGCCCTAAAGAAAGATTACTTGTTGGATCCTTGTCAGCAGCTCCCAATGAGTAGCAATGTCTGAATACATTTGCCACCATTATTGTGGTCACAGCTTTCACAGATGTGAAATGAAATGAGAAAAACTCCTTCTCACAATGATTTGTTAAGGTTGGGATGATATTCCCCGAAATTCTACAATAACTTTCAAAAGGGCAGTGAGACATATACTAAAAGTGAGTAATTTACAGGGTTAAGGGGAGAAGCTGTACTATGGAATTAAATTGAGTCACACTTTCAAGAACATGGTGTAACACAATGGACCAAATGGCCTCCTTCTGTGCTGCAAGCTTCTCTGATTCTATATAATACAGAATCAATTAGGGATGCTATCACTTGGAGATTTAAAACAACGTCTCTCTGTGACTCAATGACATATATTATACATAAATAATATTTTATAATATAATATATAGTATTGCATAACTATTACCTTGGATTTCTGAGTATATTTTCTCACATCTAACCTCCTAGTGTTGTTCTGCACATAAAGCCCCTGTTTTGCAGGGGACAAGGAGCTTTTGTCAGGAAGCTCATGCGAGGGTGTTTCCTCATGTATGTCTTTCCTTTTGTAACAGAGTCCCCACCCTGAAGCTTGCCCCAACAGGTTTAGCCATCAGTTGGGTGGGAGCACCTCAAGAGAAGGCAGAGGTTATAGGAGCAGGTACGGAGCCCCTGTTGCTGCATTTGTGAGAGTGTTAGAGAGTGGTGTGTGATCACCAAACCCTGTTGGGGGAGTGGAATATCTGATGGTGAATAAAAGTAGCAAACATATTGAAAATATTTCAAGCTCTACATTTATATTAAATACCACTTATGCCAGGTGGGAAGGTGAAGTCCACAGTGTTAGCTGCCAGCTCTTGTTCCACCTCCACTGTGTGATGATTATATAGCTTTAAGATACTATGTATTTTGTTTTATGAAGAATGATTGAGGCAGAGATGCCAAGTGGACTGCTCAAAGCCATTAAAGTAAACTGCTTGTGAAGCCTTGAGTTTTATGTTAGTAATCAAGCAGCCTGAATGGGTGGTGTGAAGCTCCCACAGAACCTGGATTTTTAGTTTTAGCTTTCTGCAGTTGCTGCAGTTTTGAAGCTGGATGTAAAGGCTCTTATTCCTCTCTCTGTTACTGTTAAAAACTGGGGTTCTGTTCCTGCTGCTAGAATCGCACGTGAGACTATCTATTTTACTGACTTTGCCTTTGCTAAGAGTGTATTTATGCGATGTTATTATATTGGAGCACTTAAGTAGCAATGTACAGATGAATATATATGTTATTTTGTTAAGTATTTCAATAGAGTTACAGTTAAGCCAATTCTTTTCTTTTTATTTTGTCTATATTTTAATTGTAATGCAAAAGTAAAGTGAGTCTTGGTTAAAGTCGATAGCTTGACCAATTGAATTGCATCTGGAACTTCTTGCTCTTACCTTCAAAATAAGAAAAAGTTAGGGTCTATGTTATCTTCTTAATATATTTTGAGAGGGTTTGATCTGGTCCATGACAACAGACAGGATGAAGAAATCAAAACTGCACCATCTACCTCACTGTCAGAAACATTCTTATGTGTCCAGGGAGTGGGGCTGGTGAGAATTGGAATTTTCTTTTCCATTCTTTTTAAAAATGGAAATAAATTGATGGCTACTGTGGAATCCTGAGCTGTGCAGGCCCATCACTTGTCCCTATTCATGACTGGTGCTCCTGATTAAGCCATTGATTGTATCCTTACGCTACATATTTAATTATCAGTGATAGGAGAGTAAGTAAATAAAATGCACTGCAAACTTCACTGTAGGAGTCGTTATTTTTCAATCAACCAACTTTGACTTGTTATCCACATCTCTGCTTCAGGTGGGACTTGAACCAAAACCTTTGGTCCAGAGGTAGGGATGCTTCCCTGCACCACAAAATTCAGCAGTACCTGTGCAGATTTGTTATGAATTATCCCAATGCAAGTTTAATGTGATTTATGGTAGCTTTATATGTAGAAATAAGCACTTTCTACCTCACTAATTTATGTAAATTCCTTTAAACCAGATACTGGATTATTACCATAATCATGATTTAAGTCACTGGTGCAACAAAATATAATACATTAGTTCTCAAAATATAATGAACAGTGTTATATGGCAATTTTATTCCTAAGGCTTTTTATTTTATGCATGATTTGTGCCATTCCACAATTTCCTCTCAAACTTGATAATGCACTATCCAAAGGAGAACTGTACCGACGCAATGATTTTGACCCTGACTTCCTTAATGCATTTGAACTGACAACAAGGGCATGTTGCACCAGTTATTGAATATTTCAGTATAATGTCTTCTAAATTACAGCTTGGTTACACCTCAGAACCTTTTTACTTGTGCCTCAGACCACAGAAGGGAAAAAAAGAAAAACCAACATGGAAATAGTACAATAGATATACAAAACCCATAATCCAATAATAATAATGACCTCGCAGGCGTCTGCTTATCTAGGCTTTACAAGTGTGCTTGTCTCTCTTATTATTTTTACTCTTTCCCAAACAGTTTAAAGTATGTCAGGGATAAATTCAGCACAGCATGTCAGGTCATACTGTCAAGATAAAGGAGCTGTCCAACTAAATTGGGCACAAATAACTCAAAACTGAGTTTATGTTCACTTTTTAAACAAATTAAAACTTCCTAAAGGAATGTCTTTGCCTCCAACTAAAACCATTGTACTAAATAAAGTCCAACATAACACCAAATGTTTAATTACATCAGAACCTGGAAACTGCATTACACAGTGCCCTTCTATTGGCCACTGCTTGGAAATTTAGGACCCCAAAATGGCAGACAGGACCAACCATAAGCCTGGCTAAAATTCTGTACCTGCCATATTTGGTATGTACTTTAAAAAGAGGAGGAGGAGTGGACCATATCCTGCCTTGAGACTGATCCACCATTCAATATGATGGGTGCTGATCCCTAACCTTAATTTCAATTTCCTGTTGGATCTGCATTTCCTTAGAATCCAAAATTCAATTAATTTTCATCTTGAGTGTACTTCAGTACTGAGCATCTACAGTATCCTGGAGTAGGGGATTCCAAAGGTTCACAATCTCTGTGTGAAGTCTAAGTGCTTAGCATAATGAAGGGGCATCTTTACTGCAAGTATTTGGCCAGTTGCATGTGTAAATAAGAGTCCAACACCCATCCTCAGCTTTCATTCACATTTATTCAGCCTCTCTTCTGTCCTGACCGACATTCCATAATTCCCTTGTCTACCTATTCCTTTCAAATCTCTCTCTCGGTGCTCCATCTGTACCTATTGGCTCACTCCCCCTCACCCCTCCAACCTCATCTTCAGCATAAATACCCATTTTTTTCCCTAGCCACATTCAGTTCTGATGCACAGTCACCAGACTCAAAACATTAACTCTGCTTTTTTACTTACCACAGATGCTGCCAGATGTGTTGAGTTTCTCCAGTACTTTTTGCTTTTGTTGGGGATCTCCTGCTCTATTACCTGCTTGAGATCTTGTTTTCAAGATTTCTTTGTCGTGCAGAATTGTAGGTTGCATCAAGGAAACCTGTCCTTGAGATTGCCTGCAGCAAGACAGATAAGTACTTTGCCTGATTGTTGACATGGAAAAGTTGGGAGTGTTCCTCCTAATTTAAGAGGAATGCATCCTTATTATAATTACTGCCATTCCTGACCCATTGACCACTTCTTCCAATCTCAATTGCTCTCATGCATGGCCCCAAACCTAATTCCTGATGAAGGGCTTTATGCCCGAAACATTGATTCTCCTGCTCCTCGGATGCTGCCTGGCTGTTGTGCTTTTCCAGCACCACACTCCTGACTCTGATCGCCATCATCTGCAGTCCTCTCTTTCTCCCAACCCTCATTGCTAAGCTTTTGATCACCTGTCCACCAGCCTCCAAGGCTACATGTCCTTGTTCTGATCCCTATCCATCACCCCGATTTTTATCTGCATTTGATTCCCACCCACGTCCCCCCCACCTCAACCCCTACTCTCCCGACCACCTCTCTCTCTAGACGTTTGACTCCATTATTACTAATTAGAATATCGGATGTGCTCAAGAACTCAGCACTCCAGAAGCTGGTGCTTGTCCTGCCCTCCATATGCATCCCAAAACAGGTTTGCCTGAATGTTTAGTTCTTGTTGTGTAATGTAGTCAACATCAGTCCACAAGCACAAGGAGATCCAGCTTTAGACAATACAGCTACATTTGTGTGAAAAATGCCATAAGTACACTTCATGGCTACCAATAACATGTGCAAAGGTTAGAGCTGAAGCATTAACCTAACCTTTACTTTCATAGTATAATCAGTTCTGAGTCAGCTTGCCCCTGTCAGCTTGCCCCTGTTGGTAGCCATCTTACCTCTGGTTCAGAATCCCATAAATGAAAAAACTCGCCCCAAGGTGCTGAGAAATCACCTAATGACAACAAACTATTGACATTGCAGTGAAAATAACTCAGTGCCATGGTCACTTTTACATCCATTTGAGAGAGTTGTCAAATTCAGTCTGAAGTACAGTACCTCTGCCAATGTGGTGCTCTCATAGTACTCCACTGGAAAGTCAGGCTTCACTTCTGTGCACACACCTTTGCAGTGGGACTCAAACCCACAATCTTCTAACTCTGAGGTGAGAATACTGCCCAGGAGCCACAGCTGATATTGGGCCTATGGGATATCTCAGTGCAATATTGTGCTGTCAGAGTGGCTAGGGTTAAATTCTATTTTGGTGGAGGTATAATAGGCACTGATGGATATTCTGGGGTATTGGTGGAATGCAGGTGTTTCTTGGTGGTGTATAATTGATGGCAGATCAGGTCCTGCCCAAAACCTATCTCTCATAGATGAAATTATAAACTGGAGCCTGCTCTATCAGTTCAGGTAGGGCAAAGGATGTTGTTACACTGTTCACAGCAAAATAAGAGATCTCCTTGTGCCTTGGCTAACATTCATTCCTGAACTAACATGATCACAATTCACTTCACTGATTTTTCATCTTATTTGCTGTTTATGGGGCATTGCTAAGCAATTGCTATGTTTGCCTACATAACAACATTACCAATACACCAAACAAATACTTTGCCTCATTGTAGAGATGAGATACAGTATGACGCAACTGTAATATTGTTCATTGTTTCTTCATATTTTGTGGCAGGTACATACTTACCCAAGGCCCTATTAAAGCGGTAATGTTTCTGCATCAAAACATACAAAAACTGCACAGGCTAAAATTTATTCAGTACGCCAAGCCTTGAAATTGCTATTTATTTTAAAAGTAATAAAGAGCGGCTGGCTCCTGAAGTCTGACTTCTTCCAAGATGGATTAGGATTGACATCTTCATTACCTAAAGGACTAGTTCTCAAGATAGATTTTTGAAATCTCAATTGAAAACTCAATTTTCACTGATGATCGAAGGATATAAGAATTCCATGAAAGCTTAAGTCCCCTGTTAAGTACACGTTACCAAGGTCATTTTGCGATTTTCCTCTGTTCAGTAAAAAATAGGAATCCTACAATGCTGAGTAATTCCACCAGTGAACACATACGACACAGTATTAACTTCCAGGAAATGGTAACGGTGTTAAGAAACCTTTGTACTGAAAAACGGCCAACTAAATCTGTTAGATAATGCAAATGCACATAATTTAAATCTGAGTTTCTCAGGGGGGGCACTTTGCAAATTCATTGTGCACTAGCAGAGTGAGGGGGAATTGGGTGGGCTGGGGTGGGTGGAGACGAATAAAGCTATCCCATTAAATGTTTAAGGGAAAAGTAGTATAGTCCCAAGGAAAAGTCAAGAAGTGTTTATATTTTGAAGTTTACTGGATTACGGTAAAGGAATTCAAATCATTGGGCACTGAGTTTTCACTTTTTACTTGACATGTCAGAAGAAACAAAGATACTCACTTCTTGACTTGT
Organism: Chiloscyllium plagiosum; assembly: GCF_037043375.1. Taxonomy (NCBI): domain Eukaryota; kingdom Metazoa; phylum Chordata; class Chondrichthyes; order Orectolobiformes; family Hemiscylliidae; genus Chiloscyllium; species Chiloscyllium plagiosum. Next base: position 26,383,201 of record NW_028270168.1, read on the forward strand.
TTTATTTTCACCAGAAAAGAAAATCGGGATAAATTCCTGATTGTGATTGCACATATATTTCAATGACCAAATCTCAGACATTTTTTAGTGGGCTTAACTTTTAACAAGTCAATTATTAACATGGAACATAAGTCATACAGTCATTGAGTTATACAGCACAGAAACAGACCCTTCAGTCCAACTGACTAGATATCCTAAATTAAACAAGTCCCATTTGCCAGCATTTGGCCCATAGCACTCTAAACCCTTCTTATTCATGTACCCATTCAGGTGCCTTTTAAATGTTGTAATTGTATATACCTCTTCCTCAAGCAGCTCATTCCATACACACATCACCCTCTGTGTGAAAAAGTTGCCCCTCAGGTCCCTTCAAAATCTTTCGCCTCTCACTTTCTCATAAGAGAGAACAACAATTTGAGTTGTTCTTTGTCTAACATATAGAACTGTGCCAGCTTAAGAGCCTTTAACATTGCTTATCTAGTCAAAATACAAATCAAAATCTAAACAACCTAGACTTACTGCTTTCCTATATTGCCTTAAAACAACAAACCTACTTGCTTTTTATCAATGTCTACCATAAGAATCGTGCTCATCACGTCTAACCTCCTGCACTTGGTCGATCTAATCTAGGGGTTCTCAGCCAAAAAATGGGCTAAAGTTCGAGATGAACCTTCGTGGGGATTCTCCTGCTTACTTGTCATAACTTAATGCTGAAATCCTGGGAAAGGACAAGTTAGAGAATCTCCATGGGAATTCACCTCCAAAGTATTTTTATTTACTTCCTGCTAGTCATTGTCCCTGTCAATCCACTCACACAAGTTTTTTTTTAAATGACTTGTTCAGATGCTTGTAAGCAATTCAGTTCATATTGAAAAATTCACCTGTTCGATGCTTGAAAAAATAATTCAAACGTGGACATTGCTGTAGGAACGTAGAAGCGGGAATAGGCCATTCAGCCACTTGAGCCTGCTCTGCCATTCTAGATCATGGCTGATCATGTACCTCAGTGCCATATTACAACACTATTCCCATATCTCTTGATGTATTAGTTTAGGTAGGCAGTATCCTTTGGAAGATGTCATAGGCAGAATGATAGGTAGACAGTGGCATTATGGGTCTACCAACTCCAAATGGACTGCAGCAGTTTAGGAAGGCAGCTTACCACCATCTTCTGAAGGGCAGTTAGGTATAGGAAATAAATCAAAAGTGATTCCCACATTCCATGAGTGAATGAAAAAAGATGCTCTTTATTAGCCTTGCTCTGTGCCAAGTTGGTTGCCACCATTCCAATATAACAGGAGTAATTATACATTTAAAAAAAAAGTTAATTGGTTGTAAAGTGCTTTAATGTCACGATTGTTGGGAAACATGAAAATCAACGCCCTGCCCTTTTCCCCATAGGTTTTCAAAGTAGTGTCTCTGAGCACTCTATGAAGGGAAGCCCTAGGTGGGGAGTAGATGCAGGAGAGAGAGGCAGGGAAGGCTGTCTGGGAAGATATTGTTTAAAATCATTCATGAGACATGTGTGTCACTGGCTAGGGCACCATTCATTATCCATCGCTACATGTCTTTGTGAAGGTGGTGGCGAGTTGCCTTCCTGAATTGCTGCAGTCCTTATGGTACACGAACATCCACAGTGCCATAAGGCATTTCCAGGATGTTTAGGAGATTACCAGATCCTAATGTTTGGAAACATCTGCCCTCGAACCACGAAATCGCTGGTTAATTTTCCAATGTGTCTTTTTTGGAATTCATTGCAGTTCATATGCATGACACCCTCAGAGCTACTTTGTGGAAGTTGACTACAAGCAGAAACTGCCAAACATAGGGAAGCAACTTATCAACAACACAATGCTGTTCAGGGACATAAGAAATCAACTCTTTCTAGCATAGTTCTGACTGAGGAGCCAAAGACCTTTCACTTACAAGCAGGGGGTAGCCAATACAGAGAGTTAAAGATCCTTATTCTCTGCCTACTCTAATGTTTTAGTTAGATGGTCATGGTGGTGATCCTGATTCTTTTCAATGGCCCCCTGTGGATGTGGTTCTGGTCAGAGGCAGTCTGTATGGAGGAATTCCAGCTCCAGAACATGGCAGCTGTGGTTCTATTTCAAACTTTAATGCTTAATTAAAAATGTGCAGAGAGCCTAAAAATAGATATACTGTACTCTCTCTCTGTCTCTGGCTGTCTGTCTGTCTCTGTCTCTTATTCTCACTTTCCATTTTGCTATCATACCTGCACTGGCAGATCCCACCTTGAAAGACAGTGCTGCTGCAGTGCCATTGCTGGGAGGGCTTCCTGTTGACTCTCAAGTCTTGAGAACCCATTTACCCACTGTCTTTCATTCGATGGTGAGTCTGCCCTCTCTTACTTGGGTCAGCATTTAAGTATCGACAGGCAATTGAAAACAAAAAGAATAAATAAAGTTTAAGTTGGTCCTCTAGAGAGTTGGAATACAAAGTTAATAGTAGATAATAAGGAAATGTGGAGGAAATGAAAAAATATTTCCCTTGTCTCTTCACCAAAAATCATTCCAGTAATAGCTGAAAATCAAGAGGTGCAAGGGAGAGGGGAAATTGATCAAATTACAATCACTGGGTAAGCAGAACTGAACAAATTGCTGGAGTTGAGTCTTGATGGACTTCATCCTAAGGTACGAAACAAAGTGTCCATGAGACAGTAGATGCGATAACATCAATTTTTCAAAATTTGCTAGATTCCATCAGACTGGAAAGTAGCAAATTTAACTCAAGGTAATTGGGAAGAGTCACCATGTTTGTGGAAGGGAAATCATGTTTAACCATGTTTGGAGTTCTTTGAAGGAGTAACATGCGCTATGGTAAAGGGGAGTCTGTAGATGTATTATAGATGACTTCTAGAAGGCATTTGACAAGGCATCACACAAAGTAGGAGCTCATGATGCATGGGGTTACTTATGAGCATGGATGTGAGATTGGCTGGCTGACTGGCAGAAAAATGTTTTCTTTTCTGATTGTGATGAGTGGAATCCCACAGGGATGTGTGCTGGTACCTCAGCCTTTTACAATTTATATCAATGACTTCAAAGGGGGAAGGGGAGGTGTGAAAGCACAGCAGCTAAATTTGCAGATGATACAAAGACAGGTAAGAACTATGTTGCTATGAGTACATACATAAGGAGGATACAGACATATGTAACAAAAACAGAAATTGCTGGAAAAGCTCAACTGGAATTCTGAAGAAGGGTCACTGGACTCGAAATGTTAACCCTAATTTCTCTCCACAGATGCTGCCAGACCTGCTGAGCTTTTCAGTAATTTCTGTTTCTGTTTCTGATTTTCAGCATCTGCAGTTCTTTCGGTTTTCACAGACAGATGTAGGTAGTTCACAAAAATCTGGCAGATGGGGTTTGTGGGAAAATGTGAAGTTGTTCACTTTGTCAGGAAGACTGAGAAAGCGGTATATGACTTACATGGAGAATGATTGCAGAATTGCAAGATGCAGAAGGACCTACATGGTCAACTGATGAGTTGTAACAGTTTAGTAGCAAGAATAGCAAGTACAAAGAAAAAAGAGAATTTACAGCCCAGGAACGGGCCCTTCGGCCTAACAAGCCTGAGCCAATCCATATGTACTGTCTAAACCTGTCAGTTAATTCCTAAGCATCTGTATCCCTCTACTCCCCACCTACTCATGCATTTATCCAGACGCATCTTAAATGAATCTACCGTGCCTGCCTCTACCACGTCTGCTGGCAACGCGTTCCAGACACCCACCACCCTCTGTGTGAAGTACATGCCGCATGCATCCCCCTTAAACATTCCACCTCTCACCTTGAAAGCGTGACTTCTCATTATTGAATCCTTCACCCTGGGGAAAAGCTTGTCTCTATCCACCCTGTCTATACCCTTCATGATTTTATAAACCTCAATCAGGTCCCCCCTCAATCTCCTTTTCTCTAATGAAAATAAACATAACCTATTCAGCCTTTCTTCATAGCTAGCACCTTCCATACCAGGCAACATCTTCGTAAACCTTCTCTGTACCCTCTCAAAAGCGTCCACATCCTTTTGGTAATGTGGTGCCCAGAACTGTACACAGTATTCTAAATGCGGCCGAACCAATGTCTTGTACAATGTTAACATGACTTGCCAGCTCTTATACTCAATACCTCGTTCAATGAAGGCAAGCATACGATATGCCTTCTTGACCACTCTATCCACCTGTGCAGCAATCTTCAGGGTACATTGGACCTGCACTCCCAGATCTCTCTGCCCATCAATTTTTCCCAAGGGCTCTTCCGTTCATTGTATAATTTGCTCTAGAATTAGTCTTACCTAAATGCATCACCTCACATTTGTCTGGATTGAAAACCATCTGCCACTTTTCCGCTCAACTGTCCAGTCTATCTACATCCTCCTGTATTCTCTGATAGTCCCTTATGCTTTCTGCTACTCCATCAATCTTCGTGTCATCTGCAAACTTGCTAATCATACCAACAGTGCCTCTTCCAGATCATTTAGGTATATTACAAACAACAGTGGCCCCAATTCTGACCCCTGTGGAACACCACTGGTTATCTTTCTCCATTTCAAGAAACTCCCTTCAACTGCTACTCTTTGCCTCCTGCTGCTCAACCAGTTCTTTATCCGCCTAGCTAGAACACCCTGCACGCCATATGACTTCACTTTCTCCATTAGTCTACCATAGGGAACCTTATCAAACGCCTTACTAAAGTCCATGCATATGACATCAACAGCCCTTCCTTCATCTATCAACTTGGTCACTTTCTCGAAGAACTCTATTAAGTTGGTAAGGCATGATCTCCCCCGCACAAAACCATGTGCGGGGGAGATCACTGATAAGCCCATTCTTTTCTAAATATAAATAGATCTTATCCCTCAGTACCTTCTCCAGCAACTTTCCCACCACCGACGTCAGGCTCACTGGTCTGTAGTTACCCGGAATATCCCTACTACCTTTCTTGTACAGGGGGACAACATGAGCAATCCTCCAGTCCTCCGGCACTTCACCTGTATTTAAGGATGCCACAAAGATATCTGTCAGGGCCCCAGCTATTTCCTCTCTTGCCTCCCTCAGCAACCTGGGATAGATCCCATCCAGTCCTAGGGATTTGTCCACCTTAACAACCTCTAGCCTACCCAATATATCTTCCCTACTTATGTCAACGTAATCCAGACTAATCGAACTTCTATCTCTAATCTCAACATTCATCATGTTCTTCTCCTCAGTGAACACTGATGCAAAGTAATCATTCAGAATCTCACCCATTCTCTCAGGTTCGACACACAACCTTCCTTTGTTATCCTTTAGTGGGAGAAAGTGAGGACTGCAGATGCTGGAGACCAGAGTTGAAAAATGTGTTGCTGGAAAAGTACAGCAAGTCAGGCAGCATCCAAGGAGCAGGAGAATCGACGTTTTGGGCATAAGCCCTTCTTCAGGAATGAGGAGGGTGTGCCAAGCAGGCTAAGATAAAAGATAGGGAGGAGGGACTTGGGGGAGGGGCGTTGGGAATGCGATAGGTGGAAGGATGTTAAGGTGAGGGTGATAGGTGGAGAGGGGGTGGGGGCGGAGAGGTCGGGAAGAAGATTGCAGGTCAAGAACGCAGTGCTGAGTCCGAAGGTTGGGACTGAGATAAGGTGGGGGGAGGGGAAATGAGAAAGCTGGAGAAATCTGCATTCATTCATTGTGGTTGGAGGGTTCCTAGGCGGAAGATGAGGCGCCCTTCCTCCAGGCGTCATGTTGCCATGGTCTAGCAATGGAGGAGGCCAAGGACCTGCATGTCCTTAGCAGAGTGGGAGGGGGAGTTAAAGTGTTCAGCCACGGGGCGGTTGGGTTGGTTGGTGCGGGTGTCCCAGAGGTGTTCTCTGAAACGTTCTGCAAGTAGGCGGCCTGTCTCCCCAATATAGAGGAGGCCACATTGGGTGCAGTGGATGCAGTAAATGATGTGTGTGGAGGTGCAGGTGAATTTGTGACGGATATGGAAGGATCTCTTGGGTCCTTGGAGGGATGTTAGGGGGGAGGTGTGGGCGCAAGTTTTGCATTTCTTGCGGTTGCAGGGGAAGGTGCCAGGAGTAGAGGTTGAGTTGGTGCAAGGTGTGGACCTGGCGAGGGAATTGCGGAGGGAGTGGTCTTTCCAGAACACTGATAGGGGAGGGGAGGGAAATATATCCTTGGTAGTGGGGTCTGTTTGGAGGTGGCAGAAATGACGAAGGATGATACGATGTATCTGGAGGTTGGTGGGGTGGTAGGTGAGGACCAGTGGGGTTCTGTCCTGGTGGCGATTGGAGGGGCGGGGTTCAAGGGCGGAGGAGCGGGAAGTGGAGGAGATGCAGTCTTTGAAGAAGGAGGCCATCTGGGTTGTTCGGTATTGGAATTGGTTCTCCTGGGAGCAGATGCGGCGGAGGCGAAGGAATTGTGAATATGGGATGGCATTTTTACAGGGGGCAGGTGGGAGGAGGTGTAATCTAGGTAGCTGTGGGAGTTGGTCGGTTTATAGTGAATGTCCGTATTGAGTCGGTCGCCCGAGATAGAAATGGAGAGGTCTAGGAAGGGGAGGGAGGAGTCTGAGACGGTCAGGTAATTTTGAGGTCAGGGTGGAAGGTGATAGTAAAGTGGATGAACTGTTGAACCTCCTCGTGGGAGCACAAGGTAGCGCCGATACAGTCATCGATGTAGCGGAGGAAAAGGTGTGGGGTGGTGCCAGTGTAGCTGCGGAAGATGGACTGTTCCACATATCCTATGAAGAGGCAGGCATAGCTGCGGCCCATGCGGGTGCCCATAGCTACTCCTTTGGTTTGGGGGAAGTGGGAGGATTGGAAAGAGAAGTTGTTCAGGGTGAGGACCAGTTCACTCAGTCGAAGGAGGGTGTCAGTGGAAGGGTACTGGTTGGTTCGGCGGGAAAGGAAGAAACGGAGGGCTTTGAGTCCTTTGTGATGGGGTATGGAGGTATATAGGGACTAGATGTCCATGGTGAAGATAAGGCGTTGGGGGCCGGGAAAGCGAAAATCCTGGAGGAGGTGGAGGGCATGGGTGGTGTCCCGAACGTAGGTGGGGAGTTCTTGGATTAAGGGGGACAGGACCGTGTCGAGGTATGCAGAGATGAGTTCAGTGGGGCAGGAGCAGGCTGAGACAATGGGTCGGCCGGGGCAGTCAGGTTTGTTGATTTTGGGCAGGAGGTAGAAACGGGCGGTGCGAAGTTGTGGGACGATGAGGTTGGAGGCGATGGATGGCAGATCCCCTGAAGTGATGAGGTTATGGATGGCCTGGGAGATGATGGTTTGGTGGTGGGAGGTGGGGTCATGGTCAAGGGGGCAGTAGGAGGAGGTGTCCGCGAGCTGGCGTTTAGCCTCAGCAATGTAAAGATTGTTGCGCCAAACTACCACCGCGCCTCCCTTGTCTGCCGGTTTGATAGTGAGGTTGGGGTTGGAGCAGAGGGAGTGGAGGGCTGTATGTTGTGGGGTGAGAGGTTGGAGTGGGTAAGAGGGGTGGACAGGTTGAGGCGGTTAATGTCAAGGTGGCAGTTGCCTTTGAAGAGATCGAGGGCGGGTAAGAGGCCAGCACGGGTGGATGGGGTGTATTGGAGGTGGGAGGAGGGGTCGTCAGAGGGTGGGCGAGAATCCTGGTTGAAGAAGTAGGCGCAGAGGCGAAGGCGGCGGAAGAATTGTTCGATGTCTCGCCGCGTGTTGAACTCGTTAATCCGGGAGCGTAGGGGGATGAAGGTGAGGCCTCTGCTGAGGACTGATCTTTCATCCTCAGAGAGGGGGAGGACTAGAGGGATGGTGAAAATACGGCAGGGTTGGGAGCTAGGACCTGGTGTGGGGCTGGAGCTGGGAGTGAGGGTGGGGTTCAGCGTTGGGGTGGAGTTGGGTGTGGGGGCGGAGCTCAGCATGGGGGCAGAGATCGGCGTGGGGGCGGGGTTAGGCGTGGGGGCAGAGATCGGTGCAGGGCGGGGTTAGGCGTGGGGGTGGAGATCGGCATGGGGGCGGAGACGCATGTGGCGTGTACGTTGTGCAGGTGAGTGACGTCACTGGGGGGGGGAAGTGGATGCGGCGACTGCAGAAACAGTGTTATTTGCAGGTGAGTGACATTACTGGGGGCGGAAGTGGATGCGGTGATGGCAACTCCGGGGGCTTTAGTGGGCAAATCCTTTCTTTAGTTACCCGCTTGCTTCTTATTTAAGAATAAAATGCTTTGAGATTCTCCTTAATTCTGCTCGTTAAAGCTATTAAATGACCCCTTTTAGCCTGCTTGATTCCTCGTTTAAGATTTGTCCTACTCTTCTGATATTCCTCCAGGGCCCTTTCTGTTCTTAGCTGCCTCGACCTTAAGTATGCTTCCCTTTTCGTCTTGGCTAGTCACACAATTTCTCCTGTCATCCACGGTTCACAAATCTTGCCTTTCTTATCCTTTGCCTTCAACGGGACATGCCTATCCTGCACTATCTTTAACCTATCTTTGAAAGCCTCCCACATCTCAAATGTGGACTTTCCTTCAAATAGCTGTGTCCAATCCACATTTCCGAGCTACTGCCTAATTTTGATATAATAGGCCTTGGCCCAGTTTAGTACTCTTTCCTTAGGACCACTCTCTTCTTTATCTACAAGTATTCTAAAACTTACAGAATTGTGGTCACTGTTCCCAAAGAAATCCCCCACTGCAACTGGGCTCGTTCCCCAGTATCAGGCCCAATATGGCCCCTTCCCTCGTTGGACTATTGACATACTGCTCTAGAAAACTCTCCTGGATGCTCCTTACAAATTCTACCCCATCCAGATCTCTGACATTAAGTGTATCCCAATCAATGTTGGGAAAATTAAAATCTCCCATCACCACTACCCTATTGCCTCTACATCTTTCCATAATCTGTTTACCTATTTGTTCTTCTACCTTACGCTCACTGTTGGGAGGCCTGTAATACAGCCCCAACAGTGTGACTGCACCCTTCTTATTTCTCAGCATCCATAATGCCTCACTAGCCAAGACCTCCATAGTGTGCTCCTTTAGCACAGCTGTGATATTGTTCTTGACCAGCAATGCAACTCCACCCCCTCTCCCCCCTTTTACTTCCCTACCTGTCCTGTCTGAAGCATCTATATCCTGGAACATTTATTTGCCAATCATCATGCCCTTCCTTCAACCAAATATCTGTGAATGCAATAACGTCATACTCCCAGGCACCAATCGAAGCCCTAAATTCATCTGCCTTACACACTATATTCCTTGCATTCAAGTAGATGCATTTCATGCTACCAGTTTTTTTGCACTCATCTGCTCTCTGCCTACTCTTCCCTTTATTAATGCTTTCTTCATAATTCTAACAGTCTCCAGTTTCCACCTCACTGCCTACTTGTTTTCTCTTCTGGTTCCAAGTCCCCTGCCACATTAGTTTTAAAACTCCCCAACAGTAGTCGCAAAAACTCCCCCAAGGACATTGGTTCCGATCTGGTTCAGATGTAGACCGTCCATTTTGTAATAGTCCCACCTTCCCCAGAACCAGTCCCAATGCCAAACAAAACTGAACCCCTCCCTCTTACACCATCTCTCAAGCCACGTGTTCATTCTGCCTGTTTTTTTCACTTCGACGCTGGCTAGCACGTGGCACTGGTAGTAATCCCGAGATCACTACCTTCTCTTTAATACTAAGGGAGTATTATCCTTTATTATCCAAAGAACTGAACATAAAATCAAATTGTTGTGCTTCTCAAGTGAGACTGTATTTCAAAACTGTGTACAATTTTAGTTTCTTTAAAGGAGGAAGGGGGTTTATAGGAGATTTATTAGATTGATATCTGGAATAAATAGGTTGACCTTCTGAGCTTGGTTTGGACAGGCTGGGGTTGTTTCCTCTGCCGTGTAGAAGAGTGAAGGGTGATTTGATTGAAATGTATAAGAGCCTAAACGGTATCAACAAGGTGGAGGTGCAAAGGATGTTTCCTTTTGTTGGTATATCCAAAGCTAGGAAGCAGTGTTTAGACATTAGGTATCACCCTTTTGGCATAGAGATGAGGAGTGTTTCTTCTCTCAGAGGGTCATGTAATACTGGAAATCTTTGCCTCAGAATTTGTTGGAGGCAAAGTCACTGAATATTTTTAAGATTGGGATAGGGAATCAAGGCTTATTAGGATTAGATGGGAATGTGGAGTTCAAAATACAAACATGACCTGACTGAATGGTGGCAGGTTTGAAGGGCCAAATGGCCTACTTCTGCTTCTGATTCGTATGTCTGTAAGTCACATCAGCAGTTTTACGATGACGCACTGTGACCTGCAAATTTTCTGGTGGTTGCCTTTTTGAGCCAGAAGGGAAGTTCAGCTAAAATGAGTCTGACTGTAAATAATCTCAAATCACCCAAAATTCACACTGAAAAGATTAGTTTGGACAGGCATGATTTTAGTCATTTTGTACCCGAACTTCAGAGATTTAGTTATTTCATCCTCATTTATTGTGAATGGTTCCTCTTGTTATTTAAGATGGAACTTCCTTAAATTGGGAAAGTCCCTTGTGAATCCATGTACTGCTGGCACAGAATATTTACATCAGAGTGCAATTTCAATCTATTGCCTAAAATAATTATATCCTTGAGGTAACGCTTGCATAAAAGAATGAAAACAAGGATAACAATTCCTTTGTTTTCAGTCAATATTAACTGTTGTGATACATGCTGGTAAATAACATTTTAAAACAGCTAGTAAGCGAAAATATTTTGTAGTTGTCATATAGAAGTAATGGGCAGGAGTGGGTATTGCAGATGCTGGAGATTAGAGTCAAGATTGGAGTGGTGCTGGAAATGCACAACAGGTCAGGCAGCATCCGAGGAGCAGGAAAAACAACGTTTTGGGCAAAAGTCCTTCATCAGAAATCAGGGATCATAGAAGTAATGACCAGGGAGGTGTTTAAACTATTTGAAGAGTTTATCCCAAAAAGAACTCGGAAATTTTGAGCAAGTTAAATTCATGGGAATACAATAACCAACAATTGCCCACTGTGAAAATTCAATACTATCACTGCATGCTGCTTGGTAAGGTAGATAAATGCAGCAAAAAGCAGCACCTCTACTGCACCAAAAGCTTAGTGTCATTTTTCATAAAGTTTTAGGTTTTCTAATAGTGACAGACATGATGATAATATAGCATTAGCATGTCACTAGTCACATTATAATGTGGGCCGATCATGAATAAATACTTCACTGGACAAGCTCTAAAAGGAAAGTTATTATTTAAAGTTTGTCTCCTGCGAAGATTGATTGTCAGTGGTATTATCACTGTCAGAATCTATCACTCTGTAAAAATAAACTGTACTTTATTTATAACATGAAATGATAAAAGTAACTAACCAGAGAAAGCACGTTTTCTTTCAATGGTAATAGTGGCAAATGTATGATTACATTGCTCAGCCTTTCTACTCCCTGTTGCCTGACCATTTCTATAACAGGCTGTACCACGGCGACAGATCATCCTTCTTCCCTGTAAAATAATCAAACCATTGAGTCTGCCACTATCACTGACCCTGGTCATAGAAACAAACAGAGTGGAAACTCCCCTAAACATGTAAGATTATTTAAGTGAGGAAAGGATGCTCCAAAGTAAATTTTTAGATTAGATTATTTACAGTGTGGAAACAGGTCCTCAGCCCAACAAGTCCACACTGACCCACAACCCACCCAGACCTATTCCCCTACACCTAACACTACGGGCAATTTAGCATGGCCAATTCACCTAACCTGCACACTTTTGGACTGTGGGAGGAAACTCACACAGACAAAGGGAGAATGTGCAAACTCCACACAGTCACCTGAGGCAGGAATTAAACCCAGATCTCTGGCACTGTGAGGCAGCAGTGCTTGCCACCGGGCTGCCCACAAAAGATGTGAGCAAAACGTTTATGGAAAAATTTCAACTTTGCAGCACCAATGAACAAGATTCTCCCAGTACCAGAGACAGAGGATCGGCTAGAGAATAGATGAATGCAGAAACCACAATGTTTATTGAACTGAAACACGAAACCCCTCCCCACCCCAAAGAAATTCCAGAACTTCTAATAACTCTAAACAAATTCGATTAAATGCTGCTTTCAATTAACAACTGTAGGATAAGCCAATGCATGGAGCAAGGGGTGGCACAGTGGCTCAGTAGTTAGCACTGCTGCTTCACGGCACCAGGGACCTGGGTTTGGTTTCACTCTCAAGTGACTGTCTATGTGGAGTTTGTACATACTCCCCGCGTCTGTGTGGGTTTCCTCTGATGCTCCAGTTTCCTCGCACAATCCAAAGAAGTGCAGGTTAGGTAGATTGGCCATGGTAAATGCAGGGTTACAGGGATAGTGTATGTCTGGATGGGATGCTCTTCAACAGGTTGGTGTGGACTCGATAGGCTGAATGGCCTCCTTCCACACTGTAGGGATTCTATGCCTCTTATGTAAGGAGGTCTGCATCCAGTTTGTAAGCTTATGTTTGTCCAAAATCTGGAAACTGAATTCTTACAAGTGTTCTTTAAAAACTCTCATGTGTTCCTGCAGAAATTTCAGAATTTAAAATAAAAAGAAATTGCAGTAAATTCTTTCTGCTGCAAAAGTTCAAGGGCCTGATTACAAACAGATAGGAAAGGTTTTACAGTAGATTTCAGGATCTGATGATGGGAGCTAATGATGGTTCTAAGTGGCCCACCTACAGGTTTGACTAAACAATAGCCTTGGAGGCAACCTTCTAATTGGCACCCTTTGAGGTTGCCATCCTATTAAGAATGAGACAAGAAAAAACTGCAGATGCTGGAATCCAAAGTAGACAAACAGGAGGCTGGAAGAACAACAAGCCAGGCAGCATCAGGAGGTGGAGAAGTCAACGTTTCTCAAAATGTTGACTTCTCCACCTTATGAAGCTGCCTGGCTTGCTTTGTTCTTCCAGCCTCCTGCTTATCTACACCCTATTAAGGATGGCGGGTTGGATTTAGATGTTACTGGCCTGATCAGAGAGCAGACTGAAGTTTACAAGATTCTGAAGAGACTTGACAGGGTAGATAGTATGATGCTGTTTTCCCTGGTTGGAGACTGTAGAATGGGCAGGGAGGGGAGTGCAGCACAGTGTTAAGATAAAGGGTCAATCATTTATGACTGAGATTTGGAAAGTTTCCTTCACTCATTAGGTTGTGAATTTTTTTACACAATTTTCCATTCATGTGTGTGCACTCCAATATTGAATGTATTTAAGGCTGATATAGGCAAACATTTGGCTTTACAGGGATCTTGGGGAATAACCGGGACAGTGGACAATTAACCTCGGTTGTAATACAGGCTCAAACATGTGGTACTGGAAAAGCACAGCAGGTCAGGTAGCATCCAACGAGCAGGGGGATTGACCTTTTGGGCATAAGCCCTTCATCAGGAATGAGCCTGTAATACAGGCTCTCCCCAGATTGAGAATGAGTTCTGTTCTTGAGTTTGTTCACATGTCAATGTGTAATCAACTTGGAACTGAATTCAGGACAAAACAAAACTCTTAACTCTGAGGAAATGTTTGTATGTCAGAACTTTAAAATCAATAGTAATATGCCTCTGTATGGGATCACGTACAAGAAAGTAAGTACGAGAATTTATAAGTCGGAGGCTCGTAAATCAGGCATCGCTTGTAAGTAGTGGAGTAGGCTTGAGGAGTCATATAGACTCTGCTTGTCCCATTTCTTATATTGTTCAAATCGGAGCAGGAAAGCTGGCAGCCTCTCAGACGGGAGAGAAATCCCTCACAGATCACTTGTTAGGACCTTGGTTTGGCCTTTCTTGCTTCTGTCTGCCTTTTTGAGAGATAGAATTGGCTGGCTGATTGGCTTTGTGCAGAGAGGGAGACATTCTGCCACTGGTGAGTTGGTAATATTGCCCCAAACTGCGGCCTTTATGATCTCAATTAATTGCCTAGCACTGTAGCGGGTAGCCAGTATGTTTCTCAGGCTGTCCCTGGGAATATCCCTGGAAGTGTGACAACATGAGGCAACTATTCTGAGATGTCTCCCTGCCATTTCTTTCTACTCCTTTGCCTCCACTCTAGCCTCACCCAATTGGGAATGTTTTATCTTTCTTTAGGTTTGGTCCTCATAAAATATCCTGGGACAGCGCTGGAGCATGAATTACAGACAGGTGATCTCTGAGGCAGAGGTGGGTTGAGAAGACACTGTCCGTGCTCTCGCCTCATCACCAGTAGCTGCACCAGCAGAATTACTGGACGTAATTCATGCCCTTTCACCAACAGTTTTGCAAGCTAATTGTACCTGTTAACAAAATCTTGCAAATGAAACTAATTGCAGGGTAATTCATATGCATTAACTGGTAAGGTTGCACTGTGTTTCAATAAAGAACTGCATTCATTTATTTGACTGTTTTACCTGAGGTACAGCTGAAAACCCACAGCTGTGACAGACTCGGCAGTTTCTTTGTCTAAACAGTTTTGGAGGATCTTTTAAGGTTGGCAGCCTAGATGAAACAGTAGGCAAGGGGACAGCATAATTACAGGGCATGGAACCACAAACTCTGGACTGATTTCTTGGAAGGTTTACAGCTTGCGGATGTGCAAGGGGAAGTAGCGCAGCATAAGACAACAAAAATTTCCTTCCTGACCCTAATAAGGAGGGGCAAAACTATTGGGAATGAGGCCATCGGAACAAAAGGACCATTCAGTGGCTGAGTCTATCTGACACAGCACATCCAGCTCTCTACGAGGTATTTACAGTTTCAGTTGGGGAAAGAAAATAAACCGTCAGCACATGTGCTGTATACAGCCTTTCCCAACTAATAAAAGTGGCTGTTCTGTGTAAATTAATTCACTCAATATTGGCTTCACCTGGCATAACATTGCCTTATTTGGACTGCTTGTTTTAAACAAAAACCTTTCCGTATTTAAAAAAAAGCCATAAACCCGTGTCAATTTTGAACTTCATTTTACTGAGCAGAACAAATTCATTACCAGTACAAAGCACACACAGGCATAATGAGAAAAACATTAGACATGAAAGAATCGAGTGGCTTATAATAAGGCAGCAGTTTTCAGATTGTCAGGGTAAGCAGAGCACACAACTGATGACAATCTCCCAGGCACCTCCCCCGCCCTAATTTCCAAAATGTGGAGATGCCAGTATTGGACTGGGGTGGATAAAGTCAGAAGTCACACAAAACCAGGTTATGGAGCAACGGTTTATTTATAATCACAAGCTTTTGGAGTGCTGCTCCTTCATCAGATGATTTCACTGCAAAAAGCGGTTGGTGTGATAGTGTTGTGGATAAGGAGAGTGACATAGAGAGCTATCGAAACAACAAATGCAGAAAAATATTTAAGTTTGATAATCAACAAACCAAACATAATCCAGTTTGTAGCCTGATTTTAAGGGGCAGGTCCGCTGATATATTTAGTACCATAGGTTTAGTTTTTTTTTGTGTTGAGTGTACTTTGCAATAGTTATAGTTTTGGTTAATATTTCAATTGAAGAAACCGCAGAAATAAACTAGTTAAAATACCAGTCATGCTGTATATCCCGTCATGAGCTTGTGGCCTTTGCACCTGCAATATCAAAAGGAATTATACTTCAACCCTATTTGTACCTTTGGCCCTGTGCTGACTTGTATTCATTTTGGGTCAGGATGACCTAAATTGCATTCAACCCCCCAGGTCTATGCTGTGGACTGCCCTGAGTTAGTTCAAAGATTGATAGGTATTGCTTTGAATTAGCTTGCTTATGTATACAGTGAGTTTCAATTAGCAACTCAAAAATCATTATGAGTTCTGCAGCAGACATGCATACCAATCTGATACGAGTTATAACCGCTAACACCTCCAAGGTTAAATGATGCGAGACTGTACACTGAAAAAGAAATGTATAACTGTAACTTCCTTATCTCCAACATACACAGATTGATCAGCAGTGTATAAGTTGCAGTTACTTTAAGTTTTGAATCAATTTTTTTATCTGCTACTGAAGGTGAGGAAAGAGGTGCTGAAGCACTTCTCAAATGAACCTCTTTGTTGAGTGGATCAATGACACTAACCATATCCAGGAGTGTATTGTTTTACCTGTTTGATCCAACAGCTCGGGGGAGTGAGCTTTCTTGGGAAGAGCGAAGATTAAATAAAACAGCTTGGGAGACAACAATATGTTGCATTCCCTGAATTAAAATGACCCTTTCTCATTTCCGTTGATCTTGGCACAGCATAAAATCTCATGTAGGGAAAATATCAGTATAATTAGTCACGCGCGAGTGTAAGAGTATTAGCACAATGAGCTCTGAGCCCTACAAAAATAAAACTTAACAAGGCAGATTTTCTGGTTACCAGGTCCAGCGGTGCAGGAATGCAACAGGTGCTGGGGGAATGGAAAAATCTGGCGCAATTCCTTCGAGCTGGAGTCGTGCCATTGTTCGTGCCAAGAAAAAGCTTCTGACAAGGTTGAGCCTGCCCTATATTGCCTTAACACATTTATTGCCATCACTTTGAAAACACAAAGCATTTTCTGCTGCAAAAAATGGCATTGTGACTGATGCTAATTCGAATGGAGACTGTGTTTGTCGAGTTAGGCGCTTGTGAGGATTAAAAAGCAAAGCTTTTATTTGCTTCTTTGACCCAAACAACACCTCTATTGATCACTTGATACACCAGGCAGTTTTGAAAAGCTCATCAGCAAGCACTGTGAGAGGAAGTAATATCCATCTAATCAGCTCTCCGGGGGAGAATAACAAGGGCCCAGGAGAACGGATGTGCCGCCAGTATCTTCACTCCAGCCTCATAGCAAGGAATGCTGGCTGCTTCAACTCCAAACAATGTCGGTAATTTCTGAGCACCACAAAAAGAATAGCAAGTCAGGAAAGAAAGTAAACAAGTTGACTTGGCTATGACTGGAGTAGTTTGAGCCAATCAGACAAGAACTTAAATGACAGCACTGCCTGTATTTTATTCCTTTTAGAGAAACTCAAGGGAATGCATCATGCAGACTTCTATTAATGAGGCAAAAACTGCTGATTACTTATCTCTCTGATTTATTGCTTGTACACTCTTAACAGCTTCAACAGTGCATTATCGATGTATAAAGTATCCTGCGTAGAATCTAGCAAACGCTGTATACAACAGAAATGCACATTGGATTAGTAAAGCACAGTTGAATTAGTAAAGCAATAATTCTGTTTCTGGGATTTGTAAAACCAATGGCACATGAGCCAATTTTTCCTTATTTCCTCAGCAGTTTTTCCCTCTTTCCCATAGGCATTCACTTGTTGCTAGTTGTCCTCTCATTCCTTACCCAATTGGCTGTTAATATGTGAACTCTACCACTGAATGTCCACAACAACAGGTTCAGAGGGCTCATGGGTCTGCCCCTTATCTTACTGTTTTGGACATTTTTAATCAGCCTGCTCAAAGGTGTTATGATACAGGTGAGACTTAAACTCAGACCTCCTGGTCCAGGGATAGGGACACTACCATTGTACCATAAGAACCTTTAAACTTACTGTTTTGTGTGAACATATCCAAATTATGCCAGTTGTGCTATCTTTATAGTAACTTGCTCAATGAACAGAAGAAACATTTCACTCATATGCTCTTTGTAGATATAAAATCAATCCACATATCCAGAATATTCTGAATTTTTATTTGATTAACCTTGGGAAATCAGGGAGATTTAGAAGAGTCGATAATTGGGATAGTGTCAGTTACAAGTCTGATTGTGTGAAGTCTATTGAAAAATGAATCGGATCAGCCTGTATTCTTATTGAAGTGCTAATTTTTGGTGACCAGACCACAATTTCTAATTGCCTTACAGAATTGTTTTGTGTAAAGCACTGTGTATCATGAAAAAAATGTATCAATTTGAAGCTTAATGGTAATGTTAAATTATCTGTAGCCTTCTATTCCAGCTATTTCTAGGATAGGAAGCACCAGATGGAGCAATGACCCCCAAATAAAACATCCATACTTCTTTAATGCTCAGTAAATTATGCTTGACAAAATTATTGATTGCACCACATATACCTGTCCCAATAACCCATTGACAAGCTTCAATCAATAAACTAGAAACAGTGATGCATACATACATAGCCTCCCCCCATTTCTACAGAGGTATAACATCCTGGAGTCTTATGGCACAGTAGACCTCTGGTTCTGAAGAATCAGGGTCAATTCTTACCTGGTCCAGATGTGGATCATAATATGGCTAAACAGTTTAATTAAAGATATCTTTATAATATTCAGCTTTGAGTTCAAGTACATTATTCTGAGCAACTTGGGATCGTGAGAAGGAAAGTAAACAAGAGAAAATAAACAAGTGATGCAGCACTATAGTTTTATTATCAAGAATTCAACACTGATATTAAGCATTTTATGCTTTCTGATGAGTGACCATTAGAAATATTGAGACTGATAAATCAGTTGTCTAACATTTGATTCTTTCAAATACAAGAACCAATGATAAATCTTGATCTCAACAAATGTCCCCCTTTTGGATGGGTAGATGATTCACTGTTGGGTGGAGTTCCAGCCTATGTTGAATGTTATTTAGATAGAAACATTGAGGTGTAGTTGATTTGATGAGAACTGAGTTGTTCAGATGTATAGCAAATGAGATAATAAATGAGGTCTTTTTAAGTGAAAAGCTCTGTTCCCATTCTTGAAAAAGAAGACCAAAACTTACTCCAATATTCTAAAGTTCAAAATTTTATTTACCAGTTCCCTAACCTTTGAAGAAATGTCTTGCAAATACCAAATGCAATATAGTGATAAGATGCCTTGTCCAGTTTCACTCAGGTTTATGACAGCAGTAAGCAATCTTAACTGATCACTGAATAGGTCCATGAAGTACCTTTTACATTATTGATTATTCCTTCCTTAACAGTTGTTGTAAAACATGTTTTTAAATCCATGTTGATGTGCTGTCAATTACTCACTTTCAATGCAGTAATTCAATTCATTTACTGATGTGAATAAACATAAATCTTAAGTTGTTTCAACTACTCCCATAGGCAAAAACATATATACTTCTGTGTGAGTTATACTATCCTATTAAGTAAATAACCTGCACACATATGTTTATTTATTAATTATCTTCTGATGCATAGCGACAGATGGTGCTGGTGGCAGGCAAGACTAGAAATTATTTAGTGTTCTGAAGAAGGGTTATTGATTTGAAGCATTAACTCTGTTTTCTCTCCACAGATGCTGCCAGACCTGCTGAGTTTCTCCAGCAATTCCTGTTTTTGTTTCAGATTCCCAGCATTCACAGTTCTTTGTTTTATTATAGAAATTATTTATGTTCTCTGTTCTATTATGACTTGTCCTTTTCACCACAAAGTTGGACCCCTTACTTGAGCAATGCTCTTATATTCAGGTTTCACAAGTTAAGTTTTGCAACACAGTGATGGAATGGACTTAAATTTGAAATGGTATGCATTCTATACCAAGCAAATTATACAGGCATTACAAGTAATTAGATAATGAATATGGAGGTGGAAAAATGAAATGGTGACAAATGCATTCCGGCATTTGTTTTGCCCGTGGAAAATGTGAGTGCTTACGGACTGCAGTTATTACATCCCAGGGTGATAATTATGATACAACAAAGGTAGGGTGAAGGGACAAGGCTACACTTGCAGTGATGTACATTCATTGCCTGTAATTGTTCATGTATCTACTTTCAGCTCATTTTCTGATGTGCCATGCATGACTTTTAGACTGAAGGAAGGACATGCTTGGCAGTTTCATGGACTTTGTGATTAGAGGATCAGAAAATATGCTGAGAAAGCCCCACAGAATCAGTGTACTCTGGCTTTCAACCTTCCCTTTCTTTGTAATTTGTTTCAAACCCTCTAAGTACTTCTCCAGATTTGGCTTCTTGAGCAGCCTCAATATTAATTTGTCAACCATTGGCAGCCATTCCTTACTAAGTAAGATGCTCTGGAATTCAACCTCCTTACCCGGGCTTCCTCAATAATGCACTCCTTAAAACCTACCTCTTCATCTAAGCTTTTGGTCATCTGATTAACATTGTGACCAATGTTAATATTTTGTTTGTCCTGCAAAATGCCTTTGGACATTTTACTATATCCAAAGGTGCTATATAAATGCATGTTATTTTTGTTCATTAGTGCTTGCAACCTATATTTGTATGAAACCAAAAATCATTTAAAGATACTTGCAGAATGCCTTTGCATACACCAGAACCACAATGTTCCTATTTTTCCTGCAATAAAAACAGCCATTTCACCTGTCATTGCCTGAAGTGATGAACCATTTCAATTTGGAAAATAATTCTTCAAATTCTTTTCCGATCTGCCTTTAATGCCAATGCCCCAAATGTTCACATTTTAATGGCTCTAGTGGCTATACTGTATTTTCATTTCGATGTTCCAAGTGAATTATCCATTTCAGCATCCTCCTCACGTCCTTAGCATCACACATGGCAGTTTTCAGACAAGTCAACTCACTACATGTGAAAAATGCCTGATGGCCTCATTACTGTAAAGACTATGAGTAATACTGAAAACTTGTGCTCCAGAACTAGCTGCTTCCCATGGCTAAGCTGTTCCAACCTTGTCTCGATGTGGCAAAATAGAACATTTCCCAAGCATGTCCTATGCACAGAAATCAGGGCAATCCAAACCAATCAATTACTACCCCATCAGCCTACTCTCAGTCATCAACAAGATGATGGAAGTGTTGTGCCTGACAGTGCTATCAAATGGCATTTGTTCAGCAATAACCTGCTTGCTAGTGCTCAGTTTTGGTTCTACTGGGGACACATAGCTCCTGATCTTATTACATCCTTAGTTCCAAAAGAGCTGAACTCCAGAGATGAGGTGAGAGTGACAGGCCTTGACATCATATCAGCCTTTGATCGAGAAGCACTAGCAAAACTGAGGTCAATGTGAATAGAGTGAAACTGTCAACAGGTTGGATCATACCTGCCATCAATGAAGATGGCTATGGTTATTGGAGACCAATCATTTCAGTCACAAGATATCTCTGCAGGCTTCAATGGGCTTGAGTCCCAGGCCCAAACACATTTTATCAATGATTGCGCAGTACTAAGCACCATTTATGATTCCTCAGATACTGAAGTAATCTGTGTCAATATACAGAAAATCATGGACAACATCCTAGCTTGGTCTGATAAGTAAAATGTAAAATATGTATCACATGAGGTGCCAGGCAATGACCATTGTGATGAAATTCATTGTATCCATTCCTGTTCTGAGCAAACCAGCAATCAATGACCTTTATGGAACAGATACATCTAAGGGTTGCGAGGTGGCAACATTCAATTCCGCTCAACGATAGGGCATGAGTCAAAGGTCATTGATGAGAGGGTCAAAAAGCATAGTAAAAGAAACTAGTAGTATGGGAGGGAGATGATGACAGAGCAGACTCCATTGTCGGAGCTTTGCTCTACAGCTGGGTAGGCAGCTGAACGGCACAGATTCCATAATGGGGGGTCAGGAGTGGTGAGATGTCTGTGTGCTGTTGGAATTCAGGGAGAAACTCTAGGAATTAGTAAGCAGCTCAGTTTGGACTCAGGACTCAGAAGAAGTCCTGGGAAACTGAGAAAATGGCAAGATTACTCAGGAAGAGGAAAGCTGTGACGGGCTTGGAAGAAGCCTGTGAGCATTAACACTTCAGTGCAGCAGAGAGAATGGGCTTGAAAAGGTCACAAGTAGTATTTGCTTGATACAACAGAGTAAGATTGAATTGGGGAAAAACCTAGTGGCAGGACTGACTCGATGAAATTAGCTCTTGTTAATGGGCTGGAGTCATAACTGTGAATGAATATTACTGTACAGTTTTGGAGTCCAAGGGAGCTTAAACCTCAGAAAGGAAGGAGCTTATTCCTAGGAAAATAGGATGATCAACAAGAATAGGAGCAATCATTGAGGCATCCCATGGTGCAATAATTCTTCAGAGGTGGTTTCAGGGACAGTTCAGCAATGTTTATGAATTGTAGTTTCTTATGACATTTAATGAGATTTAAACACTCGGCATGTCATTAACCTGGTGGGAAGGCTAGATAACTTGTAGTATGGGAGGGAGGCAATCCTTGGGATCTGTCTTGATTGATGTATATTGTGGGTTTGATCACAGATTATTACCCATATTCACCACATGTTCATGTTAGTTGTTGGAGATAAGGTGTACGCGTATTGTTCTACATATTACTGTTGTAACATAGTGTATAGCGAAGTTTATCGTTATTTATTGTTTTAATAAGTTCACTGGACATTGCAGCTTGTCTAGTTAAAAAATTAAAGTTACTAATCTATAGCTAGATTGCAATATAAAATTGGCTGTTTGGTTGAGGATTGTAAACCCCGCTTCAATATGATAGAATTCATTAACTTCCTATTGATGTTCAAAAGCATTACCATCACAGAATCCCCTAGTAACACCATCCTGGGGGTAACCATTGAACATCCACTGAATTGGACCCGAATTGGACCTGAATGTAGCTACAAAACAGGTCAGAGGACAGAACTCCGGGGGAAATAAATTACCTCCTGTCTCGCAAGAACTTCTTTACAATTATCAAGGTACAAGACTTGAGTGTAATGGAATACTTTTCCTTTTTCTGGATAAATGCAGCTCCAGTTATATTCCACTTATATTTGTCCTGGCATCATCCAGGACAAAGCAGCTTACTTGACTGCTACTTCAGCCATCACCTTCAACATTCACTCCCTCCATCTCAGATGCTCAAAGCCAAGGCCCCTTTGTCAGCAGCTTCCAAATCTGTACTCACAACAACCTAGACAGACAAGGACAGCAAACGTATGGGGACATCATCGCCATCAATTTCCCCTCCAAGCCACACACAATCCAGACTACATCACATGATTCCTTCGATGTTGCTGGGTCAAAATGCTGGAACTCCTTCCAAACAGCATTGTCCATAGGCTGCGGTACTGCAAGAAAGTAGCTTCTCATCACTTTTTTAAGGGAAACTAGGGACAGACTAAAAATGTTGTACAAGCCAGTGACACCCACACTCCCTGAATAAATATTTTTAAAATGGAAGTCTGTGTAGTGATTGTAACAAGGTCAGTCAGGTGGACCTCATAGAATATGAGTTCCTTGATTGGGGCTGTTAATGTGGTACAATCAGGGAGCCCTGGCTGACAGCTATAAACATGAATGTAAGAGTTTCTGTTCACTCTGAGAGCTAGCTCTGAGAAGCTGTTAAATACTATGTGTTAATTACTATGCACATGTAAATAAAGGGTGACTTGGTGATGGAATTCCAGCTTCTGTGGAGTTATTTCAGTCTGTTGATACATCTCAGCTGCATAGGTTAAAAAGATGATTCACATGTTCAACTGCTGCACATCACATGGCTAAACCTATTTAATGATGCCAATCCTCTCCTTATTCTATCCTCTTGACTATCCTTGGTGATCTCCACTTGCTCATGCTTCTCCAATTGATTGAACTCAAAATCTTTTCCATCCTCCTCGGGTCCTATGTTCATACTTGTGGTTTGTGGTCTTCCAACTTTAACCTCCATGGAATTCACCATCCCTCACCTCCCTCAACTCCTTTTTCATCATGGTATGTTTTCTCATATTTTCTGGAATTTGTTTCCTACACCTCTGTCTGTAAAACCTTTCTTCAAAACTATTGTTTTGACCATGCCTTTATACATCTCCCTAACTTCACCAAATAAAATACCTTTGAGGGTTTGCTAATGTAAAGGTACTTCATTAATGTAAGCAGTTATTATGTGAACAATATTTTGCTCATTTTCTGCAATATATAGATTCATCATTGCCTCCATTCACTATTCCATTTGATTCAGTTTGTGGATAAACCTTTTTCTCTACAATTTCTCCCTGTGGGAAACCCAACTATAGCATTGTTTGTATTCTTTGTTAGACTGGCTGTCGAACCACCTTCAGTCGTATTTGTCCAACAGACTGCCACGGCATCTTGCTTTGTACTAAAATATTCCCATTTTTAAGAAACTTCAAGCATAGGATCAAATAGGTTTCAATGTGATTTATCTAATTAAAAAGAGAAGAAAATGTAAGTTGTGGAGTATTGGGAGATAATAGTGACAATGTAATTTGTAAGGACTATGATCCATCAAAGAAATGGAAAAAGATTTTCGAACTGCCCAGAGTTTTTAATGTAACAAAAGCTCTTAACTTTGATCAGGCCACTCATCTAACAGGATTGTTATTAAAAATATAATAACATCAATAATTAACCATGCAATGAGTTTAATAATTAACTAGTCCCTTTGCTGGGGAAATTGCACAGAAGTACTTAAATATATGAAGCGAAAATACAAAACATTTTAGCCTTCATTACTACTAATTCCTATTTACAGAAAATAAAATGCTTACACAAAGATGGAAAGTGTCCAGTTGCAAAGAGTATACAGCCATAGATAGAATGGCAATCTTTCTCAGCAAATCTCCGATGAACAAATTTCTTCGCAACAATTCAAAGGAATATTGAGCACACTACCCGGTTCACCACCATCATATAATATTGATCCAAATACAGTTCTGAAACATATAAAATGAGCAGAATTTCTTCTTTCATATTTTTGAAGGGTTTAATCATGGGACGTTTGTGCAATTTGTGCACATTTGCCCTGCTACTGTAAGAACAGTGTTTTGCTTCGCCAATTCCCTTGCAGCTTATCAGCACTAGCAAGCTAAACAATCAAATGGAAACATATTTTTAGTTAAAATGGAAATTGCTGGAAAAACTCAGCAGATCTGGCAACACCTGTGGAGAGCTGTACAGAACTATACCAAAGAAGGGTTACCAGACCTAAAACATTAACCCTGATTTCTCTCCACAGATACTGCCAGACCTGCTGAGTTTTTCGAGCACTTTCTGTTTTGTTTCTGATTTCCACCATCTGCAGTTCTTCTGGCTTCTTGTTACATATTTTTAGTGGTTGGTTTAACCAAATTAACCAGTTAAAATAAAAGTATCTTCATCCATACAGTTTACCATGCAGCAAGAAACTCAGTTGACATTTGCAAAATATTCACAGCAGAAATTAAAGAAAAACATGTTTACTAATTGACTACTCTTCGAAGCAGTCTATAATTATGGTCTCATTATTCGTTTTGCACATTTTTACAAAAGGCTTAATCATATTTTTATGCGTCTTTTCAATTTTGGCCCAACTAAGAAAGGAACAAATCTTGGCTACAGATAACACAGCATATCACAAATAAAAACTTGACCAACTGCCTGTAAGCAGTGTCACCTTCAATTTTTGATCATGGTAATACCTTGCATAATGCCAAGCAACCAGAGAGATTACTCTTGTAGCATAAAACACTAGTAAGTTCCTGCTAACACTATTATCAGAAATTACTATCCTTATTAGTTAGAGTCATAGAGATGTACAGCATGGAAACTGACCCTTGGGTCCAACTTGTCCATGCCGACCAGATATCCCAACCCAAATCTAGTCCCACCTGCCAGGACCCGGCCCATATCCCTCCAAAACCCTTCCTATTGATATACCCATTCAGATGCCTTTTAAATGTCGCAATTGTACCAGCCTCCACCACTTCCTTTGGCTGCTTATTCCATACACGTACCACCCTCTGCGTAAAAAGGTTGTCCCTTAGGTCTCTTTTATATCTTTCCCCTCTCACCCTGAACCAATGCCCTTTAGTTCTGGACTCCCCCACCCCAGGGAAAAGACTTTGTTTATTTATCCTACCCATTCCCCTCATGATTTTATAAACATCTATAAGGTCACCCCTCAGACTCCAACGCTCCAGGGAAAACAGCCCCAGCCTATTCAACCTCTGTTCGCCGAGCTGTGAGTTTGTATTGCAGATGTTTCGTCCTCTGTCTAGGTGGCAACCTCAGTGCTTGGGAGCCTCCTGTGAAGCGCTTCTATGATGTTTCCTCCAGCAGTTATAGTGATTTGTATCTGCCGCTTCCGGTTGTCAGTTCCAGCTGTCCGCTGCAGTGGCCGGTATATTGGGTCCAGATCGATGTGCTTGTTGATTGAATCAGTGGATGAGTGCCATGCCTCTAGAAATTCCCTGGCTGTTCTCTGTTTGCTTGTCCGATAATAGTAGTGTTGTCCCAGTTGAACTCATGTTGCTTGTCATCTGAGTGTGTGGCTACTAAGGATAGCTGGTCATGTCGTTTCGTGGCTTGATGGTATTCATGGATGCGGATCGTTAGCTGTCTTCCTGTTTGTCCTATGTAGTGTTTTGTGCAGTCCTTGCATGGGATTTTGTACACTACATTGGTTTTGCTCATGCTGGGTATCGGGTCCTTCGTCCTGGTGAGTTGTCTGAGAGTGGCTGTTGGTTTGTGTGCTGTTATGAGTCCTAGTGGTCGTAGTAGTCTGGCTGTCAGTTCAGAAATGTTTTTGATGTATGGTAGTGTGGCTAGTCCTTTGGGTTGTGGCATGTCCTCATTCCGTTGTCTTTCCCTTAGGCATCTGTTGATGAAATTGCGGGAGTATCTGTTTTTGGTGAATACATTGTAGAGGTGTTCTTCTTCCTCTTTTTGCAGTTCTGGTGTACTGCAGTGTGTTGTGGCCCTTTTGAACAGTGTCTTGATGCAACTTCTTTTGTGTGTGTTGAGGTGGTTGCTTTCGTAGTTTAGGACTTGGTCTGTGTGTGTGGCTTTCCTGTATACCTTTGTGGTGAATTCTCCGTTAGGTGTTCTCTGTACCATCACGTCTAGGAATGAGAGTTGGTTGTCCTTTTCTTCCTCTCTAGTGAATCGGATTCCTGTGAGTGTGGCGTTGATGATCCGGTGTGTGTTCTCTATTTCTGTGTTTTTAATGATTACAAAGGTGTCATCCACATATCTGACCCAGAGTTTGGGTTGAATTTGCAGTAAGACTGTTTGCTCTAACCTTTGCATTACCACTTCTGCTATGAGTCCAGAGATGGGTGAGCCCATGGGTGTGCCGTTGATTTGTTCATATATTTGGTTGTTGAATGTGAAGTGTGTTGTGAGGCACAGGTCCAGTAGTTTGAGTATGCAGTCTTTGTTGATAGGTTCCCGGTCTTGTTGTCTGTTCTGTATGTCCAGCAGGTTGGCTATTGTTTCTCTGGCTAGGGTTTTGTTGATAGAGGTGAACAGTGCTGTTACATCGAATGAGACCATAGTTTCTTCCTTGTCTATGTGTATATTTCTGATGATGTCCAAGAATTTCCGTGTTGACTGTATAGAGTGTCTGGATCCGCTGATCAGGTGTTTCAGTTTCTGCTGTAGTTCTTTAGCCAGTTTGTGTGATGGTGTCTCTGGTAGTGCTACGATGGGTCTGAGTGGGATGTCTGGTTTGTGCACTTTCGGTAGTCCATAGAATCTGGGAGTGTTGTTGCTTTCAGGTTTCATTCTCTGTAGGTCAATTGTTGACCTGTAGACCTTGCAAAAAAAGGTAATTGCCATTTTTCCAGTAAATTAACTTTGAAAAATGTATAAGTTTTAATATTTTGAATTGATAAGAATTCTTGTCAATTTAAGACTTATCTTAGCCCTTGCAATGGATTTGGTCAATTTCTTGATACACTTTAAGGAATTTCAGAACTCTTTCTTGGCTTTATATCTTTTATGGAGAGTTCTTTTGCAATCATATTAGTGTTAAATATTTGTATCCCTATAGTGAAACAGCCAACGTGTTTCATAGAACATAGAACATAGAACATAGAAAAATACAGCGCAGTACAGGCCCTTTGGCCCTAGATGTTGCGCCGATCCAAGCCCACCTAACCTACACTAGCCCACTATCCTCCATATGCCTATCCAATGCCCGCTTAAATGCCCATAAAGAGGGAGAGTCCACCACTGCTACTGGCAGGGCATTCCATGAATTCACGGCTCGCTGAGTAAAGAATCTACCCCTAACATCTGTCCTATACCTACCCCCCCTTAATTTAAAGCTATGCCCCCTCATAATAGCTGACTCCATACGTGGAAAAAGGTTCTCATGGTCAACCCTATCTAAAGCCCTAATCATCTTGTACACCTCTATCAAGTCACCCCTAAACCTTCTTTTCTCCAATGAAAACAGCTCCAAGTGCCTCAGCCTTTCCTCATACGATCTTCTTACCATACCAGGCAACATCCTGGTAAACCTCCTCTGCACCCGTTCCAGTGCCTCCACATCCTTCCTATAGTATGGTGACCAAAACTGCACACAATACTCCAGATGCGGCCGCACCAGAGTCTTATACAACTGCAACATGACCTCAGGACTCCGGAACTCAATTCCTCTACCAATAAAAGCCAGTACGCCATATGCCTTCTTCACCGCACTATTTACCTGGGTGGCAACTTTCAGAGATCTGTGTACATGGACACCAAGATCCCTCTGCTCATCCACACTACCAAGTATCCGACCATTAACCCAGTACCCCATCTTTTTATTACTCTTACCAAAGTGAATCACCTCACACTTACCTACATTGAACTCCATTTGCCACCTTTCTGCCCAGCTCTGCAACTTATCTATATCCCGCTGTAACCTGACATATCCTTCCTCACTGTCAACAACTCCACCGACTTTCGTATCATCCGCAAACTTGCTCACCCAACCTTCTAGCCCCTCCTCCAGGTCATTTATAAAAATGACAAACAGCAATGGTTCCAAAACAGATCCTTGTGGAACACCGCTAGTAACTGCACTCCAAGATGAACCTTTACCATCAACTACTACCCTCTGTCTTCTTCCAGCCAGCCAATTCCTAATCCAAACCTCCAACTCACCCTCAATGCCATATCTCCGTATTTTTTGAAGTAGCCTACATGGGGAACCTTATCAAACGCCTTACTAAACTCCATATACACCACATCTACCGCTTTACCCTCGTCCACCTCCTTAGTCACCTTCTCAAAGAATTCAATAAGGTTTGTGAGGCACGACCTGCCCTTCACAAAACTATGCTGACTATCCTTGATCACATTATTCCTATCCAGATGTTCATAAATCCTATCCCTTACAATTCTCTCTAAGACTTTGCCCACAACAGAAGTGAGACTCACCGGCCTATAGTTACTAGGGTTATCCCTACTCCCCTTCTTGAACAAGGGAACCACATTTGCTATTCTCCAGTCTTCTGGCACTATTCCTGTAGACAACGAGGACATAAAAATCAAGGCCAATGGCTCTGAAATCTCCTCCCTTGCTTCCCAGAGAATCCTAGGATAAATGCCATCAGGCCCAGGGGACTTATCTATTTTCACCCTTTCCAGAATTTCCAACACCTCTTCCCTACATACCTCGAAGCCGTCCATTCTAATTAATTGTGACTCAATATTCACATTGGCAACAATGTCCTGTTCCTGAGTGAATACTGATGAAAAGTATTCATTCAGTGTCTCCCCAATCTCTTCAGCCTCCACACGCAACTTCCCACTACTATCCTTGACTGGATCTATTCCTACCCTAGTCATTCTTTTATTTCTGACATACCTATAGAAAGCCTTAGGGTTTTCCCTAATCCTATCAACTAAAGGACTTTTCATGTCCCCTCCTTGCTGCTCTTAGCTCTCTCTTCAGATCCTTCCTGGCTACCTTATAACTCTCAATCGCCCCAATTGAACCTTCATGCCTCATCTTTACATAGGCCGCCCTCTTCCATTTAACAAGGGATTCCAATTCCTTATTAAACCACGGCTCCCTCACACGACCCTTTCCTCCCTGCCTGACAGGTACATACTTATCAAGGACACTCAATAGTTGCTCCTTGAACAAGCTCCACATATCAATTACGCCCATGCCTTGAAACCTACTTTTCCAAGCCACGCACCCTAAGTCGTGCCTCACCGCATCATAATTTCCCTGCCCCCAGCTATAACTCTTGCCCTGCAGTGCACACTTATCCCTCTCCATCACTAGAGTAAAAGTCACTGAATTGTGGTCACTGTCCTCAAAGTGCTCACCTACCTCCAATTCTAACACCTGGCCTGGTTCGTTACCCAGAACCAAATCCAGTATGGCCTCACCTCTTGTTGGCCTGTCTACATATTGTGTCAGGAAACCCTCCTGCACACATTGGACAAACACCGACCCATCTAACGAACTCGATCTATAGCTTTCCCAGTCAATATCTGGAAAGTTAAAGTCCCCCATAACAACCACCCTATTACTTTCACTCTTCTCCTGAATCATCCTCGCAATCCTTTCTTCTACGTCTCTAGGACTATTAGGAGGCCTGTAGAAAACTCCTAACAGGGTGACCTCACCTTTCCTATTCCTAACCTCAGCCCAAACTACCTCAGATGGCGAGTCTTCATCCATCGTCCTTTCCACCGCTGTAATACTAACTTTGACAAGCAATGCCACACCTCCCCCTCTTTTACCCCCGTCTCTGACCCTACTAAAACATTTAAACCCTGGAACCTGCAACAGCCAATCCTGTCCCTGTTCTACCCATGTCTCCGTAATAGCCACAACATCGAAATCCCAGGTACCAACCCAAGCTGCAAGTTCACCTACCTTATTTCGTATACTTCTTGCATTGAAGTATACACACTTCAAGCCACTTTCCTGTTTACAGGCACCCTCCTTTGAGATTGATGCCATGTTCCTAACCTCCCTACACTCCAGGTCCTGCACCCTAAAGCTACAGTCTAGTTCCCATGCCCCTGCAGAGTTTGTTTAAACCCCCCCCAAGAGCACTAGCAAACCTCCCCCCAAGGATACTGGTGCCCCTCAGGTTCAGGTGTAGACCATCCTGTTTATAGAGGTCCCACCTTCCCCAAAAAGAACCCCAGTTATCCAGATACCAGAATCCTTCCCTCCTGCACCATCCCTGTAGCCACGCATTTAACTGTTCTCTCTCCCTATTCCTCGACTCTCTATCACGTGGCACGGGTAACAAACCAGAGACAACAACTCTGTTTGTTCTAACTCTGAACTTCCAACCTAGCTCCCTGAAAGCCTGCCTAACATCCTCAGCCCTCCTCCTACCTATGTCGTTGGTGCCAATGTGGACCACGACTTCGGGCTGCTCCCCCTCCCCCTTAAGGACCTGGAAAACACGATCAGAGACGTCACGTACTCTTGCACCTGGGAGGCAACATACCAAACGTGAGTCTCTCTCGCCCCCACAGAACCGCCTATCTGGGCCCCGAACTATCGAGTCCCCAATAACTATTGCTCTGCTCTTCTCCACCCTTCCCTTCTGAGCAACAGGCTCCGTGCAAGAGGCCTGAACCCCATTGCTTACCCCTGGTAAGTCCCCCCCCCCCACAAGTATCCAAAAAGGTATACTTGTTCTTGAGGGGAACGGCCGCAGGGGGTCCCTGCCTTGGCTGCTTCCTCCCAGTCCCCCTCACTGTCACCCATCTGTCTGCAATCTTTGGAGTTACTACTACTTCCCTAAAGCTCCGATCTATGACCCCCTCTGCCTCCCGAATGATCCTAAGTTCATCCAACTCCAGCTCCAGTTCCCTAACATGGTCTTGGAGGAGCTGGAGATGGGTGCACTTCCTGCAAGTGTAATCAGCAGGGACGACCATGGCATCCCTCACCTCAAACATGTTGCAAGAGGAACATTGCACTGCCTTCACTGTCATCCCTCTAAAAGTAACCTTTTAAAAAAAAACTAGATCTAAAGAATAGAACAAGCAAAATGCAGCACTTACCTACTTACCACATGCAGCACTTACCTACCTTTCAGAAAACATATAGAGCACAGTTTAGTGGCACTTGCTTTGCAACTACCTGTACTTCAAGTTTTGCAAACAGCCCAGAAAAAGAGATAGTGGTACCACTAACTTATGTAAATACACTTTCTTGTCCCTGAGATATTAGAAGAATTGCTTGCTGGTGACTGGAACAACTCTGCAGCATAAAGATTCAAATTAGAATCCTCTCAGGTTGCAAATTTGTGAAAGGGTTGTGACTGTGTGGAACTCCCTGTCCATTGAGGTTAGTTTGTTAAATGTTTTTAAGGCAAAGATAGATAGATCAACAATAAAGGAATTAAAAATTATGGCGGGTGGGCAGGTAAGTGGAACTGGGTCTGCAAATAGATCAGCCATGATCTTATTGAATGGCGGAGCAGGCTCAATGGGCCAGACCACCTACTCCTGCTCCTATTTCCCAAGTTCCTATGTTCTTTATGACCAGGGATCATACAATTGCCATTAACTTGGTTATACTGAGATGGAGCTGCACTCCTATTCTGCCAATGTCAAACAGTTGTTTCTAGCCTAGAAATCTTCCTGAAAGAATAGGGTCTTGTCTTCAAAGTTTGCCACTGGTTCTGTCTCCCCAGTCAGAAGACATCCAAAAAGAACAGTCCATTCACACTATTAATGTGGTCAGAATATTAAGTCTTTAGAGCAGTAATAATATTTAATTCAACACTATCACGGAAGACTGGAGGTATGGTAAACAACAGATTGTCTTATTTTCGTCACAATTGTTCTCTATTAATTGGCTTAATTTGTGTTTTAGTTAAACTGTGACAATCCATTACAGCTGGGTTTAATTGCATCTAAGAAATATGGCCTGAAGTAATTACTCTTAAGTGTGGGTCATACTTTATCGCCATGTGCTGTAAGTACACAATAATATTATTGTACAGAGGATGAGTAATCTAGGCAAGAGGTTTATCAAATTTCAGATTCTCAATGTATATTAGGCTGCTTGTGTATACATTTAAATCCCAGCCTTTGCCAGGAATATGTTCCCGGAAAACCTTGCAATGACAAAATCACATACAGCAAATATGTTTTATAATTGGAGTGAAATGGATAGGGTCCAGCTATCCAAAATTTTGACATCGACAAACATTGTTTCAGTAAATAAAACTGATATGAATGAATCAAAAATTAAACTAAATTGTAAGTTTAATGTAAACCTCTGCTCAGGAATGTCAGGCTGAGTGGATAACATCACTGAAAAGAAACATTTAAGGGACTTGTTATTTTTACCAGAAAACAGAAAAAATGAACAGCAAATGCTTATTTCCCCCACTCTCCGTGGAGAGTAAATCCTACTTCTGGTGATCTGGCCAGCTAATCGACTACAGCACAAACTGATTTCCGGTTACTGCAGAATAGCAGAATTGTTCCATCTCAGAAAGCCTGAACTTATATGAAATGTTCATTTTTGGTGAAAACGTTAATTTGGCGGGAAAACAATAACTGATTGTAAGGGCAGGACATGATTGATACTTAAGGACTGATGAATCAAACACATCATTTACTATGTGATAGTTATATAGATTTTAAAATGATGAGGTAAGTTGTGATTTGTGGTATGTTCTTGTCTGGGGGCAAAGATCAATTGGTATCATTACTGAGATCAAAGCATTAGCAGACTTAGATATCTCTTATAGTGATATAGATGAGTGAAATCTCCTCATTGTGTTGCATCCCAGAACAACCATGGAGAAATGAACATTGACACCGCAATGAGCAATATAGTGCACAGAACAGTAGGTATTAAAGTCAATTAACTATTGACAATGATAGCAATGCTGGGAATTTGCTGTATAGAAAAGGTGGAGTAGCAATGTTAATGTTACTGGGTTAGTAATCCAGAAACACAGGTTAACACAGGGGAAAAGGGATAGAATGCAATTCAACAGATAAATGCGAGATGCTGCACTTTGGGAAAGCAAATCTTAGCAGGACTTATACACTTAATGGTAAGGTCCTAGGGATTGTTGCAGAACAAAGAGACCTTGGAGTGCAGGTTCATAGCTCCTTGAAAGCAGGTAGATAGGATAGTGAAGAAGGCGTTTGGTATGCTTTCCTTTATTGGTCAGAGTATTGAGTACAGGAGTTGGGTGGTCATGTTGCAGCTGTACAGGACATTGGTTAGGCCACTGTTGGAATACTGCGTGCAATTCTGGTTACCTTCCTATCGGAAAGATGTTGTGAAACTTGAAAGGATTCAAAAAAGATTTCTAAGGATGTTGCCAGGGTTGGAGGATCTGAGCTACAGGGAAAGGCTGAACAGACTGGGGCTGTTTTCCCTGGAGCGTCGGAAGCTGAGGGTTGACCTTATAGAGGTTTACAAAATTATGAGGGGCATGGATGGGATAAATAGACAAAGTTTTTTCCCTGGGGTCAGGGAATCCAGAACTAGAGGGCATAGAATTTGGGTGAGAGAGGAAAGATATAAAAGAGACCTAAGGGGCAATGTTTTCACGCAGAGGGTCGTACATGTATGGAATGAGCTGCCAGAGGATGTGGTGGAGGCTGGTACAATTGCAACATTTAAGAGGCATTTGGATGGGTATATGAATAGGAAGAGTTTGGAAGGATATGGGCCAGGTGCTGGCAGGTGGGACTAGATTGGATATCTGGTCGGCATGAACGGGTTGGACTAAAGAGTCTGTTTCCATGCTGTACATCTCTATGACTCTATGACTCTATAATAAAATCTGAAGTTAAGAGTTTAATGGCGACGATAAAACCATTGTCAGTAATCCCATCTGCTTCACTAATGATTCTTAGGGAAGGAAATCTGCATTCCTGACCTGGTCTGGCCTTTATTTAACACTGAAATTACTGTAATGGGTTTAATCTTTAACTGCTATCTGAAATGAACCAGCCAACTACTGAGGTCAAGGTAATTAGACATGCACTGTAAATGCTGGCCAATAATGCTCAGATCACATGAAAGAATTTTTAAAAATTGGTGACTAAACCGAAAAAGAAAGAGCGATAAGGGGTAACAATACGATTGAGGATAAAACTGATTAGTAGTAGTGAACAGTGGGTAACAGACTTTCAGGTAGTCCAGCAATCAGATCACAGACATCAAAACCTTTGACTCCTGACCTCTTTTTGACATTGAATTCTTCCGCTGCTCTGACAGGCTCCCTTGCATTCTTCAGATGGACAGATGTCCAGGACTGTATTCTCCCCAGCCCTCTGTCTAACTTTAACAAACAGCTCCGAGACATGAGTGACTCGACTCCCGACTGCTATATTTGCAGCTCCCTGACCGACGAGACATGGTTCTGCTGATAGCCCCACAGGTCCGACTGTTGTCCACATCCCAGACTGTAACCAAAGAGAATACCTGACCATGACAACTGATCATGGCCAAGCTGCTGAACTCAGTGCTAGCTGTTCCTGTGACTGATGGTTCTGGTACCTCTTCCAGACTGTGCCCTCCTAACCTGCCGCTTACCTTCACTGGACTGAAGACTATTCCACACCTATTTTCTGACATGGCCATTTAGTTGAATAAACATGCAGTATGTCTGCCTCATATTGTAAATGTTAAACTGATATCTTGATGTGTCATAAATGAAGGTATTCCCTCTTCCACCCCTACCAATTCCTACTAACAACCACCTGTTTGTGTGTCTGAGCAAAAAGGATGTCAATATTACTGTACTGACCGCTTTTGTCTTTGCAAAGCATCATATGCTAACTGGAAAAGGCAGCCTTTGTGAGTATTCAGTAGGCCCCCATGAGCAAGCTCTAAGAGAGCAAGTGAACAGCTCTGGTCCAGCCTGGGTGCTTGTGTGTTTATGCAAAATATCCCTGCTGTTAAAACTACTTGCTAGTGCAGCCTGCCATACAAGTCTGTAGTCCTGAGTATCTGTAAGTGGACCAGTGACGTGCCCATGTTGGTGATAAGGATGTGGCAAGGACTGGATATCGATGTCTATGGATGAAGGTGTGTGTACTTAGAACCTGTGAATGTTGCCCTGCTATGCAGTTTGGTCCCAAGTAACATTGACGTCCTTTGGAGCAAGTGATGAGCTGAAATCACCAGGTGGCTACCCTGATTTTCAAGTCGAGGTTTCTGTTAGTCACATTTGGTAAAATCGGAAGCTGAACATTAATATGATGAGTTGAGGCATTAATAAAATGTTTAATGAGCTATAATCCCTCTTAATTTGCACTGGCCACTGCTATCAAGAGCCTTGCCTTTCCACTTGACAAAAACATAAAAGATAGTGTAAAACGTTTCTGATGTCAAGATAGGCCAGGCTTAATTCTGGCCATAAGTCTCTCCATAACTTACTTCACTCAGACTCCTATAAGATCCTGTCTTGTGTTTACAAAGCACAAAATGAGAGCCCTTGAAGGAAATCCTAGATCGGTAATTCCTCTTCTGGGCAACCACAACAAAGGAGAACCAATACTGGAGTACTACCATTGAACAGACATCATACAGAGGTAGACTTGTTCTGTCGGATAAAATTAAATCCCTGAAAAAGGTTACTCAGCAGCCTTTGTATGACAAGCTTCAAGTTACAGGAGGAATAAACATCAAAGTCAAAGATCAACTTCATTAAGACACAAAGGCAGAGAGTACTCAGAAACACTGTATTGAATCCACAAACAGCTATACTCACTGCCAAGAAGGAAAGCATATATGAGCCTCAACCACATTTTTAAAGTGGATCAAGTCAACAAATAGGATTCACCAACAATGAAATAATGTAGCATGGATCCCCTTTCATTCCTTTGCTGATGATTGAGATTAGACTGACAATGGCACTTTTAAAAGGAAGAAGGACAGAAAATAGGCAGCACATGGCCAATGCTGGAGAGAGAGAGAGAGAGAAAAAGAAACCCACTCTGTTAACTGACACGTCAGTGAACCTGCGCAGTTACAGCCTTTGCTGTTTGAGCGCATGTATCGCAGGACATTGGAGTGCATCCAGGAAAATGTAACAAACAGGGAAGTTCACAATTGACCTTGGAAGTACCTGTTTGGGAGAAGTCATACCACAGAAACAGATAAGTGAATAGTTTTAAGTATAGCCTTGCTATAAATCTACAATATTGAGTAGAGTGGGTTCTTTCTTGATTATATGTTTTATTGAGATATGTCTCGTGATTAAATTTAAAAATATAAGTCATAAGTATTAAGTTAGCCTGGAGCAGTGTTTTGTAGAGGAATAAGATGGTGCTATTTTCTGGGGCTGTAGATTGGAAGAAGCAAAAATGGCCCTTAGCAGAGTGTTATGCTCTTCTGTTGGAATTGGGAGTTTCGGGAGAATTTATGTATTACTGAGAATTATATCTGCAATAAATGCCATTGTTTGCAAATCCTATCAGATCAAATGGATTGGTTGGAGTGGCAGTTAGAGGCAATGAGGAATTTACAAGAGCAAGGGGGTGTGATGGATGGCAGTTACAGGAAGGGAAAAAGGTTGCAGATACAGTCACATAGATGGGTTAATCCAGGAGAGGTAAGAGAGGTAGACAGTTTGTGCAGGAGTCTTCTGTGGCTATACCCATTTCAAACAAGTATGCTGTTTTGGAAAACGTATGGGGTGACGGATTCTCAGGGGATTGTAGCATGCACAGCCAAGTTTCTGGTATCGAGACTGGCTCTAATGCAATGAGGAGTAAGTCGGGTTCCAAGCAATTGATTGTGTTAGGGGAATCTTAAATCTGTGGCACAGACAGATGTTCCTGTGGACAGCAGTGAAAAATCAGAATGATGTATTGTCTCCCTGGTGCCAGGATCAAGGATGTCTCAGAGAGGGTGCAGAATATTCTCAAAGGGGAGAAGGACCAGCAGGAGTTCATTGTACACATTGGAACCAACGACATAAGAAGGGAAAAGGATGAGATTCTGAAGGAAGAATATAGAGAGTTAGGCAGGAATTTAAAAAGGAGGTCCTCGAGAGTAGTGATATCTGGATTACTCCGAGTGCTACGAGCTAGTGAGGGCATGAATACAAGGATAGAGCAGATGAATGCATGGCTGAGGAGCTGGTGTATGGGAGAAAGATTCACATTTTTGGATCATTAGAATCTCTTCAAGGGTAGAAGTGACCTGTACAAGAAGGACAGATTGCACCTAAATTGGAAGAAGACTAATATACTGGCAGGGAAATTTGCTAGAGCTGTTTGGGAGGATTTAAACTAGTAAAGTGTTGGGGGGGGTGGGGGGATGCTGTGGTTAGACCAAGGGAGATAGTGAGAAAAGAGATCAATCTAAGACTAGTACAGTTGAGAAAAGAAGTGAGTCAAACAGTCAGGACAGGCAGGGACAAAGCAGAGAACAAGGTAGGACTGATAAATTAAACTGAATTTATTTCAATGCAAGAGGCCTAACAGGGAAGGCAGATGAACTCAGGGCATGGTTAGGAATATGGGGCTGGGATATCAAAGCAATTACTGAATCTGGGATGGACAGGACTGGCAGCTTCATGTTCCAGGATATAAATGCTAAAGGAAGGACGGAAAGGGAGGGAAGAGAGGAGGGGAAGTGGCATTTTTGATAAGGGGCAGCATTACAGCTGTACTTAGGGAGGATATTCCCGGAAATATATCCAGGGAAATTATTTGGGGTGGAACTGAAAAATAAGAAAGGGATAATCACCTTATTGGGATTGTATTATAGACCCCCTGATAGTTAGAGGGAAATTGAGAAACAAATTTGTAAGAAGATTTCAGTTATTTATAAGAGTAATGGGGTGGTTATGGTAGGGGATTTTAACTTTCCAAACATAGACTGGGACTGCCATAATGTTAAGCGTTGAGATGGGGAGGAATTTGTTAAGTGTGTACAAGAAAATTTTCTGATTCAATATGTGGATGCACCTGCTAGAGAAACTGCAAAGCTTGACCTACTCTTGGGAAATAAGGCAGGGCAGGTGACTGAGGTAGTGGCCAAATGAAGAACTTATTGGAAGAGGAAGCTGCACAATTATCCCTATCCTCAAAGAAGAGGGAATACAGCACATCAGTGAAAAAGATAAGGCTGAAGTATTCACAATAATATCCAGCTACAAGAATTGAGTGGGTGATCCATCTCAACTTTCTCCAAAGATTCTGAGTATTACAGAGGCCACTCTTCAGCCAATTCGATTCACTTCATGGAATATCAAGAAAAGACCAAAGACACTGGGTACTGAAAAGGCTATGGGCCCTGACAGCAACTGTATAAAACTTTAATTCAGCCATACCTAGGGTAATTGCATGTAGTTCTGGAATCCACATTGTAGGAGGGATGCGATTGCACTAGAGATGGTGTAGAGGCGATGTACAGGATGTTAACTGAGCTGGGGAGGTTCAGTTATGAGGAGATGCCCCTTGACATTCAATGGTATTGCCATCACAGATTCCCCACTTTTAACATTCTTGGCACTTTTAACATTCTAACCAGAAACTGAACTGGACATGCCATATACATATCATAGCTCCAAGAGCTCATCAGAGGCTAGAAATCCTGGATTGAATATCTCATCCCCTGACTTCCCAAATCTATCTCCAAGGTACTACTCAGGAATGCAGTGGAACGCTCCCTATTTGCCTGGGTGAGTGCAACTCCAACAATACTCAACAAGAGCGGCATCATTTAGGACAAAACAGCCATTTGATTAGCACCACAGACACAATGTCCATTCCCTCCACCTCTTACAGTAACATTAGTGTGTACCATTTTCAAAGTACCCTTCAGAAATTCACCAAGGCTTCTTAGACAATACCTTCCAAACCCATGGCCAATACTGCCTGGAAGGTCCAGGACAAGAGATAGATGGGAAGGACATCATCTGCAAGTTCCCCTCCAAGCTGTGTACTATCCTGACTCGGAAACCTATCACTCTTTTTTCATTAATTGCTGGGTCAGAATACTGCAACTTCCTGCCCAATAGGATTGTGGGTGCATTTACACCACATGGACCACTTTGGGTCAAGAAAGCAGGTCCCCACCACTTTCTCAAGAGCAACTAGGGATGGGTAATAAATGTTGGCCCTGCTAACTAAAGAAAAATAGAAAAGTTACATTAAAAAACTGAAGTAAAAGTGAACAAAAAAACTCATTCATCAAAATTCAACTATGGCATCTTAGCAAAAGAGCAATCACAATCAAAGATGGAAGTGACTAGCATGTAATATGAGTTTGAAATGAAATATAATTCTTACTGGTTACCCAAGGAGGAGACTAGGTCCAGTCTGAGTTGTTTGTCATAACCTTGTACATTTACCATGTAGCAGAGCCCTGGCATGATCTGGTCATTAGGGGTGGTACTGAGCAATGTCTAATATCTGAACCTCACATTTAATAAATATGCTTCCAATTTCTTTGAATTTGTCAGACCTACATTGTGTTAAATAAACCTTTACATTGAAGGAAAATCTGTTAATGCCACAAAGTTAATACTTTATTTCTCTGAACATGCGTATTGTTTCAAATAGGAAAAACTTGCCAAATTCAAGCTAAATGGCAGCGCGGTGGCTCAGTGGTTAGCACTGCTGCCTCCCAGCACCAGGGACCCAGGTTTGATTCCAGCCTCAGTGACTGTGTGGGGTTTGCACATTCTCCCCGTGTCTGCGTGTGTTTCCTCCGGGTGCTCTGGTTTCCTCCCACAGTCCAAAGGTCTGTAGGTCAGGTGATTTGGTCATGCTAAATTGCCCATCATGTTAAGTGCATTAGACAGAGGGAAATGGTCTGGGTGAGTTAGTCTTTGGAGGGTCAGTGTGGACTTGGTGGGCCAAATGGCCTGTTTCCACACTGTAGGGACTCTAATCTAAATGTTGTGCAACAGAGACTGTCACTGTGAAATGTTCGCTGCATTCTTTAATCTGATTTTGTTTAGAAAGATGGACATATTTTATGAATATGCTACAATCAGCCTGATACTAGCATTGTAGGGTGACAGTTTTGGACATGTACTCGCGTTAAGTCTATAATTGTGTGTACCAGTGGCACTAGTAAACACCATGCACAAAGCTATAATTTTGTCTCCAGGTTTAAAGTCACAGCTCTGCTGGCAAATTTCATAACTTTATAATTTCATTGTTTGTGAAATGTGGCACTTCTTAAAATCAAGTTTCAACACTAAACATGACAGACTGTTAGTCACTAAAGGAATCATGGGATATGTGGCTAAAATTGGAATATTGAATTGATATGCAGTTCAAGCAGGATCCTATTGAATGATAGCACAGGCTTGAGGGGCTGACTGGCCTACTCTTGATTCAGTTCCAATGTTCTTTTTCAAGATTAGATTCCCTACAGTGTGGAAACAGGCCCTTCAGCCCAACACGTCCACACTGATCCTCCAAAGAGTAACCCACCCAGACTCATTTCCCTCTGAATGATGTACCTAACACTATGGGCAATTTAGCATGGCCAATTCACCTAACCTGCATATCTTTGGACTGTGGGAGGAAACTAAAGCACCCAGAAGAAACCCACACTGACACAGGGAGAATGTGCAAACTCCACACAGACAGTCACCCCAGGCTGGAATCAAACCCAGGTCCCCGGCGCTATGAGGCAGCGGTGCTAACCACTTAGCCATTGTGCCAGCCCAAATGCTTGTACGCACTATGTTTAAGAAACTTTCTCTTTAATTTGTAGGGTTCTCAAACTCAAGCACCATTTAATGAATTGTACATTTGTGCAATGTACATTTTTATCCGTGATGAGCCACTATGGTGACTTTTAAGGAAGATAAGGCAAAACTTGTTTAAAAGAAACAGTTTTATAAAATTTCCACTATGGCCCAGAGTTGTGAACATTTTTAATTCCAACTACCACATCCATTTGGGCAGTCAAAAGATGTGAAACTTTATGGCCTCAACATTTTACAGAAATTCAACAAGCACCATCAAAACCACTGATAATCAATGAAAGATGCTAAATAAGGACAATATACTTCAAGTAAAAACAAAATACATTTTGATTTAATCCTTCTATATGTGTGTAACTAAGACTTATTATACCAAATCCTTTTTAAGTTTAAAGGATGTCTTTGCAATTCTGTTGTAGATAGACCAGACATGTAGAAGCTATTTATTAGCACCACAGGCTACATTTGGCTCATTCACACTTACATTTCAGACATTTCTCACCAGCACAGACAACCTAATTGGCAATTCCCGTCAGGTGAATGACAGCATTAATTGTTTGTGGGCACTCACGGGTGCTCTGTTAGGAGTGTTGCCAATGACAACTTCAAACTAACTAGTTTTTTTTTGTTTTGTAGTGCTGGCACAGGTTAAATGTAAATATGTGGAATGCAGTTCTCCCGCAGTTACTATAGTGCAGGATATCTTTATCTGAGCTAAGGTGATAACAGAAGTGGGGATTTACCTGAATTAGATGTTAAACTGAGTACAATTTGGCAGCATGGCCACCCTTCTCTCCTCTTACTGAATAAGTAGGAGATTTTGAAAATCAGAGTCCTGATTCTCAGTTCGGATGACCACAGCTCTCAGGAATTTTCCAACTTGGTTCCTTCAACTTCTGACACAACCCATCAAAAATGACATTGAATAACATTTGATCTTTAGCGACGTTGGCCACAAAGATGCTTTGTTTGTCTCTAATGCTCATGGTTGCTATGGACAGTGAAGAGATCCGTTAACTTAACAGGCCAGAAGGTTTAGGTTATCATTTATGAAAATGGGCAAACATTTTGTCAATCAACTTGCAGCATTGATGCCATCAACCATAAAATAAATGACAGGCCTTTAGGTCTACTGCAGCTTTCTCCAGTGGGTCCCTCACCCATAGGTGCCAAAATAATCTAAACAATCTTGGTCTCAGAAAATCCCAACTGTTGCCAATCTTGTTCCAGACAGTATCCTGCTAGGGTATCGATTGTTGTTTTGAAGTAGTAAACCAATCTCTCCTTCTTAATTTGATATGATTTACGATGTTTTAACATTAAAAAGAAAGAACCCTGGGGTGGGGGAGTCCAGAACTAGAGGGAATAGGTTTAGGGTGAGATGGGGAAGATATAAAAGAGACCTAAGGGGCAACCTTTTCATGCAGAGGGTGGTACATGTATGGAATGAGCTACCACTGGAAGTAGTGGAGGCTGGTACAATTGCAACAGTTAAAAGGCATCTGAATGGGTATATGAATAGGAAGGGTTTAGAGAGATATGGGCCAGGTGCTGGCAGGTAGGACTAGATTCGGTTGGTATATCTGGTCAGCATGGACGAGTTGGACTGAAGGGTCTGTTTCTGTGCTGTACATCTCTATGACTTGCACTAGATAGTATTAGTCCAAGAACTCCCCACCTACGTTCGGGACACCACCCATGCCCTCCACCTCCTCCAGGATTTTCACTTCCCCGGTCCCCAACGCCTTATCTTCACCATGGAAATCCAGTCCCTATACACCTCCATCCCTCACCACGAAGGCCTCAAAGCCCTCCGTTTCTTCCTTTCCCGCCGAACCAACCAGTACCCTTCCACTGACACCCTCCTTCGACTGACTGAACTGGTCCTCACTCTGAACAACTTCTCTTTCCAATCCTGCCACTTCCTCCAAATCAAAGGAGTAGCCATGGGCACCCGCATGGACCCCAGCTATGCCTGCATCTTCGTCGGATATGTGGAACAGTCCATCTTCCGCAGCTATACTGGCACCACCCCACACCTTTTCCTCCGCTACATCAATGACTGTATCGGCGCTACCTCGTGCTCCCACAAGGAGGTTGAACAGTTCATCCACTTTACTAACACCTTCCACCCCAACCTCAAATTTACCTGGACTGTCTCAGATTCCTCCCTCCCCTTCCCAGACCTCTCTATTTCTATCTCGGGCGACCGACTCAACACGGACATTCACTATAAACCAACCGACTTCCACAGCTACCTAGATTACACCTCCTCCCACCTGCCCCCTGTAAAAATGCCATCCCATTTTCCCAATTCCTTTGCCTCCGCCGCATCTGCTCCCAGGAGGACCAATTCCACTACCAAACAACCCAGATAGCCTCCTTCTTCAAAGACCGCAATTTCCACTCAGACATGGTTGATGATGCTCTCCACCGCATCTCCTCCACTTCCCGCTCCTCCACCCTTGAACCCCGCCCCTCCAATCGCCACCAGGACGGAACCCCACTGGTCCTCACCTACCACCCCACCAACCTCCAGATACATCGTATCATCTTTCGTCATTTCCGCCACCTCCAATCAGATCCCACCACCAAGGATATATTTCCCTCCCCTCCCCATCAGCGTTCCGGAAAGACCACTCCCTCCGCGACTCCCTTGTCAGGTTCACACCCCCCACCAACCCAACCTCCACTCCCGGCACCTTCCCCTGCAACCGCATGAAATGCAAAACTTGCACCCTGACCTCCCCCCTCACATCCCTGCAAGGCACCAAGGGATCCTTCCATTTCCATCACAAATTCACCTGCACCTCCACACACATCATTTACTACATCCGCTGCACCCGATGTGACCTCCTCTACATTGGGGAGACAGGCCACCTACTTGTGGAACGTTTCAGAGAACACCTCTGGGACACCTGCACCAACTAACTCAACCACCCCGTGGCTGAACACTTTAACTCCCCCTCCCACTCCGTCAAGGACTTGCAGGTTCTTGGCCTCCTCTATCGCCAGACCATAGCAACACGACGCCTGAAGGAAGAGCGCCTCATCTTCCGCCTAGGAATCCTCCAACCACAAGGGATGAATGCAGATTTCTCCAGCTTTCTCATTTTCCCTCCCCCCACCTTATCTCAGTC
Organism: Chiloscyllium plagiosum; assembly: GCF_037043375.1. Taxonomy (NCBI): domain Eukaryota; kingdom Metazoa; phylum Chordata; class Chondrichthyes; order Orectolobiformes; family Hemiscylliidae; genus Chiloscyllium; species Chiloscyllium plagiosum. Next base: position 26,427,598 of record NW_028270168.1, read on the forward strand.
CCAACCCTCGGACTCAGCACTGCCTTCTTAACCTGCAATCTTCTTCCTGACCTCTCCGTGCCCACCCCCTCTCCGGCCTATCACCCTCACCTTAACCTCCTTCCATCTATCGCATTTCCAACGCCCCTCCCCCAAGTCCCTCCTCCCTACCTTTTATCTTAGCCTGCTTGGCACACCCTCCTCATTCCTGAAGAAGGGCTTATGCCCGAAACGTCGATTCTCTTGCTCCTTGGATGCTGCCTGACCTGCTGCGCTTTTCCAGCAACACATTTTTCAGCTCTGATTTCCAGCATCTGCAGTCCCCACTTTCTCCATAGTATTTTTCATGACTACCAGACGTCTCAACATGCTTTATAACCAATTAAGAAATGTTTAAAGTGTTGTTGCTGTTGTAAAGTAGGAAAGGGAGCAGCTGATTTGTCAACAGCAAACATTGATAAATAACAATGTGATAATGACTAGGACTTTTTGTGATGTTGATTGAGAAATAAGCATTGGCCAGGAGAACATGAATGTGTTCACTAATATAAAAGCAAAATACTGCAGATGTTGGAAATCTGAAATAAAAATAAGTGCTGCAGAAACTTAGTAGGTCTGATGGCACCTTCAAGTGAGAAACAGAGTTAACATTTTGTGTCCAGTATGATTCTTTGTCAGATACTGCCAGACCTGCTGAGTTTCTTCAGGACTTTCTGTAAATATGGATGATCTTATTGGTCCTCTTCAAGACAGTGGCAAGGGATCAGTAGCATTCTATCAAATGGGAAATCAAAAGAGAAAATGCTGGAAAATCTCATCAGGTCTGGCAGCATCTGTAAGGAGAGAAAAGAGCTGACGTTTCGAGTCTAACTGACCCTTTGTCAAATGGGACTTGGTTTAACATCTCATCTGAAAGGGTGAAAATCCATTCATGTAGCACTTCAATTTTTCTAATCAAGCCCTGGAGTGAGACTTGAACCTAGTTATTCAGAGACAGATGTGCTACCAATGGAGCCACATACTAATTAGTCTAATTTATCTTTGGGAAGCACTAGAATGTAGAAGTTATATTAATGCAGGAATGTTGAAATATAAAAGATATTTAAACCCTGTTCAGAAACATCCATTTCTGCATTCATTTACTTCTCATTTACTTGTGTTCTTGTCCTTGTTACTTCCCTCACTGAAGGTAGGCAGAGGTAATGTTTTTACCCTGTTTATTTGATTGTAAACGACATACCTCAAAAACTAATAGATGGATTTCACCGTTTTATCCCAGTTCTTAAAGTCTTTTAATTATCTTCTATTAATCTCTGTTTTCTTTATATTTTAAATTGTCCTTTACTTGCATTTAATCTGGTTTACAACATTCCTGATGCTGTGGTCTCAGTACAAGTTGCCTATATGACTGTGACTTTGGTATGGTAACTGTACTTTGTGGTGTGCACTCCCTTTGGCAGTGACGCTCATTGGGAATAGTAAGTACCCTTTCCCAACCTGTTTCCTTAATTTATTTAAATGGTGTCTAACAAGGATTTTCTACTTTGCACATGGAGCTTGGAAAACATGGCTTTCCAGTCAAAGCTCAAATCTAGACTGCCTCTACAGATTATTCTACTCCATAAACTCTGTTGCTGCCAATCACAACAAGTTGATTAAGCTTTTTCTACCTTGTACTGCTTTCCTTCACTCCTGAAAATGTCTGAAGTGGAGGTTTTAGCTTGAAGTTTTATTTCTGTCTTATTGTTCTTGTCATGATTTCTGCTGACTGCTTGTTTGTTCAAACACTTGCAGCCGCTGACTGACCATGTGTGCTCTGAAAATGGTCAAATATGAAAGCGGTAAACTCATTTATAGTCATAGAGTCATACAGCCATGATCCTTCGGTCCAACCAGATCACACTGGCCACGTTCCCAACTAAAATACTCCTCCCTGTCTGTGTTTGACCCATATCCCTTCAAACCTTTCCTTTTCATGAACTTATCCAAACGTCTTTTAAATGTTGTAACTGTACCTGCATTCATAATTTCTTCTGGCAGTTCATTCCATACACAAACCACTCTCTGTGAAAAAACAGTTGCCCTTCGTGTCCTTTTTACATTTTTCTCTTCTCACCTTAAAAAATGCCCCTAGTTTTGAGCTAGGGCAGCATGGTGGCTCAGTGGTTAGCACTGCTGCCTCACAGCACCAGGGTCCCAGGTTCAATTCCTGTCTCGGGCAACTGTCTGTGTGGAGTTTGCACATTCTCCCCATGTCTGTGTGGGTTTCCTCCCACAATCCAAAGATGTGTAGGTTAGGTGAATTGGACATGCTAAATTACCTGCAGTGTTAGGTGTGGGGGAATGGGTCTGTGCGGATTGCTCTTCAGAGAGTTGGTGTGGACTTGTTGGGTTCAATGGCCTGTTTCCACACTGTAGGGAATCTAATGTTAAAAAAAACTCCCTCACCCTAGGGACAAGACTCTTGTCATTCACCTTATCTATGCCCCTCATGATTTTATAAACCTCTTGTAAAGGTCACCCTCAACTACATGTACTCAGTGAAAAATATTCCAGTCTTTCCAGTCTATTTTCATACATCAAACCTTCCATTTCCAGCAACATCCTGGTAAATATTTTTTGAGTTCTCTCCAGTTTAATAATATCCTTCCTATAACAGACCAACCAGAACTGCACACAGTACTCCAGAAGAGGCCTCACCAAGGACTTGTACAACATCAACATGACATCCCAACTCCTGTACTCAAAGGTCTGAGCAATGAAGGCAAGGGTGCTAAACACGTTTTTAACCGCCGTACCTACCTATGATGCAAATTTCAAAAGAATTATGTGGTTGAATCTCGAGGTCTCTCTGTCCTACAACACTATTCCAAAATGTTTCTATGTTTACTCCAATCGATTACTTCTATTATTGTTACCTTGTTGTGTTTCAGCAATGATGTCCACTGCTGATCACCATGTTATGTGTGTTGCAGAACCAGCACTACCAACAAAGCCATTGTGGTCAAGTGTTGCAACCAATCCTTCTTTCTAAATACTTTTAACCAATCTCTTCAGGCAGGTTATGATGCATGTAGGGGCTGGTGAGACTTGAATCCATTTGACCCAGAGGTATGGACACTACCACTGCACTGCAACCTTCTTTCAATGTAGGTTTTAATGGTCTATTTAGTTAACAGTGGTAGATAATGAATGACTTGTAAATCTTAATAATGGGTAATTTATTGCATGACAGAAACACATTCAAATTATATCGGCTCATTGGACATAGTACTTAAGACTATTAGAAGACAAATGATAACACATCTACACTCATTGGGATCTCAAATAGAGACCTCCTTTCCCCACATCAAGCATAAGCTTATCATCAGATTGGATGGAGCTTAATGCCGTCTCCAACATGAATCCTTTCAGAGCTATCACCTTCATAAAGGTAAGACTTAGAATATTACACCATCCTGACTTGGATGTATATTTCCCTGCCTTCATCATTGCTGGGTCAAATCCCAGAAATCCCTCTCTAACAGATCCATGGCCAAATGCACACTGCATGTCTACAATTACCCAGGAAATCTGCTCCCAAGCGCCTTCACCAAGATGGATAGGAAACATTAGTCTTTTCAGTGATCCATGAATAAACAATAAGAAAAAACTCAAGTGAACTCAGAAATACAACATTTAATTTCCAATATGACTGGGTAACTAGGAAATGGTACAAAGATCAGTGGATACACCAATAGCTAGAATTGTGTTTAATGAGTTGTGAAGTTTTAAAATTATGATTTGAAAGGATCAATTAAAAGATTAGTTCTTTAAAAATTTGCAAATTAATCTTCAATCTGCAGAACAAAGGGTGCCTTGTTCATGCATACACTGCAAAATGGCAGATCTAATAGAGCAATGATCATAGAAACTATGAAGAATACTCTAGATGTTAGACTGAACCATTTATTTATGTATTTATTTTGAGGAATGTGGGCATCTGGCCAGCATTTATTGCTTATTCCTAGTTGCCCTTGAGAAGGTGGTGATGAGCTGCCTTCTTGAGCTGCTGCAGTCCTCCTGCTGTGGATTGATCCACAATGAGGGAGGAATTTTCAGAATTTTGACCCAGCAACATTTAAAGAATGGTGATCTATTTCCAAGGCAGGATGGCGAGTGGCTACGAGGGGAACTTGAAGGTGGTTGTGTTCCCATATATCTACTGCCCTTGTCCTTCTAGGTGGAAATGGTTGTGGATTTGGAAGGTGCTATCTGAGGATCCTTGGTAGATTTATGCAATACATCTTGTAGATAGTACGCACTGCTGCTACTGAGCATTGATGATGGTGGGAGTGGATGCTTGTGGATGTGGTACCAATCAAGTGGCTGCTTTGTCCTGGATGATGTCAACTTCTTGAGAATTGTTGGGCTGCAGTTATCCAGGCATGTGGGAAGTATTCCATCACACTTCTGGCTTATACCTTGGAGGTGGTGACAGGCGTTGAGGTGTCAGAAGGTGTGTTACTTGCCACAATACCCCTAGACTCTGACCCACGCTTGTAGTCACTGCATTTACATCATAGAGTCATAGACGCATACAGAATGGAAACAGACCCTTTAGCCTAACCAGTCTATGCCGAACATAATCCCAAACTATACCACTCCCACATGCCTGCTGCTGGCCCATATCCCTGCCAACCTTTCCTATTCATATATCTATACCAATGTCTTTTAAATGTTGTAATTGTACCTGCATCTACCACTTCCTCAGGAAGTTTATTCCACACTCGAACAACCCTTTGTGTAAAACATTTGCCTCATATATCTTTTTAAAATCTCTCTCCTCTCACCTTAAAATTGTGTCCCCAATCTTTAAATTTCTCATCTTAGGAAAAGACATCTATCATCAATTCTATCTATACCTCTCATTATTTTATAAACTTCTATCAGGTCACCTCTCAACCTCCTATGCTCCAGTAAAAAAAAAGTCCCAACTTATCCAGCCTTTCTTAATAACTCAAACCTTCCATACCCGGCAACATCCTGTTAAATCTTTTCTGAACCCTCTCCAGCTTTCCATTTGAGTTTCTGATCAATGATAACTTCCATGATGTTGATAGTGAGGGTAACACCATTGTATATATAAAGGGCGGTGGTTAGATTGTCTCTTATTGGTGATGGTCATAGCCTGGCATTTGCGCAGCATGAATGTTACTTGCCACTTATCAGCCCAAGCCTGGGTATTGTCCAAATCTTGTTGCATTTGGACATGAACTGCTTCAGTGTCTGAGGAGTTGTAAATAGTGCTGAATATTTTGCAAACACCAGCAAACATCCCAATTCTGACCAGATTATGGAAAGAAGATCATTGGTGAAGCCAATGAAGATGGTTGGGCCTAGGACATTACCCTGAGGAACTCCTGCAGAGATATCCTGGAGCTGAGATGACTGACCTCTAACAACCACAATCTTCTTCCTATGTGTCAGGTATGACTTTAATCACCAGAGAGTTCGCCCCCGATACCCTTTGATTTCAGTTTTGTTAGGGCTAAATGATGCCATACTTGGGATAAAATCTAAAATCTAAATCTAAAATTTAAATTCATCCAAATAAGGGGTCAACTTATTAGCCCAGCATAAAAGTGAACCACTAGTATGGGTACGAGAGGTTCCCATTTTGAAATGTCATTGATATTTGACACAAAGTATTAAACTCCCGTGGATCTTCACAACACCCCATTCTGACTGCTTGATCCTTTGCACCCAGTTATAAAGTTCCAGCAATTAAAATAGATAAGATTCCCTACAGTGTGGAAACAGGCCCTCCGGCCCAACTAGTCCACACCAACCCTCCGAAGAGTAACCCACCCAGACCCATTTCCCTCTGACTTAACACTATGGGCAATTTAACATGGCCAATTCACTTGACTTGCACACCTTTGGATTGTGGGAGAAAACCCACACAGACACGGGGAGAATGTGCAAACTCAGCACAGTTGTCTGAGGCTGGAGTTGAACCTGGGACCCTGGTGCTGTGAGGCAGCAGTGCTAACCACTGAGCCACTGTGCTACCGCATGGTATACATTGTGTAGTGAAAGATTGAGGGTTAGTATTGTTGAAAGTAGAGTTTGCCTTAGCGGAAAAGGATGGTCAACTTATATGCAAAAATATGATTTTTGGGTTTGGAAAATTTGGGTCATCTTATATGTGGGGTCAATCTCTAAGACGCAATTTAAGGTGGCTTGTCTCTATAACAATATGTATGTTTGACTGGTACTTAAATGCTGTAGACAGCATCCGTAAAATTGGAAAAAATAATTGGTATTTATGTACCTTTGGATGTGCTGTTTTTATTGTCTCATGTGTATATATATATAATATATATATATAAAAAAACATTGTGAACAGTCAGATTAATGCACAGCTGGGTTAGACTTGCTGAGGTTTGCAAATAAGACAAAGTATAATTATGCCATGTATCATCGGAGAGAATGCTTCACCTGCTAAAATCAAAGTAATAATCAGCAGGGTGCTTGCACCGAAGTGTCAGGATATTGGAAGCTTCTTTATGTAACGTGTGGGATTCAACAAATGGCTGATAGACTGTGGAAGACCCCAGGAGCTGGGAATGACCACATTCTACATTAATATCAAAACATTGAGCACTATATGTAGCAACTCAAAATGATATTGAAAAATAGAAGAATAAGAAACTGAAATTTGGCGGATAAAAAGAAATAAGAAGGTTTCATGAAATTAGGGAAAGGGAAAACAACAAAAATATAAACAAAGTAAGACAACAGGCCAGAGTTTAGAAGGTGTTGTTGGAAGAGCCTAAGCCAGCAGTAATTGTGCGATAGATTGGGGAGTATTTGCTACAAGGAGAAAATAATGCATAAACTATAAAACATTTTAACTAATCGAATCAAAATAAATATGTCAGATTGGATGCTTAAAAGGGGTTTGTCCAATACTATTGCCATTACACATCACTGGAGTGATTCTTCTGATGGTACAGGTATGCATTTTTACATACATAGAAGTAGCTTGAGTTGTCCTTCGAGGTCTTGGGATTTAGCCACTAAACTGCTTTTCATGCTCCGGCCAGATAGCAAGTGCAGTAAATACCTGAATGTAACCTTGGGTGGCACAATGGTGTGCTGTCAATTCCTATCTGTGCCACACACTAGGACTCTTGTGCCAGGCACCTGAAAAATAACCAGGCATTGAGAGACCTATACCAAATTCCTTCAGGCAGATTTCTCCAGAATAAAGTTTCCCCCATAAAGTTCTTGTGACTGTTAAGCCCAGCATAGTCTTCACCAGGATGGTGTGGGGATATTTGCAGTTTCAGCCCACAGATATATTAAGAGAACCCAGAGATCCATCATTCGCAAGGCTAATTTCTTCATCACCTTTGATGTAATGTTCTACACAAGTGTTGTTGATTTTCCTAGAGCCATCCACGTTGCTATTACAGTGTGTGAACATAAAGGTATTTTAAAATTCTCATTAAAGATAGGATTTGTTTCAAACATTGTCAGAAACAGCAAACGAAACACAGATGCAAAAACTGACATAACAGTAAAAGTGTGCCTAAGGGCCAGGTATTTAGCAAGAAGTGATGCTAACCATTGATCCCATCTGTTCAGGCAGCAGGAGCTGGTAATCATAATTCTAATGCCTTTTGCAGTTCCTTTACACTTGTTTCTTTACAAGATCCTTTATCACTCTGATTATCGGTTTAACCATTTAATCTCTCCTGCCTTCCACTGTAGCTGATCTTCTCTTTGCTTCTTTCCTTCTCTCTCCTCTTTTGCCACCTCTGTGCTTGCTCAAAGGGAGTCAGTTAGCTCAAGGTGGCTGGAAGCTGGCTTGTGACTCAGAGTGAAGCTGTGATGGAGAATGGCAGTGGCTGGGGCCAGCCACCCAATGGGTATGGTCAAGGCGGTGAAGCCATTTTTGTCCCAGAACCAGAGCAAAGCCAACCGCTGGGTGCAGAATTTTCACCGGGTCTGGCACTGGGAGGTGCCAGACACTGTACAGAAATACTCTCTGGATACCTCAATGAAACATGGAGAATATAACAAATGGGGAATGTTCATAAGAAATGCAAATGTCGCCGACTCCCAGGTTACCGATCTGCTGAGTAAAATTGACCTTAAGAAACTATAAAAGTGTGAAAGCAGCAGACACAGATCATGTGTTACTTCCCTGAGACAGAAACATCCCAACCCACAGGTTTCCTCTCCAGGATCTAGGACATGATAAATAATGAGGGGAAAAGGCTATTAGAAAATAAATTGTTTTCGGAAATCATTAAAAAAAATTGAATGAAAGTAAAGCATGGGTTCAATTCCTGCACCAGTCAATGTTACCATGACGGACTCTCCTTCTCAACCTCTCCCCTTGTCTGAGGTATGGTAACCCTCAGGTTAAACCACCACCAGTTGTCCCTCACTAAGGAGAGAGCAGCCCTATCTGTTATTTGCTCAGAACCTTTTACATCTTTGACTTCTTCGAGGACTGATAAAACATTATTTACCTGAAACTCCGTGGTGAATCTCACGTGTTATGAAAGGCCTGTCTAATGGATAGAGATTGAGCTGATTAAGCATGTACTCTCTGGTGTTTAAAAGAATGAGAGGAAATCTAATTGCGGGATGGAAGGTGGTAAAGGAGATTGACAAGGTGGTCGTTGAGCCGGTGTTTCCTCTTGTGGACAATCTAGAATGAGAAGTCATAGTTTTAGGCTAACAAGTGGCAGATTTAAAGCAGATAAAACTACTTCTCTCAAAGGGTTATGAATAAATGGAATTCATTACATGAGAGTGTGGCAGAAGCCAGGACAGTGAATAAATTTATGAAAGGGATGGACAGAGTTTTACTTATCAATAGGTTAAAAGGGGAGCAGTTACTAAAGTGAATTTGAGGCCTAAATGAGATCAGCCATGATTGTATTAAATGATGGAGCATTCTTGAGGGGTTGGATTGCTCACCCTTCCCTTCGTTCTTATATTCTTATATTCTTGTGGTTAAGTACATGCTGCATTGGATTTTTTTTAGGGATTCTCGCTGTGAGGTCTAGTGTGCTTTTTTGCTGTATCTTACCAAACACACCTCATTAACTATCTCCTCCACTCCTAAGGTATCCCTCACATCACATTCTAGCTCAATCTTACCTGCACTGTTCCCAGAACAACCCACCACTCAGTGGATATCTGTCAGACAATTAACAGCATTTTTATCTGCACATCTTTGACAGGCAGTAATGCATTCAGTTGAGCATTGTCCATTCAGCACTATATCTCACCGGTAGCAAAATGACAAGGAAGCCACACTGCTCATGGCACATACAAGGTTGACACTCCTTCAGACATTCAACCCCATTCCCTCACACTTGTAGCTGTTTAACCACCAGGACTCAGAGTTTACCTGTCCTTAGACACATCCCATCTACACCCTGAATCCCTGATATTCTTTTCCCAATGCCTCATCTTGTCATTGTCCAGTAGGGGACAAGTCCAAATGTGAGCCTTTACTGATACTGAGCAAATAAAAACCACAATGGAAACAAATTCAGGCTGCAGTTGAACCAAGTGCTGGTGATCTGACCCTGACAATCCATAATAGTCCTCTGCACAAACATTTACTGACTGTATGGGTGTCAGTCAAGACCTGTCTGCCTTCTGGCACCTGAATACAGCTGAGCTTTGTTATTCACAAGGAGAGCTTCCTCTGGCTCAATCTCTTCATCATCCTCCTCAGATGATTGTTCTCTTTCCTCCAGTTCAGCAACATCCAGCACACCAATCACCTTGCTGCCTGCTCAAATTGTACAGAGTAGTTCACCAGCTCCTATGGCACACTCTGTCTGGACAATAATAGAGGGTATCCCCTCAATCATCCCATTTTGCAGGGCCAGGTGATGGTCTGGAGATATTAGCACTAGACTATTAATTTAAGCATGCTGGTAATGTTCTGGAGTCCTGAGGTCAAATCCTGTTATGGCAGATGGTAGACTTTTAATTTAATAAACGTCTGAAATTGGGAGCCTTATGATGACCATGAAACCATAGTCAATTGTCAGAACATTAAGGAAAGAAACCCTTTACCTAGTCTGGCCTACAGACGTTGCTGTGACCAGCAGCGATAAAGCAGAATGGTGTGTTGCTTCCATAGTGCCAGGATCAAGGATGTCTCAGATAGGGTGCAGAGTGTTCTCACGGGGGAGAAGGGCCAGCAAGAGGTAATTGTCTACATTGGAATCAACGACATAAGAAGGGAAAATTCTGAAGGGAGATTACAGAGAGTTAGGCAGAAATTTAAAAAGGAAGTGCTCGAGAGTAGTAATATCTGGATTAGTCCCAGTGCTATGAGCTAGCGAGGGCATGAATACGAGGATAGAGCAGATGAATGCATGGCGAGGACCTGGTGTATGGGAGAAGGATTCACATTTTTGGATCATTGGAATCTCTTTTGGGGTAGAAGTGACCTGTACAAGAAGGACGGATTGCACCTAAATTGGAAGTAGACTAATATACTGGCAGGGAAATTTGCTGGAGCTGCTCAGGAGGATTTAAACTAGTAAGGTGGGGGGGTGGGACCCAGCGAGATAGTGAGGAAAGAGATTGATCTGAGACTGGTACAGTTGAGAACAGAAGCGAGACAAACTGTCAGGGCAAGCAGGGACAAGGTAGGACTAATAAACTAAACTGCATTTATTTCAATGCAAGGGGCCTCACAGGGAAGGCAGATGAACTCAGGGCATGATTGGGAACATGGGACTGGGATATCATAGCAATTACCAAATCGTAGCTCTGGGATGGACAGGACTGGCAGCTTAATGTTCCGGGATACAAATGCTACAGGAAGGATAGAAAGGGAGGCAAGAGAGGAGGGGGAGTGGCGTTTTTGACAAGGAAAGCATTACAGCTGTGCTGAGGGAGGATATTCCCGGAAATACATCCAGGGAAGTTATTTGGGTGGAACTGAGAAATAAGAAAGGGATGATAACCTTATTGGGATTGTATTATAGACCCCCTAATAGTCAGAGGGAAATTGAGAAACAAACTTGTAAGGAGATCTCAGCTATCTGTAAGAATAATAGGGTGGTTATGGTAGGGGATTTTAACTTTCCAAACATAAACTGGGACTAACATAGTGTTAAGGGTTTAGGTGGAGAGGAATTTCTTAAGTGTGTACAATTCAATTTTCTGATTTAGTATGTGGATGTATCTACTAGAGAAGATGAAAAACTTGACCTACTCTTGGGAAATAAGGCAGGGCAGGTGACTGAGGTGTCAGTGGGGGAGAACTTTGGGGCCAGCGACCATAATTCTATTAGATTTAAAATAGTGATGGAAAAGGCTAGACCAGATCTAAAAGTTGAAGTTCTAAATTGGAGAAAGGTCAATTTTGACGGTATTATGCAAGAACTTTCAAAAGCTGATTGGGGGCAGATGTTCGCAGGTAAAGGGATGGCTGGAAAATGGGAAGCCTTCAGAAATGAGATAACGAGAATCCAGAGAAAGTATATTCCTGTCAGGGTGAAAGGAAAGGCTGGTAGCTATAGGGAATGCTGGATGACTAAAGAAATTGAGGTCTGGTTAAGAAAAAGAAGGAAGCATATGCCAAGTATAGACAGGATAGATCGAGTGAATCCTTAGAAGAGTATAAAGGAAGTAGGAGTATACTTAAGAGGGAAATCAGGAGTGCAAAAGGGGGACATGAGATAGCTTTGGCAAATAGAATTAAGGAGAATCCGAAGGGTTTTTACAAATACATTAAGGACAAAAGGGTAACTAGGGAGAGAATAGGGGCCCACAAATATGAGCAAGGCAGCCTTTGTGTGGAGCTGCAGAAAATGGGGGGATACTAAATGAGTATTTTGCATCAGTATTTACTGTGGAAAAGGATATGGAAGATATAGACTGTAGGAAAATAGATGGTGTTATCTTGCATAATGTCCATATTACAGAGGAGGAAGTGTTGGGTGTCTTGAAATGCATAAAAGTGGATAAATCCCCAGGACCTGATCAGGTGTACCTTAGAACTTTGTGGGAAGCTAGGAAAGTGATTGCTGGGCCTCTTGCTGAGATATTTGTTTCATAAAGAGTCACAGGAGAGGAAGACTGGAGGTTGGCAAACGTGGTGCCCCTGTTTAAGAAGGGTAGTAAGGACAGGCCAGGGAACTATAGACCAGTGAGCCTGACCTCGGTGGTGAGCAAGTTGTTGGAGGGAATCCTGAGGGACATGATGTATTTGGAAAGGCAAGGACTGATTAGGGATAGTCAACATGGCTTTGTGCGTGGGAAATCATGTCTCACAAACTTGAGTGAGCTTTTTGAAGAAGTAACAAAGAGGATTGATGAGGGCAGAGCGGTAGATTAGCAAGGTTAGATCTCATGGAATACAGGGAGAACTAGCCATTTGGATATGGAGCTGGCTCAAAGGTAGAAGACAGAGAGTGGTGGTGGAGGGTTGTTTTTCAGACTGGAGGCCTGTGACCAGTGGAGTGCCACAAGGATCGGTGCTGGGTCCTCTACTTTTTGTCATTTACATAAATGATTTGGGTGTGAGCATAAGAGGTACAGCTAGTAAGTTTGAAGATGACACCAAAATTGGAGGTGCAGTGGACAGCAAAGAGGGTTACCTCAGATTACAACAGGATCTGGACCAGATGGGCCAATGGACTGAGAAGAGGCAGATAGAGTTTAATTCAGATAAATGCGAGGTACTGCATTCTGGGAAAGCAAATCTTAGCAGGACTTATACACTTAATGGTAAGGTCGTAGGGAGTGTTGCTGAACAAAGAGACCTTGGAGTGCATGTTCATAGCTCCTTGAAGGTGGAGTCGCAGGTATATAGGATAGTGAAGAAGGCGTTTGGTATGCTTTCTTTTATTGGTCAGAGTATTGAGTACAGGAGTTGGGAGGTCATGTTGCGGCTGTACAGGACATTGATAAGGCCACTGTTGGAATATTGCGTGCAATTCTGGTCTCCCTCCTATTGGAAAGATGTTGTGAAACTTGAAAGGGTTCACAAAAGATTTACAAGGATGTTGTCAAGGTTGGAGGATTTGAGCTGTACGGAGAGGTGACTGGAGGGGTGACATTATAGACATTTACAAAATTATGAGGGGCATGGGTAGGATAAATGGGCAAAGTCTTTTCCCTGGGGTCGGGGAGTTCAGAACTAGAGGGCATAGGTTTAGGGTGAGAGGGGAAAGATATAAAAGAGACTTAAGGGGCAACTTTTTCACGCAGAGGGTGGTACGTGTATGGAATGAGCTGCCAGAGGATGTGGTGGAGGCTGGTACAATTGCAACATTTAAGAGGCACTTGGATGGATATATGAATAGGAAGGGTTTGGAGGGATATGGGCCAGGTGCTGGCAGGTGGGACTAGATTGGGTTTGGATATGTGGTCGGCATGGATGAGTTGGACCGAAGGGTCTGTTTCCGTGCTGTACATCTCTATGACTTTATGACTCTAAGTGACTTCAGACTCACTCCAGATTCACAGCAACACAGTTGACATTTAACTACACTCTGGACAATTAGGTTGGGCAATAAAAGCTGGCTTGGCCACTGAGTGAATAAAAGAGTTCACTTGTCCCACCATCCATTCCACTGTGGGATTCCACTTGTGGAAGGCACCGTGTTGTCTGAGTGACCAACACATTACATTGCAAAAGGAGTGCCTGCTGTACTCTGAACACCTTCCCATCCCAGAACTTCCTGAACTATTCTCCTTTCCATTGCATTCAGCAGAGTGCATTGTTATGCTTCCATGACCATATGATGCAGTGATGTTCCCCTTGTCCCACAACGTCCTTGGAAGTTTCAGAAATCATGGGGCATTTGCCAGCATTTGCCTCCTTTTAACTTCTGCATCACTGAGGTGACACTATTAGTGTGGCCATCACCAATGGCACGGTGTAATCTGCCTTTAGCAAATGCTTGACAGATAAATACTATCAGTCTGCATGCATTACGTTCATGTGGAGAAATGTTTGTAAATAAGAGTAGCTGGAGTTCGCAAACATAAACTTCATATATTTGCCTCTTCAATGTCCTAGTACCCAATAGACGTCGATCCTGCATTTTCACCCATCAATCTGACACTGTCTCTGCTCACCGTGGGTGTTGTCCCCGCTATTTTCCTGGGCATTTTGCATCTTCAAAACTTCAAGTGATAGCAGGGAACACAGCTCGCAGTTCTCACTGCCTACGCCAGGATCCACTTCCCCAGTGCCTCCATGTTTCCTTTGCAACCCATTCCTCCAACTGGGTATTTACAATATTGAATTTTGCCTTCAGCTATCCTCTTTGACCTCTGAACCTTTGTGTTACACCTTAATGATGCCCACCATGTCCCTCTCCATTCCTTATGTTGAGGCCATGGTGATGGTCACTGCCACACAACCCTCACTCATAGCCTACAATGCCCTCTGATGCTATTCTGCCATGCATGTAAATTCTTCCTCCATCATCATCCTTGTTCCTACCTCCACAAATGCCTCTGCTTCCTCGCTGAGCATTGACAATCCCAATCTTTTTAGCAGTGACACCCCTCATGCCATTACAGGCCCCACTTGCAACCTCCTTAACAATCAACAGACATACCCCTTGGACTATATTGCCATAGATCTCTGACCCACTTCTATCAGCAATCGCTAAACATGACTGACCAGATTCAGGCCTCCTGCCAACGATCCACAATTCCCCAACTGGTGCTGCCGGCCCTCTAGAGCAGATCATTGCCTATTCCCTGGACTGCAGTCTGGCACATCCTCTGATGTGAGTGGCCTAAAAGATTGAGTGACTGTGGTCAAGCTCAAAGAACTCATTGATTGACCGTAAAATCCCACCCAAGCCTCAACTCCCAGCACTTGACTGGTCTGGGGTCTAGGCTCACTCAGTTTCCAACATGGCCATGATGTTGAATAAAACATGCAGTGTGTCTGCTGTTCACATGGCTGGAACATGCTGGAGGTGTTAGACTGACATTATGGTGTGTCTCGATGTACCCTCTTCAGAGAGATTCCTGCTGGAAACATTTTCAGCACTTCACCTGACAAAGGAGCAGAGCTTTGAAAGCTTGTAATTTTAAATAAACCTGTTGGACTATAACCTGGTGTCATGTGACTTCTGACTTTGTCCATCCCAGTCCAACACCGGCACCTCTACATCAGGGATCTACACCATAAAGACAGCAAAACCAGGATGAAATTAGCAGGGGAAAGATTTGGAAAGCTTTGTCTTGGAATAGTGAGGCAGGCTATGGTAAGAATTACACAGAACCCAGAAAGTACAACAGGAAGGTTGTGAAATACAAATTGAAAAAGAGTCAGTGGATGTAGGGACAATAGACTATAGACTGGAGGACTGGGAGCTGTTTGTTTATCTGGATCTTGGCTGAATTTTCTGTGGTGAGAGTGACCTGCTTAGTGTTGGAAGTAGGGAGGCAGAGGAGTCTGTGATGTATGGAAGGAGAGTTACCGTACTTGCACCCCATCCCCCATTAATTCTCCCCTGAGGACAGCACTGCAGCATGTTAGACAGGAGGTGGCAGCACCTGACAATACTGATTGGACCCAGGAACAAATGTGGAAGAAACTGACACACCTTCTGCAAATTCAACAGTTTGAAGTAGATAGCCAAAAATGCATGCCGTAACTTGTTTTTCTATAGTTACTGCTTACCAGTGCTGTGTAGTACTGTTTGAAATCTTGCACTGATAAATCTTTTAAAATAGATTTCAAGCCAGTCCTCTCCATACAAGTTACAATGAAAGCCCTTGGCACATAGACATCTTCAAAGGTTTAGTATATAAAGTCACAGCAACATGGTTACTTGCTGCCATTGAAGATGGGTCACACATGTGTAATTGAGTGTGTGCTGCTTCAACATGTCTGTGCTGCATTTCTGCTTTCAAGATAACATGCCAAACATTTAACTCCTCTTTTACTTGAGGAGATCAGGGAAATATAAGTGAAGGAACATCCAGCTCTTTAATCAGTCCTCCTCATCACTCACATGCTCAGTGTGTGACCTGCAAGATTTTGCACAACTGCAAAACATTACATATTAAAAGCCGATTTCTATTTGGAGCTTGTACCTTGAAATTGATTTTCCGACACAGCCTTTTTTTGTGCAGACCCATGAACAGTAGGCCTGAACAACATAGCACCCTGTGTCTTCCATCAAGTGGCTTCAATACCAAGCCCAGGTAGATTTACACTGATTTCTATATTGGGTTATGGGGATGGGATGTGTAAAAGGCGTTGAAGTGTTTGATCAGCCATCATCATTTTGAATGGTAGTACATGCTTGATGGTTTGGATGGCCTGCTCCTGTTCTTAAGTTCCTATTCCTGGAGGAAGTAATGAGTTGCCTTCAGGAGATGGTGTCTGGTGGTACACATTTGTGGAGGAAAACGTCGGTTGGCAGATATGAAGCTGGAACTAAATAAAACATAAAAAGATTGCTGAAATTACGTGAAAATAAATATGCACATAAAAAAGTGCTATCATACATGTAGTTCCTCTAACCCATTCTGGTGCACACAGCATCATGCAAACTTAAATGCTCTGCAGAGCATCCTCTGCCATATCGCCCTTATTCAAACTTACTGAAACTAAGTTCTTGAATTTTCTGCATGATACTATTTTGAGCCAACCTTTTAGGCCAGCTGGAAGACAAATCACTCTGCAAAATGGTCAGTAATCTGATTCAAGAGATTACCATCTTACTATATATAGTCCACCTTGCGGAAAATTTACCCAATCAGCTAGATTTAATTAAAGATTGCATTCGAGTGGCCCAGAAGGATAATATAGGTGCTGAATCATAGAATCCCAACAGTGTGGAAACAGGCCTTTGGCCCAACAAGTCCACACCGACCCTCTGAAGAATAATCCACCCATTACCCTACATTTACTCCTGACAAATGTGCCTAACCTACTCATCCCTGAACACTATGGGCAGTTTAGCTCGGCCAATTCACCTAACCTGCACATCTTTGAATTGTGGGAGGACACTGGAGCACCCAGAGGAAACCCACGCAGACACGTGGAGAATGTGCAAATTCCACACAGTCAGTCACCCGGGGCTGGAATTGAACCCAAGTCCTTGGCATTGTGAGGCAGCAGTGCTAACCACTGAGCCACTGTGCTACCCCCTCATGGTTTGTTGCTTAAATCATCCACAGTCCCCTTCCTTGTTCCATCTGATCAGATTCTGCTAAAGCCCTCTGACAACACCACCTCTAGTTTTTTTTCTGAGTGAATGCCTCATGTTTTATTGATTAGAAACAGTCTGCTAATTATTGCTTAAGAAGGCTGTAACATTACATTTCATCTGTAACTATTATATCCAATATACCGAGGGAATGTTTAGATCCTGCTAGATAATAAATTATGATAAATTCCAATATCTGTCTAAAAGATATGAAGCATGTAAGTTGGGAGAACCTCCAATTGCAATAAAAATTAAATTCAAGTTCAAATTCAACTTCAACTGTTCGTTTAGTTTCACTTTCATGGAAAGATCTTTATGACCCTGAGTAAAGCAATCATCGCAATGTTTTGTGGAATTGCTGTGAAGATTGTACTGTGTTTATAAAAATTTGTTTTAAATCTTCTGATCCATTGAATCTGTGTTGACTAAGGAAACTGTTTCTCAGTCATAGCATTTTCAGCCAGAAGACTGTGCATTCAAGTCCAACTCAAGAAATGTGAGAATTTTAATCTGGGTGAAGACTCCAGTACAGCACTGAGAAGGTCACATTTATTTAGAAGTTCTGAATTTCACATAAGCTATGAAGCTAAACATATGTATGCTCCCTCAGAGGGATGTAAATGATCCCATTGCTCTATTTTGAAGAAAAGCATGGCTGTCTTCCCTGTTGTCCTGGTAAGTATCTATCTCCTGACCGATTTGGCTAAAAACAGATTATTTGGGTATTAGTTCATTGTTTTTGGCGGGACTTTGTTGTGTTTAAACTGACTGCTGAATATTGTACGTTATAACACTGACTACTCTATAAAAAGTGTTTCAGTCATTGAGTCTTGGCACAACATTGAGATTGCAATGTGCACAGTATCTATAAATGCAAAAATTTCCTTCTTTTATTTGCTTATCACGAGAACCAAACCTAGGCCAGTTTGTCCCTGAGCGTGCTTGAGTCATGCTTCAACTTTGATTAGTTGACTTCATGATTAGCTCTGATTTAGTCAGAATGCATCACATGAAACGTGAACAAATCAGGCAGACTCTGTACCTGGAAAACATGACCCATCGTCTACATACTCAGAAGAGTTCATTTTAATAATATGTTTGTAATGAAACATACACAGTAAGTACGCATTATTTTTAATAATTTTAATTAAGGTGACACACTTCTGCATGAAGAAATTCTTTAATGATTAATGTGGTCATCATAGTGTAATTAATGAGATACAGAATTGCAAATAAATTCTTTATTAAGGTGGAGTTGTGAGAATATAAGCAGTTGTCTGATTTACTCTCTGTTGTGTAACACTTAATAATCTCTACTGCCCTATACTAGTTTTGATTTGTTGCAGTTTCAATTAGAAATTAATTGGATTGTTGAGTTATTAATAGTTTGTTTTCAATGTGTTGTAATAAATAGATTACAGAATATTGCAGCAGCATTTCTGAAAAATTGTAACTACAGCTGAGTCTCTTATTCATGATTGTACATGGTGTATTGAAAGGCAACCACTGTTTGCATATGTATCATGGAACCTTTTTGCCATGTTTATAGGAAATTAGACTATTTTCATGGGAACTCCATCAATCTTAAGGCTACGTTCATGTCATTACTGTAGAGCTGTGTAAATCCCTCTAATTATGCACCAATAATTTGTGATTTGTACTATAACTTAATGCCAAACCACTTCACAATGAAGCTGCAGTTATAGTTTAGAAACAGCCTAAAAACTCCATTAGTAATGATTGGATTAAAGTGGGCTGCCAAGTTTGTAGTACCTGCCTTTCATGATTATGCAAAGTCAAATTCTGTCCCATTAAGTTGAACAAAATATTTTAATATTTCACCAAAGTTCGAACCACTTACTCTTGCAGAGCATGCTACATAGATGGTTTCTATTTGGTGTCAACATAATTGCTGGAGGGCAACTTGACTTATTCAATCGATTCCCTATGTAAATTAATTCACGCTAACCAAAACAAACTCCAAGTTATTTCAGAATTAGAAATAAGAATGATAAAAGTTGTCATTAAAAATAAGTAGATTACAAAGTGGAATAGGAAAATACCATTTAACAGTCACAGCACAGATATTTTAGTCACAATTACTAGATTATCCGCAGGACAAATCTGAAGGACTATGTCTGCCTAGGATTTCCTCCATGTGCTCCGTTTCCCCCCAAAGATGTGGAGATACCGCTGTTGGACTCTGGTGGACAAAATTAAAGATTGTGCAACACCAGGTTATAGTCCAATAGATTTATTTGAAAGTATTAGCTTTCAGAACGCTTCTTCTTCAGGTAGCTCGTGGAGCATCCCCATTCTGAGTGATTAAAGATTTAACAGCAAAATAGGTTTGTTCAATACATCACATCAGTTGTATGACAGTTTGATCTTTTACTAAAATTCAGTGTCCTATCATCCTGCCCCGCTAGCTACCTGACAAAGGAGCAGTGCTCCAAAAGCTTGTGATTTCAAATAACCCTGTTGGACTATAACCTGGTGTTGTGTGATTTTTAACTCAGTTCAAAGATGAGCAGGTTATGTGGATTGGCCATGCTAAATTGCCCTCTGGTGTCTGGAGAAGTGGAGGCTAGATGGTTTAATCATGTAGGGTTACAGGGGACAGGGTTGGGTCTGGATCTGGGTCGAGGTGAGACATCCCTTGCAGGCTCTTTCTGCACTCTAAGGATTCTATCTGAAAGCAGTCATTTGAAAGAAACAGCCACTACTGGCTAAAATGTGGACTATGGTGTTAAGGAGAACCAAACCTACCCTTGCAAAATTCCTTCTACTAATTGTGGTGGAATGGAGATTAGGGCAACAATCAGGGAAAGCAAGGAAACAGAAAAGCTTCAGAGGGGAACTAATAGAAAATGGTAAACCAACACTTCTTACCATCCTCAGTGGCTGAGAGAGATGCCCTCATGATCATGAGAGGTTGGCAGATTCTGGATGCCAATGTCCTTGGATGAGGGGTGCATGCAACTGGAACTCATGGATTGTATCCTAGGCTGCAGTTGGATTGTCCGCAGCACAAAGGTAGTTCAGAGAAAGTGGTGAGCTGAGTCCACCAGCTACTGCTCTGGTTTCCATATTGAGTTTTCTTGATGTGTAGCTAGTTTGGTGAGTTTGGTATGATTGAAAGCTGAATATTAATTAGGTGAACTGTGACATTGATAAGGTGTTCAATTAGTGTTAATGCCTGTCTATTGACAATTATCAATTGCTCAGTGATAAACTGAGCAATTGTGAAAAGCATGAAGGATGGTGCGAAATGCTCTCCAATGTCAAAATGGTGTTCAGGACTTTCCATCTGACTTTGCCAGAAATTTAATCATAGCCCATGTCGCTCAGACCCCTGTAAGATTCCACCCAAGGTTACTGAAAGCCTAAGCATTTCAGCAGTTCAGTTGCTACATTTGCTGACTTGGAGGATTATTTAAACTTGTTTGGTGCCATTGCTGTTGAGTTATATTGAGGATTGCCTAGAGAAGCAAACTTATTCCAAACCTTTGGCAATTAATCCAGCATTTTCTTTGAACTGAACCAATGTTGACTTGGAAGAATGTGGTACAGGTGGTTTAATGCAAGAACACAAACATGCCTCAATAAAGGAAATATAGAGGCTTACTTGTGGGAACTAAACCAACCTTAACCATTACAATTAGGGTTAGTTCAGTGCAAGTGACAGGAGTAAAGGGAAAGGTAACATTTGCAATTCTCCAGCAAGTCAGGGAAAACAATAGAAGTCTTTATACTGTTTTTCAGTTTAATTTGATTTCCAGATACCACAGCTCTGATTTAAATAAAATCCAGTCAAGCGATGATTTTAATCCACCCATTTTGGAGAATGGAGTGTGGGTAAAACTGATACCATTGGCTCCATTTCCATTAGCAATCCATGGGCTGCCATTTTAACTCCAGAAATCATTTGGTAAACCATCAGAAGCAGGCAGGTTTCCCCTTGAATGAATTCCTATTAGTTTCCAATCATGCCATTTGGCCCTCTAGGTGATTTTAACTGGATAGGATGAAATTCTCTCCCAAGGTCCAGCCTGTTCAGTAAAGACAAAACTGTTCCAATACATTGATGATTGGTCATTGGTGCTGTTTCCTCCTCTCATTTGGAATTGAAAAAATCATCACGTTTGTTTTCAATTTCCATTCTTCTCTAACCTTCACCTCATCCATCTTTGACTTTTCCCTTCTTTGACTTCACTGTTTTTATTTCTGGGTTAGGCTCTTCATCAACATACAGTACAAACTCATTGACCTCCACAGTTACCTTGACTATAATTCCTCAAACCCTGTTTCCTGTAAGGGCTATATTCCATTTTCCCAGTTTCTCTCTCTGTCACATCCATTCCAGTGATGCCACCTTCCATCGAGGTGCCTCTGTCATGTTCTTCTTTTCTCCTCAACAAAATGAAGCCCTCCCACTGTGGCTAACAAGGCCATCAGCCATGTCTAACCTATCTCTCGCACTTCTGCCCTGACCTCTTCCACTTCCACCCCACCAGTCTCGACATTCAAAAGTCAACTTCTGCCACTTCCACCACCTCCAACAGGACAACACAACCAAAGACATCTTCTGCTCCCTGCTACTATTGGCACTCTGCAGGGCCATTCTGCCTGTGATACTCGATCCACTCCTCGATCACTCCTGGCACAGTAGAGTAAGTAGCATTCAGGTTCCTGAGCCCAGGGCTCATCCACTCTTCATTGCTTTTCTTCTTAATTTTCTTACCTTCCTGTGGAGAGCTCAGCCATGAATGGATCGGCATTGGTAGTGTTGGTGGTGGTAAGGTGCCCAGTGTGTCAGAGGTGAGTGTGTGTTCCTGGTGACATCAATGGTGGTGAGTTGTCCAGTATGTTGGAGGTGAGTTTGTATTCCCGGTGGTATCGGTGGTGGTGCGGTGCCCAGTGTGTTGGAGGTGAGTTTGTGTTCCTGGTGGTATCGGTGGTGGTGCGGTGCCCAGTGTGTTGGAGGTGAGTGTGTGTTCCTGGTGGCATCAACGGTGGTGAGGTGCCCAGTGTGTCGGAGGTGAGTTTGTGTTCCTGGTGACAGCGGAGGTGGAGGCAGTCCAGACTCAGTACAAGGCCCGGCAGCACCTGTGGCGTCTGTGTTGCTGAGATCGGCCCTGCACAGTCTCATGGTGGCGGTGACATTGGTGGGCACAAGATGGCACTGAAGAACGGTGACTCTGTTCCAGTGGTGGCATGGTAAGTGACCTGAGTCTGGCAGACTGCTTCGTGCTGGCGTTGGTTTCAATACTGGGGGGGGGATGAGCCCAGATCCAGATCCAAGGCTAAACACTTAACAAGATGGACTTTGAACTTTAATTCCTTATTTTCTACCTTTATATTTTATGTTTTTAATTTACTTATTCATTTGTGTTGCATTTATTGCCCGTCCCTAGTTGTCCTTGAGAAGGTGATGGTGAGCTGCCTTCTTAAATCGCTGCGGTCCACCTGTTGTGGGAATTCTGACAATGCTGTGAGGGTCTTGGGTTATTTTCTGTGCTTTGAGATGGCGCTGGAGAGTGGCGACCTTATACAACACTTTTCACTCCATTTCACCGCTAACACATCTATTGTACATCCCTATCATTCCTTCGCCATTGTACAACTAGTGTAAATTCATGTCACGGTAAATAAATCAAACCAAATCCTCATTTCTCCATGGTTCCTTCCCATGCAATTGTAGAAGATATAACACTTCCACATTCACCTCCTCCCTCCTCATTGTCCGAGTCTTCAAATACACCTTTCAGGTGAGGCAGTATTTTGTTTGTACATTATTTGATCCAGTCCCTGTACATACTGCACACAGTGTGGTCTCTTCCACATTGACGAGACCATATTAGGTGACTATATTGTGGAGCACCTCTGTTCTAACTCTAGGAATGACCTGACTTCCCAGTTGTTTGCTATTTGAATAAACACCTTACTTCCATGTTAATATTTCCATCCTTGGCCTGCAGTAATTTTCTATTGAAGCTCAACGCAGGTTGGGGATGCAACACCTCATTTACCACTTGAGCAGTTTACAGCCTCTAGGACTCAATGTTAAGTTTGAAACATTAGAGTATGACATCCATCCACCATTTTATTTCACATTCTTCATACTTTCCCGACCGTGTCTTGTTTGTATTTTGTCTTGGCTTTGCTCTCATTAGAGCAGACACATTTCCTCCATTGCACTGCTAACACATCTATTGTACATCCCTATCATTCCTTCGCCACTATTGTCACTGCCTTTGTCTAATCAGGACGTGCTACAGGATTAGCTTCACAGTGAAATTCACAGTTCATTATTTAAAGGGGTACCCGTTTGAAGGCCGCTATATTCACTTTATTGCTTCCACTAGAGGAATAGTTTAAGGAAGCGTAGCCTCAGAAATCAGGAGCATGGGTAGATGGACATGCAAGAAATGATGAGGCAAGTGGAGTTGAGTGGATTTTCACCCAGCTCACAGGGTCTATAGTGCAAAGCTATGACTAAGGAAGTTTGCAGCAGGACACTGTGTTTCGCTAGATGGGCAATGGCTGAATTGATCTCTGCAGCATCCTGCCACAGACCTGCATGGCACAGGTAGCCAGGTTTTGTGAGCAGCTTTCAGCTGTCATGACATCTCTGATCATTTCTGCCACAAACCTTTTTCAGGCTGGGGTATTCATCTCCATTTCCAAATCTGCATCAAGTAGCTCAGCAATGCAATACTTTATTTGTTGGACCTAACCAGCCGCCAACACTCAAAAAACAGGAGAGCTGTGTGATTTGAAGTGAATGCCACTGTCCTTTGTGAATAAGTCAGCACTCACACAGCCGTCAAGGCATCAGGAGTCCAATCAACAGCTTTTGTCAATGGAAAGGCCGTTCTCTCCAATAACCTCCAACTCATCAGACGTTACCAGAGAAAGATCATGCAAATTTACTCCAGTTCCACATCAGTTGTGATGGCAATTTTACCTTGTGACAGTTCCCCATCCTTCCAGAAACAGAATATGTGCTCAATGACACATGGCACTACCCAGAGCCCGATCTGAACTAATCACAGCTGTGCCACCACTAAAACCTCATTGAGAATGTCACTGGGCTTTCGAAGCAAAGTTTCAGATGTCTGGCTGCATCGAGGACCAATCTGTAGTGGTTCCAATGTTAAGTCTGTCATATCAAAAGTATGCTGCACATTGCACATCCTAGCAACACAGTAGAATTGTGGAGCAGCAGGAAGAGTCATCATCAGAAGAGGAATAATTGAGCGAAGAACGACAGAACAAAGAGAGCCAACCCAGCATAGTGCATTGCAAGCAGAAGCCAGTTATCTGATTATAGAACAGCACAGCTGGTAATCTGCTGCATGCTTTGTTGCAGAATCTTCCTCCCACTTGCAGGAAAGACAGTTCACCCCTTTGCCTTACAGAACCTAGGACTTGCTTTTCATTCATTTTAATAAATCTTTTTTACAACAACTTCCTAGAAGAGGTTGCCACCACCCCTTTAGAGTTTATGCAGAATTTGTTGAAAACTGTGACAAGAAGGTAGCTGGGCTTGCTACTCCTGTCACCACTGAATACCAAACAAATAAATTAACCCCTGTACACCTTGCACTACCCCATCTGCTCAACCTCCGCTGAGTGTTAAAATCTATACCTCATTTCTTAAGTGTAGTTCTATCAGCTTGACAAAACTAAAGCTCATTCCAGTTTTACAACGGGAGGGGTTTGTGCAATGCACTAGAGGGCAGGTTTGTGCTGTTGTCTCATGACCGCTGAGACCTAGAGTAAGCCTGCTTGCAATTAGACATTTCCATTTGTCCGGTGCAGAGTACAGCAAGGACTCTATTTACTAATTGTACTTGTTAAGGAAAAAATATGTATGGAATGTGGAGATTGCAAGATAAACAATCATACACCAAAAATGGCACTACGTTGTGTGCAGTTTTAGTGGATGTTTTCTTTGCTTCAGAGATGACCAAAATACAAGTTTGCCCTTTACTTAATTGGTCCTCAAGTCTGGTTCAGAGCAATGTTTATGGCTGTTCTGAACTGTTGAATACAATAGAATGAGGAGGGAAGGGGTTTCTTTTCTTTCATAGTGAATGAAACTAGGTAAGGGGAAATATTTTAAACTTTATTTTTTTGTTGTAATTATGCTGCAGATTAGGCATTTTTCTAAACTTCAAAATAGGTTCAATATATGATACTTGGAAATGTGCAGAACATTATTGCATTTTAACAGGGCAAGTTGTTTTTATCTGAAATCCACTGTCTAAAAGGTGACAGAAGCAGATTTCATAGGAACTTGCAAAAGGGAATTACACATACACTTGAAAAGGAAAGAGTTACAAGGTTAGTAGCACAATGGGCCAAATATCAACCACCTGGGCTGTAACATTCAATTGTCATTGCAAATGTAATCTTGGATTCAAGACATTTCAAGAGGATAGGCCCATAAATAGGCAGAAACAAGACTTAGTCCTTTTTGAAATAAATTGACTAGCTGTCAGAAAGTTAATATAATTTTTTTTTATTATTTAAGAGAGACCTGCACTTGAGTTGATTCCAGATTGATTGGGTGGAAATCTTCATTACCTGCAATGTGCTATTTCATCTGTTTTGGGGTAGTATCAGTTCTATTCTAATTTGTGAATCCCACACAATGAATTGGACAAGGTAGAGATTTAATGTTAATCTTGCTTTGAGAACCTATAAGGTTAGCTGGTATGGGAAATATAAATTTTACAATGAAGCATGAGATTTATCTTCTGATGCTGGGACTAAGCCGTATTGTCAGAGTGATGTACAGGAGTCAATACAATGCAGAGTCCTGTCCTATTACTGGCTCTTTAATGTTTGATGCTGACACAGGCTGCTCAAAGAGGAAGTGTTTGATTCCCTATTGTTGATCATTTCTTACTTCACGCCAGTCACATCAAACAATGGCAGCCATGACAATAAAGGCAATGAAAGCCACATTTTAAAAAATGTACATTTTATGCGTTTATGGCTCTAAGCAAAGATATAAATCCGGGAGTATGTGCAATGTCAACATGACCGACGGTGAGATTATGTCGGCGCACAGACAAAGAATAAAATTAAAGACATTGTTCATTTCTTCAACACTGCATCAGCCCCTGTAATATTACTCACAGCCAGACAATAAGAAGTGCTGCCAGCTGCCACACTGTATGTCATGCCACTTTTGCATGTCTTTCAAAAAATTAGTGACTCTGAAACAAACTTCGTGCAAACATTAGACTTTTTTCGTGTTGGAGGGCATTCAAGGCTACATTCAAGGCTACATTACAAACATGGGGTTCAATGACTTTCACAATCACTTAACCCTTTCATTGATCAGTCCACACCCTGAAAGTACACTGAAATGCACAACATTCTACTTGCCGTGAAGCCACCTCTTAATGTTACTTCTGATAATTATTTGATGAGATGACCTTGCTTTGAAACCAAAGCTGCACAGCTCTCCACAGTGCCTGATCTCTCACTAGCTCCTTTCTCTTTCATGCAGTAATTGTATGTAATAAGGTGGTGAAATTAAGAGCTACAATGAAGAGTCCACATTGTGCTAAATTGCTATTTGAGAGATGGTATGTTGAAAATGAAGTATTTCTAAGAATCAAGGAGACCTCTCACTTATATGAGATTGAAAAGCTTTCATTCATGCATCCCATTTGATGATTTTAAATTCCCAAAAGTGGGCAATTTGTTGAAAGAAAAAAAACAACCTTTATTTAATAACCACATTAAATAAATCTACACCTAAAAAAGGCTCTTAAAACTGTTCATCAAAGTATGAATCCAACCCTCCAATGCTGGGATAACTGGTCTGGAGCTTCTGAAACATTCACCCATTCATAATATACTCAGTCATAATGACAATCCTGAGGAAATGGCAGCATTGAAACTCATAATGGTGAGTTTTTTTTCTACCTACGCGACATGGCAATTTATCAGTGCAATCCAGCAGCACATCTTTTTCTCTAACTGACAGCTAGGGTTTTGTTTTGTTCGGTGACACCGGCTGGTCAACATTTACTACTCATCCCTAGTTACCCTTGAGAAGGTGGTAATGAGCTGCCTTCTTGAATTGCTGCAGTCCAAATGCCTTAAGGAGAACCTAAACGTCCTTAAGATGGAATTCCAGGACTTTGACCCAGTGACAGTGAAGAAAGAGCGAGATATTTCCAAGTTAGGATGATTTCTGGCTTGTTTCCGTGTATCTGTTGCCCTTATCCGTCTAGATGGAAATGGCTGTGGTTTGAAAGGTGTTGTCTCAGGATTTTGGTGAAATTCTGCAAGAAACCTTGTAGATAGTACACACTGCTGCCACTGTGTGTCAATGGTGGAGGGAATGAATGCTTGTGGCTGTAGTGCCAATCAAGTGGGCTGCTTTGTCCTGGAGAGTGTCAAGTTTCTTGAGTGTTGTTGGAGCTTTACACCTATCTCAGCAAGGGGGGAATATTCCATCACACTCCTGACTTGTGCTTTGTAGATGATGCTGGAAATGTGTTGCTGGAAAAGCGCAGCAGGTCAGGCAGCATCCAGGGAACAGGAGAATCGACGTTTCGGGCATAAGCCCTTCTTCAGGAATCTGTAGAGGGAGGAAGAGAGCTTCTTCAAGGAAGGCATCCTTGTAAGAGGATTCGCAGTAGGTTGAAATCTTTGAGGAGAAAGTGAGGTCTGCAGATGCTGGAGATCAGAGCTGGAAATGTGTTGCTGGAAAAGCGCAGCAGGTCAGGCAGCATCCAGGGAACAGGAGAATCGACGTTTCGGGCATAAGCCCTTCTTCAGGAATGATGGACATTCTAATTTAGTTGAGCCTCGTGTCTGTGCTCTCCCTCTGTCTGGTCAATCCAAGTCCACTGTGACTGCAGAATAATTTTGTCTGTCTTTGTAGATGATGGACAGTCTTTGGAGAGTGAGTATTCCTTGCCTCTGACCAGTGCACAATATATAAGTATCAGACACAGTTAGCACTGGTTGACTGATGTTTCAGAAAATTGAGGTAAAACAGGAAGGCAGTGACAGCTCTGACCAGTTCATTGTGAAGACACAATGCAACATTTGAATATCAGTGTAAAAATCACTCTGGTGTATCATTTTTATGATTAGATCTTCATGGCTAACATTACTTCACTTCTAGAGACTTGTTGGCTTTGCAAGGTTCCTTGATGATTGGTTACTGTCATGCATTCCACAATGCACAGTATGAGATAAATCGTAAGTTTTATTCTGTTTAGATGGCATGAAACCAGCAGCAAAACGATGATAGGGGAATAGATGTTTCTGAGATGATCTCAGGGTAACACATTGTGGCATCCTTATTTGAAGAGTAAGGAACTTAAATGTCGTGCCTTTGACAGACAAAATTATTCTGCAGTCACAGTGGACTTGGATTGACCAGACAGAGGGAGAGCACAGACACGAGGCTCAACTAAATTAGAATGACTGTCAAACAAATGAGCAGCATTTGCAGTAAAAAGTAAGTTAAGTGGAGTTCAATGCTTTATTTCACAAACTCAAGAATGATAGTTTTTCATCAACTGCATGTTCTCTAAATGGATTTTGTAAAAAGACCTGACTGTAGATGATGATAAACAAGATGATATGGCATGGAAGAATAGAATGATAAAAATGATTAGGTAGTGCACAAGATCTTTACATTTCCCTTACAGTTCCTCAAATATCAACTAAAAAGCTTAACTATTTTTGGAAAAACAGGGTTCTTGCTTTGTTAGATTGTTGAAATTAAGTTTACTGCATGTATTCAGTTTAGTATTTGATTGTGAATACTGTTAGTGTAATTATTGATGTTCTTAAGGGGTTGTGCACCGTGTGTGCACGTGTCTTGAGACACCCAAGCCAATATTTCCAATCAATAATTATTTTTCTGGTGGAATGCATATCCTGGGCAGCTGCAGAATCTCACTGACTGGTTGCTAGGCTGCTGGTGGCCTTCAGTTCCCATGTGGTATGCATTGTGGTGGCACAGCATCTGAGTCAGCCATTTCTAGTGTTGCTGTGGTTGACTGATCTTGCTTGCTTTCTGCTGCTTCTACAGCTGTGCCTGATGGTGTGGATGAGCCGTCAAGTTTGAGGACAGCTATCCCATTCAAGGCTGCTCCTGGCATGTGACGAGTCTGAGGGGAGCTATAAAATTCATTAAAGCAATTTAATTCAATCTTCAAGTATGTTGAAACTGATTAAGAATTATTACACCATGGCTATCATCTAACCAAGTTCTCAGTAAAGGTCCATGAAAGTCATAATTTTTTCCAAAAATCCTGATTAAACTGTTGAAATTTTTATTTTCCTGCAATTTTATGTAACACGTCAATTGTTTTTCTGGCTGTGAGTTCATTCAAAACAATCCGAATCAATCACAAAATCTGCTCAAAGGATTAAAGTTTGGACAGCAAGGAGGTAAGAGTGAAAATATGTCAGAAAGTAATCCCTGTTACTTTTCTCAATAAAAGCAGAGAATGCTGGAGAACTCAGCAGATCTGACAGCAGCTGTGGAGAGAGAAAAACAGTTAATGTTTCAAATCCAATTTGACTCTTCTACAGAACTGGTATTGGAAAATGGTGCATTTTGATTTTGTTGACCGAGGAAGAGGAGGAACTAGGGGAACTGATGGCATAGATGCCCAGGGTAAAAGACAATGGATTTTCTGATGGTGGTGTGAGAGAGATAGAAATGTAAAATGGATATAAATGAAGGTATGAAAATAAGAGAGTAGACCATTCTGCTTAAAAGCAAAGTTAACAAGACCTGAAATAGATATGGCTTGGAGTTGTTGATGGGGAGTGGATTTTTAAAAAAAATTGAGGATAGTGGTCATGCTCTGAAGTTGTGGAAATCAATACTGAGTCCTAAAGACTGCAAAGTGCCTAAGTGTATAACAAGGCCTGGCCCCTTCAGCTTGTGTGGTGCTTTGTTGAACATTGCAGCAGACCCTGGATGGGAACAAGTTGCATCATTAAAATGGCGACCACTGGAAGACCAGGGTCATTCCCTAAGGACAGAACAGAGGTGGCCCACCAGACTGTCATCACATTTGGGTTTGGTCTTGCCAGTGTGAAGAAGAGCACATTGTGAGCAGCACTACCTTTTGGTTTATCTGTGCACTGAAAATACAACTGCTATGGGTGAATAAACCTTTCTTGTTTAGAATATTAATCACTTGACTGCATGTCTAATTGACCAAAGATCTTAGGTTGGATTTAGCATGTGATACAAATTAGAAATAATTCAGAAAAACTGCTTTAAAAATTTCCCCTTTTCAGCATACTAACCTTCTAAGCAATTACTTTCCCTCTGGTTCCTCATCTTTAAAATTTTTGAATATTAATGGCTTTTGTGAATTCTTTTTCATTTTGTTTCTGGTGAGAATTTTGCATTGTGAGGTACGCTTTTTATTTTCTATCATATTGCTCACAAACATTCAAAATCCCTCCTAGAAGCTATATATTTTTGTACTCATAGCTCCCCTTAATAATTAGAGTTATGAGTGCTCCTCAGTAAGAGTTAGTAATTCGGTTTGATCCCCGGTGAGGAAGGAAGATCTGGCTCCCCTTCTGTAATCAAAACCCTCCCCATGTTGATTGTACCAAGGTTAACTTAAAACAAAAATCCTTGTTCTAGTGATACCTTTCCAATTCCAATGTATTTACCATTAAAAAGGAACAATCATAATCAGGCTTTCTTAAGTTAGAGAATGAATATGTTTATTATTTACTAAAACGTGAGAAAAAAATAAAATACTGACACATACAGAGATGAAAACTGAGAAATGAGTAAAAAGCTAACAGTTGCAAACAGATATGAGTCATTCTTTGGTTTGTCTCTGTGAAGTAGATGGTGAAATCTTAGTACCACGATATTGGGAGAATCCTGACTGTTGAGTGGTTAACGTTGAGTTCTGCAATTTAGCAGTTGTCCCACTTCTGATTCAATTATGGCTTTTGACTGATGATTTAGAATAGAATCCTCTACAGTTTGGAAACAGGCCATTTGGCTCATCAAGTACACACCAACCCTCTGAAGAGAATCCCATCCAGACTCACCCCATTTATATAACCCTGCATTTCCCATGGCTAATCCACCTAGCTTGCACACGATGGGCAATTTAGCATGGCCAATCCATCTAATATGCACATCTTTGAACTATGGGAGGAAACCCATGAAGACGCAAGGAGAATGTGTAAACTCTACATAGACTGTTGCCCAAGGCTGGAATTGAACCCTGGTCCCTGACACTGTGAAGCAGCACTGCTACCTACTGAGCCACCATGCCACTTCCATTGAACAGGGAAAGACTTTCTATCTTCTTCCTTTCACCTGCAAGTGTTGCAGAGTCTAATAGATGTTCACAGCTGTAATGTTCACTGCACACTGTAGCTCACTAACACTAGAACACCAGACTAACATTCATACATCAGAGGTGCAGTTTTTTAAAATGCCTTTCTTGAGGATTCTTAGCATGAGAAAACACAGACAAATCTTTCACCCAAACTGCTTTCCTTTATCTCAGATTATGTCTGCATTCAGGAGACGTTACTCACAGGAGATTGTTCAGATTTGATGAATTTTATCTCTTCTTTTGATGTGTTTCTCTGAAATTCCTTGACACCCTTCCAGGTGGAGGGTTTTGGTTCAAGTATGTTTCCAATGGCTGTGGAAGTTCTGCAGC
This sequence comes from Chiloscyllium plagiosum, assembly GCF_037043375.1. Lineage (NCBI taxonomy): Eukaryota > Metazoa > Chordata > Chondrichthyes > Orectolobiformes > Hemiscylliidae > Chiloscyllium > Chiloscyllium plagiosum. The sequence goes on from NW_028270168.1 coordinate 26,459,519, forward strand.
AGGAATGATGTTGAACACTTGAAACCAGGCAGGGACATTTCAGCTGGCAAGGGGTCTGGCAAATATAGATTACCAAGCCACCACTTAAACAGATCACTGTGATTAGTTTCGCAAAAATTGGCATGTCTGTTTTCCTGTGAATCAAAGCACAATGGATTGTTTTATTGCACATTTTCCTCCAACTTAATCTGTTCTTTTTGTGATGTGAATATATAAAACAAGTGGACAACGGTCTTATAAAGCTGACAAAAATAACTGCAACAAGTTGCATTATGTCTTTGATATAGCACAGCATGTTAAGTGTTTCAAAAAGTTGTAATCAGAACATCTATATCGTTCTGACATATGCGTCAAGGAAGGGAGTGGAACTGGTGGCTAGGAAATGGGAGTTTGTAGTGAGAGGTGAAGATTATGGCATGGCTCTTTCCATTTGGTGGAAACTTTGGCTCATCCAGACTGGATGATTTGGCAGGCAGTCTGAAAACTCAGAGGTTTCAGAGACATTGAGATGTGGTGAGGTGAAGTTGGATGTTGTCAGCTTACATGTGGAACACTATATCATGTCTTCAAATACAATTTTGCAGACAGGGCTACATCAACTTCTCTGTTGAGATTTTGAGTTCCAGGTTTTGGACTATGGAAAGTTGTGTCAGGGGCAACACATCTATATGGTCCTGGCCATCTCTTTGGGAATAGACCCGAAAGTGGAATTGAAGAGTCTTGTGCTGGATAAGCACAGCCGGTGAGGCAGCATCCGAGGAGCAGGAGAATCGATGTTTCAGACATAAGCCCTTCATCAGGAATGAGGCTTGTGGGCCAAGGGGGCTGAGAGATAAATGGGAGGGGGGGTTGGGGCTGGGGGGGAAGGTATCTGGGGACACAATAGGTAGATGAAGGTTGGGGGTGAAAGTGATAGATCAGAGAGGAGGGTGAAGCAGGTAGGTGGGAAGGAAGATGGGCATGTCGGACCATTCAAGAGGGCAGTGCCGAGTTGAAAGTTTGGGACTGGGATAGGTTGGGGGGAGGGGAAATGGGGAAACTGGTGAAATTCACATTGATTGTAGTTGGAGGGTCCTAAGGGGGAAGATGAGGTGTTCTTCCTCCAGGTGTCGGGTGGTTAGGGTTTGGCGATTTCCCTCCCCACCCCTATCTGCGTTTTGGAGAGATCATTCCCTCTGTGACTCCCTTGTCAGCTCCATTCTCCCCACCAACCCACCGTATCCTCCCCAGCACCTTTCCCTGCCATTGCAAGAAGTGCAAAACATGCACACACACCTGCCCTCTCACCTCTGTGCAAAACCCCAAAGGATCCTTCCACATCTGACAGAAATTTGCCTATACTTCCACACACGTCATCTACTGTATCCATTGCACCCGATGTGGTCTCCTCTACATTGGTGAGACAGGACGCCAACTTGCGTTTCAGAGAGAATCCTGGGACACGCACACTGACCAACCCCACTGCCCTGTGGCTGAGCACTTTAACACCTCCCATCCCACTCTGCCAAGCACATGCAGATTCTGGTGCTCCTCCATCGCCAAAACCCTAAATACCTGACGCCTGGAAGAAGAATACTCCATCTTCCACCATGGGATCCTCCAACCACATGGGATCAATGTGAATTTCACCAGTTTCCCCTCTTCCCCTTTCCCACCTTCCAACTCACTGTTGCTGTCTCGGTCCTACCCCACTGACCAACCCCACTGCCCTGTGGCTGAGCACTTTAACACCTCCCATCCCACTCTGCCAAGCACATGCATCTTCCTTCCCATCTGCTCCACCCTCTTCTCTGACCTATCACTTTCATCCCCCACCTCCATCTACCTATCGTATTCCCAGCTACCTTCCCCCCCAGCCCCAACCCCTCCCATTTATCTCTCAGCCCCCTTGGCCCACAAGCCTCATTCCTGATGAAGGGCTTATGCTTGAAATGTCGATTCGCCTGCTCAGGTGCTGCCTGACTGGCTGTGCTTTTCCAGGACCACACTTTTTGACTCTGATTTCCAGCATCAGTAGTCTTCACTTTCTCCTAAAATGGAATCAGCAGGATTGCTCTCTCAATGATCTGTGTAGTACTCCTCATTGTTTGAATCCTCCCCTTCACAATCCACAGCAACAATGGGGTACCATTTGGTGTCAATAGATTAGATTCCCTACAGTGTGGAAATAGGCCCTTCAGCTCAACAAGTCCACACTGACCCTCCAAAGAGTAAACCACCCAGACCCCTGACCAAAATACCGAACACTATGGGCATGGTCAATACACCTGACCTGCATATCTTTGGATTGTGGGAGGAAACCAGAGCACCTGGAGGAAACCCACACAGACACAGGAAGAATGTGCAAACTCCACACAGACAGTTGCCCAAGGTGGGAATTGAACCCGGGTACCTGGCACTTTGAGGCAGCAGTGCTTATCACTGAGCCACCGTGCTGCCAATAAACCACCTACTGTTCAGTTCACCTTCTCTGAGCATGCTGGCTATTAGGAATTGCACACAATGGAGATGCAATGGCTGACTGCTGTATGATAATGTGCAGGCTGGGCAACCAGAGGCCTCTGGTGATCAAACAGTGAAGGAGTAGAATGCTCTCCTGTTGGCATACCTCTGTGTGTTTTCAACAGGAGCTTTTAGTGAAAATTATACACTGGCATTTGCTCCAAGTGATGCTTTCGAAAGTCTGTCCCTGTCTTTTCTTCTTTGGTGCCTTGGCCAATTTTATGAATGGTCTGGCCTAATGATACAGCATATTGGTCACTTGCTGAATTGTATCCCTTCCTGCTGTTTGACTGATCTGAGACAAGTTCCATTGTGGATATCTGGAATAATCCTCACTCATAGAAGTGTACTGCCATGGTGAACTTTATCTCTGCTGTGATAGTTCTTCATCTTCTTCATCATGTTGACCAGTTCACAGAGCTGACCAAAGGTGTCCTCTATGCATCATGGGTAGTGCAGAATAAGCTCCTCATTTCTCATTCAAGACCCATACATGTGGTATGTAGGACACCCATCTGGAGACTGAAGTGAAATCATTCCCTGTCCACCTTAGCTCATTCAGTCTCAAGTTCTGGGACTTGCATTTCTCTCCTCCAGTATTAGAATCGTCAGAGAATAAGTCATTATTAAGGTTTTTCAAGATGTGTGATCTCTGCAGCAGCAAGGTAGGTCTAGGCCTAGATAAAATAATGGAATATTCGATTTGTCAATCACATTGTCTGGATTTCATGACAATAGATATTCCCTCAGTAATAATATGCTTGTTTGAGCACTTCACCATCTGTCAGATCTTGATGAAATAAACATTAAGTTTATTAATGTTTAGTTAAGTTAAGTTTCAGTACAAATGTTTATTATATATTTTGGCTCTAATGCGGAATGCATCCAACAGCAAGTCTTTAATGTAGCACAATGATGGAATGAAAGAGAGAGCAGGCACTTTGGTCATGAAATTCAAACCTGCCCATTCTATATTGAATTTTATTTAATGAACTATTTTAATGAAGATAAAATTTCATAAGTCATAGAATATTGAAATCTACCACTTAGCAATCTTTCACTAATGGTTTCTCTGGTTTGGGGAATGTGCAGAATGCTTGGTACAGTCCTATATCACTGGGAAATAAATCAAATTATTAAAAGTCCCCAAATGACTATTTCTCATAATCAGCAACAAAGCCATCTTTCAGGAAGACGTAAAGTTGAAATTGCTTTCTAATTGATGAAGGAATTTGAAAATAAAAACTATTGAGCTGTTGGATACAATCTACATCTGCTATGGGGAATTGTATGATGCCGATTTTGGCCATTTCAAGACGGATCAGGTTAAGGTCACCTCTCAAAAAGCTTCTATCTCATTATGATATATTGTGTAGCTTCAAAGATTGCAAGTTGTGTTGTGCAATTGTCCAAGTTCCTAAGCTTTAAAGGGATGTTGTTATGAATTTATAATTTTCCATACATCAAGAGGTATTTGCTAAATCAAAGGGAGCATTAACATGGTGATAGCTACAGAAACATTTTGACCACAAGAGTTTTAAATATTTTATATGGCAGCAACTTATGGGTGATTTCTTCAGTTGGTTCTGTTTGAACAAAATTGAGGCCAAATCTTACTAAAAACCTGCCTAATGTCACTTTCCAGAAGTCTGGCAAACTTTCCCATGATATTGTCCAAGGCTCATCTCCTAACTACATATCACACCACAATAGCAACCTGCTTATCCAATACAAGCCTGATTCTTTCATTGCTGAGGGTGGAAGTATTTGTCACTACCAGGATATCCTAAGATCCCTGGGATCTACAATCTGGAGAAATGCACAGTAATGCTACAAAAAGATTACTGACCATCTCTGTTTTTCCAGGATAAGTGCCACCATCTTCACGCTGCTCCTGCACCCATCTTCCACTAAGCTTCAGACTCGACTATTCTCATTTAGCTATGCAACATCTTCTCAGTCATTCTCTTCCACTCCTACTCTACTAACTCTGCATTGCCCGTTCACTCACAGGACACCTCACCACTGTTCTGCCACCTGGACCAGCACAACCATCTTTGCCACCCGCTTTCACCTGATTTTTCTCATCTCCCAGGAGAAAATGCTCCACAATAGCACTGAAAGTGCAGGACAGGTGTTAGGGTTCCTGGCATTCAACTCCTCACTCATTATGAGAAAAGCATCTTGGTTGTTGTTGGCCAAGACCAGCACCAATCCTGTAGAGACACAGAAACATCCATGTCACAGCTGTCAAGTAGAAGCAATGTCCATTGTTGAATATATCCTTAATGTTACAGAACGTCTATGTCTTGTTTGCAACACATTCACGTTTTTGTCTCCTTTTGGTTCTAGCATCATTACCACAGCCTCCATAATCCAGAGGGTGATTCTGCAAGACATCGCCTCATCACGTCTGAGAAATAGGGCAGGCAGATCTGCCAGGGGCACAGGACAATCTGACACAGGACTGTTGCAATATGATGAGGACGCTGTGGTCTCAGGCATACAACCAGCTCCATGGCCAATTTGGTGGCTGCCTCAGACTGCCAAGTCCAGCATGCCCAGCGTCTACTGGATAAACCCACAGATCTGCACTCCATCATTCCAGCTACAAGTGCTCAGCAACACTATAGCTGTGACACTAGACCCTTTAATTTATTAATGCAATAGGATCTGATTGCTGAAATGCAATAAAGTACTTTCTGTTTCAAGCAGGAGCCTCTCATCATTATGACACACTTGATGGCTGCAAGATACCAACAGTTACCATCCCAAAAGATACAACAGAGCAAAGTCAACTCCATTTGTTTTTTTCTGATAAGAGTACAGAGCTTCTCTGAACTTCCTTATCCAACAGTGGATGGCAAACTTCTAGACATTGCAAATATCTCTCCAGCTCCAGCTAGGAAGGAACCATGTAAATATTACATGCCGTGGTCACCTTCATAGCCTTTGGCAATACCGTCATTGCCCACCTCTGAAGTTGCTGTTATAATCATAGTAGGTGGTAGATTTCAATGAGGATCGTTTTATGGAAATGCAAATTTCTGATACATTGTTTCAGCCTGAGGTTCAGGTCAGAAAATTGTTTCGTGAACACCCTGGATGAATATTGCCTCTGCTCTGAGTCCTCCTCTGCCTTTACCTCCCCCTCTAGTCTCTGGTAGCTTGTTCTCCACTTACTGCCCTTTGTTCTTTCTCCACTGATGTTGTTTTATGAAGGGGAATGACTACCAGTGCAGCCTTCTGTGGGGAAAACTGGTTGGTGTGGAATCCTGAAACTCGCAGCAAATATTTAAGCACCTACTACACTTTAAATTGCTACAGTAAGTACTAAACATTTGTAGAATTGAGGAAACAGCTGGAAGAAATTAATCAGTGAATAGTTGATGACCCCTTGACATTGTTCTGCTGCTAAATACATGTCCAACACATGAGATAACAGGATTAGGTGTCAAATCACTGTTCCATGCTAATTGACTGAGATTGTCTTTCTTTGCATTTTTCCAATGGGTGTTTACTGCACACATGGGCTAAAACCATCACAAAACAGCATGATTAGCCTCAGAGGTACTCCAGATGCCATATCAAGACTTTGGTAACAAAGGGTGTTACCAATCTGAATTATGTGCCAAATTGCTTTTGTTGAATCCACTGGACCATTGGTGTTTGTCATCCACTTCCACTGGTATTGTAGCAGCTTTCAGTATCAGGATTATGATCCAAATTACATTATTTGACTATATATTGTTATGATCCAAACTGATTTAATTACTGAGAAGAAGTGCGGACTGCAGATGCTGGAAATCAGAGTCAAGAGTGTGGTGCTGGAAAAGCACAGCAGGTCAGCCACCATATGAAAGGAGCAGAAGTGTTGATATTTCAGGCATATGGCCTTCATCAGGAATGAACCCCTCATTCCTGATGAAGGGCTTTTGCCCAAAATGTTGATTCTCCTGCACCTCTGCTGCTGCCTGACCTGCTGTGCTTTTCCAGCACCACACTCTCGACTCTGATTTAACTACTGGACATGTCCGATCTGGGAGTGAAATCTGACATGATAAATCACATTCTGTTTTCTTGTTACCTAACAAGGTGGTCTTTCAATGAAACACATGCCATGTAATCCTGCTGATTTGATTTTAATAATAAAACAGACGTTTGTTAGACAAAAGAAATAAAGCCAATTTAGAATCAACATATATACTTATATAAAGCACAATTTCAAAGATTCCAAAATACATGGTATGAATATAATCCTATTTATCTCAACACCATCTCTTCACTGCACCAAAACACAAGAGAGAATTCCCTTTTCTATCACATTTACAGATTTGACTTATCTGTTTCTTTCAATTCCTCATGTTGAGGGTTTGTTAGCCTTTTTTTGATTATTCACACAATTGCCCATTTTGTTTAGCTCAAAAAACCCCGTCAGGGTTCAAACCAAACACTTCTAGTCTGAAACATTCAAACCAAAACACTCAAACTGTGGTAATTTCCTAACTGTTCTGAGCTAATTATTCCCTCGAGGAGAAACAGGTTTTCACCTGGCAGGGGCCCTCTGTCTTTCATATTGGTTTTAAAAATACGTGGCTCCAGCAAGATTGACAGGTTAGTTATTAAATGAGGTAAAAACAATGACTGCAGATGCTGGACACCAGATTCTGGATTAGTGGTGCTGGAAGAGCACAGCAGTTCAGGCAGCATCCAAGGAGCAGCGAAATCGACGTTTCGGGCAAAAGCTCTTCATCAGGAATGAAGGCAGAGAGCCTGAAGCGTGGAGAGATAAGCTAGAGGAGGGTGGGGAGAAAGTAGCATAGAGTACAATAGGTGAGTGGGGGAGGGGATGAAGGTGATAGGTCAGGGAGGAGAGGGTGGAGTGGATAGGTGGAAAAGGAGCTGGGCAGGTAGGACAAGTCTGGACAAGTCATGGGGACAGTGCTGAGCTGGAAGTTTGGAACTAGGGTGAGGTGGGGGAAGGGGAAATGAGGAAACTGTTGAAGTCCACATTGATGCCCTGGGGTTGAAGTGTTTTGAGGCGGAAGATGAGGTGTTCTTCCTCCAGGCGTCTGGTGGTGAGGGAGCGGCGCTGAAGGAGGCCCTGGACCTCCATGTCCTCGGCAGAGTGGGAGGGGGAGTTGAACTGTTGGGCCACGGGGCGGTGTAGTTGATTGGTGCGGGTGTCCCGGAGATGTTCCCTAAAGTGCTCTGCTAGGAGGCTCCCAGTCTCCCCAATGTAGAGGAGACCGCATCAGGAGCAACGGATGCAATAAATGATATTAGTGGATGTGCAGGTAAAACTTTGATGGATGTGGAAGGCTCCTTTAGGGCCTTGGATAGAGGTGAGGGAGGAGGTGTGGGCGCAGGTTTTACAGTTCCTGCGGTGGCAGGGGAATGTGCTAGGATGGGAGGGTGGGTTGTAGGGGGCATGGACCTGACCAGGTATTCACGGAGGGAACGGTCTTTGTGGAAGGCAGAAAGGGGTGGGGAGGGAAATATATCCCTGGTGGTGGGGTCTTTTTGGAGGTGGCGGAAATGTCGGGGGATGATTTGGTTTATGCGAAGGTTGGTAGGGTGGAAGGTGAACACCAGGGGCGTTCTGTCCTTGTTACGGTTGGAGAGGTCGGGTCTGAGGGCGGAGGTGCGGGATGTGGACGAGATGTGTTGGAGGGCATCTTTAACCACGTGGGAAGGGAATTTGCGGTCTCTAAAGAAGGAGGCCAGCTGATGTGTTCTGTGGTGGAACTGGTCCTCCTGGGAGCAGATACGGCGGAGGCGGAGGAATTGGGAATACGGGATGGCATTTTTGCAAGAGGTAGGGTGGGAAGAGGTGTAATCCAGGTAGCTGTGGGAGTCGGTATGTTTGTCAAAAATGTCAGTGTCAAGTCAGTTGTCATTAATGGAGATGGAGAGGTCCAGGAAGGGGAGGGAGGTGTCAGAGATGGTCCAGGTAAATTTAAGGTCAGGGTGGAATGTGTTGGCGAAGTTGATGAATTGCTCAACCTCCTCGCAGGAGCACGAGGTGGTGCCAATGCAGTCATCAATGTAGCGGAGGAAGAGGTGGGGAGTGGTGCCGGTGTAATTATGGAAGATCAACTGTTCTACGTAGTCAACAAAGAGACAGGCATAGCTGGGGCCCATACGTGTGCCCATGACTACCCCTTTTATTAAATGCCCTCAGACACACAGACCAAAATCATATGCCAGTACTTCAAAATTCAAACTCAAATAGATGATATAAATATATATAAATCACATAGAATCTGTACTTGTGAAGTAGGAGGCCCAAGTTCAAATCCCACCTTCTCTAGAGGTGTGCAATAAATGGGCAGTACGGTGGCTCAGTAGTTAGCACTGCTACCTCATAGTGCCAGGGACTGTGGTACAATTCCCATCTCGGGCAACTGTCTGTGTGGAGTTTGCACGTTCTCTAGATTGTATGTGGATGCTGTGGAGAGTCATACCTCTGCTCTTCCTTCTGATTCCAGTCTGCACCCCTCCTGCACTCTGCCTTCACTTGCCTGTGTTATGAGTCCAGTTTTGATCCTGAGTCTCAGGTGAATGCGGTATCAACAGCAGCAACTGCCTTTCCTGGGATGGCTCACTGCCACCCAGTTAAATTCCTAATTGTCCTTCTACTCTCCAACCGGGAAACCATCTCCAGACAACTCCCATTCTTCCAACTATGGGCTGCGGGCTGATTGTAAATCCCAGTACAGGCCTGATAGTTAGCCTTGCAGTTACCTCAGATTACCTCTTATGAAAAGCCTGACCTGAATTTCCTTTTTTAAATAATATCAGTGAGACACAAGAGAAGGCATGGACTGCAGACTACTGTTTAGCATCAACTGCAGGAACAGATGGCAGTGAACGTCAGGTCTGTGTGACTACAGTATGATGATTGGAACACTCTAACAATTGATGGCAGTCAGAAACCAGAAGATTTTGAATCAATCTCAAAATCGTCAGAATACTCCCTCGAGGGCCACTGGAAAAGCCTTTGGCCTATCCCTGCTTTGATATTGAGACCAAAGTCTTTTCACAGAATTGGCAAAAGATGTGAATGTTCTTTCTCTGCCTGAGTTAGCTTGTTAACTGCTAATACTTTAAAGCTATTTGTGTTTGGAGCAGAATTTTGCCATTGACAATATTATTCTCACCATTCCTTTGAGATTTTTTGACACCGTGTCAATGATCCTTTTAAAATTTTAAGATGTTATTTTTGTGATCATTTTGATGCCCTGCATCTTTTGATATCAAGTTTGACAATTAGAGTTTTTTAATATATTTATTTGTGTGATGTGGGCATCTCTGGCTGGGTCAGCATATTTTGTCCATCCCTAATTGCCCTTGAGAAGGTGGTGGAGAGCTACCTTCTTGAACTTCTGCAGTTCACCTGCTGTGGGTTGACTCCTAGGGCATTAAGGAGGGAATTTCAGGATTTTGACCAGCGACTGTGAAGCAATGATGATATATTTCTAAGTCAGGATGGTGAATAGCTTGGAGGGGATCGCGAAGGTGGTGATATTCCAATGTATCTGCTGCCCTAGTCCTTCTAGATGGAAATAGTCCTAGGTTTGGAAGGTGCAGTCTGAGGATTTTTGATGAATTTCTGCAGTGCATCTCGTAGATAGTACCTACTGCTGCTATTGAGCATTGGTAATCGAGGGAGTGGATCCTTATAGATATGGTGTTAATCAAGTGGGCTGCTTTGTCCTGAATGGTGACAAACTTCTTGAATGTTGTAGGAGCTACACCTATTCAGGCACATGGGAAGTATTCCATCATACTTCTGATCTGTGCCTTGTAAATAATGAACAGGCTTTGGGCAGTCGGGAGATGAGTTACCCACATCAATATTCCAAGTCTCTGACCTGCTCTTGTGGCCACTGTGTTTATGTAGTGTATCCAGCTGTGTTTCTGGTCAATGATAACCCCCAGGATGTTGATGTGGGATTCAGTGATGGTAACAACATTGAATATCAATGGGTAGTGAAAAAGGCTAATAGCATGCTGGCCTTCATAACATGAGGAATTGAGTATAGAAGCAAAGGGGTGCTTCTGCAGCTGTACAGGGCCCTGGTGAGACCACACCTGGAGTACTGTGTGCAGTTCTGGTCTCCAAATTTGAGAAAAGACATTCTGGCTATTGAGGGAGTGCAGCGTAGGTTCACGAATGGCAGGATTACCTTACACTGAAAGACTGAAAGACTGAAGCGACTGGGCTTGTATACCCTTGAGTTTTGAAGATTGAGAGGGGGTCTGATTGAGACGTATAAGATTATGAAAGGATTGGACACTTTGGAAGTAGGAAACATATTTCCACTGATGGGTGAGTGCCGAACCAGAGGACACAGCTTAAAAATACAGGGTAGACCATTTAGGACAGAGCTCAGGAGAAACTTCTTCACCCAGAGAGTGGTGGCTGTGTGGAATGCTCTGCCCCAGAGGGCAGTGGAGGCCCACTCTCTGGATTCATTTAAGAAGGAGTTGGATAGAGCTCTCAAAAATAGTGGAATCAAGGGTTATGGAGATAAGGCAGGAACAGGATACTGATTAGGAATGATCAGCCATGATTATATTGAATGGCGGTGCAGGCTCGAAGGGCTGAATGGCCTACTCCTGCACCTATTGTCTATTGTCTATTGACTTAGATACAAATGTACGAGGCACAGCTTCTTTAAATACAAGATCTCCTATTCCAATAGAAAAATAAAATGTTGAGCATTACAATGATAAAAGTTCAGTACAACAGACCACACTGGCACCTAGCTTCCAATCTGCACTGGGCTGAGCTCCAGACCACGTGAGAGACACGCCACACCAGGAGGTCTGACTGTAGGAAGCCACTGGGCCAGACTGGCTGGTCACAGCCAACACCGGGAAGTCGCCACGCCATTCTGGGAGATGTCACCAGGGATCATCACTCACCAGAGGGCAGGAGTCATTGCTGGAGGCCGGGAGTCAAGAGAAGAAAAAAAGACGAAGAAGAAAAAAAGTACTGAAGAAGAAAAAGAGAAGAGAAAGAAGAAAAGAAGAAGAAGAATGGACAGAGTGAATGAGCTCCAGTTGGAGCGTCCTACTCCGCTGCCGTCTTGCATGCACATAGTCCTGTTTGGTAATGCTGGGGATCATTGGAGGAAGTCAAGGTGAATCATCCACTTGGCACTTCTGGCTGAAGATTGTTGCAATTGCTTCAACCTTACCTTTTGCACTGAGATGCTAGGCTTTTCCATCATTGAAGGTGGGGATACTTGTGGAGCTGCCTCCATCGGTGAGTTGTTTAATTGCCCACCACCATTCATGCCTGGATATGACAGGACTGCAGAGCTTAGCTCTGATCTGTTGGTTGTGGGATTGCTTAGCTCTGTCTGTCACTTGCTGCTCTTGCTGTTTGGTACAGGTAGATCTGTTTGGTAGCTTTGATAGCTGTACTCCTGTGTCTTGGAAGAGACAAATGTATCTGTACTAGCTTCCTACGGTCGTGGTTATTATCCCTGACCAATTGTCAATGTACTTATTGGTATCTCAATAAATCTTCATGTTATCCAAGAATAATGCCCTTCTGTCAATCCATAATGTATCTTTTACCTCTAATCACCAAGAAAAAGCAAAACAAAAATTGTCAATGAACTACCTCAAAAACCCCTTACCTAGTAATAAATTTTGGTAGGTGGGGCAAACACCGCAAAGTACCAGGTGTGATTCGCAGTGTTCCCTCTAAGTTGCATGGCTGCAATGTGAGGTTCCTTTGAGATTCCATGCACATTGACTTCTGGTTTCAGAGGTCTCTGCCTTGGAGGTTCATGCCCCCCGCAAAAAAAATTTAAGGGATTATTGGTGGACATCTTGGAAAACATCACAGAATGTTTCCTAACCTCCATCCTAGATAACCAAATGGTTATCCTGAAATGAAGTTCCTGAGTTTTAGACTCTCTAGCCTTGGAAAACTGGCCCTCACTGTCTGCAGTTCAGACATTCGAATCAAATTTGTTCAATGAAACTACAAATGTCACATAGATACATTCTATTCAATGTCTTCCCATCAAATAATTCCCTTACCTCAGTATGCAATTCAGTGAACTTTAGATGCACCTCCTCCAAGAGAAGGTATATTCTCCTTTCGGTTCAGTGACAAAATTGTACCAAGTTCTCCATCTATCTATCTATACCCATTTTCCCTCTACCTTCTCTCCATCCCTAACTTCTTCACTTAGCTCCTCGTTGTCCTATAAGTTAGACACTGTTTGCAAAAGTGAAATAACTTCTGGTATCGTTTGCAACAACAGATAGAGGTTAGACTACAATGATACAAAGCCCAAGTTCAGCCAAAACTGGAGTATCTTGTTCATTTCTAGGTATATATTGGCCCTTGGAGGGAGTGCAAATTGGATTTATCAGATGGTAAGTGGATTCCCAGGACTGGGGAGATGACAAAATTGACTGGAATTTAGATGGTTAAGTGATATTTTCATCAAAATAATCAATATATTAAGGCAATTTATAAAAAGGGTAGAGGGAAATTACTTCTGGTGGGGCATTTAATATAGAATAGCTTAAAAATGAGAGCAAACCCTTTTGGAGGGAAGTTTAGAAACATTTCTAAATTGATAGAATCTTAGATTCTTTTCTGCAAATTGCAGTTGATGTTAAGTCAGTTGCTAATTCTAAAATCTGAGATTGATAGATGTTTTGTTAACTAAACATATTAAGAAAAGGCAGGTATATGGAGTTATGTCACAGGTCAGCTGTGACCTTAGTGAATGGCAGAATAGATTCAAGGGAATAAATAGCCTCCTGTTCCTATGTTCATGCAGGGTTCCTGAATCATATAATTTCAGTTAATATCTATTGGATGGCTTAACTTATTATCAACACCAAACAAATTTTGATTTGTGGTAAAATGCCTTCTGATTTGTCTGACTCATTTCATGTGTAATGTACCTTAACACCAAATAAACCTACCATACAGTTGTAAATAATTTTTAAAAACTAAATTCTGTTAAAAATCAATCAGCTAGCTGATTGACTGGTTGACAAGCTGAAATCCTAGCTGGGTATTGCAGTTTAAAGTTATCTATTCTTTCTAAGAAACAGCTAGCAGCAAGAGCATAGCTATTCCATGAAAAAAAAGAGTGACAGTAACAATCCTATCTGTAGAAATCCACTCCTGGCTGCCTGGTTCATAGCGAGAGAGAGAGAGAGAGAGAGAGAGGCTAATGGTGACCGTAGGGAGTTCTGTGGTCCAGAATGTCCTGATCTCCCCTGAAGGGGTCAAGAAAAAAAGAACAAATTTGGAGTTTCTGAGAAGTGGAAAAACATCAGTTTAAAGCCACTGGTCTGTTCAAATCAAAGGGTAAGAGCACTTTTTAATTGGCACATTTATCTTGGCTTGTGTTAGTTGTAAAATATATATCAAATGCTGCAGACAAATGAAGATTTGATGTTTTAAAGAGTTTTAATTGCAGACTTACTAAGCCAACAGAATGAGATGTTGTCTCTTTAATCTTGCATTTTTTCCCAAGCCTTTATTTTACTGTGAATCTTAATTGTTTGCATGCATCTTCCAGTAATAAAAGTCTCTGATCTTTTTGCGTCATGTTGAGGAGATCAGATTTAAATCTGTTAGCAATAATCTGGATCCAATTTTAGAAGATGTGTTTTGGAAATGTAACTTGATTCCCTCTCTGTTTCTTCAGATATGCTACAGTAAAAGATTTGTGTTTTAAACACCAGGGAGACTGTTCCATAGCTTGCTATTTTCTTCACATTTTGGTTGCAACTTTTGTACCTCGGCATTAACTTTGTGATTTATTGCTAACTAATTATTTCAGTGATACACGCTAAACTTTGAGACTCTGTGCTGCAATATCACTTTTTTGATATAAAACATACTTAAATATATCCCAAAAATCATAATGTTAAAATTTGTCAAATGGGAGCTTAAGACAGGTGTTTACAGGGTTACTTCAAATATCTAGAGAAGAATGCAAGTTCCACTGATGCCTAGCAACTAAATCCAAATACAGAGGAACCTCAATTATCCGACATTTGATTATCTGGAATTTAACCAAACAAAATACTCCCCATCCGTAAACCAGCTGTAAAACCAGGAAACCTATTGGACAAAACAGGTCCATTTGGCCCATCTCACTGGTTTTTGGAAAGAACTATTTACATTTATCTATTCCTCTGTCCTTTTCATATCCTTGTAAACTTCCCTTTTTGCAAATATTCATTGGTTTCTTGTTTAAAAGCTATATGGATCAACTTACATCACAATTTCTGCTTTTTATGGATTTTGCTCAGCTACTGTCTCTGTCAGGGCAGTTCATTTCTTCAAAACACTCTTTGCTTGTGTTACATTCTCACAATTCAATTGGCCTGGAAACTAAAGATCAGATGAACTGTAATTGACTCTTGCTTAAAATGCACTTAGATCAGTTCTGTACAATAAACAATAAGATCACCTTTGATTCTACAGCATTAAGATAGCGTGCTTCCTGTTAGATTGAGATAAGTCAGTAAAACCAGGTACCTGTGTCTCTGCCATTTGTCATTGCTTGGCTAAAGACCAGTGTCAGAATTTTTTGACATAACTCTCAAATAAATCTTAACAAATTGAATAGATGATTTAAAGAACAACAATCTGAAGCCAAGAAGGAAAACACATGCCCAAATCCAGGCTCTCAGCCACATCCCCTGTAGCTAACTGTTAGCTAATGCCAGAGGTTGGGTAGTTTTTACTTCTCCTCCTGTTGCCCCCATCTCACTCCATGTCACTGAGTGATATTACAGTTTCCAATTGGATTTTAATCTGGTTCCAAATGCTAAAGAATAGTGTCATGGAATCAATTAGATCAAGCTTTGTTTCAATTTTGACAACTCAAATGCAGATCTGCCTTTGCAGGATAACTAATTTCTTCTGTGGTATCAACACTTTGACCTGTACTCTGAGGAGACAAATTGTTGCTGGTGAAGGAAAGTGGAAAGCTCTGAACTCATGGGAGTGGCTCACAAAGTTGGATTGGTTTTCTTGAATGAAAGGAATTGATAGAGAATGTGATCCAGGTTTTTAACATAAGAGAAAGCATGGTCACACTGGTGTGTGTTGCTCCAGGTAACGGGTTTAAAAAGATTAATCTGAGCTAAACTGAAGCTCCATCACTCCGTTACATATTGGTGGAGCACCAGGTATCCCAGGCACATAGCCTGGTGTCTGACTCATTCTCCAAATGGTGACCCATGTCTCTCACCTACATCTTGTCCATCTTTATTATGTCTAAGGGTTAATGTATAATAAATAGAGCTACTGAGATTTAATAAGGTATGTTCTGTTATCTAGAACAGGAACTTCATCTGCTGAGACTTAGTTATTGTTCAGCCTTCACCACAAACATTTGTGTTGTTTTGGTTACCCTGGGGCCTCCTCGTGATATCTTCCTGCAGGAGGCCGGGATCCCGAGTATCTCCATCCCCACTCCATCTTGGCTAGCGGCATCAGAAGACAGGCTAGGACTCTGTTGATCGACTCAGAGTCAGGACCCATTAATTGATAGCCAGCATGGAGGGAGGAGGTGCGGGACCTACACTGTGTGACCGTCTCCTACTCGGAGGAGGTGCGAGACCTACACTGCATGACCGTCTTCAGCTCGGAGGAGGTGGACAGGGAAGCGATGTTGCCAGTGGCAGCAGAAAAGGAACACATTGCCAGGACCCCAGGGACAGTTTCAGACAGTGCCAACTGGAGGAGGGGGGGGGAGTCTAAGAGCTTAACATATGAGGAACATTTGAGGACTCTGGGTCTATACTTGATGGAGCTTAGAAGGATGACGAGGGACCTCATTGAAACTTACAGCATACTGAATGACCTGGAGACAGTAGATGTTGGAAAGATATTTCCATTGGTAGGAGAGAGTAGGACCTGAGGGCACAGCGTTAGAGTAGAAGGTAAACCTTTTAGAAGGGAGATAAGGAGAAGCTACTTCAGCCAGAGAGTAGGGAATCTATGGAATTCATTGCCACAGAAGGCTATGGAGGCCCGGCCTTTGAGTATATTTAAGACTGAGATAGGTAAGTTCTTGATTGTCAACAGGATCAAGACTTATGGGATGAAAGCGGAAGAATGGAGTTGAGAAACTTATCAGCCAGGATTGAATGGTGGAGCAGACATAATGGGCTGAATGGCCTAACATCTGCTCCTGTGTCTTATGGTCTTGTGGAAAGATGAACTATTTCAGTTTTTGTAATTTAATATTAATTTTTCAGTATTTAACAATTTGCACAATTTATTCAGTATTTAACCATTTATACAAAATATTCAGTAATTTATTCTGAAATGCAAAATGGTGCCGAAATGTGGTGTCATTATCAACTTTTCACTATACTTAGGTGTAAGTGACAACATTAAATAAATCTAAATCTATCTACAAGAAAACTAATAGGAAAAAGGACTGTTGGCAGCTTTCTACTCTGACCATGAGTGTTTGGTACATGGGCCTTCTTATTACAGTTGGAACAATGTGTGGATCTGAGGTTGATTGACAAAGACATAAAAGGACATGAAGCGAGCAGGTAGATGGAGTCAAGAAACACATCAGCCTCTGATCTCATTGGACTGAATGGCTTTCTCTTGTTCCTCTTCCCTTGAGTACAGGGTTTTAACCTACTTTCTAAACCAAAACAATGAAGAAGGAAGAATAAAATGAAGAAGCTTTGTGCAAGCCTGGAATTATAAGAGAATTCCCTACAATGTCATAGATATATTGAATATATAGGAAACACTGTTGAACACCTACATCTTTAAAACAAAACACTCTACAGTTACTTCTGAGAAGGGTGAATGCTGATACGGGGATCAAACATTAGATAGAAAGCATGCAATGCCATCTGTGAACACAACTAGCAATGTGATGCTATCTGTGAATGTAGCCAGTCAGGATGAGATTGCAGACTGTGATTTCAGAGGGATGGTATAAAGCTTTGCTTGATTGTTTTCAATATTTCTGGGAGAAATTCCACAAATTTGTTTTTGAGGATTTCTCCTAATGAATCTTCATTGCATGTAAGAAATTCTTTATTTAATGCAAGAGATTAAATAAATTGAGAACAGTCCACCGCCAATCCATTAGTGTGTTACCTTTGCAATCCAATCAATATGTTAGAAATGTTAAAACATTGAAAATTTTATGGTAAGAAAGAGGCAATTTGCACCATCATATCTGCACCAGATAAAAAAACAGATATTCGGTCTAATCCTCTCGGCTCCTGGTTTGTACCCCTGTAGATTATGGCATCTCAGTGTACATCCAAGAGTTTGTTAAATGTGATGGGCTTGTTTTGTCATTACAACCCGTTCAAGCAGTGATGGGAAAAAGCCCTTCTCATAGAATGTTGGAGGGCATAGTGCTGTACTGTTATCAGAACCTGCACAGAATCCCGAACATTGAGATCTGCAGCCATGACAGAAATTGAATTGATATGATAACATGCATGGTTCTCACAATGTTCATCTGAACTTTGACTACAGTGTTGGAATACTATAGGTTTTTAGTCAGAGATGGAGGTAATAGTCACTACATCAAGGTTAGGTCCACAGACATTCTTATGGAATTGGCTAGTGGTAAATATAGGCTTCAGGCTCTGTCCAGTGCCCTGTACCACATTCAACCCAATTTTTTCATGCTCTTTGACAATGACTGAAGGCCAACCAATACATCTACTGAACTGGATGGGTTTTTCTGACAATCAACAATGATGATGATGAAACCGGAGCCAATTGTCAGAAAAAACCCATCTGGTTCACTGATCTCCTTTCTGCTGTCCTCTCCTGGTCTGGCCTCCATGTGACTCTGGACCCACAGCAATGTGTAATTAGGGATGGGCAAAGCATGCTGAAATGCCTTAAGATTGTTGAAATAGACATTGAGTACAGAAAGCTTCAGAAAAGAGGTGGGTTATTGTTTCAGTTTGCGCTGAGCTTCACTGGAGCTCTGCAGCAAGCCGGAGACAGAGATGTTGGCCAGAAAGACAAGCAACTGAAACCTCAGGGTCTTTTTTGTCGACAGAATGTAGGCGTTCTGCGAAGTGGTCACTTGGTCTAACCCATCTCCTGCACTTCAGCCCTCACACCGACTCGTCCAGTGCTAGCAGGAAGAACAATATCTCATTTTCTGCTTGGAAACCCTGCAGCCTTCTGGACTTAATATTAAGTTCAAACATTTTAGGGCTTGAGCACTTTTCCCCATGTTTTCCCTTACCCCTACACACCAGGCCTTGTCAACACAGGGTTGCCACCACACACTACCCATTGTCAGCCATTTATTCTCCCCATTCATTCCCCCAGACTGACCTTTAACCAGTCCTTTGTCTATCCAACTATTTTCCTCTTTCTTCGGGCTCTATCTGCACCCATCGTTTACTCTCCTCCCTCCACCTACACCAACCTGCACCCCCCCCCCCCTCCCAACAACTTCATCTTCTGTATAAAAAACAGTCTCTTTCCTTGCTACCGTCAGTTGTGAAGAAAGGTGACTGGACCTGAAACATTAACTCTGACTTCTCTCCACAGACACTGCCAGACCTGCTGAGACTTTCCAACAATTTTTTGTTTTTGTGTCAGATTTCCAGCATCTGCGGTTCTTTTGGTTTTTTGCCAAAAGCAAACATTTATGCACTGTGGACCATTTTGAAAGCCTTGTATTTTCCATCCTATTACAAGAATCCCATAATAAGCTTAGCCATAAACTAGATTCATTCATCTTCAGCATGGCAGTAGACAGATAAAGAACAAGGCATCACATATATGCAGAAAGAAAAGAAAATGTCAAATGGGTACTTTTCAAGCTTTGCCAGCATATACTTGAAGGCTTTCTAAAAATTTGTTCATGGATTGTGGGCATTCATTGCTCATTTCTAACTGCTTTGGAGAAGGTGCTGTTCAGCTGTCTTTGGATGTAGAAACCCTTAATGTGCAGTTAGGAAGAAAGTTCCCTCACTTTGACCTAGCAACAGTAAAAGAACAGTAAATGATTCCTGTCAGGATGGTGTGGCTTGAAGGGGAACTTGCAAGCTGTGGTGTTCCCATGCAAAAGCTGACCTTGCTTTTCAAGGTGATAGAGCTAATGGATTAGGAAGATATTGTTAAAAGAGCCTGGGTGAATCATAACAGTTCATCGTGTAGTTGGCACAAATTGTTGCAAATGGGAAAATGTATTTCAACAATTAACCTTCTTTTTGTTGTAGGTTACACAATTCTATTTTCTGCAGTTGTCTTCTATGATGCTGAGCCAACTCAGTTTGACAATAAACACACTCTTGTTCAGCTAGCAGCACTTGGTTACTGCTAAATTGGCCAAAAGTGTTAGTATAATGGTGCTGCCCTCTTATACCCCTCCAATGCCGACAGCATGCCATTTAATCTGTTCTCATTTAGTCTCTGATGACATCTGTATTATTGCTATAATGTCCAAACTTTTGATGAGAGGGAAGTAAATCACTTCCTATACTCTGAAGTCAGAAGCTATATTCCAAAGGAATAAGCATTTAGCAAGCTGTCAAAATGTTCCAAAGCATTTCACAAACTTTTGAGTGGGTTAACAATTTATACATTTTAGACCAAAGTCATATCCAGTCAATGAATTTGTAAACAGAAAAAATTAAATCCAAAATTGTGACATTATAGAAGGTTCTCACTGCGACAATATTTTATATATTGAAATATACGTTGTAATTCTTTTTAAATGTTGGTTTTATTTAAACTAATATGACAGTATAGCACTCGTATATGCCTAACTGTGTAATATTTATACTCAGTGGTACTGATGTTCAGACTTTGTTTTCTGTCTGATGATCTCACTGTAAATCTCTGCTGCCATTAGTGATCTGAGTGACCCGTTTGTTGCACCATTTAATTCACAAAAATAGTCAGAATGTCTGCCAGCAGCATGTTTAATGATTAACATGTTAGCAAATTGTAGAAGTAACATTAAAGAAAGGGTAAATAAAACACAACACTAGCAAACAACTAAAA
The DNA here is from genome assembly GCF_037043375.1 of Chiloscyllium plagiosum. Lineage (NCBI taxonomy): Eukaryota > Metazoa > Chordata > Chondrichthyes > Orectolobiformes > Hemiscylliidae > Chiloscyllium > Chiloscyllium plagiosum. Next base: position 26,480,055 of record NW_028270168.1, read on the forward strand.
TATAAATATAATTTAGAAAATATTGTGATTTGGTTTTAACAGAATAAACGGAAAACAGGTAAGGACTGTGCTTAATATGTTGCACACTACTGTTAACTGTTTAAATTATGCATCTGAAACCCTCCTTTCTTGAAAACTGAACAATAGGAGGTAGAAAAAATCCATGCCAGAATCTGCCCTTACATGAACTGTAGCAATTTAAAGACGAAGCAAGCCAGCTTTGCTATTTTGAGGCCTTAAGCACATTTTACAACTCTCCCACAAATAATAATACTCTCCAATACTCCCCTCATTGGTGACATGGAAACTTTAAGTGAGCCAGAGTCTCACTTTCGCACTCATCTGCAGGAGGGAATAGAGATTTTGGTGGTTTGGATTAGGCTCAGGTTTGATGAGAGGCTATTTGCTCAGCTCCACTAATAAGTTCTCCAGTCTTCAAAGTATTAATAGTGCAATACAACTGTAGAAATGCTGATAGATTAATATTTTTCAGAGCAGTTTCCATTTCCAACAAGGTTAGAATGAGTCCCCTTAGATCTGTTCTCACTCTGCGTGATACTTTAGAGAAGTACTTTTAAGATCTTTGAGAGCTGAATGTGAAACAGAGCAAGATGGTGCTTTTAACATCGGTAAAGCTGATTTGATGAATGAATTCTCTATTGCTAGAAAATATCCTGAATATAAAATGAGGAGCTGAAACTGAATTTCAAAATCAATAAATATAACTACTTAATCAGCAATCAAGCTTATACAGATCAATGTTTCATTGAACAAAATGCAGACAAAAGCTTGTTCCTACAAGTGAAATGGAGCCATTCCACATCTCTTTGCTTCAGTAGGGTTACAGTTCTGTTCTGATGATCCTACAAAAAGAGTACATATCCTTGCTGTAAGTTGCAGAGCTTAGGTAGATTATTTCTATATCCCTACTTCCTATCATATACTGTTGATTGTTTGCAGTAGTGCAGTCTAAAGTGATTTGGACTCATAGTGGAATAAATGTACCTGTACACCACAAGACTTTCCCTGTATAGTGAATGCTCAATCAATCAGATTCCAATAAAGTTGCTATGGTTCATTGATGTATATTCAAGGCACCTGTCATAGATTCATTCGGAAATCAGGCCAAGAAGTCTTGACACAGTCCTCCTCTGAGGACAACAATAGGGGGTCTAGAATGAGTGAAGGCCATGATGGCAACTCTGGAGCCACTCCAGAATCAAAGCACATTTAAGAAAGGAAATATTATACTCAGACTGAATCTTGAAAGAACTGCTCTCACTTTTCTGTTGTGTGTCATTCTGTATTTCCTTTAATATGCCCTCCTTGCAAGATATTTATCTGTGCCCACATTAATCTCTCCCAAGTTGGAAAATAAAGGTCCCAAACATCTCTGTCAATTATCAGAACAATAATTGCGAGTGATTCACCTCAGAAGGCTTTATTTCATCCACATTTAAAATAATTCCTCCATTTACATTTTTAATCTTACTGCAGATAATCTCAAAGAAACAGGCAAATTCTCTCTTAAGAGAATACTTTGTGTTAGTATCAAGTTCAACTCGGATTTGTTTTCAGGTTTTTTAATCAAGAGCTCAAACATTGTACAGGATTAAAAAACTATTTTAAATGTCAAACTTAATTGAGTGTATTTAGCTTGTCATACCCATGAGTTATGCACTAGGGAGAAAATGACCTCATTGTAAATGGGTACAGATTAACACTCACATAAAATATACTCTGCATATGTTGCTGATTGTGCAAAAGCATTATTGGATATGGGTTAGCAAAACATGTTTTTAAACCAGTTTGATATACACAGTGGTTGCATATGAGAACCAGAGAACACTGAATACCTCTGTTTCCAAAGCCACAATATTATAATAACTCAAAGTTCAAAGACTAAGATGTTTGACCATTGCATAATAAATTGTACTCCCCTCAAATACACATATTGTTAGGCTCTCCTCATGGCTAAGCAGTTTCTAGAACAGCTGCTGGGAATTTTGTTGGATGCTGGTTATGTGTCACTTATCCTGACTGTCAGCTGCAAGAAAGGTGCTGCTGGAAAAGAGCCTAACCAGTACATTCTGCTTCAAGCCACAATCCATCGAACTTGTTCAGTTTCTGACACTTCAAATGTATGAACTTGTATTTGGATATTAAATTTGTGTAATTGTGGTTTAAAGAGGTTTAATAAGTGTGGTTTGTGATTTGGTTGCAGTGTAAGACCATGGCTTTAATAAATGTACTTTTGAATAACTGATATGGGAATTTACTAAAAATTGAGAATGTTAAAGATGGAAAGTCTGATTACAAATAAAATTCGTGAAATGTGTGTCACAACCCTTAAAACAAAGCCATTTGATTTTGAACACTTTCTGCATCAACATGCTATGCAACTCCAGCTTGGAATGAAAGCATCTGCCAATTGACAATCAGTTCTTTCAGGTTGAGGTCAGTTGCAGACCTTGTGAAATAACTGCATTGTTATTTTCTAGTTAACTCATTCAATATGTATTGGCACTGATGTGTGACTAACCACATGGTCTCTGCACCACTGATCTATGCACCTGCAAACAAGACAAATAGTGAAAGCTTTAATCTCTGAACCACTGCACTGAACATTTAGGTGTTGTTCCAATATTTATTACGTCACAGGTACCTGTTTTTCTCTAGCATTCTCTTGGAACAGTTCAGAGCTGATCTGACGTACTTCCCATGTCAGCATAAACAGTTGCTTTCATCAAATAAGGAATTTTGAGACATAAACCACATACTGAGCTCAATAGACCTCTGTTACTGGTCGAAGAATGGCATGCATAGAATCATGCTTGGTAAGTTCATGCTTCAAAAAGCTTCATGGAAGAATATGGCTTTGATGTGCCAACAACCAAAAGAATTATGGTTAGTAATAAGAATAGAGAAAACTTAGAAATAATTCCCGTAAAATATGTTGATCAACCTGAAGGAATTGCTTTGGTAAATAATGAACATGAATACTGACTATAGCCCCTGATTTTCAGCTATTTGAATTTTGCTGCTATTAAGAAATCTCTGCATTTACTTGTTAATGCTAGAAGTCAAAGCGGGAATTTATATTTATTGTGAATTTGTTTCAAGTAAAATTATTTAAAGAAATTCATTGTAGGAAGTGCACATAACTAAACAAAAATGAAAAGTGGAACCAAATTTAGCCTTGATTAAACCATTTAGATGCGTTAATCAGACTGTTCAGACATGTTACGTCACATGTTATGTCATGAATTTAAAAAAGATATATGGGACAAATGGGATGTGATCCCAGACAAAGGGACACTACCAATGTGCTGTATGAGCCCTTATTAAACCATTTATGCTTTGAGTATTTTGGAAAACTCCTTTAAAATAAAAGTGAATTGTGTTCGACTTATGCAACTAAGTTAATTATACAAGTGACTATTTAAGTATGCAGTAAGTGAACAGACTGAGAGAATATATTTACATCAAAGGCAATCTTATTGGCTATTCTCATGTGTAAACTTGAAGGTGTAATTGACAACCAGTCCAATGTGAAAGTGTCATCACTAAGTGCCAATTAGATCGTGGTGTTTAAGATAAAAATGTGTGGCTGTCGGTAGTATTAACTAAAGTGTGCAGTAGTGGGTCTGAACCAAATGTTCCCCAAACCGCTAATTCCTGAGCTAAAAGCAATCATTTATAGACTTCAGTGGTCTACAAGAGATGAGAAATCAACAATGATGTTCCCAGCCACAGAGAGATAGAAAGTGATCAACCATCCATTATCAATGACGCTAACAACTTCAGTTGCCAGCTGTGACTATTCCTTTCGGCTTCTTTAGAACTGCGGTGATGGTATTGTCACCATTATAATAACTATGATGGTACCAGACTGTTTTAAGGAACAGGAAAGGGTGCCTTATAGCCTTTGAGGGATTATTAATGAATAAGGAGCATCCTTTAATAATACTGAATGCTGATGAAAGCTAATAGATACAGTGAACTTAAAGGGAAGAAGTGTCAGGTATAAACTCTGGGATAGTTTCTGACATGTATAGAAGTGCAGAGTGCTTTTTGGGATTTAAAGACAGGAGGTGGAATGTGGTTATGTAAAGGTTAAATGTAAGATTTGTTTCATCTGAAACGATGGCCATGTTTAAATAGATTAAAATGGATTAATGCAAGACTTATCTATTGTATAAAGATCAATTAATGGATGGATGATATAGAGATAGGTTTACTACTCAGAAGAAGGTATTACTATTGTGCTGCTGAATAAAATGCCTGTTGTGAAAGTTAAAAAGTCCTCACTGCGTGCTGTATTAAATATGCATCTTATTAAAAATAACTGAAATATTTTTAAAATTTGTGGTAATCTACAAATTGGTACCCTCATGGTAAGCAATGCAGATAGCAATGGCAATGATGCACATTTAATGAAGGGTTGGGTTGATATCATAAAATGTAAGAGTGAAGTTCAAATCGTCTTTGGCCGTTGTTGAAACACAGCCTTGAACTCATTCCAGGATATCAGGCAATTTTATAAAATACTTTTTCATTTATAGTTTTGGCTCTTTCTGTTCTAACAGTACCTATTAACAGTGACAGTTGCTACTGGTACATATTGCTGCTGTATACTAATATTTCTACTGAATGCTTAACAATAATAATGCTATGTTTATGCATAAAACAGTTAACCACATGGAGAACCATCTTTGAAAATCTACTGGTGCAAAGAAAGCTAATCATTTAAAATGTGACAACTAAATTTTCTCACAAAATTTCTTCACTTCCACACCAAATTCTGTTTCTCATGTCAATTTGTGTAAAGAAAAACTCACCATAGTTTCGGTTCTTTTCAAATTCAGCTGTTACATTCCAGCTTATGTCGTTTTGTTCCAAGTCCTGCTCAGTGCGATATCTCAATTTTTGTTTTGATTCTCCTTTGGTTTTATTACAGATGCTATCTTGTGTACATATGTGAACAACTATTAGCAAACCTAGAGGATTTTGTCCTAATCAGATGGGCCTTTGAGCATATAGGAAGTTGATGTTGCAGTTGTTCATGTTTCAACTGTCGATCTCCTGGAAAGATTAACAACGATCAAGATGTACACATTTAGATACAAGTTGAATACCAGTTTCTGAGCTTGTCATTTATTCTTCAGAATAGTTTGGGTTGTCAACAAACAGCATCAGTTCACAACAGTGTTTACTTGCATGCTTTCCTACACTAATAGTCCACAGTGTGGCATTATACAATAATTGATGCACTGATGGTAATTCATTCTGGCTTGCACATTGAATTAAATGGATCCATTCTGCAGTGGATATCAAGTTTGCCTTAGTGTGGAAAGCCCTGGGTGTAAGCATCAGTAGGATCCAAGTCTAGTTTGTCAATAGAGAATATTAAGCATTAAGACAAAAGTGCAGTTGCAAAAATAAACTTCCATTAGCTATGTTTGATGCACTGTTATCCAATAGATGAAATTAATACTGCACACATTTTTGTCTGTGCTCTAAAGAAAGTGTGTTTTAAACAAATTATGTTTGTAACAAGAATACTATCACCGAGTCAAAGTAACACATAGGTTAAGAGTTTAACTCAAAGGGTGATGTACTGGGGGTGAGGGGCATTGTTGTGAGGTTGGAAAACCCAGAAAATTGATCTGTAATTCTTGTTAGACGATTTCCCAATCATAAGCAGCCTGATTGACAGGCTTTCAGATGCTTCCCAGAGCTGAAGCCTAAGAGGCAGATGGGCAAAATGAGAAGCAAGATCTTGTGGGATTGGGCAAGGAGGTAACATGATCCTGCCTTGGACAAGTCCTATCGTAATCCAAAGAGTTCAAATCAAAGGGACAGGTCCCATGGTATTCTGGATGTGGATCCCATTTGCAGGAGAAGGCTCCTTTGGTTGTTGGCATGCGAAAACTAAGGGTAGTTTGGGATGGGATAGGAGGGTCTTTACTGGCTAGCTTGTTGGTCTGGACCGGAGTAAGCTGATTGTACCAGAAATTTGTATTTTAATGCGGACATAATCCCTGTTTGCCGGTTTTTAAGCATTAAGTTTAGAAATTCTGATGGGAATAGGTTTAAGTAATTGAAGGAGATTTTCTATTTCTTTTCTTCAAGTTCTCTTATTAGTTCTCTTACATATTTACAATTTCATTTGATCTTTTTGATTAATTGTAGGCTTCTGTATTAAAATTTTTCAAAGAGCAGGTCATAGCATGGTCATAGCACTGAATGGTCTCATTCCACCCTGCAGCATTTGGTTCTGTGTTGTGTTTAAGAGTACTCAAGAACTGGGCGCAAATAAATGAAGGCATTAACACCACAGTTCTAAAAATTCAGTCCATTGAATCTCTGACATTACTGCTCTGAACATTTGTCGATAAACTACAATGATTTGAAAATGTATTGTGATTAAAACCATACATTTCATGTTACTTGTGTGATGTTGCATGTTTATGAAGCAAAGCAAATAATAAAAAAATTCAAATGAATTTCGATTCTTGATTTTAAAAAATCATAAAACTTCTCTAGCTAACCCAATAATTATATAAAATGCATATTAATAATTGCACAGCAGAAAAAAATGTTTTTTTTTAAGGTGTTATCAAGTCTGTGTGCATATATGTAACATAGCCAGTAAAGTTTTGAATGAGATAAATGATATAACCCTAAACATGTGATTTCAAACTGCTTTAAAATGAATATTGCTGTGTTAATATTATTTAGGAACAGCAGCCTTGCCTGTTCCACTACTCAACGAGATCATGGTTGATCTGTGATCTAATTCCACGTGGCTCTTTTCCCTATTTCCTGTAATACCCCTGTACCAGAAATCTATCAGTCACAGATCTAAAACAAACAATTGACTCAGTATCAATTGCCATTTGCTGAAGAGTTTCAAACTTCTACCATCTTCACCTAACTTCACCCTAAGAAACTTAGCTATATTTTTTAGACTATATCCCCTAGCCCCAGATTCCCCAACCAGCGGAAATAGTTTATTTTGCCACCATTTAACTTTCCTTAGCATAGTGAAAAAAAATTCAATCAAGTCACTTCCCAAATCAGTCGGTTATAATATCTTAGCTATTGTGTTGTTTATTTCTCTTTGACATATTCACTTCTCTACAGGACTATACAGGCACTATAATCTATGCCACATACCTTTTTGGGGTGAAATTTGGTGTGACCTAAACAGCCTATTCATTTTTTTATGTCCTCATCGACTAATAAGCAATGAATACTTCAATTCAGTGACATGAACTAGCAATGTTGTCACAAAAAATTACTGGGCATGTTATCAGTGGTCCTTTTAAATGTGTGATTTGCCATTCTACATCAGGAATATCTGAAAAGTCAACACTGACTTCCAAAATGAAAAATGAAAGAACCATGGACACTGTAAATCAGAGACAAAATTAGAATTTGTTGGAAAAGCTCAGCAGGTCTGGCAGCACCTGTGGAGAGAAATCAGAGTTAACGTTTTGGGTCAAGCCATCATGCTTCTGTTCTGAGGAAGTTTTACTCGACCTGAAACATTAATTCTGATTTCTCTCCACCGATGCTGCCAGACCTGCTGAGCTTTTCCAGCAAATTCTGTTTTTCTTACTGACTTCTAAAGGTTGGTGCTGCAGCTAGTGCTACTTCTGACAATTTGCAAATCTCCACATTTCATTGCACTGGCTCCAATCAATAGTTAAATAAGGAATAAATACATCTGGCAAATGATGAAGAATTCCCCTTCAACAATTTAATAATCTTTTTGGTAAAGAGATATTTTAGAGAAATCAAACCTGTCACTTTGTGAAAGCTGCTTTCTTCTCAAATGGGGACATCAACATTGGAAATCGGGCAGAGGGCTGAACTTTTAAGAAAATACTGGTCATCGTTTATCTTTTAATGCTGTTCTCGAATTGTTATAACTCATAAAGCCAAAGTGGCAATTTCTTTCAGTTTCCCAAGGATTGTATCAGTTAATTAAATTGTGTGCCTGTTAAAAATTAGACAGTACAACAGATTAACATTCTATTCTGTATTTTTAAAAAAGAAATGGCACTACTGTGTAGTATTATGCAATTACACCTAGATTATTGCCATCAGAGTAGCACTAAATTATGTAGTAGATGCTGTCATGTCTTGTCAAAGTCTAATCCACCATCAATCTTCAAACTGATGCATCTAATGAAATACTTTCAAAATATATCGAAATAGCATCAATATTGATTTATTAATGCTTGAGAATGCTGCTCTAATTGAATTGAAATCCAGGAAGTCAGTTAATGTAGCTGACAGTGATATAGGAACCCAATCTCATGTGGCATGGGCAACTGTGACTTTTTCTTTTGCACAATGCTGTCAGTTGAATAAATAGTAATTCAATTTGTGTTTCACTTGAATGCAAAAACAATCCTCAGACTGAGACCAGCTGTGATATATTTGGTTATCTAGAATGAAATAAATAATTCAAGCATATTTTTATTTTGTCTAGTTTTATTTTATTGCCTTATTTGTTCTTCCTTCAAATATTCTTGCATTTAAATGGTTTTACTTTTTTTGATGCATCAGTCTACCATATTGACAAGTCTTAATTTTTTTATGCTGACAGACTGAGGAAGATTGAATGCAATTGGAGGCTTGAAGCTGTAAACAAGACCTCCAGCAGTAACCAGGATTCTTTGTGGCCTGAGGATCCACTCTGAAAATTGAACAAATGTTGCAGCTTTCTTTTTTGTAAGGCCTACTTCATCTCTTGCTGTTTGTCCTCAAACTCATCAGCACCTTAATGTCCCTGGGACTGCCACCACAAGATTAAAGAAAGAGGTGAGAAACCTGAAAAGCCTCCTCCTGTCTCAATGTCATGAAGATAGTGGGTCCTTGTTATTGAAGAAACAGGTTGACTTTTTTATTAAAAACTGAAAGAACTGCAGATGCTGTAAATCAGAAGCAAAAAGAGATTTTTTTGGAAAAGCTCAGCTGGTCTGGCAGCATCTATGGAGAGAAGTCAGAGTTAACAATTCAAGTCAAGTGACCTTTCCTCAGAACTGACCTTTATATTCCCTGTGCTGTCAAGTCATCATAGTGTTACCAGACCATAGGTCTACTCTCTCATTAGAGGAAAACAAGTGGTGGTGATTAAACCTGAGGGTCAGCATGCCTCAGGTGAGGAGAGAGGTTAAGAAGGAGAGTCCTTCATGGTAACTTCGGATGGTAATAGGAATTAAACCCACGCTGTTGCCATCACATTCCTTCGCAAACCAACCCTCCAGCCAACTGACCTTACTGTGCTCTCCATTCTCTAGGAGGTCCTTGATATTTCAGATAGTCAAGAAGAGCAGAGGCTAAGCATTACCAGATTTCATTTTTTTGTTTTCCTTTTGCTTGATGGATTTCAGCTCATCTAAAGGAAAATTTCAGGAAAATTTACAAAATTCCCAAATTGAACCAATTGGTAAATACAGATAACATGAGGTTAATATGCAGTAGTATCAAACTCATAATTATATTCATATTAGTCAAGACCTTTAAATGTATTCCTTCAATGTAGCTATCTTCCTTCTCCAATACTACCCTCATTAGAGATGGTAGCTAACATCATCAGTGTGAGGGAACTGAGCTCACAATGTTTATTGGCCAGTTTGTGGAAGCATTCTTGATTTAATAGAATACACTTTACTGAATGATTTAAAAAAAAACAACAGGATTTGGCATTAAATAAAACCTGACCTATCTATCAAAATTTTTGTTTCAGCAACAGTGAAACAACAGGTTAGTTGAATTGGCCATGCTAAATTGCCCATAGTGTTCAGGGATGTATAGGTTAGATGCATTAGTCAGGGGTAAATGTAGGATAATAGGTGAGGGGAATGGGTCTGGGTGGGTTACTCTTTAGAGGGGTCGGTGTGGACTTGTTTCCACGGTGGAGGGATTCTTCTATTCTAACACTAGAAGAGAAATATTCTGAGAAAATATGAGACAAAACAATTGCATTGTGCAGGCATATCATCAGATTGCCATCTTGAATTGAACCTATATTAATTAAACCTGTAGCTGGCAGATGAAATTCAATGCAGAGAAATGGGAGGTAATGCAGTTTGGTAGAAGAAACACTATGAGGCAATACAGGCTCAATGGGACAACATTGAGGGGAATACAGGAGCAGAGGATCTTGCGATTCATGTACATGATTCCCTGAGGGTGGCCAGGCAAGTTGACACAGTTGTTAAGAAGGCGTAAAAGATCTTTAGGTTTGTAATAAGAGGCACAGAATATAAAAGCAAGGACATGATGCTACACCTTTACAAATCATTGGTCAGACCATGTTTGGAGTATTGTGTTCAGTTCTGAGAATCTTATTTAAGGAAGGATATTAAAGACCTGGAAAGAGTTCAAAGGAGATTTACTAAATGAAACCAGGAATTAAGGATTTCAGAAACAAAGAAAGATGAGAGAGATTGGGCTTGTTCTCCTTGGAACAGATAAAGCTAAGAGGTAACCTTACTGCAGTGTTCAAAATTATGATTTGGAATGTGCTGCCTCGGAGGCAGATTCCATAGGATGTTTCAAAAAAGACCTGGATATATATTTGAATGGAACGACGTTAGAGGGTTACAGAGATAGAGCTGGAGAATGGGACTAGCTGTGTAGCCCTTTCAGGATGGGTTGAAAGGTCTCCTACTGTCCTGTAAAATCCTATTATTCTATAATTGAAGACCAAATGGACAACATCGCTGAACATCAAATAATTCAGACAGTCAACAGCATTAGTTTCGGTGAGTTTAGACAGCCCTGGGCATATCCTGACCAGAAAACAGAACAGATTACTTTTTCATTTGGATTCATTCCCAATCCTAAGAATTCTTTGACCCAATCCTAACAACTCTCTGAGTAAAGAAATTTCTCCTCATCTCACTCTTAGCTCTCTTGTTGACAATTTTGAAGTTGTGACCATTGATTACTGACATACAAGCTAGTGGGAAATAGAACATTTTTCTTTAACCTGTCAAAATTGTTCATAATTTTGAACACTGCAGCAAGGTTACCTCTTAATCTTCTCTGTCCATTTTACAAAGGAGGAAGTGCTGAATGTCTTGAAAGTGATTGCTGGGTAAGGTCCAAGGAGGTCTTGCTGAACAAAGAGACCTTGGAGTGCAGGTTCATAGCTCCTTGAAAGTAAAGTCACAGGTAGATAGGATGGTGAAGGAGGTATTTGGTCTGCTTTCCTTTATTGATCAGAGTATTGAATACAGGAGTTGGGAGGTCATGTTGCGGCTGTACTGGACATTGGTTAGGCCACTTTTGGAATATTGTGTGCAATTCTGGTCTCCTTCCCATCAGAAGGATGTTATGAAACTTGAAAGGGCTCAGAAAAAATTTACAAGGATGATGCCAAGGTTAGAGGATTTTAGCTATAGGGAGAGGTTGAATAGGCTGGGGCTGTTTTCCCTGGAGCGTCGGAGGCTGAGGGGTGACCTTGTAGAGCTTTATAAAATCATGAGGGATACGGATAGAGTGAATAGACAAGTTTTTTTCCATGGGTTGGGGGAGTCTAGAACTCGAGGGCATAGGTTTAGGGTGACAGGGGAAAGATATAAAAGAGACCTAAGGGCAACTTTTTCACGCAGAGGGTGGTACATGTGTGAAATGAGCTGCCAGAGGAAGTGGTGGAGGCTGGTACAATTTCAACATTTATAAGGCATCTGGATGTGTATGTGAATAGGAAGGGTTTGGTGGGAGATAGGCCGGACGCTGGCAGGTGGGACTAGATTGGGTTGGGATATCTGGTCGGCATGGATGAGTTGGACCGAAGGGTCTGTTTCCATGCTGTACATCTCTATGACTCTATGACTGTAAGATCTAAGTTTTATCTAGATACAGAAAATTTCTGAGAGTCTCTTTACTTAAGAGCTGAAGTCATTAATATATTTAAAACCAAAGGTTATGGATCTTCAACAGTGTGGTCCCACTCTCCCTCTTTAAAAAAAAAAATTGACACCCTGCAATTAGGTTTTTATGATCCTAAACAGAAAATTCAACTTTTAAAACAGTTTTTAACACAAAGAGGATTTATCTTTGTCCAGGCATCAGTTAGTTCTGCAATTTTCTTTCTTCAATAGTAAAGATTTTTCTGTGGTAAGTCCAGATCTAGGAAACACTGTTTTGAAATTAGGACCACCCTTTTAGAACAGAGATGAGGCGAAATGTTTTCTGAGGCCATATAACTTTGAAACTTTCCACCTCAGAAAGAGTTGGAAGTCGGATTGTTTAAGGCGGAGAAAGTTAGATTGTTTTAATCAAGGGAATTGAAGGTTATCTAAAGAAAGTCGAATTGTGGAATTGATAACAAAACAGATCAGCCATGATCCTATTGGTTGACAGAGCATGTTTGAGGGGCTGAAATGTCCTCTTTCTGCCCTTAATTTTGTGTGTTCATAAATTGATATCAAAATAAGGAAAAAAAAAACATTATCATTCCTAACTTGTGCAAATCCTGCCTAGAGGCTGAAACTTATGACTACAAGCTTGCAAGTTTTAAATAAAAAGCTCCTGTTTTAAAACCAACATTCATAAAGTGACCAAGGCCAGTAAAAGAGCAACAAATGAAAAAAAAGGGAAAGAAACAGAAGCAGAAATAAGAAAAAAAAGAAAAAGAAGCAAAATCAGTACAAGGACTAAGCAAACAATGCACTGCATTTCAAAGATCTGCAGTGAGAAATAGAAGGCAAACATTTAATTATGGACTGGCCATCCAGTAATACCGCTTATGAATTTCAGCTGTTCAAGCAATATAACACAGTTCTATCTTGCAGTACAAGTGATAGATGATCATGAAGAGTGAGCTCTGAAAATTTGATCTTGCCTTTGACAACTTTACAGAATTAATGCATTGGGTATTTCCATGGACTACCAGAAAGATCTACAAATGATTTGGAAAGTTCTCAAAGATCTGCTCCAAGTAAAAATAAGACTCCAACTCATATCATATAGACAGAAATCTACAAATGATATCGAACAGTTTGTCTGAAGTGGGACTTTTCCAAAGAAAAGTTGTCAGAATGGTTCATAGGAATAGTCAGTTCACTTCACTTGAATAGTCACTTCAATTAAAGCCTTTAGGGGATCTTCTCATAAGCAAACAGTGCATATCACTGAAAAATTACTCAAGGATGGACACAGATATGAAACGGGAGTCAAGATTAGAGTGGTGCAGGAAAAGCACAGCAGGTCAGGGAACATCTGAGGAACAGGAAAATTGATGTTTTGGGCAAAAGCCCTTCATCATCGGACTCTGATCTCCAGCATCTGCAGTCCTACAGATGTGAAACTATAAAGGGCAAGCTAACAGTAATTACATGATTTAGGTAGAAGAAACACTACCACAACCATTGGCAAAATACACCAAACCAACAATACCTGTAACAAATACAGTATTTTGCACCTACCCAAAAGCTGCCCAGATTATCGTGAAACAGTAAGGCATTGGCATCAAGAAACATTACATATATGAATGGGAAGGGTTTGGAGGGATATGGGCCGGGTACTGGCAGGTGGGACTAGATTGGGTTGGGATATCTGGTCGGCATGGACGGGTTGGAGCGAAGGGTCTGTTTCCATGCTGTACATCTCTATGACTCTATATACATGCAGGAAATCTGGTTCCACCGGTCAAGTCAGACCCCAGAACAAAACATGGGAGTGAACAACAAGGTAGTACAACACTCACACCAAGGAAAATATAAAGAAGGTATACAAACACACCACACCAATGAGATGCAGAGTTGATCAACTGAAAGGCAAATTTCAGAAGATGACCAATAGCTCAGTGCTGTTAGCCTCATACACCACATCGATGGTACAAGGCAGTCAGATATTTTTAACAACATTTATGTCATCCATGCTATCAAAGACAGGTCAATACACAGTAGAAGAGGGGAGGTGGTGATATTATTGATAGATGATTAATCCAGACACCTTGGTAAAGTTCTGGGGACCGGAGTTCAAATACTACCATGGCAGATAGTGGAATTTAAATTTAGGAGAAGTCTGGAATTAAGAGTCTAATGATGACCATGAAACAATTGTCAATTGTTAGATAAACCCATCTGGTTCACAAATGTCCTTTAGGGAAAGGAAATTGCTATCCTTGCCTGGTCTGGCCTACATGTGACTCCAGACTTGCAGCAATGTGGTTGATTCATAAATGCCTTCTGGGCAATTAGGGATGAGTATTAAGTGCCAGTCTGGCCAGTAATGACCACATTCTGTGAATGAATTAAAAAAAAAACTAAAATTGGCAGACTATCCAACACCAACATACCACTATTGTGCATCCTGAGAGGCATTTAACAAGCCAACGTCTACAGGGCAGTGCATGAGAGACTGTCTCAGGATATAATGGATCACCAATGCCATGCATTGACAGAATCACACTGCAATGCCAATATGCAAATTCATCTTGACTTCCCAAACAGCTGAGCAGTTGCAGCATTACCAGTATGCACAGATCTCAGTATCATCAGAATTCATGAGATTCAAACCCACCTACCATGATGGAACAAACCACATGCGATGCTATCGACTCAGTCAATGATGTCCAAGGATATGATTTTGAAGTGAAGTATGAACTAATTGCCAGGATGTTCACATCTGACAGATTAAGCATATTACTCAATGCATAATAATAACCAAGATATTTCTCTGAATCTATCTATTAATGATAAAATTATGAAGTTGAAGATCTTTTCAATGTCGAGCTGTTATATTTTTGCAAGAGGCAGTGTGAAAAATTGCAATCGGCAACTGCTGAAAGCAAACAACTACAAAAGTTGCAACAGACCATTATCCAGGGAAGGTCTGACAGTATAAAAAAAAGTGCTGGAGAAGATCTGATTATTACGGCCACACAAGCAAACAATTTCCAAAACCATTACACTAAAGCATCATGGGACACATTGAATGCATAGAGTGGAAAGTATATTGATCTGTGTGTGAGGGTTTGGAATGTATCAGAAGATTCAACCATTCCTGGTTGCATGTGAGACATGATATAAAGCCTCCAGCTGAGAAAGCCTCTCCATTCCTTGGACGAATGTAACAACAGATCCATTCATAGTACATGGGGAAAATTGCATCCTTATGATGAGCTACTTCTTCAAATTTCCTATTGTTCGATGACTTCGAAATACTGTGAGCATGACTGTTGCTGATACAATGAGTGCTCTTTTCGGTTTATTCAATATCCTGAAATGGGAAGTGTCTGACAACAGACCACAAAATTCCCAATTCCTGATGAAGGGCTCTGGCTCGAAACATCGATTCTCCTGCTCCTCAGATGCTGCCTGACCTGTCATGTTTTTCCAGCAACACACTCTCGAACAGACCACAAAACACTGGCAAACCATTTAAACACATGTACTAAGAAGTGTCTCATATCACGTTGCCATCCCATTACTCATGTTCAAATTGTCCTGTTGATGTACAGATTGTACATGCATACAATCAAGCCAATGTTCGTCAAGGATCAAGCAAGGAAACAAAATTTTTGTGATGGCATTGCACGGAAACGCAGCTATCTCTAGCACAATTTATAGTCAGCTGGTAAATGGGAGTAACCTTGCTCTGTGACCAACTGCCAAACTATTCTGAAACACAATTGACAGGTACGTTGCACTTTGTAACCTAATAACTTAATGTGAGCCCATTAACTGATTGTGCCTGAGGAAAGTTATGTCTGTTGGATTCTTCAATACCACATTATTCATGCCTAGTTTCTAATGAAAGGGGGATAACATAAACATTGTCACATCAGGTAACATACTCTGTTGGAGTTAACACTCACATAAATCTGGGCATGTTCAGAGGTCAACAGGGAACCCTTGGGAGTTTGTCAAGAAAGTATTTAAATATTAAATAAGAATTTAACCCAGCATTCTGACCTTAATAATCAGATCCCTGGTTTGACTGTGCTATGTGGAAGTTGGTAAGAACAATTCAGTATTGAATGATTTTCAGTCAAACCAGCTGCCTTTGCTAGTGAAACTGAATAGCTGTAGCCTTGCCTAGGTGACAAGCTGTTTCTCCAATGATATTTTGTTCCCTACACATCTGTTTGGTGTAAATTGCTGCTTTGCAAAACCTCACTTTTATTTTTTCCCTTCTGCTTTGTGTCCAGTGATTGCCCATCACTGTAGCAATGTAAGTCAATCATACTGTATGTTCCCCAATACCTCCAATCCATCCAATCCACTGCAGACACTAAATCATGCATCTACTATGCTCCTAGCCACTGATGGCCTTCTTAAAAAACACCTTTATGAATTAGTTCCCTGTTTCAAAAGCTGATACAAATCCTTCTATTTGCCTGTATCTTTTATCTCTGAACTCACCAAGAAAAACACAAACAGAAATGTAAAGATCTTTAGTTTCCAAATATCCTATTGTGCAATAACTATAAGAAATCAAAAGCTTTAGCATGCATCAAATGTTGTTTTCACTCTGTTTTCAATGCATAATGTCTGCACTTAATCCAGCATCTGGACCGTATACGATATTGTGTCCTTCAGCTAACATCAAGTAGCTCAAAAATGAGGAACAGGCACATGAATAGGAAAGGTTTAGAAGGAAATGGGCCAAATACAGGAAAATGAAATAGTTCATTTTCAGAAACTTGGTTGGTTAGATTCTCCCTTCTTGGAAATGATCACTGTCTGACTCTTTGTGACATGAAAATATTATTTGCTAATAATCACCATAAGCCACTTTTTAATCTATTCAGTCACAAGATGTGGACATTGCTGGTTTGGTCAACTTTTCATTGCCCATCCTTAAGAAAGTAGTGGTTAGCAGATTTCTTGAACTGCTGCAGTGTAAAATGAGGGTAGGCACATCAAGAGTGCTGGTAGGAAGGCAGTTCCAGGATTATGACACAGCCAACTGTGAAGAAATAGAGATATAAATCCAAGTCAGGCTATTGGATGGCTTGGAGGAGAGCTAAAGGTGATTGTGTTCACAAGCTCCTGCTGCCCTTTTCCTTCTAGGTGGTAGAGGTTGTATGTTCGGAAGGTGCTATTGAAAGAACTTGGGTAGGTTACCACAATGCATCTTGTAAGTGGCACACACTGCTGCCACTGTGCACTAGTGGTGAAGGATATGAGTGTTGAAGGCAGTGAGTGAATTTGCATTTTGACTGGGCTGCTTTGTGCAGGATTGTGTTGAACATCCAGAGTATTGTGGAAGCTGCACTCATCCAGGCAAATGGACAGTATTCCATCACATTCCTGACTTATGCCTTGGACAAGATCTGAGAAGTCCTACTCTTTTAACCACAGTACTCGTTTGGGCAGTCCAGTCTATTTTCTGGTCAATAGTAACCCGAGGATGCTGATGTAGTGTGATTTTGATTTGGGTTAAGTTAGTACAATAATGGTAATACCAATGAATGTCAAGGGGCAAAAATTAGATTGTTGCTCATTGGTGATGGTTATTGCCTGCCAGCTGCATTACTTTCTGGTGATCACCCCAAGGCTGGATGTTGCTTGTCTGGGTCTCAACTCTTCTGCAAATGGACTGTTTCAATATCTGAGGAGACGTGAATGGTGCTGAACATAGTCATTGATGATTGTACAATCTCCATTCTTGACCTTATGATGGAGGGAAGAACATTGATGAATAAGTTGAATATGGTTAGATTAGGATGCTGGCTTAAGGAACCTGTGACATGATGCTTTGGGATTGAGATGATTGACTTCCAGTGACCCCAATCATCTTGCCTCATGTAAGATATGATTCCAACTAGTGTAGTGTTTACCCGGATTCTCACTGTCTTCAGTTTTACTAGGTCTCTTTGGTACCTCAATCAGCCAAATGCCATCTCAATGTCAAAGGCATTCACTCTTACTGAGCTGCAAGGTTCATTTCCAGACGTTTCGTTAACATACTAGGTAACATCTTCAGTGGGCCTCATGCGAAGCAATGCTGAAAATTCCTGCTTTCTATTTATATATTTGGGTTTCTTTGGGTTGGTGATGTCACTTCCTATAGTGATGTTATTTCCTGTGGTGAAGTCACTTCCTGTTCCTTTTCTCAGGGGGTGGTAGATGTGGTCTAACTCAATGTTTGTTGATAGAGTTCCGGTTGGAATGCCATGCTTCTAGGAATTCTCGTGCATGTCTTTGTTTAGCTTGTCCCAGGATGGATGTGGTGTCCCAGTCGAAGTGGTGTCCTTCTTCATCCGTATGTGAGGATACTAGTGAGAGAGGGTCATGTCTTTTTGTGGTGCTGCTTGATTGGTGTTACTTGGTGTTCATGTATCCTGGTGGCTAGTTTTCTGCCTGTTTGTCCAGTGTAGTATTTGTTATAGCCCTTGTACGGTATTTTGTAAATGATATTCGTTTACTCATTGTCTGTATAGGGTCTTTCAAGTTCATTAGCTGCTGTTTTAGTGTGTTGGTGGGCTTGTGGGCTACCATGATAGCAAGGGGCCTGAGTAATCTAGCAGTCATTTCCGAGATGTCTTTGATGTAGGAGAGAGTGGCTAGGGTTTCTGGACATGTTTTGTCTGCTTGTTTGGGTTTGTTGCTGAGAAATCGGCAGACTGTGTTCATAGGGTACCCATTCTTTTTATCACCCCTGAGAAAAGGAACAGGAAGTGACTTTACCACTGGAAATAACATCACCACAGGAAATGACATCACCAACCCAAAGAAACCCAAACATATAAGTAGAAAGCAGGAGCTTTCAGCATTGCTTTGCATGAGGCCCACGGAAGATGTTACCTAGTAGGGTAACAAAATGTCTGGAAATGAACCTTGCAGCTCAGCGAGCAAACCTACATCGAAAACCTCAACCTGAGCTACAAATCTTCTCAAAACTCGCATTCACTCTCACTTACTAGCCCGACAATGACTATTAGCTGAAGAAAGCATGGAGTGTTCTGCTAGTATTGTGCTAACCCAGTTTTTGTTTTTAGCTGGTCATTCTATCCTAATTTTCTGTGTTGTCATAGGCACAATTCAGTGAACTAGATGATTTAATTAGATCAATAATGACTCACAACACCTTAAGCTATAGTGGAGACAGGACTGGGAAAGATAACACCACAGCTTTAGAAGGTCAAGAAAGAAAAACCTATTTATATCATAGAATTATCCTGAGACCCAGTGCTGCAGCATTTAACTTGTTTGAATTGTTGAACAGATGCAACAGCATTGGGACAAAATGCTAGAAACTGCACACAGGCAGATATAAAAGAATGGTCTCAAATTAGGGGCTACAACAGCAAAACAGTTAGAGCCTCATAATGCTGCTTATCCATTATGAATTGAATATGTTGAAATAAATTCAATGTTAAATTAAGTTGAAATCAATAGTATCTTAGTTATGAACTGATTTCCTTATAAAAAGGAACTGTAGATAGGAGAAGAGCAGCTTTTATGTGACAACTCAAGCCAAAATTTTATTTTTAAATCTGGTTGTCTGTATGGACACTTGTTACAAGCAGGTGAGAGGGGGTGAATCGGGTCTGTA
This sequence comes from Chiloscyllium plagiosum, assembly GCF_037043375.1. NCBI lineage: Eukaryota > Metazoa > Chordata > Chondrichthyes > Orectolobiformes > Hemiscylliidae > Chiloscyllium > Chiloscyllium plagiosum. The sequence goes on from NW_028270168.1 coordinate 26,499,594, forward strand.
CTTTTTAACCTACCTGTTCAGCCACAATATTCTTTTCCTTTTGGCAAACAGCTATATCACACCTCAGTTAAAACGTCATTCCTATCAAAATTACAAGTATATATTACAAAGTTTTATTGAATGAAAGAAAGAGGAATTTTATTACTTATTAACCTAATAAAAATAATATAATGCAATATCAAACACACATCACTACATTGATGGTGAAGGACAATTCAGGTCGCCAATGCTGACCAGGTACACGGCTGAGGTTATAGGATGGTGCCAGCAAGTGGGACAATCAGGTTAGCATCAGAGAAGAGGGGCACCAAAGGGCCATAGTAAGTAGGTAATGAGTTGAGTTTGGGATGATAGCATTAAAAATACTTACTAGGCCTTGCGGAAAGGAACACTCGAGAAATTCAACAAGAATATCACTTGGCCAAAGTATCATGAGTTTCAGACCAAAAGGTCAATGAGCTTAAAATCTGTCATAGGAAAATATTGGAAGCTATTATTAAAGGCATTATAGTAGGGCATTTAGAAAGATTCAAGGTAATCAGGCAGAGTCAACATGGTTTTGTGAAAGTGAAATTATGTTTAATCCATTTATTGGTATTCTCCTAAGCTGCATTATGACTGTGGATAAAAGGGAATGGGTGGATGTATTGTAGATATCAGCAGGCTTTGTTAAGCAGCCACATTTAAGGCTTTTGTGGAAAATGAAAGTTTATGGTATAGGAGGTAACATATCAACAAGCATAGAAGACTAGCTAGCTAAGAAGGAACAGAGAATAATTTTCTGGTTAATAAGACCTAAACAGTCAAATGAAGAGTTGCTGGATTCAAAACATTAGCCCTTCTTTCTCCTCACAGATGCCGCTAGACCTCTTGAGTTTCGTCAGCAATTTCTGTTTTTGTTTCAGATTTCCAGCACCTGCAGTTCTTTATTTTGTTTACGATGAAAAGAGTATTTTGCCATAGAAGCATTGCTGGGCCCTCAAACTTTTACAATGTACATAATAACTGGATGAAAGGACTCAAAATATAGTTGCTAAATTTGCTGATGATACAAAGATAAGTTTGGAAATAAGTGGGTAGGGGATATAAGGAGATAACAAATGTGTATAGATAAGTTGTGATTGGCAAAATCTAGAAAATGGATATAAAGTTGGAAATATGAAACTTTGACAGCTAGAATAGCAATGAAATAAATTGACGAATTGGTGAGAAATATGAGGGCTATAAAGTGCAGGCAATCTTGGTGTCTTAGTGTATGAATCACAAAAAGTTAGTACCCAGACACAGCAAGTTACTAAGAAAGCAAATAGAATTAGTTTCCATCGTGATTTCAAGCTAGACTCCTCTTTTCCACTCCCAAGACTGAAGACCTCATAATTCACAGATAAATTTGCATTATCAGTTTGAATGGACCTTAATGCAGTATCCAATATTAACTTTGTACAACAGCTTCCTGCCTCCCCCGCCCCCCAAAAAGATATAATGATGCCATTTCCCTCAACTCTGACTTCAAAAATTCAGGTAGTCTGGAGAATTCACAATTCTTTTAAATGATTTCTTTTCAGACCTGAAAGATATATAGGTTTTTAGCTTGAAAACAGTTGATTTTGATCTGGAACTTGTCTGTAAAGCTGTATTCCACTGGAATCTCTTGGATATGCATCACAGAGGATGCCATTCTATTAAACCCTGCAATTGGTTGTTTCCATGAGTTGGTTCCCCTTAATCTCCTGAATTTCTGTCTCAGAGAAACTCTTCCCTGCTAACTCAGTTGTTCCATAACCTCACTTAGAGGACATTCACATTCATGAATGCCATCATGAAAGATGGCTGCTTCATGGAAACAAGTACCTTTTTCAGTATCTTAGCATTTCGAGCACATAATTTTTTCTTACCCATATTGTGAACTGTTAACTGTATGCCTTCAGTCATAAACTAGTAAATGGCCTAGGATTTTGAAACTCTATTAGTGCTCAAAGTATATGTTCCAGGCTAAGTTGTTGGACTTCTGGCCTGACCAATGTTTGAGGTTATACTGTGAATGGTGTCATGTATTTGGTCATTTTCTCATTCTCGGCAAATTTGCTTCAGCCTCTTTTGACTTGCTGGCCATTGTTGCTTCCTAGGCTTGTGGAACATGTGTCGTGTGCTATTACAGTTAATCTCAAGAAATTCTTTCTTCATTTTGGGTGTCGCATGAGCCCAGGCAATCAACAAAATCTTCTACCAGTAACTCTTTGGATGACTAGTTAACAATGATTTGTGTTTGGGCCAGTTATTCCCTCGCTTCCCTTGCACTGCTTCTGCTATCTTAAGCATATTGAGACTAAAACATGGGCAAAAGCTCGCAAGTAAGAAATCTTGATCGTCAGTTGTGTATAAATTTTCAACCTTCTTGTGTTATTTGTACTGCAGCATACTTGTAACATACATCGAGTCAAAGAGTCATACAACACAGAAACAGATGCCTCAGTCCAACTTGTCCACATTGACCTGGTATCCCAAACTGATCTAGTCTTTTATGGCAGCATTTGGCTCACATCCCTCTAAACCATTCCTATTCAGGTACCCACTCATATGTTTGAGATGTTGTGATTGTACCTATCTTCACCACTTCCTCTGGCAGCTCATTCCATACATGCACCACCCTCTGTGTGAAAAAGTTATCCCTTAGGTCCCTTTTAAATCTTTTTCCGTTCACTTTAAACCTCTGCCTCTAGTTTTGAACTCCCTACCTGGGTGAAAAGACCTTGGGTATTCACCTTATCAATGCACCTCATGATTTTATAAGCCTATAATGCACCAAGGAAAATTGCCCCAGTCTATTCAGCCTCTTCCTATATCTCGAACCCTCCATCCTGGCAACATTCTTGTAAGTCTTTTCTAAACTTTTTCAAGTTTAACACCATCCTTCCAATAGGAAGGAGATCAAAATTGAATGCAGTATTCCAAACGTAGCCTAGCCAATGTCCTGAGCAGCCACAACATGACATTGCAACTCCTACACTCGATGCACTGACCAATAAAGGCAAGCATACCAAATGCCTTCTTTGTTATCCTGTCGACCTGAAATTCCACTTTCGATGAACTATGCACTTGCATTCCTAGGTCTTCGTTCTGCAACACTCCCCAGGACCCTACGATGAGCTGTACAAGTCCTGCCCTGATATCCTGTCTGATCAAGGTCCCATTGTATTAGATTAGATTAGATACCCAACAGTGTGGAAACAGGCCCCTCAGCCGAACAAGTCCACACCGACCCTCCGAAGAGTAACCCACCCAGACCTATTTCCCTCTGACTGATGCACCTAACACTATGGGCAATTTAGCATGGGCAATCCACCTGACCTGCATATCCTTGGACTGTGGGAGGAAACTGGAGCACCCGGAGGAAACCCATGCAGACACAGGGAGAATGTGCAAACTCCACACAGTCACCCAAGGCTGGGATCGAACCAGGGTCCATGGTGCTATGAAGCTGCAGTGTCATAGAGTCATAGAGATGTACAGCATGGAAACAGACCCTTCAGTCCAACCTGTCCACGCTGACCAGATATCCCAACCCAATCTAGTCCCACCTGCCAGCACCCGGCCCATATCCCTCCAAACCCTTCCCATTCATATACCCATCCAAATGCCTCTTAAATGTTGCAATTGTACCAGCCTCCACCACATCCTCTGGCAGCTCATTCCATACACGTACCACCCTCTGCATAAAAAAGTTTCCCCCTAGGTCTCTTTTATATCTTTCCCCTCTCACCTTAAACCTATGCCCTCTAGTTCTGGACTCCCCAATCCCAGGGAAAAGACTTTGTTTATTTATCCTATCCATGCCCCTCATAATTTTGTAAACCTCTATAAGGTTACCCCTACTGAGCCACCGAACCACCCCTTGAGCATTATTCCATTTGGATTATGTAATTTTATTGCTGCAGGTTGTAACGTCTTTCCTTCAGCCTTAGTATTTGATTTGACTGGATCATGACACTTCTCCCTGTGTCAACTTTAAAATGAATGAATTGTCCATTGACACAAAACAGGTTCTGCCAAACTTGAGTTCAGTTGCATCACCAATTTTCCCTAAGAATGTCTTGGTCACCTTTTTTTAATGATAGTGTGATAAACCACTATCAGTTTTGTATGAATAAGTATTTCATTTTTCTTGGCTGCTTTGACATTAATATTCTACTTTAAGCTTTGAGACTCTGAAGGAAAGCCATTAGAAATTTAGGAGAGGGGATCCTCCCTTCCCATCCCCCAGTCTCCTGCATGAACCTGGTTTCACTGGTTATAACTGAGAGTCTGTATGTTGTGTTGCCAATCCATTGGATGTCTAATAATTTCTGCAAGATGTTGGTTCTGTTGAAATCTACAAATTTAAGTGAATGACATCTGCTTCAATAAAAAGCAATGATGCATTATTGCATAAACCCATTATACTTAAATTATTCATTGGAGTGAATCATTAGTTTGCTGCGCTCAACAACAACCAGACTGGAACAGAAGCAACAGCAGAAGAAACATGGCAGAGCAATGACGAAACTGTTAGGATGCTATAGCAAATGAACACTTCAGTAATCACTCTCTTTTAAAAGCCATTTGTGGGAATTAATGGAAAATCTCAATAGTAAGGATTGGCTGCACCAATTTATCACATACTAGTCTACTAGCGCCTTAGGGTTTCTCACTGCTCTTCAAAAAGAGTTTGGCATGAAAGATGTTGAAAGTGAGATTGTATATCATACACCAGCTAACTACTACTCTGGACTTGCTATGGAGATTGTATGAAGACTTAAGCAGGATACAGTATCTTAGTTGTTCAGTCACCAAAACGCTATCCATAAGTGGCACTCTCGCCAACCTATAACATGACTTAAAAGCCCTTCATCAAGAAACTTATGTAATTGGAGCCAGAGTGGTTTAGTTGGGAACACCCCAAGACAGAAAGCTCTGAGTTAAAAACCCACTCTATTTCAAACTTGCTGGCCACAGCACAGGCATTCATGAGACAGAAAGAAGGTTGTTAATCAGTCTGCAAATATTGTTCCGAAGCTTCTTGATTCTGAATGGGAAACAAAAGTGTGGAAACAACAACATAATCTTATTTTTAATATTCTTTCATCAAACATTGATGACAATAGAAAGACCAGCATTTGCTGTCTTGAGTGGTGTGCCAATTACTTTGAATCACTGATATCCATCTACGTTGACATTTCTATAGTGGTACAATACAAAGAGTTAGACCATTTCAGAAGGTGGTTAAGAGTCAGTCACCTTGTTGTAGATCGAGGGTCATATTTAGACCAGAAAGGATGTTAATCAAAAGGATGGGTTCTTACAAAAATCAGTGATAGTCTCATGGTCACAATTACTGCAATTAATTATTTAATTGTTCAATTAATTATTTGAATTTAAATTCTTCCAACTATCAGGGTGGGATATGAACTCCACACTTCCAGCATATTAGCCTGGACCTCATTGCAACATTACCTCTATACCACTGTCTCCACAGTGTACAAGTTCACCTAAGAGAGTGGTCTGCAGTTCAAACTGTCAACCTTTTTATTAATGAGAGACATATGGTATGGGTTAATATTATAAACTTTTCAGTTCTCTGACTGAATACATACCAACAAATCCATAGATTACAACCACCAGGCAGTAAAAGTAAGCAGAAACATACAGCAGATTGTAAAATTTTATTTTATTGTGGTGATGTGGGTAAGGTGGGATCTGCTTTTTGGTCCAGTTGGTAATTGTACTGTTGACCTCCGATCTGGAGCCTGTCCGATACAGGTCCAGTGAGATAGTACTCTGGAAAATAAAGCAGCCATCATCCTTCAGAGGAGGTCAAAGTGTCTTGTCTCTCGCAAATGTGAAAAATGCAAATGCTCATTGCAAATCTTTAATTGTGTCTGCTCAGTGCTGACAGATCTTGATGAGAGCATTGTTATGACAAAGTATGACTTATAATGCTATTCTATGAACTTTGTCTTTTTTTCAGTAGGTATTTCAAAAGGTTGGTGCAAGGAAGGCTAAAAGAATTAATATGAAGCAGTAAGTGTGCAAGGTATTTTTACATCAGTTGCCCCTTCCAACTTGATTGAGTTATGCTGAAGCATCAGCACAACGTAAAGAGAGGTTTGGACAGAGAAAATATAGAGAACCTATTCACGGAAATAGAAAAGATCTAGCAATTTAAAATTGGGCAAGTATGTGATGACATGGGCCACTGGTAACAGACATTTTGCAAGCAACATAATCTGTAACTTTATAAAACAGTTTTATCCCTCACTTTGCCATTACCATTAAGCCTGGGGATCATTCCTGGTTCAGTGAATATTGCAAGAGTTCATACCAGGAACAGCACCAGGCATACGTAACAATGAGGTGTCACAGGACTACTTGCGTGTCAAACAGCAAAAGCAGCATGTGTTTGACTGTAAAGCTAAGAGATCCCACAACCAATGGATCAGATTAAAGCCTTGCTTTCCAACCACATCCAGTTATGACTGGAATGGGTGCAAAGGGACATCATTATGTGCACAGTTTACTCCGAGCCATATCCTGTTTTATCACATATATGATACATCCTGGAATTCCCTTGCAGTAACATTGTTGGTGTATCTAGAATCATAGAATCCCTACAGTGTGGAAACAGGCTATTTGGTCCATCGAGTCCAAACCACCCCTTCCAAAGAGCATCCCATCCAGACTTGCCCCCCCTATCCTATCCCACTAACCCTGTATTTCTCATGGCTATTCCACATAACCTGCAGATCTCTGGACACTATAGGGCAAGTTAGCATGACTAATCCACCTAAGCTGCACGTCTTTAGACTGTGAGGGAAAACCAGAGCACCCAAAGGAAACCCACAAAGACACAGGAAAATGTGCCAACTCGACACAGACAGTTGCCTGAGGCTGGAATCGAACCTGGGTCCCTGGCACTGTGAGATAGTAGAGCTAACCACTGAGCTACCGTACAAGATAGACTGCAGCAGTTCCTGAAGGTGGAGTCCTGGGAGTGATAGTGGACACAATGCTGAATAAGACCAGTCGCTGCGATATAGAAATTTACAAAGCCAAATAGAATTCTAAGTTATAATCCCACATCATTGAGGTAAGGTTTGAGGATGTCAGTTTCATGTCACACTATGTTATTAAATGCAGTTGGAGATGGGAACCTAATATTGATTCAGCTTGTGATCCCATGAAAGAATATAAATGCAGATCATGATAAGTGTGAATAGCAAAGACGTAAAGGCAACATAAAGAAGACAAGTATTTCTATGTAACAAGTGGTTAGGATGTGGCACACAGTGCCTGAGAGCATTGTGGAGGCAGATTGAATTGTGGTTTTCAAACACTATTGTATAATATTCGAACAGAAACCTTTTCATAGTTGCAGGCAAAAAAGCACAGAAGTGGGATGATTTGATTTGATCCTGCAGGAGATTTAATGGACCGATTGGCCTCCTTCTGTTCACGCTTTGATTCTGAAATCCTTTGTACAGTGTCTGCAAAATAATAATCATGTGGAAGGCACATTATATATCAGAGGTTTGAGGCAGGCGCCGGTGACTGGGAGTTTTTACGTGATGGTCACGGAATACTCTAATAGCTCCAACTCATTAGCTGTCTGGTGAAGTAGAAACACACTTATAAAATGTAAACTACTAGCCTAGACTAAATGGTTTTCTAATCTTTGAAGTACAGGATATAACAAATGAACATCAAAGGTAGTCTCTCAATAAGCCAAAGTTGTCGATCAAAGTAGTTTTCAAAAGCGCAAATGTAGCCTGACGGGTTTACTGATTTAATTCAATAATACTCATAGTGCCACCTTCCTGAAATTCTTTCTCCTTGATGAAATAATCATTTCCTTTTTTTTTGCTTGTCATCTTTATTATTTTTTAACTAATCTGTACATTATGCCTGTTTGATCCAGAAATGTTGATTCAGAATCCCCAATCATGTGCTCAATGAGGAACTTTGGGTTTACTTGTCATAGGATTAGACCTAAGGTTTTTTTATTTTGGCTGAGTCAGTTTCGTTGCATTTCATGGAGGAATTTCTCTTTGCGAGGCCGACAGTGTTCTTTCGCTGCATCTTAACAAACTTGTCTCATTAACTACCTACCCCACCCTAATAATATGCTCCCATTTAGTTCTAGCCCCATTTCCACCACTTACTGCACCTGCAACAACTCGCAATTGCTGGATCAATCCAGAATGTACTGGCATCACTGGTGCCAAGGCCATCTTAAAAAGCTCATTGTGCACCTTGGCAAATACTGCTTCTCCAGAACTACCATGATTGGATCCAGACATTTGCCGCAGATATGGCTGAGAAAGAAGTGTTGATGCTTCATTTTGTGAGCAGGGACTTGGTGGTCCTCAAACCCCAGGAGCAGTGCAAGAAGCAATGACACTGAGCCAGGCCAGCCTGGTCCATGGTTACCACCCAAATTATAGCAGTCTCGGTTGTCTGTACGAATGCACATCATTGTAGGAAGAAGGTCAATATCCTTCTCCACTCTGCCAACATTAAGTGCCACCATCTTGTCTCTGTTAACTCACACTTATTCACTCTATCTCTGCTACATCACAATATCACTCTACCGCTCTCACTAGTGTCTACAACATCTTGCCTCAACTAACCTCACCTCCCACCTCCGCCCCCAACAGAGGACCTTGCCAGTTTTCCTACTTGCTCAGGATACTTTTCCACCTGCAAAGACTATGCCACCCATTTTCATCTCCCTTAATACTCAGCTCTCTCTCATTCCAGGAGCGAACGAGCCCATAAAATGGCAGATAGAGTCAAGATGGCTGGTGGGATGTCTGAAATGTGAGCTTTTACTCTTAATGTGGAGATGATCTGAACTCAGACTGCTCCAAGAGATTGACTGATGGTGTCCAAGCCCCTGCAATGCTTTTTAGATTCGATTCGATTAGATTAGATTACATACAGTGTGGAAACAGGCCCTTCGGCCCAACAAGTCCACACTGCCCCGCCGAAGCACAACCCACCCATACCCCTACATTTACCCTTTACCTAACGAAGACTGCCTTTGATACTACTGGGACCCTGACTAGGCTATCTCCTTGGATTTGACAGGGGCCTCCTCTGAACCATGACAAGTTTTCTAGCTTTGAGTCTGCACTAATCAGCAAGGCAATGCAGTAGTATTTTGAGTTTGGTATCTCTGGCAGAGGGACACAGCGCATGAAGACAAGGTAAGGATGCTGTGAGCATCTAGGCAGCCTCAGAGTGAGTGAGTTCAAGGAGACCAAGTGAACAGCCTGAAGATGCTGCCCGATCTAGTCCATGAGTCTCTAGCACACAATGTCCTTGCTGCAGCATTACAATGATAATCACCGTTGTGCCCTCAGATGCATTATTGAAGTACTGAAGCGTTCAGTTAGCTGATCAGAGATGTGCCAAGAGGTTGACAAATGTCAGATGCCAATATCCATGTGGTTGGTGCCATAGATTGTGGTCCTGAAATACTGTTGCATGGTGAGCAACATGGAGAATCTTGTAGACAGCGCTCAGGTGAAGCCACCAGGTACCCACTATGCCATCCATGTTGTGAATTCTCAGCATCCTGTACAATTGAAAGCTGCATGTTAATGCAGGGAGATCTGCACTTAACAAGGTTGTTAACAAGGTTTGTGAAGGTTTGTAGCTCAGGTTCAGGTTTAGGGTGTAGGTTTGCTCGCTGAGCTGTCGGTTTGATATCCAGATGTTTCATTTCCTGGCTAGATAACATCATCAGTGGCGACCTCCAAGTGAAGCGAAGCTGTTGTCTCCTGCTTTCTATTTATATGTTTGTCCTGGATGGGGTTCCTGGGGTTTGTGGTGATGTCATTTCCTGTTCGTTTTCTGAGGGGTTGATAGATGGTATCTAGATCTATCTGTTTGTTTATGGTGTTGTGGTTGGAGTGCCAGGCCTCTAGGAATTCTCTGGCATGTCTTTGCTTAGCCTGTCCCAGGTTGTTAACAAGCAACAGACCACTGCCTAGCGAGTATCTTGTCTTGCACCCTAGAGCTTAGTTAAAAACATATTATTCCTGAGATAGACCTTGCTAGAACTCTCCCATGATCCTGCCACATTTTTCACCATCAGCCACATTGTTCAAGCCCCTATACTCATAGAGTCATTGGGTAGAATCTTCTGCTCCTAGATTTGGCAATGTAGGAATTGGGAATGACATTTCATGAGAGGTGGGTTTCCATGTTGCCTTCTTGGATCCACCGAAATTAAGTTCTGAGCACAGAGGTCTGTGGCCCACCTTCCTGCCAGCCACCCATTGAGGCCCTGTGATCAAGTGAGTGGCCGAATAAAGAGCACTTAAGGCCGTTAGCTTACTGCGATGATTGATTTAGTTATGGGTGGCTTTACCAAATAACAGGGTAAAACCTGTTTAAATCCCTGAGGTAAAAAAAGTGTGTGTGCACGCGTGTTGCTTGTCAGCTTCAGGGTGGGGTCCAGAGCAAAGATTGAAGGCAAGGAGTTGTCCACTGAGAATCACCCTTCCACCCCTCCCTGACACCTCTCCCTGTGACGTTCCTACCACTCCCTCCCTGAAATTATTTACCTTATTCCCAGATCATTGGATTCCACAGCCTCCTACCTTTTTTTTAATCTGGCAGCTCCTCTCAAATGGGACTTCCAATCCTGAACTCCATGGTTGGCAGGGGGTAGAGCAGGCTCTCCTTCAAAGATGCAACACATGTCTCTTACAGCTTTCCAGTCAAAACGTAACACCCACTCTACTCACAAAATATTCCACTCGTGGAGTTATCATGGCACAGAAGGAGGCCATTTGACCCATCAAGTTTACAAGAACGAAGGTAGGTCCGATCAAGGACAGTAGTGGGAGAGTGTGTATTGAGTCGGAAGAGATAGGAGAGGTCTTGAATGAGTACTTTTCTTCAGTATTTACAAATGAGAGGGACCGTATTGTTGAAGAGGAGAGTATGAAATGGACTGGCAAGCTAGAGGAGATACTTGTTAGGAAGGAAGATGTGTTGGGCATTTTGAAAAACTTGAGGATAGACAGGTCCCCCGGGCCTGACGGGATATATCCAAGGATTATGTGGGAAGTAAGAGAGGAAATTGCAGAGCCGTTGGCAATGATCTTTTCATCTTCACTGTCAACTGGGGTGGTACCAGGGGACTGGAGAGTGGCGCTGTTCAAAAAAGGGAATAGGGATAACCCCGGTAATTACAGGCCAGTTAGTCTTACTTCGGTGGTAGGCAAAGTAATGGAAAGGGACCTAAGGGATAGGATTTATGAGTATCTGGAAAGACACTGCTTGATTAAGGACAGCTAGCACGGATTTGTGAGGGGTAGGTCTTGCCTTACAAGTCTTATTGAATTCTTTGAGGAGGTGACAGAGCAGTGGATGTAGTGTACATGGATTTTAGTAAGGCATTTGATAGGGTTCCCCATGGTAGGCTTATGTGGAAAGTCAGGAGGCATGGGATAGTGGGAAATTTGGCCAGTTGGATAGAGAACTGCCTAACCGGTCAAAGTCAGAGAGTGGTGGTAGATGGTAAATATTCAGCCTGGAGCCCAGTTACAAGTGGAGTTCCGCTGGGATCGGTTCTGGGTCCTCTGCTGTTTTTAATTTTTATTAATGACTTGGAAGAGGGAGTCGAAGGGTGGGTCAGTAAATTTGCAGATGATACGAAGATTGGTGGAGTTGTGGATAGTGAGGAGGGCTGTTGTCGGCTGCAAAGGGACTTAGATATGATGCAGAGCTGGGCTGAGGAGTGGCAGATGTGTTCAACCCTGTCAAGTGTGAGGTTGTCCATTTTGGAAGGACAAATAATAATGCGGAATACAGGGTTAACGGTAGGGTTCTTAGTAAGGTGGAGGAGAAGAGGGATCTTGGGGTCAATGTTCATAGCTCTTTGAAAGTTGCCACTCAGGTGGATAGAACTTGTAAGAAGGCTATGGTGTACTAGCGTTCATTAGCAGAGGGGTTGAATTCAAGAGTTGTGAGGTGATGTTGCACAGTACAGGACCTTGGTAAGGCCACATTTGGAGTACTGTGTGCAGTTCTGGTCGCCTCATTTTAGGAAAGATGTGGAAGCTTTGGAGAGAGTGCAGAGGAGATTTACCAGGATGTTGCCTGGAATGGAGAATAGGTCGTACGAGGATAGGTTGAGAGTGCTAGGCCTTTTCTCATTGGAACGGCGAAGGATGAGGGGTGACTTGATAGAGGTTTATAAGATGATCAGGGGAATAGATAGAGTAGACAGTCAGAGACCTTTTCCCCGGGTACAACAGAGTGTTACAAGGGGACATAAATTTAAGGTGGAAGGTATAGGGGAGATGTCAGGGGTAAGTTCTTTACCCAGAGAGTGGTAGGGGCATGGAATGCGCTGCCTGTGGGAGTGGCAGAGTTTGAATCATTGGTGACCTTTAAGCGGCAATTGGATAGGTACATGGATAGGTGCTTAAGCTAGGACAAATGTTCGGCACAACATCGTGGGCCGAAGGGCCTGTTCTGTGCTGTATTATTCTATGTTTTATGTTCTATGATGGATGTCTTTGCTAAAATTCAGTCTTTCCCAATCCAGCGCAATCGTCAGAGGCCATCAATATTATTTCCCTCAAAAACCCATTCATTTTCCTTTTGAAATCATTAAACCCACCCTCACAGCAGTAGACTCTGGGTGTTTACTAGTCACTGCATAAAAATGCACTTCATTATGGCCCCTTCCCCTGGATCTCTTGCATGTGAACAAGTAGTGGCAATATCGATTATATTTTAATAAAGGCATTGGGCAAGCTCTCAGGAAAAGAGGCATTGTCTTGTACTTGATGTTGTAAGTTGAATTGTGGTTTTCAAACAGTATTTGATAATACTTGAATAGAAACCTTTCCATAGTTACAGGGAAAAAAACATAGAAATGGGATGATTTTATTTGCTTTGATTCTAGCTGGCATTGAAGAAACTATTTTCCATGCCTATAAAGTGATGCATTGTGCAAAAGTATTAGATTTTATGTACCTTTTAAAAGATAATAATGCAATAAAAAAGTTAAAATCATAGAGTCATAGAGATGTACAGCATGAAAATAGACTCTTTAGTCCAACTTGTCCATGCCGACCAGATATCCTAAACAAATCTAGTCCCATTTGTTATCACTTTGGCCCACATCCCTTTAAACCCTTCTTATTCATTTACCCATCCAGATGTCTTTTAAATGTTGTAATTGTACCAGTCTCCACCACTTCCTATGACAGCTCATTCCATACACGTACCACTCTCTGCATGAAAAAGTTGCCCCAATAGGTTCCTTTTAAATTTTTCCCCTCTCACCCTAAACCTATGCCCTCTAGTTCTGGATTCCCTCACTCCAGGGAAAATGCCTTGTCTATTTACCTTATCCATACCCCTTATGGTTTTATAAACCTCTATAAGGTCACCCCTCAGTCTCTGACACTCCAAGGAAAACAGCCCCAGCCTTATCAGCCTCTCCTTATAGCTCAAATCCTCCAACCCTGGCCACATCCTTGTAAACCTTTTTCAAACCATTTCACGTTTCACAACATCCTTCCAAAAGGAGGGAGACCAGAATTGCACGGAATATTCCAAAAGTGGCCTAACCAATGTCCTGTACAGCCACAACATGACCTCCAAACTCCTATACTCAATGCCTTTGGAGAGTTTGATGAATTGAGAATGCTACTAAGTAAGGATTAGGAATAAGTTTCTTCCAAAGTTGGAGGGTGGCTTGATTTGCCATGGCTATTGATTAAGGTAGAGACTTTTGTATCTTTTAGGGGAAATTTGGATAAATCTGAATTTGAAGATACGGTGCTGCAGGTAGAAGCAATGAGACTAGCTTTGGAATATTACAATCGATCTGCAGGTCCTTTTGTAGGAGAAAGTGAGGATTGCACAAGCCCTTCATCAGGAATATGGAGGGTGAGGAAGAGGGCTGAGAGATAAATAGAGAGATGGGGGTGGGGGTAGGGGTGGGGTGGGGTTGAGGTAACTGGGAGGGAGAAAAGTAGATGCTGGTGGGGGGTGATTGTGATAGGTCAGAGGGGAGGGTGGAGCAGATAGGTGGGAAGGAAGATGGACAGGTGGGACAATTCAAGAGGACGGTGCCGAGTTGGAGGGTTGGATCTGGGATGAGATAGGGAGACGAGAGATGAGGAAACTAGTGAAGTCAACATTGATCCTGTGTGGTTAGAGGGTCCTAAAGTGGAAGTTGAGGCATTCCTCCTCCAGGCGTCGGGTGGCTTCGCTTTGGCGGTGGATGACACCCAGGTCTTGCATGTCCTTGGCGAGTGGAAGGGGGAGTTGAAGTAGTCAGCTATAGGGTGGTGGGGTTGTTTAGTGTGTATGTCCTGGAAATGTTCTCTGAAACATTCCACAAGTTGGCATCCTGTTTCACCAATGTACAGGAGACCACATTGAGAGCAATGGACACAGTAGATGAGGTGTTTGGATGTGCAGGAAAATCTCTACCAGATGTGGAAAGATCCTTTGGGGCCTTGGATGGACATGAGAATGGAGGTGTGCGCAAAGGTTTTACACTGCTTGCAGTGGCAAGGGAAGGTTCCAGGTGTGGAGGGTGAGTTGGTGGGGGAGTCGCGGAGCAAATCATCTCTGCGGAATGCTGATAGGGTAGGGAGGGAGATATACCTTTGGTGGTGAGGTCTGACTGTAGGTGGCAGAAATGGCAGAGGATGATGAGTTGTATCTGGAGATTTGTGGGGCGGAAGGTGAGGACCGGCAGGTGTGCTAACCTTGTTGAGGGGTGGGTTTCCAGGCAGAGGTGTGGGAAGTGGAGGAGATGCGCTGGAGAGCATTGTTGACCACGTGGGAGGGGAAATTGCAGTCATTGAAATAGGAGGCCATCTGGTACGTCTTGGAGTGGAATTGCTCCTCCTGGGAGCAGACTCAGCAGACGGGGAGGAATTGGGAGTAAGGGATTACGTTTTTACAGGAGGGGGATAGGAGGAGGTGCAGTCCAGGTAGCTGTGGGAGTCAGTGGGCTTAAAATAGATGTCCATGTTGAGTCGGCTGCTGGAGATGGAGACAGAGAGGTCCAGAAAGTGGAGGGAGGTGTCCAAGATGGCGCAGGTGAACCTAAGGTCAGCGTGGAAGGTGTTAATAGAGTTAATGAACTGTTCAACCTCCTTGTGAGAACATGAGGTGGCGGCGATAGAGTAATCCATATAGCGGAGGAAAAGGTTGGGGAAAGGTGCCAGTGTAAGTGCCACGTATCTGAGGCAGGCATAGCTGGGGCCCATGCGGGTGCCCATGGCTACCCCTTTGGTCTGAATGAAGTGGGAGGATTCAAAGGAGAAGTTGTTGATGTTGAGGACCAGTTCTGCCAATCAAATGAGTGTGTCAGTGGAGGGGTACTGGGGGGTCGGTGGGAGAGGAAGAAACGAAAAGCTTGGAAGCCTTTGTTATGGCGGATGGACATGTACAGGGACTGGATGTCCATGGTGAAGATGCGGTGTTGGGGGCTGGGGAAACACAAGTCGTGGAGGAGGTGGAAGGCGCGGGTGGTGTCCCGAATATATGTGGGAGTTCCTGGACCAAGGGGGACAGGACAGTGTCAAGATATGAGGAGATAGGCTCAGTGGAGCAGGAGCAGGCAGAGACAATGGGTCGACTGTGGCAGTCAGGTTTGTGAATTTTGGGTAGGAGGTAGAACCAGGTGGTGTGGGGTTCCCAGACTATGAGGTGATGAGGTTTTGGATGGTCTGGGAGATGACAGTTTGGCGATGGGAGTTGAGGTCGTGGTCAAGGGCCGGTAGGAGGAGGTGTCTGTGAGTTGAAGTCTGGCTTCAGCAGTGCGCCAAACTATCACTGTGCAACTGCCCCCACGCCCGTCCACTGGCTTTGATGGTGAGGTTGGAGTTGGAGTGGAGGGATTGGAGGGCTGCCCGTTGCAAGAGTGAGAAGTTGGAGTGGGTGAGAGGGGTGAGAGACTTCACCGCCGCTCCCTCACCACCAGACTTCACCGCCGCTCCCTCACCACCAGACTTCACCGCCGCTCCCTCACCACCAGACAACATTTCAACTCCCCCTCCCACTCTGCTGAGGACATGGAGGTCCTGGGCCTCCTTCACGCCGCTCCCTCACCACCAGACACCTGGAGGAAGAACACCACACCTTCCGCCTCGGAATACTTCAACCCCAGGGCATCAATGTGGACTTCAACAGTTTCCTCATTTCCCCTTCCCCCACCTCACCTTAGTTCCAAAATTCCAGCTCAGCACTGTCCCCATGACTTGCCTTCCTGCCTATCTTCTTTTCCACCTATCCACTCCCCCTCCTCCTTGACCTATCATCTTCATCCCCTCCCCCACTCACCTATTGTACTCTATGCTACTTTCTCCCCACCCCCACCCCCACCCTCCTCTACCTTATCTCTCCACCCTTCAGGTTCTCTGCCTTGCTTCCTGATGAAGGGCTTTTGCCTGAAACATCGATTTTACTGCTCCTCGGATGCTGCCTGAACTGCTGTGCTTTTCCAGCACCATTAATCCAGAATCTGGTTTCCAGCATCTGCAGTCATTGTTTTTACCGAGAGGGGTGGATAGGTTGGTGAGGTCAATGTCACGGCGGCAGTTGGTCAAGGGCTGGTAAGGGACCAGGATGGGGTGTCCAAGTGGATGGAGTATGTTGGAGGTGGGAGAATGGGTCCTCGGAGGGTGGGTGGGAGTCACGATTGCAGAAGTAACCATGTAAGAAAAGTTCAATGTTACAATGCGTATGGAATTTGTTAAGCTGGGAGTATAGTGGGATGAAGGTGAGACCTTTACTGAGGTGGCAGGGGGCAGAAATGACGTTCCAAGAGGCATTCACAGAAGCTCGGCAGCGGCGGCTGGGGAAGCGACATGGTCAGTGGGGCTACAGTGAGTGACATCAGCAGGGGCTGAAGTGGCACGTTCGGTGGCAACCACTCCACAAATCTCTTCCCGCACCTCTGCCCTTGAACCACACCCTTCCAACCGTAACAAGGATAGAACCTCCCTGGTCCTTTTGTAGCAAATGACAGAAAGTTGACATTGTGCCTCAAATGGCTTCCTGAGACATCACTCCTCTATGCACTCATTTTGTTCTCTGCCTGCAATATCTGCTTCATGAATTAGTCCATTGCATTTAATGATCAGATGGGGCTGTCCTTTTCTTTTTCTGTTTGACTTTCTCTGTAGTGTCATACAGAATCTATATTCTTTCATAGTGGTTTAGTGTGATACCACTGAACCAAAGCCAGTTACAGCTACAGGTATTATATCTTATAAGTACACTATGCATGCTTAAAACGAAGAAAGGAAAAGTGCTCAAGATATGTCTAAAGGCTGATAAGGGTGGAACTGTACTTCATAAATTCCATTATGCCTTGACATTATCCCTTTGTTTGTTTGTTTTAGATGAGGAAGTGATCAAAAGGAGACTATTGAAATGGTGTGTTTTGGAACTGATATCAAGCAGGTTGTTAAAACCTGACACTATCTCCTGGGCCTAACCCCATTTGGAAGTCTGCAGTGATTCAAGGAGAATGCAAACTGCCAGCTTTGTCAGTGTTGCTTACCTCCCAACAGCAAATTGAAAGGAACCTTTCAAGGGGCCTGACATGAATGTGAAAATGGAAAGAAGAGGCAGGAAGATTTTTATGGACCAGCATCTGAACATTCGATGGAAGGCTTGTGGCAAAATTAAGGACACATTTAGTCAAGTGCTTGAAATATTCAAGACACAGTAGCCATTTATACAGACGCACAATGTCACAGTCAAATAAAAAACAGGCTGTTTTGCATTCATCCATATGTCCCAACCTGATAAATCCTCTACATTTCTCCACGTAATTTTCAGACCTTCTGACTGCTTGTTCCATTGAAAAACCAATGGAATGGAACTAGAAAGTCCAGAAGAGACAGAGATACAAAGGGAGGTGAATAAGTACAACACAAAACAACTGACTGGTTTCACAGTTAAAAGTATGAATACCATCTCCTGCCATGGCAATAAAACACCAAAAAAACCTTCCTCAATTGTAAAATTTAATTGGTAGATAGTAAAATTTAAAAATTGGCAACTGCCAGCCCTATCATAGATATCTTCCCTTGAAGCTGGGTTACAGGAAGGATGTTGCATGTGCTCATTAAGTTTAGTGCCAATGAGGAATCAATGGCAGTGCCTGTTACATGACGGGATATGGAAAGTAATTAAAAAGATTTGCTTGCAGCAGTATACTGAAAGAAGGCTGATTTTTGTTTGTGTTGTTAGCTTGAAGTTTTTGAGGTTGGTGATAAAATGCCAGCAAAGAACTTTTCACAGTGTAATAAAGAAAATTCTGGAAACATTCAGCTGATCAGGCGGTATCTATGGAGTGAATGAGGTCAGATTAAAATTTCAAACTGACAACCTCTTGGCTTTGCATTTTTATTTCAGATTTCCAACAACTGCAGTATTTTATGCTTAACTTTCTGTAACTAGTACAATGTGTTCTAAGAAACAAAAACATTCTTTCATTTGCATGAAAGCTTGTTTATGGATAATTTCTGCTTAAATTTATGACCCGGGAGTCTACACACACAATGTGCACTTTAACAAAAGATTCATAACCCCATTCTCACCTTTGCAAATGCTAATTCTTTCATTGTTCAACTAAACAGGTCAGTTTAGCACCTCATTATTCACTACCCATTGGAGTTCAGCCAGCGCAGTGAATGCATGCAGAGTTGCATTTTTATAGCATGGTTTTAATTGCGCTAGCTTCGAATGTATATATTTAGAAATCTGGCATAACCAAACAATGAGTATGTTGCAACAATTTTTTGCTGAAGTCAAAAGTAATTTCAGGCTGGTTCTGCTTGCCATGCAGTACTGAGTTTATAGAACAGAATATAAATTTATTGTCACATGTATTTTTACATGTAAAATACAGTGAAAAGTTCTTAAATTGCCCCACCATGGCGCCTGCATTAATGACAAAAGTCATACATCACAAAAATAAGTAAAATTTTAAAAATGTAAAATTAAGACAAAGTTAATTGCTGTTCAGTTAATGACTTCCGGGCTCGGGGAAAGCCGATTAAGGAACAATGGAAAACCCTGAAGATGCAGCTGAGACGAGACCACCATTCTAGGACGAGAACACCATCCTGGGACGAGACTGACATGGTAGACTGAGCTGGAAACCTCAGCCAAAGACTGCCATGCTGGATCAAGACCATTGCTCCTGGACGAAACTGCCTGCCGGGCCATTGAAATACTTGAAAGCCGAAGACAAATAAAGTTAAAAATCACCTGATTGTCAATCACCTGATGAAGGAGCGTCGCTCCGAAAGCTAGTGTGCTTCCAATTAAACCTGTTGGACTATAACCTGGTGTTGTGTGATTTTTAACTTTGTACACCCTAGTCCAACACCGGCATCTCCGAATCATGAAGACAAATAAGATCTTCTCAAGGGGTTGAGACCTCCACCCGCAATAAGACCACCTTGGCAGGCTGAGACCATCACTACACCTCCTTAAGGCTGAGACCAGCACTACACCTCCTTCAGGATGAGACCGCCACACCTCCTTCAGACTGAGACCACCACTATACCTCCTTCAGGCTGAGACCAACACTACACCTCCTTCAGGATGAGACCGCCACACCTCCTTCAGGCTGAGACTGCCACACCTCCTTCAGGCTGAGAACGTCACTACACCTCCTTCAGGCTGAGACCGCCACACCTCCTTCAGGCTGAGACCGCCACACCTCCTTCAGGCTGAGACCATCACTACACCTCCTTCAGGCTGAGACCGCCATTACACCTCCTTCAGGCTGAGACCATCACTACACCGCCTTCAGCTGAGACCACCACTACACCGCCTTCAGGTTGAGACCGTCACTACACCGCCTTCAGGCTGAGACCGCCACTACACCGCCTTCAGATTGAGACCGTCACTACACCTCCTACAGGCTGAGACAGTCACTACCCCGCCTTCAGGCTGAGACCGTCACTACACCGCCTTCAGCTGAGACCACCATTACACCTTCTTCAGGCTGAGACCATCATTACCCCACCTTCAGGCTGAAACCACCACTACCCCGTCTTCAGACTGAGACCACCACTATACCTCCTTCAGGCTGAGACCGTCACTACCCCGCCTTCAGGCTGAGACCGTCACTACACCTCTTTCAGGCTGGGACCACCACTACACTGCCTTCAGGCTGAGACTGTCACTACACCTCCTTCAGGCTAAGACCATCACTACACCACCTTCAGGCTGAGACCACCACTACACCTCCTTCAGGCTGAGACCAGCACTACCCTGCCTTCAAGCTGAGATCACCACTACACCTCCTTCAGGCTGAGACTGCCACTATACCTCCTTCAGGATGAAACCAGCACTACACCTCCTTCAGGCTGAGACCATCACTACACCTCCTTCAGGCTGAGACCGTCACTACACCTCCTTCAGGCTGAGACCACCACTATCCCGTCTTCAGGCTGAGACCAGCACTACACCGCCTTCAGGCTGAGACCACCACTACTCTTCTTTCAGGCACCTGGGCCTAGCTGCAGACCTGTAGCCTTGATTCGGCCTGTGGGTGAGGCTGGAGGAGTCAGTCTGTGACCTGTGGTCTTTTGTGTGTATCTTTTGGCCAAACAAGTGCTATGGATTTTCTTGTACCTTTATTCCAGTTGTGCTTTTGAAACTTTCTGGGCAAAAAATTTGCATTATAAAATATTAAAAGGTATGAATGTGTTAGTAACTTAATAAAACCATTTACGACACCCTAAGTATATTGGATTGTGCTGATATGGGAATATTATCCACAGGGGAGTTGGTGCTGGAAGGGTTAAAATTGTTAATAAATAAGCAGACAGCTTGTTGTTTTCTCTAATAGAGAAATAAATCTGTGAAACAGGATGTTGAAGAAACCGCTGACACTCAAGAACTGGTTAACTGAACGTTGTGATTTCCTGAGCGCGATTGCTTTTTTGATGCCAGTCAAAGATTAAAGCCGGGACAATCTGGTCAGAGTAACCTAATTCTGGACATTTAATAATGCAGTTAAGAGAAAAAAGAAATTGCAATCAAGCCCTTCCCATGTCACTGTGACCTTTAAAAAGTTTTTACAGTTACACGATGCAGTAAAAAAACAAAGGAAATCTTTCTACATCGAGGTGGGCATTGAGAAAAGGGTCTTTGCAAGAGAGTGGTTATCAGATGTAGGTCAGTGCACAGTCATTTCCCCTTAACTCTTTATAGTCTATAGGTAGAACTATTCACTACCAGTTTGTAAAGGACCAGAATCTTAAAGAATTATTTGCACAAGGTATCCTGTCATAGGTTAATGCTGAGCAACTTCAACATAATTTTCTATGAAGCATTGTTCCTTTCCCTGTCCCTGTCCCTGTCCCTGTCTCTGTCTCTTCCTTTCTCCATTAACTATGAATGATGTCTCCAGCACAATCTCAGAGTTGGTGAACTGTAAAACAAGACCAGAAACACAAACAGGTGGAGTTGTATTGAAGATAGTTGTGGAATGTGTCATGAGTACCAATGTTCAATGGAAATATTTCTGTGAAAAATCCCTCCTGCATTCAGGATTGTATTGTGAAACTAACTCAATATATTTTCAATCAAGTATTTAGAAAATAATGTTTGTAAATGTTATTGATGTCATTAAAATCAGTTCAGGTTATTAGAAACATTTCCCTTGTGAAACATGGAGGAATCTGGTGCGTTCTAGATCATATATGTGAAAGTCAATCACTTAGAGCAAATAACAGAAAGCCTGAAATAACACAACTTAGTCTTACACTCCTTTCATTTTCGAGAAGAGCAGCATAAATTATAGTGTTTTAGAGACCTTCAGATGGCTGATGAAAAATGTGCCTGGTGCTCAGTGCTGTACCATGTATTTAGGAATGCTATATGTTGAACTCCTTACACGTACTGAGTTAATTGACCAGTAATATTACAAATGGCCTGTAGGTTAAGGAGAAAAAAAGTGCCATCCAGTGACTGCTGCTGGAAAACGTATGTCTCATGAGAATGCGGTTGGTTTTACATGAGGTTGCTTGATATGGATTATATTACTCCATTGCAAAGGTTTGTCTTTATAGCATATGGGAGCCTTGCTGCTTTAGCTGATCCACAACTCCAAATAAATGGTATCAAAGAGTGAAGGGAATAAAAAGAAACAGGAATAAAGCATATTGAAGAGAGATGACCTAACTTCATTTAAAACAATTGGAAAGTACACAGGTTGATAATGGGAACAGATAAAATAACACTTTGAATATAACATTCACCAAGACACTTGTAATAAAAGAAATCACGTTAAATGTTAAGCTAACATTTTATATTTAGATGTTGACAAAGTGCTTCTCATTTTCAAATTTTTTTTGTTTTAAATTTCTGTCATCACACCTTTTGATTACTATATCTGTCCTATTGCCTTTAGGTATTAATATTATCAGGGGACGTGGAGAGAAACTGGGTATATCATTTTAAGATAAAGGATCAGCCATCATCATACTGGATAGCAGAGTGGACTGGAAGAGGCTGAAAAGCTGACACCTGCTACAGCTTTCTGCGTTTCTTTGGTCTGTCTCTTGGAGCAGGAGCACCAGGGCAGGTTTGAAATTGAAGCTTTTGTTTGCAAGATAAACATTGTAATTCCCCTTTTCAACATTGTCGAAAAGTGTGGTTCTGGAAAAGCTCATGCTCGAAATGTTGATTCTCCTGCTCCTCAGATGCTGCCTGATAGGCTGCGCTTTTCCAGCACCACATTTTTTGACTCTGATCTCCAGCAGCTGTAGTCCTCACTTTCCCCTTTTCTGTACTGCACACATACCTTGCCACTGCCCACTACCTCCAAAGCAGCACCTTGTATGCAGTCAGTACATGGTAGGGAACTGTGGATATGTTACTGTTGCCCTCCCATCCACTGAAGTCAACATATGCAAATAATTCAATTGGTGCATACTGCAAGCAAGGTCCTGTCAGCATTATAGGGCTTCATAACAGTTACTTTTGTAGGCTGAGTGCAGATGTTCGCATCTTTTCGATTTAGGCTTTTGTGATCTTGTATCTTTGACTAATGGCCCTGTGCAGTTTTATCGCACAGGTACTTGATGTCGTGCCAGCTTTTACCTGTTAAATGAGCTTTCTTTCTCGCAATGCAAGTGGATAAACAGCAATAAGCTAACTTTGCTGTGGGTTCATATTTTTATGCACATCTTTCAAATGAGGAGTTTTTCCTCCTATCAATAATTTTATTTGTATAAATTTTTGTGTTCTTGTATTACTCCTACTTTTAATTTGTGTTTTGCTTTCCTACAATAAAAATAGAGGTTTCACTAAAAAAGATAATGCTTTTAAAAAATTGCATGAAAATAAGGAACAGCTTTATCATAAATTATAACACATTTAACTTCTGATTATAACTGGTATTCTTCCTTGTCCCTTCTGACATTCATTGGAGCTTTTGGAATTCAATCTATTCGAAGACAAAGTTAATTATAATCAATCCTCACTTCTAATAACCAGAAAATCCCATTTATAATGACTATTAACTCTGTTACTGCAAACTGCAGAACTTTATAGTATTAGCATCCACCGGAATTAACTCAAGCCATCAGCATTTAGTGGATTATGTTCCAGCATTAGTGCAACAATGAAAACTGAGATGAAACCATATATTTCCAGCAGTTTGTAGCTGATGAGTAAACTTGAGAAAGTCTGTTCCAGTGCCTTTGTAACATAAAGCCTTGTTAAGAAGATTGACTTGGTCTGTACATGTACATTGTAAAAAGTTGAATGGTGAATCAGATCTTCCAACAGTCATATCATTCATCAAGTGGTTTTTACAATTTCTTATTTTGTCCTCAATGTCATGTCTTACTGAAAACAGATTTTACACACACTCTAGTTTCCTCTGAGTGTGGAGCTTCCGATGCATAGTCAACATTCCCTCATGTTCCGATGGAGCTTGTGGAAAGCAGTCCGTACAATACAATTCACCTTGGGCACAATGAATTTTCCGTTCTCATCTAAGCAGGGAGGTACGCTCCTGCCTTTCACTTTGCTCACCGATTTCTTCCCTGGTGGTAATAATGATTCCTACATCACAGCCCTGTCTACACTTCAGAAGTCATAAATTAGTCTGAGTTTTGTTGTACTCATGTTAAAAATATTAATTATTTTCCTTTGCCTTTATGCCTTTTCCAAAATATTCATACAGGACATCAAAGTGAGGCTTGCGTTTCCCTGTCCTCCAACCTGTTGACTTGGTTACATCCCTCAGATCAGATTCCTTTCCTCTGGCTCTTTCCTGTCTGCAAGATGCTGGTGGTGTTTTCAATAGTTTGTCATCAGCCTTGATATGGCATTGGATTAGGCAATTGATTTTTGTTTGGAAATTTGCAGAATTTAAATGGGATTGCACAACTTCAGGTTCAAAAACAGGCGTGTGATGTTTTTCCCCTTTTATTTCATTGCTGACCATGTGGGAACATTACAGTTTGCAATGAATGCTCATGAGAAGCAAAATTAATCCCTTCAATTTCAGTTATAATCCTCAATACATCAATTTTCAGCCTCTTGTTTTCAATTTGGCAAAAATATCAGTTCTGTGGAGGAGGCAAGAATTGATTGTGACACAGGTAGATGATCAACAAAGATATGAAGTTATTGTTATTTAGAAACATGGTTGAAGGTAGAAAAGATACTGAAGTATACTCTTGTTTACAGTATTATGTGAAATGTAGATAATGCTGAACAGTACTTGTTATGAAATTGTTATTTATCATATAATGCTGTTGGTATTCATATTATCTTCTTCTACGTTACATGTGGTCGATATTTTAAAAAGCAAATGGTGCAATACGATTGAAGATTTGTAAGAATCTGAGGACTTGCTAAATGTGTTCCTGCTCTTCTGAGAAATAGCCTGTGCCTCTGGGGCTTTCTGATTTATTTTACTTCACTTGCTGGTAGAAAATAAATCCTACTGACAATTAGTCAGGTCTTGTTGTTCTTAATCCACGCGATGACCATGATGATTTGTGCTTACTGATTAAAATATAAAATTTGAGACAGTTAGTGCAGGAAATCATAATTTGCTTGATCAGGTCATATGTTCCATTCTATGTCTTTTATGAACTACCATCAATTGTAAATTAGCATCAACCAGACAGGAGTATAATTACTGTACTGCTGCTGTGAAGATAGGTTAAGAGCCACAGATGGATTAGTGGCGCAAAGGGCTTTCAAAGTTGAAATCCACGTTGTTACTTGGGTTTCCCTGAATTTAATTAACTAGAAGGAGATCTGTTGAACTTGATATCAGAACTGGTATAAGGATTTATGAACAACATGTAGTTGGCTCGTTCCTTTTACATGAAGGCTAATGAAACTTAAATAAGATTGTTTTTAGAGCATTAAAGTAAAATGGCTCTTGGAAGAACATGGGTAGAGATTGACTTCAGCTAAAGACAATAAAAGTTGTCACCAAAGCAGTGAATAGAACATTGGAGTTGAAGGTAGTGGATATGTGTAGCCGACATTGCAATGTCTTTTTTAGCTGTATTAGAACTCAAAGGACCATCAGGAACAGTATTAGCAATTAGAGTATAGGATTTAATCAGGGGAATATTTGCATTACATCAATTGTATGCAAATATCCTGTGTCCCAGAGCCAATCTAGAATCTCAATAGTCATTGAAAATAGGCGTTTGCTTTATAAGACCAGAACATACATCGTCACAACACTCAATTTGATCAGTTTTCACATTCCCATGCTCAACATAACTTCACCCTTTTATCACCAAAATAAAGATGGCCAATACAATTTGAAGGAGCTTTTTGTTAGGAACCTGACTGGCAGAATGTGAGTGAACAGTACCTGCAATGAATATATTTTATCCCACGTGGGACAGAGGGAAGGATAGTCTGTTCTTTGGAATACAGGACACCCAAACTACCCAAAAACATTCACTTCTTTAGTTATACCTTAACCTAGAAACAACTAGGTGGCTCTTCAGAATAGTTACAACAGGCCTGGAAAAACTGGGAAGTTGGAATAGAGTCCTTTCAGGAGAAGGGAAGAATTGTCAAAAAGGTTGTCAGTGGTGAATCATAGCTTATTCCCAGAAGGGGAGATACAGAAGCCAAGGAGGGAATGAGTCAGTGGTGGAACATGTGAAAGTTTGGGGAGGGTGGATATTTACAACAAAATTGATGAAGCTTTCCAGACTGGAATAAGACCAAGAAGTGGCATCAATACATCAGAAACAGCTGAGGGAGGAGACCTGTGTAGGATGTAATAAAGACAGTCTATGTGTCATGAAAAGCCAAGATGATCAGGCCTCGTTTAGGTTGCCACAGTTCCACCTTTAATTTAAGCAACATGCAGCTATTCAGACTGAGTATTGGAATCTGTCATTTTAAATCATAATTGCTGTTGCTGGTAATAGTTATTCTGTTGCAATTCACATTTCCTCCTGAAACACTTTTTATTTATTTCCTTCCCCCATTCTCACCCACTGTTTTACATTGCATCCCTTTTGAGAGTTAATCACTGCCTTCCTGCCAAATTTACATTTTCCTTTTTTTCTATCTTCTTTCAGCTTCTTTGTGCTTGCGTAAAACCTACTATATCATTAACTTTATTATAATTCTGATAAAAGGTCAAAGACTTCAAGCTTTGTTTTTGGTTACAGATGCTGATGGATGAGCTGAGTACTTCCAGCATTTTCTATTTTTATACCAGATTTCCAGCATCCACACTACTTTGTCATTGGCAATTTGGCAAATAGATACAGAGCAATCAAAGTCAAATAATTAGAATATGCAAATTGAATTGATATCTGTTGTCTTTATACTGTTTTACTTACGTCCCACTCAAAGGTGTTTAATGTAATTGTATAAAGAGCCTGGAAGAAAGCAGAGCTTTGAAAATATCCAAATCACAAAAACAATGCATTTATGAGAAGTTTGCTCAAAAATACCCTGCGGTTTGAGTGTGAGGAGCTAGAATCAGATATACTGGTCTTACAATTGAGTAAAGGTAACTACAAGCACATGAGGGAGGAGCTGGCCAGAGTTGATTGGAAGGAACACACAACAGGGAAAATGGTGGAGCAGCAATGGCAACATTTTCTGGCAGTAATTCAGATGGACAGTGGAAATTCATCCCAAGGAAGGAAAAAAAACATATTAAGGGGAGGACGAGGCAACCATGGCTAACCAACGAAGTCAGGGATACGTTAAAGCAAAAGAAAAAGCATACAGTTAGGGTGGTATGGTGACTCAGTGATTAGCATTGCTGCTTCACAGCACCAGATTCAATTCTAGCCTTGGGTGACCGAATGGAGTTTGCACATTCTCCTTGTCCCTGCATGGCTTTCCTTCGGGTGCTCGAGTTTCCTTTCACTATCCAAAGGTGTGCAGGTCGGATGGATTGGCCATGCTAAATTGTCCAGGGATGTGCAGGCTAGGATTAGCCATGGTAAAAAATGCGAAGTTACGGGGATAGGGTGGGTGTTTGGGTTGGGGTGGGATGGTCCTCAGACAGTTGGTACTATCTCGGGCTGAAAGGCTTCTTTCCATGCTGTTGGGATTTTATGTGGTGAAGAATAGTGGAAGCTGAAACATTGGTAAGTTTTTAAAATCCAGCAGAGGATAAATAAAAAAAGCAATAAGTATAGAAGATAAAGTATAAGCTGGCTAGTAATATAAAAGAAGATTGCAAGAGTTTTTTTGATATCTAAAATATAAGAGACAGAAGCAAGAGTGGACATTGGACCACTGGAAAATGAGGCTGGAGAAATAGTGATGGGGAACAAAGAACTAGCGGAGGAACTGAATAATTATTTTGCATCAGTTTCACAATGGAAGGCACCAGCAAAATACCAGAACTTTAAGAGAGCCAACATCAAGGCAGAAGTGAGTGTATTGGCCATCACTAAGGAGAAGGTGTTAGAGAAGCTGAAAGATCTGAAGGTGGATTAATTATCCGGATTACACCCCAGAATTCTGAAGGAGATATCTGAGGAGATTGTAGAGGTATTAATAGTGATCGTTCAGGAATTACTGGAGTCAGGGAGGGTCCCAGAGAACTGGTTAGCCTGACCTTGGTTGTTGGTAAGATTTTAGAGTCCATTATTAAGGCTAAGATTGCAGAGTGCTTGGAAATGCATGGTAAAATAGGGCTGAGTCAGCATGGCTTCATCAAGGGAGGTCAGGTCTAACAAATGTGTTAGAATTTTTTGAGAAGGTAATGAGCAAAATAAACAAAGTAGAGCCAGTGAATGTGATCTATTTGGATTTCCAGAGGTACTGCACAGGAGGCTGCTAAATAAGATAAGAGCCCATGGTGTTAGGAGCAAGGTACAGGCATAGATAGAGGATTAACTGACTAGTCAAAGGCAGAGAATAGGGATAAAGGGGTCTTTTTCAGAATGGCAACCAGTGCCTAGCAGAGTTCTACAGGAATCAATGTTGGGACCATAACCCTTCATATTATACATTAAAGATCTGAACTAAGAAATTGAGGGCATTGTTTGTAAGTTTGCACATGATATAAAGATAAGTGGAGGGACAGGTAGTATTGAGCAAGCAGGGAAACTGTAGAAGGACTTGAACATGCTAGGTGATGGGGCCAGAGTCAGTGAAGGGATGACCCTTTGGAACTGAGATGAAGAGGAATTT
This sequence comes from Chiloscyllium plagiosum, assembly GCF_037043375.1. Classification (NCBI taxonomy): domain Eukaryota; kingdom Metazoa; phylum Chordata; class Chondrichthyes; order Orectolobiformes; family Hemiscylliidae; genus Chiloscyllium; species Chiloscyllium plagiosum. Next base: position 26,528,316 of record NW_028270168.1, read on the forward strand.
CTTCAGCCAGAGGGTGGTGACTTTGTGGAACCCATTGGCACAGTGGAGTATACAGGCCAAGTTATTGGGTGTTTTAAGACATAAATAGCTCCTGATTAGTAAGGGGATTAAGAATTATAGATAGAAGGCAGGAAATGGAGTTGAGAAACATATCAGCCATGTTCAAACGGTGGAGCAAACTTGATGGGCTAAATGTTTTAATTCTACTCCTCTATCTTACAGTCTTATAGTCTAATGTATGTAAAGTCCTGTTTACTTTGGTGCAAACCAGATTTCAGAGGAAGGTGAACATGTGCCCATTCTGCTGACATAATTGCTATCTTGCTATGAATAACAATTATGCTTTTACATAAAGTATAGCTCAAGTGGATAACTGTTTTCCATTTTAGATCTTGACATCTCCTGTGGTATAATGAGATTTATGCATATCATGATGGTGATTTAAACAAATGGGAATCCATCCCATTTCATTAGTTGGCTACAGATGAACAAGACTGGTACCAAACAAGTTTTGCACAAAACTGGATGTTAACATAAGTTCTTCGAGATATCCTTAGACCAGGAGTCAAAATTGCTTTTGAGCTTATTAAAGAAATTTGCTTGATAGATCTTTTTATTGAAAACGTGTCATAGATAAGGTATTTCCTTAGCCATTTTGTTAAAGGTGATAACTAATTTATATTTTATTTTGTCACCTGTGGAATAGAGCGACTGGAGAATACATGCTCTCCTCCAACCTCAGCCATAACAATACGTAAATAAAGAAGTGTCACAGCAAATGAGAAGTAGAAGACTCTTAGTAAGGAGGAGCCTCAGGATCACATCCACATTAACAAGTCCCCGAAGACATCATGTGGAAAGAGGTGTTTCTCTGGGCATTTAGGAAGGAGCTGATGAGACGATCTTGCTCACCATCTGCTGCGCTACATTTTAGTGCTTCGTTGTAAGTCCTGGTGATGAGCGGTCGCCCTGCTGAAGTTAAATGGGAGTCCGTTCAGTTATCCCTCAAATGCAATAAATACAGTCTGGTTCAAGTAAGAGATGCCTTTGGTTTTTTGGATAGAGTTAAATGCCAATATCTGTTTCCTTGATATGCTACTGTATAGAACTGAACTATCTATCTATCGTATATGAAGATATTTTTTACAAATAAAGTATATTTTGAAATAAAAAAAAGCAAGTTCTGGCAATGAGGCATTCTGCCAAATAATTCTGACAGTCTGCTCACAACCATGAAACAGGATCCATGTCCCCTTCTGTCATAGATGCAATAAGTTGAGTGCTGTAAGTCCATTCCTTAATAGGATGATGATTCCACTTGTGGTTCACAATCTTTTTAATTATATTTTTTCCTGTCATGCATTTTGTTTTGTCACGAATGAACTATCTGAGACATGTAACCTTTTTTTCTATAAGTGAAATACCAGCACTAAAAAAACATGCAGAATGATCAGAATTACATATAGATTAATTTAATGAGAGCCTCTTTTGTGAACCAGCATGGCTTTCATTTATTTATCTAATTCCTTTAGCAGAATAAAAAGTCTGAGCACTTCACAGATATGTTATAGGTTAATATCTGATAAACTTTACCAACTAGATTTAGATTCTTCAGAGGAATTTCTAATGAAGTAAAAGAACTAAGATTCATGTGGACAGATAAAGACAAAATGTAAGAGCCCATGGGATGCAAGGAAATTTAGCTACTTAGATCCAGAATTTGCTGAGTGTCAGGAAGCAGAGGATGATGGTCAAGGGATGTTTTTGTGACTGGGAGCCCGTGTCCAGTAGGGTTCCACAAGGATCAGCCATATATCTTTATATATCTTTATACGTGATATATAAAGAGGATTCAGACTTGAATGGAGGAGGATTGATCAGTAGGTTTGCAGATAATACAAAAATTGTTGGAGTCAGAAGGGCACCATAGATTACAGGAGGATGTAGTCACCGGCTGGTCACATAGGTGATCAGTGGCAGATGGAATACAGTCCGGATAAGTGTGAGGTGATGCACTTGGGCAGGACAAATGAGGCAAGGAAATATATGATAAATGGTAGGACCATGAGAAACACCAAGGGTCAGAGGGACCTTGGTAGTGGGATAAGTAGATAAAACGGTTAAGAAGGCATATGGGATACTTGTTGTTATTAGCCGAAGTACTGAGTTTAAGAGCAAGGAGGTAATGCTAGAACTACATAAAATATAGTCATAGTGTTATGTCCAGTTCTGAAATCCATATTATACGAGGGATGAGTTGTGATGGAGAGGGTGCAGAGGAAATTTACCAAGATATTGTCTGGGCTGGACTGGTTTAGTTATGAAAAGAAATAGGATAGAATGGGATTATTTTCCTCACAGCAGAGGAATCTGAGGGGAGGACATGAGTGAGATGTGTAAATTTATGAGTTAGAGATAAGAAAAACTGCAGATGCTGGAATCCAAGGTAGACAAGCAGGAGGTTGGAAGACATAGCAAGCCAGGCAGCATCAGGAGGTGGAGAAGTAAACGCTTTGGGTGTAACCCTTCTTCAGGAGTGGCATTCATAGGATAAACAGGAAGGAACTTTTTCCCTTGATGGAGGAATCAATGACTATTGGACATAGATTTAACGCAAGAGATATGAGACTTGGAGAGAATGTGAGGAAAATATTTTTACTTAGAGAGTGGTGGGAAGCTGGAACTCACTGTCTATAAGGACAGTATTTGCATGAACACTTGCAATGCCACACTGCAGGAATCCGGGCCTTGATTTGCCTTCTCGGCTATGAATTGCTTTTAAACCAGGTAAAGTTTTTTTATTAATATTGTGATTACATTAAATAATCAAATATTAATTATTGCATTTTTCAGAAGGAGAAGAATGTAACTCAAAATTACTGAATTATGGGAACATTTAAAGTCAACTTTATCAATGCTTTTCAGATAATATGAGTATTTAAAGTAATATATAATAATGTCCTTTTGTAACTAGTAAAGGATCAACTCAACCCCTTAATAATTCATTCATGTAAATAATTCAAGATTGGACACATGAACAGACAGGAGAATGGAGACTCACAGAATCATTCCTCTTCTTTTCCATCTTACAAAATCTGTATTCTAGATCTTTATTCCAGATTTAGTTGCAATAAACTCCCACTCTCTACTTTATCAGACCCTTGCCTGTTTCTTTCCTGAATGATTTAACAGATTCTGCATTCTCTGTAACGGGTTATTAAACCATGTAATTTACAAATTTGAGTAGAGGGGAAAGGAATATTGCCATATCTAACTTTGAGTATTCCGGAGATTAATGCTTGATTGCATTTAGCACATGCGCACAAGGGCGCACATCAGATGTTCAGTATACTTTAAGATGCTGAACAATAATTTGTAACTTTTTGCTTCAGCTTTTTCCTATTTTGGCTTCATAGCTTAAAGGCACTTTCCACCAAGTGCCTAAGAATCAAGACTTGCATTCTGAGAATAGAGAACCTTGTCCAGGTGGAACATTTAATTCTTTATTATCATATACAGTATAACTTACTGAAGGTGCTATTAGTTGCCCACCATTTTCCTTTGCCTCCCTCAACAGATAAAGAGTACTGCACTGATATGCCATAATTTTACTAATTTAATTGATGCACTTACATTTCTAGGTTATCCCATTTTCATAAATTGTGGGTTATGTTTTGTAGCTTCAGAACACTTCCACCAAACCATTTACTAGTTACATTCCAGTTTTAAAATAAAAGACAAGAAAATGCTGGGAACATCCAGCAGGTCGAGGCAGCAACTGTGAAACAGAGGTAATAATTCAATTAACCTTCAATCAGAGTTGGGAAAAGTTATAGCTTTCATAGGTTTGAAACGAATGAAACAAATGGGGGGCAAAGAGGAAAATAATAAGAAATAGTCTCTGCTTCACTGGATGACAAAGATTAAATGATAGAAGCATTCTTCAACCAAAGGGAATGGTAACCAGTTAAACTTGCTTAGATTCCAAGGTTTTATATATGTACAAGTGTCACTTCACTGTTTTTATCGCTTTGAATTGCCCCTGTAGTTGATCTGCTTGAGGATCAGAAAAAAAAAGCAAACAAAAACAGATTTCTGAAAACTTTGTGTTACAAGCAGACCAGAACACTTAGTGATGAGCAATAAGATAGGCACCTCTGTGTCTGGTTTGCATTAAGGAATTAAAAGTTCCATTCACCAATTAGCCAGGGATGTGTTACTTTTTGCTCACTTCCTACAATCGTCAACTGATACTCAATTTTCACTGCCCTGGATTCATTTGTTTCTTTGCTTTTATAGCCTGTTTCTGAATAGATATTCAGTTCTTTTGAGCATTTATTTCCACCAAAGATTTTATTACTTTGAAAAATTCTTTTGGTTCAAGGCTAAGTAAAAGTCATTGTTTAGAGTTAAGTTAAACCTGAAAAGCTTGGTTTATGCTAGGATATTGGGTGCCAATATACTTTACACAAAGTGGCTCCATTTGATGCCAAGTCACATTGAAATTTCGCCCAATTCTGTTTTCAGAAGTATCGACATTTTTGAGCAGGGGTCAGTAGATGAAAATTGGGACCAGGAGTTGAACAATAAAAAAATTTATTTTGTCTCACTTGCTGTTTTCCAGTGCCACTCTTTCTGACTCTGTTCTAGGTCACCACCAGATGTATAGGTTAGATTACAGTATGGCACAGTGATTAGCACTGCTGCCTCACAGCACCTGGGACCTAGACTTGATTCCAGTCTTGGGTGACTGTCTTTGTGGAGTTGTCATGTTCTTCCCGTGTCTGTCAGGGTTTCCATATAGGTGGTCTGGTTTCTTCCAATAGTACAAAGATGTGCAGGTTAGTTGGATTGACTATGATAAATGTGGGGTTATGGGGACTCGATGGGGTGAAATCTGCTGGTTCTAGGTGGGATGTTCTTTGGAGGATCAGTGCAGACCCATTGGGCCAAATGGCTTCTTCTTATCCTGCAGAGATTCTATGATTAGCTACTTAAATGGGGTTGGAGATACAGATATGGGCCAATATTATCTGAGTCGTTTAGTACAACACCAGGTAAGACCCTCTATTTACTGAGCTGTTTGGGATGTGTGAAAATTAATTTAAGTAAATTGAAAAACAGCTTAATTATCTTGTGGTGAGCAGTTTCTCATGGATACCTCCATTACTGAATTCTATTTTATTATTTCTTGTTAGGGTTGCAGTGAAAAACATTCTCCTGTGCATAGAGAACCTTTTACAGTCTCAGATACCTTCAGACTGAAATAACTATTTAACTCAGAATCAACAACAATCATAAACAATTGCAAAGGAAGTAAAATTAAGAAGGAGTTACTACCATACACAGATTTATAAGTGCTCTTAGAACATGGGCACTTCAGATCATTAAAAATGTCTTTTAAATATATCTGGAGAAGAGTCAAAGCCTGTTAGAGGTAGAAGTTTGACGAGTGTGTGGCTGCATTGTCTCCAGAGGTACCAGACGCCTTTTACTCTCAACAGCACAAACGCTTAACCATTTGGATACCAGTATTTTAAACATGAATTTCCTGTTAAAACATCCTCAGCATTCAAAACTGTACTAAACTATGCAAGTCATTTGAAACATAGAATCTTAGCATGTTCAACCCTCATTCAACTCCTAGATCTTTTAAAACAGCACTGTATTGCCATTATGTAATTCCCTTCTGAAATGTTGAGATGAGAAAACACTATTTGGAAATTTTGCAAAAACAAAACTAACTCTGAATTCACAGTGATAGCTACATATTTCATAGACACAAAAACTAGTATTTTAAGATAGCTTCTGATCTTTTGCCTGAAATTGCAAATCATGTGTAAGAAAATTGAATGGAGCTGTTTCCTGAATTAGATAGCCAGTTAGTAGCAGCCATATTTCTTGACTAGTGTTTGTATACTATGTGCAGTGGTAATGTCAAGTCACCTGCTCCAGAAGTGCATCATAACATCTCTGGACAGATTAAGAAATATCTCCACTAAAAAAACATAGTAAATGCAACTTGACCACTAGCTGATTCTTCTAATGATGAGAAGTTGCACTTGTCTTCAGAAAATTGGTACAATAATGCATTTTTTAACAGCATTGGTGAAGGTCCAAATCTCAGTGAAGAACACCACGAAGAAGGGAAAAAAGTGACTGACATGCATCAGGAATTAGTGAGTTGATTATTTCAGTCAGGAACTCTAAAAGAAGATAGGATCAAATGAAGTAAGGAGATCTACATTTTTGAGATGTTGCCAGAGAATGAGCTAAAAAGATGATGAATCACTTATTATAATTTTTCATTTCAACAAAGGGATATAAAGTTTGGAACTTAGAAAGAAGGTTCAATAGTTGAAGTGTGAGGAGAGAGTTTCATAAACATACTCGCTGAGTTTGAACAAATGGTAAGTTCAGATCCATAGACCTTGATGGCAATGGGAGGAAAATTCCTTCAGAAAGACCTATCGTATTGGAGTCTAGGGAACAGAAGATCCAATAAAATTGATGGAGATAAAGCTAACTGGTGACAGGTCGGTTTGGCACAAAGAATAGATGGTTCACAGCAAGAATTAAATTAGATTTGGACAAGAAAAATGTCCCAATCAAACCAGCATATTTTCGAGGGGGACTAATTGTGCTATTAAAACAGAAAAGAGGAATAGTTAAAAGGAATGAACTTGACCCTGTTCAGAACGAACAGCTGCTGATGAGGTGTATGAAAACAAAAAATATTACTAAAGTTCATTCAGTAGATCTGATGAGAAACTTACAGAATTTAGATACAGGGATAAAATTGGTCCAGTAAGCTCCAGCCTAATCAGAGAACATAGAACATAGAACAGTTCAGCACAGGAATAGGCCTTCAGCCCACAAATGTTGTGCCAATCATGACACCAAATTAAACTAATCACTTCTGCCTGACCTTGGTCCATATCTCTCCATTCCTTGTATTTTAATACGCTGATCCAGAAGTCCCCAAAACAACTCTATTGTATCTGCCTCCGCCTCCACCACCACCTTTGGTAGCGCATGCCAGACACCTACCGCCATCTGTGTAAAGAACTTGCTTCCTGTCACCTGAAATGCATGCCCCCTAGTAATAGACATTTCAACTCTAGGAAAAAGACTCTGACCCTATCTATATATCTCATAATGTTATAGACTTCTAGCAAGTCTCCCCTCAGTCTTTGCTAGTCGATACAAAACAATATGAGTTTTTCTGGTCTCTCCTTATAGCTCATACCCTCTAATCCAGGCAGCATCCTGGTAAACCTCTTCTGCACCCTCTCCAAAGCCTAAACATTCTTCCTGTAATGTGGTGACCAGAACTGAATGTAGTGCTCCAAGTGTAGCCTAACCAAAGTCTTATGAAGCTGCAACATGACATCCTGATTCTTGTCCTCAATTTCCCAACCAATAAAGGCAAGCATACCATATGCCTTGTTTCCCATCCTGTCTGCTTTATGGTCACTCTCAAGAAGCTATGGATTTGAACCCCAAGATCCTTCTGTACATCAATGCTGTTTAGGGTTCTGCCTTTAAGTGTACAGTTTTCCTTTACATTTGATCTCCCAAAGTTCAACATCTGACAGTTACCCAGATTACATTCCATCTGCCATTTCCCTGCCCATATCTGCAACTGATCTATAATTCTTTGACAGTCTTCCACACTATCCACAATTCCACTATTCTTTGTATTGTCTGCAAACCTAATAATCCACTTATCTACATTTTCAAGATGTCAGTTGGATCTATATTGCTTTTCCTTCGCTGTTGCTGTCTCAAAATCCTGCAACTCTCTTCCCAACAGCGCTGTGGGTATATGTAGCTCTCAGGGGCTACAGCAATTCAAGAAGTCAGCTCAACTCAATCTTCTCAAGGGGAATTAGGATGGGCAGTAAATACTGGCCAGTGATGTTCAGGTCCCATGAACTAATAAAAAAGTTGTGATTTTTTTTAGTCAGGCCTGTCTGACTAAAGATATAGTACCAGGTCTGATGGGAGGAGAAACATGAAACTGTCTTTGTTACCATAGGCACATCAATGATTTCTAACAGTTAGTCCACAATGGACAAAGGATTTCATTCATCATCAAATTGATTGACATAACAGAATTCATTTGCAGAGTGTGATTGAGAAGTGTTGAAGATAAGAAAGACATAGGCTAGCATTAGGAAAGCACCTAACTCTGCCAAACGACTGTGGGGGCGGGGTGTGGGGGAGGAGGATTGTCTTAGGTCATCTGAATTTTATGCTGGGTGTACAGGTATCCCTGCATCTAAATTCTGTAAGTGTCTCATCAGATCTACAAAATGAAATTTAATTCAAAATAAGACCCAATTTCTGAATCAGGCTCACTGTGGAGGCAGTCAAAAGGTCTGTCTGCTGCAAGGGGATATTCTTTTAAAGGCTTGTTTTGATGTAGGTCAATCATTCCTAGCCCCACCCTCATACCTGCTTATTCTGACCCCCGCCCAATGCCTCATCTATGTCAACTCATGTCACGTCAAGCCTCCCTCACCCATCATGGCTCTTCATACGCTTCATGCCAACCTATACCCCTCTATCCATCTCCATTGCCCTTTCCAATGCCTATGGCAACTTAATGCCAGCCCATGACTCTCCATTCAACCACCAACGCCCATTATAGCCTCTGTAAAAATTGAATTCTAACTTACACGGCTGGTCATGACAATTTACAATTTTTCCCGCAAGTATTATTTTTAATAACTGAACCAAAATCTGAAGAAGATGAGATAGAAAGCCTGTAGTTATAATGAATGTGAAAGCCTGTAGTTATAATGGATTAACCCTGTTTCTCTCTCCACAGATGCTGCTAAATCTGTTGAGTTTCTCCAATACTCTGTTTTTCTTCAGATTTCTAGCATTACAGTAAGTTGCTTTTTTTTAAAATAACTTGTCTGTTTGAATTTGCTTAAAAGCAATAACTTGATGGTTTACTTAATATTCATGAATTAATATCCTTGTGACTGTACATATACAATTAGTTTTATTTTTTAAAAGCAGCCACCTTAAGAAATGGTTGTTTATAGTTGATGTAAATTCATTCACAGTATCTGGGCATTGCTAGTAGGCCAGTGTTTATTAGTCATCCCTAATTTCTCTTGAGAAAGCAAGTTTCCTTCCTGAACAGCTCTTGTAGTATAGGTATATTCATACAGTTGTTATGGACAATTGTAACAGTGAAGGAAAGCTGATATAATTTCTAATTGGGATGATGTGTGGCTTGGAACTTGTAGGTGGTGGTGTTCCTATGTATCTGCTACTCTTGTCCTTCTATGTGATAGGCGTCACATGTTTAGAAGTTGCTGTCTCGGGAGCCTTTTTGAGTTATGCCTGTGCATCTTGGAGATTGTACTCACATCTGCCACTGTAAATCATTGGGAAAGGGAGTGCATATTGTAAGTATTATAATACTAATCAACTGGACCTGCTTTGTCCTGCTTGATGTTGAACATCTTGAATGTTGTTGGAACTATACACCCAAACAGTGGGCAAAGTTCCCTCCACACTCCTGACTGGATTAGCTTTAAGGAGTCAAGGAGTGAGTTACTCACACACAATTCCTAGCTTTGGACCTGCTTTTGTAGCTACAGTATTTATAAGACTGAACCTGTTTCTTTTCTGGTCAATGGTAAACTCCAGGATGTTGAAGGTTGGGGAATTCAGTTTTAGTAATGCTTTTGAAAGTCAAAACTAAAAGGGTTAGATTCTCTCTTGTTAGAAATGGTCATTGTTCAACACCTATGTGGTGAAAATGTTACTTGCCACTTATCATCTCAAGTCTGAATGTTGCCCAGGCCTTACTGCACTTGGACATCGACTGCTTCAATATCTGAAGAGTTGCATATGATGTTTAACATTGTGCAATCATCAGCAAACATCCCCACTTCTGATCTTATGATTGAAGGACAGTTCTTGATGAAGTAGCTGAATTTGGTTGCACCTAGATTACTTTCCTGAGGACCTCCTGCAGAGACGTCCTAGGGTTGAACTGATTGATCTTCAAAAACAACAACCACCTTCTCTTGTGCCAGGTATGACTCCAACCAGCAGAGGGGATTCCCCAATTCCTATTGCTCCTTGTTCTGCTCCTTGATGCCACTTCCAGTGAAATGCTGCCTTGCTGTCAAGGGCCTCAGTTCCCTGCCATCAAGGCTGTAATAAGGTCAGCAGCTGAGTGTGCTGGTTAGAACCCAAACTGAGTATCAGTGAGCAGGTTATCATTGAACAAATTCTACTTCATAGCACTGCTGATTTCTCATTGCATCACTCTGCTGAAGATTGAGAGGATAAGGTGGGAAATGCCTGAGCTAGATTTGTCTTGCTTTTTATAGGTGGGACATGTCAGGACAAATCTCTACATTCCTGAATAGATGCCAAATTTATGACTGTACTAGAACAGTCACAGCTAGATGTGGAGCACAAGTCTTTCAGTACCATTTCTGGAATGTTGTCAGGACCCAAAACTATGCAATATCCAATGCCTATAGCCATTTTTTGATATCATGCATGAAGTGTGTTAAATTGTTTGAAGTCTGGTCGTTGTGATGCTGGGGACATCAGGAGGAGGTTGAGGTGGATTGTCTGCTCAATACTTCTGTCAGTGGATTGTCGCAAATGCTTCAGCTTATCTTTTGCAGAGATGTGTTGGGCTCCTCTGTCATTGAGAATGGAGATATTTGCAGTGTCCATCACCATTCATGGCTGCATGTTGCAGGACTGCAGAGTTTAGATCTGCTTCTTTGATTGTTGAATTCCTTAGCTTTGTCTCTTGCATGTTATTTGGCACAAAATAGTCCTGTGTGGTAGTGGGACCAGGTTGACATTTCGTTTTCAGATATGCCTCGTGCTGCTCCTGGCATGACTTCCTGCATTCTTTGTGAGGGGTTGATTGTCTAACTAGCAACTGAGAAAATGTAGCAATTACTTCTCTTTGTAAATCCTTTGAAAGACTTTTGAGGACGTTTTTCTCAAGTATGTCTTCTGTTTTGACTGGTCACTGTTTGGATGAAGAAGGCTTTTACTTACAGAGTTCACAAATACAGATTGTAAGATGATTTTTGCAAACCTTATAGAGGTTTGTAAAATCATGAGGGGAAAAGATAAGTGAATAGCAAAGGTCTTTTCTCTAGCGTTCAGGAGCTAAAAACTAGAGGGCATACTTCTAAGGTGAGAAGAGAAAGAGGCGCTTCCTTTGTAGCCTGGAGTTTTTTTAAAATTAATTTTGTGGGATGTGGGCGTTGCTGGCTTGGTTAGTATTTATTGTCTGTCCCAAGTTGCCCTTGAGAAGGTGGTGGTGAGCAATCTTCTTGAATTGCTGCACCTGCTGTGGGTTGGCCCCTAGGGAGGGAATTCCAGGATTTTGATCCAGCGACACTGAAGGAAAGGTGATATATTTCCAAGTCAGGATGCTGTGTGGCTTGGAGGGGAACTTGAAGGTGGTGGTATTCCCATATATCTGCTGCCTTTGTCCTTGGTTGTGGATTTGGAATGTGCTCTTTGAGGATCTTCGGTGAATTTCTACAGTACATCTTGGAGTTAGTACACACTGCTGCCACTGAACATCGATGGTGGAGGGAGTGGATACTTGTGGATGTAATACCAATCAAACGGGCTGCTTTGTCCTGGATGGTGTTGAGCTGTTTAGTGTTGTTGAAGCCGCACTCATCCAGGAAAGTGGGGAATATTCCATCAGACTCCTGGCTTATGCCCTGTAAATGGTCGACAGTTAGAAGTGCTGATTTTGTCAGCAGATGTGATTTGGAGCAGTGCTGATAACATAACTGTCTGCTATTCCAAAGCTGTGTAATGAAAAGGGCAATTAGGTTCAAAACTGTTGAAGTCATGTGACCCATCTTCTTGGGAGACAAGAAGCAATGCCTTGCACTGCAGATCATGAACTAGAGATGGCCCATTCCAGGGGTTATGTAGAAAGTCTGTATCACATCTTGTAGGATGAGTGCACCTTGCTATTCTATTGTATAAAGGTTTTCCTTGAAGGCAATAATATCTACAGCAGATTATGGCACAAAGGCCAGCATTCCATATCATCAAGTGATACCTGGATATTGATTGGTTGAGTTTGACTTCAGAGAAGAGTCCAGCAGGTTATTGCTAAGTCCAGGCACATGATTGTTGCAACCATTTTTGTTTGGCCATTTACTATACTTCTGAAATGGTCATAGAGTCATAGAGACGTACAGCACAGAAACAGACCTTTAAGTCCAACCCATCCATGCCGACCAGATATCCCATCTAATCTAGTCCCACTTGCCAGCACCCGGTCCATATCCCACCAAACCTTTCCTATTCATATACCCATCCAGATGTCTTTTCATTGTTGCAATTGTACCAGCCTCCACCACTTCCTCTGGCAGCTCATTCCATACATGCACCACCCTCTGCATGAAAAGGTTGCCCCTTAGGTCTCTTTTATAACTTTCCCCTCTCACCCTAAAACCTGTGCCCTCTAGTTCTGGACTTCTCCATCCCAGGGAAAAGACTTTGACTATTTATCCTATCCATGCCCCTCATGATTTTATAAACCTCTATAAGCTTTCCCCTCAGTCTCCGATGCTCCAGGGAAAACAGCCCCAGCCTGTTCAGCCTCTCCCTACAACTCAACTCCTCCAACCCTGGCAACATCCTTGTCAATCTTTTCTGAACTCTTTCAAGTTTTACAACATACTTCCGATAGGAAGGAGACCAGAATTGCACGCAATATTCCAAAAGTGGCCTAACTAACATCCTGTACAGCCGCAACATGACCTCCCAGCTCCTATACTCAATATTCTGACCAATAAAGGAAAGCATACCAAATGCCTTCTTCACTATCCTATCTACCTGCGGCTTTACTTTCAAGGAGCTATGAACCTGCACTCCAAGGTCTCTTTGTTCAGCAAGACTCCCTAGGACCTTACAGTTAAGTGTATAAGTTCTGCTAAGATTTGCTTTCCCAAAATGCATCACTTCACATTTATCTAAATCAAACTCCATCTGCCACTTCTCAGCCCATTGGCCCACCTGATCAAGATCCTGTTGTAATCTGAGGTAACCCTCTTCGCTGTCCACCAAACTCCAATTTTGGTGTTATCTGCAAACTTACTAACTATATCTCCAATGCTCATATCCAAACCATTTATATAAATGATGAAAAGTAGAGGACCCAGCACCGATCCTTGTGACACTCCACTGGTCACAGGCCTCCAGTCTGAAAAACAACCCTCCATCACCACCCTGTGTCTTCTACCTTCAAACCAGTTCTAAAGTCAGTCACTAAACATCAATGTATGATGCATTAACAATTTGTTTTAATCTGTTCATGTCAAAGGTTACTTGTCTGATATTCAATTCAGGATAGGTGATGTCCAAGCTTTGGTTTGAACAAGGCATCATCTTCAGAACGTATTGCTAATTACACCTACCTCCTTGATCACCGTCTCAGGAAATGCTCAGCTAATAGAATCATAGAGTCATACAACACAGAAACAGACCCTTTGATCTGACTTGTCCGTACTGACTAAGTTTCACAAACTAAATTACTCCCATTTGCCTGCATTTGGCCCATACCTTTCTAATGCTTTCCTATTCATGTACCTATCCAAATGTCTTAAATGTTTAACTGTACCTGCATTTACCATTTTCTCTGGCAGTTCACTCCACATACGGACCACTCCCTGTGTGGAAAACTGGCCTCTCTGGCCCCTTTTAAATCTTTCTCTTCTCACCTTAAAATTATGCCCTCTAGTTTTGAACGCCCCAACCCTAGGAAGGAGACTTTTGCTATTCACCTTATCTATGCTCCTCATGATTTTATAAACTTCCATAAGTTCACCTCTCAGCCTCCAACGCTCCAGGGGAAAGAAAAGCCAGCTTATCCAGCCTGTCCTTTTCTCCTCACTACAAAGACTGCCTACCCCTAAGTCTCACTCTATTTGATGATGAGAACCACATCCACAATTTTGTTATTTCAAAACGTAGGTATTCCAATTTTCTCCTGGCTCGCTTCTCAGGTCTCACCTTCCATACACTTTGGCCTTTATCACTTTATCACATTTCACTTTATCGCGGCATATATTCTGACTTGCACTAAGGAAATTCACCAACGGTCCTTAGATAGCATCTTCCTACAACCACTACCAGCTAGAAAAACATAGCCAGCGGAAACATGGGAATACAATCCCTCTGCAAGTTCCCCTCCAAGACGCACACCATCCAGACCTGGAGAGATATAACTGCTCCTTCAGTGTTGCTGGGTCAAAATTCAGAAATTGCCTTCCTAAGATTTTTGTGGGTTTATATACAGCAGATACACAGCAGTGGCTCAGGAAGGCAGCTTAATACCACCTTCTAAAGTGCAACTAGGGATGAGAAATAAGTGCTGGCCCAGTCAGTGATGCCCACATTCTATGAATAAATAAAAAAACTGTGTACCTACCCATCACCGTTCTATTGATAACCTGTATTGTCCTTCATTTTCTCCAATTTAAATTCCTCATCTTTATCTTTCAACTGCTATCTAACTTTGCTCTCTCTGTTATTTTCTTTCATTCTTCAAACCTCCGAGAGCTTTACATTGTCTAACTCTGATGGCTGAAGCATTCCCACAATGCATTCTTCCAATCACCATTAGCTGTGCTTTCAGCTGTTTGAGCCCTAAGTTCTGGAGTTCCATTTTAAATCTTTCCATCATTGCCTCTTTTTAAGACACGGCTAGAAACCTGCTTCTTTGACCAAGCTTTTAGTCACCCCTTCTAATATCTCTTTCTTTGGCTCGTTGTCAAATTTTGTATGATCATCCTTCTGTGAAGTGCCTTCGGATGATTTCTTACATTAAATGCACTGTATAAATGCAAGATGTTATTCCATTGTCTGCTATTTTAATTGAGGCATTACCCCATTTAAAATAGATGGGTTAACATGTTTGTCCAAATCGCAGACAGAAACATCTTTCAAGCACTTTAAGTGTTCATCTGCTATTATCGCCAAAAGTAATTTCTAGGTTTGAAGGTCCTATTACAGCAAGAAAGAGAGAGAGAGAGGCTCAATTAGTGGCTTTTATTGTCAAGTGCAGTACTTCATGAGTGAATTGAAGGTCCACCACACTGACTGCAGGTCACTTGAAAACCATTCACTACTGCCAGCATTCAAAGGATTTAATTTAATGTTCACTGAAGCTCAAGTTCAAAGGTTGGGTCACAGTTAAAAACCACATCTAGTATATTTAGTTTACATGTTTAATACAAATTCCTTTTGTATCTTTGCACTGGGTCATCTATGATTGAACAAAAGTCAACAGAAACAAAACAACATTTCTTATTGGCCATCATCTTGGTTAAATTTCACTGGCACTAAAAGTACTAAAACCCTGATGTGTAGCATTTCAAATCAGACGTTAAATGTTAAGAACACCAACAGAGACAGTCTGTAAATAGTGTGATGTGGTGACTCAGTGGTTAGCACTGCTGCCTCGCAGCACTAGGGACCTGGGTTTGATTCCAGCCTTGGGTGACTGTCTGTGTGGAGTTTGCATATTCTCCCTGTGGCTGTGTGGGTTTCCTCTAGATGCTCTGGTTTCCTCCCAGAGTCTAAAGATGTGCAGATTAGGTGAATTGACCATGCTAAATTGCCCATAGTGTTCAGGGATGTGTAGGCTAGGTGCATTAGTCAGGGGTAAAAATAGTGTAGGGGAAATGTGTCTGTGTGGGTTACTCTTTGGTGGGTTGATGTCGGGGTGGAGGGCCTGTTTCCACACTGTAGAGATTCTAAATGCTTATTTTGCGATTATTCAAATTTTCAATCAGTGTTCAGGCTCATTTTGCATTGAATTTATTTTACAAATAACATCAAAAAGCTAAAATATTACTTATTCTGAGGTCTGAGAGACAACAGGATGTCAATTTGTGCTGTGAAAGGAAACTTATGGATGTTTTGGTTTACAAGAAAAATTCAATATAAATTTGCTGTGCTTAGGAAATAAAATTGTAATTTGAGATGAGAGAAAAACTGAGTTTCCCCCTAAATGCATTGGAATCATTTTATCCACCAGAAGAAAACAAATCTCTAGTTCAAATGCTACTTTCAGTGAATTACTGAAAGTGAAAGGGTCAGCATTTAATATCTTTAGTCTACCCTTGCAGACTAATAAATATACCTGTTGACAGAGTAAACTTTAATGATGAGCTAAACAGGTTTCAGCACTATCCGATTTCAAAATTATAAACCAATTGAGTTGCTTCTTCGTTAGCATTCAAGATCATTAAAGTGAATGTGGGTGAATTAACTGCCTGGGGTGTACCAAGGTTTTGAGTTGAGAGAAAAAATATATTGTTCAATGACAGCTCAAGTAACTGCTAATGATCAAAAAACTCATCCTTTTACTACCTATTCACAACATTACCCCAAATGGCAGGTCTACATATATCTGTTGAAATCGCTGACACAGAGCACTCAGGAATGGACACACGTATTCTCTTACATTCAGTTTGCTGCAGAACTAATATTTACTTATCAGGGGATATGAACTCAACAATAATTCATACTGAAATGTACTCTGTTAAGCACCAATTTGCAATAAAATTTTATTAACTTATCAGAAATACACTTAAAGGTAAAGCAAAGCTCCCAACACAGCTTATTCAATACACAGGACACTCCTCCAGTATCTAGTTACTAACACTAATTCATTTTTATTGTTTTATTTTACAGTAATTCAATCATTCGTGCAGAATGCACATTGTGCATGTTGAAGTAATGCAGAAAGAGCATACATGGAAGTAAATGGTGACAAACATTAATCCAGACTACATTGCCAGCAATATCCTTCGCTATCAAACAATTTAAGTTATCCAAGAAACATTTGGAACATAGGAACAGGAGAGGGCCATTCAGCCTCTTGAGGCTATTTTATCACTCAATAAGATCATGGCTGATCTATGGGGTAACTCCATTTACCTACTTTTGGCCCATGTCCCTTAATAACTTTGCTGAACAAACATTTATCTATCTCAGATTTAAGTGAACAACTGATCCTACATCCACTACCATTTGTAGAAGACCATTCTCAATATTTACCATACTTAGAAGAGTTTTCCAAGATATCTTCTGAATGGCTTGACCCTAAACTCAGACAATGTTCCCTTGTTCTAGAATAGGAGAAAATGAGGATTGCAAATGCTGGACAGCAGAGTCGAAAACTGTGGTGCTGGAAAAGCACAGCAGGTCAGACAACATCCGAGGAGCAAGAGGATCGACATATTGGGAATAAGCCCTTCATCAGGAATGTGTGAAGGGCTTTTGCCTGAAACATTGATTCTCCTACTCCTCAGATGCTGCCTGACCTGCTGTGCTTTTCTAGAACCACACTTTTCGACGTTGTTCTAGAATCCCCAACCGTGGAAATAGTTTACTTTTGTTTGCCCTGCCTTTTCCTGTTAATGTCTTAAATATTTCAATCAGATTGTCTCTTAGCCTTCTAAATTCTGGAGAAGATAGGCCTCTCCTCATAACTTAACCCTTTAGTCAGTAGTAGTGAATAAATCTGTCAGTAATTAAATGAATTTGTATGTTATATTATTCCAGAAGTCAATCATTTGTCCCCAGACATCTGCTGGCATGTGAAGGGCTATATGAACCATCAAGGAATTACGAGAAACCAATTATCCTGACCTAGTTCTGAGAAAAATTCCCATCTAAAATGTTAACTGATCTTTTTTCTCCAATTGTTCTTCCATTTTTATGAATCATTTCCGTCACTTCAGTTTTAGGATTCATGTTTACCCATTTCATTCTGGTCTCAATCCTCTTCTGCTTCAATAATGTCATGGAAAAGCATCCTGACCCTTCGATCAGTCCAGTGATTGGTAACAACCCTATGCCTGCAATGATGTTCTTAATGTATTGTAACTACACATTACCTTTTGGTCAACAAATATTTTTTGTCAGCTGTAGTCAGTCCACTAATACATGCAATAGCTTCTGTGGCTGAGTGGTTAACACCGCTGCTGCATAGCACCAGGGACCCAGTTCAATTCGAGCCTAGGCTGACTGTCTATGTGGAGTTTACACATTCTTGCTGTGTGTGCATGAGTTTCCTCCTACAGTCCAAAGATGTGTAGGTTACATGGATTGATCATGCTAAATTGCCCATAGTGTCCAGGCATGTGCAGTCTCGGTGGATTGGCAAGGAGTTGTATGGTTACAGGGATCGAGTGGGTATGTCTAGTGGGATGGTCTTTGGAAAGTTGGAATGGGCTGAATGGCCTGCTCCCACGCTATAAGAATTCTATAATTCGATCAATAATATAGTGCGCTAAAGATGACCTATGTCACACTATAACTATCCAGTAGAGGGAGCCTTTTGGTGACTACCAATCCTTTGATTAAATTATTGATGGATATGTGGAGGACAAATGAGAGAGTATATGTCTGTCAGGGAAAAAGGAATAATAATGGTAAACATACTCTGATTTTATTGAAATCCAGTAACACAAACATTGGGAAATCTCAAGAATTAAAGCCACTATTAAATCAAAATGAGTAGACCATGGTTTTATTATTGCTTCTAATTAATGGATATCATCCTATTAAACTTAGTTACATTACCATTGAATCTTGACAAAGACTTTTATTCAGAATTGCCCAGAAATAACAAACCTTTTTAAGTGTTTATATTGGATTTGTTTTATTAGATTACAGATTATGAAAATATAGAACTGTTTTCTTAGAAGGCAGAGATAGGTCTCCCATTTTGTTTCCCCAAAAATAGCATCAATTAAAATCCACCACAAAGAGGAATCTATTACATTTTGAATGAACCTCATAAATGTACAAGTTCCCAAATAGCTATGCCAAACCTCTCAGATTAATTCTTTAAAATATAAGATTTGTACATTCCAACATGACCAAACATGACACTGCCAAATATAATTATACATAAAGAGGTTTTGAGAAGATTTGTAGCTCAGGTTGAGGTTCTGGATGTAGGTTTGCTTGCTGAGCTGGAAAGTTCATTTTCAGAAGTTTTGTCACCATACTAGGTATCATCATCAGTGAGCCTCTGGATGACGCACTGGTGGCATGGCCCGCTTTCTATTTATGTGTTTAGGTTTCCTTGGGTTGGCGATGTCACTTCCTGAGGTGACATCATTTTCCTGTGGTGATATCATTTCCGGTTCTTTTTCTCGGAGGGGAGGGTGTGGTAAATGGAATCCAAGTCAATGTGTTTGTTGATTGAGTTCTGATTGGAAAGCCATGAGTGGGTCATGTCTTTTTGTGGCTAGTTGATGTTTATGTATCCTGGAGGCTAGCTTTATGCCTGTTTGTCCAATGTAGTGTTTGTTACAGTTCTTGCAAGTTATTTTGTAAATGACATTAGTTTTGCTTGTTGTCTGTATAGGTTTTTCAAGTTCATTAGCTCTGTTTTAGTGTGTTGGTGAATTTGTGGGCTACCTTGATGTAAAGAGGATTGAGTAGTCTGGCAGTCATTTCCGAGGTGTCTTTGATGTAGGAGAGAGTGGCTAGGATTTCTGAACGTGTTTTGTCTGCTTGTTGGGGTTTGTTGCTGAGAAATCAGTGGACTGTGTTCATTAGGTACGCATTCTTTGTGTATACACTGCATAGGTGATTTTCCTCTGCTCTGCGTAGTTCCTCTGTGCTGCAGTATGTGGTAGTTCATTGAAACAATGTTCTAATGCAGCTTCATTTGTGATGTGGGATGATTGCTTCTGCTGTTCATTATTTGGTCAGCATGTGTTGTTTTCCTGTAGACCCTGGTTTGAAGCTCCCCATTGGCTATTCGCTCTATTGTGACATCTAGGAATGGCAGTTTGTTGTTGTTTTCCTCCTCTTTAATGAATTTTATGCCAGTAAGGATATTATTGATGGTCCTGAAGGTTTCCTCTAATTTGGTTTGTTTAGTGATGACAAAGTTGTCATCCATGTAGCGGACCCAAAGCGTGAGTTGGATGGTTGGCAGAGCTGTTTGTTTGAGTCTTTGCATTACTACCCGAGAAAAAGAACAGGAAATTACATCATCACAGGAAATGATATCATCACAGGAAATGACATCACCCAACCAAGGAAACCTAAACACATCAATAGAAAGCGGACCTGCCACCAGTGCTTCATCTGATATTACCTAGTATAGTGATGAAACATCTGAAAACAAACCTTCCAGCTCAGCGAGCAAGCCTACATCCAGAACTTAATAAATTTGCTACCGACCATTTTGGATAGGAAATTAATTAATGAATAAGAAACCCAATGATGGGAGCCTGATTGCTTGGAAAATTATTGTTTCATCTTTAGGATGTCAGATTGAATTTGATAAAAATTTGTTTCCCTCGACAGGTGTAAAATGAGATTAGTTTGGCAATCTCAACTGATTTCATAATGGCAATGATATCACTGATAAAACTGTCCCTGATTCAACAAATGTTATGATAGCATGACAATTTAAATGATTGTGAGAATATAGATTATGATGTGGGAAACATTGAGCGTCACTTAGGCATGATAAAATGTGTTTTCCAGGTTTGAAAGTGAAATGTATGATTAATACAGAATAGAGGAAACATTGCCCTTTCTAGTCCACATAATGTCCTACAAGGTAACATTAGTACTGGACTGATGATGGGTGCCAGAAAGGATGAAATGTTTCACTAGTTAGCAATTATTTTTCTCAAAGATAAATCCATTTTGATAACATTAGTGAGGACATGAATGACAAAGCAAAGATCCCAAGCAAGTAGTTGTAAAAATGTTTTGGGAAAATTTTTTAAAATCCTTAAAAACAATATGATACTCCAATTATGGTCCTTAATGTTTAGAAGGCCCTGCATTACTCAGTGAGATCTATTTTGTAAACCAAAGGTCCATGACATATATATTCCTTCTATCCACTTACTGTAAATATTCACATTGATCAAACATTGCATAACTGGAACTGACTGCCTCCAATACTGGGGGGGAGGGAGGTCAAAGTCTTTGACTGTTCACTTTGGATCACAGAACAGTTGGTTGCTCATTTCCTGTAAACTAGTACCAATCATCTCACCCAATATCCCACAGTATTGATTGTTAAGAAATAAAAGAATCTGTGTGTACTGGCAACTTTTGGCACTGTGTAAAATTGGTGGTTGCCCATAATGCAGTAAGAAGCCACGATGTCCACCTTTGTGGATTGTTGTAAATTTAGGGCATTGCGGTGAATGTCCCTACAGATACAGCAATGCCAGTCACTTTCTCAAGTGATCTGGATATACCTGCATTTAAGAGAATGCTCCTTCTGCTTGATCTCTGACCATACAATATCGAAAACCAGAGATGAAATAACATTATTAGTTCTATTCTGCATTTCAAATTTGCATATCTTAAATCTGCTTGAGCATGGACTGAGGACATAGTTCGTAAGAAATAATTAGACATGAATCATTTAGCTATTCAAGAGTGATTATATAGTACAACTGTTATAACCTTGAGAATGCTATGTCAGGTTAAATACTATCTGGAATAGTAACCCATTGAATGGCGTTTAGATTCTCATGTACCCAAAAATCTCAGAAGTTCCTCAAACATTATGTACATCATCTCTTCAGAATGCAATTGTTTATTGCACAATACGTATACCTAAGTACTATTTTTTATTTTATTTTAGGAACATAGGAACAGGAGCAGGCTATTCAGTCCATCAAGTCTACCCCACGCTTCTATACCATGGTTAATCATTTATCTCAATGCCATTTCCCACACTATCTCCATATTCCTTAATGCCATTATTCTCCAGAAAGCTGTTGATTACTGTCTTGAACCTGTTCAATGTTTGAGATTTCACAGCCCTTTGGGATAGAGAATTCCAATGATTCAGTACTCTCAAAGTGAAGAAAGTCCTCCTTTTCTCAATCTTAAGTGTCCTGTCCCTTATCCTGAGATTATGTCCCCTGGATCAAGGGTCAGGAGCTAAGGAAACATCCTATCAATATTCACCCTGCCATTTTCTGTAAGCACTTTATACTTAGCTGAGGATACTTATCATTTTTTGAGACTCTCAAGAATACAGACCCAGTTTCTTCAATCTTTCCTCACAAGACAGGGATTAATCTGGTGAACCTCCCATCACTTACCAGATAAAGTGATCAAACCTGTACACAATTCTCTAGGTGAGGTCTCCGTGAGGCTTTATACAATTGCAGCAAGACATCTTTACAACTGTACTTCAACCTTCTTGGAATGAATGCCAACATACCGTTTGCCTCTCTCATTGCTTATTACACCTGCATGCTACTTTTTAGTGACTCATGTATAAGGACACTCAGGCAGTTTGAAAATGCACATTTCCCAACTTCTCACCATTTAAAAAAACCCTTCTGCCTTTCTGTTTTTTCACCCAAGGTGAATAATTTCACACTTCTTTACATTATATTCCCGTGCCATATTCTAGCCCATTCACTGTCTTGTCCAAGTTCTCTCGTCACCTCCCTGCACCGTCCTCACAACTTAGTCTCAGTCTAAAATTGTGGAGATGCCAAGACAGGTGGGAGCCTAGTGGAAAGGCCAATCAAAGTGGTTTACAGACCCCTAATGAGCCTGAAATGCCACCAGCTTGGGAACATAAAATTCTGCCTACACATTGTAAATAATCTTCATCAAAGTTCCACATACCTACTGGTTCTTATGCATCACAGTTTTGTAACAGTAGATAGATTTTTATATGAGCAAGTTTTTCAAAAGAACACTTGCTTGTCATCTGTAGGTAGGTTTCACAGAGATGGAATGGAGTAATGTTTAACATTTCATTCTGAATTTGTTTCAGAGCCAGGCTGCACATGACAAGTTATATGGTCTTGGACTCCTGAGCAATTATTGTTGATTTCCATTTCTTCTTTAGGAGAGTCCAGAATTAGGGCACAGGTTCAAAATAAGTGGTCTCCCATTTAAGATGGAGATGGAAGGAATTCTTTCTCTCTGAGGGTTGCTTGTGTTTGGAATTCTCCCCCCAGAGCGAGCACTGGAGGCTGAATCATTCAGGGCCGCATTTGATAGATTTTGATTGACACAGGAGTTAAGAGTTATGGGAGCAGGCAGGAAAGTAGGGTTAAGGCCATAATCAGGTCAATCATGGTCTCGTTGATAGATTCAAGGGGTTAATGGCCTACTCCTGCTCTTATTTCTTATGTTACTTTGTTTGATTAAATAAAAAAAAAGTTACTTCAAATTTACTTTAAATCTGTGGCCGAAGTTTAAATGATTTATTAAAAAATCAATTGTGGCTGTTTATTTGTGGTACAGCAATTAATGCTGATTCTCTGAATTTTTTTGTGTCCTGTGTGCAGCTATTTAGTCTCAGTCACTAATCCTCAGCTCGTACATCTAAAGAGCTATCTCAACCTGAGCAGGAATTCTTCTAACTTTATGTTAATCTGCAACACAATAAGGAATTAAAGTTCCAGTCCTGTTTATTAGAATTATCTTAAACCTAGATTCAGATCTCATTTTATAGTAGTGATCATATTGAATCTTGAATTTCTACAACTTTGCAATTCATTGCTTTAAGAAAGCATTTCTATATCCCAGAGTTATGTTTAGATCAGTGAAGGCACTTATCATTTAAGCACGATAGGCTGGATTTTCATGGAGTTTATGTTCATGGAGTGGAGGGGTGAAAATGGTAGCTAGGACTCAAGGCAACAATCCCCGACCCCATTCCAAATTTCTAATTATTATCAGTGTCATTTAAGGGTGCAGGCTGGTTTGGGTCCTCGCACTCCTGACCTGGCTGACTACATGGTGTCAACAGATGCTTCTGTAATCTTCATGGAGTCAGGCAAGCTTTTCAAGGGGACATGGTTCACTGCACCTCGAATGAGACATGAACTATAATTTGCATGAGGAAACCTTTTGAAAGGTAAGTTCCAAAGTTCTTGCTCTTTTTACACTCCTCAGCAAACTGTGGTACCTACCCACCCACATCATGACACTTCGTAGCTCCATGCCATCTCATTTCCCTCTACCAATACCTCATGACTCCTAAAGCCTCCATGCCAAGCTTTGCACTTGCATGCCCATTTACCCATTATTTGGAACTATTGAACCCTATGGTGACTGTAGGATGCATTAGAAAGCTTTAAAAAAATGTTGTTCATTTATAACTTGCCACTTTCTGAAAAAAAATGCATTTCATTTCAAGCCAGATATGGAGCGATGGCAAATGTCACAAAACACACAATTTCCAATTGGAAGAGTGAGTTTGCATTCGACTCCAAGCTCAATATGGCCAAGTGGTGAAACAGAAACTCTATCCATGGCTCAACCTTACTCAAACTGAAAATGATGTGGTGCAACAAAACAGGCGTGCACTAGATTCTGCACAGAAGCAATCTTCCACGCAGTTGAAGCAGTCATCAATGCAGTCAAACAGATCAGCGGTGCTGCATTCATTGAGAATTGCTAAACCAGAGTTGTCTGTCAATTCCCCTTCTACCCCGACAGAATTTGAGAGACCGCATGCACCAAGAAGCTCAGAATATGCTCACGTAGACTAGTGAAACCACCACAGTGGTTATCCCTTTGAAGATAATTGAAGTCAAAGATTGGGTGGCAGGGAGGAGGATGTAATACAATAGACAGAATGGGAGGTTTGTGGGGAGATGTTGTGAAGGGTGCTCAGTCTAAAATGCTAATGAGACACAAAATACATCATAATAGGATGTATAGTGCAATGTCACATGATTTTGCACTCTCTTGCAGCTTTATGGCATGATGAAACCATGTCTGCAGAATTAATATTTTCCTCTCTCATCCAACGCAGTAGGTATTCTTTAGCTGCACAATGAAACCGCTAATATTAAATCTAATATTGGTATTGGTATCTCACTCATATCTTTATTTAAAGATCAATGTGAAATACTGCTTTCTGGTCTGCTCATGTAGGTGACACCAGAGCAACAAGTTCTTTTCCTTCCTTAAATTCAGATATAGTACGTGACATCCTGCTATTGTTTTAGATTAGATTAGATTAGATTACTTACAGTGTGGAAACAGGCCCTTCGGCCCAACAAGTCCACACTGCCCCGCCGAAGCGCAACCCACCCATACCCCTACATTTACCCCTTACCTAGCACTACGGGCAATTTAGCATGGCCAATTCACCTATTGTCTCCAACATTTGGTATTTCCCAGTGTTTCTACACTGTGACTTTAGTGAGCTGGGTTTACTGCAGCTCACACATGAAGGCTGAACTCGCACAGTTGTAGGAAAAGCTGCACATCAGACTTCTAACAGTGGAAAACCTCTCCCGTTTAATGGGCCCACCGGGAAAGTTGACTTACTTTGGCGAGTTGTTGATTTTGCTCTTTATTGATCTAATTGACACAAACTATCCCTGAGCCCACATGAACTTAATGGCAGCTCAGGGATCAATTGCAAGCAGCATGTCTTTCCTATACCTGTAAAAGGCTGCCCTGACAGCTTTAACTGTGGCCTTTGTATTTTTGGGGGGTGGGGTGGGGTGAGGCAGTGTGAGGGTTCCTCTTTCAAATGTGAATAGTGCCAATGGGGGAATTCAGTACTGGGGAGCAGAGTGGCAGCTGAAACCATGCCCCTCCTCCACACTGACCTTGCCTCTGACTCCCATTCCCTCTCTTCTTCTCCAACCACCCTCCAACCTTCACTCAACTACAGCTTGTATCCCTCAGCAATCTTTGGCCTCTTCTGAGCTGCAATGTTGTCAAGGTTGCCCTGTGCTCTTGACCTGCAATCTTCTTCCCAACCTCTCCGCCCCCACCCCCTCTCCGGCCTATCACCCTCACCCTCACCTCCTTCCACCTATCGTATTCCCAGCGCCCCTCCCCCAAATTCCCTGCCCCCCACCTTTTATCTCAGCCTGCTTGGCACACCAGCCTCATTCCTGAAGAAGGGCTCATGCCCGAAACGTCGATTCTCCTGCTCCTCGGATGCTGCCTGGCTTGCTGCGCTTTTCCAGCACCACACTTTTCAACTCTGTGCTGTTCATGACCCACATTATCATGTGCATTATCATGACCCACTTCTTAGTCACCCTGCCAAGTCAGCCAACAGATACTCCCGCTCACCCCCCCAACTCTCTCAAGAACCTGTTTCCTTAAGTTAAGCGGATCAGTAGATGAAGATGAGTTCAGAGGCAAGACACAATGTAACAGTTCTCTGTTTGCTTTAAAATGACAAACGAGCAGCAAAAACATACTTATGTAGGATATGGGATGACACAGTGGCTCAGTGGTTAGCACTGTTGCCTCACAACACCAGGGACCTGGGTTCAATTCCTGTTTTGGGTGGCTCGCTGTGTGGAGTCTGCACATTCTCCCCTTATCTCTTTGGGTTTCCTCCCACAGTCCAAAGATGTGCAGGTTAGTTGAATTGGTCATGCTCAATTGCCCATAGTGTTAGGTGCATTAGTCAGAGGGAAACAGGTCTGGGTGGGTTACTCTTCGGAGGGTCAGTGTGGACTTGTTGGGCTGAAAGGCCTGTTTCCATACTATAGGGAATCTAATCAATAGCCACTGCTCCTGGCAATGCTGCCAACAATGGAGGGTTGCTGGCTTTTGATTGTCCTGCAGTTCTCATTGGGTAGAATTTTGTCCTTTGGGTTCCTGAATCCTGATGGAAGTCTGACAGTGTCCAGTGAAGTACCTTATCTTCATAAACAACAAATATTTTCCATTAGTTCTCCAACTGGTGATTAACCTGTGTCAGTTCAAGTAAATTGTACCCAAAACACTTCATTCAAAAGCTTGGGTGCACCCTTAGAGAAATAATTTCCAGCACTGACTCCTCCATTTAGTTCTGCAATGGTTTACTGGGACACATCTGGAATCAGGGCAATTGTGGGTATAACTGTATTAGCTAATTATCTGAATTATCTAAACAAGAGTCACACTGGACTTGAAAATGTTAACTCCGTCTCTTTCTCCAAAAATACTGGCAGAGCTGCCAAATTTCTCCAGCATTTCATGTTTTATCTTAGCTGAGTCATGTGAGACCTAGTAGTATTATTACCATATTCATTGTGCATGTATTTTTCTAAATTTGTTCATAGAACGTGGGCTTCACTGATATGGATGGCATTTATTGCTCTTTCCTATTTTAGATTAGATTAGATTACTTACAGTGTAGAAACAGGCCCTTCGGCCCAACAAGTCCACACTGCCCCGCCGAAGCGCAACCCACCCATACCCCTACATTTACCCCTTACCTAACACTATGGGCAATTTAGTATGGCCAATTCACCTGACCTGCACATCTTTGGACTGTGGGAGGAAACCGGAGCACCCGGAGGAAACCCACGCAGACACGGGGAGAATGTGCAAACTCCACACAGTCAGTCGCCTGAGGCGGGAATTGAACCCGGGTCTCAGGCGCTGTGAGGCAGCAGTGCTAACCACTGTGCCACCGTGCCACCCACAATTTGTCCTGGAGAAGGTGGTGACAAGCTGCCTTCTTAAACTGTTGCAGTTTTTGGGGTGTAGGCACACCCACAGTGCTGATACGAATAGAATTCCAAAGTTTTGACCCAGTGACAGTGAAGAAGCAATGATATAGTTTCTTAATTATTTGAGGATCTGGGAACCACAACTTATGCTGTGATTTTGCATCAGGGTAATGTGAGGAGGCAGACCCATGCCTACCTCCACTGGATCAAAATCACGTCCTGTGCTGTAGATGACCCACATAAACATGTGCATTATCACGACCCGCATCTTAATCACCCTGCCAAGTCAGCTAACTGAAACTCCCCAACTCTCTCAGGAACCTCTTTCCTTAAGCTCAGCGGATCAGTAGATAAAGATGAGTTCAGAGGCAAGACACAATGTAACATTTCTCTGTTTGATTTAAAATGACAAACAAGCAGCAAAAGCATATTTATGTGGGATTTGGTAACCATTTTCTCATAACAAGTCTGAAATATATAACAATATAACTATGTATTCACATCAGAGAAGTCAGCAGATTCTCATGTACTGTGTTATTACTTTTCAAACTATGTGAAAGGTCCCAGTGACTGTAAATCTGATTTCATGGCTAGGCTGCATCCTACTTTAATCTTAGTCAGCCTTGCAACTAGAGTGTGTTTACCACCTTGATGACATTAAATTGAAAATTAATGCTGATGTGCTTCATGATTTTCTGTTTATTAGCCCATATATCAAAAACCACAACGAATCAGATTCATATCAAGTCAGATATCTCAAAGTTTATTCACAACTTTCTATGTATAGTATTATGACATCTTATATTATAGATACTGTTGGGATCATATGCTTTTTTAGATTCTCATTATATTATGTTCATTGTTGTCCAACTGAAAAATAGACTAAGCACGACAGAATGTACAAAGATCAAGATAGAAACCTTTATACACAAGTGCCACATGTCATGATGTCACTCAGCTGTTTTAAAGTATAACGCTTTTCCAAGATCTGTGCAATAATACAATAAATGTGAGGTTCACATTTTCTGATCCAAAGAAAACATACTCAACATGAAAAATCTGAGTTACTTACGTATAAAAATGAGATGGTTAAAACTCTATCAACCCTATGAAGCATCTAAGACACTGATATTTATTTATACTGAAATGTTTTGATTTCTATCTGTAATGGTAAAGCTTCATATTAAGTTTGGAAAATGGTACAATCATGGTAAGAGCTTAGAACAATAATACTTCACCAGTAATCGACTACTCACTGATATGAAAGATAAATACTGCAGTAGTGGAACTGGCTCCCAGTTGAATTATAAAGATTGTTTTAGAGAAATTCAAAATCATGATATTTTCATAAGTAAGTGAATTAATATTTCCCAATTAGAGGAATATCATTAGAAAATGTTTGTAGTAATCATATTCACATGAGAGCATATAGCTTTCATTGAGAATTCTCCTCAATTTCTTTGTTTTGGCATGTTAGAGGTCTTTAAACAATTTGTTAGACAATCATTTAGCTGCATCAATATAATTAAACTCAGCTTTATTTCATCTTAACCCTAAAGGTAGTTTGTCTTAAAGTGTACTTTTATCTTAAAGATCAAAAGAGTATTGCAAAGGGAACCTTGAATCAAAAACATTCAGCTTAGCATGATATGATATGTTAACAAAGTTTCCAATGTCCCTTCTTTGGTATAAATCCAAAAGAAGACACAAGGAAACTTGATTGACTTGGTACTGATAGATAACCGATTCACTTGAAACACATTTGGTTTTTAAATAACAAGACAAATAATGTTAAAAATCACACAACACCAGGTTATAGTCCAACAGGTTTAATTGGAAGCACACTAGCTTTCGGAGCGTGAAAGAGCGGTGATCCCGAAAGCTAGTGTGCTTCCAATTAAACCTGTTGGACTATAACCTGGTGTTGTGTGATTTTTAACTTTGTACACCCCAGTCCAACACCGGCATCTCCAAATCAAGACAAATAATAGTTTGATGGTGGTCATATCATCTTACAGAAGGTTCTGTTTCTTTCATGAACACAGAAATGGTGCATAAGCTTAAGCTCAAATGACAGTCTTGACCACAGATCATGCCCCAGCAATTGTTACATCAGCTGATTGGCCTGACACATGTCCTTCTCCATTTCTAAGAATGCAACTATCCTGGTGGTAAGATTTTCCTCTGAGCATTTTATGCAGGAACAATATATAATGAATTCCCAATGCCTGGTGCAATTGAAAGATGTCTCCTTCTGCAATATTCCGACTTTCAGCTAAAAAAATTTTACATTCAAAGAATGACACAGTCACAATAAATTAATTTTGAGAAATAAAGATTCTATATTTTCTCCCTGTCCTTTATTTCCTGTCTCCTCATGCCATGCAATATATCCATTATCGAGGTGGAAGATAAGTAAACAAGCTGCGCTTGGTTCTCTGTTAAGGTTGCTTTATTAACTGGATACTAGCATGGTGGCTCAGTGGTTAATACTGCTGCCTTACAGTGCCAGGGACCAAGGTTCAATTTCACCCCGGGCAACTGCCTGTGTGAAGTTTGCACATTCTCCCTGTGTCTGCACGGGTTTCCTCTGGGTCTCTGATTTCCCCCCACAGTCTAAAGATGTGCAGGTTAGGTGGTTCAGCCATGCTAAATTGATCATAATGTCTAGGGATCGGTGGCTTATCCAATAGAAATGCAGGGTTACAGGGATAGGGTAGTGGGGTAGGATGCTCTTCAGAGGGGTTGGTGTGGACTCAATGGGCCAAATGACCTGCTTCCACACTGTAGGGAATTTTATGATTCAGGAAGAATA
Source organism: Chiloscyllium plagiosum (assembly GCF_037043375.1). Lineage (NCBI taxonomy): Eukaryota > Metazoa > Chordata > Chondrichthyes > Orectolobiformes > Hemiscylliidae > Chiloscyllium > Chiloscyllium plagiosum. The sequence goes on from NW_028270168.1 coordinate 26,558,625, forward strand.
TCAATTTTACCCAGATCATAGATCATAGAATCCCTACAATGTGGAAACAGGCCCTTTGGCACAACAAATCCACAACCACCCTCTGAAGAGTAACCGACCCAGACCCATTCCCCTACATTTACCACTGACTAATGCACCCAACCTACACATCCCTGAACATTATGGACAATTTAGCATGGCCAATTCACCTAACCTACACATCTTTGGACTACGAGAGAAAACCAGAGCACCTGGAAGAAACCCACACAGACACAGGGAGAATATGAATGTAGGTTTGCTTGCTGAGCTGGAATGTTCATTTGTAAATGTTGCATCCCCATACTTGGTAACATCTTCAGTGAGCCTTTGGACGAAGCACTGCTGGTGTTTCCTGCTTTCCATTGATAGGTTTGGGTTCCGTGGGTTGATGATGTCATTTCCTTTGGTGACGTGATTTCCTATGATGATGTCATTTCATGTTCTTTTTCTCAGGGGGTGGTAAATGGGATCCAAGTCAATGGGATCCTAGGACAAGCCACCAGAGACATGCAGGAAAATTCCTAGAAGCGTGGCATTCCAACTGAAACTCTATCAACAAACATGTTGACTTGGATCCCATTTACCACCCTCTGAGTAAAAGAACAGGAAATAACATCACCATAGGAAATGACATTACCAACCCAAGAAAACCCAAACATATAAATAGAAAGCAGGAAACACCTACATCCAGAACCTCAACCTGAGCTACAAATCTTCTCAAAACTCACTTACAGGGAAAATATGTAAACTCCACACAAACAGTCACCCAAAGCTGGAATTGAACCTGGGCCTCTGGCAATATGAGGTAGCAATTACTAACTGCTGAGCCACCTTGGGGAAAGAGGTTTTCTCATTTCCCTCATGTTTGTTTCTCTTTTAAATCCTCTCTTAGTCATACCTTAAAACATACCCTAAATCACAGGTTAAAATTGAAATCCACACACTTTGGTACAACCCAAACAGTCTTTACAAAAAACATAACATATCAAGAGCTGTAAAGGGTTAATAGTTTCATACAAAATGAAATCCCAGAACTGTATAGCCCCTGACAAATACATTACTTGCTGATAAATGGAGCTTTACTTAAAATGTCTAAACTGCTGAGAGATATAAACACTTAATGTAATTTTCTCAGTGAATTTGAAAGCTTTAAGTGCCAATGAATGAAGTGAGTGGTGTTTAGAAGATAAATAGCAAGTAATCTGTGTTTCACTCCTTAAATTGAAGTTTATTCCACAAGGGAAGGGGATTGTTGTGTTTGAAACGATTTCATTTTTACTTTTGGTTCTATTCCTGTCCAAGATGCAGCAGCAAGTGAACATTTCTCCACTTGTTGAGGGATAAGTGATATTCAGCAAAGAGTTTATCCAGAGTGTGCTTCACTAGATTCAGGATGTGCAAAAATACAGAGAACCTGAACACATTTGAACATTTTCAGAAAGGCTGCTGAAATGGAAGTGATAATGATTGGAAATTAAATCAAACTATACCAACAAAGTAATAAAATAATCAATCATTTACTAACTGCCCAATAACTGGAAGAGCAGGAGCCAAGGATTAGGTGCCTCTGAATACTTTCTGCTTCATGGGTGTATTGTCTTTATCAAAATCATTTATTCTACTTATCAATGGTTTCTCCCTTTTAGAATTTATATTTAATCATACCAAAGTAAATATGTGACAGAACATTGGTTATTGTTGAGAAACATCACCAAATGCCTTCACAGAATCATTCACTTCGTTCACAGCTTAATTAATGCTTTGAAAACTATAGATTTAAATTCTTAGAAGCTGGCTGAAATGAGATAACAAGAATCCAGAGAAAGGGAAGGCTGGATGACGAAAGAAATTGAGGGTTTGGTTAAGAAAAAGAAGGAAGCATATGTAAGTTATAGACAGGATAGATCGAGTGAATCCTTAGAAGAGTATAAAGGCAGTAGGAGTATACTTATGAAGGAAATCAGGAGGGCAAAAAGGGGACATGAGATAGCTTTGGCAAATAGAATTAAGGAGAATCCAAAGAGTTTTTATCAATACATTAAGGACAAAAGGGTAACCAGGGAGACAATAGGGCCCTTCAAAGCTCAGCAAGGTGGCCTTTGTGTGGAGCCGCAGAAAATGGGGGAGATACTAAATAAGTATTTTGCATCAGTATTTACTGTGGAAAACGATATGGAAGACATAGACTGTAGGGAAATAGATGGTGACATCTTGCAAAATGTCCATATCACAGAGGAGGAAGTTCTGGATGTCTTGGAAAGCATAAAGGTGGATAAATCCCCGGAATCTGATCAGGTGTACCCTAGAACTCTGTGGGAAGCTAGAGAAGTGATTGCTGGGCCTCTTGCTGAGATATTTGTATCATCGATAGTCACAGGTGAGATGCTGGAAGACAGGACGTTGCCTAACGTGGTGCCACTGTTTAAGAAGGGTGGTAAGGACAAGCCAGGGAACTATAGACCAGCGAGCCTGACGTCGGTGGTGGGCAAGTTGTTGTAGGGAATCCTGAGGGACAGGATGTACATTTATTTGGAAAGGCAAGGACTGATTAGGGATAGCCAACATGGCTTTGTGCGTGGAAAGTCATGTCTCACAAACTTGATTGAGTTATTTGAGGAAGTAACAAAGAGGATTGATGAGGGCAGAGCAGTAGATGTGATCTATATGGACTGCAGTAAGGCGTTTGACAAGGTTCCCCATGGGAGACTGATTAACAAGGTTAGATCTCATGGAATACAGGGAGAACTAGCCAGTTGGCTACAGAACTGGCTCAAAGGTAGAAGACACAGGGTGGTGGTGGAGGGTTCTTTTTCAGACTGGAGGCCTGTAACCAGTGGAGTGCCACAAGGATCGGTGCTGGGTCCTCTACTTTTCATCATTTACATAAATGATTTGGATGCGAACATACGAGGTACAGTTAGTAAGTTTGCAGATGACACCAAAGTTGGAGGTGTAGTGGACAGCGAAGAGGCTTACCTCAGATTACAACAGGATCTGGACCAGATGGGCCAATGGGCTGAGAAGTGGGAGATGGAGTTTAATTCAGATAAATGCGAGGTACTGCATTTTGGGAAAGCAAATCTTAGCAGGACTTATACACTTAATGGTAAGGTCCTAGGGAGTGTTGCTGAACAAAGAGACCTTGGAGTGCAGGTTTATAGCTCCTTGAAAGTGGAGTCGCAGGTATATAGGATAGTGAAGAAGGCATTTGGTATGCTTTCCTTTATTGGTCAGTGTATTGAGTACAGGAGTTGGGAGGTCATGTTGCGCCTGTATAGGACATTGGTTAGGCCATTGTTGGAATATTGCATACAATTCTGGTCTCCTTCCTATCAGAAAGATGTTGTGAAACTTGAAATGGTCCAGAAAAGATTTACAAGGATGTTGCCAGGGTTGGAGGATTTGAGCTATGGGGAGAGGCTGAACAGACTGGGGCTGTTTTCCCTGGAGCGTTGTAGGCTGAGGGGTGACCTCATAGAGATTTACAAAATTATGAGGGTTACGGTTAGGGTAAATAGGCAAAGTCTTTTCCCTGGGGTCGGGGAGTTCAGAACTAGAGGGCATAGGTTTAGTGTGAGAGGGGAAAGATATAAAAGAGACCTAAGGTTCAACTTTTTTACACAGAAGGTGGTACGTGTATGGAATGAGCTGCTTGAGGAAGTGGTGGAGGCTGGTACAATTGCAACATTTAAGAGGTATTTGGATGGGTATATGAATCGGAAGGGTTTGGAGGGAAATGGGCCGAGTCCTGGCAGGTAGGACTAGGTTGGGTTGGGATATCTGGTCGGCATGGAAGGGTTGGACCGAAGGGTCTGTTTCCATGCTGTACATCTCTATGACTCTATGACTCTATGACATTGCCACAATCAAAAATAACTGATATCAATCCTGGACTGATTCTTATGCTTTTTTTTGGTTAAGTTCAAAAGGAGTTTGTCGGAGGGTTGTCACCACAAGATCTTGTGAGTTATCTTACTCTGTCCTATCAAACTCACCTCATTTTGGAGGAAGCTTCCTAATGAAGAGCTTTTGCCTGAAACATCAATTCTCCTGATCCTCAGATGCTGCCTGACCTGCTGTGCTTTCCCAGAACCATACTCTTGACTCACCTCATTCATTACCTACCATGCCATTATGACATCTCTCACATTTGATTTCTGACCCATCTTGCTACACAGCATTCCTGGAATGATTCGCCCTGCACCAGATATCCCAGAATTCACTGATATCCATTGCATCCAAGCCATCTTTAAAAGCCCATTGTCCATTGGAATAAATGCTATCAGTCTGCAACTGACCTTCACATTTCCCGATATTTGCCCCAGATGTGAAAGATGGGGGAAATCAATGGCCCAGTTTGGGGGCAGGGTCAAGGAGATTCTACTGGATGAGGTGGTGCCAGTGTGGGACCTCCTTCTCCCCCTGGGCCAGCAGCCACAATGCCACACCATGCCAGCCTGGCCCAGAATTACCATCTGGTTAAAACTAAATTAGGCACAGCATTGTCGGTAGAATGTCAATGACTTTCTCCACTTGGCTAGGGTAAGTGTCACCATCTTCTCTCTGATACTTCACTCACATTCGATTGCTATTAATGTGCCCACCTCCCACCAAGGTTCATGCTGTATTATTCTTACACTCTTACTCACACTTGTAGCATCTTCGCTCATTCTCTCTCACAAACGCCAACCCAGGACTCTATTAACCTTGTATAATCTCTACTTTGCCTATTCATTCACTCAGGCCACCTTCCCACCTGCAACAACACAAAGCTGTGCTATCCATTTTCATCTCCAGTAATACCTGCCTTTCACATTTCAGGATGTGTGTGTATGGCCTATAGCAGGAACTGCCTTTGACTTACTGAGCCAGGAACCCTTGAGTGAACGCTATCCCCTTGACCTGATTAAGGTCTGCAGTTATATAAGCCTGATATCTCTGGCTTACAGGGCAAAGTGCAAAAAAGGCAAGGTAAGGATGCAGTGTGCATCTAAGTTGGCTTAAAGTGAGTGAGCATTATAAAGGCAAATGAAGAGTCCAGAAAGTCAGCCTGGTCCAGTGCAAGGCCTGGGTGCATGTCCCTGAGTGTTTTTGCTGCAGCACTATAATGTTGGGTGCTGAACCAGTATTGAAGTGCAGAAGTAGATGGGAAATATGCCACGAGGGTTCTTAGACATGATATGTTGGATACCAATGTCCGTGGACTTGGGATATGTGTGACCAGTGCCCATGGGACATGCCTTGAGATAAAGATGTCCAATTTCCAATATGAAGGTTGTTTGGAGTAAGCAGTAAGCTGAATCCTGCCAGTGGATTTTTTTTTGTTGAGTTTTCCCAATGCCAAACTTGATTGCCAAGTTTGGTAAGATCGGAGTCTGAATTTTAATGAGGTCTGTTAGGCTATTAACGAGGACCATAACAAGCAATAATCATCATCAATTAGCAAATTGCCTCTGCCTAGAGACTCTCGCCAGGGCACTTGTTTAAAGTCAGCACTAGTTGCTCCTGATGTCGAGAAGGTTTTCATCGTACTTGACTCCTGATTGTACCACCCATCTCACCATAGTGCTCATTGCTCAGACCTGTCCAGGATTCTGTCCCTGTTTCTGAAGCAAAGTCTAGCACTGACAGCATTTATTTCTATTATAATAACTACAGTAATATTAAAGGATCAGAATAAGGGAAACAGAAGTTTAAATTTGCAATGAAATATATACTGATAACTGTATCGATTGCTACTATCTAATACCTTGATTTTCGAAATGGCAGTCATGTACTAAAGGGAAAATCTCCACACAGAAATATTTGGAGACATAAACACTTGCTCAAGTAAAGATAATAGCTGCAGATTATTATAACAATGGTAATGATAATGCTTCATGAAATGAAATTTATGCAACAATATAATTGAATCTACTTGTGCTATATTACTGTATTCACAACATATCTGAGATAGTAACAAGTGATGAATCAATGGTATTTATCCTGTTTCTTTCATGATCTATTTGGTCCTTTACTTGTAGGATGTTTTGGCTTGATCATTTTTTAGACTTGTATTAATAAATTGAACAACATTTCTGTACAGACTGAGGCCATCCACATTTCTCAAAAGGCTGAGTCACTTATCTGTTAAATGGTTGCCTGTTACTATTCCCGATATGTATAGTACATTTTTTAACAATCTTGTCAAAGCAAATATCAATATTCCTATAACATAGTGACACAGTCTCTCCCAAATTCAACAATAACCAATATCTATGATATTTCACAAAAATAGAAATTGCTGGAAAAGCTCAGCAGGTCTGGCAGCAGCTATGGAGAGAAATCAGAGTTAATGTTTTGGGTCGGGGAAGATCACTCGACCCAAGATGTTAGCATTGATTTCTCTCTGCAGATGCTGCCAGTCCTGCTGAGCTTTTCCAGCAATTTCTGTTTTTGGTTCTGATTTACAGCATCCACAGTTGTTTCAGTTTTTCTTTGATATGTCAGTAAGCTTTCCTTTGAGTCTCCTTCTTCTTCAATAATTTGTATTTATATAACGTCTTTAACATAATAAAATGACTCAAACGTTTTACGGAATTGTTATCAGACAAAATTTGTCACAGAAGTTGGCAAAGAGATCAGTGTAATGAGAACAGGCCACCAAAAGATTGGTCAAAGAACTTCAGTCTGGAACGAGAGGGCAGTGATGGAAAGATATTTTGCCAGTGAATTCCAGGACTCATTGGTCAGCAATAGAGGTGTGAAAGAAATTTGAACATGTATGATGTCAGTGAGTTGTACAGCTTGAAGAGGTTCCGGAGATTGACATCAGTGAGATCTTGCTGGTAGTTGAACATGAGGATGAGAATTTTGAAATCAAAGTGTTGTTGGGTCAGGTACTAATGTAGGTTGGCAAAATAGGAGTGATAGCTGTTTGGGATTTTGTGGTAGGCAGGGTGATGTGCTGAGGAAAATTAAACAAGTTATATATTGTGGAAAATTGCTTAAGACACTGTCATGTAATGCAGTACTTAGGATAATACTGAAGCCTATAGAGCAGGAATGGTCAAGGTGTAATTTCTGGGGAGTGCTGAGTAAGCTGACATCAACTGGGATGGTGCAACATACCTCAATTGGCTTTAGTATCTTCAGTTGAGGAGATTCAAGACACTACCATTGCTGAATTCCTCTGAGGGGGTTAACATTGACCAGAAACTAAAATGGGCCAGCCATATAAACGATGTGGGTGTAAGAGTAGGACAGAGGCTGGGAATTCGGTGGCAGCTCTTCTCTCACCAAAGCCTGTCCACTATCTGCAAAACAAAGTCAGGAGTGTAATGTAATACTCTCCACTTGTCTGAATGAGTGCAGCTCTAAAAGCAATTAAGAAGGTCAACATCATCCAAGACAAAGCAGACCATTTGATTGGTACTACATCCTTCATCTTAAACATTTCCTGCCTCCACCACCATTGCACAGTGGCAGCCATGTGTACCATCTACAAGGACATGGACAAGAGGCAGTGCCGTAAACTATTATAGTTTATTTGACGGTATCAAACTCACAATCTCTAACAGCTAGAAGGACAAAGGCAGCAAATGCACAGAAACACCACCACCACACATAATCACTTGCCAAGCTACATACCACTCTGATATGCAGCTATGATGTGGGCTTTTCATGCTCTCACCAATTCCTCACCTTCCAACACACCCCTGAGCTGACACCGATAATACAAGGGGTGGGCAGATATGGGATGCTTTCTCTTTGAAAAAGTTTTTAAGAAGTTGGGAAGGAAAGTGAGGACTACCTTTGAAGGATGCCCTTTGCATGTCATGCACACTACACCTCAGATGATAATACCCTCCGCACTTCCTTCTTTCCCACCAAGACATTAAAATTTACCTCTTTGACCTTCCTGTTTAAAGTCCCCAACTTATCTGGGTGTGATGAACCATCAATGTCTTCATCAATATGAATGGCTAGTATCCCTGGAGGATGGGATATCCTCACACTGAGGGGTGTAAGTCCCATTTGACATTGTTTTGGTCTGCCTACAGCATGTGAGAGCTATGTGGCAGGATCCTTATTAATCCGTCAGCTAACTGTTGACTTTCCTTCTGAGGCCTAAGTGATCTGATACTCACACCCTGCTATTAAACCCCACCCTACATTACAGTTCCTTCACTGTTGCTGGGTCGAAATCCTAAAATCTCCATACCTAACAGCTTTATGAGTGCACCTGCAAAACATGGACTGCAATGGTTCAAGACAGCAACTGACCATTACCTTCTTAAGAGCAATGCCGGATGGATAATAAGTGCTGGCTGAGCCAGCAATGTCCATATTGCATAAACTAAAAAAAACACAGCCAATCCTGCTGCTTGACTGATTGTGGGAGCACATTTTAATCAAGTAACTTGCGGACTCCCAGTTTAAACTCATCAATTAGGAATGCCTACTTTACAAGGTCACAGAGGACTTTGAGTCCATAAAACCTATCCCAGAAAGTCTCAATAGCTTATTAGGAGCATCCACAATTATATCTGGCTGATGACGGACAAACAGTTGTAGAGTCTTTTTGTGTGGTGGCAGAGATATTTTTTATTTATTTCTTTATTTCTACTTCTACCTGCAATTACTCTTGTAACCTAAATCTTGGCAGGTGCGCCCTTTGTTGGACACTTAGAGATGTAGGAAATTCACCAATCTGCCAACAGACTATTCTAACCATCCCAGGGTGCAGTAAATAACATTAGCAATTATTGAAAGTGATAATTGTAGCTACCCTCCCCCTCAACACATGTTTGAGGGAACATTAACGCAGAATGAAGTATGAACGGTTGGTGTGGTTAAAAAAGTTGTTTATGACCAAACCTGTTTGTGTGGCCAGTAATGATGTAGTAAGTCATAAAGAGAATGACTTACCCTTTAAACTATCTTGCCTACATCAGGAAGCTTCCAGGAATCTCTGCAGACGTGGATGTGACTGTGCTTTAATGTCTAACATGTAATTTATGCTTTTATGGCTATTGTAATGTCAATAGGTGACTGCTAAATCCAAATTTGGGGTCTCATTTAATTAACTTCAAAACCTTTTAATTCCACTAGCTTTGTGTTTTGAAGCCGAGCTATTTTTTTAGAATGATCAGCAGAGCAGAACTCATTGATTTAAATATGAAAATTCCTGTATGCAACTTACCTTTAGTTCTCTCGTTAGCTATGACTCAATTGTTAGCCCTTTCACCCCTTTGGCAGAAAGTTGTGGGTTCACATCTCATTCCAGCACAAAGATCAAAGCTGACAGTTTAGTGCAGTACTGAGGAGGTGCTAGACTGTCAAATGTGCCATTTTTTAGACTAGACATTTAACGAAGGCTATGTCTGTGCTGTTAGTGAATGTAAAAGATTCTATATCAATATTTTAGCAAACAGCAGGAGGGTTCTCCACAGTGTACTCTGTGTTAAATGTCTATGTTATGCTATTAATAATTTTTGGAAAGATCGGTTCTAAACTGGTCTGAACCATGTACATTTCTAAGTTTGATCTATATTTTGATATTGTGTCTTAAGAAACATATAGAATTAGTTCTGCTTCTGAGTTCTGTGGGTTGTTTTGGATTGTTTAGAAATTTATTTACATGCATCAAATAAGATTTTTTTTAAAGGAAATCAATCCTTGTCAGGAGTAATTCAGTACTTTTATAGACAAGAGTGAAAGAAAGAACAAGTGGCTGTTGCATTACAACAAGATTTTGTATAATGCAGACAAAGGTGGAAACAGGTTCTTGTAGAGAGTTAGAAATATCCAGAAGGTCATGTTCTGGGCAGTTTCAAAGCGAGAGAGAGAAGCAGGTCAGTCAGACAAAAACAAGGCCAGTATCTGCAGCTGCAGAGTTTTGCAGTCTCCAAAACAGTCAGGGATGAAGGTAAGAAGCCCTTAGTGGTTTACTATTAGTAAGAGAAAAGCTCTAGAAACAGATGACTACAGAAGAGGAATTTTAGGAATTCATGTTTAGAAATAAATGAGCTGCGCTAACAGTTTGTTTTAGGATCTCAGTAAGAGAAATTGACAAAAGAAATAGCATTGCGTGAATGCAGAGAAGAACACAGAAAGAAATACAAGTACAGCTTTGTGCACTGAACAAGGAGCATTGAGGTGGAAACATGGTGATACTTCATCAGGTTACTAAAACAAATCCACAGAGGTCAGTCTCCCATCACCAAGTCACCCTTTATTTATACATCGGACAGTCCTTGACTGTAATACTGCCTCTTCAGAGTCAGCTATCAGAGTAGCAGTATGTCTGACACTCCCCTTTTTATCTGTCAGCCAGGGCTCCCTGGTTGGACCAGGTTAACAGTGTCAATCAGGGAAGTCACATTCTATGAGGTTCAGCTTGCTGACCTCATTACAATCACTACTGTTTGAGCCCCTGGAAAAAATATGTTAAGACAAGGGTTGAATATTTATTTTTGATATCTGATTAAGACTGTTTCACATAGTTCTTATACAGTAATAAAATGGTTTCTGTTTTAATTCCTTTTGTGTTAATCTTTGATGTTCTTTGTTTTGATTTCCTTACCAACCTCTTGAGAATATCTTTAGTGATTGGCTGCCATAGTTAAAAAATACTAAAAATGAAATTTATTGGTTATTTTGCCATGTTTAACTTTTGGATCTGACTTCCCAGTATTATTTTAAATAAGGTCCCAACACCCAGTCAATATTTTTCCTTCAATGAGTATCACTAAAACAGATTATCTAGTCATTAACTAGCCACTACTGTTTGTGGAAATTTGTTGTGCACAGACATACTTCCGTCTTTCTTTCTTAACGAAATGACTTTATTCCAAAAAGTGTTTCAATGGCAGCAAAGTACTTTGGAGTCATGAAAGGTGCTATATAAATACAAATCTATCTTTCTTCTTTCAAATAAACTTTGCGGGCACAGCTAATGGAGAAACGGGCCAATACCTTGCTGCCAGATCAGAAATGGAAATTGAAACAACTCTCGGCTTTGCAAGCACAATCCATATAACATCCCCAGTTGGTTGGCCTTGCATTCCAGTGGGTCAATTTGAAATGGGAGTCAAGCTGATCACCTCTGGAAAGCATTCGGAGGTAGCCACCTGTGCTGTTAGGTGCAGAGACAGAAACCATTCACAACAGTGTTTGGGCACTATGGAGGATAAAGAAAGAAACACAAAAAAAAAGCCTCCAGCCTTCAACCTTTCAACCCCTACCTACACACTCCTCATGCCCCACCCATGTCAATGCATGCCACGTCCTTTCCACACAACCCCGAGACCCTTCATGCCAATCCAATCCTCTACATTGTGATGATGCTGCTACTTTAACAAGTTTATTCTGTCCTTGGCTTTTTTTATCACGAGGGGTCATAAAAGCAGAGGTTCCGAAATGTCTGAAAATATCTACTTGAGAAGGTTTTTTTTTAAGTCTTCCTTTTAAAACCACTTGCACAATGAAAGGGCAGTGGTCATTTCTCCCAGGCCAAGGTTTAGAAAAGACACAGTTCCATGCTGATCCTCTCTCTCTCTCTGACAACTCTCTCCTGAAAGAACCTATGTTTGAATTTACTTATTTGTCAAGGAGGTATTTATAGGAGGTATTTATTGGAACAGCATCATATGCCATAAATAGTAGCATGATTTCCAAATCTAGGCCATCCCACCATTTAAAAAAAATCCCTGGAGCCTTCCTGATGCCACACAAATCCCACCCAAACAGCTGATGGGTTGATTGGTGCCTTATACTAACAGCAGTGTTGCTAAATACAGCTAAATCTGTTTCTCTTATTCATTCATAGGTCATTGACTTGACTGGCTAGGCCTGCATTTGTTACCCATCTCTAATTGCCCTTGAAAACATGGTAATGAGCTGGGGACTCAAAGGTTCCTCCAACCACACGGGATCAATGTGGATGTCACCAGTTTCCTCATTTCCCCTACCCCCACCTTATCCCAGATCCAAACTTCCAACCCGGCACGACCCTCATGACCTGTCCCACCTGTCCATCTTCCTTCCTACCTATCTACTTCATCCTCTGACCTATCACCTTTACACCCACTTCCATCTACCTATTGAATTCTCAGCTATCTTTCCCCCAGCCCCATCTCCCTCCCATTTGTTTCTTCATTCTAGTCATAGAGTCATACTCTATGAATCAAACAGACCCTTCGGTTCAATCATTCCATGCTGACCATAATCCCAAACTAAACTAGTCCCACCCCCCTGTGCTTGGCCCATATCCCTCCAAATATTTCTTCTTCATGTCCTTATCTAAATGTCTTTTAAATGTTACTATACCCACATCCACCATTTCCTCTGGACGTTCATGCCACACACAAACCATTCTCTTTGTAAATAATTTGCCCCACATGTCTTTTTTAAATCTTTCTCCTCTGACCTTGAAATCACCCACCCTGGGGAAAAGTCACCTGTATTCACCTTATCTATACTCTTCATGATTTTATAAATCTTTATAAGCTGAAAATGTGTTGCTGGAAAAGCGCAGCAGGCCAGGCAGCATCCAAGGAGCAGGAGAATCGATGTTTCGGGCATGAGCCCTTCTTCAGGAATGAGGAAAGTGTGTCCAGCAGGCTAAGATAAAAGGTAGGGAAGAGGGACTTGGGGGAGGGGCATTGGAAATGCGATAGGTGGAAGGAGGTCAAGGTGAGGGTGATAGGCCAGAGTGGGGGTGGGGGCGGAGAGGTCAGGAAGAAGATTGCAGGTTAGGAAGGTGGTGCTGAGTTCGAGGGTTGGGACTGAGACAAGGTGGAGGGAGGGGAAATGAGGAAACTGGAGAAGTCTGAGTTCATCCCTTGTGGTTGGAGGGTTCCCAGGCAGAAGATGAGGTGCTCTTCCTCCAGCCGTCATGTTGCTATGGTCTGGCGATGGAGGAGTCCAAGGACCTGCATGTCCTTGGTGGAGTGGGAGGGGGAGTTGAAGTGTCGAGCCACGGGGTGGTTGGGCTGGGTTGGTCCGGGTGTCCCAGAGGTGTTCTCTGAAACGTTCTGCAAGTAGGCGGCCTGTCTCCCCAATATAGAGGAGGCCACACCGAGTGTAGCGGATGCAGTAAATGATGTGTGTGGAGGTGCATGTGAATTTGTGGCGGATATGGAAGGATCCCTTGGGGCCTTGGAGGGAAGTAAGGGGGGAGGTGTGGGCACAAGTTTTGCATTTCTTGCGGTTGCAGGGAAGGTGCTGGGAAGTCGGCTTGGTGGGGGGTGTGGACCTGACGAGGGAGTCACGGGGGGAGCGGTCTTTTCGGAATGCTGATAGGGGAGGGGAGGGAAATATATCCCTGGTGCTGGGGTCCGTTTGGAGGTGGCGGAAATGACGACGGATGATACGATGTACATGGAGGTTGGTGGGGTGGTAGGTGAGGACCAGTGGGGTTCTGTCCTGGTGGCAATTGGAGGGGCAGGGCTCAAGGGCGGAGGAGCGGGGAGTGGAGAAGATGTGGTGCAGGGCATCGTTGATCACGTCTGGGGTGAAATTGCGGTCTTTGAAGAAGGAGGCGATCTGGGTTGTACGGTATTGGAACTGGTCCTCCTGGGAGCAGATGCGGCAGAGACGAAGGAATTGGGAATATGGGATGGCGTTTTTACAGGGGGCAGGGTGGGAAGAGGTGTAGTCTAGGTAGCTGTGGGAGTCGGTTGGTTTATAGTAAATGTCCGTGTTGATTCGGTCGCCCGAGATAGAAATGGAAAGGTCTTGGAAGGGGAGGGAGGAGTCTGAGGTGGTCCAGGTAAATTTGAGGTCGGGGTGGAAGGTGTTGGTAAAGTGGATGAACTGTTCAACCTCCTCGTGGGAGCACGAGCAGCGCCAATACAGTCATCGATGTAGCGGAGGAAAAGGTTGGGTTTGGTGCCAGTGTAGCTGCGGAAGATGGACTGTTCCACATATCCTACGAAGAGGCAGGCATAGCTGGGGCCCATGCGGGTGCCCATGGCTACTCCTTTGGTTTGGAGGAAGTGGGAGGATTGGAAAGAGAAGTTGTTCAGGGTGAGGACCAGTTCAGTCAGTCGAAGGAGGGTGTCAGTGGAAGGGTACTGGTTGGTTCGGCGGGAAAGGAAGAAGTGGAGGGCTTTGAGTCCTTCATGATGGGGGATGGAGGTGTACAGGGACTGGATGTCCATGGTGATGATAAGGCGTTGGGGACCGGGAAAGCGAAAATCATGGAGGAGGTGGAGGGCGTGGGTGGTGTCCCGAACGTAAGTGGGGAGTTCTTGGACTAAAGGGGACAGGACCGTGTCAAGGTATGCAGAGATGAGTTCGGTGGGGCAGGAGCAGGCTGAGACAATGGGTTGGCCGGGGCAGTCAGGTTTGTGGACCTCTATAAGGTCAACCCTCAATCTCCTACACTCCTGCGACAAAAGTTTCAGCCTATCCAGCCTCTCCACATAATTCAAACACTTCATTCCCAGCAACAACCTAGTAAATGTCTTCCTCTTCAATTTAATATAATCCTTCCTATAATCGGGCAACCAGAACTGCACACAGTACTCCCGAAGAGGCCTCACCAATGTCCTGTATAAACTCAACATGTTGTCCAACTCCTTTACTCAAAGGTCTGAGCATTGAAGGCAAGCGTATGAATTAGTCCATTATTAACATCGCAGCAGCATTGCCTCTTAATGTTTTTTGTACTGAGAAATACGTTGACGTGAAATAAACTATGTTCGCACAATATAAATGGTTTTCTTTAATATGAGAATACCATGGATCATTAAGAAAATGTCTTTGGTTCTTTGATATTGCCATCCTGTATTGGAAAATTTACTGAAAACCATTTTGCAGGTGTTAAGAATTAAAGGTTAATTGGTTTCGCTGTTAACCATCAGTCACAATGGATTGTCAGCAAGAGTAAGTATCTGCATTAAACAAGGATATGTGTTTATTTTACAAGAGTGAGCAATACTTTTCCTGTTCAGTGAAGTGATCAGTCACAGGAGTGGAAACTTAAAACTGGTAGCACACGTTTGAATTATTACTCAGTGGCTGGTAAACCATGAGCAGCAGCAATTTAGAATTAATTTCAAGACTGTGCTGAGATATAAGGGGTCATTAACTCTCCCAGAATATCTCACGAGTGAATAAACAGTAGCTTTTCCTGGTTCAAAAGACCCTCCATTTAACACCACAGGCACAAATGAATCACAGCAGCCGCTCACTTGAGTGCAAGAACACCTGCAACATTTGCAGCTCACTTTACACATCCTGAACTGAACGAGTACCATACTTAAAAAGGCTATGTTGGATATTTGGATCCAGATCAATGTAGAAAGGATTTATCAAGATGTTTTAGGTTTGAATTGGGTGCAGAGAAAAAAACATTGCAAAAAGGCATTTCTTAGGGAAAATAATTCTTGTGTATGATTTCATAAGATCATAAGAAATAGGAACAGGTGTAATCCATTCTTCATTTCCATGTTCTGCCAATCAAAAAGATCAAAGCTGATCTTCTACGTCATTTGCATCATATTGCACTACTCCCTTATTGTTTTGATTCTTCAGTATCCACAGGCTATCAATCTGCACCTTGAATATAATCAATGATTGAACATCCACAGCTTCCTGTAAAAGAAGGTTCTAAATATTCACAACTTTATAGATAAAGAAATTTCTTCTGGTCTCAGTCCTAAATGGTAGACATCTGGGAGCATCTGTTGTAGATTCTTGAGTTGGGCTAATGTGCACCCAATATCTCATTCTGTCAAAACTCATAGGAATTTAAATGTCTCAATTAAATCACCTCTAATTGTTCTAATTTCCAAGGAAATATAGAGCAGCTTACTCAAATACTAAGAGAATAATCCTCTCATTCCAGGAATCAGTCTAGTCAGCCTTTGTTTTAGGTTAGATTACTTAAGTGTGGAAACAGGCCCTTTGGCCCAACAAGTCCACACTGATCTGCTGAAGCGCAACCCACCCAGACCCATTCCTCACATTTACCCTTTCACCTAACACTATGCACAATTTAGCATGGCCAATTCACCTAACCTACACATTTTTGGACTGTGGGAGGAAATCCACGCAGACACAGGGAGAATGTGCAAACTCCACATAGTCAGTCACCTGAGGTGGGAATTGAACCCGGGTTTCTGGCGCTGTGAGGCAGCAGTGCTAACCACTGTGCCACCGTCCCGCCCAGTTGTTGTACTCCTTATAAGGCAAGAAAATCTTGCCTTCAAACAGGAGATCAGACCTTATATATTATTAGAAAGATTTCCTTCTCTCATGCTTCAGTCTCTTTACAGTAAAGGCATTTGCTTTCCTAATTGTTTGCTATATTGCATGTTAACTTTCTGCAGTTCATGTAAATTCCTCTCAATACATTTTCTATCCTCTTGCGTTTCAAGAATCTTCTGTTTTTCTTGTTTCTTCACCAGTTTGGATGACTTTACATTTACCTTGCCCACAATCCATTTGATAAAGCTACAGCACCTCCCCACACCAATTGGTAAATGAATAGAATCTTCAATACTCGATTGAATTGATCTTGACAGTCAGCCAAATAACATTTTTCCCCGTGTCCACTATTTTGTGATAAGAGAACAAGCATTTTATTTTTAACTTGTTACAGCAGTATTACCCATGGGTTGCTCATGGCAGTATCCTGGAAATTAGTCCTCATATCCTAGAAATTCCAGCACAATCTTGGATGTTGGTAGTCCCAGCCAGAAGGCTCCCAGGTAGGTAAATTTATAAGTTTAATTTAGGATTCCTTGAATTTCAAGAGGAGCAGCATTGTTAGTTATGATCTCATTGTCATTTGTGGCACTTTACTGTGTAAGATTTGACCTTACATTTTATATATTCCATCAGTGAAGTGCTGAATTGGGTGAAAAATATTTTAAGGCTTTCTGATGTTGTAAAATGCATTAAATGTATTCAAATCTATTTCTACTTTCTTTCAATCTATGCATGGCATGGATAAAGAGACATGTTGTGCAGTACCTCATAAACTAAGGTGACAAATTTCCACTCTAACAAAGATGGTCCAAAACAAAACGCAGTAAAACGAGTCAACGTGGATTTTAACATGATAATGTAACATGTTCAATACTTTAGCAATACTTCCAAATATTTGATCCTCTGGACTCTTCTAATGTCACTTTTACAAATTTAATAAAAGCTTTCATTAATGCTACCAGGATATTGCACATTTTATCATTATTCTGTGACAGAGAAACAGCAGCTACAACATAAGCACTACAGCATTGTGCCATTAACACTTTCCATATTGCTGAAAAATTACCTGACAACTAATATGATGTATTATTTTGACTTATTGTGAATCTTTCAAATGCAACTTTGACACTATTCTGGAACTAAAAGGATATTCAATCAAATGATAATTATAAATATTAGGGATACTTCATATTATATAATTAATAATATTTAATGTGCAGTTGATTTAGAAGCTGCTTTATCCTTAACAAGCACAGATACACAAATCAAATTGACCAGAACTTTTCAGAGTTGGTTGCATTGGTATTTTGCACCGTCGATGTGAGTTAGTGGCAACAGTCAGAGATTTTCTTTTCTCTTCCCCACGTTGTAAAGAAAGTATTAGCTTATGCCTGGATCAGAAGATATAAATTTATGTGGAGTCAATAGCACTTGGTTAACAGTTGATATAAAACTACAGGGTCTCCAAAGGAAACATATATGGCAGAGAGAGACACATCACACTGGGAGTCTATAATGGGTCATTAATGTATTATGAGAAGTGAGAGACACAACTTTATATTCCAACAGTTTAGTAACACGGAAAGTGCTTTTATAGCAAATTATGAAAGACGGCCTGTAGATTGCATCCATAGCTGCCAACAAAGAAATGAATAATAGATAAAAACAGTCGATTAGAGATTGCCAGACAATAATAAGTCATTAGATACATTTATCTGAATATCTATTAAAAATACAATTTAGAAAACGTGAGATCGAATGGAGTTGATTTGCATTCAGAATGCTATAGCCATTGGGAGACTACTTAACAGTGTCTTGACAATTGCACAGAATAGCTGATCTTCAACAGTCCATGGAAACTGCAGTCTATAAAGTTTATATGTTTGAACAGAAAATGATGGAGCATTTTTAATTTGTTTTGTACTTTAAGCTTTTGGACATTAACTAGTTCTGTACCTTACAAATCAAAACATTCCTTTCCCCATAAACGATTGAACATTATCATTCAGACAGAGGCATAGCCCAGAATGAGTTTGTTACTCCATCAATGACGCAACTTTATATTCCAACAATTGGAAATTTATCTTGTCATGTGGTGATCTTCAGTCTTAATCAAAGTTAACATTCTTCAGTATTCCAGTAAATTATTTGTCTAAAACATATTACCATTGCTGATTTCTATAGTCTGTGTGTTTCTTTTTCTTTCTATTGCACAAAATATGGAAGCATGGGATTGAGGGTGATTTGGAGTTTTGGATCAGAAATTGGCTAGCTGAAAGAAGACAGAGAGTGGTGGTTGATGGTAAATGTTCATCCTGGAGTTCAATTACTAGTGGTGTACCGCGAGGATCTGTTTTGGGGTCACTGTTGATTGTCATTTTTATAAATGACCCAGATGAGGGCATAGAAGGATGGGTTAGTAAATTTGCAGATGACATTACAGTCGGTGAAGTTGTGAATAGTGCTAAAGGATGTTGCAGGTTACAGAGGGACATAGATAACCTGCAGAGCTGGGCTGAGAGGTGGCAAATGGAGTTTAATATGTAAAAATGTGAGATGATTCACTTTGGAAGGAGCAACAAGAATAGAGAGTACTGGGTTAATGGTAAGATTCTTGGTAGTGTAGATGAGCAGAGAAATCTCTATGCCCATGTACATACATCCCTGAAAGTTGCCACCCAGGTTGATAGGATTGTTTAGAAGGCATACGATGTGTTAGATTTTATTGGTAGAGGAATTGAGTTTCAGAGCCACGAGGTCATGCTGCAGCTGTACAAAATTCTGGTGCGGCTGCACTTGGAATATTGTGTACAGTTCTGGTCACCGCATTATAGGAAGGATGTGGAAGCTTTGGAAAGGAGGACATTTACTGGGATGTTGCCTGGTATTGAGGGAAGGTCATATGAAGAAAGGCTGAGGGCCTTGAGGCTGTTTTCATTGATAGGTGATTTAATTGAGACATATATGATAATTAGAGGGTTAGATAGGGTGTAAAGTGAAAGTCTTTTTCCTCGGATGGTGATGGCTAGCACGAGGGGACATAGCTTTCAATTGAGGGGTGATAGATATAGGACAGACGTCAGAGGTAGTTTCTTTACTCGGAGAGTAGTAGGGGCATGGAACGGCCTACCTGCAATAGTGGCAGACTCGCCAACTTAAAGGGCATTTAAATGTTCATTGGATAAACATATGGATGAAAATGGAACTGTGTAGGATAGGTAGGCTTCAGATTAGTTCCACAGTTGGCGCATCATTGAGGACTGAAGGGCCTGTACTGTGCTGTTATGTTCTATGTTCTGGCTTCTTGGTTTTGCACAGATGTAATTATGGTTTAGTAAGTTTAAGGATTCCATAGCTTTTTGTAGCTGTCCCTTGAGAATGGAAAGCCAGCACCCAGATTGTATATGGCAAATACAATTCACTTAGAGTGGTAGGTCTTTATTGAAGATGTTTCCACTTCAAACCTAATATTATCCTAAAATCTCTTTGTTTTGTTCACAACAAACATCATAAACAGTGTCTCATATTCCAGTGACAGCTCAGCTCAGCATATCTGCAAATGTAATTTAATTTCATTGCTTTCTTCTTAGGAAACCTAAAGATAAAAAAAGAAATTACCTCTTACTATCCAGTCATTCATATCTTGACTAACTTACATTAAGGCTACATTCATTCCAAGATGCTAGCCACAGAGAACACTATTCAACCAGTCACCCATTTTTCATTGTGAGTTGGGGAAATCACACTTTGAATAATAAGAAAAACTCTATGCATAACCATTGACTTTTCATATTTGAAGTACAAATGGGAACATCCAATACTTTAAATACTTTTTTAAAAGCCCAGTTGGCTTAATTCATAAAGGATCCCAGGATCAATGTCTCTAAGCATTTTCATAAGCTTGTTTGGCAATTCAGTGAGGTTATACAGCAATACTCTCTTTTAAACAGACCCAGAAGCCTCTATTTTAGCTGCAAAAGTTGGGAATCCTCTCTTTCCATTGTGAGGAAGAGCAAATCTTCCATTTTACTCTCAAAAGAGAGAAAATCCATCCAGTCTATGCGGGGACATGGCCTGGAATCCCACCACTGCCATCATGTTGTAGCAGCGTGCCAACTCAATATACTGTAAGCTGCTACTCCTGCTGAAGATTACTGCTCCCGTCCACTTTAAATTTAGGAAACCACAAGGCCTGCTTGGTCTAATGTGGCAGAGAAAAACACTATCGCATGTTGATAACCAATTACATGTTGTTGTCTGGACTTGGAGTGATGATGAAGGCTAACCAGGAATCTCTCCCACTTTTACCACCAGCAACTGACATGAATGGACGGTTGATGATCAACCTGCTTGAATGCATTGTGAATTTTCTGGCCATCACATTCTGGCGTGGGATTCACACCTGGAGTTAATGGCTCAGAGGTAGGGATGCTACATACTGAAAAACCTCCATTAATTTATTCAGAATGTTGCAAACACTGAAACAAAATTAATTTTAATGCCACATATCATAACTTTCCAAGCCATAGCCTCAACAGTGACAACATTTGGAGGCCAGGTAGTCACTTTATTTTGATATTTGTGTGTATAGTTCTGATCTCTTGGTTAGCCCTTTGAATTTTATAGAGAGAATGCTAAAGGGATCTGGACAGTAATTTTGGCTCTCTAATACTAAATAACAAATCAGTCTGTGAAAATCTGACAATATCAGATTTTTGTGAAATAATAGGAAAATAAATCTATATGATGAAAACTTCAGGCTTACAATACTATGAAGAAAGAAAATTATGTGCAATGTTACCCAGCACAACATCGAGGGCCGAAGGCCTGTACTGTGCTGTACTATTCTAAGTTCTAGTTACCATTTTGTGAAAGTAATAACTGCATCAAAACTATGTTGCTTCTCTTTTAAAATACTCAAATATTGGCAAAGAATAAAATCAATTCTTTAATGTTTGTGAAATGTATTAAAAGCACAGTGATTATGAATGACCATTCTTGCATTCATGCAGTGTACACCTGAGAAATACTAATTTCCCTTAACATGTGATTACATAATTTTAACTTACTTAGGGTGGCAGAGTGATTCAGTGGTGCATCACAGCACCAAGAACCTCATGTTTGATCCCAGCCTTGGGTGACTGTCTATCTGGAATTTGTACGTTCTCCCTGAGTCTGCATGGATTTCCTCTGGGTGCTCTGGTTTCCTCCCACAGCCCAAAGATGTGCAAGTTAGGTGGATTAGCCATACTAAATTGTCTGTAGTATGGATTAATCGTGGTAAAATGTTTGATTATAGGGGTAGTGGGATGCTCTTTTGAGGGTTGGTGTGGATGTGATGGGCCAAATGGTCTCTTCCCACACTATAGGGATTCTATGACTTTATCATTTTAAGCATTATGAATATGACCTAGGATTGTTCAGAACCTATTAGATTGATTCTGTTCTATGTGTTACATATACATGTTCTCTGCAAATGAATCTCCTAAAGAAAGTACACCTAATCAAAAATATAAGCTTTAGCCTCTAATACAATCGCTGTCAGTAATGTGTCAACTTTAATGACTCACTGGGGTAGGGTGCTAGAAATCAAGCCCCACTATTCCCAGAGTTACCACACACAAGGAAAAAAATTAATTAAAGTATAGGAAGTCCCAACTTTATCTGTCATATCCAGGTTAAACAAAAACACCCAACAGATTCCTGTACTTTACAAGAAGACAGCTATTTATAGCAAATGGGCTGTTTTAAACCCATGGCAGAAAAGAAACATGAATGATGAAGTTCTAACATTTGCAACCTATCTCTACCACTTCTGAAAGAAGTTCATACACATACAAAGAGGAGCAGGAAAAAAAATTGCTGATGCACAATTCTAGCACCACTTCAGATTATAGGCATCCATCAGATGTTTCCCTTCAGTTCCCTTCTGGTCCTTTTGATAAGGCCATGAGTTTGTAGACACACTGATTCTCAACCTTCCAATCACTAGTTAAAGATTCACCCTTACAGTGTCTCTGATTTTACCTTTTTCTTTTCAAGAAGTGAATTTAGAGAGAGTCTGTCTGTATCCCAATCTTGAGTCAGACTGGTTCAAGATTGAGATACAGACAGACTGTAAGCTCACACCCTCAATGCATTGTCTGAGCTGAGATGTCAAGTTCTTATAAAATCTTAAGTTATCTCGAGAATGTGATTTAAGAGAATTCTGAGACTTACATATTAATGACAGACTTAATAGCAATCTAGGTTTGTTCAATATAATGTTTCAATTGCATGCATGGCGCTGTCATCTTTTTATATAAGTTCTGTGTCTTATGACCCTGATCAACAGCTACCTGATGAAGGAGCAGCACTCCGAAAGCTAGTACTTCGAAATAAACCTGTTGGACTATAAACTGGTGTCATGTGATTTTTAACTTTGTTCACCCCAGTCCAACACTGGCACCTCCACATCAGAAGGGGGGGAGAGAGAGAGAGAGAGATGTTTGCTCCTTTCCAAGCTGAATATTTCTGCTGTATTGTCTAAGCACAAAGCCTTAGCCGCTCACCCAGAATGAAGCATCAAAATCACACACACACACACACACACACACACACACACACACACACACACACACACACACACACACAAACAAACACACACACACACAAACACACACACACACACACACACACATACCAATTAGAAATCTGCCACTGAACAAACTGCCCTGGACATAGACTGTGTTGTTTAGCTTTCTCCCCTACTGCTTGAACAAAACCACATTGTAGTTACAATTATAATGAGTTCTGCAACACCTTCTTTCACAGTCCCTTGGTTTAAAGCATACCATCCTCCAATTTTAAGTCCACAATCCAAAATTTAAGTATGATCATCACCCAATTCAAGATTTATTTTGGAGTCATGCTTCTGTGTGCTTAGTTATTTCAGTGTTCCATGCGCTGGTGCAAACCACACAGCTAGGCAAAACTAATGACTCAAATAAGATGACTGTGATAAATCTGGTGAGGTCAGGTCTCCATTCCAAATGTTCGAGCTATCACTCTAATGAATTGGTGGGTAAGAATACAGTTGGCTTCTACATATTTTTCTGTAAATACAGTTATAGATAACCACAGGTTTGTATATACATATACCTGTATGGACAATGTTTTAGACATGGAAGTGGTTTCAGTAAAATTTAAATGTCTTTCAGTCAATTTGCTTTTAAAATCTATCTGGTTTAAGTTTAAAGTTCTGAATAAACCTAATCTTTAAATCATATTTAAATTAATTAATCTCTGTGGGCACGTCAACCCAGATTTCTACATTTGCTATATCAAAAATATTTAACACCTGCTTGCAAGTGAATCAATAGTGGAATTGATTTTATATATTAAGAATTATTAGGTGTTAGCATTCAAGCAGATTATAAATTATAGAATTGAAGGAAAAATTTATCTATCCTGTTCCCTGTCAGAAACTCTCAAGAGAGTGTGGATTGAATATAGGTCTTCATCACATCAAGAGGTGTTACTTTTGAATGCAGGTACTCTCAAGATTGTGCAATGAGTGAATTTTCCTGAAACCTCCAGTGATTTACAACTAAATGCCATAAGAGTTAAATGATTAATGAGATGTTCACCCTTCCATATCCAATGGTAGATATTTCTGTAAACTTATCATCAAGGTAGGAAAATCAGTGCGAAAAGAAGGAGGATGAATTATCAAATCATTAAGGACATCATTTATAGGATGTTGGTGAGGAGTACACTTTTGGAGTACTGTGTACTGTTCTGGTCTCCCTGCTATACGATGGGTACTACTAAGTTGGAAAGGGTGCAGAAAAGATTTACAAGGATGTTACCAGGACTGGAGAGTTTGAGGTATAAGGTGAGGCTGAATAGGCTGTGATGTTTTTCCCTCCAATAGAAGGTTAAGGGGTGACCTTCTAAAGGTTCATAAAATCATGAGACACACAGATAAAGTGAATAGCAGTCATCCTTTCCCTCGGGTAGAGGAATTCAAAACTAGAGGGTATAGGTTTAAAGTGAGAGGGAGAAAATTGAAAAAGACCTGATGGACAATATTTTCACATGGAGGATGGTACATATATAGAATGAACTGCCAAAGGAAGTGGCAGATGCAGGTACAATTACAACATATAAAAGACATTTGGACGGTTACATGAATAGGAAAGATTTAGAGGGCTATGGGCCAATCACAGACAAATGGGAATAGTCTAGTTTGGGAAACCGGGTTGGTATGCTGTATGACTCTATAATTGAACATACTACATTAAGTCAATGATTTTGCAGTGAAAATCCATTACCAAACCATAACAGAGCATATATTACCTCACAAAAGGTAAAGAATATCACTTCCATTGCATTTATAATATCAACCACATAATAATATCAATTCATTAAGCTAAAGAAGATTAATCTAATGAGGTGCACATATCAAGCCAACAGGATACAAAAGAGGAGAAAGTCAATCTCACTTTTCCCACCTTTTTTTGGATGAAAACTGAAGGTTTTAACAATGTTCTGTTCACAGTAACCTCCTCTGGAGACAACACATTTAAGTGTGTAAGGCTTCTGGTTGAAACACTCAATATACACCGCAACATACCAGTTGATTGAGCTCCCAGCTATAATCATTATTGGTATAAGGAGAAGCTGATCTGTCACACAGAGCTGAGATTCTTCCTGCTTATCACCAGATAGCTCTGAAAGCCATTTTTAAAATGTGACCCAGCCATTGGAATGTTTATAGACTGTTGGTAGGCTGTGTGCTTTAAACTGGATAAATTCTAGCAGTCTCCTTTCTAGCTTACACTAAAGATCTTTGAGCCTTGGTTCTCCACAAGCAACATTTAAGATTTCTATCTTAAGATAAGAGGGATGTCCCCATATAAACTGAGGAAATGCAGTCCATATCCAGCAGCAGGAACTGGACAGGAGATCCTTAATCATATTGGTGGATTCTGTGTGACAAAGTCTCAGAATCCTGAGAAAGAGTTTAAACTGTTAGTCTGAGAAGTTGTATATTGGCAGTGCACCTGACTTCTTAAATGCCAAAAGGTGTATGAAAATTGGTGCAAGAGTGAAAAGTATAGCATTTCCATGCAAAAATATTATTGTCCTTTGTTTAATGCAGGAGAAAGTTTATCACATGCTATTTATTGCAGAAAGTTCTATTTATTGCACTCTCACTGAACATCAGTGCACAAAGTTTTATTTATCAGACGTTCTGTATGTCTCAGACTTACATAGAAGAAGTGTTATCCACTGTATTTTAATAGACTTTACGTGATTGATTGGCTAGTTCTTCTTTCTGAGACAGGCGATCATTACTGACACATAGGTAAATGTTATTTCCTATAAGTGAGTAGACTGAACGTTCCTATAACTGAGCATTAAGAGTTCCCATATGACAGCTGTCAATTTGAATAGGCCCTTTGGTCAGTATGGATTATAAGGTAGCTCCAGGGATTGTCTGCAGTGTTCAGTTATGGAGCAGTATTCCTGTTTGATGTATTGCATGAGTTGAAAGACCAACATTAGACAGGCAAAGCTCATTGAATGCTCACATTTCTTCATGAAACTTTTATCTCTTATTTACAGCTAGCCTATTTGAACATGGGCTACACATCAGTATGAATATGCTTCACCCCAGTGGTTTATGTAGTAAATGCACTGTGTTGTGCTGACTCAATAAGTCAGAAACTTTCCTAGTCTTCACCCTTTACTAATCTGATCAAGTGTTTGAGGCATTCTGAACTAAAGAAGAAACGAATCATCAGAGTTTCTGCTTCAGATAATTATTCAGTAATCATTAAGATGTTAACTTGCAGGAAACTTGGGTGAATGTAGAATAGCTGTGATGTCCATTGAGTTGATTAGCACCAATAAACAATCAGCGTTTATATCATGCACTTGAACAGAGCGTAGATTGGTTAGAAGAGTGGGCAAAGAAGTTGCAGATAAATGCAAGTGGGAAAGTGTGACTTTATGTACTTTTGTCAGAAGAATACAGATGTCGACAATTTTCTAAATGGGGAAAGGCTTTGGAAATCTGAAGCAGAAAGGGACTTACGAGTTTTAGTTCAGGATTCTCTTACAATTAACATGTAGGTTCAGTTAGCAATTAAGAAGGCAAATGTAATTCAAGCATTCATTTTCAGAGGGCTAGAATATAAAGGCAGAGATGTATATCTGAGGATCTATAAAGATCTGGACAAGCAGTATTTGGAATATAGTGCTAGCTTTGGAGGGGTCCAGAGGAAGTTCAGAAGAATGATGCCGGGAATGAAGGGCTCATCATATGAGGAATGGTTGAGGAGTCTGGGTCTGTACTTGCCGGAATTTGGAAGGTGAGGGGATTTAGGGGATCTCACTAAAACTTAAAGAATACTGACAAGCCTGGATAGGGTGGATGTGGAGAAGATGTTTCCACTAGTACGAGAGTCCAGGACACCAGGGTGAAGGTACGACCTTTTAGCACTGAGATGAGGGGGAATTTCTTCAGCCAAGGGATGGTGAATCTGTGGACCTTATTAACATAGAAGGCAGTTGAGTTAAGTTAATGAACATCTTTAAGGTATAAATGGATAGATTCTTGATTAGTGAGGGGATCCAGGGTTATAGGGAGAAGGCAGGGGAAAGGGACTGAGAAACATGATCAAATGGTGGAGCAGATTTGATGGGCTAAATGGACATAGAGTTATGGAGATCCTTCTGGTCTTACTGTGTTCTGATTCTCATGTTGCTTTTCAAAGGAATATTAAAAGGACTGGATAGGAAAGTGGTTGGTCAGGTATCATATAGCAAGGCTAAAAAAAGGAATTTTGTGCAAGTAGGTGAATAGAGAAATTTTGAAGAGGGACTTTTAGAAACTAGGGTTGAGACAACTGAAATATTTGTTATCAATTGTACAAAGAGAGGTGGGAAAATCCCATCTTTCTGATATTGTAGAACTGGTGGAGAGAGAGAAAGAACAAGAGACTGCTAGGTGACATTAATATCTGGAAGAATCTGCAGATGAGAATGTCAGGAAGCAACATTTACGTACAGGATCTGAAGGTGATGGCACTTGAACAGAGCGTAGATTGGCTAGAAGAGTGGGCAAAGAAGTTGCAGATAAATGCAAGCGGGAAATTGTGACTTTATGTACTTTTGTCAGAAGAATACAGGTGTCAACAATTTTCTAAATGGGGAAAGGCTTTGGAAATCTGAAGCAGAAAGGGACTTACGAGTTTTAGTTCAGGATTCTCTTAAGATTAACATGTAGGTTCAGTTAGCAGTTAAGAAGGCAAATGAAAAAGAGGTTATTGCTGGAGATGGGCTGGGTCTATTTGGACAGCTTTGGGCAATGGGCAATGAGGCTATTTGCAGAGGCATCTGCAACCGTGATATTTCACTCCGTGTCAGAGAATCAATGGTGATGAGGGAAAAAGTAATGGAAATGGTAAGGGAATGAAAGGCAAAACAAAAACATAATTTCCACATGAAAGTTAAAGAATTTCTACAGCTTTTCAAGTTATTGTGTCATATTGATTATTCAGAAAAAATAACCTGTAATTTTGCAAACATAATCTGCTTCAAATATTAAATTATATACATTAATTAAGTGGCACAAAATGGAAATGGTAAGGAAATAAAAGACAAAACAAAAATATTATTTTTTCCATTGGTGGCACTGAATGAAATGACATATAATTGTGGAAATAAAGTGTTTACTTCATGATTGAGTCTTTCTCTGATGGATATATGGTACTGTAAGTTACTAATGTAATTAGTTTCATTGGGTACCTGACTAATCAACTAAACAGAGTATTTTACAGAGATTGAGTACCAGATGTCTGTGCTGGAGAAGGTCAAAATTGCTAATATTTGCCTTATTTAGTAGAGAAGATGATGTAGAAAGGAACTAAACAATAATTGTGAAAAATTCCACACTTTGCTTTTCTGAATGAATGTAACTGCATGAGAGTGTCTTACTATTTTGCTGAGAACATTTTCCCTTCAATTACAGGAATGTTTGATTTTGTCTTTTATATTGCTGTCTCTATTGAACATCTTAGTCCAATTTGCAGAGTTATTCGAAAACATCGCATGACTTGGCATTAACAACCCCATCTTATTTTACCCACTGGCAAGGAATTGTTTTACCAGCCAGTTGATTTGGGAATTAGACTTGTGTGGATCACTCCCTTCTACTGTGCAGCCATGTATCCCTCTGCCATCTTATAGTGAGAGAACTCAAGTTATTGAGTATGGACAAATGCTGTAATAAAAGTTAAAATCTGATTTGTCTTGGTTACAAAACATTATTTCCTCAAATTGTACTTCTGTTTTGCCAAATTTATTTTTGATTATGATGATATTCCAAAATTATAAACCTCTACCTGTCTCAACAATATTTCACAGTCATTTTGTTTTTGTATCCCCATTCCTATTGTCAATGTAACATCATCTAGCTATTTCTGAATAACGAACAGGTTTATGCTCCAAAATTGTAATCCACAGAGATCTTATTTGAGACAGCTTTACTTAAGGCCCTTGACAATGACCAGAAAGGAAAGGTAGCTATTTTATTCTAAAATAATTTTGAACTTAAGTGTTAGAGGTGAATAGATGTTAATGTAATGAGCTGCCACTGGCCATTAAAGACTCACCACCACATGTCACCACACTCCCAACCTCAATACTTAAGTTTTCCTTCAACTTTCTCTGTAAAATATACATTGAAAATGTTCTCTCCATTGTATATAGTAAGCATAAACTTATGAATGAGAAAATTAATTAGAATATCTACAGGATGATAAAGTAATGTAAGCAAAAACAACTCCTTAAATGTCTGCATTATAACACGAAAACAATAATGGTAATGTTTTTATGTTAAATGTCATAGTTTTTATGATAGACGAACTTGTTGAATTTAGCTTATTTCTTTCATTCATGTTCGGACTACTTGTCAAGTTGTCATTAGAAATGCATCAAGCACAATTGTTTTATAAATGTTACTAAAGGAAAGATGAATATGTTTTGAAAGCTGTAAAGATCTGTCAGTAAACAAAATGTCGAGTGAGGATGAGTTAATGAGAACTGTATTGAGAATCTGTAAGTCATCAGAAGGAAAGTTCATCATTGTCTGTATAGCTTTTAGAGATCGCATATCGTTTCTTGTTAAACTTTTGTCTCACTAATTGTATCAACAGGAGACCTGCCTCCATCAGCAAAGAGATTTATTTGATCACAGTTTATCATGTTAAATAATTCAAATAATCTCTCCGGGAGCATGGTGTTGAGGATAATGCTGCTTGTACTAATGTAGGAAATCATTAAAGATCGATAGAGAGATCATTACCAGCATGACTTCCTAACAGAACTGCCTGCGCTACAGATAGCACTTAAATTCAACAGTAAAAATGACAGCATGAGCTCACTTTAATGGGTGCCAGCAAGATTGATTGGACCCAGGTCAAAGGTTAAGAAAACAGATTGTGACCTGTCTCTGTAATGTTTTAGCAAATGCACTTGTAATTCTTTTGAAACACTTTAGGGTAAGTTAAACACACAGCGTCCTGCAGACCTCATCAGATCCTCTGTGCTAAAGAGAAATCAACATCCTAGTTTAGAGGGGCTGAGGCATAGCACTGCATCAAATAAATGGTCACTAGCTCATTGCAACTGAATGTGGAACTGATTCAGGCATAAATTCCAATGTCACATTCCCATTTATAATGTTTCTCATAAAATTTGTAAAACTGCACAACTTTTTGACTTGAAAATTACAGAAAGTGCAATAAAATTTAACATGCAGCACATTCCAGCCTCAGGTGCCTTACACAATTGTAATACCTTTAACATTGCCATTTACAATATATATCCCATGTCAGGAATACAACCTGAGGGAAAGCCACATCAAGATGAAAATGACAAAAATGCAACAAAATTGAACTTTAGTCTCTATATCATGTTCCATACTGAGGTACCTCAATATAATTTAAGATCTTTTGGTATTCACAATGTTTATTCCTTGCTAGGTGTATGACATAAGTGATTCTGCATAGATTCTGCTTTCCCTGTCAGACCCTTCTCACACACCCAGGGTCTCAGTTGTTCCACACATTGCCCTCAAGATGGCTATGGTAGGGAAAATGCCATCATCCATCTCCTTGTGGAAGATCTGAAGAGCGATGCAGTGGCTTTTGTTGACGTTCACACCACATTGCTGTCTGATGCAGGCCTCTGCTCCATGAACTTTGACCAGTGATGTACACAAAGTTAAATATCAACTGTGGCAGACAACATCAATGGGGAGGAAGAAACCCGTTGGTCTTTCTAAAAGTTCTAGAGTCATAGAGTCATACAGCATAGAAACAGACCCTTTGGTCCATCAAGTCCACACCAACCATATTCCGAAACTAAACTAGTCTCACTTGCCTGTGCTTGGCCTATATCCATCCAAACCCTTCCTATTTATGTACTTATCCAAATGTCTTTAAATGTAATGGTATCTGCATCCACCACATTCACACATGAACCACTTTTTAAAAATTTCTCCTCTTCCCTTAAAAATATGCCCTCTAGGTTTGAACTCATCCCTGGGAGAAAGACTCTTGCTACTCACCTTATCAATGCTCTTCATGATTTTATGAACTTCTTTAAGGTCACTCCTCAACCTCCTGTAGTGAAAGAAGTCACAGCCTGTCCAGACTCTCAATATTACTCAAACCCTCCATTCCCAGCAACATCCTGGTAAATCTTTTCTGAACCATCTCCAATTTAATGATATCTTTCCTATACCTGAGCAATAAGAACTGCACCAGTACTCCAGAAGAAGCCTCACCAACATCCAGTATAGCCCTAACTCCTATACTCAAAGTCTGAGCAATGAAGGCAAGCATGCTAAATGGCTTCTCTTGTCTACCTGTGATGCAACTTCCAAAGAATTATGTACCTGATCCCCTGGGTCTCTCTGTTCTACAACACTAGCCAGGGCCCTATCATTAAATGTACATGTTCTACCCTTGTTTGTTTTACCAAAATGCAATACCTTGCAGTTATCCAAATTAAACTACATCTGCCACTTCTCAGGTCATTGACTCAATTGGGAGAAAGTGAGGACTGCAGATGCTGGAGATCAGAGCTGAAAATGTGTTGCTGGAAAAGCGCAGCAGGTCAGGCAGCATCCAAGGAGCAGGAAAATCGACGTTTTGGGCCTGAGCCCTTCTTCAGGAATGAGGAATTCCTCATTCCTGAAGAAGGGCTCAGGCCCGAAACATCGATTCTCCTGCTCCTTGGATGCTGCCTGACCTGCTGCACTTTCCCAGCAACACATTTTCAGCATTGACTCAATTGATCAAGATCTGCAGGCAATCTCAGACAACCTTCCTCACTGTCCACTATCGCAACAATTTTGGTGTCATCTGCAAACTTACTAACCATTTCTTCTATATTCTCATCTAAATCATTTATATAAATGACAAACAAAAGTCGATGCAGTACTGTTCCTAGTGGAATACCACTGGTCACATGCCTCCAGTCTGAAAAACAACCCCCCACCACCACTTTCTGTCTTCTACTGTCAAACCAATTTTGTATCCAATTGGCAAGTTTACCCTGAATCCCATGTGATCGAACCTTACTAACCATTCTACCATGCAGAACTTTGTAAAAGGCTTTACTAAAGTTCATGTAAACAATGTCTACTGCTTTTGCTGGCTCTGTAGTGCAAAGAGTCATTCTTAATTGAGTGTTGCAAATTGGTGCATTCCTAGATTCCTGGTCATGTGCTGAGGGGTGCACTAAAGCTCAGAGTACCTGCTGAAGAGGTGCAATGGGACAAGATCACTGTCTAAGGCTTTTCTACCAGGGCACAGCAAAGGGTTGAAAACTGTAGACATGCCCACTTATTCATCTCTACATAAATCCTGGTCCATGAAAACTTCAAATCTGACTATAACATTAGCTCCCATTATTCATACTATTAAAGATTCTTTTCACTCAACATTGCCCCAAATTGTTATCACATTCACTTATAGATAAAGATACAGAAGTTCAACCAGATTTAACAACAACAACAACTTGTATTTATATAGCATCTGACTTCCTAAGGAATTTCAAGAATTGTTATAACACAAAAGTAAACACTGAGCCAAATAAGGAAACAGCAGGACAGAGGACCAAAATGGCAGGTTTTAAGAAATTCCTTAAAGGTAGACAGAGGGAAAGAGATTCAAAGAGGTAGGAAGGCAATTCAAGAATTTAAGGTCTTGGCAGCTAATGACACCAAGATTGGAGTGTTTAAAATTGGGGATGATCAAAAGACCAGCATGAAGCCAGACAGTTTCCCCGTTCTGAGAGCAACATCATGTCAGAATCCTTTGTAAGGGAAGCCATTCCTTCCCTAACACCAAGCATAACATAACATCTTACATACTGGAAAGCCTTTAAATTGTTGAAAACATTGACTTTTATTGAACAGGAAAAGCAAATAATAAACAAAGAAATGCTGCATTTGGGTACTTCTGGGAATAAATATGAGCTCCTTTCCTTTCTAACAGAAATAAAATAACAGACAATAAATGATGTCTCCACCCAGCCCACATCTATTGGAAGCAAAAGTCAATGAAGTCTTGGCTGGCTTGTTATGCTTGATGCTGGATTGCTTTATTTTGCAAAAGGGTGATGTTTCTTCTACCCAACATCCTCATCGTCTTCTTTGGAATAATGCTGCTCCTCCCCGAGCACCTCAGTGTCCATCACAAACCCTCTTTGCCTGTTCTAGCTTGCAAGTGTTAGGTAGCACACTCTGTCTGGACGGTAGTAAGGCGAAGGTGAGGACTGCAGATTCCTGATGAAGGGCTTTTGCCTGAAATGTTGATTTTCCTGATCCTTGGATGCTGCCTGACCTGCTGTGCATTTCCAGCACCACTCTCTGGATCGTAGTAACCCTAACTCTGTGCATGACAGAGTCATCGACCATTGTTGCAAAGTGTAGCCCTTGTCTCCCAGTGACCATCCCTGTAAAATGACACCACAACCTGAGGGTTCTCAGGGATGTGGACATTGTGGCAGTTTCAGAGTATTTGGCACAGACTTCTAAGCTGCTAGCTGACAGATAACATTGATGCAGTGGACTTCATTTCTCTTAATGAAGTGTACTGGGTTATGATATGGCACTCTCAATGCATTGTAGAGCATCCTGTATCTGGATGAAGCCAGCTATGTTGCCAAAGCATATTGCATAGTCTGCAGCATGGACCTCATCATTGGGAACTGAGGTGAAGTGGTGTGACCAGGCCCAGATTGCATCAGTGACAGCCTTGACACATTTATGAATTCATGATCATCAAGCCGCACACAGTCTTCACCAGTGGATCCTTGGAAGCAGCCAGTTGCATAACAGTTTAGTGCAGCTGTCTGGGAATTGACGGCCATCCAACTTTTCAGATCACATGCCCCATTACAGGAGGTGCACAGTTCTGGAACATTCCAGAACATTCTCAGATTGTCAGGCTCCTATACCTCCTCCACATCCTAAGGGAACTGGATGTAAGTTTGCTTGCTGAGCTGAAAGGTTCATTTTCAGATATTTCATCACCACATTAGGTAATATCTTCAGTGAGCCTTCAGGGAACCTTAGCTGCGATTTCCTCATGTGGAGGCAATTTGACAGCAGCTGCAGGTTGCTGCTTTTCCCAGACTGGCTAAAACATTGGGTCATCAGTTTCCCTGTGCCCTTGTTGGAGCCACAGCAATGATGACCCTGACTGAGGTAGATCCACTGGTTACAGTTTGAATGAGAGTTTGGGGGGATTATCAGAAATGAGAACAGGTCATTGGTAATGTGAGCAGTCAGCATTCACATCACATAAATGATTGTTAACCATAGTCGTCAAAAAAGTGGACCCACATAGAACACCAACAAAGAAGCCGATGAAATGCCTGTGATACAAATCCTGGTCACAAACAATCTTCACCATCGCTCATTACAAGTTGATCATGGTCATCTCTGTGAAGCGAAAGTGATCATAGGCAAATTTAAAGTTTCACCTCAAGGCAAAATTTACCAAGACAATGTATGATCTTATATGTTACACAAGAGCATGGAGCTGATTTATCTTGCAACTTTACCTCCGAGCCTACAGCTTAACCATTCCAGCCATCATGATATACTCTCCCCCCCATCCCAGCCAGGGTGGCGATGGCTGTCAATTGTCCCCCAATTCGTCGTGACTCATTTCTCCACTGGACTACTATCTCTCAAACTTATATGTTATATTATGCCCTGTCAAACATAATGTCCCCTCTGCATCCAAGCATGCTGACTCCAAACACCACAGTTAACTTCCTCAGCTTTCCTACTGCAACAATGGCCCTGATTAGCCCCCTAGATTTATTGATGAACAGAGCCACCGCACTGTCATGGCCCACCTCCCTGACTGACTTGGAAGGACAGCCCTGGTGGATGGGAGACCAGGTTCCTTATTAATCTTGGTGAAGTTCTGCACTGACTTGCCATAAATCTCCAGATGGGTTGCATTGGACCTGTAGGACTGACAGTAGCCCACTCCCCAGATTGTAATGATGCAATCTATCACTCTGACCAATGTATCATCCTTTCCTAGGAAGTGGAATAACAATATCCAAGCCCCTGGGCTGAGATCTGCCCTTGTCAACTGTGATGGGACTCCCTGACTGATGGCAGTCCCACTTCATTGTCGAACTACTTCTTTAGACTTTGCCACATAAACTGCTGGCACATGATGTAGGTGTGATATTGACGGAGGAAGATGCTAAACTCCCTGACTGATCACCACTGACAGCCTTGACAAATTTCCTGGCTTCATGTCCACACTGAAAGGCAAGACAACAGCCCGGTAAGCCTGTACGTTTTGAATGAGACAGCAAATCATAAAAAAGAAAAGGCTGAGCACCCAAGTAGTCATGAATTAGATAAGTGCTAAGAAAGCAAGTGAAGAGTCTAAAGTTGCATCTTGCTCTGATACATCAGATGGTGCCTGTTCCTGTGTAAATAGCATTACAATGAAAAGTATTGGTGTGTTGCAAAGTGGAGTATTGAAGTGGAGAACTGTATTCCAATTGAGTCAGAGATGTGCCACGATGATGTGCAGAGGCTGGTGCATGCCTGATGCCGGTGTCAGTGGATGGGGATGCAGGACTGCATTGTAGTCTGAGGTACTTCAGACTGTGGTCTCTGTTGCGTTCCCACAGGATAAGTGGCAAGCTGGATCTGCCATGTACCCCATCTGACACTCATGTTGGGAATTGTCTCTTTCTAATCTGCCTCTACCAATGGTAGGATAGGAAGCCGAATATAAATAAGGTGCAAATAGCTAATAATGTGATATTAATGTGAGCAAATTGGCCTTTCACTGCACACTGGTGAGATTTCTGTTTCGCCACCTAAACATTTTTTTCATTTCAAAAATATATTTTATTCATAAAATACTTTGATGATGTGTACAACTGGACATGCCATACATATGTAAACATTCCATTTGTTTGCATACCGAAAACAGAGTAATCATTCCTATTTACAGGTCTGTACGATTACATTTTTAGCTGAGGCGTCAGCAGAGCCCAAACGACTGCGCGGGCCCCCTGTTTTTCTTTAGGCAGGCAGATGTTACACGGTGGTCTTTTCCCATCGCACCTTGGCGGCCGCTGCCCCAAGCTTCAGCGCGTCCCTCAACACGTAGTCCTGGACCTTGGAATGTGCCAGTGTGCAACACTCAGTCAGGGTCAACTCCTTCAGCTGGAAGATCAACAGTTTTCGGACCGCCCAGAGAGCGTCCTTCACGGAGTTAATGATCCTCCAGGCACAGTTGATGTTCATCTCAGTGTGCGTCCCAGGGAACAGGCCGTAGCACACGGAGTCCCGCGTCACGCGCTGCTCGGGACAAACCTCGACAAACACCACTGCATTCCTCCTAAACATTGGGAGCAAAAGCAG
The DNA here is from genome assembly GCF_037043375.1 of Chiloscyllium plagiosum. Classification (NCBI taxonomy): domain Eukaryota; kingdom Metazoa; phylum Chordata; class Chondrichthyes; order Orectolobiformes; family Hemiscylliidae; genus Chiloscyllium; species Chiloscyllium plagiosum. Next base: position 26,594,821 of record NW_028270168.1, read on the forward strand.
ATTTTTTTTCCCATTGTCAATTTCATTTTGTTCATCTCGCCATATCTTTCTGACTGACTCCTTGGGCCACATCTTTCAGTGGCTGGGAGAATTTCACTCAGTGTGTGTTTTGTACAGTTGGTTCTGATAGTTCCATCTTCCTGTGATCTCGCATTATAAGAAAAGCGTTCAATAGACGCTCCATTTAAACTAATGGGACGGGAGTCACATTGTAGCCAATACGGGTAAGGAAAGTTCACATTCTACAAATAACAATCTAAATTCTCCAATCATGTTAAAGCCAATTTGCATTGAGAAAAAACACGCATCACAGCAGAACTGACTATTATTAGAAATCAGTCAGTACTTAATTGAATAACAGATAACAAGTAATGTAACAAAAAAGAGACAACATAATTGTAAAATGAATACTGTAAAATCTCACAAACAAGACATGCATTCATTCACAGGGTGTGGCTTGTAATAATAAATAATTTGTAGGAGCCCTTACTGAAAAGAAAACACTTTAAATGAGAGGTGTCAATTTACAATCTATTTTATGGTGGGTCTTAATTTTTAACTGCATGTGTGAAAAATGTAGAGATTTGAGTTTGGCACAAATTATTTTACTATTCATAATGCTGAACATTGGAAACATGAATAAGTGTAAAACAAAGAACTACATATACTGAAGATCTTAAGAGAAAAATAGAAATTGCTGGAGAAGCTCAGCAAGTCTGGCAGCATTTGTGGAAAAAAAGCAAAGTTGATGTTTCAAGTCCTTTTCAGTCCTGAACAAAGGCCATTAGACGCTCCATCAGGCTGCCAGACCACTTGAATACAAATATTGTGTTTAGACTTTGGAGAGGAAACTGAAAGTATTTAGTAGAATTGAATCCATTAAAATACACAGAATTCTGAATGCTATATTATTTATTTAGTTCTTGATTATTTTCTCCAAACAGTCTCTTTCCTGAAACAATATAGTGCCATGCTGAGATTGAATGCATTATGCAAGAAGAGTCGAAGTGTGTGGTGCTGGAAAAGCACAGCAGGTCAGGCAGCATCCGAGGACCAGGAGAATCGATGTTTCAGGCAGAAGCCCTTCATTAGGATTTCCTCTTTGACTCTGTTAACTCCAGCATCTGCAGTCCTCACTTTCTCCTGCATTTCTCCTCCAACTAGGAAGTTGTTTTGTTTCTTCACAATTTACAGTTCACAGCATTTGCAGGTTAGACCTGGCTGGTGAAACATCTTCAAACATTTTCTCTCGTAAATGTGGTTTAAAATTCAATCCAGGTCTGGGTTTAATTAGAGAGTATTTCCTCTTTCTTCATTGGGAAACCGTGAATCACAACGTTTGACAAGTTTCTTTTCACCAACGGAATTTAGATTTAAATAATGTCAAGAAAAAGTGAACGAAGACATAGTTTGGCATGTTAGAAGGATGTGTTTGGAATGCATCTTACCAGGATAACGCAAAACCTTTGTCACTTGGTTTTCAAATCACTACCACAATAGCACAGGCCTTTGAACCCTGGATATAATCCACACAACAAAAATAATGAACTGTGGTTGGTACACAAAGAGAAATTAACTGGTTAGCTGATAAAGCTTCCTCCATACAATGTAAAATTCTGTGGTCTCTGGCTTCTAATGAAAATCCTTACTATTAGATACAACCAACAGCCATGACCTCTAATACCTCACACCAGCCACATACCGCAATCACATGAAGGATGAATTGAACTTTAAGCTGGATAATATGCTATTACAGTTGGTTAGCTAATTAAACTCCAGCACTAAACAATAACAGTTGTTATTTGAATTAGAATAATGATAGGTGTGTGGACAATGATAAGGTTGTGTCAGACCCAAAGATATATACTAACCCTATTCCAACATTGAGCTTATGCCATTGTATGTGAGGTCAAGTGTAGCCCAGAAAAATGAAACAAAAGACTTGTTTTGATAACTTCTGATAGACAGGATCTTACATGTTCGTTCTTCAACCTGGTAAATTATTTCATTGGATAGAAAAGCATGTGTTAGTCAAGCAAAACAAAAATAGGAGACTGGAAGAACATAGCAAGCCAGGCAGCATCAGGTGGTGTTGAAGTCAACTTTTCGTGTATTAACCCTTCTTCAGGACTAGATGACATCTTGATGCTGCCTGGCTTGCTGTTTTTTTTCCAGCCTCTTGTTTGTCTGCTTTGGATTCCGGCTTTTATTTTGGCCCTAGTCTAATAATCCGCCGTGGACGTTCATAAAGAAGGTAAACCTGATTGACTAGTTTCTGCCCTTTTAAAATTGAGCTCAATTCTTGTTGGGTTGAACAGGCAAATTTTCCATCCCTCTCCCCCCACCCCCCACCTCCTTCCATTCATTCAATTGTACTTGGCTCTATGTTGCGGAATTCTAAAACTTTTCTGGAAACTCCACCATTCTCTCCACGCCTGATGGAACTCATGCTTACTGAGCAAAGGCATGTGTTTGTGGTTTATTATGTGTCTCCAGGCTGCTAGAGAGAACAGTAATCAATCCCACTGAGAGTTTGGTTCATTTCAGCCAAACAGAATGGAGACTAATTTCAAAAGATTGAATCTTTAGTCCTTCAGGGGTCTCTTGTTCCCTACTTCTGAGGACCAGTGTGGTGTCCTGATTTTATACTTAGCAATCCACTTTGGGGATTTCTGCACATGTTGGCTTACCCTTCTCACTAATTGAAATGACCTTATTGGTAAAATTTGGAAGGGAAGCAGCATGCATGCTATGGCTAGGCAACAGTCCTACTCCATCACTGTACTTGCAATCCGGCTGTGCTGGGATTCTGGCCCCTGGAAATAACCCAAGACATTCTGTTCAACCCTCCTAAATTAAGGAGACATTTCTATTGCAGTCTGATTTACCTGGCTAAGTGGATTATCCATAGCTTCCTCTCATGTTACCAAGGGGGATTTTTATGTAAGTTGTGCTGCAAAGTGCAAGAATCAATTTTCACTAGTTATCACAATGGTTGGGGCAGGACTGGGTAACTCTTCTATTCAGCCCTACCTGTATCAAAGAGAACCCCTGCATATTTGACAGTTCTAACTCTTATACACCGATTGTGACCCAACAAACATCTTATCACTGAGGGATATCACATAAGTCAAGCCAAATCACAAATAGCGTGAGTCCGAAATTCCAGCAGTCAAACACTATGGATGGAAACCATGGTGGGCGGCACGGTGGCACAGTGGTTAGCACTGCTGCCTCACAGCGCCAGAGACCCGGGTTCAATTCCCGCCTCAGGCGACTGACTGTGCGGAGTTTGCATATTCTCCCCGTGTCTGCGTGGGTTTCCTCCGGGTGGTCCGGTTTCCTCCCACAGTCACAAAGATGTGCAGGGTCAGGTGAATTGGCCAAACTAAATTGCCCGTAGTGTTAGATAAGGGGTAAATGTAGGGGTATGGGTGGGTTTCGCTTCGGCGGGTCGGTGTGGACTTGTTGGGCCGAAGGGCCTGTTTCCACACTGTAATGTAATCTAAAAAAAAAAAGAAACATTGTGGAGAACCTAAGTTACTAACAAGAAATGAAACTGATGGATGACATTTATCTTAATTGTACAAGGTTCTTCCTAACCTCTCCAGGATATGTATACACACATCTAACAATTATAATTGCTCTGTATTTCTGACATCCTGTCTATATGCACTGCAAGAAATAGCTTGAAAGACTGACTCACCTCAAATTATTAATTAAATAAAGTGATTGTTTGCAGTGGGTATTTCCTCCAATACTGGTTCAATGCACTGTTCAACTGAGTTCAACTCAGTTAGGCACTGTGGAGCTAGCTCCTTCTTTATCTTCCCCTCTTCGATTTTATGATGCTGTTAACAGGTAGTCAATGGAAAACTTAAACTAAGTGTCCAGTTAATGTAGAGTAAATGCAATCCATGTTTCTCAATTTGACTAGATGGACAAGGCAGTCCAGCCATGATACTTGAGAAAACTAAACATTTTAAAACTGATTCTCTCATCCTTTCTAAAATGGCTAATCATCTTACATCGACCAAACAAATGCTTCTTCTCTTTGTCAGGTTTTCAACTCTCCAGGAATTAATTCAAAGTTGAATTTCCTCTTCACAAGGGCAAACATTGCCTTGGGGGAAATATCACTGGACTGTTAAGAAAGAAATAATGTATTCTCCTACATTTTACTTTTGAGCACTTTCACGTACAATTTATAAAAATATTGGTGATGCTACAATATGATGTTTGATTGTTTGGGAAAATATATTTGGAGATCACAGGATGAAAAGTCCAGAAATATTTCCAAACAGAACTAGCAATCTAAAATAGAAGGTCTCATCTTTCCATGGAAATAGTAATAGACATTGGACATTATTGTATACCGCAGTAGAGGTTCTTCTGGTTCTGTAACACAAGTTTAAGTCCAGTCTTTATATTCAGAAGGAAACTGATCTGTTAAGGATATGGATTGGATAATTCAATTTATTTTGGGCATAAATCCATAGAGGAATTGGAGCATAATAGTCTGTATTCTGGGTTGGGAGGTGGTGAGAATGTATTACTGAATTAAGATTATTTAAAAATGGATTTTATTGCAGCTAGTCTTAGAAGGCTTTCACTATCTTGCCTGTGATATTACTGCTACAGTGACCTCACCATGTGTTGTAAAATATATTGCTGTGACAGCATAAATATGGCTTTGTGGCTTCTATGTGCATGGCACTTGTGGGTAGAAGTCGTTTGGAACTTACTTGAAACCAATCATACCTCACACTGCAACTAGTCACTCCATATTCCATTCCAAATTGCAAAGGTATTGACCACAACATTTAATTACCTTTCCACAAAACATTTAGATTTGCTTTCTAGCAAAAAGCATGTTTTTTTTTCAAAAATGAATGCAGTTGCTAGTTCTTGTCAAATTATTTCTTGTGTAATAAATAGGTAAATTCCAGAACTGTCTGCTTGCTTTATTAGATTGGAACAAGTATACAATATGTTGCAGAGACCTTTTAATGTGATTTATTATTTATTGACCAATCTTTTCATTTTAAAAAAAAATATTCATTCACAGTTGTGAGCACCATGGCTGGGCCAGCATTTATTGCCCATCCCTCATTGTCCTTGATGCTGAATGAATAATGTCACCATTGATACCTAATAACTATTGAAAAGATCAAGCTTTGAATCTTTCCTCTAACTTATTGTTAGGTTTCTGTTGAATTTTATTGAGCCACAATGGTAATTGAGAAGCTATTACAATCTAAGATCTCTATCAGGGAAAGCATCAACAGGAAGCTAGGCTACAGCAAAATACCTTGGCATATGTCTTTTGACATTTAGGAAAGCACTTAAACACATGCAGTAGCTGAAAGAAATGCATTTTAACACTACCCAGTTCACTGTGAGCAATTGGAGAGCATACGTTTCAAGTTAAGTTACACCAAAAGAATAGACTGGATCAATGCAGTCAGTTGCAGAGCTCACTTTGAAGAAAACTGCTTACAAAGATCTGATGATCTATGTAATGGAATGATTTTAACTTTTCACACTCTGTGATGATGTTTAGCAGTAATTGTGAAGTTAGTGTATCATTAGAAACCCACTAACCTCTCACTCAACAAACTAGAACTTTAGGGGGTTTTACACTGGGATGTGCAGCAAATGAAAAAAGTTCTTGTCAACTCAATTGATTTTGGTTTGGGCAGGTGGCTGGTACACCTCAATAGAGGACTGTCTGAGAAAGCATAGAATCACAGACAGCAGTTTGCGAACTTCTGCATTATTCTACACAAGCACAGACTCCAAGACCATTATGGAATCCACCTGCGTGTTTGAAGACCAGGGGTTTCATGAAATAAAGCAGATGACCCTCCCACTCTTCTCTGAATTTTCTCCTATATTATAAAGGGAGGGGAAAGCATCAGGCAGCCTACCTGTGCTTGGGAATTTTGAAGCTTATTAGTGGCCAATTCATGGCCATTTTGTGGCCTTGTACAAAGAAACAAACAGTTAAACAAGAGGTAGGAGTAGGCCTTTCAGCCCATCAAGCTTGTCCACTGTTCAACAGGATCATGGCTGATCCAATTGTAAGCTCAAATCCCCTACCATCTTTCAACCTCTTGCTAAACAAGAATTTATATAACTCTGCTGTTAATGTATTCAAGAACATTGCTTCCACCATCTTTTTAGGAAGAGAGTTCCAATTACTCATGACTGTCTGAAAGAAGGAAATATTTCCTCATCTCTGTTTTAAATGGGAGACAGCCCTATCTGTCCAATATTCCCTCACAAGTCAGCCCACTCATGCCAGGTACTTGTCTGGTTAACCTTCCCTGAACTACTTTCAACATCCTTCCTTAGATAAGGTGACCAACATTATGCACAGTAATCCAGATGTACTTACTCATTATGTTTTGTTGAGATGTTCATGGGTGACAGAGGAAGGAAAAGGGCAGACTGAGCTGGCAGCGTTTACCACGCAGGAGAGGAAGAGTGTTCTAACTTCATTGAAGATTCCATGTGCCTTTGAAGACATGCCATCAGATCCCACATCCAGGCTCCCATCAGTTTCCTTCCTTGGCACTGCTTACTAGTCCCAGCAGTGACTACACCTTGGCACTGCTGGAACTGCAGATATGCAAGCCAATCATATTGCTTTACAGTACTCAGAGGTCCCCCACACCAGTCGGAATCAGTTCTGAAATGCACTGCCATGCTCATACCTTAGAGGTCTATGCAGTGGCAGGAACAAATTGGAGGGAATGTCATCAATGCATGATACAGTTATAATCTCTTCCAACATCTTCCTTTGGGCAGAAGATACAAAAGCTTAAACATATCTAGCAACAGATTAAAGAACAGCTTCTTCCCGTCTTTATTAGCCTTCTGAATGGATGTCTCAAATTTTAACTTTAGTGATGATCTTGCCCTTTGAGCACCTTCTCTATAGCCGCACCATGTATTCTTCGCTCTGTTCTATTTCTAATGCAGTTTGTATGGTATGATCTGCCCATTCTGCATGCAAAACAAAACTTTTAACAATAAAATCAAATCAAATCTATGCAAATGTTGAGAAAACCTACTGCCTGGGCTACAACATTGACCTCAAGATTAAGCACTGCAACTCGATGTCATCGGTCATATTGTAGTTTTTGCTTCAGTAATTGGCACAGTTCTGTGAAAGTGTCCTGGGATATCCTCAATCTGCAGTGACACTGTACCTCACTCATCCAGAGGAAACAGGTGCAAGGATGACAGACTCTGGCCCCTCTGTATCTCCTTCACATCCTCAGGGGACCTTCAGTTGTGACCTCTTCATATGTTTGGTTGTTTGTCATCCGCTGGAAGTTGTTACTGGTCCTGGATTTATTGACATGTCCAGTCCTCTTCAATCTCTCTGCACCCTTCGTTGTACTGCAGTAATTGTGATGGTGATCTGTGCTGTGATTAGATTTATTGACCACATGCCCTATGAACCTGTCTGGGGTGGGGGGGGGGAGGGGGGGGGGGGGGGGGTTTGAGGAGCAGAATAGATTATTAGTAATGTGATCAGTCAGCATTCACATGACTCACAACTGATGGTTTCGTAAACTCTTCCATGCAATAGGACATGGAGCTCTCCAATAAAGGGGTCTTGGAAGGCCTTGACATGGGCCCTTACCCTGATGAATAAATCAACAGTCATTTTACAAAGGGACAGTAGGAGATTGTAAGTGCAGCATGGGTACTGGGACCTGGTCTTTCCAGCTCCACATCACCCAAGCAAGGTATCATTGTATATCTAGGCACATCAGTGAATACTCACAGTTCAAGATGAGAGGGAATCTGTTCCAGTCCCCTGTGCAGCCAATGAAACCTCACTGCATCATTGTGCTGTAACCCATAGGTTCCACTTTTAAGGTTGCCCGTGGTTACATCTGCTTGGCAGAGATGTCTCCCTTCAATCTGCAATGACCTATGACATGGTCACGATGGCTTGTGGCTAGTATTTGCCACCCATACAGCTGGACACTGCCTGATGTAGAAGTGCTTGATGAATGTAACTGTCCCATGATGGTCCTCACGTTGCTGACATGTAGAGTCATGTGTTGAGGCAGAGAAAGAAAATACACTGCCCCCATTCTGGGTGTGGTCACACCTATTTCCCATTTGCATTGTGCATCTTTAAGTTAATTGAATATGGAAAGGAACCCAGATCACATTCCGCACACTCAGTCTCAGGCTCGATAATCATACCTACCCTGACAAACCTCCATATTTTCTTCAGGCAAACTCTGGTCAACCCATCAGTCCTGATCCTCCACGTATTCCCACATACCACTTGGAATTATGTCTGCAACTCTCATTCCCCATAGTACACCTCACCCCCGCATCCCCCTTAGCCATAGGAACATGGAAGATAGGAACTAGAGTAGGCCATTTGATCCCTTGAACGTGCACTGTCATATAATATGATCATATCTGATCATTAAGTTCAAAATCCTAATCTTGCCCTCCCGCATATCTCTTGATCCCTTTAACCACAAGAAATATAACTACATCCTTCTTGAAAACAAAGCCCTGACCTGACAGTTTAGTTCTTCTCACCATTTTGCTGCAGTCTCCAACACTGAGGCCACTTTGGTGGTGGTCCTTGATGGCCCCTTCCCACAACACCCATGGTCTCCCACGCACTATCATCTCTCCACTTTGGTGAACCTCCCCCTTTCACCATTCTCAACCTCTCTACCTGCTGTAGCGTTGATGTCCCCAAATCTCACTGAGTCAAGAAGGTTCCAGATAATTTACAGGAATGACAATTGCCCACCTCAACTGACCAACTTGATGGCAGCTCCAACTAGTGACTGACCCGACTGATTTGTGTGCAGTTTCCTAACTGACCTACCACAGATACCCTAACTCTTCACACTGGATCTGCAGGGCTGACTGTGCATGCCTCCCAAGAATGTAGTGAATAGTCCCCCCGACCATGTCCATCCCAAACCCCTGGAGTGAGATCAAACAATGCTTGTGACTTACTGTACTGGGACCCATTGACTGACGATAGCCTCCCTTTACTTGAATGAGGACTACTTCCCTTTCACTTTGAGATGTGGCTATCTGGTTGATGCATTTACAGTGTTTTTATTGTGTAGGCTGCTGGCACATACTGGTTTGAGATTGACATAGCATCATGACGTGCAACAACATGTCCACCCCATTGACTAATCATGACTTACAACCATGACAAGTTACCTGGTTTTGTGTCTGCTACAAGAAACAAGGCAAGACAGAAGCACTGTGAGACATTAAGCTTTGATAAAGTGTGGAAGCAGGCCATTCGGCCCACTGAGTTCACATCATCCCTCCAAAGAGGATCCCACCCAGACCCATCCCCCTACCCTCTCCTTATAACCCTGTATTTCTCATGGTGAATCCACCTAGCCTGCATATCTTTGGACAGTGGGAGGAAACCAGAGAACCCAGAGAAACCCACACAGACACGAGGGAGCACACAAACTCCAGACATTGATTGCCTGAGGATGGAATTGAAACTGGTGAAACAGCAGAACTAACCACTGAGCCACCATGCTCTCCTATAGGGGGTGTCTGACTTTGTGACCTGTCCCTGTGTGAAAAGTGTCCTTCCAGCAGAATTCCAATGAAAGCTGGTTGTGTGCTCCAAAGTGCAGCATTGAAGTGCAGAACTGCATTGTAAGGTGATTGGAGATGTACCATAATGATATGGTCAGGATGGTATGTGTCAGATGTCAATGTTCGTAAACAGCGAGTGGATACAGTCACTGCCCATTGGAAACTGTCAACATGTCGTTCTATATGGAATGTGGGAGAATGGGAATCTGCATATTAATAAAGTGAAATGTTAGTGCATGTTAACGCATGCAAATAGGCCTCTCATTGCTCCCTTGTGTGAATTACATCTTGCACTTCAACAATTCTTTCTAAAATTGGACCTTTTGATCTCAACATCAAGAAGCTCCTCACTGGTCCCCTTATCTGACTTTCCAATTTTCTCACCATGATCCACATCAGTCAGGGGCATGGAAGATTCAGCCTTTGGAGTTGTGAGACTGAATTGTGAGGCTGCATTTCATTAAATTCTGTCTGTTTCCTCAGCAGTAGCAAAATTTATAGTTTTCCAAATTTCATAGAGTATGGTAATTTTCCCAAGTTTCTTTTTCACTGAACACTGACTTTGGAGCTTGAAAGAGAGGGAGAGAGAGAGAGAGTCAGAGAGAGCATGCTTCCCAGCTTCTATTGTTATGAATCAATATTCTTTCCCTCTGCTCTTCCAAGAAAGCTACTGATGTAGATGCTTGTATATTCCCAATACTAGCTCCATTACCTTTCTGATATGAATAAACCATCGGCAATCATTCACCTCCTAAAGTATGAACTTACTTTCCATGTGTGAATTAACTAGAAGATGCAGATTTCTTAGTGCTGATAGATTTATCAGATTTTACAATCTTGAATGAAATGGTAGGAGCTACAGGCTGCCTGTGGAGTATTTTGGGAGCATAGTAGTTAGTACTATTGCCTCACAGCACCAGAGACCTGGGTTCAATTCCTACCTCAGGCAACTGTCTGTGTGGAGCTTGCACATTTTCCATGTGTCTGCATGGGTTTCCTCCCACAGTCCAGACATTTTGCAGGTTAGGTGAATTGACCATGCTAAATTGCCCATAGTGTTAGATGAAGGGGTAAGTGTAGTGGAATGGGTCTGGGTGGGTTGCTCTTCGGAGGGTTGGTGTGGACTTGTTGGGCTGAAGGGCCTGTTTCCACACTATAGGTAATCTAATCTATTGATTTGGAAAGACAATGGAGCTAGACTTGGGAATATACAAACAAGTCATCTTTCAGAAGCTTGTTTGATCCTTTCAATGTGGGTTATGTCTGTTGTCAGGTGATCATTACTACCAAGTTAGATCAGCATTCGTCCTCTTGTAAAATGGCTTCTTAAAAACAACTTTTTTTGAAGATAACAGGTATTAAAATCAGATGATGCGAGTTGAAAATTGATAGTGCTAGAAATTCAAATAAAACACATAAAGCACTAGAAATGCATGAAGATATATTAATGCCTTAGATGGTGCGTCTTTGTTTTGAAGAAGGGTTCTTTTCTAAGATGTTGTCTGGCCTCTTGGATGTTTTCCAGCAATTTCTGCTTTTGTGCTAAGTACAAGGCTGTTAGTGCCAGTTATTATCAGAATAACAGCAAACAGGCAGCCTGTAAGCAGCAGGTGTCAGCCTTCGCTCAGTGGTAGCACTCTTACCTGTGAGACTCAGGGCTCTGGGTTTAATCCCCAATCTAAGGAATTCAATTTGTAATCTATACTGCCAAAGTGATGTCTTTCAGATGAGATTTGAATTACTTGCTTTCTTTAAAACAAGTGCTTATGAAATCAATCGTTAAAACTGATGTCTTGTTTTTCAGAAATAATTACTCTGACTAAAAAAGAAAATGCAAGAACATTTTTCATGCAAAAAAGGATTTAGACAGAAGTGCAAGGAAACTGAAGGCTTAAAAGAGAAAAAAATTGAAGTATTTCTTCTGACTGCTTTTGTTTTGTTTCTGATAGCATCATTTTTGTGGCATACTTTCCCATGTTCTCTGTTGATAATGATTAAACCATTTATAAATGCATTCAAAGAAATCTATCTGTTCTGCTTACCAGTTCACTAACACAGTGGCCAGAAACAATTCTCTCTCAATGCTACTTTTCCAGAAAGTCACCGAAACATAATAGCTATAATTAGTATTAATTTATAATAAACAGAAAATGAGAACAGAAAAGTTGACATGTAAGAATCGTATCCAAGAATACAATGCCATAATATGAGCCTATCTCACCACATTATATTGAAACATAACTAACAGTAACCGCATATCAACAAATGGATCATATGAAGACATCAAATAATCTGAACTTTTGAACTTTTCTCAAAAAGGATCTTTAAATAATTGAAAAAAAAAGCCAAAGAATGGTAGATGCTGGAAATCAGAAACAAAAACAGAAATTGCTGGGAAATTTCAGCAGGTCTGGTAGCATCTGTAGAGAGGAAGCAGAGTTAACATCTCGGGTTCGGAGAACCCTTTCCAGAACAGTTGTTCAGCATTCTGAAAAAGGGTCACTGGACCTGAAACATTAACTCTGCTTTCTGTCCACAGAAGATGCCAAGCCTGCTGAGTTTTCCCAGCAATTTCTGTTTTGTTTCTTTAAATGATGGAATACCATGCATGACCAAAAAATATATAAGAATGTATAAATATATACAAATATATATCAAAAGTATCTGCCTTATATATTGTAACCACAGGAAAATTATTGAACTTATCTGGAATATTATTTGTAATATTTTCTCTTTTGCCTTTATTTGTATTTTTTTTAAATTATATTTATTTCTTTAAGTCAGTACTTGTTGATCTTGGGCATTAAAAAATAAAGTCAAATTAATTAAACATCATTGAATATGAATGCCGTATTTGCAATGAGGTATATATGTTCTTTGTTGATTTGATCATGTTCTTAACAGATCAAGACCTTTGACAATTGAAAGTTAGAACCCATTCTAAAAATGTAATTATTGGAAGGGCAGGCTATCTTTTAACTTTGCTCATTTTGTGTACTGTGTTATGAAAAGGTACTGGTATGAACTGTTTGAGGTGAAAATTTTCTTTGAACCAGTTTCACCACCTCCACTAGTACTGCAGCAACAATGTGCACTGTCCACAGAAAGCACTGTACTAACTCACCACAATTTCCTTGGCAGGACCCCACAAATCCATAACCTCCACACCAAAAAAGGCCTCATACATGGGAACACCATTACCTCCAAACCCTGACCAATATTTGTCCATTTGTAAATGTGGGGCTGTTATTCCTTGTTAAGTTCTCCTTCTTTGATTGCCCAAGATGATGAAGCTAACAATCTAATAAGTATATCACACCATGTAATCAAAGTCCATTTGGAGGCTAAATTATTAAATCTTCTATCTTGGCTTTATCCTTTACTTCACTTTTTAGCATTTACATCATAAATGTTTGGGCCTTTGTTCTCTCTTGTTCTGTCGATTGTATTTTCTTGTGCAGTCATCATCAGGTGTCAACTGGGACTCAGTGTGTGGAATTTATTGTTGGTGGCTAGTATCTTATTATCTCTTCGTGGGAGGTCCCACCACATTATGTGTCAACCAGGCACTTAACTGAACAGGGTCAGAAGTCCCAGAAACCAGGAGCTGCTGACCAAACAGAGGCCAGTAGCTATTCGATGATTGGTAGCACTTTTGGAGAGATAGTGGCTGCTGCCAGTGATGTCGTCAACTGATGCCTGGGATTACGAAAGAGTTGCAGGCCCCAACGAGCGATAGTGGAAGGGAGATTGTGGGATGAGATCAGAGAATGTTTGCAACAAAAGCATGCTATTCTTTGCTTTCTCTCCTTCCCAATGCTACATCCTTCTTTCGGGCACTGAGCTTCTTTGAATCCCCTCCCATGCCCTGACCCGATGTTGGGCAAAGCCCTTATGTGGGCACCAATTGTCTACTCAAGAACCTCAATTGACAGATGAGGTGGAAATCTGCCCAGGCATCACGGACTTAGAATCATAGAGTCATAGAGACGTACAGCATGGAAACAGACCCTTCGGTCCAACCTGTCCATGCCGACCAGATATCCCAACCCAATCTAGTCCCACCAAGCAGAAGCAGAAGAGTCATGGGTTTCCACCTACCCAATTAAATGATGTCCCCACCCATAGGGATGTGCGTTAAACTCTAACCCATGGTCTTTCCTCTGAGTGAGCAGGTTGTGATTTCAAACGCCAGCCCAAAGCTCTGTCAGACAAAATGGTACAACATGGAATATTAATTCTCAAGTTCCATCATTTAGTTTCAATATCTGAGACCTTCATGGATTCCAATTTTAAAAAGTAAGATACTTGGGCCTAAATTAGCGGCAGTGATCATCTGGCCACAGATTGAAGCAAGGTTAGGATCCCAAGATGGAATTAAGAAAATGATCTGAACTAATATTAACATTTTCTCTGGAAGACCATAAGATGTAGGAGCAGATTTAGACCAATCAGGCCATCAAATCTGCTTCACTACTTGATCATGAAAGACTTCAAAACCAGCCACGAGTTAGGTGCCAAGAAACTTGCATCTCCTGTCTAAATTAACACTTGTATGAGAAGTTGCATGTATTAGATGTGAAAAGGTTGCCTGTAACTATCCAGTTGGAGTGGTATATTGGGTGATAATGAGGTCTAGCTGATACTAGTAGTGTGACCTCAGATGTCTGCAGGACACCTTGCGGTTTGAAATAGTTGCTCTTCACACAGATTTGATGTGAACAGCACAACTCCAGCATTCATTGCGTTTTCATTCATCTGGCTGATTCCCTTGTACCCAATGCATGTTTTCCAAGCTGTACAGTCATACCTACCCTTGCATTGAAGCCTCCTAAAATGTACCATCACTCAGTGGTGGCAGTTCCTCTGATGGTAACATTAAGTGTCTTGTAGAATTGAACATTGAGATATGGAATGGAAAATATTCTCTAAAGATGCACAAGAGGTTAACTGGGTCCATATTTGTGAAGAATACAAAATCTTTGAGCTCATTTGAGGGATTTTATTCCTCTTGAATAATGCTTTATCGCTATGAAACCCATTCCATGTTCACCTGTTGTGTTTTTCATGCCAGAGTGTTATGTGTTTTTCTTCAAGGGATTCACTTTGACTGTGAACCAAACAGATGATGGCCACATCCTTAAGGTCATGCTCTGTGGTCAGCTTGCTATCAACACAAGATCAATAGGTCACCCATGTTTGAGATGCAATGGATGTAAATGAGACCTGATGTTGAATGGAGGCAATGGTCATGAATGGGAATTACTTGCTGCTGACTGGAGTGTCTGGAGACCAGCAGTCAGGAAGCACGTGGAAAAGCAAAGGACGAAGGAGTGGCCAGATAATGAAAAAAGAGCCTGATGAAAGCAAAGAAAAAAGCCGAACAAAAAAAGCAATTGACCTAGGACCGATGCTATTCAACTATGTCAGCTCCGAAAGGATTACCAAACATGAATTGGCTTGAACACTGCAACACCCAAGCACCAGACATATTTCCTTAATTTGTTACAGTTCCAGGCGGGATACCAGAGGGATGAACCAGATCCTCTTCTCCAGTCAGCCTCCCCCTCGTTTTGTTGTAAAAGAGTTAATTTAGAAAGGAATTCGTCACCTGTAGATAGCTTTCTCCCAGGCTACATGTACTATATTCTAAAAGGACAGCTTTTGCACTCACTGGTGGTGTCACACCTTTGAGATAGGAGGTCCAGGTTCAAATCCCACCTGCTTCAGAGGTGTATCATAGCAGGTTTAATTAAAAATATCTAAACGAATCAACATACCTGAATCGGACTTTATGGTGCGGTAGTAGTGCCCACATCTCAAAGCCTGGCAGCACGAATTCAAGTTTCACCTGCTCCAAATCCCTGCAATAACATCACTGAACAGGTTGATTAAAAATATCTCTGTTCTGAAAGGAACTGATTTAACCAGGCTTTCCTGAGTTAACATAATTTATCAATTATTAAACACAAGAAGAATAAATAATGCAACACACAGTTTAGAAATAACAGGTGACTCCAAAATGATGAACGTTAAAAAAGATACATGGATCAGTCACTGAATTGTTGATGAAGAGCAGATAGTTGAATATTGTAGCTGTTGTACTGGACGTTACTGGCAGTGTTGGTGTTGATATGAACAGTCTGTTACATTACCCTTAGCTTTGCAGTTTACTCCTAAGCAGATAGTGAGGACTGCAGATGTTGAAGAGTCAGAGTGGAGAAAGTGTGGAGCTGGAAAACGCACAGCAGGTCAAGCAGCATCAGAGGAGTAGGAGAGGCGACATTTCAGGTCAGTACCTTTCGTCAGAACGAGTCTGACTCTTACCCTTAGTTCTGACCATATAACTGTGATTGAATTTCAATATTTGGGATTAGAAAGAGATTTCCTAGTTCTTTTTATAACTGGTTTATAACACTTGGAGTGAGATAGAAGCCTCTACCTGCAATGGAGGTGTAATTAGATCTTCAACTGTGACTGTTGCATCATGTGAATTGAAATAACTCCATGGAGGCCAGTATCTCATCACCAAGTCACCCTTTATTTACATGTGGTGAATCCTTGACACTGATCCAGCTCCCTCAGGGCCAGCTGTCAGAGTGAACAGAACCTGTGACACTCCTTTTTTTTTCTCTATAAAACCTCCATACTACCGTCTAACTGTGATAGTGCTTACATTTTCCCCAGCACTCATGGTGTGTGGATGCAGGTGTGAGACACAATGAAAGACAACAGGTATACAAATCTTTATTCAATTTCCACCACCAGGAAGAAAGGAAATACCCAAATGGCCAGTGACAAGCAATGCCCTTCACATCAAAGGAAAATGCAGTGTGATCACAAAATGAAGGGGAGGGCAGGGATTAAATCAAAATAGAGTTGGAGGGGGAAATAATGCACTCCACTCTCTGCAGCACTCACCTCTCCCTGAAAAGCTCGAGGGTGTTGGTGGACACTGCGTGCTTCTTCTCCAAAGACACCAGGGCTCTAACATAACCGCGGAAGAGGGGCAGGCAGTCGGCCCTAATGACCCCCTCCATGGCGCGCTGCCTGGACTTGTTTGTGGCCAGTTTGGCCAGGCCCAGGAGCAGACCCATGAGGAGGTCCTCTGACCTACCTCCATCCTCAGCACCGGGTGGCATCAGGAGTGTGGGACTGAAGTGAAACCAGAAACAGACTGTACAGCACCACAGAACAAGCAGTTGGGCTGGGAGGACACTCCTTTCCTGTTTTCTTTTCTTTTTAATCAGTCCTGGGTGCGGGTGGGGCCCAGGCAGCAATGGTCAGAGCAGGCCCCAGGTATAGGTAGGCCCAGGCAGCAACAGCAGTGCAGGAAAGGTCCAGGCTCCAGCAGTAGGAGCAGGCCCAAACTGCAGCAGCAGCAGTGATAATATAAGCTGCCTGTGCAGCTGAACACAGCTTCAAATAAGCAAAAAAGAAAAGAAAAGTCAGAAAACAAGCAAGCAAACAAACAATCTCAATAAACAATAAAGAAAAAGAACTTCAAAATAAACCCCTCCTTAATGCGAAGAAATCAACAAAAAATCAGTCCCCTCCTCTCTTTAAAGAACAGAATCTTTCCCTTCACACACTGGTCCAGCTCCCTCAGAGACAGCTGTCAGAGTGAACAGGATGTCTGACACTTCTGTTCATTTTTTTTCTTCTCTTTTTTTCTTTCCCATGTTGTGTGTGTGTGCAGGTGTGAGACACAGTGAAAGACACAAGGTGCATGAATCTTTATTCAGTTTCCACCACCAGGAAGAAAGGAACCACCCGAGTGGCCAGTGACAAGCAGTGCCCTTCACATCAAAGGGCAATGCTGTGTGATCAAACAGTGAAGGGGAGGGCAGGGGTTAAATCAAAATAGAATTGACACTCCTTTCCATTTTTTTTTCTTTTTTTTTCCCTGTTTTTTATATATAACCCCCACACTACCGCCTAACTGCGGTAGTGCTTATTTTGTTTCCCTAGCACCCATGGTATGTGTGTGCAGGTGTGACCCCCTGTTTATTTTTTTTAATTTTTTTTCTTTTCTTTTTTTTATTAACCCCCACACTACCACCTAAGTGCAGTAGTGCTTATTTTTTCCCCAGCACCATGGTGTGTGTGTGCAGGTGTGAGACACAGTGAAAGACACAAAGTGCACGAATTTTTATTCAAATTCCACCACCAGGAAGATAGGAAAACACTCGGGTGGCCGCACGAATCTTTATTCAAATTCCACCACCAGGAAGATAGGAAAACACCCGAGTGGCCAGTGACAAGCACTGCCCTTCACATCGAAGGGCAATGCTGTGTAATCAAACAGTGAAGTGGAGGGCAGGGATTAAGTCAAAATAGAATTGACACTCCTTTCCTTCTTTTTTTCTGTTTTTTTTTACCCATGGTGTGTGTGTGCAGTGAAGACACAGTGGAAGACACAAAGTGCACCAATCTTTATTCAATTTCCACCACCAGGAAGATAGGAAAACACCCGGGTGGCCAGTGACAAACACTGCCCTTCACATCAAAGGACAGTGCTGTGTGATCAAAAACAGTGAAGGGGAGGGTAGGGACTAAATCAAAAATCTCCTGTTTATATATTTTTTTTTTCTTCTTTTTCCGTGGTGTGTGTGTGCAGGTGTGAGACACAGTGAAAGACACAAAGTGCACCAATCTTTATTCAGTTTCCACCACCAGGAAGATAGGAAAACACTCGGGTGGCCGCACGAATCTTTATTCAAATTCCACCACCAGGAAGATAGGAAAACACCCGAGTGGCCAGTGACAAGCACTGCCCTTCACATCGAAGGGCAATGCTGTGTAATCAAACAGTGAAGTGGAGGGCAGGGATTAAGTCAAAATAGAATTGACACTCCTTTCCTTATTTGTCAACCTAGTCTCCCTGATTGGACCAGATTAACAGCCCCAGTCTAAGAACTAATATTCTATGAGGCCCACCTGGCTGACCTCATTACAATCACTGCAATCCTCCCCCTCTGAGTCTGAGGACATAGGCTGTTTTTTTTGTAGCTCTGTTTTAGCACCGGGTCAGGTTACTCCAACTCTGCCCCCGATACACACTGGTCCAGCTCCCTCAGAGCCAGCTCTCATTGAACAGAACCTCTGACACTCCTGTTTTTCTTCTTTTTTTAAATTACCCCCACTCTACCGCCTAACTGCGGTAGTGCTTTTTTTTTCCCCAGCACCCATGGTGTGTGTGTGCAGGTGTGAGACACAGTGAAAGGCACAGGTGGCGTGTAACGCACAGTAGCTTGCCTCTTGCACCCAGAATTCTCAGAAGAAATTAGTTCCCTTCTTCAGGCAGCAAATACATCAAGGTGGTAACATCTGCCATGTCCATCTCAGATTCTGAATTACTTCAATACTTGATGGAGACAAAGAATCCATGGGTTCCTAAATAGTCAGAAAAGCAGTTGAGGAGCTGGGCATGTTTTGCTCCCACACTGTTTGCGGGTTTGTCGCTTTCATTTGGTCCACATGTTTTTTCAGGACTGTCACATCTAAATGAACTTTATACATCACTTGACCTGGCCTCACGTCAACCATGCCTCTTACCCATGCAGGTCTATTCCTGTGGTTCCTACATCGAACCTTGTCCCATGAAGTAAACTGTCTCCCTCGCTTTGGAAAGTCTTGTGCCCAGCATTAGAGTTTCTGATGCTGTTTCACCCTCCCCACCAGGTCTGGGAAGATGAGGTTTGATCTGGTGTGAAGTATCCTCCTCATTGGCAACTCTGCTGGAGCTATCCCTGTAGTTGCATGATGGGGTGATCCAATAATCAAAGAGGAACTGGGACAGTTTGGTATTGAATGAAGCTGTAGGCTGTTTTTTTAAGTCTGCCTTCAAAGTTTGGACACTCTTTCTGCCAGACCATTGGATGATGGATTGTATGAAGTTGTCCTCATATAACAAATGCCATTTGACTTTAGGAAATACTCAAACTCCCCCTGCTGGTAAATGATAGCTCATTTTCTGTGACCAACACCTCTGGGAGTCCTCTGGGCAAAAGGTATGCTCAGTTTTTCTATCATCCTCGTGTGTGAGGAATGAACCCTAATGCACATCCACCCACTGTAAGTGGGACCCCACAAGGACGAAAAGCATTGAGCCACAAAGGACCTGCATAGTCGATATATAGCTGAGTCCAGGGTTTGCCCAGCCATTCCGATGAATGTGGAGGGGGTTGCTGCTCATGTTAATTTTTGTCCTTGTTGACACTCTGGGCACTGCCCCACCAATACAATTATGTTTGCATCCAATCCTAGGCATCAGACATATCATCTTGCCAGCATCTTTATGACCCCTGTTCAGCTAGTATCAGGTGGCGACGTTTGCTCGGGACAATTTCCCTTGCTCCCAATTACAGTATGTTGTCCTCCGCAGTGATCTGGTCTCATTGGGTCCAAAAGCTTTCAATTCTGGTTGTGACAGCCCATTGGCTTCCCCCGTCACCACCAGAGGTTTTAGTTTTGCCAGGACTGGATATTTCTATGTCCAAAGTCTAATATTGTCAGCTGTGATTGGAAGTGTGTTCAGAAAATTTAAAGCCATTATAGATTCTTCCAGTGGTGATACCACTGTGCCAGTGGGAAGCAGCTCAATGCAAGTATATTTGCTACTTGGCCTCTTGGACAGTGTTCCAACTTGTAATTACACACACTTAGTATTAGAGACCGCACCAAATTTGGCCTGGAGGCACTGCCTTGTGCTCTTTAAGTTGACCTAGCAGGGGTTTGTGGTTCTGTTGTTATTGCAAATCTACATCATAAAGGTATTGGTGGAATTCCCTGACTCCCATGCATGACCGCCAAACCTTCCTTCACCACCTGGGCATATTTACGCTCTGCATTAGCCAAAGTCCTGAATACGTACCCTATTGGACATTCCTCTCCATTGGACCACCTATGAGGTAATACTACCCTGATGGTGTACGGGAGGCATCGCATGTCATACCAGGTCTCACTTGGGATCACAGTGTGCCAACACTTTGGAGGATGATACCTGTTTCTTCACTTCGTTGAAAGCCATGGCTTGGCTATGAAATCTTTTCCAAGGCTGATGAGAAGGTGCCAGGGTGGAGGCCAGGTTTTGTATAAACTTGCTATAATAGTTCACCAGCCCAAGGAAAGATCTAAGCTCAGGTACAGACATGGGAGCTAAGCACCTTTAATTGCCCTCACTTTATTTTCCAGCCATTGTAACCCAGATTGTTAACTCTGTAGCCCAAATAGGTCACTTGGGGTCACTAAGGATTATGCCAGACTGGGAGAAACATCTAAGGACTATGTCCAAGTTCACTAAGAGCTCCTTATTTTTCTTCCTTGTTATTAGCATGTCATCTAGATAAATGGAGAATTGGGGTAAACCTTGTAAAATGTTCTCCAACATCTGCTAAATAATTGCACAGACAGATGATACTGCAAATAGCAATGTCACATATTGGTAAAAACCCTGATGGTTATTATTTGTAGTATACTTCTGGGAATCCTCATCTAACCGAAGAACAACCACCCTGCCAGCTTTATATATAAATTCTCTATGTGAGGGATTGGTATTTATCCAGCTGCAAAAAGTGGTTTACCATTTGTTTAAAATCCCCACAAAGGCAGATTGACTCATCAGGCTTCAAATCAGTATGACCAGTGCTGCCCATTCCACAAACTGGACTGGTTTGATGATTCCTTCTCTCTCCAGCCTCCTGATTTCTGGCTCTACTTTTGCCCGCAAGGCAAATGGCACCAGGGTTGCCTTGCAGAATCATGAAATTGCTTCCTGGTCAACATGCACGTTGGCCTTGGCTCCTTTTATAATGTTGTTGGATAAGGCTGAAGATAACAGGAACTGATAAGAGATTTTACAATGGGCTGTTATGTGAGTGGAATGACGCTATCATTCAAGATTTGGAGATGCCGGTGTTGGACTGGGGTGTACAAAGTTAAAAATCACACAACACCAGGTTATAGTCCAACAGGTTTAATTGGAAGCACTAGCTTTCGGAGTGCCGCTCCTTCATCAGGTGATTGTGACAACCACCTGATGAAGGAGCGTCGCTCCGAAAGCTACTGTGCTTCCAATTAAACCTGTTGGACTATAACCTGGTGTTGTGTGATTTTTAGCTATCATTCAAGTCTGCGAAGAGCTAAGAATCCAGGGTAGTGAAAGACAGTGATTGAGATATCTTTAGTAGTTAAAAGCGTGTATTTTATTTAAGTAGTAAATAAATTAACTGAGTTTTATAGAGCCCTAAGTGTCTCCATTGTATCATCATCTAGGTATATACTGTTGTCCCTGATAGATGAGTGATGCAATAAAACTTCCAGATATTTGGACTTCAGTCAGGCAACCGTTTTGTAATCAAGAAAAGGATGAGCCAGTCTAGGTAAATCTTTCTCAACCAATTCCATCCCATCAAGCTTGATTCCAAGCCTTTTATTACATCCAGTGGTAATTGAACCAGTTGTTTCTCATAAGAGACCAGAACCAAAGTTATACCCATAACCTCTAAGAGTTCCCCGGTATAGATTCTCACGCTAGCCGAGGACTTGTGCAAACGTAAGGGTTGGAGCGAAAGCGAATTTTGTTAAAGACTGGTTCTGCAATCACTGATACAGCCTGTGCCAGTATCAACCTCCATTAGAACTGGGTGACCATTTAACCAGATGTTTACTTTAATTGGTTTGGGTTTGGATACATCCTGAGTGAGGCTATGCAATTGCCTTCACTCAAGTGTTCTCTCCCAAGTTCAGTCAGATTGGCACTTCTATCGGAATATCCTGTAACTCGTGTTCCACTTGCCACATTTTCCGATGACACATTCAGCTGTAATGCCTGTTTGAAGTCCAGTTAGGCTTCAGCATCAGGGGGTTTGCATGGTTATAGCATTAATGTCACATCCCAAGTGGTCTCTCAGGATGTCATTCAGAGTTTAACAGATTCCAAACAGATTCCCCTGGTTCTTGAACTACCAAATAAACCAATAGTGTCTCAGGATTAAGGAAGGCTTGACATCATAATATTCCTTAGCTAAATCTGTCAACTCTTGAAAGGTTCTAATATCTGGTGCCTCAGGGAAAGTTAGGCTCCTAATAAATGAAAAAGCTGCAGGTCCACAAGCTGCCAGAAGAAATGCCTACTACTTTTCATCTGCCCCAATGTCATTTACCCCCAACAAAAAAAAATTTTTTCACATTCTGGGACCAGTCTTCAAAGGCAGGACCGAATGAGTCAAGCTCTAGCATGATGCTAGAAATGCTTACTTCTTCTCAAAAATGACTGTTGCAGGCACATTTTTTCAGGGGCATGCTTTTCACTCATCACCACAGAAATATCTCTCGAGAGGCCAGTATTCCGTAACCAAGTCACCCTTTATTTGTCTGTGGAGAGTCCTTGATACTGATCCAATTGCCTCAGAGCCAGCTGTCCAAGTGAACAGAAGCTCTGACACTCCTGTTTATATCTGTCAGCCAGGGCTCCCTGATTGGGCCAATTAACAGCCCCAATCAAGGAACTCATATTCTATGTTTCAAGTTCCCTTTGCATCTATAGGTGTGACATTTCATGTGAGTCAGATTCTCTTTCTAGACAGTTAAAAATATCCACAGTACTTTGGGGTTTTTATCCATTGTTATACCTACAACCACAATGGATATTTTCAATACAGGCAGCCATTTCATAAGGTAGCTGGAGGCCCTTTGATCATTCAGCTCATTTCAAAAGCTCTGTTCTAACCTTTTCCTAATTATGGGAATGACTTGATAGAGGACAGTAAGGTGTTATCACCCAAGTTTAAAGTTTGATCTGTGTGAATCTGCTGACAGCCATTTGAAACAAGTTAATTGAGAAGAAGAAAGTCTAGCCTTCCATGTTGTCATTGGTGAAAGTAAGTAATTTCAAATTGACTGGAAATGTGGCCAACTAATTATCATCTCACGGTTGAGAAGTAACATAAAACTAATAGGACTATTCCACAGTTAGATGCTTGATAATGATCTACAAGGTGCATTTTTTTTTTAAACTGTATTTCTTTTGAAATAATGAGAAGGACACAATTGGCGTAAGACAGTAAAAGGTGAGCGGCTCTTTTGATTTTACTCCTCATCAAAGGCTCCGGTGACAAATGTTTTCTAAATTGGTGAGGTCACCTTGTGTTTTATGTCAGAGCTATTTATTGCCCACGAGCCTCCTTCCCCAATGATATAGTATGGCCCAACCTCAGAGTATTTGGTTATCTCAGGTGGCTAGACACCTGGTTTATGATGCTAGCTGAGTTTACCAGGCAGGACTCTCCTTATCAACCTCCCCCTGGCCTTAAGGTATGGTGACCATCTCTGAAAGGTGAGAGAGCAGTTCTATCAATAGAGAGTCAGGGACAGCATCCTTTAGGATTTATTTGTAGTCTTACAACTCACGACACATAAGAGCTGAGATATTCCTGCTTTTGGACTAAATTTATTCACAGGAGAGTTTCTGAGAGAGAAACCAAATGCCCACTGGCAATCAGGCAGCTGGCCAGTCTGGAGAAGGAAATCCCATCCACCAGGAACTTGAGTCTGCCACAACATCAGTACCTCGAACACACATCTCAACTTAATTGAAGCTGATCCACACTGCCCTTCTTGTATTTGTAAGATTTCATGAATGGGGGTAAAATGGTGATCCTCCTTTGTGTCCTAATGTAGATATCTACATCTTTCACACATGCCTCTTCAATTTTTCTGAAAGTCAGATCAAGCAGATACTTGCTGATAATTGATACGAAATGTTGTTTTACTTCCCAGTTAACCTATACACAGAACAAACATTATAATTGGGTTCTTATTTCAATCAATGGGCACTTCCTTTGCAGATTAATATACAATAATGCTCTGACTCTACTTTAGCAATACTTAGATGTTTTGGATATGTGAATCAATTGCATGGTGTTGTATTTGCTGAATGTAAAATAATTAACACAACAGCTAAAACCCAAATAAGGGTTTAGGTATTAAACTGGGCAGTGATACAATGCATTGATTAGGAAGGAGATCTAACGATTATAGTAGAGAGATCTACATGGCAACAATGCTAAACTTTAATTACGAAAGACAAATAAGGTGACAGGTTAATTGGCAGAGGACAAAAAAGACAATTTCAAGTTTGTATCATTGCTGGGTAAGGTTTTAGCCCCTCACCCTACTGTATCCTTTTGAATAAGCAATACACAGAAAGGATGGCTTTGTAATAAAGCACAGATAAACAAAAAGATGATTCTGGATAATGGGAATTTTAATTGTGCAGTAATGTTTGAGAGATTAGAACAATTGACTGTTAATGTTATTTTAAAAAATGTCAAGGTTATCCAATTAAACTTTCAAGATTGATTAGATAATCAACAAAGTTGTTTCATTTGGTTTTGTCCAACAGTTGACCCAACCATTTCAACCTTGAAATTCAGTAAACCAACAGAAGGTCAAATTAGGTCCATGTAATCCAGGGTGGGATGTTGAAACATTACCTTCTAGGAATACAGATATTTTCATTTGATCACTTTAGTTTGACTGTAGGATTTTATTGTCTCAATGTTCCCTCTCATTTCCTCTCTTCTATCAAGATCATTGATAATAAGCCTGGATCACTTATTGACATATCAAACTTTTATTTCAATATATGCCTTTTATTTAAAGAAAATAATTTATATAGCCGAAATTACAGTGGATATAAATTCAGAAGCCACCTGGAGAGAGAGACCCTGGAATGTCACAGCTAAATGTATGAAAAAAGCTTCAAAGGAAAATATGCCTCATAAACTGAATTATAATCTCCATGGATACTTCAGACTATGAACATAATGATAAAAAAGCTAACAGTCTGAGTGAAAGATATAGCTGCATTTCCCCTTCCAAGAATAGATAGAGAGTGTAGTTAAAAGTGACTTCAGTGCTGGTCTATACAGTATGTGTTAGTGACCTGACATTCCAGTGTGTGGACTAGAATGCAGTGAAGGTCACAGTTATGAAACAGCCATGAAAACCATCATGTACTGAAGGCAAATAGAGGAAAAATGACTCTCTTTCTGAGTATTGCCAGACAGCCACTATCAAAAGGAATCAGAATAAAATTACAAGGCCAAAAAACTCAAAATCAACTGATGAGCTCCCAACATCAACACTACCAGTAATATCCATTGCAATGGCCACAATACTCTACTATCCACTGTTCATAGCCAACTCAGAGACTGATCCATGTATCTTTGTTTAAAAACTTTCATTTTTTTTGGACAAACTTTCTATTTTTAATCTGTGTGTACATGGGTTGCATTTTTATTTCTTCTCAAGTTTATTGACCAAAATATTACACTTTTGTTAATATAAGAAAGTCTATTTAAATTGGTTCCTTTTAAAGAAACAAATTAGCATGGTCTTGAAGAAAGGTACATACAAGGAAGGGATGCGTTATAACTTAACCTCATTGCAACCAACCTCAGAGGCAGATGAATTAACAAGGGGGTCAGTTTATCTCTCCTTAGCCAAGAGCATAAGAGCATCCCATCTGGATCTATAATAAATTGGGATCCTTGCCCAGGGACTGGTCATGAAATCTTTGTTATCATTTCTTTTAATGCTATTTTTTCTGGTAGAAGGGGAGCTTCAAATTGGCAATATAAAATTGTGCCACATATCAGATTGAGATCAACAGTTTATTTAATATATTTTTGAATTTGAAATTCTGCTTTTCAACAATAAAGAGAAATAAATACATTGTGAAGGCAAAAATAATGTGAGTGCTGAACCTATAGCATGTTACTGGTTCAGATATTCCAGTCTAACACTTGGTTAAAGTAAATTTATCTTATGTAGCTTTTTATATTAGGCACAATAAATGTGGTTGACTGCACAACTATCCTTGTGGTTGTAACGGTTACAATTCTTCTGTCAGAAAACACAGAGGTGTTTTCAGTTACTGCTCATGTTACAGTTAGTGCAACACTTCCAAGTCTTCAGGTCTGAGGACATGCTGCATAAAATGGAGGCTGAAACTAGTGGACTACAGATTAGGGATGTAGCAAATTAACAGTAAGTTTGTATTTTAATATATATTTCTTTGTACTACTTTGAACTGTCATCTCAATTGATCATACCAACATTATTTCTCACAAATAAAGGAAAGGGGGAGGATGTCTTTTGCATGCAGTCAATGAAATATTTACATTGTGCATGGGCCCGATCACTTCAGTCCACAATATCTTTCAATTTCAGATTTTCTTGATTCAAACCTAAGTGTCATGTTATTTACTTAACAGAGAACTAGGCCTGGACATTCACCAGCAAAATAAGTCACTATGTCATTAAGAGCTGATAGGTCAGGAAGCTCACCTGTGCAGTGCCTATCAGGAGCCTTGACATTTCCTGATGCCCGACGCTTTTGCCCGAAACGTTGATTTAGAAGCTCCTTAGATGCTGCCTGAACTGCTGTGCTCTTCCAGCACCACTAATCCAGAATCTGGTTTCCCAGCATCTGCAGTCATTGTTTTTACCACCAGGAACTCTGCCAATCAGAGGTCAGTGGCCTTTAGGTCCTAAGGATCACTGGTCCAGTTCAGAGGGGATCCAGCAGCAAGAATGCCATTTTTCCCTTCCTTTTCAATTGTGGGGTTCATGGATAGAATCAGTTATGGGTCAGAGGCAAGGGTGGGAGTATAGTTTTCAGAGGCCACTGCCTTACCATGTCTTCATTTATCCCTTGATTTCAACAGTTGGAACCTCCCACGACCCCCATGTAGGTTACCCTGGTTTTCCATGGAAATGAATCACTTTTCCCATCCATTGGCAGGGCAGCTGATCAGGCAGGTGGTGAGTTAAAATACTTAAATTGCAAAGAATTGCACATTTAAAGGCCTTAATTACTGGTGAGTCAAAATCAACCCCAATGGACCTTATATGCTTCTCTTCAGGGTAAATTCACCCAATTGCAGCCTCTTTTTGCCCCTCCCTCACTAAGTGCAGAAAGGGAAAAAGGTTCTGCCATCATCTCTGTCATTGGCTCCTTTCAAAAAGAGAAATAATTAAAATGGTCATGGAGAAAAATGCATACAAGGAAGTGATGAACTCTCCTTTCACAAGGAAGTCCCATTGAAAAACGTTGACATAAGTTTACCCAGAGACAATAAGGCCTTAGATATTAAAATAATGCTTCCAATTGCTCTGTCCTCTTCTTGATAGTATCTGCAATGGTCAAAAATCTCTCAAACAAATCAACTTTGGAATCCCTGGCATGACTATAAGTATTTGCAGGAGGGAAGAAGTTTTTAAGAGTCGAAAGAATCACAGGCAGAAAATCTATCATGATTCAGCTTTATAAATTCAACAATTACATACAGTTTAAAAAAATACTTTTGGAATCATCATTTTAACTTTAAAATACACCAAATTCGTTATTTATGTTATTAAAGTCAGATGGTTCTGCTGACATGTGATATATGAGCCATGATTTATTTTACTAAAAATACCCTATATTCAGAGTGGTTTTCTTTATATTTATTTTTAGCATGCTGATGAAATTTATATACACTTTTTAGAGATATAGCAACAAAAAATTAATGTTCTGAAAGTATTGGAACCTTCTCTAATGTTTTTAAAGCATATTCAAAAAAGGTGATGAGAAATCTAGATGATATAGAAAGAAATTGTTCCAGGTTATACTCTGAGGTGAAGTTTCCTCCCCCTCTTTTTCCCTCCTGGCATGGAATAATAACTCCCATCAGCTGGAATTTTATTAAAGTTTTCTAGTAGATTCTTTAGCTATGTGTGGACAAAGACTCTTCTATAACAGCAAAGGGGAATAGTGCCTACCACTAACAGGAATGCTATATTTATCTGGATAAAATAGAAGTTAAAGACTTCTGATTTTCTTTCTCAATCTCAGAACACAGAAGGTGCACAGGGTACTGCTGAGCACAAGGGTCTTATTGATAATGAATAGAAGTAAGACTTGCATTTGAATAGCGCTTTACAAGGCCACCAGATGTTTCAAACTGCTGCATAGCCAATGAAATCATTTTGCAGTACAGGCACTATGATAATGTGCAAAATGTAGCAGCCAATTTCTGCACAGGAAATTGTCGTAAACAATTATTTGCTAAAGACCTGAAAATCTATTTCTGTGATATCAACTGAATGATAAATGTTAGCCAGAACACCAGGGATAATCTCTTTGATCCTTTTTTAAATAGTGCCATGAGATCTTTGTATCTTTGAGATCTCAGAAGGCAGATGGAGCTTGAATTTAACTTCTCATCTGAAAGAAAGCAACTTTGATAGTGCTCCTTCTGTCTAGCACTGTAGAGTCAGCCTTGATTTTTAAGCTCAAGCCCTGGAGTTGATTTTGAGAAAGTCAGAAAATGCATTGACCATTCAATTTGCTTTTCTTTTGGTCAAGTGTATTGCTATGACAGCCAAAGCAGGATAAAAGTTAGCTTCACTTTTGTGTCATCAACAGCTTATTTTTCACTGATGCAGTTTTTGCTTTTATATGACATCATCAGTGCATCACAAGGAAAGAAAGAACTTTTAAAAAGTTATCCTTTGAACAATCTTGTTTGATCGTTACAGGGACACCTTGTTGTCTCTGATTTTTCTTTCAGAAGGATTGCTTGAATGGTTGAATGTGTGGGAAAAATAACCACTGCTGAAGATTTAAGTGCTAGAGAATGTAATGATTATACTGACACTAAGTCAGAGGAAACAATGTGCTCAAGATGTTTCACACTGTGCTACCAACCGTTGTCTTTATTAAATCAGACTAGAAAGAACTCTTATTCAGGTGGAATAATACTTCTATGGGAATGCTAGAGCATTTATTTTATGCCAAGACAGATTATTATGAATCAAATGTTGGTGAGTCTTGGTTCTGGGCTGGTACTGCCTCTTGATTCGGCCAGTCTTTTCACTTCATAATATTATTTAAAGATCAAGAGGTCATCAGAAAAGT
Organism: Chiloscyllium plagiosum; assembly: GCF_037043375.1. Classification (NCBI taxonomy): domain Eukaryota; kingdom Metazoa; phylum Chordata; class Chondrichthyes; order Orectolobiformes; family Hemiscylliidae; genus Chiloscyllium; species Chiloscyllium plagiosum. The sequence continues at coordinate 26,624,420 of NW_028270168.1, forward strand.
GAAACTTGAGAATAAAACATTTACAGGGCTCTGGAGGAAGAGTGTAACCACTAAACCAATTAGATAGCTCAATGAAACAGTTAGTATAAGTACAATGAGCCAAATGGCCTCCTTTCATCCTGTTAGTGCAGACTCACAACACTGGGTAAGATGATTTTACTATCCATTTGCATTTGAATATATTCCTGGCTCAATTTATCAGTAACACTAATTTCATTTTATGTGAGAATGGCAATCCCTTAGCAATTGCTCATTTATCACAGAGCTTGAAGGGCTTCAAAGACTCAAATTAAGGAACATGTTTTACCCACAATCCTGTTAACGCAAACTTGAGATATAACTGATATTTTTCAGGGTATGCTATACTTTGCTGTTAGTTTTGAATGTATTTCTTCAGAAGGCATCATTCAAAAGATCAGAAGCAATATCTATAAAAAGCCTTACAGAGTTGCAGAAACTTGAGAATAACATCTTTGAAAGTACTGTGCAGTAGTGTAGCAGGCTAGGGAATTAGACAGAATGTACCCTGGGGTGAATGTTGCGGTTGTGCAAAATATCATCTCTGATAAATAAGAGTGTTTCCTTACCAATATTATGTTCCTATATTCTTCTTTATTTATGATTGATTTGGGTTGTAATTTTACTATAACTTTAATTCCTTTAATATCTCATCCACCGTTTCCTTGCTTACTCCTGAATTTGCTCATTTATTTTTGTCACCATACAATTGTTACCTAATTGCACCTTGATTAGTTAGTCTGTGAGTTTTTTGATGTAAGTGACACTCAGCTCAGAACACCAGAGAGTCATAGAGTCATCAAAATAAGTTCTGGTTACAAACACGTTTCTTGAATAAAATAACATTATTATTACAATATCTGCAGTTCTTAACTGGTTGCCCAAATGCGATACCAATCCACAAAAATGTAGTTGTCTATTTTTGAAATTGTCTAGCAATAGTCGGTCATAACAATGACTCCAATATAAAATATAACAAGAATGAAAGTGAATGAACTTCCCTACATCAGCCTAGACATTAGATTCTCTCAGAGGTTCATTAGTGTTATGGGTTCTGTTCTTCAGAAAGCTGTAGAGGCTGGATCATTGAAAATTTTCAAGGCTTAGTCAGACAGTGTCCAATTGACAGGGGAGTTGAGGATTATACAAGCAGGCAGGAAAGTGAAGTCAACAATCAGAGTAGTTACGATTGTATTGAATAGTGCAGCAGACATCAGGGCCCAAATGGTCTTCTCCTGCGCCTTATATTCTTATGTCCTTCTGAATATGACAAAGACTTATCCAACTTTACCAACCCTGCTAGGTTCTCTCACCACAGGTGGGGACTTGCACCAACAATAGGAGAGATGTCTCAAAAGTTAGTTGTGTAACAGGCTAAACTAGTAACATTAACAGAATCATGTCTCTCATTTAATACCTCACACTCCTCCGTCACTATTACTGACAGAACATACTACTGGGCATGTTCTGTCCCATTGGTAGGACAGATCCACGGAAGTAGTGTTTCAGTGGTGTAGTGTTTAACAGAAAGGGTAAAAGGGGAACGGGCAGGAAAGTGGACATTAGGAATGTTGGATTAGCTGTGATCCTACTGAATTTCTGAGCAGGGTCAATGGACCAAATAACCTAGTCCTTTTCCTATTCCTGAATCAGTAGTTCTTTATGTTGTAAACCATTTAGAAAAAAACACTGAGGGTTTCAGAAACATTTACTGTGCATTTGATGGGAATATTTAATGTTTATCATTAAGAATTATTCAGTAGCATCACTGAAGAACATATCTGTCAGCCTAGGACTGCAGCAAGTGGAGACAGAGCCAACACAAGGGAAAACTCACTTGACAGCATCCTCATTAGATATATCTATCTATGACAGTAAGTACAGGGGTGACCATTGCACAGAACTTAAGAAGACCAAGTTCTGTTGCTGTCGTTCTGTTCGCCGAGCTGGAAGTTTTAGTTAGGAAGAGGTGTCAGAGTTAGGACAGTTTATACAGATAGGGAGAAGTGACAAGTTTAAGGCAGTTTATATAGATCGGGAGAGGTGTCAGGGTTAGGGCAGGTTATATAGATAGGGAGAGGTGTCAGGGTTAGGACAGGTTATATACATAGGGAGTTGTGTCAGGGCTAGGACAGGTTATATAGTGAGGGAGAGGAGTCAGGGTTAGGACAGGTTACATAGACAGGGAGAGTTGTCATGGTTAGAACAGGTTATATAGATAGGGATGCAACAAAAACTTCCAGCTCGGCGAACAGAACCACAGCAACGAGCACCCGAGCTACAAATCTTCGCACAAACTTTGACCAAGTTCTGTCTTTAAAATGAAGACTTACCACATCATGTTGTTTGTCACTACACTGAGCTGAAGAGTATTGATTCAGAACAGATTAATGAGGATCATCAGCAGCAGTACCATGGTATGTTACCACCATCTACAATCTCATGGCTTGCCATATTTCTCACTATACCCTTGCCATCAAGACCAGGGATCAACTTCCCAATGTGAAGTGGAGGAAAGCATGTCAGCATCGGCCAGCCAAGTTAAAAAATTAATTGTCCACTTGGGGAAGTGACAAAATAAGACATAATCTAACCAGGTATGGTATTAAGGAGCTCAAAATAAAGCATTTAAGTTCAGCAAGTAATAGAGAAGGCAAGTGGAACAATGATCAAAGAGAATGAAATATAAAAATAAGGAGGCCTTGCTGAAAGTCTAGAGGGCACTGGTCAGATCACAGATGGAACACTGAATGGTTTCAGTCCTCTTAACTAAAAAAAGTGAGAACGACCACATATTTTAATTTTTTTCTCATTTTAACTAGAAGCTAGACTTTAAGATTTCAAGAACCTAAAGTACAGAATAAGAGAACGCTTCTGATCCCTCCAGTCCATTATTTCCACAAACCATCTACAAACGAAATATCTTGAACTCTACCTAATCTAGTCATTAATACATATGAGCCAAAGTGTACTGATGCCAGCCTCTATCTCAGAGGATTGGGGAGTTAGTTAGCAGCAGGAAGGTCATCCAGCTGTAAAACTACCCACCAAATTCAAAAAAAGGCTGGCTGGTCTGGAGATGATCAACCATCATTGTGGTGGCTCCATGTAACAAGTAAAGAGGAACCAAACTACAAACCACACATTGTAGCTTTTACTCAATCTATTTAATGATGTCACGTTTGGGACAGCCCCATAATTCCTACATCTTGAACAATCATAGTAAAACATACTTCTAATTGGTGATGACTGAAAATAAAATCAGTAACTATATACCTTTGTCTGACAGTCAAAGTCATTAGACAGCTCTGAAGAATGTATCCTCTTTGCATTTGAATGGTGAGATAATATTTTGATTTTATGGTTCTAAATAAAATATTACCTTATCATTTAAGATGACCTATTAAAATATTGTAGTTTTCACAATCACATCAGGCATGGCCACAGAGTGGTCCATAAACTATGAATTTGTATTGCTCATTTAGCCCAATTTTTAGCTTTTATTTTTAAGTGTTCCAAATTTGAATTAACCAGTTTTTAGTTAACACAGCAGTTCTTTAGCTGGTTTATCCTTTTTTTTGTCTCTATGCTGAGTACTTTCTGTCATGTTGACTGCATCTCTCAGAGTTCTTCATGAAGTTTTGGTAAAAGGCTGTCTCAAACTCTGGCTTGTACTGACTAAAACTTAAGATTGGTCCTGTGTTAACTTTCATGAATCACTGTTTCAAAAAGCAAAGTTACTTATTCCTGAAATTCATGTGGGTGCTGTTCCAATCTTTTGCTTTACTTAGAAGCTTTGAATGCTCGTACCTTTTGCAGAACCCATTGTATTGTCCATGCATTAGATCACATTCTGAATATTTCCATTTTTTGACTGATGCTGAGACAACACATCAGTCTGTCTCCATATTGGCTGACAATGAATTAACAAGGGCATTCCAGCAAAGTCTAGGAGACATCTTGTAAAATACTATGAACATTTTAAAAAGTCAGATTAATCCTCTTTACAAAATATATAGTAATTATAATTACATTGTTGTAATACTGTATTTTTTTTATTTTCATTACATCATTTGTAGCTTCCAGCAGTATTTTCATGCTTATATGAGCCTTGAAAGTAGATGAGGAGCTATTGCTATAGTTCAACAATAATGATGTGGCAGCTTCAATGGGAATAATGGGTTGCCTTTTTAAACCCATTCTTTTGCACGAGAATGCTACATTCCTATAAGAAAGAAGGTTAGGAAAAATGAAACCAGTGCTCCCTAGAGGAATACGTATACAGGGAATTAGACTAAGCAGAAATAATCAATCCCAGATTAATGGTATAGTTGTAATCTAGTTTGAACAGAAAAAGTTCAGAAGGGAAAATTAAACAAGAAAATCAAAGATAGAATGTGAGAAGTAACTAGTAGTTTACAGATAGTAAAAAGGACATTAAAAGGAGAGGAGGACACGGAAGGACCCCTAAAGGAAATTTACAATGGAGACAGAGGGCATGATTGAAATGCTAAATTAATACATTGCATCCATGTTTATCAAGAATAAGGCATTGCCAAGATCATAGTGGAAGTGCATACTGTTGAGACACACAATGGGCTAAAGATTCATGAGGTGGTACTGAAAAGGACAGCTTTGATAAGTAACCAGAAATGGATGAGGTGCAACTGAGTGTACTGAGGAAAAAAGGTGGAAGTTGTGTGCTAGTAACAATATTCTTTTGATCATCCTTAACGTAGGGATGGTGCCAGAGGACTGGATAATTGCAAATTTTGCGCCCTTATTCAGAAAAGAGGAAGAAGAATGAGCCCAGAAATTACTGGCTAGTCAGTTTAACCACAGTCATGGGAACGCTTTCAGAAACAATAATTAAGTACAAAATTAACAGTCAAAGTCTACAAATGTGAATTAAAGAAAAATAGCATAAAATTATTAAATGTAAATTTTGTTTAACTAATCTGATTGAATTTTTTGATAAAGTAACAGAGATGGTTGGCGAGTGTAAACATGATCCGCAGAGTGTTCATGGACTTCCAAAAGATATTTCTTGAAGTTTCACACAACAGCCTTGTTAGCAAAGTCAAAATCCATGGATTAAATGGACAATAGCAGCATGGATAAGAAGGTGGCTGTGTGTCTGGAAACAATGAGTACTGGTGAAAAGCGTTTTATTTAGAATTAAGGAAGATGTATAGTCAGTGTCACTAACTTATTGGGCCTAGATTTTGTGGAGGTGTGAAAACTCTACATCTTATCTAACACAGCAACAGGATCTTACATCCAGAAGTCTCATCACTATTTCCAACAGACCTACTTTTTGCTAGTAGGAGAATGGAGACAGAATGCCAGGGATAGTTGAGGACAGGATTCTCACATGAAGGAATCCTGAGGAGAAAGTGAGGACTGCAGATGCTGGAGATCAGAGCTGAAGAATTCAGGATTCCTGAAGAAGGGCTAATGCCTGAAACATCGATTCTCCTGCTCCTTGGATGCTGCCTGACCTGCTGTGCTTTTCCAGCAACACATTTTCAGTTCTGAAGGAATCCTGAGCCCAGCAAGGTAATTGAAACTTAGTGCTGAGTTCAAACAGATCACATTTTCGCTGGAGCAGGGGTCTTGTTTCAAATATGTTACTTAAATAGGTGTAAATAATTGCCAAGGATGGATAAAGTTTATGGACTTGTCAAATTAGTTAAATCTACTGTCTTTTAAATTTTGGGAAATAAAATAAGCCCACCTAAGTCTAAGAGTTGGAGAAACTGATGTTTGAAGTCTCAAAAACTGTTGGTTAACCCTATATCATTATATCGTTGTTATTTTTTAACTGTTTCTACACACTCATTATTGTTATCACAGTTGGGTGCTGTAAGCAGACAGTTGAATGACAGTCAATACATTATTAAGAAATGTAGGGTTATGAATTCAAAAGTTTGTTTTCATAAGTGATTAACACTATAGGGAATTTAAAGGTATAGAATGGGCTTTTAACAATAAGAATGAGCTTTTTTTCTAATATTGAATTCTATAATAGATACTTAGATTGTTCTTTTATTTCATATTAATTATCCATGTTGGTTACAGGGTGTGTTAGCATGGAGGACATAGAGCAAAATATGGTATGTGGAGGATATAGGTTAGCATGCATTGGCATTCAGTTGGCATAGGGGCTATAAAAAACTTTGGGGATGAGTGGATGGCCATGTGTTTACATGGATGTGATCTGGGAGGTTGGTGACAATGTGACGGGATGTGAGATGTGAGGGCTGCACTGCCTACTATTCAACAACACAACTGGGTCCAAGACTCAGAAAACCAAGGCAGGCCTGTTAATCATTCTTACTTGATACAAATTGAGGTGTATAAAATGCTGGAGAGGATTAACAATGTAGTAGAAAAGATGTTTCCTCCAAAGAGGCAATCTAGAATGAGAGGTCATAGTTTTAGCATGAGGGGTAGCTGATTTAAAACAGAGAGATGAGGAGAAATTACTTCTCTCAAAGAATCAAGGATCTCAAGATGTGGATTTTGGGACATCGAGTAAATTTAAGGAGGAAATAGACAAATTCTTATTAGGGTTGAAAGGTTATGGAGAATGGGCAGGAATGTGGAGTTGAGACTAAGATGAGATCAGACATAATCATATTGAATGCAGGAGGAGGCTGAAGGGAGTGCATTACCTCCTCCTGCTCCATTTTTATGCTCTTGTGTACTCAGTAGTCCCTCTGTCTGCCTCCAAACTCTATCTCCCACTCCACTCCAATAGTAAGCCTCATTATATGGGGTACATTTTTCAGGTGCAGGAGTCAGGAAATATCGCCACTCTGTACATCCACCTGAAGAGTGAGATTCTTGCTCTTCATCTATATTTGTTTTGAAAAACTGTGGTGCTGGAAAAACACAGCAGGCCAGGCAGCATCCGAAGAGCAGGAGAATCGGCGTTTCGGGCATAACCCCTTCTTCATCTATATTCATCAACTGTAGACTTGGAGAAGTAGGCCACAATTTCAAAGTTTGCAGAAGATGTAAAAATTGAAAACATTGTAAACTATGGTGGGTATAGTCACAGACATCAAGGCAGGCTGGTGGAAAGGGCTGTCGTGAAGCAGATGAAATTTAACCCAGAGGTGTGTTTGGTGATACATGTTGGGAGACAGATTGAGGAGAGGCAATGCAAGATAAATATTATAATTCCAAACAAGGTGGAGCACAGACGGAGCACGATGTATGTGTACAAATTGTTGAATGAGGGAAGGCATGTTGACATGTTATTAAAGCAAAGATGATTCTGAGCTTGATAAAAAGAAGCAAGGAGCACAAAAGCACAGATGTTAGGCTTAACTTCAGAAAATACTAGTTCAGCCTCAGCTGGAGTACTGTAACTGATTCATACCCTGAAGGTGTTAGAGCGAGTGAAGAAAAACATTACAAAAATATGTGCAGGGATGCGGGGTGTCAGTCATGTCAATAGATTGGAGGGGCTGAGGTCATATTCCTAAGAGAAAGACAAGGGGGAGAGGTTTGATAGAGGTGTCCAAAATTATGGGAGGTGCAGGTAGAGTTTATAGTGCAGGCAGAGTTAACCATAACTTTCAAAAAGGAATTGGAAAAGAAAAAAAGTAACATGGCCTCTGGGGAAGAGCAAGGAGAGGAACTAGCTGAGGTTTTCTTGCAGAGAGCTGACAAGAGCTCAAAGGCCTGAACGGCTCTCTGTACTATTCAGTATGATTCCATGATTCAACAACTACAGCTTTCCTAAAACGGAAAGGAATGTTGATTGTATTTCACATATTTTGTTTATGATTTTGCTTTAACTCAACACGTTTCAAAATTAGTCAGGTTTTTTTGTTTCTCTTTTAGTTAATGTAAGCACATATATGTGGATGAATCTGAGCTGAACAACTGGAGAAAGTTTGTCTCCAAGAAGGCAAAAGTTCTAAATTCACACATGAGTCAGTTGACTGATGTGATATGAGATGGGGAAGGAGACGTTGGGGTTGGTGTTCTAGTGTGGTAGGCATCAATGCGAGGAAATCAGGATATTTGAACAATTGCCTTCATTGGCATTAATCTTCTCAGCAACATCTGAAAGCAAAGTATCAGTTTTAACGTACACTGATGTCACTGATGTTTACCTCACCACCACCTCCTCAGCTCTTCAACAGTTGCTATTTAATCAGACAGCTTGACCAAAATCCAGTACGAGAGGAGCAGAAATTTCCTCCATTAAATATTGGGAAGACTAAGCCTCAAAGGAAGCAAAGTCCTAGCCACACACTCCATCCTTCCCCTGACAACTGTTTGAGACTGTACCAGGTTGTCAACAAGCTTCAAGAGGAACATTCACCCATTTATCTGCCTCATTCAGTAAGACTGTCAATTGTCAACTCCATGTCACCTAGCTTGGCTTCCACTTCATTTCATCTGCTGTCGAATTTCTTATTGTTACCTCCATACTAGACTATTCCAGTGCTCCTCTTATATTTTATCATTATATTTTAAGAGGTTTACTTCAAATATTTTATCATCATAAACTTGAAGTTGTCCAAAACTCTGCTGTTTGAAGGGAAAGTTAGAACAAGAGAAGTCAAGAAAGACAACTGTATCAATGAGGCAGAAAACTCGGAAAGGCATCATGTTGTAAGGTTGAGTGAAATAAGGGTTGATGGGAAGGGTGAGAGCAGTAACAAATTAAAAATACTATACATGAATGCACGAAGCATTAGACATAAGATGAATGAGCTTGAGGCTCTTTTGGAAATTGGCAGATACGATATAGTGGGGATAACTGAGACGTGGCTTCAAGTGGACTGGGCCTGGTAAATGAATATTCAAGGCTACACGTGCTATCGTAAGGACAGACTGACGGGCAGAGGGGGTGGGGTGGCCTTGTTGGTAAGGGATGATATTCAGTCCCTTGCGCGGGGGGACCTAGAGTCAGGGGATGTAGAGTCAGTGTGGATAGAGCTTCGAAATACTAAGGGTAAAAAGACCCTCTTGGGAGTCATCTACAGGCCCCCAAACAGTAGTCTGGATGTCGGATGTAAGTTAAATCAGGAGCTGAAATTGGCCTGTCGCAAAGATGTCATTACAGTTGTTATGGGGGATTTTAACATGCAGGTAGACTGGGAGAATCAGGATGGTATTGGGCCTCAAGAAAGAGACTTTGTGGAGTGCCTCAGAGATGGATTCTTAGAGCAGCTGGTGCTGGAGCCGACCAGGGAGAAGGCAATTCTGGATCTGGTATTGTGTAACGAACCAGAATTGGTCAGAGACTTCGAAGTGAAGGAGCCATTGGGAAGTAGTGACCATAATACAATAAGCTTCAATCTGCAATTTGAGAGGGAGAGGGTACAGTTGGAAGTGACAGTACTTCTGTTGAATAAAGGGAACTATGGAGCTATGAGGGAGGAGCTGGCCAAAGTTCAATGGTGCAATACCTTAGCAGGGATGACCGTGGAGGAACAATGGCGGATATTTCTGAGTATAATGCAGAAGTTGCAGGATCAGTTCATTCCTAAAAGGAAGAAAGATCCCAGGAGGAGGCATGGGCGGCCGTGGCTGACGAGGGAAGTAAAGAAACATATAAAGTTAAAAGAGAAAAAGTATAACATAGCTAAGATAAGTGGGAAAACTGAGGACTGGGAAGCTTTTAAAGAGCAACAGAGGATTACTAAGAAGGAAATACGCAGAGGAAAAATGAGGTACGAAGGTAAACTGGCCAAGAATATTAAGGAGGATAGTAAAAGCTTTTTTAGGTATGTGCAAGGCAAAAAAATGGTTAGGACAAAAATTGGGCCCTTGAAGACAGAAACAGAGGAATATATTACTAGGAACAAAGAAATGGCAGAGGAATTAAATGGGTACTTCAGATCTGTGTTCACTGGGGAAGACACAAGCAATCTCCCTGAGGTAACAGTGGCTGAAGGACCTGAACTTAAGGGAATTTATATTTGCCAGGATTTGGTGTTGGAGAGACTGTTAGGTCTGAAGGTTGATAAGTCTCCGGGGCCTGATGGTCTGCATCCCAGGGTACTGAAGGAGATGGCTCGGGAAATCGTGGATGCGTTGGTGATTATTTTCCAGAGTTCAATAGATTCGGGGTCGGTTCCTGAGGATTGGAGGGTGGCTAATGTTATACCACTTTTTAAAAAGGTGGGCGAGAGAAAGCAGGAAATTATAGACCAGTTAGTCTGACCTCAGTGGTGGGAAAGATGCTGGAGTCTATTATAAAGGATGAAATTACTGCACATCTGGATAGTAGTAACAGGATAGGACAAAGTCAGCATTGATTTATGAAGGGGAAATCATGCTTGACTAATCTTCTTGAATTTTTTGAGGATGTAACTCTGAAGTTGGACGAGGGAGATCCAGTAGATGTAGTGTACCTGGACTTTCAGAAAGCTTTTGATAAAGTCCCACACAGGAGGTTAGTGAGTAAAATAGGGAGCATGGTATTGGGGGCAAAGTACTAGATTGGATTGAAAATTGGTTGGCTGATAGGAAACAAAGGGTAGTGATAAACGGCTCCATTTCGGAATGGCAGGTAGTGACCAGTGGGGTACCTCAGGGATCCGTGCTGAGACCGCAGCTTTTTACAATATATGTTAATGATATAGAAGATGGTATCAGCAATAACATTAGCAAATTTGCAGATGATACAAAGCTGGGTGGCAGGGTGAAATGTGATGAGGATGTTAGGAGATTACAGGGTGACCTGGACAAGTTACGTGAGTGGGCAGATGCATGGTAGATGCAGTTTAATGTGGATAAATGTATGGTTATCCACTTTGGTGGCAAGAACAGGAAGGCAGACTACTACCTCAATGGAATCAATTTATGTAAAGGGGCAGTACAGAGAGATATGGGTGTTCTTGTACACCAGTCAATGAAGGCAAGCATGCAGGTACAGCAGGTAGTGAAGAAGGCTAATAGCATGCTGGCCTTCATAACAAGAGGAATTGAGTATAGAAGCAAAGAGGTGCTTCTGCAGCTGTACAGGGCCCTGGTGAGACCACACCTGGAGTACTGTGTGTAGTTCTGGTCTCCAAATTTGAGAAAAGACATTCTGGCTATTGAGGGAATGCAGCGTAGATTCACGAGGTCAATGCCTGGAATGGCGGGATTACCTTACACTGAAAGACTGAAGCGACTGGGCTTGTATACTCTTGAGTTTCGAAGACTGAGAGGGGATCTGATTGAGACGTATAAGATTATGAAAGGATTGGACACTCTGGCAGTAGGAAACATATTTCCACTGATGGGTGAGTGCCGAACCAGAGGACACAGCTTAAAAATACGGGGTAGACCATTTAGGACAGAGCTCAGGAGAAACTTCTTCACCCAGAGAGTGGTGGCTGTGTGGAATGCTCTGCCCCAGAGGGCAGTGGAGGCCCACTCTCTGGATTCATTTAAGAAAGAGTTGGATAGAGCTCTCAAAGATAGTGGAATCAAGGGTTATGGAGATAAGGCAGGAACAGGATACTGATTAGGAATGATCATCCATGATTATATTGAATGGCGGTGCAGGCTCAAAGGGCTGAATGGCCTACTCCTGCACCTATTGTCTATTGTCTATTGTCTCTGTTCTTCCAAGCACCTCGCTCATTCCCCTAACACCCTTGCATTCACTGACCTGTATTAGATCCTGGTCAAGCAATGCTTCTATCTTAAACTCTCAGCTTTATTTCCAATCTCTCCATGGCCTTGCCCTTCCCTAACTCTCTAAATTCATCACTCCTAATACTCTCTGAAATATCCGTGTCCATTTAATTCTGGTCTCTTGAAGATCATTAAGTTTAACTATTTTAGCATTTGTATCTCTGCCCTCAACTACCACGCCCGACCGAAGCACAGGGATCACTTTCTAAAAGGTCTCCGGCTCTCTACCTTGCTTTCTTCCTTAAGTGGTTTCTTAAGATCTATCTTTTTAACCAAAATCTTTGTAATCTTAACGAATATCATTTCTTGATTTTTTGAGGTTTAACTTTGCTAACTCTTGTGAAGCACCTTGAGGTGTTTTATGACAAATAATTATTTGGTGCTGACCTTAAACATTACTAAAAAATAAGACCTGAGGTTGAAGCCTTTCATCTTGCACTCATGAAATACAAGGAAACCAATTTTAGAGAAAAGGGTGCTGACTGGTTGGAATGTGGTTGACATGATGATGCAATAGGAACTGCTAATAGTCAATCTTAGTTAACTGATTAAATGTACTCCAGGGAAGTGAACTCTGATTTTTCAGGGCATTGCCACAGAGATGCAGCAGTGGTCGGTTGTCTCTGTAGCCCTTTCCTAATTGAAACATATGAAAGATGTGGACAGATTCCTCATGACTACAAAGGAACAGAATCTTATGTGGGGATGTATTTAGCTTGCAGTACACACAACTAATCTTAAACATGATTATCCTACGATGGTTTCCATTGGAATTCTTAGGTCAGCCAGGATTATTTAGCAAATCCTGTCCACTAAGAAGATGCTGCTGTTAAGACTAAATTACATTTTGCATACTGCACGAGTAAATAATGAAGCACATGAGTTTCAGAACTGGTGTTATGTCAAGTATGTAGACTGCATGTGCCAACAGCAGACAGATTGTAACAAGCAACACTTTCATTTGACTGTCCACAGTAGGCAGCACACCAACTGTGGTAAATCAAACTTTACTTGCTAAATGCAGAATTTAGTGTCCAACATTCGATGTGATCCCTTTTGGAAAAAAGTGGGCAACTTCACATCTCTTTTTATTTTATTATATTAAAATGCTATATAATTTGCTATTGTTGATCATTGTGAACAGCAGGAATTTCCTCTGAGCACGAATCTAACCAGTTAACAGTAGTTGCCAGTAGTCAATCTGTTCCATAAAATATTCACCAGAATTTAGTAATGTACTGCATGCCAGCAGACTAGTTTCTTATTGAAGTATATAAATCCACATAAAAGCATATTTGTTTCAAATCAAATCACAGATCCTATTCTATAGAATTCCTCATTCAGAAAGAACAACCATCTTGAAATTTCTGCTCCATGCAGTAAAAGATTTCTCAATAATCTAATGAAATACCCTGCGATTAAATACAATAAGTCAACTTCTACATCTTGTGATTTCATATTGTGCAAGTTGAAACATTAATACGTAAAAATGTTTGAGTTGAATCTTTCTGTTTTAAATTCCATTCCCAAACGAATGAATAAATAATTGTGGTAATTTCAAAGATTTCAGTTTCCTTATTCACTTTCGACATTTTGTAAAACATCAATCCAACTCAGATAGATGCTTGGAAATGAATGCACTGGTCATACTGTACTCCATTTTGCGATATATAAGGCGAGCATGTGTTATTTGCAAATTTTATTGACTTTTCTTTAGTGGAAGACAATTCCTTGTCAAGTTATCTAATTTGCATTGTTTAAAGACAGGATTTAATTATAAAGACTTCTTTTTCCCTCACATGTTGCAGTAAATTTCTACAAATTCACTTGTTTCTCCTTTTGAAGGGATGACCACCAGCCTTCTGGCAAGCAATCCAGCTTCATTTTGAACCCACATAGTAACTATGGGATTATAGGAAAGTGAAGCATCATACAAACATAGAAAATAGGAGCAGGAGTTGCCCATTCAGCCCTTTGAGACTGCTTCACAGTTTATATGATCCTGGCTGATCATCAAGCTCAAAACCACGATCCCACATTCTCACCATACCCATTGATCCTTATGGCTTTAAGTACTATATCTAACTCCTTCTTGAAAACATTCAATTTCTGTGACACAGAATTTCACAGATTCATCACTCTTTGGATGAAGAAAGTTCTCTTCATCACAGCACTAAATGGCCTTCACCATACCCTTCGTCTTTGACCCCTGTTTCTGGACTCTTTGGTCATTGTAAGCAACCTTCTTGCAATTACCTTTTCTCATCCTATTGGAATTTTACAGGTTTTTTTTTAAATCTCCCCTCATTTATCTAAACTCCAATGAATTTAGTCTGAACAGAACCAGTGTCTCTTCATATGTCAGTCCTGTCATCTCAGGAATCAGTCGGGGAAACCTTTGTTGCACTCCTCCGAGCCAGAACATCCTTCCTTAGATAATGAGACCAAAACTGCAAATTATACATTAGGTGTGTGGTCTCATCAAGGCCATGTATAATTATGACAAAACATCCCTGCTCCTATACTCAAATCCTCTTGCTCTGAAATCAAATATACCATTTGCTTTCTTCATCACCTTATTTTCAGCGACTTGGCACCCAGGCCTTGTTGCATCTCGCCTGTTCCCAATCTAACACTATTCAGATAATCATCTGCCTACCTGTTTTTGCTGCCAAAGTGGATAATCTCACATTTATCTACATTATACTTCATCTGCAATGCATTTCCCCACCTAATCAACTCGTCCAAATCACACTGAAGCATCTCATCATCCTGCTTATAGTTCATCCTCCCACCTAGCTTTAAGTCCTCTGCAGATCAGATTTGTTGATTTGATGTCCAAGCCTTTTAGCCAACATCACCAGACAAGAAGTAGCAACGAAAACAGAAATTGCCAGAAAAGGTCAGCAGGTCTGGCAGCATCTGTGGAAAGAAATCAGAGTTAATGTTTCCGATCCAGTGACCCTTCCTCAGAATTGAAAATAGCAGATCATCCATGTCATAGGAGTCGGACAGCAATCAGTCATTCAGATCTTTAAACCTGTTTCCTTTTAAACAAGATCGCTGTTGATCTTTATATTAACTTTCTAGGCTTCAGATACTTTTATTTCCTTGTCGAACAAAAATCTAAGAATATCTGGTTTAGGGTTATTAGTTGAGTTGGCATCTACTGTTTTCTGTGAGAGGTGCTACCAGTTTTAATCATTATTTGTGTGAAGTACTGTTAGATTTCATTACCTCTTCCCTTCTTATACCAGGGCACAATGGGGCAGAATCATGCTTCTTGGAGTGGAACTGAAACAGAGTAGTCTGCATCTCTGCTTCCTCAATCAATTAATCATTGCCCAGTGGGAAGATGCTCAATTAGAGGGGCAAAAGTGTCAGCCTTCTGTCTAAGTAGGGGTTATAGACTGGGACGTCATGCAATAGATGGATTGCGATGTTATTAGAAAGTTAGTCCTGGATATGAATTTAAAGTGCACCTAACCTTCTGGATATGGCTCTAATCTTCTTATTAAAGGCTCAAA
The DNA here is from genome assembly GCF_037043375.1 of Chiloscyllium plagiosum. Lineage (NCBI taxonomy): Eukaryota > Metazoa > Chordata > Chondrichthyes > Orectolobiformes > Hemiscylliidae > Chiloscyllium > Chiloscyllium plagiosum. The sequence goes on from NW_028270168.1 coordinate 26,639,623, forward strand.
AAAAGCTAAAAGTAAGTTGTAAAGATAAAAACAGACATGTTTTGCCATCTTCACTAACAAAATCTGCTGTTCCATTTAGTCATGGTCCTGGTGGCAACTATTTTCATCCATCCTTGTGCCAACCATCATCGCTGTCGTTAACCAACCCCAAACTCTGTCACTTTTAATGTTTGAAAAATATTGTGGGCAACAAAAGAAAATTAGAGTGTTTGTGATAACATCAAGATATTGTTAACTAGTTGTCTCGGAACGGTGAGCAGGCTGTCTTTTCTGTGCTGTTCACCTGCTATAACTTCAGAGACTATGTGGTGATAGTCATATTGTCAATCTGGCATCATTACATCCTCACTTACATTTCGTCCAAATATGCTTTTGTCTTGCTCTGCATCCACTCAGTAGAAATAAAGATCAAAACTGATATCTTCCAGTCTGTGTGGCTAAATACTCCACCATGCATTAACTCAGGGCTGCCAAGGCAGCCATATTACTGTATTTCTAAAAGAAAAAAAAAGTGCTTTTTTGCCTGTTAATAGTGACAATGACTTAGTGTCTCCTTTTACGAAATTGTTCACAATGATAGTAATGGTTTTTACTTGAATGCATCTCTTGATGGTAGTCAGGGTCCGGTCACTTATAGTTACACAGGGATTTCTCAACAGCAATCTGCACATATGAAGGTGCACATTGCAGATCTGAAGTTGACAACTCTACACCTTTGGCTTTTCTCAACCATATGCACCCCAGCTCCCAACTGAGCCTCGACCTCCCAAATGCTATATATATTTTCTTTGAGAGATTTCTATTCACCATCATTTGTTTTTTGGATTTCTGCCACATCCTTTGGTCAGCAGAGATGGTAATCACCATCGTGTTATTTCTTCTCATTCCTGCTCCCTGAGTGTGGGGCTGCGGAACATCACTACCCATCTAGACAGTGCCTTATTAATCATGGTAACTATCTCAAGTTCATGTTTTATGCTCAATTAGATTTAAAATTCTGATAATCTCATTGAGAATATTAATCTACTGGCATGATTTGTGAGTTAATGAAATCCAGTTGCTATTAGTTAAGTTACTAGCCTATTATGTTCAAGGCTACATTCTGATACATTGAGTAACACGTTTTCCAAATGTACTAATTAGAAAATTTTGCAGTAACATATTCTTGCCCAATTGTTTATCATGGCCCAATCTATAGACATCTCTGTAGAGATTAAGACATCAGTGAGTATGGTTAAGCTACAGAGGGTCTGGATCAATAGTAATTACTGAAGAGTCAAAAAGATATTCACGTACAGTGAATAGGACAAGGGCAACTTTCTCTCCATTCCTGAGATACATGTTGAGAAGAACTGCTTGTAAAGATAAATGGGTAATAACAGATAAGTCCCATACTCTTGTGTTTCAATACACGATATGCCTCGCCTAAGACTATCAATGAAACAGACATAATCAAAATGGTGATCAAAAGTTGAGAGCAACTTTCAACTTGAGCCAATGATGTGCGATACGAACTATTCCTTATTCTGAGAAGGATCTAAGAATAAAAAATCTGAATAAATCTTTCCTACAGTAGACATATTCATCTCACCATTTGGTAATGTCAGAGGGGTTGTTGATTTTAGTCAACTGCTTGATGGAGTTGCTTTGACAGACCTGCAATGGTTGCACTAGTTAACACTTCATGTGATTTACTCTGAATTTAGTCTCATGACCATTGATACTCATAGTGAAATGTTTCCAGGAGGTGGTGATTCATTCTCAGCTGACATCAGCCACTGTGACCACAGTGAGGGGAGATTGAGGGGAGTGGAAAGGTTAGCATATAGTCCTCAAGTTTCTTTTCCTTGTTTATTTGGATATAAAAATACAAATCCCTGTGCACTCATATGATCTATCTCTCGCATGACTGGAAATTGGTAATTTGCTAAACATTAATAAAGTGGAAGATACAGGGCAATTCTCTTCATTGTGGCAGACTTTGAATGTGCAGAACTTCTGTCCACCAAATCTTGGTCAAGGCTTATTCAGTACAGCAGGATCCTGGCTGATGCAAGGTTGGAAATCCTCAAAGTATAACACACTAGAAGAAGCAAAAATGGCCAGAATCAATCCACAGTTTGCCTGTTGAAAGTCTTAGCCAAATCCAAGACATTCAACATGTAAAGCCACTAAGACTAACTGAACAAAGAGAAAGATGCTACAAGCCTTTACTCTTTTGTTGGGGAGATCTTGGACTTTCCAACTACTTTTATAAATATGTTCAATGAGGCAGGTTTGATTAGAGAACTTAAGGTGAATGAATCCCTAGAGGCAGTGGCCATTACATCATAGAATTCACCCTGCAGTTTTGAGAGAGACAAGCTGGAATCAGATGTAACAGTCTTATAATTGAGTAAAGGTAACTACAAAGACATAAGGAAGTAGCTGGCCAGAGTTCATTGGAAGGGGAGCCTCGCAGGGAAGACAGTGGAGCAGAAATGGCAGGAGTTTCTGGAGGTAATTCGGTAGTCACAGCATAAAAACACCCCAAGGAAGCAGAAACACACTAAGGGGAGGCCAAGGTAACCATTACTGACAAAGGAAGTCAGGGACATCAGAAAAGTAAAAGTAAAAAGCATACAATATGAATAAGTTTAGTGGGAAATGGAAGGATTGGGAAGCTTTTAACAACCAACAGAGGATAACTAAAAAAGTAAAAGGGGAAAGAAGATGAAATATGTGTGTAAGCGAGCTAGTAATATACAAGAAGACTGCGGGAGTTTTTTTTTCAGATGTATAAAAAGTAAGAGAAAGACAAGAGTGAATATTGGACCACTGGAAAATGAGGCTGGTGAAGTAGTAATGGGGAACAAAGAAATGGCGGAGGAACTGAACAGATACTTTGCATTGTTTTTACAGTGAAAGACACCAGTAGCACACCAGAACTTCAAGAGAGTCAGGAGGCAGAGGTGAATGTAGTGGTCATCACTAAGGAAAAGCTGAAAGGTCTGAAGGTGGATAAATCACTCAGACTAGATGGACCACACCCCAGAGTTCTGAAGGAGAGAGCTGAGGAGATTGTCAAAGCATGGGTGATGATCTCTCAGGAATTACTGAAATCAGAGAGAGTCCCAGGGGACTAGAAAATTGATAATGTAACATTCCTGTTTAAAAAGGGAGAGAAGCAGAAGACAGGAAACTAAAGACCGGCTACCATGGCCTTGGTTATTGGTAAGATTTTAGAATCCATTATTAAGTATGAGATTGCAGAGTACTGTACTTGGAAGTGCATGATAATACAGGGCTGGGTCAGCATGGCTTTGTCAAGGGCAGATCACGCCTGACACAACTATTAGAATTCTTTGAGAGGGTAATGAGTAATTTAGACAAAAGAGAGCTAATGGACATGATCTATTATGATTTCCAGGAGGCCTTTGACAAAGTGCCGCATAGGAAGCTGCTAACCAAAATAAAAGCCCATGGTGTTAGGGCAAAGATGCTGGTATGGATAGAGTATTACCAGACTGGCAGAAGGCAGAGACTGGGGATAAAGGGATCATTTCAGGATGGCAGCTGGTGACCAGTGGAGTTCTGCAGGGCTCGGTGTTGGGGCCACAACTATTAATGCTATCTATTAACTATCTGGCCAAAGGAACTGAGGGTATTGTTGCTAAGTTTGCATATGATGCAAATATAGTGGAGGGGCAGATAGTATTGCGGAGGCAGGAGTGTTGCTGAAAGACTAGGAGAGTGGGCAAAGAATTGTGCAGATAGAATGCAACATGGGAAAGTGTGAGGTTATGCACTTTGGTAGAAAGAATGGAGATGTAGACTATTTTCTAAATGGGGAAATGTTTCAGAATTCTGAATCACAAAGAGACTTAGAAGTCTTAGCTCATTATTCCCTCAATCCCAACATGCCATTAGGAAGGCAAACACAACGTTAACATTCATTTCAAGAGGGCTAGAATAATAGTGCAGTGATGTATTGCTGAGGCTATATAAGGCTCTGTTCAGACCACATCTGGAATATTGTGAGCAGTTTTGGGCACTGCATCTAAAGAGGATGTGCTAGTGTTGGAAAACGTCCAGACGAGGTTTGCAAGAATGATTCTGGAGATGAAGGGCTTGTCATATGAGGAGCAGGATTGAGAAATCTGTGCCTGTGCTCGATGGAGTTTAGAAGGACAAGGGGGTATCTCATTAAGATTTACATAATACTGAGACACCTGCATAGATTGACTGGCATGGTGGCTCAGTGGTTAGCACTGCTACTTCACAGTGCCAGGGACCCGGGTTTGATTTCAGCCTCAGTGACTGTCTGTGTGGAGTTTGCACATTCTCCTTGTGTCTGAGTGGGTTTTCTCTGGGTGCTCCGGTTTCCCCCCAAATCCAAAGATGTGCAGATCAGGTGAATTGGCCATTCTACATTGCCCACAGTGTTCAGGGATGTGTTGGTTAGGTAAATTGGCCGTGTTAAATTACCCATAATGTTCAGGGATGTGTAGGTTTGGTAAATTGGCCATGCTCAATTACCCATAGTGTTCAGGGATGTGTAGATTAGGTGCATTAGTCAGGGCTAAATGTAGAGTAATGGGGAATTGGTCTGCGTGGGTTACTCTTCAGAAGGCCAGTGTGGACCTGTTGGGCTGAAGGGCCTGTTTCCATACTTTAGGAAATCTAAGCTAAGACTAGCAGCAGTTTTACAGTAGCAGCCGGAAATGCTAGTCAATTTACTAAAGCAGAGATAGACCTCAACCCCAATTTACAACATTTTACATCTTAATCTCACTTGTGGGAGATTTCCTCTGACAATGAAAACAGCAAGAAATGAAACTTACATCTTTATAAGACAGCAAACTTTGTTTTAACTGGCACCTGATGAACCAGCAGTCTTGATAAACTGGTAAAAATTATACACCTCAAATATCGCAAAGTTTACTGTGTTTTTCTGTCCAATTATTATTGTCTTTTAAATTTATTTACCTCAATGATAATATACTTGTTGTTCAATTGAATGGCCACATGAAGTCTCTACAGTTGATTCAATTTAGAGAGAATTTCTCTGCAAGTACCATGATAACTGAGCAGTCAGTTAAGGGTGCGAGTGAGAGATTCTCTGCTGGTAAGTTTTATTTAAGGCAAAGTTGAACTATTATTTAAGTGATTTAGGCTGTAAATAAAGTATATGAACAAAAGACCCAATACCCATCATATGCAGGATGAATGTAGAGTACAAGATTCTGTGCAGACCGCACGAAACTCTATATAAGACAAACAGGCAGAAAACTAGTGACCCACATTCATGAACAACAACTAGCCACTAAACACCACAACCAGCTATGCACAGTATCTATACACATAGATGACAAGGACCACAAATTTGACTGGGACACCACAACAATAATAGGACAAGCCAAACAGAGGACAGCCAGAGAATTCCTACAAACATTTTAAAATCCCGACACATTCCCTACAGAATCCTTACAGTGTGGAAACAGGCCCTTTGGCCCAAAAAGTCCAGACTGACCCTCCGAAGAGTATCCCGCCCAAACCCCTTCCCCATTACTCTCCATTTACCCCTGACTAATGCACTTAACCTACACATCCCTGAACATTATGGGCAATTTAGCATGGCCAATTCATCTGATCTGCACATCTTTGGATTGTGGGAAAAACCGGAGAACCTGGAGGAAGCCCACGCAGACACGAGGAGAATGTGCAAACTCCACACAGACAGTCACCAAAGCTGAAATCAAGCCCGGGTCCCGGGCACTGTGAGGTAGCAGTGCTAACCACTGAGCCATCGGAACACCCTGCATGGCACTCATCCACAGACTCCATCAATAAACACATTGACCTAGACCCAATATACCGGCCACTGCAACAAACAACCGGAACCAGCAACCAGAAGCAGTGGGAACAAAATCAAATAAATTCCAACTGACACAGTACAGCAACGCTTCACAGGAGGCTCCACAGCACTCAGGATGTCACCCAGACAGGGGACAAAATGTCTGCAAACCAACTTCCCAGCTCGGCGAACATACCCACAACAACTGCAAAGTATAAGAGTGAAGTGTATAGCCCCTGCATTAAGCTTCTATTACATTGATTATGTGGACCTCTTGATAATTAGGTGGGCGGCACGGTGGCACATGGTTAGCACTGCTGCCTCACAGCGCCTGAGACCCGGGTTCAATTCCCGCCTCAGGCGACTGACTGTGTGGAGTTTGCACGTTCTCCCCGTGTCTGCGTGGGTTTCCTCCGGGTGCTCCGGTTTCCTCCCACAGTCCAAAAGATGTGCAGGGTCAGGTGAATTGGCCATGCTAAATTGCCCGTAGTGTTAGGTAAGGGGTAAATATAGGGGTATGGGTGGATTTCGCTTCGGCGGGTCGGTGTGGACTTGTTGGGCCGAAGGGCCTGTTTCCACACTGTAATGTAATGTAATCTAATCTAATCTGTAATCTAATAATCCAAAATATTTGATCAACCAACACACCCCTTGTCCCATAGGTGCTGGTTAATAAAACACTTGCTGTATATGTTTAATAACTATTAATTTGAGGTGAAATTACCAACGTATTATGAATAGTACAAGTTTTACCCTTCCTGCTAATCATTGAACACTCTGTCTAGGTTAGCAAAAGTTTTCAAATAAAATATTAAGCCAAGGCCTCATTTGTCTTGTCAGATAGATGCAAAAGTGACCAACAAATGTCACTTTACCTCAATTACGAAAGCAGATTAACTGATCATTTACCTAATTGATATTTAGAAGAGCCTTTCACTGCATACTTTGGGAAAAACTAAACTCGGCCTATCCAGTGGAAACTGGAAGTACAGTTAAAATAAAGGAAGTGACATAATCTTCACAATCTCACATTTGAATTTCTGTTCTCTGAAATGGCACTGCACATTGTTGGGTCAGAGTGAGACGGAATGCTCTTCTACAATATTCAAAGAAATCTTGACTCTCCCCTGCCCTCATATACCATAGACACTAAATCTCACTCCATCCCAGTACCTACTCTAGTCACTGCCATTTACTAGGATGGAATGGTTTACTTAGGTGGTGCCAACCCTGGAAGCGGGAAGGCCACATAATTAGGTGAACTGCTAATCTCACAAAACCCACCATCTTCCAACTAATCAAAACTCTTAATCGACCACTTGATAGCCACTTAAGTACCTCAGCCTCTCATTACTGGGATTGACCCAGCTGCAGGTAGTCCAATTAGAGTTGCAGAGTTGATGATACCAGCTACTCTGGGGTCAGCACATGCACTGTTCCTGAAGCTTCATACTCCTTCATGGTCTTCCAAACCTGATATACTATGGTACTCCTTTATATATATCTGTCCATTACAGAATACCAAAAGCAGCTCTCTAATATTGTCCAAGGCACATACAAGGTGTAAATGAGGAGCAGAAGTAGACCAATTAGCTATTCAAGCCTGCTCCTCTGTCTTTGCCTGCTCACTCTGAACTGATGTCACCTCTCTTACTGATGTCAGAAATATATTAGCATCATCATCATTTACATCTCCACTCAAGATGCTCTGTACTTGGTCTATATTATTGCAACAGCTTACTTAGAGATCAGCTTACTTGTAATAATTAATTGCACCATTTAGATAATTATTACCATTGTTGCTATTGTCACCTGGTTCCTCCATCTCTTATCCCCTCAAAGTTAAAATCACACAGGTCAAGATGATCTAGAAATGGATGCCCTGATCTAGCTTGCTTGACTTTAATGGTAGGGTTGTTGTGTCACCATAGTCTTACTAGTCCATAGGGCCTGTTCTCTCATTAAAGAGAGAAGCAGCAAGTGGTGATTTAACCTGAGGGCAACCTGACCTCAGGCAAGAGAAGAGTCCTTCACAGTAGCCTCAAACTGGTGGTGGGAATTGAACCCATGCTGTCAGCATCACACTGCTTTGTGAACCAACAATCCAGCCAACTGAGCTAAACCAATTCCAAATGGTAGGGTAATGATGTTGTATTGCATCTGGAATTGCTGTAACACTGTACACTCTGTGACGTGGCATTGATTTAGCTGCCCCACATCCTGCAATAATTTGAATTTGGTTCAAGTAGCCATATCTTTCTGTTCATCTTGAATGCCCTTTCAGGTGTTCTGAGAATATAAGATCTCAGTTACCATGGCTTCTGATTTCCTCTCTGTTAACTAAACTTTCTGCCCTGGTTTTAAGGTAAAGAAAGTTTATTTTTGGCCTGTGAAAGGAATTTGACCACCTCTGCTGCTATTTTGCGGTGGCTTTTCATTTGTTTTACCTTCTTGTGGTCTTGAGGAACCATGTTTGGTCTGAAGTTGTGCTCTAAAATTGAAATGTCTGTTTTTAACCTCTTGCTGCATTAACAGCTGCACCCAATATTCCAGAGCTTCCCAAACTTTTTCCCACTGTGACCCCTTTTCATGGCTTGAAAATTGTCACAATGCCATGGTGCGAGTTGATTAGTGGTGGGATTGAGAGTGTACACAACTGCCTGTTAGAGCAGTGGCACAGCTGTGAAAACCAGGTTGGAGCTCCATTGTGACTATTGCTGTGTCAGAGCCACAAAATTTCAGCAGTGCAGACTCATAGTTCCTTGAAAGTGGAGTTGCAGGTTGACAGGATAGTGAAAAAGGCATTTTTGGTATACTTGCCTTTATTGGTCAATGCATTGAGTGTAGGAATCGGGACGTCATGTTGCAGCTGTACAGGATATAGGTTAGGCCACTTTTGGCATGCTGCCTTCAATTCTAGTCTCCCTGCTGTAGGAAAGATGTTGTGAAACTTGAAAGGATTCAGAAAAGATTTACAAGATGTTGCCAGGTTGGAGGGTTTGAGCTATAGGAAGAGGTTGAATATGCTGGGACTATGTTCCCTGGAGCATCAAAGGCTGACGATTGACTTCATAGAGGTTTATAAAATCATGAGGGGCATGGATAGGGTGAATAGTTAAGGTGTTTCCCCAGGGTAGGGGAGTCCAAAACTAGAGGGTACAGGTTTCAGGTGAGGGAGGAAAGATTTAAAAGGGACCAAAGGGGCAGAGTTTTCACGCAGATGGTGGTGCATGTATGGAATGAGCTGCCAGAGGAAGTGTTGGAAGTGGGTACAATTACAATATTTAAAAGGCATCTGAATGGATATATGAATAAGAAGGCTTTGGAGGGATATGGGCTAAGTGCTGGCAACTGGGACTAGATTAATTTAGAATATCTGGTTGGCATGGATGCATTAAACCAAAGGGTCTGTTTCCGTGCTGTACATCTCGATGACTCGATGACCCCGATCTTCTTTAGTTTCAGATCCTGACTCTGGTGGCCTTTCTCCTCACTGGCACCATGCTTTGATTTGTGCTTGAAGGCAGAAATACTGCTACCTGCATATCAGAGTCTGGAGCTTTTATAAAATTTCTTCATGGGAAGTGGGTATCGCTGGTTGGGCCAGCAATTATTGGCCATCTCTAATTGCCCAGTTAAGTATCAACCATATGCTGTGGGTCTCTGGGCTGTGGGTATCTGCATATACATTGTCCGAGACATTGTCCATTTGCTCTTTATCTCTATGTAAGTCACTTGCACTCCTGATACACTGTGATGATTCTTTATTCACATCTGTACATTGCAACATAGTGAATACAGCTCTCTAGTATAGTGTACAAAACCTCTCTATTTACATGCTCCTTCTAGATTGTCTTACTGATATCAGAATTATGTACTTAGTTGCATCATTTAGATGAGTCTCCTTATAGGGCAAAAGCCCCTGTTATTTTTCACATAGTTCCATTGGATCCTTTATCTCTACCCTTCTGCTATAATGTGCATTTATTAATGCTAATTAGTTATAATGTGATTGATGAATTAGGGAATAGTTTCCTATAGCGCAAACTATTCAATCATGTATTGGTTATAATGCAATTCCAGCCCCATTAATTTAAATGTTGCTGTTATTGCGCGATTTTCTTATAACACGGGATTGCACGAGAACAGAACTACCGTGTCATAGCAGAATTGACTGCACAAATGCTCCAAACTGAGGCACAACAGTCAGTATAGTGGCCTCCATTTGCCTGACAAAACCATTGCCGACCCTGTGCAATGTTTCTGGGTTCAGACTATTGCCAATAATTTCAGTGGCTTCAACATCTGAGTTACAAATCACAAAATTGTTACAGCGTAGGCAGAGATCATTCAGCCCATTATGCCTGTACTCGCTAAGAGAACCTTGTATTGAAAGGAAATGAAGAGAGAAAAATGGCTGCTAAAATGTAGCAACATTAATTGGCAATTGTTATATTTAGTATCACTATAACAATAATTACACAATTTCATCCCATTACTAATACATGTGTGTGTGTATTTGTTGTATAATATTGCTTTCAGCAATAAAACATGATAGCCTCTCGGATGACTTTCTCTCCAGTTCAACCCAAAATTAAATGAAAAGCCTTAATAAGGGTATTCTAACTGTGAAGATTTATAGTTGAGCTGAGTCCCATTGTTTTCTACTGGGTCATTGGTTGTCAGCTATAAGGGACTAAGTTGCTTGTTAAACAACATGCTTCTCCTGGTGGATACATTCTAACCCAGCGATATTGACAATTGATTAGCCCATTAGGTGACCAGAGATTGGACTTGGTCTAAAAATGCTGATGTCGCTCTAATCTTACCAGACCACAGAGGTGCTCTCTCATTACAAGAAATGACTGGTAGTGGTTTAAATCTGAAGGTCACCACACTTCAGGTAAGGGGGAGGTTGAGAAGTAGACTCGTTCATGCTAACCTCAACTGGTATAGGAATTGAATCCACACTGTTAGTATCACTCTGCATTGCAAACTAGCTATCCAGCCCACTGAGCTATCCAACTTGGACTTAGACTATATATACTATATACGTCAAAACTATTAAATACTTCAATGGCGGTAACGTGTATTGGGAGAAATCCCAAGATAGTGAAACATGCTTTATAAATGCAAGTTTTTCCTTTTTGCCTTTTCAAATAACAGACTTAAATTGCTAGATTGTCAGGGAGCCCTTCATTTCCCAGTCAAAACAGATTTTGGTGAGAGTTGACATACTAATAGCAAGGTCGCTTTACTTGTTTAATGTATACCCCTCTGTCCCTTCTTTGTTGCCTGTGGCTTATGCGGTAATGTTGTTTGTTCAGTGTTTTTGGCATCTACTCTTTTCACTACTCCAATTGTTAGCTTAATCATAGGTTATTCTCTGGTTTCACAAATAGTTCCCTGTATTTACTTTAAAAAGAAACTTGCAGGGGAAGAATTGGATGAAGTCTGAAAACGGGTGCGGGAATTGCCATAAGCAATTAACCCACGAGGCAGCATTTACATGTTGTGGATTGAAACAGTGGTGTTATGCAGACCAGCATTAAATGAGACATTGTGAGGCTGCATGCCTCAGCAAGGGGCTAGATTAGAGTGGTGCTGGAAAAGCACAGCAGGTCAGGCAGCATCCGACGAGCAGGAAAATCGACATAGAGTACAATAGGTGAATGGGGGTGGGGATGGAGGTGCAGAGCTTCAGGGCAGAGGAGATGACCTGGGGGTTGCAGTGAGAGAGAGAATCACTGAGATTCTTGTCGAGAGAGGAGGAAAACTTCTTCAAGGCAGGCATTGTACTCTATGCTACTTTCTCCCCCCTCATTTATCTCTCCACTCTGCAGGCACCCTGCCTCTATTCCAAATGAAGGGCTTTTGCCCGAAACGTCGATTTTCCTGCTCCTCGGATGCTGCCTGACCTGCTGTGCTTTTCCAGCACCACTCTAATCTAGAGTCCAGCATCTGCAGTCCTTGTTTTTACCCTGCCTCAGCAAGGGCCCCAAATAAGGTCACATGAAGCCAAAAGCACTTAAAGGTCACCTGAATGACCTGAAGCCAGCCTCTAACAGGGGAGGTGCATTTTGACTGGACTAGGTACTAGAGCTGATAGAGGAAAAGAATCTAACTTGCAGAGTGAGTATAGTGAAGCAAAGTAGAGTATGTGCTCCAGCACTGGAGCCCTTGTTAAAGAGGTAGGTAGGAGGGGAGATGTCCTCTATCCATTGAGGGCAAGTAAGCTCTCCAAGCATACACTAAAAAGGCAACAGAAACAAGTAATCATTATTCTCAATGCAAATCAGCAGCCCCAAACGCCTAGGTGCAATGCTGATACCTTTGAATGCCCTCACCAAAGTGGTCACGGTCAGTAAATACATCTTAAAAAGCCATGTCATTACAAATGAACAATTAGCTCACACACTGCTCTGTTCTACTCATCCGCCAACATTCTCTATCAAATATGATTCTTCCCTAACATGCACAGCTTTTCTTCACTCACACAATTATCATTGCTATATGTCTCATATGCATTCACACATTGTCAGCTATTCAACTAGTGGACAAATCACCAGTTACACAGAACCATAATATATATAATTTCTTCTCTATCCCAGGAGAATGCAGTTATTTAACTGCAGCCAACAATACTGAACTAGTGAATGACAAGTATTGATGTGTCCTCTGTCTGACAGAGAAGATCATGGTTGATCATTATTGGAGCAACCACAATGAGGCTGAAACCCACAGAATGTAGTGCTACACTTTATATATATATATATGTATATATATATATATATATATATACACACACACACATATATAATGCAGTCATGTGACGTGGGAATTGCTGGCTGGCCAGCACTTATTGCCCATTCCTAGGTGCCCTTGATGAGGCGGTGGTGAGCTGCCTTCTTGAACCTCTGCAGTCCATGTGCTGTAGGTTGACCCCCAATGCCCATAGAAAGGGCAGTTTCTCACATGATGCTTCCTTCTCATTCGACGATCTTTGCAGACTTAAAAGCTGCAGCTGGTGTAAGCAATCACCCTTGACTTTCTCCTTGTTCACTTGCCACAACACGGCACTTGTATCTTTCTCCTGTCAGATATGTAAGACTGTCACTTCATCCTGTAACGCTGAGGGAGCACAAGTCCTCAAGATGTAAAAGACTGATGATGGTGATGATGATGATGATGGAACAGAATCACTTGATCTTGTTGCATGTTACCTTGCCTTGAAGAGAGTTCATCTTTAGGGACTGTATTTATTGTTATGGCTGGCATTTAGTCTGCTGTGGGTCTGTAGGGTGTACACAGAAATGTTATTTGATTTGCTGTAATGTTTGCTTCTTAACTTATGATGTGTTTAATTGTTTTAAATAAACTAACCTGACAATGAATATCATAATGAATACCTGACAAGCAATTGAGTATTGTTTCATTATCATTAACATGACAGATCTCACATTCATAGCCATTAGCATAGATAAATGTATTTTATAGAGCAGCTTAGAGTTTCATGTGTTGTTTCACTGGCCACATACAGCATGCAGCCAGGACAGAGGAATGAGTTCTGCTTAAAATGGTTTGTTGTAGGGTTCTACCATGAAATACATTGATGAGGAATTCCATGGAGCAGCAGACAACAAAGTACTGATGGAAAGACAAAATCAAATGCTTGGTTCATAGCCAGGGTTTAAAGAAAACCTATGACCATGTTAAGGACCATTGAGGAGTTCAACACCAATTTGGCACAGAGCTTGGAGCTTATTCATTTTCAGCTCATAAATGATGACAAACTCGAAGAGAAAACTTATTGATCTAGCCATGATGTAACAACTGATGGTCAACTTCTCAGCTTCTTTTGCAGCACAGTAGAGGTCACTCACCATCTGAATGCAGCACTGGAAGATCAGGCTAAAGTCATGCAATCTCAGCAATGGCTCAGTTTGCTGCCATTGTGACTATGGATCTCAGCACTTCAAATTACTTACAGAATCTCGCAGCTGTCCAGAAACCTCTCTTCCAGCAGATCACTACGCCTGATGAGATGTTGTCTTGGGATGGTAACAGTTTCACTGCAGAGCTTAAGCCTGCTGTCCTCTCTCAGGATCACAGAAGATGCAAAGGGATTGGTATGGTACAGGTAAGAAGAGCGTGTTATGAAGTTCAAGACATATACTGTACCTTTAAGTGAGAAAGAATGCTGTTCTGAACTGAAAACTTACAAGCACTTGTGCATATGACTGGATGGCAGTCCCAGAGTGTACTGGAAAATTGAAAATATGTAACATTTGGTTGCAAAATGGATACCTGAGTTTTGGTTGCTGTTTTGACAACAATTCAAATTTAACCAATCAGATTAAATTATGCCCAGGATACTAAAACCCAATCAACTTATTGTTTGAACTTATTGTTTTGCCAATATTGAACCAATGCGATGATCCAATGTTGGGGGTATAAGAATGCGGACATTTTGAAAATTGGTCAGAGAGCAACTGCTGTAGAGAGAGAGAAACTCGTGGAGAGCTAATTGCCCATCTATCATCTTGCTCTCATAGAAATTAGAAACAGTCTCTATCAAATGTGAAACATACTCACAGTAAAAGTAAAGAAGATGACCCAGGGAAATCAGCAGCAGCAAAATTAAAGATAGTAGAGAAGTCAAAGATTTTGAGATTAAGCTGATGTAATGTTTAATAAATGTCTTATCAGAACAATATATTGTTATAGAGTTGCAGTCAGAGAGTAAGCAGTTAAAAGAAAGGTGGGCTTAGATTTGTGAATAGTTTGTTTTTGTTTAATGTTCACGTTTAGAGTAAGAAAATAAAGTGATGTTATTTTCTTTAAATAGTGGAATTTAAGAGTTCTCAGTCACTCATATTTTGAGGCAAGGTTATGAGGCAAGGCGAGCTTTTCTGGGTGTTTGGTTTAATTAACAGAAAAGGTTCACCTCCATGTTCCACCAAGAGCGTGTACTGTGATCCTGACTAGGAGACAAAGATTCCTATGAAGTAGGAACAAAATGTATGCGCAAGCGTAGTTAACTGAGTATTGTTGGAATATTGGATGGTTTGGCGTAAATCTAAATTTTAAATTTTTTTTTGTTAGCAAGTTTTGAGAAGATTTGTAGCTCAGGTTGAGGCTCTGGATGATCCAGAGGCTCACTGATGATATTATCTAGTATGGTGATGAAACCTCTGAAAACGACCCTTCCAGCTCAGCGAGCAAACCTGCATCCAGAGTTTTTTTTTGTGTGGTGGCTTCTGTTGTGACCAAGAGGACACAGAGCAAAAGTGTAACTTTTGTAACTCTAAGTGAATGGGGAACTGGGATTTGCATTGGACAGGTAATTGGATGAAGCGACACCATTATTACAAGGTAAATGTGACAGAAACTGCAGGCAGCTACATGTACACAGGTAAACACAAAAATCCAGAAACCAGAGATACTTTGCTTCTCTGTAGGGGGAGATTTTTTTTTTTTTGCAGAACTCTCCAATAGAATTAGAATAGAAATCAACCCAACAGCACCAAATTGGACTGACTCCCCAGTAGTTCTACAGTAACAATTGCTTATAAACTTAGATCTGGTACATCTGGGAGTGAACTTTTAATGTTATAAAGAAGTAATAAGTACTGCTGAAATACCTCTCTGGCCAAACCTCTTAATTATGGAGTCTTATTCCTTCAGAGGAGTATTAATATTGGAAATCTTCAAAAACTAAAAATGAAATATTTATTTTTTAAGCTTCGTTGACTGTCCCTTTTATCTCTTTCCCTTATTCTCAACCAGAATTCCATACCTTTATTTTAGTTCTTGTACATCATTTAAATATAATTTAAAATTCCCCCTTTTAAATTCTTGGTTCAAACTGTGTGTAGTCATTGAAGATTCTTCAATCTGATCAGTTGAAGAGACTTATCGGTGTTTGTCCTATTCAATGACATCACAGGTCCCCTGCAGAGGGAGCCACGCAGAAACAGATGATGGATGATGGGAAATTAGCAATAAACTCTAAAAGAACAGATTGTAGTCAATTATATATGAATTGATTGTCAAAATCACCACAGAGCGGGATAACCAAGCTATTATCAATAATATATTCTCAAGTTATTGAGAATTAACTGCAATGTGTTGGTCAATCAGTCCAAGGATAGTCTTATTGGCTATCAGCCACACATTTGATCACAAAGGCATTGAATATTTCTTCTTCCATAAGGTTTTTTTTGAATGAATGCAAAAATCCATCACAGTAAAGTACTTTACTTTATTCCCCTGTAACACTCAACAGTCTTCAAAGGGAATAATGAACCGAAGTATTGAGGTAGCACTGAAGTACAGACAAAGAAGATTGCTTTCTGGCAGGGAACCTTAAAAATAGCTATAATCTGTCAAACTTTTAATGCAAATGGCATTTGTTGGTAATACTAATCTTCACTACTCAATGGCATGCACTGACTGAAATTATCCATTTGGGCCAACATTTATCCAGTCACCCTAATGAGTTTTCTGATTGGGTGGCACAAAGAATGTATACAGTCCCTCTACATCTCCCCTTGCAAAAATATTCCTTAGCCATTAAAACGCAAAGATGAACTCCATTGATATGTGCACATAAGCAGATTGTGATGAATCTGCCAATTCTGTTTTGTCCTTTCTAATTATTATTAAGTGCTGGAAGGTTTTGATCTAGTGTCATTCTCCTGTAAACTGATGACTATATTTGGAGCTTTGTATTTGCATTGTGCCACTTGTGAGGATCCCACATTTAGCTATAAAGTTTATGGATAATTTTCCCCCGCTCATTCTCACCTTGTTTCCTAAAACTCTATGTTAGCACTCCCACAAATAACTGCAAGTAAAGACTTTGGTCTTAACTACGTCAGTAAAGTTCACTTATGCTTAGTCCCAGAACTGAAGCTGGACCATTAAATGTGGTGTAAAGATAGGCCATTCAGCCCATTGACTCTGCCCCACCAATCAATAATATCATGATTGATTTGATAATCAACTCTACTTTTCCTGCCTTTTCCCAAGAACCATTGATTTCCTTATTGATTAAAACTCTGTCTATCTCAGCGTTGAATATACTTAATGACCAAGCCTCAGCAACCTATTGCGGTACAGAATTCCACAGATCCTCTGCCCTATGAGAAAAGAAATTCCTCTTTGTTTCTGACCTAAATGTATGACTCCCTCATTCAAACATTATGGCGTCTAATACGAGACTCTCCCACAAGAAGGAACAACCTGTCAGCATCAACCCTGTCAGGTCCCTTAAGAAAGTTGTATGTTTAAATAATATTGACTCTCATTACTCTAAATTCCAAAGAAGCCCAACCCACACAACATCTCTTCATAGCACTCAAACTTCAGTATCAGGTAATGAACCTTTCTCTGAACTGCCTCCATTGCCATATACCTTTCCTTTGCTAAGGCATCAAAATGGTTCACAGTATTCCAGCAGTGGTCTGAATAGTGCTGTATTGTTTTAGGAAAAACCTCCCTACTTTTATATTCCATTTCCTTTGTAATAAAAGCCAGCGTTCCATTTGCCTTCACTATGTGCTCCTGAACTTGCATGCTAACTTTGTTGTGATTCGTGAACAAGGACTTCCAAACCTACCTGTCACTTTCTGCTGTCTTTCTCCAGGTACATAATATTCAGCTCCTCTATTTTTCCTGCCAAAGTACATACTCCATATGTTCCCACGTTATTTTTTTTTTAGATTACATTACAATGTGGAAACAGGCCCTTCGGCCCAACAAGTCCACACCGACCCGCCGAAGCGAAACCCACCCATACCCCTACATTTACCCCTTACCTAACACGACGGGCAATTTAGCATGGCCAATTCACCTGACCCTGCACATCTTTTGGACTGTGGGAGGAAACCGGAGCACCCGGAGGAAACCCACGCAGACACGGGGAGAACGTGCAAACTCCACACAGTCAGTCGCCTGAGGCGGGAATTGAACCCGGGTCTCAAGCGCTGTGAGGCAGCAGTGCTAACCACTGTGCCACCGTGCCGCCCACGGTGTTCCAGCTGCCAAGTTTTGTCCGCTTGCTATATTCTTCTGCAGACTCTG
Source organism: Chiloscyllium plagiosum (assembly GCF_037043375.1). Classification (NCBI taxonomy): domain Eukaryota; kingdom Metazoa; phylum Chordata; class Chondrichthyes; order Orectolobiformes; family Hemiscylliidae; genus Chiloscyllium; species Chiloscyllium plagiosum. The sequence continues at coordinate 26,657,546 of NW_028270168.1, forward strand.
TACCATCTTCACCACTAGCCTTCCCATTTATTTTTTGTGTCATCCACAAACTTGGATCAACTACTTACATTTTCCTCATCAATGTCATTTAAATATATTGTAAGTAATTGTGATCTTTAATCTCTGTGGCACACCACTAGTGACAGGTAGTCATCCTGAAAATGCCCCCTTATTCCAACTCCATCTTCTATTAATTAGCCAATCCTGTCACAGCACCAAAGACCTACGTTCATTTCAAGCTTGAGCAATTGGGTCTGTGTGGAGTTTGCACGTTCTCCCTGTGAGTGTGAGAGTTTCCTCTGGGTGCACTGGTTTCCTCCCACAGTCCAAAGATGCACAGATTAAATGGTTTGGCCATGGTAAATTGCCCTGTAGTATGCAGGCTTGTTGGATTAACCATGGGAAATATAACGTTACAGGCAAATGGGAAGGGGGATGGGTCTGAGTGGGGTGCTCTTCAGAGAGTTAGTGTAGACTTGATGGGCCAAATGGTCTGCTTCCACACTGTAGGGATTCTATGCTTCTACAGACCAAAGTATTATAAAAGGCTGCAAATGAACATTTGACAGAAGGGGCCAGGAGTATGCATCATGTAGATGGCAAACTAATTACATTGCCAGGACATACTGTCACAATTACACCACAGACATATGGGCATAGGCCAGATGAGATGGCTATCATATCATCTCGGCAAAAGTGAGGACTGCAGATCCTGGAGATTAGAGTCAAGAATATGGTATTCCTGTTGAAGGGCTTTTGCCCGAAATGTCGATTCTCCTGCTCCTCGGATACTGCCTGACCTGCTGTGCTTTTCCAGCACCACACTATCGTATCATATAGCCTGGTGGCCAGGGATTAACAATGATGTTGAAAGTTAATGAGAATATGTGAGACATGCCAGCACCACAAACCCACAGTAATCTATGGAACCATTATAGCTGCTTAAGGTTCTGTCATTCTCTTGATTCAAAGTCACCACTGATCCACTTATTTTGAATGGGGCCAAATTCATCTTAGTCACCAATTACTTCTCCAAATTTACAATTGTTGGACAGATAAAGAAAACTTCAAAAGCATCTGTAGCATTCATACTGAGTGCCATCTTCAATCTGTTTGGTGTACCTGAAGAAACAACATCTGATAATGGGTTGCAGTGTACCTTTCAGCGATATGCGTTTTAAATAGAGTCTGAAACATAAGCCATCCTCACCACATTTTCCCCAAATCAAATAGCCTCACTGAATGAATGGTTCCCACCATTAAATATTTCATCCTGAAGTGTAGGACAAAATAATGTTATATCTCAGAGTTACACTTCTGGATATGGGGTTGCCATTACCAGCAGAGATCATGTTCCAAAGACAATGAGAATCGAAATTGCCATGCCACCCATTTATCCAAATTCCCAAGATGCACTTTTCAACAAACAAGGGAGGATGAAGGTGTTGCATGACGGGCTTGCAGGTGAGTAAATACTTTATCTATACGTAGAACAAAAATTTAGAGTCACACACCCCACAATGGGAATATGGTTACACAGAGGCTTCCAGAATGGGCAATGAGCCCAGGTCTTATGAACTCATGTCAACTAATGGAACACCGGTGAGGAGGAACAAAAACCTGCTAAGTAAACTGTACAATGCACCAATTGTGCATAGAAAATGTAAAAGAACACACCCAGACAACAGTGCAATGGAAAACCAGGACAATAATCAACATACTGATGACATATTTGTGTACCAAGAACAGCCAAGGGCAAAATCAACACTTGCAGAGGGTTATGCACAAGATCGAGAAGAGTTATTAAACTGCTGAAATAATAAATGGAGTCTTACACTTCTGTACTTGTAAATTTTGCAATCTTAATCTCTTCATAATTAATTTTATGATGAACCTATGCTATGACTGAGGCTGGAGGAAAAAAGCACAGGTTTATTTGCAGAAATTGCCTTTCTTAAAAAAAAGACATACTTGAGCCAATGGGTTATTCTTGAAAGCAAAATGCTATTGAGAATATCCTGAAAAGTTTTACATATGAAATCAGAACTTTGATCTGACTGGATATTCATCGAAAATCCATATTGAGTGAAGAACTCGGTTACCTTTTTCACCATCACCTTAGCAGTGATTGCTGTTCAGGATATGTCCTCTGTGTATCAAGTGGACATATCCATGAAAATCAGAACATTCTGAGATCTTATTTTTAATCAAGGTCCCATGTAATCCACCAACATGCTATTTAATGATTTAGGGTGTAGGCTTGCTCGCTGAGCTGTAGGTTTGATATCCAGATGTTTCATTACCTGGCTAGGTAACATCATCAGTGGTGACCTCCAAGTGAAGCGAAGCTGTTGTCTCCTGCTTTCTATTTATATGTTTGTCCTGGATGGGGTTCCTGGGGTTTGTGGTGATGTCATTTCCTGTTCGTTTTCTGAGGGGTTGATGGGGTAACTGGACGCCTTCTAGCAGAGCGCTTTAGGGAACATCTCCGGGACACCAGCACCAATCAACCACACCGCCCTGTGGCCCAACATTTCAACTCCCCCTTCCACTCTGCCAAGGACATGGAGGTCCTGGGCCTCCTTCACCACTGCTCCCTCACCACCAGACGCCTGGAGGAAGAATGCCTCATCTTCCGCCTCGGAACACTTCAACCCCAAGGCATCAATGTGGACTTCAATAGTTTCCTCATTTCCCCTTCCCCCACCTCACCCTAGTTCCAAACTTCCAGCTCAGCACTGTCCCCATGACTTGTCCTACCTGCCTATCTTCTTTTCCACCTATCCACTCCACCCTCCTCCCTGACCCTTCATCCCCTCCCCCACTCTACTATTGTAATCTATGCTACTTTCTCCCAACCCCACCCCTCTTCTAGCTTATCTCTCCATGTTTCAGGCTCTCTGCCTTTATTCCTGATGAAGGGCTTTTGCCCGAAACGACAATTTTACTGCTCCTCGGATGCTGCCTGAACTGCTGTGCTCTTCCAGCACCACTAATCCAAAAAAAGATAGTATCTAGATCTATGTGTTTGTTTACGGTGTTGTGGTTGGAGTGCCAGGCCTCTAGGAATTCTCTGGCATGTCTTTGCTTCGCCTGTCCCAGGATAGATGTGTTGTCCCAGTCGAAATGGTGGTTTTTTTTCTCCGTGTGTAGGGCTATGAGGGAGAGAGGGTTGTGTCTTTTTGTGACTAGCTGGTGTTCGTGTATCCTGGTGGCTAACTTTCTTCCTGTTTGTCCTAAGTAGTGTGTCTGGCAGTCCTTGCATGGAATTTTGTAGACGATGTTGGTTTTGTCCATGGGATGTACTGGGTCTTTTAAGTTTGATAGTTTTTGTTTGAGAGTGTTGGTGGGTTTGTGTGGTACTAGGATTCCGAGGGGTCTTAGTAGTCTGGTTGTCATTTCTGAAACTTCTTTGATGTATGGTAAGGTGGTTAGGGTTTCTGGCTGTGTTTGGTCTGCTTGTTGTGGTTTGTTCTTGAGGAATCTGTGGAATGTATTTTTTTTTAATGATTTCTCAAAAGCTGGTCTAGGAATTAAAGATACCATTTTTATTGCTTGTGTAAACTTTTTTTATTTTTCTGTAACTTTGTTTGTGGGCTGAAATGAGGGAAGAATTGCTTTAAAGCTTCAAACTGGAAATTGAAATGCAGCACTTCTAAAAACAACCTAATCAAACTCATTATGAGCTGTGTTTACATTGTTGCTTTGCAAACAGTGGGGGAGAAGAGATAAAATGGCAATGACATTGAAGAACAGCAACAGATTGCTAATTCATTTGTTCAATTGCAACCATTTGTGGAAGTGAGAGGTCATCAGCCTGATAACAGCTCTCTGATTGGACTCTGGCCAGCAGAAATGCTAGTCTGTTGGAAATAACAAAAGGGCAGGTCTCCAGCCTGGAATGAGCAATTGCATTTTCATCTTTCTACAGTAAAAGGACCTGAAGCCAACCAGTTATTTTCTCTTAATGGTTGCCTTCAGCAAATAACTAAGAGATGCTATAATTAATTTACCAATCACCCTATAACATCTGCAAATAAGTAAAAGAATCAGAAGAAGGGAGATTGAAGAACAAAAGGTATTCGGAAGAAAAACTTCATTGAAGTCTGTGCATCAATGCTATTGAACTGGAATCCCTCAGAGTACTTCCCTCCACCCATAATATCATTTTTTTTATTTTTGCCTATCTAAAGGTGTATGGACGTTTTTTTAAATGGGGAATAAGAGTTCTAAGTAGTAGAGTTATATGTTGGTAGTTCATAACTGTTTACTTCTGGTTAGATTTTACTTGTAATAAATAATAGTTCTTGTTAAATATAGGAAACTGGCCAGTGTTTTCTGTTAACCTGATTACTTAGACAGGTAAATTGGGATCTCTGTATACATTGGTTAAACCTCTAACTTTTGTGATGACCCCAAGATTAGTGGGAACCCCGAATCAACACACTTTCTCAAGTGGATCAACACACATGTTATGGCTGTCCCATCACGTGACACATATAGCACATTTTACATACTTTACAATATCCTTATGAGGACCCAGCCAGTAGATTTTTTTTGATATGTATGCAATTAGGTCTTTCAGATTCCAAGTGGTCCCTACCTTAAGAAATTCATGAATTATCCTTAATATTTACCATAAGACATAAGACATAGGAGTGGAAGTAAGGCCATTCGGTCCATCGAGTCCACTCCGCCATTCAATCATGGCTGATGGGCATTTCAAGGAGAAAGTGAGGTCTGCAGATGCTGGAGATCAGAGCTGAAAATGTGTTGCTGGAAAAGCGCAGCAGGTCAGGCAGCATCCAAGGAACAGGAGAATCGACGTTTCGGGCATAAGCCCTTCTTCAGGAAATTGATGGGCATTTCAACTCCATTTACCCGCATTCTCCCCATAGCCCTTAATTCCTTGTGACATCAAGAATTTATTAATCTCTGCCTTGAAGACATTTAGCGTCCCGGCCTCCATTGCACTCTGTGGCAATGAATTCCACAGGCCCACCACTCTCTGGCTGAAGAAATGTCTCCGCATTTCTGTTCTGAATTTACCCCCTCTAATTCTAAGGCTGTGCTCACGGGTCCTAGTCTCCTCGCCTATCGGAAACAATTTCCTAGCGTCCACCCTTTCCAAGCCATGTATTATCTTGTAAGCTTCGATTAGGTCTCCCCATAATCTTCTAAACTCCAATGAATACAATCCCAGGATCCTCAGCCGTTCCTCGTATGTTAGACCTACCATTCCAGGGATCATCCGTGTGAATCTCCGCTGGACATGCTCCAGGGCCAGTATGTCTTTCTTGAGGTGTGGGGACCAAAACTGGACACAGTACTCCAAATGGGGCCTAACCAGAGCTTTATAAAGTCTCAGTAGCACAACGGTGCTTTTATATTCCAACCCTCTTGAGATAAATGACAACATTGCATTCACTTTCTTAATCACGGACTCTACCAGCATGTTTACCTTTCGAGAATCCTCGACTAGCACTCCCAGATCCCTTTGTACTTTGGCTTTATGAATTTAGAAAGTAGTCCATGCTTGTATTCTTTTTTCCAAAGTGCAAGACCTCGCATTTTCTCACATTGAATTCCATCAGCCATTTCCTGGACCACTCTCCCAAACTGTCTAGATCCTTCTGCAGCCTCCCCACTTCCTCAGTACTACCTGCCTGTCCATCTAACTTTGTATCATCAGCAAACTTCGCTAGAATGCCCCCAGTCCCTTCATCCAGATCATTAATATATAACGTGAACAGCTGCGGCCCCAACACTGAACCCTGCGGGGCACCCCTTGTCACCAGTTGCCATTCCGAAAAAGAACCTTTTATCCCAACTCTCTGCCTTCTGTCAGACAGCCAATCCTCAATCCATACCAGTAGCTCACCTCGAACACCATGGGCCCTCACCTTGCTCAGCAGCCTCCCGTGTGGCACCTTATCAAAGGCCTTTTGGAAGTCTAGATAGACCACATCCACTGGACTTCCCTGGTGACCTACTTGTCACCTCTTCAAAGAATTCCAACAGGTTTGTCAGGCATGACCTCCCCTTACTAAATCCATGTTGATTTGTTCTAATCCGACTCTGCTCTTCCAAGAATTTAGAAACCTCATCCTTAATGATGGATTTTAGAATTTTACCAACAACCGAGGTTAGGCTAATTGGCCTATAATTTTCCATCTTTTGTCTTGATCCTTTCTTGAACAAGGGGGTTACAACAGCGATCTTCCAATCATCCGGGACTTTCCCTGACTCCAGTGACTTTTGAAAGATCTCAACCAACGCCTCCGCTATTTCCTCAGCCACCTCCCTCAGAACTCTAGGATGTAGTCCATCGGGGCCAGGAGATTTATCAATTTTATGACCTTTTAGCTTTTCTAGTACTTTCTCTTTTGTAATGGCAACCATACTCAACTCAGCCCCCTGACTCCCTTTAATTGTTGGGATATTACTCATGTCTTCCACTGTGAAGACTGATGCAAAGTACTTGTTAAGTTCTCCTGCTATTTCCTTATCTCCCATCACTAGGCTTCCAGCATCAGTTTGAAGTGGGCCAAAGTCTACTTTTGCCTGTCGTTTGTTTCTTATGTATTGAAAGAAACTTTTACTATAATTTCTAATATTACTGGCTCTACCTTCATATTTGATCCTCTTCTTCCTTATTTCTCTCTTTGTTATCCTCTGTTTGTTTTTGTAGCCTTCCCAATCTTCTGATTTCCCAGTGCTCTTGGCCACTTTATAGGATCTCTCTTTTTCTTTAATACATTTCCTGACTTCCTTTGTCAGCCATGGTGGTCTAATCCCTCCCCGGATAATCTTTCTTTTCTTCGGGATGAACCTCTGTACAGTGTCCTCAATTATACCCACAAACTCCTGCCATTTTTGCTCTACTGTCTTGACATTTGGGTGTGGCTACTGTCTAGTGAGCCATTGTCCACTTTTCCTTCACGGGTCTGTGAGGAGAACTCCACTCTATTACATCAGACCCCATTTTACTAAACAGTAGCATTCAAGGACTTATTCAATTTCAGCTTCAGCTTGATCCAATTGAGCTACTTTAGTTAACTCTGGGTTGACTTGCTGAGTTTCTGATAACTAAATATCTGTCTGTGGTTCCAATTCAACTTCTGACCAGGGACTATCACTGAGGCCAATCAATATGAAGGAAAGATTCCTAAAAGTTTTCTTATAACTGACTTTGACTTTATTTGACCTTTCCCTTACTAATATCTTTGCTCCTGCTAAATCATCCCTGGGAGTAAATTAGCACTATTGACAGCAAAACTATGGACAACTTCTAGAATTACCATTTAGACATTGGGTTATATTCTAGATGCATCAAGTATAAAAAGTATAAGTGTATACTTTCCATTAAGATCATTTACGAAAACTTTTGTACTCTCATAACTCTGATTGGAAAGTTATGCCTTTCCCCAGCAAAACTGTTTAAGGGTCTCCTGTCGGACTAAGTTTAACTACAAGCTTCCTTGCCTCATTTGAGAAATAAAGTGTTACCTTTCCTTTGATCTAACTAAAATCCATGTCACTCTCAGATACCTTGTTTGCTTTTCATGACTCATAGCAATGGCTATACTTGATTTCCAAACTGCAGTCTGTAGTACTCTCAATCTGGGCTCGTTTCTCTACTTTGATAAATCCCAAGGATGTATCCTGCCTGTGTCCAATAATGTACATGAAAGTGCCCCACCTTCTGACATTTCAAACAATTAGACCTTTGGCCATTACTTTCATCCACGCCAACTTCCTTTCTGGCCTAGAGAGGAGATCCTAGGATATTCCTGGCTGTCCTTTCCTGTGTCTATCTATTTGCCTTACTTTTTCCTTCTCACCTTCTATTGTTCTTAGGTTTATAGGACTGACCTCAAAAAAGTGTGAATTTGTGGGCCATTTCATAACAGTCAACCATCTTAACTGCCTGAGTTCTTGGTGCAAACTTTTGGCTTTCTGTTTGAGTTCTTATTAATAGTGGGAGATAATTTTAAAATTCTTCTGAAAGAATTATTTTGCAAGTATATTACACATAATCTGTATTGTTTGATCCTGTATCCAAGAGTTGAAGTTATTTTGATTTTCCCTCAAATTCTGTATTAATTGCAAAGGCTGCTTCTGGATATTCCGAAGTTTCTGCTTGTAAGCTTCAGGGACCAGGTTAAATGCACTGAGAATAGTATTTTGTGTGATACCATAACTTATAGAGACCTCCTTAGAAACCAAGGCATAACCATTATAAACTCTGCCCATCAATGTTTTTTGCATATTTTTCAAACTGAATGAAAAATGCCTCAACATTCCCTTCACCAAATTTTGGGAGGGTTTGTACACATTTAAACAGCTCTCTACTGACACCTTGGAGTCAGAAACCTCTTCTTTTTAAAGTTCCAGTCTTAGTCTGGTATTCCCTTTCTTGCCTAAATTGCTCTTTCCCTTTCATTTTTGCCTCTCTGAAGTGCATCTGTCAAATTCGAATATTTAATTTGCAATTCTCTTCCCTGCTTTTTAATTTCATTTTCTACTTCGATTTGTTTCATCTACAACTGCAATTGTCACTATCTGAACTGACTCAGTTAAAGAATTTTTTTTAAATCTCAAGGAACTGTGGATGCTGGAACTGAGAAACATAAACAGAAATTGCTGTAAAAACTCAGCCGTTCTGACAGCATCTGTAGAGAAAAAGCAGAGTTAATGTTTCAGGTCCACTGATCTTTCTTTACAATAGATTGTAGCTGGGTATATTTGCTGAATAAGGTGTGGGAGAGGGGGAGGGGTAAATGAAAGGTGGAGATGGAACCCAGAGAGAGAGTTGGGTAGACAAAGGAATGGGTAAAGGTCAACCTGGGGGAATCAATAGCTGCTAATGAAGGCAATCAATAGGTGACAATGATTGTTTGTGATAGCAGCCCATGTGATGACAGGGTTTGGTGTATGGAGGTTTGGAGTAAGAACATGGGAGAAGATGTTCAGGGCCTAAACTTATTGAACTTAATATTGAATCCTAAAGGCTGCAGGTCACCAAGTGGATAAAGAGATGCTGTTCTCCCAGCTTACACTGAGCTTCACTGGAGCACTACAGCAAGCCTGGGACAGAAATGCTGGCCAGGGAATACTGTGGTGTGTTGAATTGGCAGGCAATTGGAAGCTCATGGTCATTTTTGAGGACAGAACACTGGCTTTCTTCAAAGCGGTAGCCTAGTCTGCGTTTTGTCTCTCCAATTTACAGGAGCCCACATTGCGAGCAATGAATATAGTAGACTAGATTGTGTGAAGTGTACGTAATTCACTGCTTCACTTGGAAGTTGTGTCTGATGCCTTAGATGGTGAGAAGGGAGGAAGTAAATGGGCAAGTGTTACACTTCTGCAATTGCAAGGGAATGTGCCATGGGAAGATGTTGGGAGTGCAAGACGGGTGGACCAAGGCTTCCTGGAGGGAACAGTCCTTTTGAAAGGCTGACAAGGGAGGAGAGGGGAGTCTGTGTCTGGTGGTGGTATGCTGCTGGAGATGGAGAAAACGGTGATTGATAATTCGTTGGATGTGGATGATGCTGGGTGGTGAGGACCCAGGAGGACCCTCATGATGTTGTGGGAAGGAAGGGACATGGTGAGGGCCAAAGTGTGGGAGATGGGTTGGGGCATGACTGAGGGCCCTAGACATTTCAGAGACCTTCTTGTAGAAGCTGGCGTCATTAGAACAGATGTGTTAGGAACGGAGAAACTGAGAGAATGGAATGAAGTGGAAGGACCATTCCCTCCAGGACACCTTGGTCCACCCCTCCTGCACTCCCAACACTTCCTCACACCCTACAGCATGTTCCCTTGTGATTGCAAAAGGTGTAACACTTAAGTCTTTATTTCCTCCCTTCTCACTATCTAAGGTCTCAGACCCACCAGGTGAAGCAGCTATTTACCTGCACTTCACTCGATCCATTCTACTGTATTAAATAAAAACCAAAAGAACTGCAGGTGCTGCAAATTAGAGACAAAATGGAAATTGTTGGAAAAGCTTAGCAGATCTGGCAGCAGCTGTGAAGAGATATTAGAGTTAACACTTCGGGTCCAGTGGCCCTTCTTCAGAATATATTTGTCTCTAGTCTACTATATTCACTGTTTAAAATGTGGTCTCCTGTAAGGACCTGGGAAAAGGTGCTCAGTCCCTAAAATTATTGAACTGAATATTGAATCCTGAAAACTGCTGCAGGCTTACCAAGCAGAAAAAGAAATGCTGTTTGAATTTGCACTGAGCTTCACTAGAGTACTGCAGAAAGCCCACGGCGGAGATGTTGGCCAGGGAACATGGTGGTGTGTTGACGTGGCAGGCAAGAGGAAATTCAGGGTCATTTTTTTCAGACAGAACATGGGTGTTCTATAAAGCAGTCAGGATTAGAGTGGTGCTGGAAAAGCACAGCGGTCAGGCAGCAACTGAGCAGCAGGAGAGTCGACATTTCGGGTATAAGCCCTTTATCATCCTGGAAGAAAGTGAGGACTGCAGATGCTGGAGATCAGAGCTTAAAAATGTGTTGCTGGAAAAGCGCAGCAGGTCAGGCAGCATCAAAGGAGCAGGAGCTCCTGCTCTTTTGATGCTGCCTGACCTGCTGCACTTTTCCAGCAACACATTTTTAAGCTTCATCATCCTGGTGAAGGGTTTATGTCTGAAACATTGACTGTCCTGCTCTTTGGATTCCTGATGAAGGGCTTTTGCCTGAAATGTGTTTTTCCTGCTCCTTGGATGCTTAGCTCTTATTTTTAACCATAATTCTAACCTCCCAACTACTTCAATTAGCCTCACCTTGCTTATTCTTTGCAAAACATTAAGGGATATATTCCACCTCTAGAAAGGACTTGCAGCTGTCAAAGCCATGTAGCTGTAATGATGCACATGTAACCCAGTGTATTTCCTTTCACCCTTTTCCAGTTATTAGCAGCCCACGTCCAATTAAATAATATCCACAGTGAACACGAATTGAGGCTGGAGGAATACACAGTCACTCTGGTATAATTAATCCTCAGGCCACAGCATAAAATACAAAATACCTTCTATTTATCAAGATGACTAATTAGTACAATTACTATAAGATAATGCATGGCTTAGAAAGGTTATAAGATAATGCATAGCTAAGAAATGGTGGATGTTGGGAAATTGTTTCCGTCAGGCGGGGATAGTAGGACTCATGGGCACAGCCTTAGAATTAGAGGGGGTCAATTTAGAATGGAAATGAGGAGACATTTCTTCAGCCAGAGAGTGGTGGGCCGGGACGTTAAATGTCTTCAAGGCAGCAATGATAAATTCTTAATCTCGCAAGGAATTAAGGGCTACAGAGAGAGTGCAGGTAAGTGGCGTTGAAATACCCATCAGCCATGATTGAATGGTGGAGTGGACTTGACGGGCTGAATGGCCTTACTTCCACTCATATATGGTCTTACAATACCTTTATTAGATACTTAACTTTTTTTTATTCATTCATGGGATGAGGACATCACTGTCTAGGCAACATTTATTGTCCAGAGGACAGTTAAGAATCAACCACATTGCTGCGGGTCTGGAGTCACATGTAGGCCAGACCAGGTAAGGATGGTAGCTTCCTTCCCTGAAAGACATTAGTGATCCAGATGGGTTTTCTGACGATGGATTCATGGTCATCATTAGTTGCTTAATTCCAGATTTTTATTGAATTCAAATTCCACTGTCTGCCATGGCAAGATTTGAATGCGGGTCCCCAGATCATTATCAGGGTCTCTGGATTAACAGTCCAGCGAAAATACCACTCGGCTATTGCCTCCCTTAACTAAAAGGGTCTATTTACCTAGTTTCTTAATAAACATAATTTTGAGTTTCTTATCGCAACAAAACTTATTCACTAAAGATGCAATATTTTGTCAACACTACCATTTTGTAATATGACAATGTCAATGCTTATCTCTTTAAGTATCCTTCAAACACACATGGAAACACATACACTGCTCACTCTCACATACACTAAGAAAATAAAAGATTTTTCTGCAGAAATTAACTTGATGAAAAACAAACACTTTAGCCAATAGGATTTTCATGAAGGCATAAGGATAAAGCAAAGATGTCTCATGATGTGATGTTCTGACATGTGTGGTCAAGTCACTTACCTTGCACATTCATCTTTGAAGACTTGTACACATAGATTGCTCAGGAAATGTAACTGTGTGATGTTCTTTCAATAACTTTCAAAAGAATGAAGAGATTTCATTGTCAGCTAAAGCAGAGGGGTTTCTCTTCAGAAATGTGAGAGATCAGTGGGCAGCCTGATAACAGCAAGCTTTCCTCAACCTCCATTTGTTCTTGCCCCAGGCTTCTCTCCAACTCAGCTATATAAAGTAACAAGTCACAGGTAGGTAGGATGGTGAAGAAGGCGATTGGTATGCTTTCCTTTATTAGTCAGAGTATTGAGTACAGGAGTTGGGAGGTCATGTTTCAGCTGTACAGGACATTGGTTAGGCCACTGTTGGAATATTGCGTGCAGTTCTGGTCTCCTTCCTATCGGAAAGATGTTGTGAAACTTGAAATGGTTCAGAAAAAATTTACAAGGATGTTGCCAGGGTTGGAGGATTTGAGCTATAGGGAGAGGCTGTACAGGCTGGGGCTGTTTTCCCTGGAGCATCAGAGGCTGAGGGGTGACCTTATAGAGGTTTACAAAATTATGAGGGGCATGGATTGGGTAAATCGGCAAAGTCTTTTCCCTGGGGTTGGGGAGTCCAGAACTAGAGGGCATAGGTTTAGGGTGAGAGGGGAAAGATATAAAAGAGACCTAAGGGGCAACTTTTTCATGCAGAGGGTGGTACGTATATAGAATGAGCTGCCAGAAGAAGTGGTGGAGGCTGGTACAATTGCAACATTTAAGAGGCATTTGGATGGGTATATGAATAGGAAGGGTTTGGAGGGATATGGGCCGGGTGCTTGCAGGTGGGACTAGATTGGGTTGGGATATCTGGTCGGCATGGATGGGTTGGACCGAAGGGTCTGTTTCCATGCTGTACATCTCTATGACTCTATGACTCTAAGCTCGCTAAGCTGTTACTGTTTTAACAATTCCCTAGCAGCAGTCTATAACAAAGCAAGCAGTTAACTCCATTCATGTAATTTCATGAAGCTTTGTTAAAAACGACCTCATGTCCACTGCAAATTTTTAATGACCTCTTTTAAAGAAACCATTCTAGGTAGTTTACAACAATATTAAATATAAAACATTTTTGCATTTTTATATCTTTATATTTCTAACTTATGAGAGTTTTATTTATAACAAAAACAGATCTTGTGCTGTCACCTTTAAAGACATGACCTTTTAAGGCATCAACATGGAATTGAGCCATGTACCCAGATGGTATTTGGATGGAATTTCCATCAAAATGCCTTCCTGTCCTTTACTTAACACTGACAGAAGTGGAAGATGGTGGGTTTCAGGTCCACTAATTAAATGCCCTCCCATCCCCAAGCTTGCCTTCAGACGCAACAGATGATTCCACCTTTGAAAATAGGTTGGTATTATTCTAAGAGAAAGTGAGGACTGCAGATGCTGGCGATCAGAGCTGAAAATGTGTTGCTGGAAAAGCGCAGCAGGTCAGGCAGCATCCAAGGAGCAGGAGAATCGATGTTTCGGGCATGAGCCCTTCTTCAGGAAGAAGGGCTCATGCCTGAAACGTCGAGTCTCCTGCTCCTTGGATGCTGCCTGACCTGCTGCGCTTTTCCAGCAACACATTTTCAGCTCTGGTATTATTCTAACCTCATTCTCTAAAGTCAATTGAGGGCACTCTTTTGGAGGGTGATATTGGTCATTCTCTTAGTTAGAAGTTGGAATACGATCCAGGATATTTTATATGGGGAAGAAATTGGATGTGAGGAGATAGAAGGAAATAGCTCTCTCCATAAAGAGGTATTTCCTTTTCATTCTGCTACACTGAACTGTTAAGCGGTCTTGTCATTATGTCTGATAAAATGCAAGAGCAAACAGCCCTGTGATGTCTCTGATAAAAAAATGGGGCATAAAAAATGGTTCTTCTCAAATTACGTGCTTAATAATATTCTACCTCTTTTAAACTTGCAACACTACCACTTATTACTACTGACTGTTAAAATTTAGAACAGTTCCCTCAAAGGTTTTCATTTACTTTCACATTTTTTTTCACATCCTTTCTCACGCATTGATATTAGTCTGTAGCACGTTCATGGCGATGTGAGAGAAGTTGAAAACCACTCTGATGGCCATCAAAAACCAATGACTTCCTTATCCCCATTTGACACTTCCGTTTCAGCAGCAGAGTAGACGCTTGGTGGCTTTCGAAAGCCTCCTTTACGTGAGAATGACTCTGATTTCTGATACTTCTTGTCTGCTCTCTGCTCCCAAGAAAAGTGGAGTTCGCATCTAAAAAAAGTCTTACTTCTGCAGTTCACATGGGGAAGGGATGTTCTCTAGTGCCCTTAAAATAAGGTTAACCAAAAAAGGAACTGTGTATAACAGATGAGCATTTCTGATGGTGAACGACCTTTAAAACAACGTCTCATACAAAATACCGATACTAATAAAGATGCTTTTCTCTCAGTGATCACTGTAAATGCTTTTTCTTGATCTGAGTGCCAGTTAATCAACTGATACGTCTTCTAGTTGATTAGATTAGATTAGGTTAGATTAGATTAAAATAGATTAGATTAGAATGGTCTGAAATATGGGTACGGAAATAGGCCCTTCAGCCCAACAAATCCACACTGACCCTCCGAAGAATTACCCACCCAAACCCAATTCCCTCTAACTAATGCTTATGATTTAGCTTTCTCAAAAGGGAAAATTTGTTGTCAGGGAAACTTTTCTACACATGGCAAGTGTTTCAGGATGTCCAAATGCCATGCTTTAAATCCTCATTTAGTTTGCCTCTTCCACAATGTTCATTTTCAAAGAATATCACTGTGTGAAAATGACCTTGTGGTTAAAGATGATGAATCTCATTCTGCATGATAACTGCAATTTGAATTTGTGAGTCACACAAGATGGGTTTCAACAGTTACTTGGTGGGCTGTTGTTTACGGTTGTGATACTTCTCCCATTGGGAGAAAGCCAATCTCTTTCTCCCTGATCTGTAGGGAGTGTTTTGCTTTGAGCTGAGAGCTGAAGTATACAAGAGTCTAAGTTAGAAATGATTGTAACATCTGTCCAAATGACGGACGATATAAATGTATAATAATGAATGAGTAAACCTGCATTTAGGATTCTACACTGCTGCTTTCTGCAAGAAAACCTGTCCAGATCTTTCAGACTAATTTGGAGAGAGGTAGAGGGAAAGTATAGTGCTAATGCATACAGAAGGAGGTAAATGCAAATGGTGAGTCATTTCAAGCCGCAATGAGTAACCAACAAGCAATTTGCCGCAGAGAGAAAGACCTGCACCAAAGTTCCTATTCAGCCTCTCAAACATAAAATGGTCTGAAATATGGGTATGCTATCTAGAAGATAAAATAAATTTACATGGGGAAAAGATAATTATTCCCCTTTGAAAATGCAACTCAAAATGAGCAAGTAGAACGAAAAATAAAATGTTCTTGACTCTTTTTTTAATCTGACTGTTTATCTTAACAACCAACACCCTCGGACACTCCTCCCTTCCCCACACATAGGAGACAATAAGTTGAGAAATATGAAATTTTATTCAACCTGAAAGGTAAAATATACTGAACTGCAAGCTTTTCCATAATATTTGTCAATATTGTTTCCTGAAATGTAAGTCAACTCCACTATTGAAAATGCATGTAAACAAGTTCATCATATTTTATTGGCAGTATTATTCCATTTCTTTCAAATAGCTTAATTACTTGAAATAGTTAGAAAAAAACTGATAAATATGTTTGGCATTTGTACATATATACCCAAAAGCAAAATTGCAAGGCTCACATTTCTTCCCCTTTCAGGATGAAGTATACATACAAACAAGACTTCATCGTTTAGTCTCCAGAATAATTGGCAATGTTCAACCCGAACAATAATCAATTACCTTGGACCTTGTTCTGAATGTTCTGCTTGAGACACAGCCTCTTAAAAATAATGAATCATTGCTGGAACATGCTCATTGTTTCATGTAGGGCTGTGACTTTGACAAAGAAACCTTTTTGGTATTGTGAGTGGTGAGCCTGTGGAATTTACTACCACAGAAAGTTGTCGAGGCCAAAACATTGTACTATTTCAAGAAGGAGTTGGATATAAGATTTGGGGCAAAAGAGTTCAAAAGATATGGGGACAAAGCAGGAACAAGCTATGTGTCGGATGATCAGTCATGGTCATACTGAGTGTAGAGTGGACTTTAAGGACTGAATGGCCTACTCCTGCTCCTATTTTCTATGTTTCTATGTTTTTGCGATGAAGATTTCTGTCATAATAGTGTTATATGTTTCCTATTGCGGAAAGGCATTATGCAGAGTATGCATTTCCCTTGGTCATGATTGCTACAGGTTTACCAAAAGTTCAATCTGTGTGAATACCATTTAGGAATGACATCAAGTGCAGGAATGATGGTCCCCGTAACAAAAACAAAACACAGCAGCATGTTTATATCCAGTTCTAGAAAAGCTACTGGTGTTCCTAGATGGATACCCATGAATAGTCGTTGAGGTAGATATTGTTGTTGTGTGATAGTGATTAACAAGTTTTAATAAGTTGGCACCTCATTTTACATTTCTCATGTCCTTTATTTTCTTTGGCTTATTTGAAAAAGACAAAATCTACTTCAATGACTTCAAGAGCAGAAATTGAATGACCTTTTTGGAGAGCAAAATTGACAGAAGCAAACTGATCATTCCTCTACTGTTTAAGTAAAATATAACTGTTAAGACAACTATTGGTACTGTACACCAAAGGTAGTAGTCAGTTTATTTTCTCATGTTCATTCATCATGCTCACTCCAGGCAGACCCAATAGATTATTGTAAGCTGTTAAATTGATATAAAGGAAACATTAACAGGATATTTTAGAAAAAAAAACAACTATTACATTTCCAGGGAAAGATATGACATGCTCCAAATAAATTACTAGGTACAATTGAAAATCATCTTGAATAAATCACTGGTGTTCTGAGAGGAATGTGTGATTTTTTTTTACCTGCTGCAAGTTTATTTTTAAAAATCTATAAAACATTGAACGCATTATGCACAATATGCATTTCCTGTAAAGGTCGCACTTTCCCCCATCACGCTTGTTGATAACACCCAGTTATTAAGAAAACAACATATCCTCCCACTCACAGTGAGCAACTCATCGATAATCTGCAACTAATTTTTCTCATCATATTTTTGATGTCACAGAGGGAATAAGAACTAAATTTATATCACTCTTAATGCTAACACTGACTGCCAATCTTAAATGACTAGCTCCCTCAATAATTCAATAATCAAAACTCCTTACTCCAGAGAACACTGATGCTACAAATGGAATAAATTTTTTTACAAAAAAACTCTCAATTACATTTTTGTAGTTGGGTGGCCAGACAGAGAACTAGGAAAAATCAATAAAAACAAGCATTAACACAGCAGGATGGACCCTTGTTAATGATTTCTGAATGGACTTGCAGATGAACTGAAGAGAACTATTCTGCATTGCTACACGTTGGTTATACATCATGGGCTATGATGAAGGTGATCTGAGGATGGGTTGGAGAAGAGATAAATCAAGAACTAAAAAAAACTAATGCTAAAGCACATCCCATCTTTCACAAGAACTACCCTCATAACCCATCTTTTGGTATTATCCGCCCTATGATATATCAGAAATATCAAGAAGGGAAGTTTTTCTTAAACACAGACTTTTTATATATCTCTGGGAAAGAAATCCTTTGAAGAACAGAAAACCCAAGTCTGCTGGTAAGTTGTTTGAACGTACTTCTCAAACCACATCCTTATTTCAGCTTAAAATCAACATTGACAGTATGTGAGCAGCTCGCCATGCGAGAAGAATCTAAAGTGGACAAATTCCTCTAGAACTAACAAAAATGACTGTAAAGCTGGGGTTTTAATATTTCCTGTTCTTCTAAGTGGAGAGCACTTTTTCTGTTGAACACTGCATGAAACTTTATCTGCAGTCAAACCCAAATTGGTATGAATGCTTTAGTCTCTGAAGTTATATTGGGCTAAACACAGATCATAAAATTGGTAGATCAAAGAAACATTAGTCTTTTCTTCAAAGTACCAGTAAATCACCAGGAAGGGGTGCTGATTATGGGTAGCTGGAGATATGAAGCCCAGCATTCTACGCTGAACTGTTATCACTTTGTCCCTTTTTCAGATCTTGCCACTTAAAGTTTTGCTTAAAAAGCAAGTTTGGGAGCTATGATCTTCAGACAGCAAAGACCTTAAACTGACCAGTTTTATGACAGATGAACATCAGCTTCAGATAAAGGTCTGTTGAAAATATCTTGGCATGTCTTGACTCCTCCAGCTGCTGAAAAATGTGTTGCTGGAAAAACGCAGCAGGTCAGGCTACAGACCTCCCTACAGAGGGGCTTATGCCCAAAACGTCGATTCTCCTGCTCCTTAGATGCTGCCTGACCTGCTGCGCTTTTCCAGCAACACATTTTCAGCTCTGATCTCCAGCATCTGCAGTCCTCACTTCCTCCAGCTGCTGTCAGGCCCACTGCGCAATTTGAGTTTGTAATTTTAGATGCCAAACGTTTGCAAGCTCCTGTTTTTTTATCTTTCAGTTCTAAGTGGTGTTTATTTCCAAAAGGCAGCGTATGAGTGCAGCACACAGGACAAACAATGAATTAAACACCTTTGTTAATTTGGTGACCAGAAGAATTTCATAATGGACTTGTTACTGATATTACAGAATATGATTTCATGCTGTTTGGTGGAAGTTCCCTCAATGTTGACCATGCAAATTGCAGGAACAGAAGGAAGACGCAAATGACAGTGTGGTGACTGCTGACAATTGGTATGATTGATATTGGCTTGGCTTCTCTGCTGTGCCTCAACCAAGCAGCAGATCTGAGTGTCCATCAGCAAACTTCACTGTTGTGTATTATATTTCGGAAAGCTGGTTGGTGAAGGCTAATACTGAGGCTGATCTTTACTCAGTATAAAAAACAGAGAAAACAAAAACAGAAATTGCTGGAAAAGCTCAGCAGGTCTGGCAGCATCTATGGAAGAGAAACCAGAGTTAATATTTTGGGTCTGATGACTCTTCCTCAGAACAGAGTCCTAAAAACAGAGAATGCTGGGTTCAAATCTAGCAGTTGGTGGAATTCTAATTCAATAAAAATCTGGAATTAAGAGTCTAATGATGACCATAAAACCATTATTAATTGTTCAAAAAATGTATCTAGTTCACTAATATCCTTTTTAGGGAAGGAAACTATCATTCTTATCTGCCCTAGCCTACATGTGACTCTAGAACCACTACTACCACCACTACCCACTTAGCTGCCCTCTCGGCAATTAAGGATGGGCAGTAAATGCTGGCACAGCAAATATAAAATCAAATATATATAAAATAATAAAAAATAAAGAAGCAACTCAGCAGGACTAGTAGCATCTATAGAGAATGAAACAGTTAATGTTTGACACCTCTGCTCTGTCTGTAGGAATGACCCTCATCTCCTGGTTGCTTGTTTTTTTCAATAAACCATCTTAAACTTATGCTAACTTTTCTGTCCTGGACCTGTTGTAATGTTCCAACAAGGCAAATGCAAACTTGAAGAACAACACCTCATTTTCCACTTAGGGACTTTATAGCCTCAAGGTCTCAATATTAAATTCAATAACTTCAGAAATTGACCATATAATGTCTGCTCTCCAATTTTCTTACATTCTCTTCCCCCTCACCCACTAACATGCTGTGTTTGTGTCTTGTTTGCTTTGCACTCTGTAGAATGGACCAATTCTCTTCCTGTCACACCTTAATTTACATACACTTTATACTCTTTTTTTCGTTCTCCTCTATTAGCAACTCCTTTGTCTCTTGCTAAGGAGACAAAGGGAGTTGCCCATCTGCCCTCCCTAACAGGAGGGCAGATGACCTTTTACATCATCTGCCCTCCTGTTCTTCCTCTCCCTCTGTCATCAAGGACAAAAATGAACCTATTCTCCAATACTTTTCTGCTCGGAAGAACTGTCATGTTGGACTTGAAACATTCACTCATTTCTCTCCCCACAATAGTGCCAGACCCGCTGAATTTCTCCTACAGTCTTTGTGTTTATTTCAGACTTCCAGTATCTTTTGCTCTTATTTACTCTGCCTAATGTTTATTTGCAGAATGAAATGTTACAAGCGCACACTTTCTAACTCAACCACATGCAGTTTCAATGAGTCTCTCTATATTTGTCCTTTTGAAAACACAAATGAATAACTTCTCCTCTCCATATAATTAAACATAATTGATATACAATTATCGTTGCATAGATCAGAAGCTGCACTCTGGCCCTCAAACTTATGCCTGTGAAATCTGCTGCTATTTCAAAAATTTTTTTTTCACAACTGCAAGCAAAAGGAAACATCATCTTTCTTCACCATAAACAAACCAACAGCTATCGCAAGGTAAGAAAAAATTGTACCAGAGTGCATCACAGTATGTTAATGGCCAGGACAGGAAATTTGCTGCTGAAATGGTACAATTTTATTTTTAAAAACTCCATCAGGATTTTTGCAATATTATTTACATAGCATAAATTTCTTGTCTGTTAACCAAGAAATATTATTTTGAAGCTGATTTTAATTTCACATTTTGGGTTTGAAGGGCAGATTAGCTTTTGATACTGTAACAAAATGTGCTTGATTGAAGTTAAAAGCTGCTGAATATTCTAAGTGCTGCAGCTGGATAAATGCACTTAAGTAAAATCCAGCACATACAAGGTTCATTAGACTAGGCTACACCATAAATTTAAAATTCTTTGTGGTTTTAAATGCTCCATAATTCTCCTTCATAAAATTCAGCATTGGAAAAATGACGAAAATAATTTTCACATTACATGAAATGCAACATTCAGTTAAAATGATTAGAGCTTAATTTTAAAGTAGGTTCCAATTTTCCACTAGAAAATTAATTAAATCCCTTGTAGAATACCCTACATGATTTTAGGAATGTCCACTTTTTAATTTGATATTGTAGTTTTGAATTTTCAAATGGAGGTTATAATCATGTAATAGATGATTTTCTTAAAAGTTAACATGCAATCTATACTTTTCTTGGTAATGAAAATCATTTTCTGGTTAATTGTTCATTATTGAACCACTATGTGCAAAGGGCTTTCGAATTCTAAACATGTATCTTGTTGTTTCCTTATTATAAAGCACAGTGAAATATAAACATCCTATAATGTTACATTGCAACTTCTCATGAGGGAATTGTGTACACACATGATGTGCACTGAATTATTCTGTTGTGGGATGTCACCATGCTCCACATAATCATTTACAAAATTTCAGCATTTTGTTATAGAATTCTGGTCTTAACTCTGAAAATAGAAAGTTTGCTTTTTGTTTTAGTTTGAAATTTGATGTCAGGGATCAATGGAGAAAGCAGAATGTGTTGTAGCAATTGATAAGGAAAACCAGCAATTCTCTTCACTAGCAACATCCCACCCTCAAATCATCAGAGCTGTTAGGTTAGGTGACTTCTTAAAATAGTTTAACTTTTGTTTGGTTAAATAAGGGTTTTGAAATTAAATCTGGTAGAGAGAGTTAAGGCAGATCTTAAGATGATTCAAATGAATGGTGAAAAGAATTATCTTTTCATGCTCTTATGTTCTTGCAGACAAGCTGAATCAGAGTGACAATGTTTGTGTGTAATAGACGCATTGGTCAGGATGATTATAGGAGAAAACCAGATGGGATTTGTGTTAAATTATAAGCAAAGCAATAGACTTTCAGAGCACCTTCTTAATTACATAGAAGTTAACTTTGTACACCGATATTTCTTCTCCAAATTGGCATATTAAAAGTAAAATTATCTTCTCTGTTTGATTGAAGGTTTATCTGAACATTGTTATAATTGAAGGCATCAATTTTCTTCCTACAATATTGATGGACAATCTACAAAAACAGCTTTGATCATGTTCAGTGCCAGTGCTGGGCTTAAAGAGTAATAAATAGGAATGCAGGTAGCATAATATTTATAATAAAAATACATTAATTGTTTTATAAACATTGTTTAAACTAAAAATACAAAGCTCTATAATGGGAGGGAATGGTCACTTGGATTATTTCATACTATGCATTATCAGTTCATGTTTATTTGGGTTGTAACTTTTAACCCATATAATTTCCATCACCATGAACATTTCCTACCAGTTCCAAAATATAACCCAACTCTGCCCCACCTCAGCTTATCTGCCACTGAAACTCTCATGCCTTTGTTTCCTCTAGGTTTGATTATTCGAATTCTGCTCAGGTCAAACGCCCATCTGAAATAAACTTGAACTCATTTAAAACTATGCCAGCCACATCCTAATTCAAACCAAGTCATGTTCACCCATCATCACTGTGTATGCTGATCTACCTTAAATCCCAATTCACCAACACCTCAACATTAACATTCTCATCCTTGTGTTTAATTCCTTTCATGGCCTAAACACATTCTATGAAATCTCCTGCAACCCTTTGAGATCTTCATGCTTCTCCAATTCAGATCTCCGGTATATCCTTGGTTGTGGCACAACATTTGATGTGTTCCCATCATAGCTATCTAGATGCATCATTTTCTTCTATTGTTTTCTCTCATCTCATTTTTTGGTATCAGAATTCTGGTTGTTCACCCTTTTCCATATTCTCTTATCAATCACTCACTTACCTTCTGAGTCAGTTGCACCATTTCCCCTCACCTTTGGGTTTGCTTCTTCGTCCACCCTTTTACATTGGACGGTAAACCTTGCTCATTTTCTCACAGGGTGAGGTCTGGGAACCCGCATGCCACTGTTGCTGGGTGAGTTCTAGTATGAAAGCCATTTCCATTCATATCAAGCACCCTTTGCCACATGCTCTTCCTACTGGTACCAATAAACACAGGACAGTAACTGAGTTTAACTGGAGGCTAAGCACTGAAAAAGACCATCAATAAACCTCTCCAATTCTGAGGGGAATCTTGTTAAGGTGTCAGGGTCCACTGGCTGAAGAGCTGTTTCTAGGAAGGTCCATGGAACCACAAGCAGTCAGGCAAGGCCAGTGGCGAGATTTCCCCTGAAATCAAGACTCGGGGGAGGCTGAAGTCTCCTGCGTCAAGGAGAGGCTGGAAACTCTCTTGGCCACCAATGTCACTGGGGAGTACGTGGTTGCTTCTGGAAGGAATGGCATCACTGTTTCAGGATTTGCAAGTGACGCAGGGCAAAAGTATCTTCTAGCAGGAGGGGGCTTGCAGGGAATGGAGTGCAGGCAGATTTTC
The DNA here is from genome assembly GCF_037043375.1 of Chiloscyllium plagiosum. Taxonomy (NCBI): domain Eukaryota; kingdom Metazoa; phylum Chordata; class Chondrichthyes; order Orectolobiformes; family Hemiscylliidae; genus Chiloscyllium; species Chiloscyllium plagiosum. The sequence goes on from NW_028270168.1 coordinate 26,680,928, forward strand.
AGCAAGGGCAAGGGCATGGCTCTCAAAGGGACCATGCCCTCTGGTTTCAATGTTCAGCCCCTCTGTCAGGCATTGAGTACCTCGATTAACAGATTCTCCATCCCCCACTCGAATAGATGACAAGCTGTTCACACTGCTTCAGATGCAGGGCAAGGCAGCAGGCCAGCCTGCAGCTGCATTGATACCAATAACAGCAGAATGAGGAGCTTAAGTCATCATTAAGTAACCATAAGATCCTCAACTGATAGCATGGCAAGGAGGTCGGTGCTGGACTCTCCTGTGTAGAATCTAACTCCAGCAAAGGGAGGAAGGCAGCAAGATTCAGTGTGCCACCATCCATTTTTGTCTACCTTCCGACCTCCAAGCACACCACCAGAGAGAGCAAAATGTCCCCCTAATAGTTCTTTCTATCTTTAAAGTGTTCTTAAAACCTATTTCTCTGAACAAGATTTTGCTGACTTGTCCTAATACCTCTTTGAGTTGTAGATTTCAAAGTTTCTTTACTTGGAAAGGACTTGAGATCTCTTCACCACATTAAAGATGCAATATAAATGCACATTAGTTCATGGTCTGATGTTCTAGTCTAGACCTAGAGTTTAATTCTCTGGAGTCAGAAAAAAAATTCAGCAGCTTATAATGTGATATCTTCTACATTCCTACAGTTGTCTTAATGTGCAGACCATATAAAACAGCAAAATGAAATGAAAACTATGCAGGACTGAGAAAGGAAAACAGAAAGGATGGATGAAAATGGCAAAAGAATTGTTGGAAAGAAGACTTCTGAAAGGTTTTTGAAAGTACCCAAAATTCCAAATGAGTGGCAATGTGGTTAAAAGAATGGCTGCTAACGCTGGAGCAGAGAGAGAGAGAGGAAAATCAGAGATGGAGGAGTATCGGTGAATGGCTAGAGCAGACCCAGTGACAGTGTAATCACAAAGAGATTTCAAAGTAGATCAAAGATCATGAACTGGTCTTATTGGAGGACATATGGAACCATATGTTCTGCTTTTCTTTTATTTAAGATATGAGCAGAATTAATCATCGGGGAAAGTAATTTGAAGTTATTTATTGTATTGAATTGAAGAAGCTATTGAGTTCAACTATAATAAAGCCAAGAAAGTATAAGTGGAAAGATAGTTATTACCATATTGAGCAGCTTGACTTTACCTGCTATTGAAAGTCTTTTACTCTAGTCAGACATAATTATTCATCTTGGGCAATATCATGAGAGTAATTTCATAGTGGTTTAGTGGTTAAAGAAGGAACTGTCAAAAAGGTGTCAGTAAATTGAAACTGTAGCTAAATTTGTTAAAAATATGGTTAATCAACACTAATGTTTAAAATATTAAAATATACATTCTAAAAAATTTAAGGATAATTAGGTGAAATTATTTGCCTCGCAAAGACTTTTCTTCTGGTTAACATTGTTTCTCATGGAAGTATTACATTTCATACTCTGAACATTTTCTGAAGGGTAATTCAATTTGGACCAATTGCAGAACATTTGGTAATAAATATAGAGCTCCGGTTGAGACGCATTCAGCCTGGACCCTGGTTGAGTCAGTAAGCTCAACTATGGTAATTATCTTCATGGAATATGGCAGCACTGCTGCTTGATCACAACATAGTATGGGCCAGAAATGAATACTGAACAACCCTGTGCCATTCCAATTCTCTAGATAAATAACTTTCCAGCTATCAGTCCCATGCTGATGAGCCCATTGTGGTTACAATCAGGGGACTATGATGGAATAAGTTGTTTGGATGGAAGGTGAGCAAAAATCTACAGAGTCAGCTGCTGTTTGTTTGGTGTAGAGAACTGAGATCAGTTAAAGATCTTCCAAATAAGTGATATCTCGGATCTGTTCAAAAAGATCTTTCATGCATACGCCCTTATTTTCCTTTAGAAAATAAATATAAACTAGATTACAACAGCGATTTAAAGACTACCAATAGTTAAGTATCAATTTAGAAAATTGTCAAAAACTAAGCATGGCCCTGTACCAGCTGGGCATCACTCTCATATGCACATACTTGCTATTGCAATGCGTGCACAATTTATTTGCTTACTTTGCACTGTCTCACTGACATCCTCACTGAATACATTAAACTTGTTTTTCCAACGGTTGTTACAGGCAGCCTTGTAGACACCCGTCTTGCACATTTGCGCCCAGTGAACCACTTTACACATTCCTGGAACTCACCAATATCAACAGGAATTATTTCGGTTGAACAGACAGTTGACCAGTCATTGCTACAAAATCTCCATTCTCTCGATAACATCAATATTGAATTTGTCCATCATAAATTTCCATCTAAAAACAATATTTAACCACACATGATTAACAGAGCTATACCACTCATCTCTAGAACTATGCTACAGAGTTTTAGCTTGTGCAGGTTAAGAACAGTGAGCAACCCCCCAATTACACTGTGTGTTATTTAAATAATTATTACTGCTGTATTGCTGTGTCACATCATCTAATTCTATAAATCTGGCAATAAGCCATTTCTCCATTTGTATCAGGAGAATGCTTGGGCAACAATGGAATAAAATGGGGGAAATGCTATTTCTTTTCCGTTTGTTGCTAACATTAAGGCTTAGCCCATCATCTTTTTGCAAGACCATTAGGGGGTGTGTGTGTTCACCATTTTGGTTGAGAAATACTCTGTGGTAAAGCAGCACTATGAAGACCTAAAAAAGTACCTGGGGGCATTTGTAATGTTATTGAGAAAATGGGCTTGGGTGAATTCCAGCTTCTGCCTAGTAAATGAAACATAGAAAACCAAAGAAAAATTGTGGTGTACCAAATCACTGTCCCTCTAAAATATTTTGTTGCCCAGTAGGAAATGTAGAATAATTAAAGAAATGTAGAGCTGCTTCTTGCAATGCTGGAATTGCCGACATTTGATTTCTCTGACAACACCAACATTGACTGCACTGAAACAAAAAAATTCAGTGCTCAAGATAAGATGCATTTCTACATCATGAAACCCATTTTTCTCAGCAACTACTCCTTCATAAGACCGAAGGAATCTAGGAATGTAATATTTTGTAAGGACAAAGGTAGTGACAAAGTTTGCCCTTTTCCGACATCATGCCAGTAATACATAAACACCAAATCTACAATATCTTTTGGAGATCAATCAAACTGCACAATGATCTGCGAAGCCAACAACATTCTAATGTCAATTGGACCATCCATGTTCCTTTCAAGATCAGCTCCTTGTTGGAGTTATGGGATCAGTTTATGTATTATCCTTTAAGCCATTTGTTAACATCTGCCTCCTTAACCAAGGTTTTGGTCATCCATCTCTTTATAAGACTCAGAATCAATTTTATTTGATAACGCTCCTTTCAAATGTCTCGGGACATTTCATTACACTAAAGGCACTGTATAAGTGCAAGTTGTTATTAACTGTAACTTTATTTTGTGACCTTTCTGAATGCTTGAGTGTGTAAGAAAACACTGGAATTAATGCACAGCTAAGTGGCCAATCCAATGGGTATTGCAATGATGCTGCCAAACAGCCACTCAAACAATATAAATACCTGAAACATTAATTCAACTGGGGATTTCTTAAAGATATGGAAGAACAGTAGCAAAGGCATAGAATAATATTGCTCAGTAGTGAGGATGCAGATAATTTCTTGCTTTATTAGAGAGTGGCTATCTATCCCCTTCCTAGAATGTAAAGCTGACCTGGGTAGCTATTAGGCTAGACATCAAAATATGAGGAGTGCGTAGGTTTAGTCATTTTATCTTACATTAGGATTAACCCTTGGCACAACATTGTGGGCCAAAGGGCCTGTTCTGTGCTGTACTTTTCTATGTTCTATGTTCTATGACCATGAGTGCCACGTGGGCGGCACGGTGGCACAGTGGTTAGCACTGCTGCCTCACAGCGCCAGAGATCCGGGTTCAATTCCCACCTCAGGCGACTGACTGTGTGGAGTTTGCACACTCTCCCCGTGTCTGCGTGGGTTTCCTCCGGGTGCTCCGGTTTCCTCCCACAGTCCAAAGATGTGCAGGTCAGGTGAATTGGCCATGCTAAATTGCCCGTAGTATTAGGTAAGGGGTAAATGTAGGGGTATGGGTGGGTTGCGCTTCGGCGGGGCGGTGTGGACTTGTTGGGCCGAAGGGCCTGTTTCCTCACTGTAAGTAATCTAATCTAATCTAATATACTCCAAGAAATGAGTTGGGAGAAACTGGCAACATGTGCACAAAAATATGCCAAATTTGAAGGAGAGTTAAGATAAAAGAATTACCATGAACAAACATAGGAATTTTTATTTAACACTATCTAGTTGTATGAAATCATTGACTTCAGAGTAACCAAAGCTCATAGCAACATAAGAAGTAGCTGGAATAATTCAAATTGCCCCTCGAGCGTGCTGTACCATTCCATATGATCGTTATTGATCTTCTTAACACTTTTCTGCCTGTCTCCCATATCTATTGATTCCTTGAGAAACCAAAAATCTGTCTATCTCAGCTTTAAATTTCTTCAACAATGTTGCACCTGTAATCCCTGGGGGTCTGGAATTGTAAAGATTCAAAACCGTCTGAGTGATTCAGGTTTTCTTTCTCAGGCCCGACTGGGCATGTGTCTTTTGTCCTGTTCTAAGACTGTGCTCCTGTCTTCTGGATTCCACAGCCAACTGGATATAGGCTCAACCTGCTCAACATCTCAGGAATGATAACTTGCTTATCACCAGAGCAAACTTTCACTTTACTGCCTGCGGGCATAGGAAACTCAAACAATGCAAACTAAAAAGTGGGATGGGGTTTCAGTTGCATGGAAAATCATGGAAGAAGATGGGGAGTGTGGGGGGGGGTGGGCTCAGCAAAGGTTATTAAAGTTTCCAGAACAAGTAATAAGAGAGTATCAAAAAGATCAGGAATCCAACTTCAGATACCGCAGATAAGGGGACAAGTAAGAGAATGGGACTATCAACGGAGTACTGAGGGTGTTGTACTTAAATGCCTACACCACGCGAAACAAGGTAAGTAAGTTTATAGCGCAGATTGAAATTGGTGGGTACAATATTGTGGGTATCACAGAGGTGTGGCTGCAAGGGGATCAGGGCTGGGAGCTAAATATTCAAGGATGCACGTCTTATCAAAAGGGTAGGTAAAAGTGAGGACTGCAGATGCTGGAGATCAGAGTCTAGATTAGAGTAGTGCTTGAAAAGCACGATAGGTCAGGCAGCATTTGAGGAGCAGGCAAATCGACATTTTGGGCAAAAGCCCTTCATCAAGAATGAAAGCCTTCGTTCCTGATGAAGGGCTTTTGCCCGAAACATCAATTTTCCTGCTCTTCCGTTGCTACCTGACCTGCTGTGCTTTTCCAGTACTACTCTAATCTGTCCTATCAAAAGGACAGGCAGATGGACACAGGGAGTGGAGTTAGTGAAAAATGAAATTAAATTGAAAGAAGAAGTGATAGTAAGTTAGATGGCATGGATTGTATGTGGGTAGAGTTGAGGAACTTCAAAGAAAAATATATCCTGATGGGAGTTATGCACAGGCCTCCCAGCAGTAGTCAGCATATGGGGAAGAAAATCAATAAGAAGATAGAAAAGGCATGTAAGAAAGACACTTTTACAATAATCACAGGGAATTCATGCAGGTGGATTGGGAAAATAGAGTTGGCAGCAGATCTGAAGAAAAGGAATTTGTGGAGTGTCTACGAGATGGTTTCTGGAGCAGTTTATGGTAGAGCCCACAAGGAAATAACCAATTCTGGATCTGGTGATGTGTAATGAGGCAGGCTTGACGAGGGACCTTCGATGAATGAACCCCTTGGGGCAGTATATGACAGGATTTATCCTGCAGTTTGAGAGAGAAAAGCTGGAATTAGATGTAAGAAATGACAGTTGAGTAAAAGTCACGAGAAGATGAGGAGCTGGCCAGAGTTGATTGGAAGGGCAGTCTCCCAAGGAAGGCAGAGGAATAGTGATAGCAGGAGTCTCTGGAGTAATTTGAGTGGTACAGTAGTAATACTTCCCAAGGAAGGAGAAACATGCTAAGGGGAGGACAAGGCCACCATGACTGACAAGAGAAGTCAGAGACAGCATAAAAGTAAAAGAAAAAGCATACAATGTGTTGAAGGTTAGTGGGAAGCCAGAGGATTGGTAAGCCTGTTAAAAACCAGCACAGAGTAACTAAAAAAGCAATATGGTGGGAGAAAATGAAATATGAGGGTAAGCTAGATAGTAATATAAGATTGTAAGTGATATTTTAAATGTATAAAAGGTAAGAGAAGATAGGAGTTGACATTGGACTTGAAAAATAATAATGGGAAACAAAGAAATGGTGGAGGAACTGAATAGGTACTTTGCATCAATTTTCACAGTGAATGATACCAATAGCATGTCAGAACTTCGAGAGTTGGGTGATGGGTGAACATAGTGGTCATCACTAAGGAGAAGGTTAAAGGTCTGAAAGTGGATAAATCAGGCAGGCAGAAGTGAGGACTGCAGATGCTGGAAACCAAAGTTTAGATTAGAGTGGTGCTGGAAAAGCACAGCAGGTCAGGCAGCATCCGAGGAGCAGGAAAATCGACATTTTGGACAAAAGCCCTTCATCAGGAATGGATAAATCACTCAGACCAGATGGACTACATCCCAGAGTTCTGAAGGAGAGAGCCGAGGAGATTGTAGAGGCATTGGTGTTCTTTCAGGAATCACCGCAGTCAGGAAGAGTCCCAGAGCACTGGCAAATGACCAAAGTAACATTCCTGTTTAAGAAAGAAGGGAGGCAGAAAGCAGGAAACTATAGGCTAGTTAAAGACACCTCAGTTGTTGGTAAGATTTTAGCATCCATTATTAAGGACAAGATTGTAGAATACTTGGAAGATCATGGTGAAGTAGGGTCGAGTTAGCATGGCTTCGTCAAGAATAGATCACGCCTGACAAGTCTGTTTGAATTCTTTGAGGAGGTAATGAGCAAATTAGACAAAAGAGGATTAGTGGACTTGATCCATTGGATTTCCAGAAGCCCTTTGACAAGATGTGGCAAAGGAGGCTAGTAAATAAGCTAAGAATCTGAGGTGTTAGAGGTAAGGTACTGGCATGGATAGAGGATTGGCTGAAAAGCAGAACACAGAGAGTGGGGATAAAGATATCATTTTCAGGATGGTAGCTAGTGACAAGTGAAGTGCCGCAGTGATCAGTGTTGGGATCCCAGCCACTCATATTATACATTAACAAAATGGATGAACGAACTCAGGGCCTTGTTGCTAAGCTAAAGATGATACAAAGATAGGTGGAGGGACAGGGAGTGTTGAGGAAGTGGGGTGGTTGCAGAAGAACCTGGATAGATAGAGGAATGGGCATAGAAGTGGCAGATGGAATACAGTGTTAGAAAGTGTGAGGTTATGCAGTTTGATTGGAATAATAGAGGCATAGACTATTTTCTGAATGGGGAAAGGCTTTGGAAATCTGAAGCGCAAAGGGATTTGGCAATCATAGTTCAGGACTCTCAAGGTTAATAAGTAGTTTCAGTTGGCAGTTAAGACAGCAAATGCAATGTTGTCATTCATTTCAAGACATCTAGATATGGAAACAGAGGTCTACTACTGAGGCTGTATACGGCACTGGTCAGACTGTATTTGGAATATTGTGAACAGTTTTGGATCCTGTATCTTAGGAAAGATGTGCTGGTATTGGTGGGAATCCAGAGGAGGTTTAGAAGAATGATCCTGGGGATGGAAGGCTTGTCATATAAGGAGCGATTGAGGACTCTGGGCCTGTATTAGACGGATTTAGAAAGATGAGGTGTGGCCTGATTTAAACTGAGAAGCCTGGATTGAATGGATGTGAGAGAGACTAGTACCTGAGAGCACAGCCTCAGAGTAAAGGGATAACCCTTTAAAACTGAGATGAACTGGAATTTCTTCAGCTGGAGGGTGGTTAATCTGTGGAACTCATTGCCGCAAAAAGCTGTGGAGGGCAAGTCATTGTGTTTTTAAGACATAGATAGATTGGCTCTTGATTAGTAAGGGCATCAAGAGTTACAGGGAGAAGGCAAGAGAATGGGAATGAGAAACATATAAGCCATGATCAATTGGCAGACCAGATACGATGGACTGAATGACCTAATTCTGCTCCTCTTTCATATGGTCTTATGGTGCACATTATTCCAGTTGTGATCTCAGCACAGTCCTGTGCAATAGTAGCAAGACATCCTTATTTGTGTACTCCAATCACCTTATACCAAAGATCAACATGACAAAGCCAACAACATGACTTCATACTACTCTATGGCAGCAAGAACTGTACAAGTTGGAATGATTCAGCTGAGAAAGATTGAAGAGTTTCTATAATTATGTATACATGACCTTCGACAATGATCACCTCAGTTGCTAAACATTCAATAGGAAAAGCACATTTTTGATGTTGATTAAAAAGATCTACTTATACAAAGCTACATTTGTCTTTTCTGTGCAGTAACATTCAACATAAAATAGTAAACTCAAATAGGGAGTTAATGTGGCATTGTAATATTGGGAAGATTCAAATTATTGTCTTTGATTTCTGTTTTAAGTTTGTTTCCTAGTCACTAACACCATCCTTCTCCCTGATAACTGTGTGATGCTGAATCAAATGTTTTACAAACATGCTGTCAGTTTTGACCCTGAGATGAGATCCAATATACATAGAATTCATAGAATTACCAATAGAATTATCGATAATGTCACATGACTCTGCCCATCAAACCATTGGCTGAAACCCCCAACTTCTACTTTCTGAAATTTTCTTTACCAAAACTTATTGTGTCCCAAGCAATTCACAAACCAAATCCTTTCAATTCTCTTGGAGTTTAAACAATTTTTTGGGGAACCATCAATTTGCCTGGATTCCTGCTGTTGTATCCTGTCTCAACATTGACAAGAAACTTGCTCTGATGTCAAAAGACATTGATCCATCGAGATAATTTTCAGATGTTAGTCTTTTCTGTTGAAAGACCCGACTGAACAGATCTTGGTATGGCTCCCATACTGTCCACTGCTGATGTGGACACATCAGTTCTTCTCTTTGAACCAAAACTTTGCTCTACTAAATCACAAAGGGCAAAGATTTTATGCTGTCAGAAACAAATTTGGAATGGAACCATTTCTTCCCAGAAGGTGGAAAAATCAGGCATCCCTCAGTATCATTTTCTAATGTAAAATTTATATTTTTAAAAGGCAAGTTATGAACAATTCTAGCTTCGCAGGACTCCTTTATCAGAGTACAAGTTAAATTTACCTGATGCAGTGGAAAGGTACACATTTCCCATCAGCAGACTGTATTAACACTGTAGTGATTGTAACAAAGTCAGCCAGGTGGACCTCGTAGAATATGAGTTCCCTGATTGGGGCTGTTAATCTGGTGCAATCAAGGAGTCCAGGCTGAGACCTGGGATCAAGTCCCATCTGCTCTATAGGTGTACAATAACATCTCCAAACAGGTCGATTAGAAAAATAGGTTTATTTAAGAAAAAAACCAGAAATGTCAGACATCCTCACACTCTGAGAGCTGGCTGTGAGGGAGCTGAATCAGGGTCAAGGACTTCCTACGTATAAATAAAGGGTAACTTGATGATGGGATACTGGCCTCTGTGGAGTTATTTCAAATACAATTTGATTTAACAAACTTTCTGAAGAAAGGTCCACGACATTTTACTAACATCAGGGTATGAACCAATACAGTAGCTCTCAGAGCAACAATCTTTTTAAGTTCTTTCTTAGACAGAAATGGATAGACGTCACTTCAAATATTATTCCCTTATAATCCCTGGCATTCCTTTCAGTAGCATTAGTTGCAAGGTTTCTTTAAAGTTTACTTTTCTGATGCAACTTTCCTTGTGAGAATTCCTAAAGTGTACACCGTGTCAGTGGTTTAATATCTGTTTCCTTCAATGATACTGTCATTTTGAAGACTTCTTAGGGGTTCCTATTACTCCCACTATTCAATCAATCTGCTTCCAACAATTTGCTTTTACGTTTTCTGTATTATGGCATTCTTTTCCAAGCCAGATTACTGTACATTCCTCCAGCTAATCTACTAGTTCTTATGTGATAAATGTCTGTGGTAACCGTCTATGAGAATGACCATATAGAAAAGTACTCTTTGGCTTTAGGGACCTCATGCTCATCCAAAGAGGACTTCATTGTGCCATAATGCCATTCCTGAATTCTTCCACACTCATTATTTCTTCACAATTTCCAAAGCATTGCTTTAACTACAGTGATGAAACCATTGAATCATAACATTTCTTTCCTTCCTAATGAATTCTACGAATTTCATCTTCATCATCCTAATCCTTATTTGGTAAGCTTCAGGACAAGCTCATAATTATTAAATATTGTAGTTTTAACTTTCTGACAATCTGAGGATCATGCTTCTGGAAGACTACATTGAGCGACCATTTTTTTTAACTAATCAAGACATTTTGTAGCATAAGAGTCCATGAATCCTATGGACTCTAAATTTTTCAGCAGCTTTGTCAAAATAGAGAATGTATTTTCTACCTTTCCTCAAATTTATGAAAAAAGAAAGACATTGGCTCATATTTAACTTTAAAATGTCATTTGAACCATTTGATTGTCTTACTGCCTGTAACCAAAGCTTTACTTCATCAAGTTCATGTTTCCTGATTTCTTTCTCTCTTTGTGTAAAATTCAAACATTTGCCCCTCTCTTTCTATCTCAACCTGCTTCATCTGTAACAGAATTCCAACCAATTCCTGTTGTGCTTTACCTGTGTAGAACTCTTTTTCTTCAGATTCCAGGGGCTGTGCTATTATTTCAATTATCCCCGCTTTCCTAATCCTTGATTTGAATTGTGACTCCGACTTTTTTTTGCTAATGCTATGGTCCTAGCCATGGTCAATGTTTGCAAATCATCAGCCCTCTCCAGAAAAGTCATAACAATTGAGAACCACTTTTTGGCTTCACTAGTTATTCACAGACAGAATTCTACCCTTTCTCTGATCGCTAGCCTCAATTAAGATAGATCTTTCCTGAGTTTTCTTTCAGCTCTGATCTTGATCAGTTGCATCCAGCAAATACTATCAATGGTTTATCAATCCCCACATGCATTACTAGACCTTGGCTTTAGGACTTTTCCTAAGCCCTGACCACAACATCTAGCTATCTAATAATTCCTAGAACTTGACCTGACTTCTAATGGCACAGATATATCCACTACTCTTGGGACTTAACCCAGTGTCTTCTCCACAGAACCCATGAAGTTCAGTTGACTTTCTTGCAATACAGCTAAAAAGCAGCACTCCTACCAAGGAGTCTATCCCCAGGTTTTTTCATATTTCATTGAAGGTTTTCTAATAGGATGGTGATATTCAACTGCACTTGTGACTTAACTCATGATGTCATTCTTCCCTCAAGGAAAGCTAATAATTATACTCCTATCATGGAGTCTGTCATTGTCTCCTTCCCACATTTACTGATCTTTGATCTCTGTCTGTTTCCTTTGAACTCCACTTTAGTGATCTATTAAACACCTTGCAATAAAACCCTCTCCTATTATTGGGCTGAATTGTATGTTGTCACCTAGCAATTCTTAGTCTTGAGAGTACTCTGAATCTTTCATTTTCAGAGAATGCTGACATGCTCCATAGAAAAAAAATCATGAACTGAGAGGATTTCATAACAGAGTGAAATAGCAAGCAATTATGATTTTAGGACTTTGAACATTTCTTACCAAAGAGCTAAAGGGCAGGAATTTTAAATGCTCTGACAGCTTGATAGTTCTCTTTACCAATTCCTCTTGAAAATGTTGGCAAAGCATCTCAACATGTCCTTTGACCTGCTTGACGTATTTTCAGGTCCTCTTAACAGTTGATCTCAATATTTATAACAATTGATTTTGATAGTTCAGTTGACAGTTTCTGTAGGGCTCACTATACTTTACCATCATGGAAAAAGAAGACACAGAAAGTGGAAGCCATCCATGTACCAGTGACATCATCTTCTAATTTATTATATAGTCAGTCTGTCCCCAAACAGGCAAAGTAGTTTGGACCTGCTGTCTGCAGAATAGGAGGATAACTATTAAGCAAGATGGTCCACAGTAAGTTTTGTAGAAAGCCTTTATGTTACTTCTACCAGTGGCACCTTTGTCAGGAGTTCAATTGTTTTTGATCTTCAGGTTGCTTTAGTAATTACTATTGTACCTCCAAACCATTCTCTTAAACTATACAATCTGCTTTTTATTCTAACTTGATATTTCTCAGTTAATTAGTAGCAATGAAGATTGATTATTTAAGAAAAACACACACATAAAAAAATAACCAGGAAGGCACATCTCGGGCAAAGCACATCCCAATAAATTTTATCCTGTGGCTACGCCTCATCCTCTGTCGAGTTTTTCCTTCTTGAATCGACATCTCTTTTGCCTTCCTTTGACCTTTCTTTCTGCTCTTGCTTGTCAGGAAGGAGATATAAAATTAACCGACAACTGAATAGAAAGCAGGCATCAGCATTTAACTCCATCATATGCATCGAGGAAAGATTCACAAACAATGAAATTTACAGTTGACCTTGGAGGAAGATGTGTGGGAGACCTTACAGTATGGCGGCAGATAAGTTCATAGTTTTGAAGTGTAACCTTGCTGTAAATCTACAGTAGTGAGTAGAGTGGGTTCTTTCTTGATTACATGTTTAATTGAGATCTGTCTTTTGATTAAATTTTAAAAATATAAGCCATAAGTACTAAGTTAGCCTGGAGCAGTGATTTTTTTTACAGCAATAAGACGGTGCTATTTTTTGGATTGTAGATTGTGAAGGAGCAAAGATGGTCTTTAGTAGAGTGATGTGCTCTTCCTGTCAAATGTGGGAGTTTAGGGAGAATTTACATGTTACTGATGATTATGTCTGCAAGAGGTGTCTTTGGTTGTGAATCCTATCAGATCACTGTGATCTGTTGGAGTGGCAGTTAGAGGCAATAAGGAATTTACAGGAGCTAGGGGGTGTGATGGATAGCTGTTGCAGGAAGGGAAGAAAGCCAAAGATACAGTCAGGTAGATGGATTAACTCTAGGAAAGGTATGAGAGGGAGGCAGGTAGTAAAGGAGTCCCCTGTGGCTATCCCTATCTCAAATAAGTATACTATTTTGGAAAATGTAGGGGCTGATGGACTCTTAGAGGAATGTATCACTGACAGCGAGGTTTCTGATACCGAGAATGGCTCTAATGTAATAATGGGTATGTTGAGTTCCAAGCAATCGATTGTGATGGGGGACTGTCTAGTCAGAGGGCGGACATTTCTGAGGCAGGCAATGAGAAATCAGAACAGCATGTTGCCTCCCTGGTGCCAGGATCAAGGATGTCTCAGAGAGGGTGCAGAATGCTTTCAAAGGGGAGAGAGACCAGCAGAAGGTCATTGTACACATTGAAACTAATAACATAGGAAGGGAAAGGGATGAGGTCCTGAAGGGAGAATATAGAAAGTTAGGCAGGAATTTAAAAAGGATGTCCTGGAGGGTAGTAATATCTGGATTGCTCCCAGTGCTCGAGCCAATGAGGGTAGGAATAGGAGGATAGAGCAGATGAATGCATGGCTAAAGAGCTGGTGCAGAGGAGAAGAGTTCACATTTTTGAATCATTGTAATCCCTTCTGGGGTAGAAGTGACCTGTGCAAGAAAGACGGATTATACCTGAATTAGAAGGGAACTAAAATACCGGTAGGCAGATTTGTTTGAGCTGCTCGGGAGGATTTAAACTAGTACGGTGAGGGGTGGGGCCCAGGGAAATAGTGAGGAAAGCGATCAATCTGAGACTGGTACAGTTGGGAAAGGGAGTGAGTCAAACAGTCAGGGCAGGCAGGAACAAAGTAGAGAAAGGTAGGACTGATAAATTAAATTCAATGCAAGAGGCCTAACAGGGAACACAGATGAACTCAGGGCATGATTAGTAGTTGGACTAACCATGGACTGGGATGTTATATCAATTACAGAGACGTGGCTCAGGGATGGTCAGGACTGGTAGTTTTACGTTCCAGGATACAAATGCTATAGGAAGGATAGAAAGATGGGGGTGGAGGGGCAAGAGAGGAGGGGGAATGGTAATTTTGATAAGGGATAGCATTGCTACTGTAGTTAGGGAGGATATTCCTGGGAATACATCCAGGGAAGCTATTTGAGTGGAACTAAGAAATAAGAAAGGGATGATCACCTTAATGGGATTGTATAATAGTCAATGGAAAATTGAGAGACAAATTTGTAAGAAGATCTCAGTTATGTGTAAGAATAATAAGGTAGATATAGTAGGGGATTTTAATTTTCCAAACATAGACTGGGACTGCCATAATGTTAAGGGGCTAGATGGAGAGGAATTTGTTAAGTGTGTAAAAGAAAAATGCCTAATTCAGTATGTGGATGGACCGACTAGAGGAGGTGCAAAATTTGACCAATTTTTGGGAAATATGTCAGGGCAGGTGACTGAGATGTCAATGGAGGAGCATTTTGGGGCCAGCAACCATAATTCTATTAGTTTTAAAATAGTGTTGGGAAAGGATAGACCAGATCTAAAAGTTGAAGTTCTAAATTGGAGAAAGGCCACTTTTGACGGTATTAGGCAAGAACTTTGAAAAGTTGATTGAGGGCAGATAAATGTTGTTGGAAAATGGGAAGCCTTTAAAAATGAGATAATGAGGTCCAGAGACAGTATGCTCCTATTAGGGTGAAAGGAAAGGCTGGTAGGTGTAGGTAATGCTGGATAACTAGAGAAATTGAGGTTCTGGTTAAGAAAAAGGAAGCATACATCAGATATAGATAGCAGAGATTGAGTGAATCCTTACAAGAGTATAAAGGCTTAAGAAGGAAATCAGGAGGGCAAAAAGGGGACATAAGATAGCTTTGGAAAATAGGGTTAAGGAGAATCCAAAGGCATTCTGTAAATGCGTTAAGGACAAAATGGTAACTAGGGAGAGAATAGGATTCATTAAAGATCAGGCAGGTGGAAGTGAGGACTGTAGATCAGAGTCAAATTAGAGTGGTGCTGGAAAAGCACAGCAGGTCAGTCAGCATCCAAGGAGCAGGAAAATTGACATTTCGGGCAAAAGCCCACTCTAATCTTGACTCTCCTTAAAGATCAGCAAGGCAGCCTATGTGTGGAAATGCAGGAGATGGGGGAGATACTAAATGAGTATTTTGCCTCAGTACTTACTATGGAGAGGGGTACGAAGGATACAGACCTTGAGGAAATAAATGGTGACATTTTGAGAAATGTCCATATTACACAGGAGGAGGTGCTGGATGTCTTAAAAGGGGTAAAAGTGCATAAATCCCCAGGACCTGATCAGTTGTGCCCTAGAACTCTGTGGGAAGCGAGGGAAGTGATTGCTGGGCCCCTTGCTGAGATATTTGATTCATTGATAGTCACAGGTGAGGTGCCAAAAGACTGGAGATTGGCTAACGTGATGCCACTGTTTAAGAAAGGTGGTCAGGAGAAGCCAGGGAACTATAGACCAGTGAGCGCAACGTCAGTGGTAGACGCGTTGTTGGAGGGAATCCTGAGGGACAGGATGTACATGTATTTGGAAAGGCAAGGACTGATTAGGGATAATCAACATGGCTTTGTGCATGGGAAATCATGTTTCATGAATTTTATTGAGTTTTTTGAAGAAGTAATGAAGAGGAGTGATGAGGGCAGAGCGGTGGATGTGATCGATATGGACTTCAGTAACGCATGCAACAAGGTTCCTCATGGTAGATTGGTTAGCAAGGTTAGATCACATGGAATACAGGGAGAACTAGCCATTTGGATACAGAACTGACTTGAAGGTAGGAGACAGAGGGTGGTGGTAGTGGAGGGTTGCTTTTCAGACTGGAGACCTGTGACCAGTGGTGTACCACAAGGGTTGGTGCTGGGTTCACTGCTTTTTGTCATTTATATAAATGACTTGGATGTGAATATAGCAGGTATATTTAGTAAGTTTACAAATGATACCAAAATTGGAAGTGCAGTGGACAGCGAAGAAGGTTACCTCATAGTGCAATGGGATCTTGATCAGATGGGCCAGGGGACTGAGGAGTGGCAGTTGTAGTTTAATTTTGATAAATGTGAGGTGGTGCATTTTGGAAAAGCAAATCAGAGCAGGATTTATACACTTAATGGTAAGGTCCTGGGGAGTGTTGCTGAACAAAGAGACCTTGGAGCGCAGGTTCCTTGAAAGTGGAGTCTCAAGTAGATAGGATAGTGAAGAAGGCATTTGGTATGCTTTCCTTTATCGGACAGAGCATTGAGTATAGGAATTGGGAGGTCATGTTGCAGCAATACAGGACGTTGGTTAGGCCACTTTTCAAATATTGCGTGCAATTTTGGTGTCCCTCCTATTCGAAGGAGGTTCAGAAAGGTTTTGCAAGAGTTTAGAAAAGATTTACAAGGATGTTGCCAAGGTTGGAGGATTTGAACTATAGGGAGTGGCTAAATAGACTGGGGCTGCTTTCTCTGGAGCATTGGAGGCTGAGGGGTGATCTTATAGACGTTTATAAATTTATGAGGGGCAAGGATAGGGTAAATAGACAAGGTCTTTTCCCTGGGGTGAGGGAGTCCAGAACTGGAGGGCATATGTTTAGGGTGAGAGGGAAAAAAGTTTAAAAGGGACCTAAGGGGCAACTTTTTCACACAGATGGTAGTGCATGTATGGAATGAGCTGCCAGAGGAAGTGGTGGAGGCTAGTACAATTACAACATTAAAAAGACATCTGGATGGTAATATGAACAGGAAGTGTTTAGAGGGATATCGGTCAAGTGCTTGCAAATGGGACTAGATTAGGTTAAGATATCTCGTCGGCATGGACAAGTTGGACTGAGGGTCTGCTTCAAAGTTGTACATCTCTATTACTCTATATTTTGCACATTTAACTTGTATGCTATAAATTCTAACTGAATCTGTAGAATGTGCAACATGGTTTCAATAGTTCTGGGAAACAGTTATGGTTTTTTGGTTAGAAAATTGGTATTAGTAAAGTTGCCTACTTTAGTTTCATTGTGTTATGATTAATTAAAGCCCTGAGATCAGTTAGGATAGAGTAAAGAATTATGTGTTTCCTGAGTGACCCTGTTTAAGAGGAAGGAGCATAAATTCAGGCTATTAGTATGGAACTGCTACATGACACTCACATGCTTGTACTTGTGGCTGCACATTGGAAACTCCCTACCCCAAACGAACATTAAACATGGTGCTGCCAAATGGGAGGGTGTGGTGCAGTTTAATGCAGTGCCAGAAAGAGTGTTCACAAGTCTTGAAGTTAAAATAATTATGGATTGGAACTTTGGATTATTCTATAAAGCTCTCTACACTTTTTTCCAAGACCATTATAGTCCTTGCCTTCTGAATTAAATTAAAATTTGCATTGTTTCAAACATTGGGGATGAATGATTAAATTTAAGATAGCTACCAACAGCTATAAGGTGGTTATATGACGATATTAATGCAGTAATGCAAACCTTTTCATAAATCTGCTTTAAACTAGCATGCCTTACTCATGTATACCTCTGCTGCATTCACATGGCAACATCCCGAGAAATCAGCATTTAATCAACTGGTGTAAGAACTAAGATGGACAGTTAACTGTTTCTGCTGCATTTCCATTCTAATGATGACCCAATCAAACAGCACCCTCATCTCATATTGTAAATTGATGCTCCTTTTCCAAGTTTGGCTTCCTGCTTTCCTATCATGATAAGGTCACCTGAAAAGCTTCAACTATGCGTCTCCTTTTAGTAATGTTTAAGTTCTGTATTGCCAAGCAATGGAAGAATTAACATTTTTGGATTGTACTGTTCTGTTAGAAAATACATCTCCTTTTCAAAATTAAGCATCATCAATGATACTTAAGAGAGTCATCAACAATTATTTTATTTCTTGTTGTAGTAAGTTTGAAGCAAAATATTTAATTTTCATATAAGTTTCTTCTAGCAAATCCTTTTTCAAATTATGTCTTCCAGCATATTTCAATCAAAGCTACCTTTCACAATAGACAGGCACGTGTCACGAAATCTGGCACCAGCAAAATCCTGTCTCCTCCTTAAGATGAAGCCCCATTTCCTGAAATCTGAAAGAAAACAGCATTAATTTGATACCCACTGTGAAGTCACCAAGTTGATTTTTGATGGTGGTTTTCTATCAGGAGAATTCGGTTTACACAAGGAATGAGGTTCCAGTGGATGAAATCTGAAATAATGACCAACTGTTCTTTGGCATAACAGAACATGAACATTGCTGAAAAAGACAATGTTTTTCATCTCATTGTATACTTTGGGTTATCGACAGTTCCAAGGCTTGTAATATTGGTCTTATTAGAAATGTTGTAAATACAGTCCAAGCCATAAATTCCACATGCGAGCTTGATGCTGAAATGGGACGTATTAAAGTCATCCCATAGGATAATGTGTACTCTGAACGTCTGGCTGTGCATCGTGAAAACACATCACAGCCCTAAGCCTGTCACCTTTGGTCTTGAAAAGAGCCAAGTCAACGCAGATTACCTTGGAAAGATAAGGTATCTTAAACATTTGATCAACAGGTGAAGTTATTTGCTTCACACTGCTACTATGCAAGAGCTACATGAGTGGTGTTTGCCACTGGAAGAATGCTCATTAAGGCAAATGAACATTCGACCTATCCCACAAATGAGTATTGCTCATATGAATTTCAATGTTGGTGTGATGCTAGGCAGTTCAGCTGTACATCCCAAAGACAAGTGGATCATATCAAACAGCACACCCCTTCATTGTTCACACTGAGCAAGGTACTAACTTGCTTCCAGCCATGCTTTCAAAGCTCACCGCACATTGTCCAACATTAAATGTGATGCGGCATTTGGATAACATTTGCTGGATAATCCTGAGTGTAAACTATTATTCTGGCACCAGTTTTGAATTGTCAGTTAGGGTTACAGTATGGGACACTTGTATGTACTGGAAGTTGCATCAGTTAATACAAAGGGCTCTCTGCATTGCAGGGCTATGGACACGCACTACACCTGTTTCAACTCAACAAAACTGGTGACAGATATTTGCTATTCATTTCTCAGGGCAATATCTTGACCAATCAGCACTCTCATCTCAAGCAATCATAATTGCTGGTTGTCCCCTTGAATTGATATTTTGTGAATTGTCCTGATGGATACAAATGAAAAGCTCCACTAAAATGTGTCTTTTTCTCAATAATGAGCAGTGTTATCTGCAATTCTTCTTTTGCTACACAGGTAAACCTGGGTTTTTTTCTATTTAACATAATAAAAATATAATTTTTGAGAAATTGAGATAAATGGTTTGATAATTGTGCTGAAGGGGCAAATTAGCTTCTTTAGAAGTGCTGACACATAAGATTTGGATAGTGTTTGATCATAAGACCAGAAGACCAGAAGATATAGGAACAGAATTAAGCCATTTGACCCATTAAGTCTGCTCTCCCCTTTTAATCATGGCTGATATGCTTCTCAACCCCATTCTCCTGCCTTCTCCTCATTACCCTTAATCCCTTTACCAATCAAGAAGCTATCTATCTCTGTCTTAAATACCCTCAATTACTTTGCCTGCACAACTCTCTGCAGCAATGAGTTCCACAGATTCCCCATCCTCTGGGTGAAGAAATTCCAGCTTATCTCAGTTCTGTAGGATCATCCCTTAAGCTTGAGTCCATGCCCTTGGGTCCTAGATACTCCTACGAGAGGAAACATCTTCTCCCCATCCACTATATCCAGGCCTCTCAGTATCCTGTAAGTTTCAAACATATCCCTCCTCATCCATCTAAACTCTATCAAGTACAGACCCAGAGTCCTCAACTGCTCCTCATATGACCTCCATATCATGATCTCCATATTATTCTTGGAAATATCCTCTGGACCTCTCAAAGGCCAGCACATCTTTCCTTAGATACGGGGCCCAAGACTGCGGACAATATTCCAAATGTGGTCTGACCAAAGCCCTGTACAGCCTTAGCAATACATCATTGCACTTGTATTCTAGCCCTCTTGAAATGAACACTAACATTGCATTTGTCTACCTAACTGCCAATTGAACCTGAAGATTATCCTTAAGAGAATCCTGAATTAGGATGCCCAAGTCCCTTGGTGCTTCAGATTTCTGAAGTCTTTCCCCATTTAGAAAATAGTCTATGCCTCTATTCTTCCTATCAAAGTGCATAACCTTACACTTTCCCACTTTGTATTCCATCTGCCACTTTTTTGTGCACTCTCAGCCTGTCCAAGTCCTTCTGCAGCCTTCCCATTTCCTCAACACTACATGTCCCTTCACCTATTTTGTGTAATAATGTAATGATGTTTAATAAAAAAAACTATAGATTATTATTTGAACAGCTACTTTTAGAACTTAGATACTGAATATTTTACAAAAACATTTTTAAAAATCGCCAGTTCATTGAAATTGTCATTTTCACTCACTTGTTTTTTTTCTGAAATTGCAAATAAATTGAGGCACAGGAGGTTTTGGAAAATTAGGTGCAGATCAGATGAAGCTAGTTTTAGGAACACACCAGTATTAAACAGTGGAGGTTGCATGCCACAGACCAAGCTAATTAATCCCATAACCAACAGAACTCGTCAAAGAGCTGCAGTCTTCCCACATAAAATCATGAAAATAGTTATGAACTATTAAATGACAAATGGTGATGAAGGATCCATGAACATTCCTGTTCTCAAGAATGGTGGGGCCCTGTGCAAAAGTCTAAGCTGAAACATTCATAACCATCTTCATCCAGGAACATAAGAACATAGGAAGAGAGGTAGGCAATTCAGCCCCTTGAGTCTGTTCTGCCATTCAATAAGATCATAATGAATGGTGGTGCAGGCTCAAAGGGCAGAATGGCCTACTTTTGCACCTATTGTGAATTGTCTATTGTCTATTATGGCAGATGTGGCCTTACTCCATTTGCCTGCCTTGGGGCCATATCCCTTGATATCCTTGCGTAATAAAAATTTGCCTATCTCAGATTTAAATTGAACAATTGAATTGGCATCGACCACCGTTTTGAAGAAGAAAGTTTCAAACCTCCAGCATGGATAGGATAAATAGACAAAGTCTTTTCTCTGTGTGGGGGAGTCCAGAACTAGAGGACATAGGTTTAAGGTGAGAGGGAAAGGATATAAAAGAGACCTAAGGGGCAACTTTTTCACACACAGGATGGTACGAATATGGAATGAGCTGCCAGAGGAAGTGGTGGAGGCTGGTACAATTGCAACATTTAAAAGGCATCTGGATGGGTATATGAATAAGAAGGGTTTGGAGGGATATGGGCTGGCAGGTGGGACTAGATTGGGTTGGGATATTTGGTCAGCATGGACGAGTTGGACCAAAGGGTCTGTTTCCGTGCTGTACACCTCTATGACTCTATGACTCTGCTGGTTGGGTGTAGAAGAACTTTCTAACATCTCTCCTGAATGCTCTGGTCCTAATTCATAGACTATACACCGTGGTTCTTGAATCTTCAACCAGTGTGAATGGTTTGTCTTTGTCTACCCATAAGTGGCAAAAAAAGATTGTAAATGCTGGTATCCAAGGTAGACAAGCAGGAGGCTGGGAGAACATAGCAAGCCAGGCAGCATCAGGGTAGGTGGAGAAGTTGATGTTTTGGGTGTAACTCCCAGAGTCCTGAAGAAGATTACACCCAAAATGTTGACTTCTCCACCTCCTGATGCTGCCTGGCTTGCTGTGTTTTCCCAGCCTTCTGCTTGTCTACCCATAAATGGAAGCATTCCTGATTGTCCTATAAAATCAGTGCTGTAAATACACTTACGTTTTCAACATAGCAGTCCTCAACTTCCTCTAGGCCTGTGTTCTGACTGGCAAGGGTTAAACCTGGGAGGCAGATTAAAGCTTAGTCACCCAGACCCTATTTTGAGAGCAGAAGAGTGTGATAGGAGTCAGATTTAAGATTTTAAAAGATCTTTATATTACACCTGATCTCAGTGCAACTGCTTTTTTTGGGGTCTGCTTGGTGACCCTCAGGTTAACCTCACCAGAGTGAAGCCTATTGTTGTCTGTGACTACAGTGACTTACACATATTATTTGCTTTTGGGAATTATAATTCCTCTCTCCAGATGTTAGTGGAGATTGCTGCTACAAAGGTGCTCCAAATGCCTGTGCACAAAATAACTGATTTCCAACAGGGATGTCGGGTCAAATACTTTCTTAATATTCTGGCACTCCCTGCACAAAGTTAAAGTCAGGCTAATAGCAAGAAAACTACTGGAAGCATTGGGTAAACACAGCAGATTTCCTTTTATGAAGGATCTTAATGAATGAGCAGGGTTTTGATGACAATTGTTTATATGTGTCATCATCATGATTATTAACGCAATCTTTCCAGATTCTAGTAATTTAGCTGAAATTCTACTCAGTTGCCATGGTGAGACTTGAACCCATGTCCCTCAAAGCATTAGCCTAGGCTTCTGAATTACCTGCCTGTTGTCATTCCATTGTGCCCCATTTCCTCATGTGATCATCTAATTTACACATTTTTATAATCTGGTTGCGTTAAATTCTGCCAGCTTGCATTTGGCTCATCAAACCCATTGTAAGAGATGTCTGTCTCAATGTTTGATAATAAAGGGAGAAAATGAGTAAAGGACTTCAGATCTTTAGGTATCCCATATATAGTCCTTGTATTTCTGCTCAGGATAGACAACAACACTCAATGGTCTTTACTGTTTATTCCTCCATGTACTTTTGTATCTACAGAAAAGTATGTTTTTCTTTTAAAGTTCCATTTGAAGGATCCATAAAAATTCTGTTTAGAATCACCAACTTTATATTAGGGAGCTCTACTAAGATTGGTTGCATTGCAATTACTGTTGGTGTCAAAGTGGTATAAAGGTTTTCTGGCAAAGTTATTAACATTTGTTTGCAAGTACCCTGGGTGTTGTGTCCTTTTAAGGCTTTTATCTACAGGCAATGAGATGCAATGAGATAGTAGAGTAGTCACATTAAAACTTAAGAAGATTACCTTAGGTATTTTTCTGATTTTTTTATATTTCAATTTAATTCCAGAGTAATACAATTTTACTGAAAAAATCACAATTTTAACTCTAATCAAAGTTAGTTAAAAATGCAAGATTGGTAAAGCTATGAAATTAATGATCAGGATCATAACTGAAACAGGAAAAAGGAATATTTGATTGTTTTTATTGGGATGTGAGCATCTCTGGCAAGGCTAACATTTGTTACCAATGCCCTTTAACTGAATGGCTTACCATTTCAGAGGGCAGGTAAGGGTCGGCCTGTGGTTTAGGAAGCCGAACCACATAAGATTGTCTTGCTTTCTTCCCTAAAGGACATTAGAGAAACAGATAGCTATTATGACAATCAGTGATTGGTTTATTACTTGAATTTAAAATCCACCAGATACCATGGTGGGAATTGAACCCATGTACCCTCAAACATTAGCCTGGGCCATTGGATTAGCAATTCAGGGGCATCACCACTATAGCGTCCTCACCTGAGGCAATTGTGACAACTACAGAAACTTGTGGACTAAAAATAGTAATATTATTATTATTATTCCCAATTACTAATAATTTTTTCCCCATTTTTTACGCAAGCTAAATTTATAAACAGTATTGTGCAATTACATTTTGCAACTGCTTTCGACTTGGGGCTTTGTACACAGTAACTGAACTCTAAAATATCATTGCTCTACTATTCATATATGGAAAGTAAGTGATTTTCAAATCTCTACCTGTTGAGTCATTCATACCAACTACTCTAGAAATTATTCATCTAATATCTATGGGAAGGTAAAAGAATTTTCGATTTCAGTCACATTGAAACAATACTTGATTTTTTCTCATCGCTGTTGTCTCTGAATCGCTTGAACTCAAATAGTAATTCTTTTCACAAATTCCAACGAATCACATTACTAAAGATATCTCACCCAGAAACAGCTCAGAGGTGAACTTTGTGCAGGAGCTGCGGAATGAGCTGGAGTTTGATTTTAGAACCTTTTTGCATCATGTTAAGTCCATGGCAAAGAACAAAGAACAAAGGAAATATACAGCTCGGGAACAGGCCCTTCAGCCCTCCAAGCCTGAGCCAATCCAAATTCACTCTCTATACCTATCGCTCAATTCCTAAGCATCTGTATCTCTCTGCTCCCCACCTATTCATGCATCTGTCCAGACGCACTTTAAATGAATCTACCGTGCCTGCCTCTACTACCTCTGCTGGCAACACGTTCCAGGCAACTACCACCCGCTGTGTAAAGAATTTGCTGTGTACATCCCCCTTAAACTTTTCACCTCTCACCTTGAACGCGTGACGTCTCATTATTGAATCCCTCACCCTGGGACAAAGCTAATCTCTATCTACCCTGTCTATACCCTTCATGACTTTGTAGACCTCAATCAGGTCCCCCCTCACTCTCCTTTTTTCTAATGAAAACAATCCTAACATATTAGATGTATATGAAATGAGTAATCCATTTGTCGTCACTTACTTTGCGATACTGCTCAAGCCCAATTGTACTGTCCCATCTTTCTCTGTCAAAGTTCATCCCTTGCACCCAGTTTACTTTCTATCCTGTTGTGCTTTAATGGGCATTGGTACCCACTTATGAGCTGAGGACGAGAATGCCAGCAGGCTGCCTGACCTATAGGGCCATCAGAGGCAGTTTGTTCCTGGCCTCGGCCATCAGTCATGAATTATGTCATTTTAGTCCAGGATAACAATCAGAATCAGAAGCCCTGGCCAAAGCTTTTGCTTCTCTCAGGCTGCCCCATTTTTGATTCATTTAAACAGAAAATTCACTTCTCGCCCTGATAGGTAGAAATGTAAAAGTCATTCTGAACAATTGGAAGGAAGCCAGATACCGAGTAGATTTTAATTGCTGGGCTCCAGTTCAATCCCACTGACTGGTTAATAAGGCGCTGTTTGTTGGACGTTCACTGTTGGCTGAATGAAATTGGGCAGCCATGGGCTGGTAGTACTTTGCCAACAGCATGGCAAGGTGGAAAAGGATCTGGAGAATCTCACAGTTGTAGCAGTGGGTGGAATGGAAAATATTGGGCATCAAAGACATAGAATTTCCTACTGAACATGTGGGAGTGCACATTAATCCACACACCAATTGTTTTTTTTTTGTCTAGACTTATCTTTGTAGGTTGGTTTCTTTCACAGTGTTACCTGGACTTTGACTACTGTCAATCAAGTATGGGTTAAAAAAAACCCATCAGGGTACCATGTGCATTGTATGATTAGATTATATACAGTATGGAAACAGGCCTTTCGGCCCAACAAGTCCACACCAACCTTCTGAAGAGTAACCCAACCGGATCCATTCCCCATATTTACCCCTGACTAATGCACCTAACACAATGGGCAATTTAGCATGGCCAATTCACCTAAACTGCACATCTTTGGATTGTGGGAGGAAACCGGAGCACCCAGAGGAAACCCACATGGATGCAGGAAAAATGTGCAAACTCCGCACAGACAGTTGCCCAAGTCTGGAATTGAACCTGGGTCGCTGGCGCTGTGAGGCAGTAGTGCTAACCACTGAGCTACCATGCTTATTTGCCTTTATCAATGATACCGTCATCAGCCTGTGGTGGGAATTTCATCTCTCCAAAGGTCAACAGCATCAACATGCCAAATCATTAGGAATGGAATAGGAAATGCTGATACTTAATATTTTAACTGCTCTCTCATTTGGGTGGGAGTTAAAGTCAGCCCACAATTACATTTCTTTTAGCCAAGCTACATGAACAACAAAGAATTGCTTCAATAGCAGCACCTAAATACCACACCTCCACACAACCCACATGCTTCTGAGACATTCATTTGCCAAAACTACTGGAACTTCATTTAAAATGCAATATTTTTGGTAGGTTTTGATTTTTGCAAGACTATTAATATTTCTTAATACTGAAAGTATTCTGACATTTCCAATGGACACATAGTCCTTCAATAACATTTTTGGAGTACATTTTATTGGCTCCTCATGTGAATTTGCTTCAGATGTGTATTAAATCTGTTTTGTAAAACATGACCATGAGAAAACAAGTACCAAATGATGCTGTTGAGGAGATTACACACATACTGTAATTCACAAAGAGGAAGTTCAAACAATTTGCTTCACTGCAAGCAGCATGTTGGGCATAAGGAAGGACTTTTAAATTAAATATTGTGTGCAGTTTTGGTCTGCTAGTCTGAGGAAGGGCCTTCTTGTTATTGAGGGAGTCCAGCTTAACTTCACCAGACTGATTCCCAGGATGGCAGGACTGACATATGAGGAAAGACTGGATCGACTGGGCTTGTACTCGCTGGAATTTAGATGAATGATTGGGGGGATTTCACAGGAACATATAAAATTCTGATGGGACTGGACAGGCTACATGCAGGAAAAATGTTCCCAATGTTGGGAAAATCCAGAACAAGTGTGTCACAGTCTAAGAATAAGGGGGTAAGCCATTCAACACTGAGATGAGGAAGAATGTCTTCATTCAGAGAGGTGTGAACCTGTGGACTTCTCTCCCACAGGAAGCTGTGGGGCCAGTTCATTAGAGATATTCAAGAGGGAGCTGGACATGACCCTTGCAGCTGAAGGGATCAATGGACAGAGAGTGGGAATGGGATACTGAGTTTGCATGATCAGCCACAATCATATTGAATAGTGGTGCAGGCTCAAAGGGCTGAATAGCCTACTCCTGCTCCTATTTTCTATGTTTCTATGTTTCTAAATCATTCATCAGACATTTTCTGCACAGCCAATGGGAGCTGTGTTGCTTCTTTCCTGTTACTTTGTCATTAATGACTTGTGTTTTATCAAATTTAATATGCAGAATACCTAAAATATGTGAATTATTTTCTATTCACAAAAGTAATAAAAGCAAATTGATTCTTTGAACTACGTATCTCTGAACTGTTTCTACGTTTTGGGATTATTTTGTGACTATTTATCTACAAAAAAAATTTTAAAATTGAATTTCCTTCCAGCAATGCCTTTAATTAAAAATACTTGAGACTTATCCAGTAAGGGAATGTCACTAACCTCAAGCCCAGAAGCACTTAGAGTCAGAAGTTAGCCTGAAGATTTAATTGTGTGGACTAATGGGAATAATGTGAACATTTTTATAATTCTTCTTCATAAGGAGTGATTTGAAGTAGTTGGATTAAGGCAGTCATTTATTGTGTACAATACTCATGGTTAAAGAAAGATTTTCAGGGTGCGTTCAAAATCATGCTGTTGATACAGAGAAGGAGGAGAAACTTCCCCGTGGTAGGAACGTGACTGGTCAGAACATTGAACATTCAAGAGAAAAACAAGAATCAAAATGGAGGAGAATTCAAAGATCAGGTATAGCAAAGGGATACATTGGATGGGACATCTAGTGGCTGTCAAAGTTTACATTGCAGCTGTTATGCTGTTGAATGAATTGTATTGATTATTCAGTATCAACAAATCTCTCAAAGAATATATGCCATTCAGCACAGTCAGTGTGGTAATGAGAATCGTTATGATAATGAGATGGTGATATGTATCAGGATGCAACAGGGAGGAAAAGGAGCTGAGGAAACAAGTAGAAACATTTGTTTTTATTGCAGCAAATTGTTGTGATTTATCCAATGTCTCACAGGACAATGGGATCAACTTTGAAAAGAGAATAGGATAAAACCTTTGATGAGAAAAAATCTATGGGGCTAAAAAGAGTGAGCTAATTGGATAGCTCAGTCAAAGAGTCAGCACAAGCACATGAAGCTGAATGGTCTTCTTCAGCGCTTTATGATCCCATGATTCTATGTCAGGCTGGGAGAGTTCATGATAATACTCACCCATGTAGCTTATGGCTTGGAATTCTGTTCTGCACATTGGAGAGATGACTATTCATGTCTCTTCTAACTTGGGGCCTAAAATTGTTTCTCCTTATGTATGAGTGACTGCAGTCTGACCCTAGAAGGTTTCTATTAACTCATTTACTCTGTTAACTAATACTCTCCATTGTCAGTACATCTTTTATGATTACAAATTACTCTGTCCTTTCTTCCCAGTCTCTTGCTCATGTCCCTGTTGCATCCTGATACATATCACCATCTCATTATCATAACGATTCTCATTACCACACTGACTGTGCTGAATGGCATATATTCTTTGAGAGATTTGTTGATACTGAATAATCAATACAATTCATTCAACAGCATAACAGCTACAATGTAAACTTTGAAGCCACTAGATGTCCCATCCAATGTATCCCTTTGCTATACCTGATCTTTGAATTCTCCTCCATTTTGATGCTTGTTTTTCTCTTGAACATGTTTCTTAAAACACATTGAATACATTTCTGAAGCAAATTCACTATGATAAATTAATAAAATGAATTCCAAAAACATTATTGAAGAAGTACACATTATCAAGCATGATCAGAAATGGCAAAATAATAAGGGTTTTGCAAAAACCAAAACGTACCAAAATCTGTTGTTTGTTAAGGACTTGTTTGTATTTAGGAGTATATTTCTTTCCAGTTTAATTATGCCCAAAAGAGAAAAATAGAGCAACCCCAAGACACACACTACAAAATTGACCCAAGTTCTCCTTTAACTATTTTTTGATAACAGTGGAGTGCCCCGAGGATCGGTGCTGGGTCCACTACATTTTGTCATTTATATAAATGATTTGAATATGAGCATAAGAGGTACAGTTAGTAAGTTTGCAGATGACACCAAAATTGGAGGTGTCGTGGACAGCGAAGAAGGTTATCTTGGATTACAAAAGGATCCTGATCAGATGTGCTAATGGGCTAAGGAATGGCAGATGGAGTTTAATTTAGATTATCGTGAGATGCTGCATTTTGGGAAAGTAATTCTTAGCAGGACTTATACACTTAATGGTAAATTCCTAGGGAGTGTTGCTGAACAAAGAGACCTTGGAGTGCAGGTTCATAGTTCCTTGAAAGTGGAGTCACAGGTAGATAGGATAGTGAAGAAGGCGTTTGGTTTGTTTTCCTTTATTGGTCAGAGTATTGAGTACAGGATTTTGAAGGTCATGTTGCAGCGATACAGAACATTGGTTAGGCCACTTTTGGAATATTGTGTGTAATTCTGGTCTCCTTCCTATCGGAAGGATGTTGTGAAACCTGAAAGCATTCAGAAAAGATTTACATGGATGTTGCCAGGATTGGAGGATTTGAAATATAGGGAGAGGTTGAATAAGCTGGGTCTGTTTTCCCTGGAGCATCAGAGGCTGAGGGGTGACTTTATAGAGGTTTATAAAATCATGAGGGGCATGGATAGGGTAAATAGACAAGTTCTTTTCCCTGGGGTGGGGGAGTCCAGAACTAGAGGGCATAGGTTTAGGGTGAGAGAGGAAAGATATAAAAGAGACCTAAGAGGCAACTTTTTCTCATAAAGAGGGAGGTGTGTGTGTGCGGAATGGGCAGAGGAAGTGGTGGAGGGTGGTACAATTGCAAAATTTAAAAGGCATCTGGATGGGTATATGAATAAGAAGGATTTGGAGGGATATGGGCCGGGTGCTGGCAAATGGGACTGGATTGGGTTGGGAAATCTGGTCGGCATGGACTATTTGGACCGGAGGGTCTGTGTCTGTGCTGTACATCTCTATGACTCTACAACTCTAAGGCACAAACTGGGTACAAGTATGTCAGCTCACAAAGTGCAGCAGATCACAGAATTTCAGGAAATAGCTGCAGGACCTAGCCTCTGAATATAGAAATACTTTGTGCCTGTTGTCTACCCACTTTCCTGCCACAGAGCAAAACAGAAAGTACCTGCTTTTCAAAAGTCTGCCCTGTTGATTTAATTATAGCATCAGTTCAAATAGCACTTGGTACTGTAATGACAGGCTCTTATTCAACTTGTATTGGGTTGGGGTGATAATTTCTCATGGAGTTTCTTATGGATTGATAGGACAGAGGTTTTATCCTTACAATGCTACACAGTGAGGAGGTAAATTATCTCCAGGTACTTTCTAGTAACTCATGAAAGTGAGCCCAGCAATCTCTTACAGTCCTTTTAGTGATGTCTAAGAGTGAATATCTGAGGGAAAAATAAATACTAAAAAAAAATCAAGAAATTAAATTAGTCTTTTTTCCTTAAAAAGAGTACTACATCTGTATAACTCATAATCAACGTAAAAGGTAGTTGGTGTACTTTGATCCAAAGACAACACAGGGAAATTACTCTGAGCATGTTGCGATCAATTCTGCTTATTTAGTTTTGAGCCAAGCCCACATACGAAGTCAGTAATTTGTACAGAGTCCTGAAAACTGTCAGATAATCAAAGGATGCAGTAGATTATTTACATAAAATTTTATACACACATACATTTGTCAAACAATAGAACATTCAAGCAGTTGCTATTAGTTTATACAGGTGTGTTGCTTGTTAAGTTGTGTAATAGTGATGCTCAGTCGGATATACATGTAGACTTTAGGAGAGCTCACATTTATTTTAGTAGACTTTCACATTGTGCCATTATTCCTTTTGCACAAAGTTAAAAATCACACAACACCACATTATAGTCCAACAGGTTTATTTGGAAGCACTTAGCTTTCAAAGTGCTGCTCCTTCATCAGGTGGGTGTGAAGCAGCTCCATAAGACACAGAATTTCCAGCAGAAGATTACAGTGTTACAATGATACATTGAACAAAGCTAGATTGTTAGGTTTTTCATCTTTTAGAATGGATTTGCTGGTTTTGGTTCTTTAATATGTAAATCCCAGAACTTCTTTTAAGTCACCTTCTCAAGATAATATAAGGTCTTATAACAAAAGGTGACATCTCAGCTCAGACAATGCCTTAAAGATGTGAAGTTAAAGTCTGGCTGTATCCCAATCTTGAATCAGACTGGTTCTATTTCCAAAGTGGGATTTCCAAAATATTATATGGATTAACTGCCTGCACTGATTGCTTGCAGGTTGTGCATTTTTGGAACAAAATAGTATGTATCTGCAAATAAAAATTCACCCAATAGACTTATATGGGTGTGCGTGTGCAGGAGAGAAAGACAGTGAGTATGTACATGTGAGTGGGTGTGTGAGTGTGAGTGCATATGAGAGAGTGTGTGTTTGCATGTGTGCAAGCTTGGTAAAGTGTATGTGTGTGAGTGTGATGGAGTATTAGCCTGTGAGAGGGTGTGTGTGGGTGTGAGTGTGGGAGGTGTATATGTCTGTGTATGAGAGAGAGCGTGTGTATGAGAGAGGGTCTGCATGAGTGTGTGAGTATGTAAGAGTGTGTGTGTGCGTGTTATGCAGTGGGGTCACCTGTAATGTGACATGAACCCAAGGTCCCAGTTGAGGCCATCCCCATGAGTTCCGAACTTGGCTATCAGACTCTGCTTGGCCACTTTGAGTTGTTGTCTACTGATTGCTGTGCAGTGTCCATTAATTTGTTGCCATAGCCTCTGTTTGGTCTCGCCAATATACCATGCCTCGGGCCATTCTTCCCTGCAGCATATGAGATAGACAGTGTAGGCTGAGTCACATGAGTACCTGCCCCGTACGTGGTGGTTGGTGTCCCCACGTGTAATGGTGGTATCCATGTCGACACTCTGACATGTCTTGCAGAGGTTGCCATGACAGGGTTGTACGGTGTTATGGTCGATGTTGTCCTGAAGGCTGGGCAGTTTGCTGCATACAATGATCTGTTTAAGGTTTGGTAGTTGAGTAAAGGCGAGAAGTGGAGGTATAGGGAATGTCTTGGTGAGGCGCTAATTCTCATCGATAATGTGTTGCAGGCTGAGAAGAACATGGTGTAGTTTCTCCACTCCCAGAAAGTACTGGACAATGAAGGGTACCCTATCAGTTGCATCCCGTGTCTGTCTCCTGAGGAGGTCATTATGGTTTCTTGCTGTGGCACATCGGAACTGGTGATTGGTGTGTTGAGCATTGTACCTTTTCCTATGAGGGCATCCGTGAGAACCTCAGGTGTCCGTCACGTTCCTCCTAATCTGAACAGAGCCTGTGTATGCATAGGGCATGTCTGTAGGGATGGCTGTTTTAAAATGTTTAGGGTGGAAGCTAGGAAAGTGTAGCATCGTGAGGTTATCCGTGGGTTTGCAGTAGAGCGAGGTGCCTGTCCTTGATGGAGGTGCATGTGTCCAAGAATGAGACCAATACTAAACAGTAGTCTGTGGTAATTCTGATGGTGGGATGAAACTCTCCTCGCCACGGGTCCAGAGGAAGAAAATGTCGTCAATATATCTGGTGTATAGTGTTGGTTGGAGGTCCTGTGCAGAAAAGAAGTCTTGTTCGGACTTGTGCATGAAAATGTTGGCATATTGGGGTGTAAATTTGGTCTCCACGGCTAATACTCATGTGACTCGGCCTACGTTGTCTATCTCACCTGAAGGTGACCATCCTCCAAGGCGGACTTTGCAACACTGCAAAGTGGCCGAGCAGGGGTTGATAGCCAAGTTCAGTACCCTTGGGGATGGCCTTAACTGGGACCTTAGGTTCATGTCACACTAATGTGACCCCACTACACTATACATTCTCTCTCACACACATGCACATGCGCACTCTTACATACTCACACACTCACGCAGACCCTCTCTCATACACATGCTCTCTCTCTCATACGCATACAAACATACACCTCCCAAACTCATACCCAAGCACGCACCCTCTCACAGGCTTATGCCCCATCACACTCACACACACGCTTTACCAAGCTTGCGTACATGCAAACACACACTCTCTCATGTGCACTCACACACACACACACTCACATGCATACACTCACTTTATCTCTCTCTGTCCCCTACACACACACATACAAGTTTAGGGGGTGAATTTGTATTCACATAATTATATTTGCAGATACATTCTATTTTGCTCAAAAAATGCAGAACCTGCAAGCAGTCGATGCGGGCAATCAATCCATATAATATTTGTAAATCCCACTTTGGAAATAGAAGCAGTCTGACTCAAGATTGCGATACAGACAGACTTTAACCTCACATGTTTAAGGCATTGCCTGAGCTGAGATGTCACCTTTTGTTATGAAATCTTAAATTATCTTGAGAATGTGACTTAAAACTTCTTGGTTTTACATATTAAAGAACCAAAACCCACAAATCCATTCTAAAAGATGAAAGACTTAACAATCTAGGTTTGATGTATCATTGTATAAGTGTAATTTTTTGCTATAAATTCTGTGTCATCTGGTCCTACTTCACAACCACTTGCTGAAGAAACAGCGCTTTGAAAGCTAGTGTTTCCAAACAAATCTGTTGGACTGTGACCTGGTGTTGTGTGATTTTTAACTTTGTCCACCCCAGTTCAACACCGGCTCCTCCAAATCATTCCTTTTGTATGACATTCTTCATTTATTACTCAAAATGTTCTCACCACTACCATAACCAGTGACAGACCTTATAAACACCAATGCTTAACCAGAACTTTAAAATGTTCTCTGTGGATGACTGAAACTTGAAGAACAAAGTATATAAAGGTGGTCCTAGGTATTTTTCACACTTTGAGTAGTGTGAACATTTCATACATTGATCATTCTGCTCTACCGAAATCTGAGGTGCAAAACTGCAAGTATAGGTGTTTTGCCTTCTCTCAAATGGGTCATCAGCATTTGGCTTTTTAGCTTCACCTCACCTGAAAACCCACATGGTACTTGTGAACAGTATTTCCAGTAGCGGATGGCCAATACGTTCCGATGGGACAAACTGCTGTGAGTTGTGGTATAATTGTTTTCTCGAATGTAGAAAGAAGGAAATAAAATAAATTGTTGGAGCTATTTCAGGTCAATCTTACTGCATGTATTGTGAAAGTATTTTTTCAGATTATCTGCGGGATCGCATTTCCCTAAGTTAGGACACAGTACTCTTCACACTTGTTTCACAGAAAATTGAAACTTTGGCCAAAATCTTCATGTTCACACAAACAATAATAAACTAAAAGTTTGAAGGCTGTGGTGATTTTGTGGCTATTACTTTAGTTTTACTTTTAAACTCAATTTATAATGAACTAAATGGAAACATTTAAAATAAAATGATAAACAGTTGTTAACAAAAAGCTTAGTTTCAGCCTCAGGTGACAATGTCTGTATTCAGGATAAGGATAGAACAGTGCTTTTATGGGCAATTTAATCCTTGTGAGGGAAAGTGATGTTTACGAATAAAACAATTGGAGATAAGCACTGAAACCATTCCGAAAATCCAAGCTTCTCTGAATTGGGCCAATTCTGATATTAATCAAAATCTGAATTTTGTTCAAACCAGACTTACTTGAATTATAATACTTCTACCTTCTAAAAGCTGATGTGTAATAAACACAAAAATGCAACACTATATTCATTGCTGTGTTCAAGCTTACATTCTATCTTGATCCATATTATGTAGTGACTGGAGCAGCAGAAATATCTTAATTACAAGACATACAAGATCCCTCATGAGCTAGTGAGGAAAGTTAGTTATATTTTCAAGTCCTAATGATTGTGTTTGGGACAATTACATGTTTAAACCTGAGACTATATGAGGACAGTGATGCTTTTTCTCTTTCATTTTGACTTTAAGTTAAGTTAATTTCCACTCGTACAGCAGTCTTCATTCCTGTTTATATTGTGCAAGCTCTAACCAAAACTCAGACTCTTTTAGCTGAAACATGCTCCTCTGTGCATTTTCTTTTTGTCCATAACTCACCAACTTCTTTTAATTTGGGCTGTTTGAAAATTTCAGTTTCTATTATGTTCTTTTTTAACTTTTAAAGTCTTGTGAGTTCACTTCACCACCAGCATACGTCAATGTCTTAAGACACTTTCCCATTATTATACCTGCTAGGTTTTCCTCAGATATTCTGTCAGTTCAGCAATACTGCTCATTTGCATCAGTGCTCTGAATGCTTGACATTCAGGAATGCATCCAAACTGGTCAACATATAATTACACAACAGTGTAATCTAGGAGTGTAGCAATAATCCCTTGTGATCGAAGCCAAATAGTGTTTCTTTCACTGTTTTGCATGCACAACCCAAATATTTCAGCAGACAGTCTGAAAGTGCTCACATGATGAACATAGAACATAGAACATAGAACAATACAGCACAGAACAGGCCCTTCGGCCCATGATGTTGTGCCGAACATTTGTCCTAACTTAAGCACCTATCCACGTACCTATACAATTGCTGCTTAAAGGTCACCAATGATTCTGACTCTACCACTCCCACAGGCAGCGCATTCCATGCCCCCACCACACTCTGGGTAAAGAACCTAACCCTGACATCCCCCCTATACCTTCCATCCTTCACCTTAAATTTATGTCCCCTTGTAACACTCTGTTGTACCTGGGGAAAAAGTCTCTGACTGTCTACTCTATCTATTCCCCTGATCATCTTATAAACCTCTATCAAGTCACCCCTCATCCTTCGCCGTTCCAATGAGAAAAGGCCAAGCACTCTCAACCTATCCTCGTACGACCTATTCTCCATTCCAGGCAACATCCTGGTAAATCTCCTTTGCACCCTCTCCAAAGCTTCCACATCTTTCCTAAAATGAGGCAACCAGAACTGCATACAGTACTCCAAATGTGGCCTTACCAAGGTCCTGTACAGCTGCAACATCACCTCACGACTCTTGAATTCAATCCCTCTGCTAATGAACGCTAATACACCATAGGCCTTCTTACAAGCTCTATCCACCTGAGTGGCAACTTTCAAAGAGCTATGAACATAGACCCCAAGATCCCTCTGCTCCTCCACCTTACTAAGAACCCTACCGTTAACCCTGTATTCCACATTCTTATTTGTCTTTCCAAAATGGACAACCTCACACTTGACAGGGTTGAACTTCATCTGACACTCCTCAGCCCAGCTCTGCATCATATCTAAGTCCTTTTGCAGCCGACAACAGCCCTCCTCACTATCCACAACTCCACCAATCTTTGTATCGTCTGCAAATTTACTGACCCACCCTTTGACTCCCTCTTCCAAGTCATTAATAAACATTACAAACAGCAGAGGACCCAGAACTGATCTCTGCGGAACTCCACTTGTAACTGGGCTCCAGGCTGAATATTTACCATCTACCACCACTCTCTGACTTTGACCGGTTAGCCAGTTCTCTATCCAACTGGCCAAATTTCCCACTATCCCATGCCTCCTGACTTTCCGCATAAGCCTACCATGGGGAACCTTATCAAATGCCTTACTAAAATCCATGTACACTACATCCACTGTTCTACCCTCATCCACATGCTTGGTCACCTCCTCAAAGAATTCAATAAGACTTGTAAGGCAAGACCTACCCCTCACAAATCCGTGCTGGCTGTCCCTAATCAAGCAGTGTCTTTCCAGATACTCATAAATCCTATCCCTCAGTACCCTTTCCATTACTTTGCCTGCCACTGAAGTAAGACTAACTGGCCTGTAATTCCCGGGGTTATCCCTATTCCCTTTTTTGAACAGGGGCACAACATTCGCCACTCTCCAATCCCCTGGTACCACCCCCGTTGACAGTGAAGACGAAAAGATCATTGCCAACGGCTCTGCAATTTCCTCTCTTGCTTCCCACATAATCCTAAGATATATCCCGTCAGGCCCGGGGGACTTGTCTATCCTCAAGTTTTTCAAAATGCCCAACACATCTTCCTTCCTAGCAAGTGTCTCTTCTAGCTTACCAGTCTGTTTCATACTCTCCTCTTCAACAATACGGTCCATCTCATTTGTAAAATGAAGTTTGATGTGATTTGTTAAGCTGCTTTACTCTACAGTGAGTGGCTGGGATTTTCCATTTTTTTTCCCCAGGTGTGGTGACAGGAGCCATAACGTGTAAGACACCACAAATGGAAAAGCCCACTGGACCTTGTGTTTATTTGGCATTTAAGTAGTCATCCATTAGGCTTTTCAAGCCATCTCTGCCTGAGACATTGAGGTTCTACCTGCCTGACCTGAGGAAGTAGCCACCTTGAGTAACAATGACACCTCTTAGACTGACATTGCTGATAGCACAGCGCCACCAAGGTCAGGGAGAACTGTGCAAGATTGGCAACATTGTTTGAGGGGGAGTGGGGTTCTCAGGGAGAGGGAGGAATTAGAAGAGTCAAGGCAAGGGCAAAGGGTGGCTTTCAGTGTCCAATCATGTCTGAACCCCCTTCCCCCCCCCCCCCCTCTCCAATTTATAGCCTCAGTCACCTTCAGATTGGGGCAGAAAGGGACAACATCTATCCCCCCAAGCTTGGCAGGCAGACTGATCCATTTTACCAGTCAGAAAGGCTGTCACACTTCCCATCTGCTGGAAGCAGAGTTAATCCTGGTGTTGAGTGAAGTAGTTGTAAAGGATCATGAATTGGCTACTTAACAGCTTCAATTGGCAGCAGGTCAGGATTTCTGTGGTGGCAGGAAGCTAGTGGATATCTATCCAATGCCATCTTTCCAATTATCTGCTCCCTTTGTGCCTTTCCCTGGCACTGCTTGAGAGGAGTAGATTTGCCCAGTGAGTGAACTAGAATTCCCCATCTCTCTGTTAATGGACAGTACCTCCAGCCTTGTGCAAGTTCATTTCCTAGAACATTGAAAGTTCTTCCATGTCTTTATACCCTAAAGGAGAACCACCCCAGCTTATTTAATTTCCAAGTAACTGAAGTTTTTAAAATTTGTTTACGGGATGTGGGTGTTGCTGGTTGGCCAAGATTTATTGTCCGTCCCTAGTTGCCCTTGAGGAGGTGGTGGGGAACTGCCTTCTTGAACCACTGCAGTTCACCTGCTGTAGGTTGACCTTTAGGGAGGGAATTCCAGGATTTTGACCCCGTGACAGTGAAGCAACAGCGATATATTTCCAAATCATGATGGTGACTGGCTTGGAGGAGAATTTGAAGATGGTGGCAATCACATTTATCTGTTGCCCTTGTCCTTCTAGATAGAAGTGACCGTGGGTTTGGAAGATGCTGTCTGAGGATCTTTGGTGTATTTCTGCAGTGCATCTTCTAGATAGTACATACTGCTGCTACTGAGCATCAATCAAGCGCATCAATCTATTTCCTCATCTCCATTCTGATTGAAGAGGACAAGAGCAAAGTACTACACATGTTGAAAATCTCAAATAAAAGGGGAAATGCTGGAACTAAACTCAGCAACTGTATAGATAGAAACAGCAAAAAAAAACAGTCTGTATTTTTATTCCTGAGACAGGAGTAGAAAAGTTCCTGGCTTCACAAGCCTGCCTCATGAGAAAGTGGTCTGGTGGTGCAATCATCATTGCTGGGTTGGGGGTAGGCTACAGTTTGATCAGGAAAAAGGTCAGAGGCTATCTCAGAATTTGCATGGTACTTGGTCAAGCTGTTTAAAAGGCCCACCTTGTGATATAGTCCTCGTGGTAATGATAAAGGGGAATCTTTTTATTCACATTACCGAAACATGCACCATACTCCATCCATGTCACTTTACCCAATCTGTCATGTCAATGGAACTTCACCCTGAATCATCCAGGGAGATATTGAACTTTTAAACTCCACATATTTCTTTTTAAAGCAGACTATTATGGCCAATGTGATTGTGGATGCAAATTCAATAGTTTTCTAGAGAGGAAGTTTGATGTGAGTGCCATAGAAACTTCAAAGGGAGAAGTCATTTTCATAAACACTTATGAACTGGTCTTTTGATTTAATTTAATTTGATTTGATTTATTATTATTTTCACCTGTACCTAAGTACAGTGAAACGTTTTGTGTGTAGTACAGGGACATCATACCATACAAAGTGCATTAGGGTAATACAACAGAGCAAGGAATACAATATTACGGCTGCAAAAAAGGTACACAAAGGTCAACATTCTATTTGAAATTTGACAGGCCTATTCAACTGTCTAATAACAACGGGGAAGAAGCTGTTTGGTATGTGTGTTTAAGTTTTCGTATCTTCTGCCTGATGGAAGAGATTATAACCGGGGTGGCATAGTGGGAGGGGGGGGGGGGTGCCTTTCCAAGGCAGCAGTAAGTATAGATGGAATCAATGGATGGTGGGTTGACTTGTAACCTTCTTGGAGCTATCTCAGACTGCAAACATGAGAGAAAAAAATGCATCAGTCTATTTGAGAAACATGTTGTGAGACTCCCCTTTCAAGAATAGTGTTTAGAAACCAAATTAACCCTGGTCTGTGTGTGCAAGTGGAACTAGGTGTATGAGTGAGCTGAGATACTCATGTGCATAAGCTGGGATTCAAACATTAGTGTCCTTCTCCTGTGTTGCAGATGCACATATTAGTCAGCCCTGTACAATAAGGCTCCCTCGCTTTGAGTACGAGAAACCAACTACGCAGCAAGCCAGTCAGAGGAAGAGAGAATAAATAAGCCTTTTGACTCTGAGTGCTTCCAGACAACCATCATCAAAAGGAAGGAGGACAAAAGGATCTCAATTAAACTTGCAGAGCCTAGAATCCTGATACTAGCTGTTCAACTGTCTACTGCTGTATTTACAAACAGCCTGTAAAGACTAATTCATATAGCTTTCAACTTCTATCTTTTTCATAGAATCTCTTCAGTGTGGAAACAGGCTATTCAACTCATCGAGTCTACACTGCCCCTCTGAAGAGAATCCTACTGAAATCAAACCCCCTCCCCCGAGGTTATTCCTGCATTTCCCATGGCTAGTGCACCTAGTGCACACATCCTTGGACTTTATGGGGCAATTTAACACTGCCAATCCATTTAATCTGTGGGAGGAAACTGGAGCACCATGAGGAAACCTATGCAGACCTCGACAGGGAGAACATGCACAATCCAAAAAAGGCTGTAATTGAACCCAGGACCCTGGCACTGTGAGGCAGCAATGCTAACCACTGAGCCAGCATGTCACTTTTTGACTAACTTCTCATTCCTAATCTGCATGGATATGTGTTTTATTATTATTCCTTCTCGTGTTTGGCAAAAAACAAAGTTACGGTTTTGTTTAAATTCTTTAAAAACATAAATTCATTTGGTCTGGAATAAATTTATCTTCAAGGAAGGAAATCCTTTATAAGTTAATCTTGGTGCAACCAACTGTGGAAATGGGTAAATAAGGAAGGGGAGCTAGTACATCCCTCCTCACCTTAGAGTTGACATTTTGGTGTATCCCATCTGGAATTGCAATAACGTGGGAAACCTGACCTGCATCCACTCATAACAACTCCCATGGCCCGTCATGTCTCTCATGATAAAGCATGCCCCTCTTAAACCTCCATAAGTGACTTATGTCTCATGCCAAGCTATGCCCCACTCCTCATTTCCTTTCATTACCCTCACCATGCCAAACTGTGACACTTTGATGCCCATTCACCCACTCCATATTGTATAGAAACAACATACCTTGTGTTGAAAGTAGGATATGGACAAAAAGCTTTTAAAAAGCAATTCTTTCTTAACTTTCTACTGATTTTTCTAAAAACAAAAGCTTTACTTGCAGGCTAATTAACCAATCATCCAGACCCTTTAAATTATCTATAACAGAAATTTTAAGTTTATGAAACCTCTTAATCTTCTATACAAATATGGTACAAATGACTGAAGTGATCAAAGATCCAGAGCTGTTAGTAAACCAATGTTTTCCTTCTGGCTCAACTGTTTCAACAGTTTAATGGATTTCTGTGTGCTCAGCAAACCTACTACTTTCTGATTTGGAGTCAAGAGTGCTGTTAAGAGTCAAATGACACATGTTAACCAAAAGAGTTTTCTCCCTGTTGATGTCCAGAGACACAGAGACTAAAGGCAAAGGATCATGCAAATTAATGCCCAGTTCCCAGACAGAAGACATATGTCTTTTATTTTAAGCCAATTCCTTGTGTTTGGTTTATTTGAAGGGGGTGCCAGATTTGAAGGTTGACTCCAAGGAGACTAAGATTATAACATACAACACTTATTACTAAAGCAATTATAAGAATCCATAAACAAACTTTGCATTGAAAATCAAGGCCCAAAATTTCATCTCGGTGATAATGGAACAAATTATTGGTATACTCAAATGCCTCGATGGGCCAAGGGAAATCTTTAATAACCTCCCAGAGTCCCTTAACCATACTCCTACTGCCTCCACCCAGAGTCACCTGATCTTTATTATACTATATGATAAATCACCCATATTATTACAATCCAAAGAATCATAACTATAGTGAAGAGAAGATTCATTCATGGCCAAAGTTAAAACAGAATACTGATACTCTCATGGTTGCATATCCTTTGAATTATTTCTACATTATTCGATACCTTTTTTCTATTTTAACGTTTTTAAAATTTAATCCTTTGAAGGCACATTTCCTACGAACACCCCGGAAATGAAAGGAGTATTTTCTTAGCCATCTCCAAAGAAAATGTTATTTGAATCACTCTAGTTTGAACATGTAAATGATTCTAGTGAACCACAACTTGTGCTTAATAGCACCTTTAATGCTGAAAAATATCCTAAGGCATGCCACAAAGACCTATTCAGACAAAAATGGCCACCGAGCTAACAAAGTAACTATTAAGGCAGGTGCCAAAAAGCTTTCTTGAAAACACTGTTATAATGAGGTCTTAAAGTAGAAGACTGAGTTAGGGGTGTGCTTAAGGAGAAATTTTATGAACGTCAGATCCAGATGACTGAAG
Source organism: Chiloscyllium plagiosum (assembly GCF_037043375.1). Classification (NCBI taxonomy): domain Eukaryota; kingdom Metazoa; phylum Chordata; class Chondrichthyes; order Orectolobiformes; family Hemiscylliidae; genus Chiloscyllium; species Chiloscyllium plagiosum. The sequence goes on from NW_028270168.1 coordinate 26,722,474, forward strand.
ATATGGTTTCCTGCAATGACATGAAAATATAAGTCAAATGAACAGAGGGTTTTAAGAGGTTGGCTGTAGAACTGGAGGAGGTTACAGGTATAGATTAGGGGAAAATCCCCAAAGCATTTTAAGTATGAGACTCAGCTTGTATTCATTGGAGTTTAGATGATTAAGAGACAACATCATTAAATCATGTTAGGTCCTGAGGGACCTCGAGAAGGTAGGTGTGGAGAGGTATTCCTGATGAAGGGCTTTTGCCTGAAATGTTGATTTTCCTACTCCTCGGATGCTGCCTGAACTGCTGTGCTTTTCCAGCACCACTGTATTCCGGAATCTGGTTTCCAGCATCTGCAGTCATTGTTTTTACCTAGCTGTGGAGAGGTTAATCCCTCTTGTGGGAGATTCTAAAACTGGGAGTCACTGGTTAAAAAATTTTAAAAATCAAACAATTTTAAAAGAAATGAGGAAAAATTCTTTCTGAAAGGATGGCGAGACTTTGGGAAACCAGCTAAGAGCAATTTGGAATAGTTTAAATGGAAGATGACGATGGCACAAATAAGGGTTTCAGTAGCAGATGGTTAGTGGCAGGGTCAAAGGTGGGTAATGTTATGATGTAGACTGTTCTCTGATACATTTGATGGGGGAGGAGTGGTCAAGTAGTGATAGGGAGAGAATGGCAAGAAAAGCATGGATTTGCAAATGATTTATAATCTGAGTAATACTATATAGAAATAAATAAATATGACTGATAGAACATAGAACATAGAACAGTACAGCACAGAACAGGCCCTTCAGCCCACAATGTTGTGTCGACCATTGATCCTCATGTAAGGTAAACCTGATGTACGAACCCTCAAATTTCTGTGACCATATGCATATCCAGCAGTCCCTTAAATATCCCCAATGACCTCGCTTCTACAACTGCTGCTGGCAACGCATTCCATGCTCTCACAACTCTCTGCCTAAAGAATCCGCCTCTGACATTCCCTCTATACTTTCCGCCAAACAGCTTAAAACTATGACCCCTCATGTTAATAATTTCTGCCCTGGGAAAAAGTCTCTGGCTATCAACTCTACCTATGCCTCTCATTATCTCTCCACCTCAATTAGGTCCCCTCTCTTCCTTCTTTTTTCCAATGAAAATATCCGAGCTCAGTCAACCTCTCTTCGTAAGATAAGCCCTCCATTCCAAGCAGCATCCTGGTAAACCTCCTCTGAACCCTCTCCAAAGCATCCACATCTTTCTTAGAATAGGACAACCAGAACTGGACACAGTATTCCAAGTGCAGTCTAACCAAAGTTTTAAAGAGTTATAGAACATAGAACATTACAGCGCAGTACAGGCCCTTCGGCCCTCGATGTTGCACCGCCCTGTCATACTAATCTGAAGCCCATCCCACCTACACTATTCCATGTACGTCCATTTGCCTGTCCAATGATGACTTAAATGCACTTAAACTTGGCGAATCTACTACCGATGCAGGCAAAGCATTCCATACCTTTACTACTCTCTGAGTAAAGAAACTATCTCTGACATCTGTCTTAGACCTGTCTCCCCTCACTTTAAAGTTGTGTCTCCTCGTGTTTGCCGTCCTCATACTTGGAAAAAGGCTCTCCCTGTCCACCCTATCTAACCCTCTGATTATCTTGTATGTCTCTATTAAGTCACCTCTCAACCTTCTTCTCTCTAACGAGAACAGCCTCAAGGCCCTCAGCCTTTCCTCGTAAGACATTCCTTCCATACCAGGCAACATCCTAGTAAATCTCCTCTGCACCCTTTCCAAAGCTTCCACATCCTTCTTATAATGCGATGACCAGAACTGTACACAATACTCCAAGTGTGGCCGTACCAGAGCTTTGTACAGCTGCAGCATAACCTCCTGGTTCCGGAACTCAATCCCTCTATTAATAAAGGCCAAAAAACTGTATGCCTTCTTAACAACCGTGTCAATCTGGGTGGCAAGTTTCAGGGATCTGTGTACATGGACACCGAGATCTCTCTGCTCATCTGCACTCCCAAGAATCCTGCCATTAGCCCAGCACTTTGCATTTCAATTACTCCAGCCAAAGTGTATCACCTCACACTTGTCCACATTAAACTCCATTTGCCACCTCTCAGCCCAGCTCTGCATCCTATCTATGTTTCTCTGCAACCTACTACATCCTTCGTTACTATCCACAACTCCACCAACCTTGGTGTCGTCCGCAAATTTACTAACCCACCCTTCTAAGCCCTCATCCAGGTCATTTATAAAAATGATGAACAGCAGTGGACCCAACACCTACCCTTGTGGTACGCCGGTAGTAACTGGACACCAAGATGAACATGTTCCATCAACTACAACCCTCTGTTTTCTTTCAGCAAGCCAATTACTGATCCAAACTGCTATGTCTCCCACAATCCCATTCCTCTGCATTTTGTATAATAGCCTACTGTGGGGAACCTTATCGAACGCCTTGCTGAAATCCATATACACCACATCAACCGGTTTACTCTCATCTACCTGTTTGGTCACTTTGTCAAAAAACTCAATAAGATTCGTTACGCACAACCTACCCTTCACAAAAACGTGCTGACTGTCCCTGATCAGATTATTCTTTTCTAGATAGTTATAAATCCTTTTTCCAAACACTTTACCAACAACTGAAGTGAGACTCACTGGCCTGTAATTACCAGGGTTGTCTCTACTACCCTTTTTGAACAAGGGAACCACATTTGCTATCCTCTAGTCCTCAGGCAACATTCCTGTAGACAATGATGATTTGAAGATCAATGCCAAAGGCTCGGCAATCTCTTCCCATGCTTCCCAGAGGATCCTAGGATAGATCCCATCCGGCCCAGGAGACTTGTCTATTTTCAGACTCTGCAGTATTTCTAATACCTCTTCCTTGTGAACCTCAATCTCTTCTAGTCTAGATAAAAGTATCTCTGCAACAAGATCTCATGGGTCTTAAGCTCAATCCCCCTGTTAATGAAAGCCAAAACACCATATGCTTTCTTAACAACACTGTCCATTTGGGTGGCAATTTTAAGGGATCTATGTACCTGCACACCAAGCATCCCGCTGATTCTTCACACTGCCAAGAATCCTGTACTCAACTTTCAAGTTCGACCTACCAAAATGCATCACTTCTCATTTATCCAGGTTGAACTCCATCTGCCACCTCTCAGCCCATCTCTGCATCTGTCAATATCACGCTGCAGCCTACAACAGTCCTCTATACTGTCAATGACACCTCCAACCTTTGTGTCGTCTGCAAACCTGCTAACCCATCCTTCAATCTCCTCATCCAAGTCATTAATAAAAATTACAAAGAGTAGAGGCCCAAGGACAGAGCCCTGTGGAACACCACTCACCACAGACTTCCAAGCAGAATACTTTCCTTCCACAACCACTCGCTGTCTTCTGTCGACCAGCCAATTCTGTATCCAGACAGCTAAATTTCCCTGTATCCCATTCCTCCTGATCTTCTGAACTAGCCTACCACGGGGAACCTTATCAAATGCCTTGCTGAAGCCCAAATACACCACATCCACCACTTGACCATCATCAACTTGTCTAGTAACATCCTCAAAGAACTCAATAAGATTTGTGAGGCATGACCTGCCCCTCACAAAGTCGTGCTGACTGCATTTAATTCAGCCATGCTCTTCCAGATGGTCATAAATCCTATCCCTCAGAATCCTTTCTAACACCTTGCAGACAACAGACGTGAGACTGACTGGTCTGTAATTGTCGGGGATTTCCCTACTTCCTTTCTTGAAGAGAGGAATTACATTTGCCTCCCTCCAGTCCTCAGGTACGACTCCAGTGGAGTGCGAGGATGCAAAGACCTTCGCAAACAGCGAAGCAATCACATTTCTCGCTTCCCAAAGCAGCCAAGAACAAATCTGGCCTGTCCCTGGCGACTTGTCAAACTTAATGTTTGTCAAAATTTTCAGCACATCAGCTTCCTCAATCTCTATCCGTTCCAGCGTGCTTACCTGCTCCTCAATGGTTTCATTCACTACAAGGTCCTTTTCATTCGTAAAGACAGAAGCAAAACACATTTAGGGCTTCCCCTACCTCCTCAGACTCTATTAACAAGTTCCCTATGCTATCCCTGATCATAATTTTTGAGCTCATAATTTTGTACACCTCTATCAAGACTCCTATCAAACTTTATTTCTTAAAATGAGAATTCCCCAGCTTTTTCAATCTATCTACTTAACTAGAGTCTCTCATCCCCAAAACCATTATCATAAAACCTTTCTAAACAACGACCAGGTTTTAACTGGATAATGTCACTAGATGTTTGGTTTAATGTTCTCAGTGTACAGAATGAGTCATAGGAATTGTAGATAACAAATTTCTTTATAAATCTATTATGTAGAACTTAGCCATTGTGCACTTGAGTTTTGATACCTTTAGGAAAACAGAAATGAATATTTCTTTAATCCTCAGATCCTTTGAAATGTGTTTGGTGCATGTTATTTCTTGTTTTTTAAAAAAACAAACAGGTTGACCAAAATTCCAATCCAGTAAACAAATTAACCACCTACTCACCTTCTTGTATCTTAATTGCTTATGACTTACACCAACAAACAATATTTACATATCCTACAAAACACTTCTGATAGATTTCCAAACTCCTGCCAATTTATTTCCAAGAGGAGGAATTCGGAGAATTTCTGTCGGCATCCTCGAATTTTTAGTAATGAAGCAAGAAGCTTTCAAAATTTAAATTAGCTTTTAAATTATTCTTCTGGGGCAACAAGGGATGATAGCACAACCCATTCCCCCATTCCTGTCCCCTAACCCCACTGCCCACGGCTCCATCTGGAAACTGTCAGGGTCATACCTTCCTGCCAGCAAGGCAGCCCAAAACAGCATCAAATGGTCTTCAATCTGGAAGCTGTGTCACGATGCCAATTTTTTCCCATTTAAATGAGGGGGTGGTCTCAAAATACCATATACTTCTTCACCACGAAAATGCCATTACGGCCCACCAATTCACTGTTCAGAAGTTAATTGCAACCAAACTGTGTATTCGTCTTCTCTCCTTGGTGATGGAGCACTGTTTCTTTAATTGGTTATCAATTTAATCTCATAGTTGGGTTTACTGATACATTATAGAGATAATTGTGCAATGGTTTCAATTCTGACTTGCTGTTTTGTGTGTGTTTTTTGGGGAGAGAGGTTAGGATGGTTGGTGGCTTCATGCCACTGATCCTTTTAACAGGCTGATTGTAAGATACTCCTTTTAAAGCTGTGGCCACATTTCTGCCTGTCAGGGACTCTGAGGCTTGAGGTTATCTCTATACCTTTACTCTGTGAACATTAGGTTTTACTGTAAAGAGCTTGTGTTTAAGCCCCATTCCATGTATCCCCAGTGACGAGGTAGTAAAAGCTTGGATCAGGCAGCCTGTATTGATGGGATGTAACAGAGGTTAATGGTTTTTTTTTACTGTGAAGCCAATGTTTAGGGCCAAGGCCCACAGTTCAGGATACCATTAAGGTTGAAAAGAGTAAAAGAGAAGATGAGATCAATCAGGAAGTAATGATTAAGTGATGTTAAGCTTGTGTATTTAAAAGCTTTAAGATTGTAGGAATAAGGAAAAGCTGAGTGAGGTCAGGATTATCACAGCACAGGGGAGCATTGGAGACAAAGCAAGTTGATTTCTATTAAATGTTTGTGTGATTGTAATCCTTACAAAAGTAAATTATTACAAAAGATAATGATTTTTAAAATTATTTACCAATATTTCTTGAATTCGTCTCGCGAAGTGCCTAACCTTTAATCTCAAAAGATTCCACCATTCCACCACCATTACTTCTGAAGTACTCACATCCTTGTCCTTATGCTTTCTCTGAAGGTGACTATCTTTAACTTTGTGGGTATTTTCTGCTATGGTTCACTTTGCTTTGGGTTTCGTGCAGACACTTGGCCCAAATTCATCTCAGATGTATCATTATTCAAACTTCCATGTCTGCATGGGTTTCCTCCGGGTGCTCTGGTTTCCTCCCACAGTCCAAAGATGTGCAGGTTAGTTGAACTGGCTATGCTAAACTGCCCATAGTGTTCAGGGATGTCTAGGTTAGGTGCATTAGTCAGGGGTAAATGTAGAGTAATAAGGTAGGGGAATGGGTCTGGGTGGGTTACTCTTCTGAGGGTCGGTATGGACTTGTTGGGCCAAATGGCCTGTTTCCACATCATCGGGGTTCTATGATTCTATTATTGCATTGTCTTTTCTTTCAATAGGTCTCTGCTTTTTTTACAGCCTAAAAAATTGGAGTGAAGCATAAGAGGAATTTTTTACAACTGCTGTATTTGGCATTAAGTGGGCATGAGCTAAATACATTTAAATGGTACTTGTTTTAACGTATTTATGCAAGGCTTTTGCCCAAAACATCGATTTTCCTGCCCCTATGATGCTGCCTGACCTGCTGTGCTTTTCCAGCACCACTCTGATCTAGACTCTGGTTTCCAGCATCTGCAGTCCATGTTTCTACCCACCTTAAAGTATTTATATGCTAAGTGACTCTGAACACAAAGGTGAAGATGGTATGTTAATTTGCTGTGAAACTGTGGCCTGTTGCAGGAACCTCATGCAATAATAATTGTGTTATCTACATACTGGACATTCATGTGAAAAGGTACTTACAACTAATCAGGTAATAGAAACTCTCCGAACCCCACTTGTACATGCAGGTATTGTCAGTCAGTATTTTGTGAATTGAAGAATTAACTTGAAATGTGTCAAAGTGCTGTTAGTGCAAAATTAAAGTCTGATACTTATTTTGCGTTCTTAGCAGTTTGTAATGCTTTCAATAAAGTTTCAGGTTAAAGATCTTGCTTGTTGACCACTTGACTATTAATGGTAATACAACATGGGAGCTTGTGAAATTTAAATTCTAGGAATAAATCTGGAATTTACAGGTGTACTCAGTGATGGTGACCATGGAGCTATTACAGGTTGGCATAAAATCTACTTTTAGAAAGGAAATCTGCCATCCTCACTTGATCTGCCTACATGAGACTCTAGGTAAGGAAGGGTTTAGAGGCATGTGGGCCAATGCTGGCAAATGGGACAAGATTAGGTTAGGATATCTGGTCGGCATGGATGATTTGGACTGAAGGGTCTGTTTCTGTGCTGTACATCTCTATGACTCTATAAGAGTTTGAGTTTTAACTGCCACCTGAAATGGCTTGGCAAATCACTCATTTCAAGATCAATAAGGGATGGGCAAACAATCCTGATCTTGCCAACAAAACCTACATTTCATGAAAGCAAAGAGAAAGCATAAAAACGACAAGTTCCTTCCTGTGAAAGGAGTCTTTTCTGTAAATCTCTGTCATCACTTGTCAATGACAATGCATGCTTTGCATCTAAAATCCATGCTTGATTATGTTATCTGTCCCACAGTGGTAATGCTGACTCAAAAGATAGTTTTCTTAACATAAGGTAATATTCTTGATGGCAGAGAAGATATTTTATTGAAGTTGGTCCACTGATCAGCAAGAACCAGTTATTTTTGAGGGAAGACATGGAGTGCTTTGAATTAAAAATAAAACAAATGGCACAGTGAATCATCCTGAATTCAAATCAATCTTAGCATCACTCTGAAACTAGGATGGAAATAAAAGCTGCCTTGCTACTGCTACTTTCAAAAAAAGTCAACGTCAGTATTTACATTTAGTACAATTTGCTTTTGCTGAGTACAACAATTGAATGTTAGAAATATGTATCAAATTTCACAAGAGGCCTCAATTTAAGAATTGTTCTAGCATAAAATGAAAAATGTACATCCATAATTTTGTTTTTGTATTGAAACCTGCCCACACTGCCCCGAAGAGTTAGGCTGCCACATTGTGGTTTTTTTTGTGTGCAAGTTTTCATATTTTGACATGAGGATAATTCATTCTGTAAAAAAAATTATTGATTAAAGTGCAGACAGGGCCAAGTCACATTGGTGCAATTGATGACTCACACTGCAATGTAACGCACCCACTTGGTTTTCTTGACTGGCTTATGCCAGTGAATTCGAAAAAATGCAAGTTAAAGATTTGAAAATTATGTTTGCCAAGTTGGTATAGTGTGTTAGCCTCTGAAGAAGGATCAACTACCTCATTCACAAATGAGGAATTGGTAAAAGATATAGAGAATAAATACTTCCTATTAATACTCAGCAAAGAGAACCAGACATAGCAATAGAACATACTGGAAATTCAGACATATGCCTAATTTAAAGGATCATAGTTTTCTATCTATTAGAGTTGATGGAAAACGTTTTTTAAAAAATCTCCTACAATACGGCAATACAGTATTGAATGATGCAATGGATGTCCTGATATATACTCTGAGACAAAATAGCGCCCTACCAGGAACAGTGAAGGTTAAATTTAGATCAGTGAATTGATCATCAACTCAGGCTCTGAGTTTGGGGATGGGGTGAATTGAAGGTACAAAAATGCTCCCAATTTAGTACAAACTTGTCATCTCACTCAGAGTCCAATGGCTGTCTGGTGTGGAACATTAAAGTAGTTTCTAAGGACTGAATCTTACTGAAAATTAGCTAAGTGTTATTTTTAAACAGTTTCCAGGAGGGTGTGTTTTGAACCCGAATGTGTTTTCACCTGCTTTCATCCCAAACTCATCACATTAACTATGTACCATATCGCTATGGTGGCATGTTTGTCCTATTCTCCTGCTTAGCATTGGTACAGGTTTTACCATTGGTGGGTTATCCCATGATTCCTGTTGCAGTATGTTTTAAAAAATTCTCAAGGTCAGGTTCGTAGGAGAGTAGTCTGACACAGAACAAACGACCAAGAGGCGAGTCTGCTAGAATATGGGCATTTTATTCCCCGCAGCGTCGCCACAACGGGTCTGGCTTATACTCACTCTACATGTTACCGGAACTGGGAGCCGTCAGTTCTCGTAGAGCGGTTGCCAACAACCCACGCTCGGCGGTTAAACGTAACCCCGGAGCAGACTCACCGAACTGGAGACTTTTCCAGCTGATATACTCTTTTCCAGATATAAACATTCATGTGAACAGCAGAGCAAGGCTAAAAAACACATTCCATTCTGGTTACATACAGATAAGAAGATTCACACGGGGAGGTGTGTAATAAGATTCACACGGGACTAAGCAACACCTCCATTCCGGTTAGATTCACACATGTATTGGGACATAATTTTTAACCGTTTCACCACATTCCACTGCTTGGAATTTTACACCACATTCCACTGCTTGGCCCAATACATGTGTTACATTATGCTTAATTCAGTTCAATTCGTTTCAGTTAATTTCAGTTCAGTCAATTCAGTGTAGTTCAATTCAGCTCAGTTCAGGTCTGTTCAGTTCAATTCAATTGTGTTCAATTCAGTTCCGTCCATTTCAATTCAATTTAGCTCAGTTCCATTTTGTTCCGTTCAATTTGATTCACTTCAGTTCCACTCAGTTCAGTTCAGTTCAATCCCATTCAATTCTGTTAACTCCGCTTCAGCTTTTTGGACATGCCCACATCCTCCGCTGTACCCCAGGCAAGGGGTTCTTCGGCAGGACTGGGATCCTCTCTCAAACAAACTGCCACGTACATGCCCACATCCATGCCATCCCGGGACGGTCGGGACCTCCACAGTTTGTTCTTCTGGTTTCTTAGTCTTTTTCCAAAACATTGTTCTGTATCAAAATCTCTCCTCAATTGCGATTGATCCTGCCGACTACGCCAAATGTTTTAAAAAATTCTCAAGGTCAGGTTCGTAGGAGAGTAGTCTGACACAGAACAAACGACCAAGAGGCGAGTCTGCTAGAATATGGGCATTTTATTCCCCGCAGCGTCGCCACAACGGGTCTGGCTTATACTCACTCTACATGTTACCGGAATTGGGAGCCGTCAGTTCTCGTACAGCGGTTGCCAACAACCCACGCTCGGCGGTTAAACGTAACCCCGGAGCAGACTCACCGAACTGGAGACTTTTCCAGCTGATATACTCTTTTCCAGATATAAACATTCATGTGAACAGCAGAGCAAGGCTAAAAAACACATTCCATTCTGGTTACATACAGATAAGAAGATTCACACGGGGAGGTGTGTAATAAGATTCACACGGGACTAAGCAACACCTCCATTCCGGTTAGATTCACACATGTATTGGGACATAATTTTTAACCGTTTCACCACATTCCACTGCTTGGAATTTTACACCACACAGTATCATTTTTGAAGCCTAGCCATGCACCCAATTCAAGCACTGGCATTCCAGAGTAGATGTCAGCTAGTCCTGAAGAAGGGTTAATATGCAACGCATTGACTTCTCCACCTCCTGATGCTGCCTGACTTTGCTGTGTTCTTCCAGCCTCCTGTTTGTCTACTTTGGAATCCAGCATCGGCATTTTTTGTCTCTAATTGGCATTCCAGAGTTGGCCATCACTGTGCATGTACTGGGATAGCAACCACAAACCAATGTTTCTCAGGGCACAAAGGTGGCATGGCTGACACTTCTTTGCACATTCAAGCACTAAGCCTCATAGTTTAACAATCCTTAGGCAGTTACCTTCTTAAATCAGTATTAGTCTGTCTCCGATATCCAGCATCTTAATTATTTTTAACATAGGACCATCGCACATAGGAAAGCTTTGGGATGTTTCAAAGTATTCACTTTTATTTGCCAACAGCAAAAACAAACAAAACGCAAACAAACAGAAACTTCATTAGCCTCTTGGAACAGAAATCATAGCATCCCTATAGGACTACTTGTCTTTCGAGGTACATCTACTTTGTAGCTAATGAATGATCACTGCACTCAGCTCCTCAGCCCATTGGCCCATCTAATCAAGATCCTGTTATACTCTAAGGTAACCTTCTTTGCTGTCCATGACACCTCCAATTTTGGTGTCATCTGCAAACTTACTAATTATGCCTCTTATGCTCACATCCAAATCACTTATATAAATGATGAAAAACAGTAGACCAGCACCAATCCTTATGGCACACCACTGAATACAGGCCACCAGTCTGAAAAGCAACGCTCCAGCACCACCCTCTGTCTTCATCTCTTTCTTCCTGACACCACAGCCACCCCATCAGTATTGATTCTCCACACATTCCCACATGCCACCTGGAATGATGTCTCCAGCCCTCATCATTACTCTCAGAGCCCCAGCTCCATAATCTCCCTCTATCATGCTGCACAGCACTTTTTCAGCACCAAACTGGTGGTGACTGCAGATAGCACCCGCCCCCTTTCCCCTTGCAGTATCTCACACTGTACATCTGGCCCCTCTTTACACATCAAATTTCCACCCTCAACATTTTTGTCCCTTTTGCATCCCAGATTGCTGCCTTTAATCACCAGAAATGATTACTCCTGTTTCCTTAACAGAGTAGTTTCCCCTGATAACCACCCCTTAACTTGCATTCCACTGACCCGCAGGACCAGCCATGACCCATTCCCCAGACTGTAGTGAAAGGGACTTCTTGATCCTGACCACCCTAGGCAGATGACTGACCCTTCACAAGTTCCTGGGCTGAGACTGGATATTGCCCTTGGCTTACTATACCCAAGATCTCTGACAGCAGCAACTCTTCTCAATACTTCCCTTAAACTTTGAGACATGGCATTTGGTTGATGAACAGGCAATGTGTTGTTGCATAAGCATGCTGTAGATGTGAGACTGATAGCGTGCCATGCTATATAGCAACAGATCCATCCTCTTGCTGACAGCTGCTGACAAGCATGGTAAACTGCATGGCTTGATGCCTGTGTAAGCAGCACAGCACAGCTGAAGTACTGTGAACCTTTCAGGTTAGTCTGAGGGAGAAAATCACCAAATGTGAAGCAAAGCAAGACACAGATGCTGCGAGCATCAAAATAAGCAGAAACTGAGTGAGTGCTAAGAGAGCATGTAAGCATCCTTGAGATGTAGCCCAGTCCAATCTGTGAGCTGGATGTGTCCCTGTGTGCAAAGTGTCCTTGCAGCAATATTGCAATGAAAGGTGCTGGTGCACTCCAAAGCACAGCATTGCAGGTGCAGAGCTGACCTGTAAGTCGATCTGTGATGATGATGATGATGCAGTGAGGCTGGTACTTGTCTGACATCGATGTCCATGGACATTGTATGTGTATGGTCACTGCCCAAGAAGTCCACCCTGGTTTGCAAGATGAAGATTTGGGCGAGCAAGCAGAGACCTGGAATTGCCAGGTACCTGCTTTGACTTTCATGTTGGAATTGTCATTGTTTCGTTGTTATCTAGCAGGTGGGAGAATGGGTAATGCATATTAATGAGGCATGTTAACGAACAATCAAATGCTAATAGGTCACTTGCCATTCATACATGAGGATCTTGTCTCACTGTTCAAGACTTTGTTAGAATATGGGATGTTTTGCTCTCGAATCAAGAAGCTCCTCACTGGATACCTCACGTGACCTTCCCAACTTCCTTGCCATTTCCCACATCGTTCAAGCGCTGGGAAGAGCAGCAGAGTCAGATCTTCTGCTGAAGCTCATGCTCAATTGTACATGCAATAGTTGACTTTGGAGTGCTTTGATGCTGGTACTGGTTGCCCTAAGTACAAAAAGAATTTCATTTCCACCCCTGGAAAAATTTTGATATCATGTTTGCGTGAATTGAACAATGTGCTGGGGAGTCTTGAAATGTCATAAGGCTGAAAGGTATGACCGTTCTTAGGCTAAGCTCACATGCAAATTCTTGGTGCTTACATCAGTTATTAGTCATGTTAAGAACTGAAAATATGGAAATGTAAAATGAATACATTAAACACCGATCTGTGAACTTGATCAGAAGAACTAAGCCAGTAGTCTTTTTTTAGAAGCAGCAAAAATATGAAGATCGTCCAACTGCAATTGAAAAATAATTACTCACTGGAAATATATCCAAGGCAGAAATGTCATACAATTTATCTCATAGCATATATCACAGAAACAAAATTTATAAATATTAATTGAATCCCAAAATTAAGCTGAATATAAACTCAAGTATCCACTGTAAGATAACACTAATATTGTTCATAATAAAGTATATGGTCATAGATATCTTCTGCCTCCACTTTATTTTATTATGATCATTGATAGTTAACCTTACCAGTTAGCACTCTCTGTAACTCATTATTATGAGATCTGTACTGAACAAGTTATAGTTGTTGCACTATCATTCCATGTTTTTTTCAAAGATAATCACCAACTGAATTGGACTTAGTTAGTAGTGGGATGTAAACAGATACATCCAGAGTGAAGATCAAAGACCCAATGCATTACGTCTTTTATGATGTGCATGTACAAAGGAAAGACTTAAACATGCTGTCATCTCATGCATTAACACACTCCACATATAATTCTCTCATTTTTATACAATGATTATTGAAACTTTTCACAAATTTTGTAGTCACAATTTTCTCCTAATCTGTGGAATTTCACATATTCCCATACCATCACGAGAAAATGACCCAAATATTCCAATCAGTGTTGAAAACAATCTGGAATTTCCTGGATTCTTGTCACAACCCTGTGCGGAAATCCATGAATCCAGCAGCACAGGCAATCTTCATAGCAACCACATCCACTTCTGCAGCAGCCAATGTGTCCTGGTCTGTGATTTAAATGTCCACTAACACAGCCGGCCACTGGCTGAGAGGTTAGACTGCCAAGTAGGTGAGGGTGGAATAGTGTGACAGGTATGTGAGGTGGGTATTATATCAGGTGAGTAATCATGAGAATTGGGGTGGGTAAGGTGCCAGGTGGGTTAAGTGCCAGATAAATGAGCTGAGCTAGGTGCCAGGTGGCTGACGTGAGTGTGTATGCACCAGATAAATGAATGATAGCTCACAGTAGGTCTTGGGAGGTAATGGAAGGATCAGATCCATTGATGGGGATGGGGATGGGGATGGGGATGGCGACAGGCTCAGGACCAGTGATGGGGATGGGGACAAAGATGGGGATGGGGACAGTGATGGGAATGGGGATGGGGACAGTTATAGGGATGAGGAAAGAGATGGTGATGGGGATGGGGACATTGATGGGGATAGGGATGGGAATGAGGATGGGAATGGGGATAGTGATGGGGATGAAGATTGTGACAGCGATGGGGATAGGGCCAATGATGAGGATAAGGACAGTGAGTGGAATAGGGATGGCGATGGCGATGATGGTGGGGATGGGGCCAGTGGATTGGGATTGGAATTGGCATGTGGATGGAGATGAGAACAGGGATGAGGACAGTAATGGGGATGCAACGAAAATGGGAATGGGGACAGTGATGGGGATGGGGATTGTGATGGGAATGGGGATGGGAATGTGATAGAAATGGACATGGATGGCTATTGGGAAGAGAGTGTCAGGTTGAGGTGTGGATGGCGTTGGTGGCATGAGGGGAAAGGGAATGGATATTTGAGGGTGTGGTCAGTCTGATGGGGGAGGCGGAGAGGAGGTGAGAAGTCCAACGAATTCTGCATGACAGGCTTACATTTCATACAATTAAAACTGAAATAACATGAGGTTTTGCCTTATTTGTATGTGCCATCAGAATTTTACTAATGAAAAGGTTAACTGATGAATTTATTTTAAAAATCCTTCCTTCAGTTATATTTCTAATTATTACTATAGAATTTCTTTATTTAAAATATTGAATTCATGTTATCAGTAGTTCCAGTTTAAGTGAACTATTGGGAGGGTAACATGGTTTTACAGGCCACACCTGTTCAATAATGTGGTTTGGCTTTGTGTTATCAGAGTATAACAGGTTTATTTTGATGGCTGTTTGTCATTAAAGTTCGTAGTCATTATTTTTGTTTGTATTTGGAACTTACGCCTTTTAAGTTTAAGTAAGACACTCTTCGTAATTTATCTTCTCTTGAAATAACTTGATTTCTAATCAAAAAGGAACAAGCCCTGTTTGCTTGTTTTACAATGCTTTATCCACATATTAGTGTGGCTTTCTGTACTCATAGAAACATATTCAAAGCTGCTACCCAGTTGGTTCATAATTAGTTTCTCAACTATCTGCCATTAAGATATTGAAGTCTTCTTTATTTATACTTTCCATGGTGTGATTTTATCTCCAGCAAGGTGTTTTATCTGACACAGCAATGCCTATGCATCTCCCATAAATTTAGAAACTCAATGTTGATCTTCATTGTATTGAAGAATCTAAAAGACATTTATTACAGCCACTATATACAAGTATTAAATTCACAGGCACATAAGTGGCTGGGTTAATATTATTACAAAGGGCTGTATGCTTCCAATAGAGTGTCATGCTTCAAGTGATCCTGACATAACGTGGAAACTGAGATCTTTATAACTTTAAGTCATATTTTATTATACAGTGATGTTATCATGAGCATTTCACTTAAAGATATACTGACATAATTACCCATGAGAAATAACAGAAATATCCTATGAAGAGGCAAGCATAGCTGGGGCCCATGCGGGTGTCTCTTCGTAGGATATGTGGAACAGTCCATCTTCCGCAGCTACATTGGCACCACCCCCCACCTTTTCCTCGCTACATCGATGACTGTATCGGCGCTGCCTTGTGCTCCCACGAGGAGGTTGAACAGTTCATCCACTTTACCAACACTTCCCACCCCAACCTCAAATTCACCTGGACCGTCTCAGACTCCTCCCTCCCCTTCCTAGACCTTTCCATTTCTATCTCGGGTGACCGAATCGACACGGACATTTACTATAAACCGACCGACTCCCACAGCTACCTAGACTACACCTCCTCCCACCCTGTCCCCTGTAAAAACGCCATCCCATATTCCCAATTCCTTCGTCTCCGCCATATCTGCTCCCAGGAGGACCAGTTCCAAAACCGTACAACCCAGATGGCCTCCTTCTTCAAGGACCGCAATTTTCCGCCAGACGTAGTCGATGATGCCCTCCACAGCATCTCTTCCTCTTCCCGCTCCTCCGCCCTTGAGCCCCGCCCCTCCAACCGCCACCAGGACAGAACCCCACTGGTCCTCACCTACCACCCCACCAACCTCCATGTACAATGTATCATCCGCCATCATTTCCGCCACCTCCAAACGGACCCCACCACCAGGGATATATTTCCCTCCCCTCCCCTATCAGCGTTCCGAAAAGACCGCTCCCTCCGTGACTCCCTCGTCAGGTCCACATCCCCCACCAATCCAACCTCCACTCCCGGCACCTTCCCCTGCAACCGCAAGAAATGCAAAACTTGCGCCCACACCTCCCCCCTTACTTCCCTCCAAGGCCCCAAAGGACACTTTCATATCCGCCACAAATTCACCTGCACCTCCACACACATCATCTATTGCATCCGCTGCACCCGATGTGGTCTCCTCTATATTGGGGAGACAGGCCGCCTACTTGCGGAACGTTTCAGAGAACACCTCTGGGACACCCAGACCAACCAACCCAACCACCCCGTAGCCCATAACTTTAACTCCCCCTCCCACTCCACCAAGGACATGCAGGTCCTTGGACTCCTCCATCGCCAGACCATGGCAACACGATGGTTGGAGGAAGAGCGCCTCATCTTCTGCCTAGGAACCCTCCAACCACAAGGGATGAACTCAGATTTCTCCAGTTTCCTCATTTCCCCTCCCCCCACCTTGTCTCAGTCAAATCCCTCAAACTCAGCACCACCTTCCTAACCTGCAATCTTCTTCCTGACCTCTCCACCCCCACCCCACTCCGGCCTATCACCCTCACTTTGACCTCCCTCCACCTATTGCAATTCCAATGCCCCCCCCCCAAGTCCCTCCTCCCTACCTTTTATCTTAGCCTGCTGGACACACTTTCCTCATTCCTGAAGAAGGGCTTATGCCCGAAACGTCGATTCTCCTGTTCCTTGGATGCTGCCTGACCTGCTGCGCTTTTCCAGCAACACATTTTCAGCTCTGATCTCCAGCATCTGCAGTCCTCACTTTCTCCATGAGAAATAACATACAACATCCATTGGTCAAGTGTGCTGACTGTGAGCATACTTTAGAGTGAATATTATTGTCTCATAGTCTTAGCGAGCTGAGCATAGGAATCATTTCTAACTGGAGACTTTCTCAGTGGGGAGTGAAAAATTGTCTGGTGCTACAGGATTTAAAGATCTGGATTAACTAACGATTTCGACAACATGGTTTACAAGCACACATAAAACATGGAGCACAGAATTCCCAGATTTCCCATTTCTCTAATGTTCTCGTAAAAAATACTGATGGAGGCAATATGACAGTGGGGGCTGGGGTGTTATTTGAAAAGTTAGCCACAGGATCTCTTGTCAGTTGCTCATCATGAATGCAAGGAAGTATTCGTTTAGTTGTGTATTTTTGTCTTTTTACTGTAGATACCTATGGTACAGGGTACTTGTAGGTGGTTTTTCATACTTTATGCACATTTATTTTGGCAAAGAATGATACCTACTACTTGAAAAAAACCAACATAAGGAATAATCATGGATGTTCCTCATGTTTTTACAACAAAATCCCAGCCAGCAATAGGGCAATGAGAGGCAGTACATGATGAAACTTTGTCTCCATTATGGTATTTTAATGGATATGGTGTGCTTGTATTAAATTGCCCATTGTGTCCAGTGGTGTGAAGGCTAAGTGAACTAGCCATGGGAACTGCAGGATTATGGGGATAGGGTTGGATGGGAGTGGTCGTCTGGGTGGGATGCTCTTCAGAGGGTTGGTGTCTCAATGAGCTGAATGGCTAAATTCAAAAGAAGCTGCCACATGAGGGAACAAAGTAAATGTCCTATCATTTCTCATAGGGATTCCCAAAAGGTCATCATATATCTGTCCAAAGATAATCAAAAACATAATTTCATATTGGTGGTGAACTTGGTGGTGAAATTGGTCCACGTTAGTAGCTTGAAATGAACTCCTGGTGAATCAGCAACATTGTGGAAACCACAACCAATTTTATTCTACATTAATCAGGCACATTTAAAAAACTTCGCCAAGTTACTATGACTCTGTTTTACTCAACTCATACAGAATATTTTCAGTCCTCGTGTATCCAGGGCTTTTCCCAATCTATTGCCAGTGTAATAGCAGCTGGTAGGGAAAAGGAAATTTCAGCTGATAACATGTTTGTGGTAGAACTCCATAATGTGGCTCCTTCCCTCAAACCAATTGCCTATAGTCAACTGAACAGTAGTCATCACAACATTTGTATCAACTTAGCTCAGTACATGGTTTCTGTGAGAGTTGCTGGTACTTAACTCTTTAAGTGCACTGACTTGATAAAATGCAAAAACTGGGAATTAAAGATATAATTCTTATTACAGATGTAGCAGCATTATTGTTAAGAATAATTCTCTAGTCACCCGATTGCAGTTCATTAGGTTTAATGACTTTAACAAGTCAGGTTTTCATTATATCCATGTACCAAATGTCCATTCTACTTCCATATACCTTAGGTTACACTTAAAACATGTCATTGACATCCTTTATGTATAGGGTCACACCTAGCATCATTCACTTTCTCTGGTTTTATTCCTTCATTCATGTCTTTCTGTGAATTCTGGTCAAATTAATTTTCCATCAGTAGGAATTACATGATGCATGAAGGTGTCATCACTCCAACATTTCATATTCTGCTTCATTTCTTACTTTTAGTGTGAAGCAACTGTCCATCTCAACATCTCAAACAAAATGGATAAAGATTTAATAAGCATTACTCTTCTGAACTTCCACTTTTGTTTTGTCTAGTCTTCAAAAATATCATCCTAACTGATCCTCCTGAAACACATCCTTACTGTATTGAAATCAAGACTAATCCTGCAATTGCATCCTGTTTATTATTTATCTTGCTCCTCAAGTCCAAGGTCCTCAAATTTTCCCTCCATATTTTTAAAAGGTTTGCTGTCACCTGATTACAACTTCCTGATCTACCTCATCACTGTTTCTTGTCTTTAACTCTGATGGTGTCCTATACTCACTTTTTGTAATCCATACGTTAGGTGGATTGGCCATGCTAAATTGCCCATTGTGTCCAAGAATGTGCAGGCTAGGTAGGCTAGCCATGGGAACTGCAAGATTATGGGGATAGGGTTGAATGGGGGTGGTCGTCTGGGTGGGATGGTCTTCAGAGTGTGGGTGTCTCGATGAGCTGAATGGCCTGCTTCCACACTGTAGCGACTCTATGATTCTCCATGTCGAGCTTTTAGCAGAGTAGCAGTTTAATTGTCTCTATTTTCCTTATGAAAATAGTGAACAATTCACTACTTATCTAAACTAGCTATCTGATTTATTTTATCATACATGTTCCCTTTAGGTCATGAACTATGCTAGAACACATATTTAAAGAAATGCACAAAACTAGAAAATATTTTTATGTTTTGTTTCAAGCTCCACCCTCATTATCAGGTTTTCAGTTATTTCAGTTATCCACTCCACCCTCAATTATACCCCTCCCTGGGTAAAAGGCTCTCAGTTACAACCCTATTTTTTACAGGACACCCAAATTTATTATGATGTTTTCAACAACATTAAGCTTTCAATTGCACTTGTCTATTTTCAATCAGTCATTGTCAACAAATGCAGTTGGAGTGAAAATTATTGAAGATATGGGTTGAAGTTGATTCCAGCAGCTCGCCACCTGTTTTGCACCTCAATTTTCTATTGGGCTTTTGAGCCATATCAAAAGTTTCCATTACTTTCCTAGCTGCAATACTTACAAGAGATTCCAATTATGTCACTTAGACGTCCATACAATTTCTCAGAATTTGTAATGGAAAAGCACTTTGAATCATTAACACTCATGAATAAAATGGGTGTCTGTGGTTACTTAAAGTTGTACTCTCCACAGCCATGCATTTTAAGAGGCATATTGGAAGACTTATTATTAATTTTGTGTCTGATTTTCCATGTATATTTTGTGGGAGTTTTTTGCACTGTTTACCTTTTCAGCACTTATTTCTTAGCAAGCTTTGTGTCCAGGTTTTTGGCATTTTTTTAAATGCATGCTATTAGTGCAATGGGTTAGTTGTTCATGCAAATCCATTTTACTTATGATTTTTGGAGGAAGGAGAGGAGCAATTAAATGTTCACTGGGGCAGAACCTGTCCCTTGAATAGTACCTGTGATTATAGACAAAAGAGCATTTATTGGTTTTGTCGCTGAATTCTGACAACAAATGTTCCAAAACTATCAGGTAGACAATGATGTAGCTGTGTCACCTACTGCAAGGGCATCTACAGTTAGCATGCACCATGTGGTGGATACTGGCTACAGACAGTAATAATCTACTGTTCCTTCATGTATTCTACCTCCAACTCCTTCCCTGACAACCAGTCCTTTGGGAAATGGTCTCACATTTGGCAAAAAACGACCACCCATTGTATCAGTACCTCATGCAGCACAACCTTAACAACTAATACATTTTATACTTGTGCCAAACGTTTGGCCAAAGATTCAGTGTCCTGCCTTTTCATTCATGTGTTAGCCATTGAGTTTTACTAACCATGACTATTTCCCAAATAAAGCAAGATCTTACATTCATTTCAGATGTCCATCTAAATTTTTTGATGCACTAAACAGCAAATTAATTACATTGAATTGTTGTTCTCTTGGGAAATGCAGAACATCAGTTTCACACAGTAAGAAATCACAGATAATTAATCAATGAATGTTGAAACCATTTGCTTTTGCTCGTGTATTTGATGGATGAATATTAGGCGAGACAACTCTCCTCATCTTCTTTCAATATTGCCACAACGTCATTCACATCCAGCTGTGAGGACAGACTGCTTAAAGACAGCACTCCCTCAACACTGCGCCACATAATATATCGACATCGGGATGGGACCATTGCCGAGGATGCTTCACCACCGCCCATTGGCTGCTGAGGACGATTCGCCACCGCAAGTGTTTGTAACTCATTTTTATGTATAAACCAATAAAATGATACTTATTTCACCTCTTTTTTTAATCAATATGTACTATGTTGTTGTATACATAAAGGGGACTGAGAAGTATGAAAGAACAGGTGGGAGGGTAAATAATCAGTACATATATATATATTTCCGGTGGAGAAGAGTCTCCAGGGGTCAAATGACCCCAGTGGAGAAACGCTGGTGGCTAATCATCGGTGGCGAATCGTCACGAACCCTATGGACATTGTGCTAGCCTAGACTAAATTCTCAAATTCTGAAGTTAGACTTGTCCCCCAAATGTTTTGACTCAGAAACAAAAGTACAAGCTCAAAATGAAGGAAAGGAAAAGAAAAGCTGAATTTAATTGAAGGCTTTCAAAAGAGCAACAGCGGATTAACATCTTTGGTGTGACCCTTTCTATAATTTGATTTTTTTTTTGCCTTTCACGTACTGATAGAATTGCTGTGTAATTTTGGCTTTTATTTCAAAGCAATTGCGTACTACTTGTAAAAGGTGAGATAAATTGGATGATGATGGTGGAAAAGAGTTAAATGTATGTGTTAAGGTAAAGTCACCATCGGCCCAGAAGATCAAAGTGCTCTTTCATTAGGGAGTGATGACTGGCGATGGGTTTATTCCAAGGGACACTACAATTCAGGTGAGGGGAGAGGTTGGCAAGGTGGGTCCTCATGGTACCCTCAGGAAGCTTGACATCATCCAGGACAAAGCAGCCCACTTCACTGGCACCATATCCACAAGCACCCACTCGCTCTGCTACAACGCTCAGTAGCAGCACTGTGTACCATTTACAAGATGCACTGCAGAAATTCACTGCAGAAATTCACCTTAGACAGCAGCTTCCAAACCCACAACCACTTCCATCTAGAAGGACAAGGGAAGTCGATATATGTTCCACCTACAAGTTCCCATCCAAACTGATCATCATCCTGACTTGGAAACATATCGCCGTTCCTTTACTGTCACTGTGTTAAAACTTTGGTACTCCATCCCCAAGGCATTGTAGTTCAACCGACTTAGTGGTCTCAGGCAGCAACTCACTCACTAACTTCTCAAGGGCAACTAGGGACAGGCAATAAATGCTGCTACCCAGCCAGCCCATGTCCCACAGGTGAATTAAAAAAGTCAGAGTGGGAAGGGAACCCCTACTGTTGGTGTCAATAGAATCCTAAACCTGCCTTCTAACTAATCGGCTCCCACACAGAATTCAAGTGCATTAACTAGATTCCCATAAATTTTTATTTCAATTGTGATTATTCTGGTCATGTGCTAGAACTTTCTTCAGTTCAATGTCATTTTCTTCCTGATTTGACTTTTTTTTAACCCTTACCATGGCCCAGGCCAAAATATCTCCAGTAATTAGTGCAAGGAAGCTTCCAGCTCATTGGCTAACATTGTGAGAAGTTTGAAAATTGATGCAGCTCCAAAAACATTTGTTTTTTAAAAACGAAGGCTGGTGAATGGACAGGGCACATCCACAGAGCTGGTTGCTCCATACATAGAAAGACCAGAATTGAGCAATTGATTACTTACTAATGATACACGTGAACAACAGTTCATTCTGTTAAATGAATAGCCTGTTTACTACAAATGCAATTTATTTATCAGGAGATTCTCCTCAGTGTGGCTTGTTGATGAGGACTTTTTTTTCGCTATCATTAACATATTCCCTAAGATTTGGGATTCTTTTGCATGTGGAGTATAGAGCGATTGTGCCTCTACCTTTAATGAGAAATATCTTATTGTCCTTACTCAGAAATGTAAACCTTTTTGACCATGTGAGGTGATTCACACTTTAAATCTCATGAAAAGTTTCCTATATTAACATTCAATAGTTACTTAACAATAAATACATTCACTCACCACACAAGTGATAACTTTAAGCTCCCAAGTTGTTTATCAAATTGAAATCATATGTTTGGTTGGAATTAATCCATCTTTGTAGTTGACTGAAGTATTTTATATACAAGATTGCAAACTGTAATAGCAAGACAAACGTAAAAGTCAACATTGGAGCTAAAAGTTGAAAAGGAATACTTTGTCTACTCTCAAACAGTTCGTTAAATTCAAAGATCATAAACCAAATTTGTATGGAGTTGAGCCAGCTCTGGAAGTCTTTAAGATGGCAGATGAAAGCTAGATGCAAAAATCCCATGCCCATTTCTCCAACAGAACCCTTATGCCAGAAGATGGGAAGCCTTGGGAGTGACTCACACAGTGGGCAATGTTATTTGCAATTAGTGCCCAATTCATGCAGACTCTATTCTGCTGTTGCAGGGCCTTAACTCACATTGTGAGAATGACAATGTTATGGAAGAGTTGTAAATACTGTTGAACGGCAAATAAAATTGATTGAAGTGTTATGGTTCAAAGCAATTTAAATTCCTAGCCCTTTCGAAGTGAAAAATAAAAACAGCCTACAGCTTTCAGTTACAGTAAAACAGCAGACAGTCCCTGCTAAAATGCATTGATTGACAGACAACCTGGTACAACCTAGAAAAAGAAATAGCCATTTGTACCTCCCTGTTCAATAGACTTCATTGTTGATATTTCCTAAGAGCTGTTCCAGGCCTGAGGTCGTTATGAATGCTTGGTTGCATTTCAAAAACTCCAGATCTACATAGTGCAACAGGACATTGAGTTTGTATTCTGATTGACAGTTTTAAGAGATGTTTAGAGTTTTAGCTACCTTTGATGTGGTTAGTGAATAGAAGTTTGTTTTACAAATGATAGTTCACTAGAGTAGTCATAGATTTTGTAAGTGAATTTCATGAATGAGTATATGAGTGAGATCTCCATCAGAAGTTTCAAATTTATTCATCATTACATGGCTACTGTGGCCTGTCTATTGTGGATATTGGGTGAGTGACTATGAGTCTATATAGTGGAATGACATGGAGCCGAGAGTAGACACAAGTTATTGAGGGACGTATGTGACATTGGAATGTGATGTTCTAGTGATATTATTGCTAGGCTATTAACCCAGAGACTCAGGTAATGTTCTGGTGGATTTGAATCCCACCATGACAGATGGTGGAATTTGAATTCCATATTAAAAAATCTAGAATTAAGAGTCGAATGATGACTATTGAAACCATTGTTGATTGTTGGAAAAACCCATCTGATTCATTAATGTCCTTTAGGGAAGGAAGGATTCCTTAACCAATCTGCAATACATGAGAGTCCGGAACCACAGCAATGTGGTTGACACTTAACTACCCTCTGGGCAATGAGGGACGGGTAATAAATGCTGGCCTAGCCACTAATGCCCTCATCTCGGGAATTAACTTTAAAAGTGTATGGGACGTATGGAGTTGACTCGGGGTCATAGGAGCATGGAGGTGTTGGTGAGATAATGGGGCATGTTGACATTGTGGCAAAGTGATGGGTGAGAGATGAAGGCTAAGGGTTAGAAAGCCTAACCGTCATTGGTACAATCAGTTTTCCCTGGATTGTGTCAAACTTCTTAACTGTAATTGGAGTTGCATTCATTTGTTCAAGTGGAGAATATTCCATCACAGTTATTATGATCCTGGTGGATGTTACTACTGGATGAGTCAGATGCCAGAATGAAAACTGGTTTGATTGATGACAACATCTGGAAGATCTTTGCTCAGGAGAAACTGACTTACAGAAACCTCCTGCTTGAAGTGACATAAGTCTTCAAGAACACCCATCAGTCAAAGGAGGTATGTAAAAGGAATAGGAGAAAGGAATGCCTGCAATCTTGAGGCCAAGGACTAATTCCAACTTCCAGAAACACTTGCCAAATGTGCGGTCAGAGATGCAGCTCTAGGATTAGGCTCATTAGTTGTGTAAAGACCTACCGAACACATGACTAGTGACATGGAATTTTCTAGGTGCACAATCATACTCATTTGTGGGCGAGTGCTGATGGCGACAATGAATTTAACATCGTGTTCTTTCATTGAAACGTAAGCATTCCAGGCCACAGATATGGTTTAAAAAATAAAACAGAAGTGTATTACTGAAAAGACAGAAACATAAGATAGAACAAAACAAATTATCTAGATACAACCCAATTTAAAAAGCTTCTAACACCTGGCAAAACAAAATCCCATCCGCTCTCTACCAGCATCACATTACTGTTAACTAAAATCCAAAAAAGATTCCCTTGTCGATCAAAACTGCCAGTTGATTTAACTGCTTCTTTCCAGTTCCAGTTCCGTGAGGTGCAACACCTTTTTTTTGACTTACACACTTGAGGTATTAGACTTTCTAAGTTTTACATGACCAAAGCAGATTTCTAATCAAACACCGTCCCCCACCCCATCCGAAACCCTTGCACTGACATCTTTTCTTTCCTTAACTGCTCTAAACAATCTCCATAGAGAAACTATTCTGACTGACTGCTATCACATCATCTTCAAACTGAATTTATAAATATTTAACAAAATTAAGAAAAACATGCTCATCCTAGATTCTGCTCAGTTTATGCTCATTTTTTTTTTATTTCTCTTTTCTTTAAACTCTACAATATAAACAAATTTCCATCAATCCTTTAGGGGGGTCACCAAACATCTGCCTTCTTACAAATACTGGTTTAAAATCATGCTTCTGAAAAGACTTTCTAGTTAATTATTAAACCCATTCATAACAAAAAGAAATCCAGATACCACTAGTTTGAAATCCAAACTCTAAAGAATGGCATTTATATATAAATCTCACATTTTTCATTACACATTCCTGATTTATACCTTGGTGGGCAGCCTTTTGCGAGATTGGAATTGGGTTACTTGACACAGAATTCCCAGCCTCTGACCTGACTTGTAGTCACAGTATTCACATACAATGTTGCCAAAATAATTTTTCAGGTATTTGTCTGCAAGACGAGAATAATGCAAACTTCTGACACCTATTATTTGCTGCCAAGTAAAATTTTTGGGCAGGAAACTTCAAGGATTATGTAATGAATTAGAAATTCAGAGCACAAAGATCCTCATTATATGCAAGATTGTCCATGGTAAACATCTCTGGAATACATCTAGAACAAGTCTGGTTTGGATTGAACGGCTGTCAACATTCACACATTAGTCTTGCCAATCCATTATTGTTGGTTAGTTCAGTACAAGATTCCCACCTACCACTTGAACAACACTCTTACTGACTAAGAGAGGCTGTGACTCCAAATGCTCAAGATTTCTGGTCAATCAGTGTCATCATCCATGGAGTTGACATCCTCAGGAATCAAAACTAATATATCGTCAGCCCTTGAATAACACTGTCGTGTACCAGCCAATTATCAATACACCACAGAAACAAAATATATAATGGGCATATAATATATACATTACCATGTGACATTAATGTCTTAATTGCATAGCATCTATACTTATCAGAAATGTCCTTCATCCAATTTTAATAATGGCAATTTTTGAGGAGAATAATGAGGATTGGGGTTTGGGAGAATTGAAGAGAAAATTGCTAATTTAGAGAGGAGTTCAATGTATGTAGATAGAAAGGTAAACTGTAGTGGTGCAGTGGTAACATCCATACCTCTTGGCCAGAAGGCCTGAGTCAAGTGCCACCTACTCCAGTAGTTTATCACAACATGTCTGAACAGATTAAAAATATCTAAATGTAAATTGTGGAAATGTGTACTACTGTATCCTTCACAGGATCTTCTATTAGCTGTGAAAAGTGTGATAGGGTGAGCAACAGTAGCTCAGAGACTTGTGATCAATCACACATTGAGATTGTCACCTTGTAAATGTTTACTTAGTAGCACTTTGGAATGTTTCCGTCAGTGAGAAATCTCATAACACCTGCACATTAACATAGTCACATTCTGCAAAGGTATTGGATATAATTGATAGAATAGGTTGGCTTCCCAGTCCAGGTTTTTCATACTGGTGTAGCGCTTATAAGCCTATCTTCAGGTTATCAGAGCTTTCCAGTCTCTACTGGAAGGCCCGTTGCATAGTTTCTGAGGCTACCATCAAGTACTTCTGTAACCCAACAAGTAACTATTGAGACACAGATCACTCAGCAATCATCCACTCATCATGCCCAACACGACACTTCACTGAATTGTTCTGTTTAACCTTAGTGACCCTCCCCACTTACCTCTGAAGGATGACCCAGAACTGTTGACTCAGAGCATGGTATTCTGAAACCATATAGACATATTTTATATTTTCAATAGTTGTACCTGCCATATGTAATGTGTCATGACTCAATAAAACATGCAAACATCTCTGAAATCAGTTTTTTAACGTGTGTCAAAGTTAGCAAAGCTTTTTGGACCTATTCCTGGATAATTTGCCAATTTAATCTATTAACCTGTACAGTGTGAATTCTTTTAATGATGAGGAGATGCTGGTGTTGGACTGAGGTGAACAAAGTTAAAAATCACACAACACCAGGTTATAGTCCAACAGGTTTATTTGGAAGTACTAGCTTTCGGAACACAACTCCTTCAAATCCTCCTGTGTAGCTGGTTGGCTTTTTTTTAGGCTCATGTTTAAAATTATAGCCAGGGGAGAAAGAATGACTAGAAACATGACAACGAGAAGTTCCACTAAGTCCATCCAGTTCAACTAGTCATTTTGACAACATTATCTAATTTTTGTACACTGACTGCCATTGGTTGGACAATAGAAATGAGGAATGTCATACGGATTGGTTGGGGGGTTTAATTTGGAATGTAATTGTGACCCAATAAATGATTCAGGAGAAGTATATATTTACCAATAATTGAAAGCTTCAGTTATTTTTTTCACTCAAATACATGCTATAGAGATATAAAAAAACAAAGCTTGGGATTTTCAGTTCTATTCACTTAAATGAGTATTTTAGTTAGCATGAATTCTATTAATGACAAGTGATGTTATTCTTTGAATACAGGTGTTACAGTATAGGTATACAATTCATAACCCGTTTTGCAGCAGTAAATTCTATGTATTTTAAATTGTGTATTAATTAATCATCTCACAGAGTTTTTTTCTTGCAGAAAGCAGCAGTTTTCAGTTTCTCAGATGTGTGTCCGATCTGTTATCACTTGTGATACACGGCAGCTGTACTCATTTACTGGAAAGGGACTAAGCGCACAAGCGCTGGTTCCTTTCTCACAGTCGTTCTGTACTCCGACAGCGTGTAGCACGTCATCAGTGCTTCTCGCTCCGGAAACTGGCCCTTGCTGCCTTGTCACGAAACTGGGCCAACCAGTATCAGGTGACCTGAATCGAAGATAGCTGAGAGAAAAAAGTATAGCTCAGTTTGAGCTGCTGCACTGCAAAAATGAGCTGCTTCCTTTCTAGCATGCAAAAACGATCGAGCCTGCTATCTAACCACATCCTTGACCGCAGGACTGAAGGCTTGCACGCACCTGGAGGCCCCGGTACACAATAAACAAACTTCTCTCTGCAAAATCAGTCATTTTTCAACCAACCTACAATATTGGTTGAACTATTAGAAAAATAAGTAAGACGACTTTAGTTGCTTTGCACGGGAGACCTAATTTCAACCTTGTGTTATAAATAGGCTTGTCCATTATTATTTTAACATGACCAAAATTTATTGGTACAAATGGATCACCGCTGTCTATTTTAAGTATAGATTATGGTAAACTACCACCATTGTGGTCAAGTACAAGAAGAAAATACAGTTGGCTTTTGGACTATCTTTTGTCTACCAATGCTTGCAAAACAAATTAGCTGTGTTTAAAGAATTAACTCTTTCAATAATTCAGCCTTTTACAAAACTCCATAACACACCATTAAAATTCAGATTGTACGTAAAGCACAACCAGCAATTGCACTGTGTTTGGTTAGAGACTAGTCAGTGTACGATGAAGCATGAGCCAATCTAAATTGGATGAACCATGAACAACTCAGCTGGCTGAAAATGAACAGCTTTTCTCAGATGTGGGTTGTTTTCTTAAAGTGCACGCTACAGAGCGAAATAATGTTGAGTAAAGTTCATTGAAATACAAACCTCTTTTCTCTAGGGTGTAATAGGTCAACACATAATTAGAATCCAAGTAAATCTTCCATATCACAAAGAGATATTAAACGCTGGTAGCAACATCCAGGTCTCAATAATGAATCTAAAACTGAAAGTTTTTTGTTACATTATTTTTATGCTACTGTTTTTTTTCAATTTTAAGCAATAGTTAATAGTTAAAACTGTCACATCTACAGGCAAGGTCCCATACTAAGATATTATGTAAGACTCAAATGGAATGATCTTAAAATTTTAAAGGAAAAAGTTAAAAATAACATTAGAGAAATTTAAGCAATTATTGCTTGATGATTGAATTAAACATCACTGTACTTTAGAGTGCTCTAAACAATTACAATGTGAAGTATAGTAATTGTTAACATAAAAATTTGAATACAAAACAAATAAGGGATTTAAAGTGAAATTTCATAGCATTTGTCACTGGACACTACAATCGTTGCAATGTTAATGAAGAAAAATTGATCACTTAACATGATTATATGATATTCTTCTAACTTTTTAATGCTGAAGTATGTTAATAATCAACACATAGTTAAGAATGATTAAGAATGCATTCATTGTTCATACAGAAATGTGGCCTGCTATAATTACTCATCCCATAATTCACCGTCTTGTCATCGAATTGGTTTATTGTGGATAAAGATGATGTCACATGCCTATTATGTGTGCACATTCTTTCTTATTGGTTTGAAATTAAATATTGCTATCTGGTAAGCAATTCAAATAGCAAATAAAGGCAGCAATTAAAATGAGACAGGACCACACTTTAGGAAGCACATCTCTCAGATCCACTGTCCTAAGATCACAGCCTCCAGCTGTCAATGGATGCTCTTTACTGAGAGTTTAACTGCTCAAGTAAGGTGAAGAGTGGAGAGGAAAGAAATGATCTACCTTCATTAAAAAAAGATGCACGGAGTCTTGAAGGCATATTATTAGTGTTGGCACATAATCTTGAAGAAAATAATCAAAATTTGGCATTTGATGGTCATAGACATTCATTGTCCCACTCGATTAAACATTTCAAACCAGTGAGGAATATTTGTGCCAAAGTAGCAATAGAATATCAAGATAGGACTTGTATTAAGACAGATAATAAATTAAAACCTTGTATTTTCAGGTCATGTTTACCCTCTGGAGGTGTTATTAAGTACAAGCAAAAACCTCCAATTATCTACTTTCTCAATTATTCATGAGACTTTGTAGAATACAAAGACTTGTTCATGATGGTGAAACTGCATAATGTTCGTTTTGTTACTTGTATTGTGTGTCTCTTAATTCCCATGCCTTTTATGTCGAGCAAGATTACACTGAGTAGTTTCACTGCACATTGATTGATGGATCTATTCCTATCATTGTGTCCGCTGATGCAATTTCTGTAGAAAGATGCATTTTCTGAGAAAACCCATTACGTGTAGAGTGGACGTGGGTTGCAGCAGGTGAGTCACTATGATAGTGTTAACAGAGTTCAGGTTATACACAGTACATATTTAACAATGCATTTAATATATATCATGCTTTTTATGGCATTCAATAGGATTATGTTTCTGATAATATTTGGCAATTTTATTTTAAAGTGTGTGTCTTGTGTTCTGCACAATAAATAACCATAGCCTAATAGCAGTGTTTCAGAATAATGACCCAATCATATTGATCAACGGCCCTCTTGCGCCTATCTTCTATGGTTAACTCATCTATCCAAGAACATAGAAACAATGTGTCATCTTATTTCATGTTACTCAGTATCTTGAATATTTCCACGAAGACTTTTCCAATTCTTCATCTTGTAGTGGGGACCTCGCTCAAAACTGGTTAGAACAGTTTACCCAACTAGTTGGCCCGATCAGATCATTTCTCACTATATACCACACAGACTGATGCAAGGCCCGAAGGTTGTCACTCTTGGTCCTAAAAAACACTCAGCCTATCTCAGATAACAGTGGAAGGGTAAGATATCTCAAGTAAAGTTAGCTGTTGCATACTGCTGCGATACAGTAGCAACACGAGTAGTATTTGCTATTAACAGGTCGCTACCATCAAGCCAAATCATCTTTCTGCCCATCACAATGTGGTATTTGAATTTCCGTGTGCCTGTGTGATGCCTGGTATGCAGGCCACAAGTGTCCATAACTGGCAGATCACATCAAACAGCACATCCCTTTGGCTGTGCATAACATGTGAGGTACTGACTGTAGCCAACCATCATTATGACCAGACCATAGGTGAGGTTCCCTAAATCTATACAGTTCCTTTTAAGACACCCCAAACTATTAAACTCTGGGTGAGAATGGATTAACTGCCTCAAAGTCTTTATTCAGCCAGATGTTCATCAGTTTCAGCATGCAACTATTTTATATAAAATTGTATAAGGAACACCTGCCCTTGTGGATACCTTTCTCCTAGAACAAATGAAATTATGTTTTAAAAGGAGCCAATTTAACTGGGATTTCTTGAATTAGTGAGAACAATGAACTTACTAATTGCCAAACACAAGAAGAATTAGTAATCCAATATATAAAGTAGAAATAAAATATGAGTCCTGAAACGATTAAACTCAAAAACAAAGCTGGATGCTTTAGGCTTTGAATTATTTGCAAAGGATTGTTGTTTTTGGTACAGTGAAGGTTTCCAGTCACATTGGCATTGTTAGCAGAACAGTGATTTTTTTGAGATTCTTGGCTTTGTAGGTTGATTGAAGCTTCTTTGTTCAGATTCCTTTTTTTTGTAAATTGGTCTGCAGTACTCGGAGTGAGGAAGTGTCTCTACCTAAACAGAGGTGTAAATAGGAGATAGTTTTTTGGTCATGACTTTCACAGAATGCTGACACTTTCCTCCAGGTGGGCACACACATGAATGTTCATTCCCATTTGTTCACTTCAGTAGAACTGAAACTAGCTTTTTAACTCCTGTCCTTGAATATTCTTGGATAATGTCTGCTTTGTGCTGAGAGGAGAAAAATAGTCAGTGCCATCATTACCTCTTCTTTTAATGTCTCTTCCTGTCTTATTTTCCATGATAATTTACATGTGCAACATTCCATGGGCTTCACACAGGACTTTGCCACAGTCTCTGAATTTAAATCCACTGTTTATTTTGCAGTATTCCCACTTTTAAAAACAACAAATTTTGGAATTAAAAGTGAAAAAGATGTGTAAATACTTAGGGGTTTCTGATCCAACACCATAACATTAGCATGCTCTTGAAATATTTGGAGCATAATGTCCAAATGTAATTCTGCAATTGGACAACACTTGTAAGATAATTCTTAATGTGAAATTATGCTGACAATCAATTTAGAATCGACTGTAGCACACGAGTGCAATGGAAGCTGAATACATTAATACATAGGACTCTCTTCTTTGCAGACAGAAAGAACATATAGATGCACTGAAATAAAAGTAAAATACTGCAGTTCCTGAAAATCTGAAACAAACAGAGAGATGCTGGACAGACTAAGCAAATGTGGCAGCATCTGTGGAGACATAAACAGAATTAACATTCAAGTCCAGCATGACTCTTCTTCTTCAGAAGAGGCTATTTTGGACTTGAAACAAAATGCAAAACCTCATATTTGTCTAAATTAAACTCCATCTGCTACTTCCTGACCCAGTAGCCCATCTGATTAAGGTTCCATTGTACTCTGAGAACATTTTCTTCACTGTCCACCACACCATCAATTTTGGTGTAATCTGCAAACTTACTAGCCATTCCTCCTATATTCACATCCAAATCATTTATGTAAATGACAGGAAGCAGTGAACCCAGCACCAATCCTTGCAGCACTTCACTGGTCACAGGCCTCCAATCTGAAAAGCAACCCTCCACCACCATCCTCTGTCTCCTATCTTCAAGCCAATTTTGTATCCAAATGGCTAGCTCTCACTGGATTCCATATGATTAATCTTGCTAACCAGTCTACCATTCAAAACCTTGTTGAACACCTTGCTGAAGTCCATATAGACAACACCTACCATTCTGCCTTCATCAATCTTCTTTGTCACTGTTTCCAAAACCTCAATCAAGTTAGTGAGACATAATTTCCCACACACAAACCCAAGTTGGCTATCTCTAATCAGTCCTTATCTTTCCAAATCCACGTAGGTACTGCCCCTCAGAATCTACTCCAACAACTTACCTACCATTGATGTCAGGCTCACTGGTCTATAGCTCCCTGGCTTTTCCTTATCACCCTTTTAAAATAAATTATCAAGTGTAGACCACGTGCACACAGAAAGTCATTAGTTTACCAATTGTTTGACTCATCTAAACATTTTAGTAAATATTATTCAAGAAACTTTATTATGAGGGAAATTATCTGCAGCTAGACTATTTTTCTTTAATTTTCACCCAATAGTGATGGGCGTGGAGGCAGGTGCTGGGAAAATAGGAGGGGACCACATCAGGACACTTCACTGATGTATTACTGTTACTGGGGAGCTTTCCTGGGACAGACTGAGAAATGGGTCAGCTGAGGAACAGGAAGTTGCATTCACAAAAAGCTACAGTGATAGCTGACATGGATCCAATGGAAGAGTTTCTCCTCCATCCTGATTCATCTACCTGTTTGATCTCAACTATTTAATCGTTGATATCTAGGCCAGTAAGGGTGCCAACTTGTTGAGGTGCTTTTGTGATATCTGAGCTGTATTGGGAGTGTCTCCTCTATCAATGGCCCGACTATGGCTCTGGAGCTGCTGATTGAACTGACAGTGCCAAGTACCTGTCTGCAATCCTTAAAAAGGTGGCCAGCTTGGAGTTGGGCAAGTACAAGGTCATCTCCTGGAAGATTTCCATAGTAGCCTCACTGCTCGCATGTGCAGGCTGTAAATCCCTATTTGGGTAATGATGCCAATAGGAGAATCCTGTTGTGGATGTTTTTACTCAGATAATCTAATGTCTTTGCACTTGCTCTTTTCACTTTATCATTTCACCAGAAATTATTGGCAAACTATAATAAAGGCCTTGCCTCTATTGGTTGGTCAAATAAGCAGGGATACAATGGGGATGGTTACAGGTGCTCATTGAGTTCATGACAAAATCTATCTGATTATCAGTTCCAAACTTTTATTATTAATCAACAGTATGTATTATATTTAATTAACAACGTTATCAGTCTCTCACTCTGTTTTCTATCAAGATGTTAAACATCATATTTTTACTGTCAATCATTTCTCCTTTTCTTTCACATTATATAATGTATATATGTGTATATAAAGACAGCTTCAAAAGGAATATTAGATTATAAAAAAACACCTTATTACAATCACCATAAAAACTGCAAAAATTAATGCAAAGCAGGAAGTTATAAATGTATGTGGACAATTTGAAAGTAATTGGTCCAAGACAGCATAAGTTATGTCACTAATAGCCGTACGTCAGCAACTCACAAAATATATTCATGAAGTCACAATATAAACCTGTCAATATATTCCCTTTTATTACATGTTTTGGAGGTGCCAGTGTTGGACTGGGGTGTATGAAGTTAAAAATCACACAACACCAGGTTACAGTCCAACAGATTTATTTGGAAGCACTAGTTTTCGGAGCACTGCTCCTTCATCAGAAGGTTAAGTGTAAGATCATAGGACACAGAATTTAGAGCAAACGTTTACAGTGTGATGTAACTGAAATTATATATTGAAAAAGACCTAGGTTGTTAGTTAAGTCTCTCATCTTTTAGAATGGGCATGTTAGTTTCAGTTCTTTTATATGTAAATCCCACAACTTTCTTAAAGTTACATTTTATGACAAGGTTTCTATAAGTATTTGCTCTACGATGAGGTGTTCACCTTAAAACACAACATCCTATCAAACACAAAAGTGCCATAGTTCCTCATGAACATGTAATAACTAATCATTTATATATTTAATATTTTAACTTTGCACTTATACCCAGATGGATCTGCAGCCTGAGTGCAAACGAATGGGAATTTTGGGTTTACGTGTGTTGTGTTTGTGATTGCAAAGTGCCTCAATCATTTACATCTGTCCATCAATCCCTTCATCCATAGAAGGCTGTGCCATATCCTCAGCTCTCAAATATAAGCATCTTCCAATTATGCTCTGAAAATTATTTTATTAATATTAAATATCATTTATTCGTAATTATTATTGTATTCACTAAGTTCTGGTCCATGCATTTTCATTAATTGCGCGGAATTGTATGCTATAAGTATAAGTAACATAAAAAATTGAAAAGCTTCCTGGATTACAGTTTCGTAAACATACCATGTCTAAGTGCACGAACGGTGGTTAGATAAAGTGAAACTTATTTTCATACCTCAAGAAGATATATACGTTGCGACCTTGACACTTCCTTGATTATTTCCACTAATTTACCCTGCCATTTTAATAGGGAGTACATACTACCATCTACTATCCAGTCATTTTAATAGCAAACGTGTTCTAATGAGAGTGGGAGAACATTTGAGCACTTCTAACATTGGCAAAATGAGCATAGTTTTAAATGCATCGAACGGACACCGAGGAAGCGACCTCTAAGCCTGCCAGTGTAAGACTTATTGATACATTTAGGGAGATAGGGAATGCAAATATGCAAATAGTGGGACTTTGTTTTGCTTTATGTGAGTTATATGTTGCATTGACATGTTTTCTGTTAAACTGTGTTTTCTTTCTCGGCCCTTTTCAATTATATCCATAAGTAATTGTTGGTTCTGATTTCCAAATATAAATTCACTGAGAGCAAAGGAAAATTTTAATGTAAAGAAAAGCTTGGAGCTCCAGAGAAATGCAAGTTGCAAGTGTCGTTTGGAACTGAGCCTTAGTTCTACTCCCTCTCTGTGCTGAGTTCGATTTTAGCAAGTGTGGAAGCATAGACCCAGCAATAGGCTCCAGTTCCTTAGAGAGAAAACATTAGCTAGAAGTTTTAACATATAGTCACTTCTGCTGGGAAGTGTTAGATGAGGATAGAATCAAGCTCATTTGTGATACTTACTATTGTTGGATAAGCTGCCAAAGTTCACAGTCTTTAAACAGAGAGAATAGCCAGAAAGATGCTGACACCCCTATACATTGTACCACAGGAGGGAGTCAGCAGCATTAGAGGAAAAAGAAAGAAAACTATTTCTATTTAATTTTCTCCCTTGTTTATATGATGAACATACCTGAGTTGACTGCATTCAGTGGGAAATACCAAGTAGCATACTGTTAATCAAGGGTTAGACAATTCAAGGGTTATACAAATTCTAATTGTGTATGTGTTGCTTTTACATTCTAGAAAGAACTGCAGGAAATTGCAGCAAAAGCTGTAGTTCTGTCTTACTGATCTATTACACGATCAAATAGCTTTAATTTTAGCCTGCATGCCTGTCTAATCTTGAACAAAAATATCATCAGCAGTTCAGAGCTTTAAGGGGTGATTTAGCTCAAACAAAAATCTGTCAAGTATAAGATTAGATTACCTACAGTGTAGAAACAGGCCCTTCAGCCCAAATCAGCCCTCGAAAGAGTAACCCACCCAGACGCATTTCCCTCTGACTAATGCACCTAACACTATGGGCAATTTACCTGCCTTGCACATCTTTGGACTGTGGGAGGAAACCCACACAGACACAGGGAGAACATGCAAACCCCACACAGAAAGCTACCCGAGGCTGGAATTGAACCTGGGATCCTGGTGCTGTCAGGTAGCAGTGCTAACCACTGAGCCACCATGCCAGTCAAGGAAGCAGTTTTAAAGCCTTCCATTCTTAGATAAAACTAAATGATAAGATTATAACTTTGCAAACATGGTATATGACTTTGGTAAGGATGTCCATGTAATGACACTTGGCAAAGATAACAGCAGCACTGAAAAAGAATTGAGTGCTTTTAAAACCATCTTTAAGCAGAAGATAGCCTGTCTCTTGGGGACTGGCTAACACAAACCGAGTTAGTAACTGTTCATGGCCAAAGACCTATTAGACCAAAACAGAAGCATTTTTACAAGTATAAGGAAAATAACTCGCGGAAGAATTTAATTGGTGAATTTCGTGGAGGGTAATGTGAGTTGCTAATTAAGAGAGGTGCCAAAAGGACACTACACAACAGCAGATAGGTATGTTGGTATTGAAGAGCTCTATTTTAGTTAGACTAGGAGCCAGTGAGCAGTTAAGGATTTGTGATCTTTTACATCCACATGCAAGAGCAATTCATGCATTTTAATGTAGATATAAAAGATTCCATGATGCTCATAGAAGAGGGGTAGGAGAGTTCTATTTTTGTATTAGCCAATAGTAAACCCTCAACAAAGAGCACCCAAACAGATTGTTCAATCTTATTATCATTTTATTTTCATGGGACATTGCACAAATTGATGGGTTTTTTTAATTTCCGATACTAAAACTGTGTAGATCACCAATGGTGTGAAAAAACCTGAACAGAATTCCTACCCTATTCCATTGTTATGAAGATGTGTCATCTAAATACTCATTGTTAGTTACATTGTGTCTGGGCAGATATATATCTTGAACTTTTTGGAAGATACATTGTACAGAACAAAAGACAATAACTGTAGCAGCAACAATTTTACATTTGCAAGGAATAAGCTGCTTGGATGGAGATGCCAAACACTATCAAACAGAAGTGACGCGCACCAGTTTGTAGGTGGATAAAAGAATAGCGGATTTGATCAGACAGAGTAAAGGGAGATATCTTGACCAAAACAACAGCTTTTCCTTGTTGTCTTCCTTTTCTCTGAAATCACGCTCTTCAAGGTTTGTGGGTTATAAACTCTTTAGAAGGTCTCATCATCACAACTAGAGAGTTCCTGAAGGAAGAAGTCTTGATTACTGCAACCCAGGAGTTCCTAAAGGATCCAGAATCTCCCACTATTGTCTCCCAGTAATGAGGTTTCAGCCAGCCAAACCGGATCCAGGAAGAAATCCTGGCTTGTGCAGAAGTGACCTTAGCTACAAACCAACAATCTAAGCTGAATTGTATATTTTCTTTTTGACTGTGTCAATTTCATCAAGTTTCAGTGAGGGTTTCTGGCCATGACGCCTGGCCGGTTTTCTCACTGTGTCTTACCAAACACACCTCATTAACACCCTAACACTCTCCCGACCTGAAACAACACACCATTGCAGGAATATTCTAGAATGGGCTGGCATCCCTGGTGCCAACACTCTCTTTAAAAGGTGATTGTGTACTTGGACAAGTTTGGTTTCTCTAGAGCTACCCCTGCACTGTTTTTGATCCTTGCCCTGGACATGGCAGAGAAGAGAAAATTGGTGTCTCAGTTTGTGGGCAGGAATCTGGAAGGATGGTGCCAAGATTAGAAGTCCTTTTTCCTCAAGACTAACAGAGGAGGCCACGAGATAAGACCATGCCGATCTGGTTGGAGGTTGCCACCCACATCAGTGCAGACTCAGTCATTTGGACGAATGCACAACAAATAGGAAGAAGGTCAATGAGTATAAGTGCCACCATCTTCAACTGTGCCATCCATCTTCATCTCCCTTCCTCTCTGTCCTTCCATGATGGAAACAGACCAAAATAGTGCAGGAAGAGTCAAGGTGGGTGGTCGGCTGCAAGACTCCTCATCCTTATGAGGAGAGGATCCTGAGGGTCACTATTCACAGTTGACTGACCATGTCCAAACCCCTGGATTGGAATTGGAGACTGTCCTTAACTTACTGTCCTAGAAACCCCTGATGAAAGGCTACATCATGTGGCTTGACTCAGGACTGTTGATAACTACAACATGCTTCTTGGATTTATATCTGCACTAAAGAACATGGCAATATATCATTACTGTGCACCTGGTGATTCTGGCTGGGGGACAAGGCGTAAAAATGCAAGACGCTGTGAGTATCCAGGTAGGCTTAGAGGATGTGACAGAGAGTTATGATAGTGAGTGAAAAGCCCAGAGACACAGCCTGGTCCAGTCGATGAGCTGGGGGTGTGTCTTTGGATGCAAGGAGTCCTTGCTACAACATTACAATAGTAGTTGCCAGGACATACAAGTGTTCAGTACTGAAGGGCAGATGCACTTTGTAAGCGGATTGCAGATGCACCACAAGATTTATTACAGGATGATGACACATGTTGCATGCCAATGTCTGCAGATGTGGTTGTGTGTGGCTGATACCCATGGATCGTGATCTGAGATGCTGTTGTCTGATGACCAATCTGGAAGCCCTTCACAGTCAGTGCCGACCTAAAGTCACCAGGTACCAGCTCTGACTTCCACATTGAGAATTCTCCACATCTAGTTTGTTCGGGCAGGTGGTACAATAGGAAACTGCATATTCGTGAGGCGAGAAGTTAAGAAGGAATTTAACAAACGATAATCTCCCTTAATAGGCTGCCTGGTGACAATCTCGCCTCAATACCTGGAATTTGGTTAAGAGATGCAATGAGTTGTTCGTGATGTTGAGATGGGTCTCACGGGAATTCTCAAATGATTCTGTCACATTCCTCACCACTGGGCACATTGCTCAGGCCCTATAAGATTCCACCCTCTGTGACTAATTGTCTTTCTCTGAATTTACCTGTTACTTGGCAAATGTACTTTTAAGATGACATTGTAGATTTTTAAATAGTTTTTCCCCAGACTTGGATATTTTACAAATCTGCACAATAGTTTTCAATAAGGTAATTATATATATTTGCAGTTCAATCATTTTGCTAATAACCTTTACATTTTTACTTGTGGACATTTTTTTGCACTAACCTTGTTTTTTAATTGTTACTTTAGGAACTTAGCTGGTTGTTTCTCATGCTGAACACTATACAGTTTGATATAACTGAGAGAAAGTGAGGGCTGCAGATGCTGGAGATCAGAGCTGAAAATGTGTTGCTGGAAAAGCGCAGCAGGTCAGGCAGCATCCAAGGAACAGGAGAATCGATGTTTCGGGCATAAGCCCTTCTTCAGGAATGTTATTGACAGTTTGATATAACTGTCAATATCACATCTCTTTTTAAATTGAAATTTTGTTATGCACAGTGAAGGAATGGGACAAGGAAGGCAATCGGCCAATCACTCTGAACTCAGTTGCAATGTCATGTTAGAAATCAGATATCTCAATATAATTTAACAGTAATGCAATGAGTGAATTTTAAGGGTTGCTCTTTTTTGTTTTAACTAAAAGAAAATTCAGTTGAGCTTTTCAGGTAACCAACTGATAAAAGCACAGATTGTGTACAGTAAGATACATGGACAGGGGGACACCATTTCTATTTCTGGTCTGTTCTGAGTGATTTGATCTTAACCAGGGCAGCAGGAGGGAGCATTCATAACTGCTTCCGCATTATTGAGCCAGAAAGAAAAATCAAACAGGTTTCCTGTTCCTCTCCAGTCAGAGCAATTGGAAAATGTACACGTGGACTTCAGGAGAGAACAAACTAAAGTCCAACCATGCTGTCCTTCATGTTTGAGTAGCTTGCTGATGTGATTTATCAACATCACATGGGAAAACTGGCCTCACTTGAATGAAGGGTGGCATGGGTGAACCATATCCCATAATGAGCCAACACCCTTCAAAGGAAAGGAGCGAAAACTGATTAAACGTCATAAACCTGTTTTGATTCAGGTCAAATCTCATGCCGAGTTCCATGGTTACTATAAGGGAACCTTGCTGTGCAGTTTGTATTTAACATGCTGACTCTGTTTTCCATTTGCAAAGACCTCTACTCACTTGCAGCCGCATTACTATTTGAAGACATCCCCAAATGAGCAGAACCATTGTTTAACTTACCTCACACCAAGGACTCTTACAGCTTGGTAAGGTGGTACAGTGTGATATTGGTACTTGAGTTGTGGAGAAGTCTTCTTCTCACAAGTCTTTCTTCTCAGTGATAGTTACTTGTATGCATGTGACTCTGTTTGAACAGAAACAAAATGATAAATCAAGACAATTGTTGGATAGAACAAAAATCATAAAATATTGGAAAATTTTCTTTGAAGAATGCACATGCTTGCACTGTTGTTATTCAATCATTTTGCACTTAAGTGTTTGAACAAAAGGAAGTAATCATACGCTCTGTCTAGGTCAAACTCAGGTCTAAGAGGTGAAAAGGACAAGGCAACACATCGCTCCACCCAGTTTCTTATTAGAGAGAAGTGTTATCTGCCTTATCTCAGCGGGATAAAAAGGTGCAAAGAAATTTGTTCCAAAACAATGTGCTGAAATATACAAAATTGACGAATTTAAATCACATCGACCTGTAGAGTAAAAACATGCTTCTAATCTTCTGAGAAGATTAAACCTGCATCCAGTTTGTTAAGGCAGCTGATGATAATTAAAGGCAACATTGAGTAGATCAAATTATTTTTGGCAGTTACTGAAACCTACATACAGACCAACAAAGAATACATTGTATCTTTAGATGAAACACAGACCATTGCAATATTTCACTCTTGCGTTTATACTGAAACCATGTGCCTTGTGTTGGGACTGGTGTGGTAAACAATTCAGAGGGGAATTCAGAAATCAGAACCACCCTGCAGAGGTTTTACAGTAAAGCACAAAGGAGCTGCAACATGGTGAAAAGAGTACTATTGCAAATACTGAAAAAAATCAGCTACCAGATAAGGAATGTAGTCCAAGATAGCACTTGTTAATCCACCCAGAATTTTGTCAGCATTTCACGTCAAACTGGAAAAAAAAGTCACAATTATTTTAATTTTATAAATATCTTATATTTCTATAATTTGTAATTCTATCCAATAAGAATAAATATGGAAATAGCAAGATAGTTTGTGACATGATGATAAGTAACATGATAGCTCAAATAAAGACTGTATTTTTACTATGAGGATAAATATAGCAAGTCTTTCATGCCGAAAGGAAACCTTCTTCAAGGGAATACAAAGTTGAGGAATTAAGTTCCATTTTTACATTTCTTTATAACCTTCAATCAGTTTTTCCACAAATATTGATCCAACTACTTAGTGAAGATTAGAGTTGGTTCAGAATCAAGTCTCATCCATGGGTAAAAAGCCCAAATGTGCAAAATGAAAGTTTTCCTTATCTCATGCCTTCCTTGAGTTTTGTAAATGTGATACATCTGATCTCTGATGAACGTTTTTCCATTTATCTTCTATGTAAAAAATGTCAAGTCTTCTTTCCTCCAGCCAAGATCAATTTAGAGGTTTGGCTATCCTTCATAACGTCAGCCTTTAAAACCTGGAATGAATCTGCTCACTCGTTCCTGAATCCACTCTATATTGCCTCTATATCCTTTAAGAAAGGACGATCAAAACTAAACACCATATTAAAGAATTAGTCGCACATTAATCTGTAAAATCTCTATAAAACCTACTCTAAATTGTGGTTTAAAGCTCCCAAATAAGTTCCAGTATCAAACTTGCCTCATTAATATCTACATGACAGCAGAGAGCTATTTTCACAATGTGCTGTACGTGCTCTCACATTTGCTGTTGGGTGCTGTGTTCCAGGATTCTGATTGAGCAATGATGGAGGAACAGCAATATATTGCCAATTCAAGATGATATTTGACTTGAAATGGATATTGGAAAGGGTAGCAATCCCATTCACCTACAGCCTTTATCTTTTTAAGTGGTCGAGGTCACGTGTTTGGGCTGGGCTTACTAAGAGATCTGAGCACTTTACTCCTGAAAGCTTTTCATTTTGGCTATACCAATAGAAACCTTATCATGTTACTTCCTGAAATGTGAGCCTTGTGTCTTTTAAGAGGAGGGCTTGTTTGGGCTGGGTCGAACCTAGTACCACAATTCTAAATACTCTTATTTTTATCCGGAGGGCTCACTGATAATATTACCTAGTATGGTGATGAAACGTCTGAAAACAAACCTTCCAGCTCAGCAAGCAAACCTCCATCCATAATCAGGTATGTTCTACATTGAGCACGTGATCTTCTCCATCAAGTCATTATCTAGATGGTGGAGATTGACTTTTATCCAGCCTGGTTAATCTTGTTTGTAAATATTGTCAATAGCAAAGTCTCAAAACACAGTGAGACTCCACTTGTTACTTTGTATTGAGCATAACTTTTCATTCTTGTCACAATCTCCCTTTTTTGTTCTTAAAATAATACTCAATCATCTAATCAGCTACATC
Organism: Chiloscyllium plagiosum; assembly: GCF_037043375.1. NCBI lineage: Eukaryota > Metazoa > Chordata > Chondrichthyes > Orectolobiformes > Hemiscylliidae > Chiloscyllium > Chiloscyllium plagiosum. Next base: position 26,765,367 of record NW_028270168.1, read on the forward strand.
TGCACATTAAGTGTTATTATTGACCTTGCATGAGCAGCTTTGTCAAACATTGAAAGACCACCCCGCCCACCTATTTAGTTGTACCTTCAACATATCATAGTGTGTTTATGAGATATGACCTCTTCCTTCTCAAACCATGCTGTCCATTCTCAGAAATGTGTGGAATCCTTCATAAAAACTCCCACAACAGTATCCTGTCCTTTAACTTCTGATGTTAACAAAAATGATCCCCTGAAGCCTAGTATTTTATTATGTTAACCGCACCTTAAAACATAAACCAACAGATCATTTTGATTTATTACAGATAGTGCCTTATTGTTGGCTCATGGAGACTATAAATTATGTTATATTGGTGGCAATTTCGTGGGACAGGCCTATAATGCCTTATTCATATCTATTGTCAGCCTGTCAATAATAGCTGGGGGCACCGCTGGCTAGGCAGCATTTATTGCCCATCTGTAATTTGCCCAGAAGGCAGTTAAGAGTCAACCATATTGCTGTGTGTTTGGAGTCACATATAGGCCAGACCAGAAAGGAACAGCAGTTTTCTTCCCTAAAGGACATTACTGAGACAGGTGGATTTTTTTTCCTCCCAACAATTGATAACTGAATCATGGCCATCATTAGGCCCTAATTTTTGTTGAATTCAAATTCTACCATTTGCCTGGTGGGTCTCTGGATTTACAGTCCCATGATAATACCACTAGGCCTGGCTGCCCTTGAGACGGTGATGATGAGAGCCTTATTGAACTGCTGCAGTCCAAGTGCATCAAGGATGCCTCTGTTGCTATAAGACCATAGAGAAATGATTTGACAGCCTGACATGGCATATTGTACAAAGGAAATACAGTAATATCCCGAAGGAGTTGAGAGGAGCGATGCTCAACTACATCCATGCAAGTTAGGTGATGTGCTCTACTGGCCAAATTTGAGAGATGAAATCAAGGACCAAGTGTTTGTAATAAGTGCCCCAGGCCAAGTAATCTAGAGAGATGCTGGTATACTCATTCCCAAACAGACCACAGATAAAGCTAGGAGCAGACCTCTTCAGACTTGCAGGAACTAACTATCTTGTCACAATTAGATACAATTCTGTCCACTCAAATCAACAGCCACTGCCAACACACACTGCAGTTAAGAGAAACACATGAGTTAAGGTCTGTGTATGCAATGTATACACATGCTGATGGAAATAATGAACTGTTAATGTAAAGTAATGTATACATTGGTAACTTGGGTAACTAAAAGATGTTCATGATTATGCATACTTTTTTTTGTTTTTTGCAACAGAAGAGGGATATTTGAAATCATGTACAAGTGTTTGTTCTAGTCTGTCATAGTCATGTGACCTCTACCATGAAGCGGATGGTTGGCAGACATCTGAAGCTTCACTTCAATAGAATTTGTTTTGGGCCCTCTTGTAGCACAGTGGTACTTTCCCTATCCCTAGACCAGAAGGTCCAGGTTCAAATACCACCTGGTCCAGAGGTATGTAATAACATTTCTGAATGGGTTGATTAGGAAAAATAGGTGAAGTAAAATCCTCGTGTTGAGCACACTGCTATGTTGCACATATGAAACATGAACATTTTCAAGAACCTTTCTATTAATGCAAGGCAAAAGCCTGCAGCATTACATCTCCCAATATCATTAACTCAATTATTCAACTTTTATTTTATATAAACAGAAATAAAATATTTGTCTATGAAGTTTAAATAGAGTGTAACAAATTTATTCTCTGCCTTAAGAGTTCTGTCCGTGAGTTGAATAGAATTTTACCATGGTGTTTCCCTTTAACGCTGATGTACCATGTGCAATACTTAAGCTGTGACTCCTTCCAAAGGGCTGTCCTGCTGAAACAGTAAATGTTTGACTACATGGTTTTGGTTTGATTCTCTTGAGATTCTGGTGATCCTGTATTTCCTTGACCATGCTTTGTTAGAACTGTAACAGACTTAGCCACATCCGCTGCTACTGTGGTTGATTGTCCTGGCACATCCACTGTCATTTGCAAAGATCTGTAGACTGGGCTAAATGTGTTTTTTCCCTGACAAGATTACTGTCTCTGTTTCTAGTTCGCCTGATATGGAACTGCTGTTGTGCATGTCCTCTATTTTGCACGGCCCTGGGTCCATCCACCCCGACTCAAAGTTTTCCCAATGTGATTACTCAGAACTTGGAAGCTTGAAAAGAGAGTCTGTTGTATATTGGAACCCCAGGCAATTGCTGCAGCAAACTGATCATTTCTAAGATACACCCACATTGTTTGGATCTGTGCCACTGTCATTGCTGCTGCTGCAACTCTGGTCTTGCCGTATACTGCAATGCAGCCAATTCATTTGTGACTACACACATTCAACTAGTGCACTCTTTTATGTTCTTCACTAGAATCACAGTATATTTGTATTCTATGATGCAGGTTACACTCACGCTGGTCCTTGCTACTAAAAGAATGAATGCTCCAGGATGTTGCATGATGCTGAAGCTTGGATGCTAGTTGGACTTCAGTTGGCTCATCTACAAAAATAAGATATACTTGAGTGTTAATGTAAGGCATCCCTTTAAATAAAGGATGCATATGTGTCACGTAGAATGTATGCATGTGAGTGTGTGAATGTAGTAGTGAGTTAATGAGTTAGTAAATTGTTTTCTATGTGAAGATTTTAACTGTACCTAGAATGCAACATATATGAAAAGCAACTAGGCCTTAATAAGTTCACAAATAATTCTGTAATTTTGACTAGACATTCTTAACAGACTGTTAGACAGTGTGATATAAAATATCTCTAATTTTTGATCCAAATAAAGCTTTCATTCATGTGTTGTGTATTGATTTACTCAAAATGGGATTGAATCTTGAATTCTACCAGACAAAACTGAAGAAGTAATATATTCATTAAATAATGTTTGGTTTGACTCCATTCCTATTATTTACAAGCTGGTAGATTTGGACTTCTTCATATTTACTGCACTTTACGCTCTCTATTTCATCAGTGTGTTAAAAAATGTTTTACACACTGTGTTTGTGAAGATTTATGGCCATGACAAATAATATTAGTATTGAAATGAGTTGTTAAAGAAATAACTAACTGATGTAATTATTTCATTCAAAAATGTTTATGGCATGTGGAAGAAAAATATAAGCATTTTAACAGTCAAATAAAGTTGCATTTCTTATACAAGTGGTAACTGGTGAATGCCTTAACATGATGTAAGGAATTTTAGAAAGATTATTGTTTATCAATGCAACATCAAAGTGAGCAATATGAAACAAGAACAAATATTTATGTGATTTCTTTATTACAGGATAATTTTTCACGATGCATCACAGAAGCGTACATATTTTCTAATAAGCTTCTTCAAAGACATTATTACACACCTGAGACTTGAAAACAAAAATCAAGACACTAATTGACATCACGTCAAAAAAAAGAATGTAATTAGTGAAATATAACAACATTTTTCTCATTTCACACTGAACTATTACATCTGTTTTATATCTCTATATTTCCTATACGACCATCAACACTCGCTCTGCCTTTCGCTCTGGCCGCTCTCACAATCTGTTCCACTCACTCCTCCTTCCCCTCTGTCATTAACACAATATAAGACCATTTTCCAGCCCTTTTCAGGTCTGAAGAAGAGTTTGTCTGGACTCGAAACGTTAACTCTGCTTCTCTCTGCACAAATATGACTGAACATTTGAGCTGATTTTGAAAGTTGTACGTGCAATATGTTGGGTGACAATAGTTCATTACTTGGTCAAATTCTCTCATTCAGACGAGGCTCAAATACAGAAATGAAACTGAAATCAGCATACTCTAAGTGCTGGGCTACAGAGTGGGGACAGGATTGTGCATGGCATTTGTAACAGACAATGTGTTTCTTTTTCACACATGTGCGTTAGATTTATAGAATTGATGATGTTCCAAATGTGGGGTAGTTTATTTCAAGGTTTCAGATCAGAGCAGCAAAAACAGTGTGAAAGAATATGCTGAGCTGTCCAAGTAATTACTTTGTTGATACTGCTACATTAATAAATTAAAAATATAGAAATGAATTGGCTTGTATTGTGGAAGGTCCTTATTCCTGATTGGCAGCTTATTGTACCTGTCCGTTTTTCTGAAAGATAATTCAAAATTGTAACAAGAATAAAAACTTCTAAGCTGCAACATTTAGTTGACTGTCCTGGCTGCTTCAGAATGGTGGACAGTAAATAAAGATTAGTGGAAGAAATTAGATGCCTTTGAAATGTGGATGTGAAGATGTAAGATTACATTAAACAAATGTTAAGACAAACAAAGAGGTGCTTGAAATTGCAAGAGCAAAAAGAAAATTCTGAAGAGTGACTATCTGAAAAGAAAATATCAGTATTTCCACAATTTGATCAGAATCTGAGAAGCTCCAGAGATCTGTTCCAGTGGAAAGCAGCAGAAAGAAAGGATAACTCAGGCATACCTGGATGATGGATATCACAGATGAGTCAAAATTGCTTGTGACCAGGATTTATATCCTATTCAGTTGGACACTGCATGCATTTCATATTTAGGGTTCTATGGTTACAAAAGTCTTCAACCTATATTGTGTAAGTGCCTGCTTAATGCAATTCCCCTTGAAGGGCCTCGCATCATTCAAGTAGACCTTGTCTGTCAGATGGAAAAACATTTTCTCCACTCTGAGTGTGGTCACAGACATTCTTCATTTCCACTGCGCATTTATCATCTTCATGATTGCAGAAGGCAATGCCAGGTTGAAACTGACACAGTGAATGGTAGGCTCAGCCTGTTCACCAAAGGGTCCCTCCAAATTGCCATATTCCTTTCTTCCTTGCATTGCCTGCTCACTCCATCAATAGTGACTTCCAAATGTACCCAGCCACCTCTTTCATTTATGTCTTTATAGCTCAACATTCCCTCTGGAGCACCAGCCTAATAGCTTAACCATGCCAACCATTATGCTGCACTGTGTCCCCTCATCAAAGCCAGAGTGGTGGTAACCATCGATGACCCTCTCCATCCCCCACAGTAATCCAAGTCATCTAATGCACTTTTTTCTCCCATGTTGACTTAAATGTTGAGTTGTCTCCTCCATAACTATTCCTCTCCATGCTGCCTCCAATTCCTGACTTTCCTAGCTTTTAAATCACAACAGTGGAGGCCTCTGATAACCTCCTTTGACTTTCATTTAGCTGACCACCAAGGCTGACTATGGCTCACCTCCTGACACACTTGGACGGATTAATTGATCTCTGTGCAGTCCCTTGACTGACTTACCATGAATCTCTGGACCTGCAGAATTGATCCTAAACTATGCCCCATACTGTAGTAATATGGAACCACTGATCTGGACTGCCCAAAGTGGCCAAGTGACCATTTTCAAGGACTGAGAGTTGATGTTATCCTTGACTTACTGTACTATAACCCCCAACTGATGACAGTCCCCTGGACTGAAGACTGCTCCCCTTAGAATTTGAGGCATGATCATTTGGCTGAAGCTGTGTGTTTGCTGCTCACGCTGGTGTCACATGTTGTAGGCATGACACTGATATAACACAATGCCATACACCAATATGCCCACCCACTTAACTGATCACTGTTGACCACTGAGACAAGCTGTCTGGCTTTATGTCTGCAGTAAAAAGAAGTCAAGACAGAAATGCTGTGAATATTAAGCAAGCGCAGTGTAAGAGTGCTAAAAGAGCAATTGAAGAGTGTGATGTACACCCTGTTCCAATGCATAGGTTTGGTGCTTTTACCCACATGCACAATGACCTGGCATCAATGAAAGATATCAGTGCACTCTGAAGTGCAGCATTTAAGTGGAGAATTTTATTCTAAGTGAGTTGGAGATGTGCCACGATGATGTAGTGAGGCTGGTGCATGGCTGATGCCAAACTCCATGGATGGGGGACGTCGGCATTCGCTGCCCATGGAACATATCTGAAGATATCAAGGATTGCTCTCAAAGCTGGAAGTCCAGAGGAACAAGTGTTGAGCTAGAGCTGCTAGATGTCCATTCTGAATTTCATGTTGGGAATTGTACCTGTCTAGTTTCTCTTGGGCATGTGGGAGATTATTATTGCATATCAATGAGGCAAGGTGAGGAACTGAAAACATGTAAATGCATGCAAATATGGCTCATAGAATTCTACAATCGTACTGTATAGAAGAGGTCCTTCAGTCCGTCGAGTGTGTACAACTTAAAATACACTACTATCTATACTGGTCCTGCCTTCTGGCACTAACTCATAGCCTTGAATGGTTTGACACTTTAAGTGGTCATCCAAGTACCTTTCAAAGGTAGTAAGGTTTTCTGCCTCAACTATTCTCCCAGACAATGCATTCCAGATTATCACCACCCTCTGGGTGAAAGCATTTCTCCTCAAATCCCTTCTAAACCTCCTGTCTTTCACTTTAATAGGGTGCTCCCTTGGTCTTGACCCTTCGACAATGGGGGAACAGCTGCCTTCTATTCATCTTGAGTTTAGATCAGAGTAGTGCTGGAAAAGCACAGCAGGTCAGCCAGCATCCGAGGAGCAGTCTATTCACCTTGTCCATGCCTGTCATTATCTTATATACTGCTCAACCTTCTCCACTCTACAGAAAACAACCTGAGCTTATCAAGCTCTTATCAAGTCTCTCTTCCCAGCTGAAATGCTCCACCCTGGGCAACATCCTGGTGAATCTCCTATACACTCTCTCCAGTGCAATCAGATCCTTCCTATAATGTGGTGACCAGTACTGCACACTATACCCCAGCAGTGGTCTCACCACAGCTCTGTATGTTTCCAACATACCTCCCTGCTTTTAGAATCAATGCATGAACTGATAAAAGCAAGTATCCTGTATCCTTTATTGACTAACCTGTTAACCTATTCAGCCATCTTCAAGGAACTGCGAACAAGCACTCCAAGATCACTATGTTTCTCTGAGCATCATATACTCCTGCCATTCATTGAGTGTTCCCTTGTCTCACTTCTTCTTCCAAACTGCATCACCTCACATTTATCATCTGCCACTAACCTGCCCATTTTACCAAAATGTCTGTCTTCCTGTAACCTGATACCGTTCTCTTCACTGTCAACTACTCAGACAATCTTTCTGTCAATTGCAAACTTACCTACCAATGCTCCAACATTCACATCTTGATTACTAATGAATATCACAAACAATATGGGATCCAGCACTGACTCCTGCGGTGTGCCAGCCTCCAGTCACATAAAAAGCTACTACTAACCTCTGTCTCCTGCCACTAAGCTAATTTTCGATCCAACTTGCCAAATTACTCAGACTCCCAAGAGCGTTTACTTGTTTCAAATCATTTTCCCATATGGGACTTTGTCAAAAGCCTTACTGAAATCCATATAAATTAGCTCTTCAAAAAATTCAATCAAATTCATTAAGCATGTCCTCCCTCTGACAAAGCCATGCTGATGATCCCTGATCAAACCTTACCTGTTAAAATGGAGATTAATTTTCTCCTTCACTATTTTCTTGCCATTCTGCGCTAATATTCCCATCTCGCTATTCAAATGTTGGTTGCACATCAGACTTATTTCTTGGCGTCAAGAATCTCACTTTCTAAAGCTGCCACATTTTCCCAATCGATTTGTCATTGCCCGCAGGTGGGAAAATTCAGCTCAACATCTTAGTACTTTTGTCTAGACTTTCAGCTCCATCATGTTGGACATGCCATTGCACAACAGTCATCGATGACACAGTTCCATGCCATAACTAAACAGGTAAGAAGCAGGACAGAAACTTGTTATTATAGAGTCATAGAGATGTACAGCATGGAAACAAACCCTTTGGTCCAACTTATCCATGCTGACCAGATATCCCAACCCAATCTAGTCCCACCTGCCAGCACCCGGCCCATATCCCTCCAAACCCTTCCTATTCATAGACCTATCAAAATGCCTCTTAAATGTTGCAATTGTACCAGCCTCCACCACCTCCTTTGATAGCTCATTCCACACCCATACCATCCTCTGTGTGAAAAAGTTGCCCCTTAGGTCTCTTTTATATCTTTCCCCTCTCACCCTAAACCTATGCCCTCTAGCTTTGGACTCCCCGACTCCAGGGAAAAGACTTTGCCTATTTACCATATCCATGCCCCTCATAATTTTGTAAACCTCTAAAAGGTCACCCCTTAGCCTCCGACATTCCAGGGAAAACAGCCCCAGCCTGTTCAGCCTCTCCCCATAGCTCAAATCCTCCAACCCTGGCAACATCCTTGTAAATCTTTTCTGAACCATTTCAAGTTTCACAACATCTTTCCGATAGGAAGGAGACCAGAATTGCATGCAATATTCCAACAGTCGCCTAACCAATGTCCTGTGCAGCTGCAACATGACGTCCCAACTCCTGTACTCAATACTCTGACCAACAAAGGAAAGTATACCAAACGCCTTCTTCACTATCCGATCTACCTGCGACTCCACTTTCAAGGAGCTATGAACCTGCACTCCAAGGTCTCTTTGTTCAGCAACACTCCCTAGGACCTTACCATTGAGTGTATAAGTCCTGCTAAGATTTGCTTTCCCAAAATGCAGCACCTCACATTTATCTGAATTAAACTCCATCTGCCCTTCTCAGCCCATTGGCCCATCAGGTCAAGATCCTGTTGAAATCTGAGGTAACCTTCTTCGCTGTCCACTACACCTCCAATTTTGGTGTCATCTGCAAACTTACTAACTGTACCTCTATTGCTCGCATCCAAACTATTTATGTAAATGACAAAAAGTAGAAGACCCAGCACCGATCCTTGTGGCACTCCACTGGTCACAGGCCTCCAGTCTGAAAAACAACCCTCCACCACCACCCTCTGTCTTCTACCTTTGAGCCAGTTCTGTATCCAAATGGCTAGTTCTCCTTGTATTCCATGAGATCTAACCTTGCTAATCAGTCTCCCATGGGGAACCTTGTTGAACACCTTACTAAAGTCCATATAGATCACATCTACTGCTGTGCCCTCATCAATCCTCTTTGTTACTTCTTCAAAAAGCTCAATCAAGTTTGTGAGACATGATTTCCCACGCACAAAGCCATGTTGACTATCCCTAATCAGTCCTTGCCTTTCCAAATACATCATGGCCCTCAGGATTCCCTCCAACAACTTGCTCACCACCGAGGTCAGGCTCACTGGTCTATAGTTCCCTGGCTTGTCTTTACCGCCCTTCTTAAACAGTGGCACCACGTTTGCCAACCTCCAGTCTTCCGGCACCTCACCTGTGACTATCAATGATACAAATATCTCAGCAAGAGGCCCAGCAATCACTTCTCTAGCTTCCCACAGAGTTCTAGGGTACCCCTGATCAGGTCCTGGGGATTTATCCACCTTTACCCATTTCAAGACATCCAGCACTTCCTTCTCTGTAATATGGACATTTTGCAAGATGTCACCATCTATTCCCTGACTATCTATATCTTCCATATCCTTTACCACAGTAAATACTGATGCAAAATACTCATTTAGTATCACCCCCATTTTCTGTGGCTCCACACAAAGGCCGCCTTGCTGATCTTTGAGGGGCCCTATTCTCTCCCTAGTTACCCTTTTGTCCTTTGGATTCTCCTAAATTCTATTTGCCAAAGCTATCTCATGTCCCCTTTTTGCCCTCCTGATTCCCCTCTTAAGTATACTCCTATTTCCTTTATACACTTCTAAGGATTCACTCGATCTATCCTGTCTATGCATCTACATATGCTTCCTTCTTTTTCTTACCAAACCCTCAATTTCTTTAGTCATTCAGCATTCCCTATACCTTTCCTTTCACCCTAACAGGAATATACTTTCTCTGGATTCTCGTTATCTCATTTCTGAAGGCTTCCCATTTTCCATCCGTCCCTTTACCTGCGAACATCTGCCCCCAATCAGATTTCGAAAGTTCTTGCCTAATATCGTCAAAATTGGCCTTTCTCCAATTTAGAACTTCAACTTAATGAACCATCAAAAGCTTATTGCTTTTTTTAATGCCATTCATGAAACTTTCAAATGTTGAGAAGCATTCTGAACCTTTGGATCCATTACAAGCAAATAAGAAATCCAAAAAGGAATCATTTTTACCAAACAACTGGCAAGAATGCGGAGTTCAGTGAGTTTAGTGCACAGGGAGCAGTTGAAGTGAATAGGACTGAACCATTTAAGGGGAAGCTGAACATGTATCTGAAGGAGAAGGGAATACAGAACAGTTTTGATTATCCAAATGAGATGGGCGGGGAGTCTTTTGTTCAGATAACTGATTGTTCAGATAACGGGTAATGTTTTTACGGGACCTTGAGATCTTGTTTGGATATTTGAAATTCAGATAATTGACGTTCGGATAACCGAGGTTGTTTTGTAGATGGCTATGATAATAGCTTTCGATCAGGAAAGGGGGAAGGAGGCTCAAGTGGATAATAAACTCCAGAATGGACTGAAAGGGCCGAAAAGCCTGTTTCTGCAGCAGATACCATATATAAGTGTGCGTACATGTAAACCCCCAACAGCCTATCTGCAGCAAGCCCACATATGAATAACAGACCTGCAGCTGACAGCGTTACCAAAGTTTAAGATGAAAAGAAAGAACAGAATACCACAAACTACCCACACACATACAAACACAAACTACAGAAACTTTACTTGCATTCTCTCTGAAGATTTTTTTTCTGCACAATTCGACAATTAGCAGCATTGTTCTCAGGCAATTTCCTGTCTTGCTTATCTTTCTCATCTCTGGCTATCTCAGTACTTATATACAGCTGCCTGTTTTCTCATAAATCTTAAATGGATCAACGCTGTTCTTAACTAAGTGACTAGTTCTGTGTGTTCTCCCATCTTTATCATCTTGCTGCCAACAGAAGAAAATGCACATTATGCTTTTAACCCCTTGAAGCATGTGGCTTCTTAGCAGCCATATGAAAATGCAGAGAAAGATTAACATTTGGAGGTTTCTTTTTCTGAGAAGACAACAGCCATAATGATCCAGAAGCTCACTATTCAGTGTTTGCAAAACACAAAGCCCAAGTACTAAGAAGGATCAAATTCAGTCTGCAAAGCAGTGGAAATGCAACTCAGACCTTTATATTCTGACCCTTAGCACATTACTAGCTTATGCAGCTGAGAATTACAAATACCTCGGTTAGCATGGATGTATGAGATTAGGATGAAATATCATCATGCTTTATCCTGCTGGAGAATAGCCATTGCACTTCAAAATAATTAATAGTGTGAGGTGTTGTGAGATGTTTGACTCAATAGGGCACTGAATCAATATAAACATTATTTTTTTAGATCCTGAGCAAAGTATAGCTTTTGTGACCATCACTTGGCTATGGACATATCTATCTGTCAATTTTTGTTAATACCTTGAATACCATCATCGTAGAAATAACAATCTACTCTGAACTGAACAATGATGTGTAGAACTGGTCAGTTACAGCAATCTTACCATCAACATCATTCATGACATTCTCTCCACTGAGGAGTAACCACACCTCTGTGTGTGTAGTGAGTTTTGCTTTCAATTGCATCAGTCAGCATTTAACCAGTTCTCATATGCAAAGTTTTGAGTCAGCCTGATAATCTGCCAACATTAAGAAGAGAAATAGAACTAACGATTCAGGTTAATGACCTTCCACCAGACGGATGAAAGGTTACCAATCTAAAAGGGTAACTCTGGGTGGATTTTTCCACTTCCTTGAGGGACGTGGGCACTGGGGAGGATGTTAGGAAAATATGGTGACAATGGAAAATTCAGTTCTCAACACTGGGAGAAAACTTTCTGATTTTCCCTTTTAGGATTAAACAGTAAGTTTTGAATTAAACTAACAAGCAGTGACTACCTTATTTCCATGAATTTGCATCTTATCATTTAGTAACCTCCGCTCACTTCGGTGCAGCTCACTCCTTCCCTGGGGATTTAGGCACAGCCAATTGCTGACAAAAAAGCCAGAGAAGTTACTGAGCAGTAGGTTGCTCCTCTGTACCTTCAGATGAATCCACCTTCCCCACATTTTCCATGGACAAGATATTTTTCCAACTTTTCATCCGTTCAAATGGACATCATCCAGCTTACAGCTTCCTGGCATTATCATGGCTGCTTTTGGACCAACTCTCCCATTAGTTCAGCCCTTCAAAATTTCACCTTGGAGCTCAGGAACATATATGCCTTGCACTCTTATGTTTTATGCAAATGAGATATCGGCATCTCATGCATCTACACAAGATGCATCTAATAGCTCTTAGCACACTTGCCTAGTGCTTACCCACTTTAAGCTTACTTGGAGACTGACAGCTTTTGGTCAGGAATTGTTTTTCAATGCATAGATTCTTCAGTCCTAACTCACAGGCTGACAGCCTCAGTGGCTTGCATTTCATTACATTACATTACAGAAGCACAAGCATTCAGTTTGGAATATTGAACAGTAATGGTGGTGGACCTTGGCAGCAGCTTACTCAGCAAGCATTTGCATGTGCTTCAAGCAATGTCCATGTCTGATACTCAAAAGCGACTAGTCTTTGGTTGGAGCAGGGCAGCACTCTAGACTTTCAGGGGATACTGCCACAGTCAATCAAAGGGGACTCATCCTATTCCTGTTCAAGAGGTTGCTCAGTCAGGCGCTCAGTCTTACCAGAATTTGGGAATCCCTTGCAGTCCATGGATTGGGCCACATAGTCAGACCTGCAGGTCAAGTACAAGTAATCTGCAGATGACAGATAACTCAGTCAGGATACTGTGGAGATGACCATTGGGAGCTGGGCTGTGCTCAGCGGGCTGTCCCGCCAAGTCAGTCCAAGGAAGGAAATAGTTCAGGGAAGGGAGCCTGGGTGTCGAGGGATAACCAGTCAGGGGGATTATCAGAGGCCAGTCCATGGAACCTTTGGGAAAGTGGGAAGTCTGAGTCTCTGATTGAGGTTCATTGGACTAGGTCAGCGAGAGAAAGGATATCGTGAAAGGGGGCATTTCAAGATCACAGAGAGGAATGGGAAGCTATGCGGCTGCAAGGTTTTGCAAAGGCCTTCACATGAGGCAAGTGTATGGCAAATAAGGACATGACATCTGTAAAGCCATGGGTCCAAGGGATAAATTGGGACATTAATGAATTTATAAAGGGGATGGAGAGAAATGAGGGAGACACAAGGACAGCAAAACAAACAGGAACATGAGGAATAAGGAATCATCCGATATCATGTGCAAAACCTGCAAGTTACTGATAAGAACAGAAAGCTGAAATCAGCCATCTTCAATCCAAAGTCAATCACACAATAACAAGATAAAACTAATGCAGACAGAGTAAATTAGTTTCTTTTTCTTTGGGAGCCAAGTATAATTCTTTGACTATGAGGCCCTGCTAGAGACAACTATATTAATCATACATTCGCTGATTCAGTAATACCACCCATCTGGCATCAACTTGCAACTCATTGGTAAGGCATTCTTTTTTCCAGAATAAAGAATACAGTTATGGCTTTGGAGTGGCTACATTCACACACAAAACTATAGATCTGTGAGGATATGATCTGTGATGTTCAAGAGTGGCTTTTTTTGGGAGACTGTGCTACGATGATGGATCCATGCCAGAATTTCACTCTCTCAATAGAGATTTAGCACTTTGGTGATGCAACATATATTTGGATAAGGTTACATACCTCAAGAGTTCCTTACTGAGGCATAGCACTGGCCTCTGTGTGAAGCCTCCATGGCACACTGGGAGAGGGCATGATGTGACACCATATTGTCTTTGATGACAGGATTCAGGAATATATTACTGAAATTCTAACTTTTATTGACATTTCCCACAGGTTGTAAGCTCACACATCTGACATGGATCCTGCATAGGACAAGATAGCATTGAAAGAGAGAGCAATTACAATGACGTTGGCAAGGACAGTAATCTCCAACAGCTACTGTACAGCTTCCAGAAGGCAAAGCACCAGGTCAAAACTTTCTAAGAAGGTGAAGGAGAATGAACAGACTCTGCTTATATTGAAGCCTGTTGTTTTCTGCCTTGACATTTTATGCTAGCTCAATCCAAGTTACAACTGAATGATGTCTCTTCATCTTCTACATACAAACACATTCAGGATATCACTGATTCCATTTTTGTTTCATTGACCAATGTATATCCTTTGACCATGACAAGAAAAGTCAAGTATCCAGGACAGTGGAACTTCAGTCTCAAGGTTCAATGTATTATTCATTGCACCCACATTGCTTTGTAAGCATGCTATCACCAACCTGCAGAGCCGGCCAACAGAAAAGTTTTCACTCCATCAAAACTCAACTTATACATTAGATTTTATAAATATTTACCAGCTAGCCTAGGAGCTGCCATGATGTTAATATACGAGACAACTGACAGGTTCCTGCTTCTATCCAAGTTCCGCAGGCCACACAGTGATGGCTGCTGGGAATCAGTGACTACATCTTCCGAACATGGTTCATGGCACCTTTATGAAACCCTCAGGTGAAACAAAACAGAGATATGACACAGCCAATACTTCCATCAAGGACATAGTGGAACAGCCCATTGGTCTGAAGATGTTTCAATGCCTGGATCATTCCACCTCGCAATGTGACCCAGAAAAGTTGTGCCACATCATTGTGCCATGCTGTGCTCTTCACAAGTAGCACTGACAAAAGGGGGACTTCTTGGATGCAGAGGAAGTGGTGTTCGTCAGCACATGTCTGAGGGTAAAGATGAAGATGAGAATCGGGAAAATAAAATATGGTTTAGCTGTGCATCAGAGGGACTTGGGAGAACCTCACTGACCTGGTTCCAAGATGAATGAGCTAGTGTTAGGCTTCCTTTAATTATGTAGATTAGATTACTTACAGTGTGGAAACAGGCCCTTCAGCCCAACAAGTCCACACCGACCCGCCAAAGTGCAACTACCCATACCCCTACACCTAACACTACAGGCAATTTAGCACAGCCAATTCACCTGACCTGCACATCTTTGGACTGTGGGAGGAAACCCACACAGACATGGGAAGAACATGCAAACTCCACACAGTCAGTCGCCTGAGGTGGGAATTGAACCCAGGTCTCTAGCATTGTGAGGCAGCAGTACTAACCACAGTGCCACCGTGCCGAGCACGAAGTAATGACGTTCGAAAATAACTGCATAATGGGGACTCAAGACTTTTGACTGACTCACACTTTCTTGTGTATCTCATGAAAGATGATTCCTGTGAGAAGGAACTGCACCTTGGCTGCTTCCTCCATACCTTCAACATTTCCCTATTACATCATTTTGTGTGGACACTCCTTCCTTATTTCTTGTTATATGACAGAGTGGGACAAATGTCTTCAGAAATAGGTGCAAACACTTATACTAAATCAAAATTCTTGAAGGAAACAAAGACTTTAACTTGTTCCAATTTGGCTTTTTAAAACTTTCCTATGTCTTTCTTCCTTCCATTTCACACTATCCAAACCCATCAGAGCCTAGTGATCTTATCTGTTCAGGGATAAATGATTTGCCTTGCTCCACAGAATCTCACAAGGCCAGGATATTCATAACATGAAAGGAAAGTCTCGGGCAATAACCCACTTCCCCAATGTTGCACCATCCCAGCATATAACTTGCACTTAGTATACAAGTTTACTCAATGCTTAAATTTTCCTGAACAAATATGACATTAACTTCATAGTTCAGATCAGCAAAAATTCAGAAAAGCTGAACACACTTGTTGATGGCCTCTTACTTATATTGAGAAATCATACAATTCCGGAAGAACGCTTATTGTGTGAATGAAAACTTTTTGAAAAAAGACATGTTTGATAAACAGACCTTTCTTTCCTCTACACCTGGAATACACATTTTCTTTAACTTTCTATATGACATGGTCAGTCCAAAGTACATGGACTGGTTAAAATAAGTGGTTATTTTTGTTGTCTTTGAACTGTTCTGCAGTTGAATAAATATTTTCTTACCCATGTGACTATGCTTGATATCATTGAGTGATCGCATTCTCAATAGCTACACATTGCATCTCCTACTCACCCTTAGGGAGAAAGTGGACAGTACTTTTGCATTACATATAAGTTAGGTCATTTTTAAGATTTCAGTAAGCATAAGAAATCTGAGTGTTGTGCAATTAAGTCTCTTATGATAGGCGACAGGTTGGAAACAATCCTGAAGCACCTTCTGTTCATCCATTCATATCTATGTAAAAGTCATTATCTTTTTACTTTTCTTTATTTTTGATTGTGGATTGAAATGGGGAAAGAACTGGTTAAAAATCAAGAATGCTTTTTAATGGTAAATAACTTGACATTCATTGTAAGTACTAGTTACACAGCTGCACATTCAAACAGGAGTAGAAGTCGAGTTTGCAGGTGGGCTGGAGCTAATACTCTCTCTGATAACAAGTGTGTGATTGGCTTCAAGGTAGCTGAATGGTTTATGGGTATGAATGTTTTGGAAGAAGCAATTGGATCTCTACAAAAGCAACAACTGTCTCTTCTTTTTGTAGCTTAAAAAGCATCTCAAGCCTGAAGATAGCCAGACATAGGTAAAAACCTTACCAGAACATCCTCTGAGAACTGTGTGGCTTCTTCCTTCGAGGTAAAACTGAGGATTTCTGGTTCTCTCCTTGGTGGAGGTTCACTGAGTGCTGCTAATGTCTGTATAACAGTAGAGAGGGAAATAGTTATGTGAAAGAAATTGGTTGTGCTCTGCAGCTTGAGAATGAGTTAGCACTAACGGTAATGGAATAGCTGTACAATGGAGTGTACTGGCTTTCCTGTCTCCACATGAACAGTCACAGTCTGAATAAGTCAAACCCTTTTCTGTCTGGGTTAGGCCACTGTTGGAATATTGCGTGCAATTCTGATCTCCTTTCTATCGGAAAAATGTTGTGAAACTTGAAAGGGTTCAGAAAAGATTTACAAGGATGTTGCCAGGGTTGGAGGATCTGAGCTACAGGGAGGGGCTGAACAGGCTGGGGCTGTTTTCCCTGGAGCGTCGGAGGCTGAGGAGTGACCTTATAGAGGTTTACAAAATTATGAGGGGCATGGATAGGATAAATAGGCAAAGTCTTTTCCCTGGGGTCAGGGAGTCCAGAACTAGAGGGCATAGGTTTAGGGTGAGAGGGGAAAGATATAAAAGAGACCTAAGGGGCACCTTTTTGACGCAAAGGATGGTACGTGTATGGAATGAGCTGCCAGAGGATGTGGTGGAGGCTGGTACAATTGCAACATTTAAGAGGCATTTGGAAGGGTATATGAATAGGAAGGGTTTGGAGGGATATGGGCCGGGTGCTGGCAGGTGGGACTAGATTGGATTGGGATATCTGGTCGGCATGGACGTGTTGGACCAAAGCGTCTGTTTCCATGCTGTACATCTCTATGACTCTGCCTCCCCACAGCTAGTTTTCACCCTTTTAATTGTGAAACTTTTTTTTCTGCAATGAGACAAAATGAGAATTGAACATGATGGAAGTCAATGGAAGTGCTGGTTGTTACTGGTGATTCAGGAGCAGGTAGTTATGTCCCCAGTGAATAAGTAGGAACAGTAGCAGTCAGCAGGAGCTTGGTAGTTTGGGAGATTAAGCTGGGTGACGGTCATTGAATATACATGGTGTCTGCAATAGTGAGAGGTGTGCCTTGCTGAGAGGTATTTGCAGTGGCAGAGTTCGAGTGAGTAGTGGCTCTTTGAATGTGAGGTAATGAAAAAAAATGTAATGGCATGTTACCCTTGAGATGTAGAGAAGGTCATTGACCTTCCTCCTGCACTGCCAGTTTTACCTGGAACACTAGACCCACTTGGGTTGCTATCTGGCTGAATTTAGTGCCATGGCAACCCTTTGTGGCCAGCAGCAAATCAGATGTTCCTCCTCTACACCACCATTTTCACCCACACCTCGTGGTCCCTGACAATGAAAGGAGGTACGAGCTTTTCTTTCTGGGGCAATGGGATACCAGAATGTGAAAGGTAACCGTATCTGAAGTAGTGTGGAGCTACGATGTAAGTATAGCCAACCAGCAGTGCGAGCATCACAAAGTCCCAGGAGTGGCAGAGACCACTGCCTCTCCACCCACACAATACACTAGGTGGGCCCCAAAGAGGCCAGTTACATTATGAATGAGATGAACAGCGGAAGACGGCATGAGAAAGATCAACATGAGCCATGGCCAACTGACTTCTATGAATCTCATCTGAAAAAAAACCTTTTTCCAAAATGAAAAATTCAGCTCTCTCCCACTCTCAACAGATGCTGCTTGACTTGCTCAGAATCTCTCGCATTTCCTGGTTTTATATCAGGTTTCCGGTATGTTACTTTTGTGTCAAAATTGAAAAGAGATCTACAGCAGTTACAAAAACAAATTTGCACATGGCATGCAGGATATAAAGCACTGGAAGAAATGGATTGGCTCATGTGCCATGAAACAGTGGCACAAGGGGTGGCACGGTGGCTCAGTGGTTAGCACTGCTGCCTCACAGCACCAGGGTCCCAGATTCAATTCCAGCCTCAGGTGACTGTCTGGGTAGAGCTTGCACATTCTCCCTGTGTCTTTGTGGGTTTCCTCCCACGGTCTTTGTAAGTTTATTGTAATTGTTTATTACATATTAAAACTAAATACTACAGTACATAGCATTCAGAAATATACCAGCATCTAAACCTACTGTCACATTATTGAAAGACTTTCCATTCCACAGATTCAGTCAATGTAGTCCATGTGCTCCTTTTCAGTTTGTTACTAACATTCATGTGGCTAGACTTGAGGCTTCTGTCTAGCTTTCCATGTGTTTGGATTTTCCTGAACTCAGCCAACACTGTGCTGTTTATGCCAGTCAGGACCAGCTTCATGACATCATAGCAAAGATTCTTTGGGATCCTAAAACCCTTACATAACTCTGAGCAACACCTAAACTTGACATATTCAGCAATTAAGGTGTAGGTTTGTTTTAGGACACTTATAATAAAACTGTTGATCACAATTCCAGCTTCACCATAACCAGGACAGCAAGATTGATAAATAAGCGCCTACAATAGGATGACATTTGACATTTTCCTAACCTCAATCACAGAATAGCTACATATGGGAAAATTCATTCTTCCAATAATTCCCTAGTCATCTATTATCATATCCAATTCTAGTTATGTATGCATAATGAGGTAGGGAGATCTTATAATTAAGGACCATTTAGGTGGCAATGATCATAACGTGGTAGAATTTCAAATTCCGTTAGAAGGAGAGCAACCCAGGTGTCAATGCAGTTCCTCAATTTAAATCAGAGCAATTATAGAGTTACAATGAAAGAGTTATCTAAGGCGAGTTGAGAAAATAGATGAAGAGAAAGTCAATGGATGAGCAGTGGCATTTAAACAGATATTTCATAATGCTCAGCAAAATATTATTCCTGACAAAGAGAAGGACTTGTTGGGAAGGGATGTAAGGATAAAAGTAGTCCAGGACAGTATCCAATCAAAACTAGGGGATACAAAGCAGCCAAAATTAGTGATATGCAACAGGATTAGGAAGCAGCAGCAGAAGACAGCAAAGCTAATAAAGAGGGAGAAAGTTGTTTATGAAAATAAATTGTCAACAAATTTCAAAACAAAAAGCAAGAGCTTCTACAAATATATTTTAAAAAGTTGCTAAAGTAAGTGTGGAACTCTGAGGGTGAAACTGAGGAACTAATAATGGGGAGCAGGGAAATGGCAGATAATTTAATCACTATTTTTGCATCAGCATTCATCGTGGAAGACATTATAAATAAAAATAACAGATAAGCAAGGTGCTAATGGGAGGGAAGATCTTTTAACTGCCTCTATCATGAGGGACAAAGTATTTGGCAAATGAATGGATTGAAGGCAGATAAGACACCAAGACCTGGTAGCCTATATCCAAGGGTTTCAAAGAAAGTGGTTGCACAGATGGTGAAGGCAACGGTTGAAATATTCCAGAACTCATTGGATTCTGGGAGCAATCCAGCAGACTGGAAAACCATTAACATGACATGCCTGTTCAAGAAAGGAGGGAGACAGAAAGCTGGAAGCTATAAGCCAGTTAGCCTAACATCTTGCCATTGGGAAAATGCTGAGGTTTATTATTAAGGGAGAAATAGAAGAATATTTAGAAAACATTAATTCAAATAAACAGAGGCGGCATGGTTTTGAGAAAACGCCTACGTGCTACAGTTTTTTTGAGGATATTGCAGAGTTAATAAAGGGGAACCAGAATATGCAGCATCTTTGATTTCCAGAAGATATTACCATATAAAAATTATAGCACAAGATAGGAGTTCACAGTACTGAGGTGATGCATTAGCATGGATTAAGGATTGGTTAACACTCAGAAAACAGAGAGTTAGCATCAATGGGTCTTTTTCACGATGGAAAGACATAACCAGTGGAGTGCCACATGGATCAGTCCTAAGGGCTCAATTAATCACTATTTATAGTGATGACTCAGAGAGAGGGGCACAATATAATTTATCCAAATTTTCTGATGATACAAAATAAATGGGAGGGCATATTATGATGAGAACATAAGGAATCTGCCAGGATATTTAGCTAAGTTGAGTGGACGAAAACTTAGCAGCTGGCAAATAAAGTAGGAAAGTGTGAAGTCATGCACTTTGGCAGCAAGAATAAAAAGACAGACTATTATTAAATAGAGACAGACTTCAAACAGTACAGTACAGAGGGGTCTGGGTGTTCTTGTGCATGAAACATAGAAAAACAAGCATGTAGGTACAGCAAGCAATTAAGAAAGCAATGGAATTTCAGCCTTTTTTGCTCGGCGGTTGGATGTTCAAAATAGCACAGTCTAGTTAAAATGATATAGGGTGGGGGATCTAAGATGGCAGCAATCTGAGAAGATCACTCTGCAGAGCTTGGCATCGCAGCAGGAGCAGGATGGTCCTTTAACCCGCCAAACCCAGGTCATCAGGATTTCTTGGGGCGTTGGAAAGATTGTGGAGCCCCAAGAAACATTTAAAACTTGACTTACCTATATTTTCATCTGTCCAGAAATGCCTAAAAAGGGAAGAGGAGCATCTGAGGCCAGGCCTGCAGCTCAGCCTGCAGCAGCCTCGGAGCCGATTACTCTCCAGGACCTGGTGAACCAGCTCTCGAAATCTCGCGAGATGTTGAGGAAACAGATTGAAGAGAAGCTGGCTCCTATCTCTCTCATGCTGCAGAAGCATGAGCAGCAGCTGGGAGACCTGGAGAAGAGGAAAGATGAGGTGGAACACAGGGTCACAGTGGTGGAAGCTGATGCCAGTTCATTCAAGGATGAGATCCAAGCTCTGAAGACGCAGGTTCGTAATTTGCATGACCAAGTGGATGATCTTGAAAACAGGGGCAAGAGAAAAAACATTCGTATCATCGGTCTGCCTGAGGGTAAGGAAGGCCTGCGGAATTTGTTGAAGATTGGCTTCCGAAATTCCTTGACTTGGAGACTGGCATGAGAGGATTGAAGGTAGAGAGGGCTCACTGGGTCGCAGCACAGAGGTCGGGTCTGGGTCAACGCCCTTATCGTTTCCTGGTGCGGTTCCATCATTACCGGGATAAGGAGAGAGTCATGGAGGCTTCCAGACTCCAGGAGAAGAATCCAAAGGCCCTAATTTATGAGGGGTCTAACATCATGTTTTTTCAGGACTTTTCAGCTGCGGTGATCCAGAAACGAAAATCATGGTGTCAAGAGAAGACTGAAGGAGCTTGGGATTCAGTCCTCCCGGAGATATCTGGCAGTGCTTCAGATCATCTTAGATGGATCCATGCATCTCTTTGACACATCGGAGAAGGCAAGAGACTTTGTGGACAAACTAACCTAATTTAAACAATTGTAGTATGTATAAATATCGTTGCTTGGGTATGCGTTTATCATTCTGTAAAAGAAATGGAGGAAATCGGTTGGAGCTTTGTTTTTCCCCCTTTTTTTCCTCTATTGATAATAATTTGGTTCAAACTACATCTGGCGGTGGTTAAGGTGTACATTTCAAATTTCTAAGTTAGGACATACCAAAGAATGGATGGGGTATTTATTCCTCCATTTTTTAAATAAAAGAATGTTTTGTTTATTCATATTGATATTCTATGGGGTGTTTATTCTTAGCTTGTGCTTGCGATGCGGCTCTAGCTGGGAGAAGTGAAGGTGGTTGAGATGGTTAGATGCCTATTTATGGGCAGTTCGGGACAGGTAGTTGTCCCCTCTGGGCAGGGGGTGAGTTTATTGGCACTTTATATGTTGGTTTATTTTCTGGTTTTTGTTGTTTTTAATAATTTTGTATGTTTGTTAAATGCAGTGGTTTTAGTTTATGTAGTTTTATATTTGGTGGACCATGCGACACTAAGGCTCAACAATTTGTGGTTCGGGTTCCTCCTCTCTGGAATTTAAATGTAATTGCAGAAGATTATGGCTAATGATTTGATTAAATGGTGTACCTGGAATATCAAGGGAAGTCACGCACCAATTAAGAGGAAGAAGGTACTCTTGAGTCTTAGAAAGGTGAAGGTGGATATTGCTTTGTTACAGGTGACACATTTGGATGACAAGGAGCATCTGAAATTACAGGAGAATGGCTTTGACCGAGTTTATTTTTCATCATTTAATACCAGAAGTAGGGGAGTGGCTATATTGGTTAGGAAAAATCTCTCATTTAAATTGTTGGAATGTGTTAAAGACACATACAGGAGGTTTGTAATTCTTAAAGCCTTGATAAATAGGGAAGAATATGGTATTTTAAATGTTTATTGTCCCCCAGCTCATCCTTTTAAATTCTTGGTAGATGCTTTTTTTAAACTGATAAGTCTCAAGTCTTGGCACATCACTATAGGGGGAGATTTTAACTGCCTCTTGGACCCCACAGTAGACAGGTTGCCTAAAGGTCCCTCGATACCCTCTGCACAAACTAAACAGTTATTGGGTTTGTGTGGGGAATTAGGGTTGGTGGACATCTGGAGGTGTCTCCACCCTACAGGTAGGGATCTCACGTTTTTCTCCAATCCGCATAGATGTCACACGAGGGTTGATTTTTTTCTGATCCCTCCGGTAACCCTGAATCTCGTGGCATCCTGTACGATTAGTAATATTGCCATCTCTGATCATGCTCCAGTCTACCTCATGGTTAAGATTAAGGATGTTACAGTGGATTCAAGGTACTGGCGAATGGATCCCTTTATTCTCATGGACAATAAGTTTGTGGAGTATTTCTCTAGGGAATTTCAGGCATTCCTAGACATCAACATAGGCTCGGTTGATAGCTCATCTGTTCCCTGGGAAACTGCCAAAGCTTATGCCAGGGGGTTAGTCATTTCATATTCCACCAGTTGGAAGTGGCAGAAGGGTGAGCAGCAACATCTCCTTGAAGCACGGTTGAAGGCAGCCGAGAAGGCTTATTTTGACAGACGCTTGTTGGTCAAACTACAGAGGATTACGGCTCTGCGGTCTGCACTAAATTCCGTACTCACGCAGATGGCAAAGAAGGAGCTGGCTTTTGCAACGCAAAGGTTATACAAGTATGGTGACAAGCCAGGCAAATACTTAGCATACCTTGCCAGAAAGAGAAGTGCCCCACAAACCATTACAGCGATTAGGGAAGGGTCTGCGAACCTAACATGTGATTCTAAAAAGATTAATGTGGCGTTCTAGAGATTCTACTCTAAGTTATATCAGTCTGAGAATTGTGAGGACGGGCAGGCCAAAATGGAATCCTTTTTTAGAGATCTGAATCTCCCGAGTGTGACTCCCGAACAACAGTCCTTTCTCAATGCTCCATTATCAGAGCAAGAAGTGCAGGAAGCTGTGAGGCAGCTTCAGAGTGGAAAGGCACCCGGCCCTGATGGACTTCCCAGTGAATTCTATAAGGAATTTATAAGTATACTGTCAGGCCCGATGCTGAATATGTTTAATGATTCATACAGTCATGTTGGTCTCCCACCATCTCTGAGAGAGGCCAATATTTCACTTATCCTTAAAAAAGTGAAGGATCCAGAAGACTGTGCTTCATACAGGCCCATCTCGCTCTTAAATGTGGACTTTAAAATCCTCTCTAAGGCTCTCGCATTAAGGCTGGAGACTGTGTTACCTTCTATTATTAAAGAGGATCAGACGGGCTTCATAAAGGGTTGCAGATCCTCCAATAATGTTAGGAGGCTGCATAACGTAATTCAAGCATGCCAACAGCAGTCAACACAGGGATCGGTGATTTCTTTAGATGCAGAGAAGGCATTTGACTGAGTTGAGTGGCCGTACCTTTTCTGTACTCTAGACCGGTTTGGTCTGGGCGAAGTTTTCATAAGATGGGTAAAGGTCTCTACAGTGTACCTCTCGCGGCGGTCATTACCAATGGGGTACGATCAAGCAATTTTAATATTTCTAGGGGCAGCCGGCAGGGTGTCCCCTTTCACCATTACTTATTATGTTGGTGATTGAACCGTTGGCAGAGACCATTCGTGGGGATCTCAGTATATCAGCTCCAGAAGTGGGGTCAAAATTACATAAGTTCTCGCTGTATGCAGACGATGTTCTAATTTTCTTGACAAATCCAACAGTTTCAGTGCCTTGCCTGATACAATGCATTCACGCGTTTGGTGCTTTTTCAGGGTATAAGATTAATTTTGCTAAATCAGAGGCTATGCCTATGGGTGGTCTTACGAAAGAGTTGGCTCTTGAGAGTGACTATAGATTCCCATTTAGGTGGTCACGGGGGTGGGGGGTGGGGATGGTGGGAAGGGGTTGTGTATTTGGGCATATTCATTACTCCAGTTCTGGATTGGTTGTTCAAAGCCAATTTTATTCAATTATTTGAAAAAAATTAAATAAGATCTCCAAAGCTGGAAGGCACTTCCAGTCTCATGGTTGGGTCAGATAGCGCTTATTAAGATGAATATTCTCCCTCGTTTGCTATACCCCATACGGATACTCCCCCTGATTTTCATTAAACAAACACTCAGGATACTGAACTGTTAATTCAGCTCCTTTATCTGGCACCGTAAACGGCCCCTCATTAAATTAGCCAAACTGCAGTTGCCTCACAGATTGGGAGGAGTAGACCTTCCGGACATTAAAAATGACCAATTAAGCTCGCTTTTGACCTACGTGAGTGATTGGGTTTGTGGGGACCTCTTTCAATATGGCTAGATATCGAAGCCTCCCAAGGTAAGGTGCCCCCTTACCAGTTTGCTGTTTTTGGACAAGGTGAGGACCGTTAGGGAATATTGCCACAACCCAATAGTCGAAAAATGTGATGCTGAAAAAACACAGCAGGCCAGGCGGCATCCGAGAATCTGCAGCATCGCAGTCCTCACTTTCTCCTAGTTGATCATAACCCATTAGTCATCAATACTGTTAAAGCATGGAGGGCAATTCGGCAGAGGGAAGGTAATATTGGCAAAACATCTTTGTTTACACCTTTAGTGGATATGCCAGGTTTTCAACCGGGTATGATAGATTCAGGATTTAAATGTTGGGCAGCTAGGGGTATATGTTGCATGGGTGATTTATTTGAGGGAGATGTTAGTACAGGAGTACGAGTTACCTAATAGAGACCTCTTTCGTTTTTTTCAAGTTAGGGATTTTATTCAAAAAGAGACCACACTTTTGACTGATCCCTACAAATCTGACATAGAAAGAGGGGTACTAAGGGCTAAGAGTACACTCTCAGTCAGTACTTTATATCACCAACTGGGGGGTGCCACCTCAGATGAGTCTGATCGACTCTGCAAGATGTGGGAAAGAGAGCTGGGTGTTGAAGTTTCTTCAGAGGCATGGGAGGATATTTGGGAGAATGAAAGGAAGATATCAATTTGCAATAGGACTCATGCTTTACAGTTTAAGATTCTCCAAAGGGTCCACTTAGCCCCAGACGGTTTGTCAAAATTTAAACCAGGGGTATCTTCAGCATGTCCCAAGTGCAAGGTCTGCACAGGCACTCTTACCCATTGTCTTTGATCTTGTGACAGGCTTCAAACATATTGGAGCGCTGTGGCGGGTGCAATGGAGAGGATTTTAGGTGTAGGGGTGGAGAAGGACCCTATTTCTCTCCTTTTGGGCCTACCCATTGTATTTCCTGCAGACGTGCATAAGAAAAATTTTTTCAATATGCTTACATTCTGTGCAAGGAAGAATATCTTGCTAGGTTGGATTTCTGAAAACCCTTCAGGCCTGTCGGGTTGGCGGAAGATTGTTATGGAGCACATTCCCCTGGATTTTCTCACAAATATGGTACACCACAAAACTGAGAATTTTTACAAGACATGGCAACCCTTTTTGAAATACCTGGACACAGATTTATCTGCCACACGAACAAGGGCTTGTGTTTCATGAGTCCAATATCCTGGGAGGAGGAACTGTGAATGTATGAGTGTTTTGTTTGGCTGGCTGAGTTATTACTATTTAGTTGTTTGTTGTTAGGTATTTATTTATTTAGTTAAATAGCTAGTTCAGGGCTTTTTAAAAATTTTATACTTCTCTATATTTGTTTATACATTCGTATAGGAGGGTGGGTTGGGGAATTTTTTTTATTATTTGGGTTTAGTTTTGTACCATTTTGAAGTGCATTGTTTTGGTTTTTTTTGTTACTTACAGTGTGGAAACAGGCCCTTTAGCCCAACAAATCCACACCGACCCTCTGAAGAGCAACCCACCCAGACCCATTCCCCTACGCCTAACACTACGGGCAATTTAGCATGGCCAATTCACCTAACCTGCACATCTTTGGACTGTGGGAGGAAACCGGAGCACC
The DNA here is from genome assembly GCF_037043375.1 of Chiloscyllium plagiosum. Lineage (NCBI taxonomy): Eukaryota > Metazoa > Chordata > Chondrichthyes > Orectolobiformes > Hemiscylliidae > Chiloscyllium > Chiloscyllium plagiosum. The sequence goes on from NW_028270168.1 coordinate 26,792,055, forward strand.
TGGAGGAAACCCATGCAGACACGGGGAGAATGTGCAAACTCCACACAGAAAGTTGCTCAAGGTGGGAATTGAACCCAGGTCTCTGGCGCTGTGAGGCAATAGTGCTAACCACTGTGCCACTGTACAAAGTTAAAAATCACACAATACCAGGTTGTAGTCCAACAGGTTTATTTGGAAGCACTAGCTTTCGGAGCGCTGCTCCTTCATCAAGTGATTGTGGAGGATAAGATTGTAAGATACAGAATTTATAGCAAAAGTTTACAGTGTGATGTAACTAAAATTATATATTGAAAAAGACCCGGATTGTTTGATAAGTCTCTCATCTTTTAGAGTGACCAAGCTGGTTTTAGTTCTTTCATATGGAAATCGCAAAACCTTTTTTTGTACTTGCAGAATTACATTTTACTTTGCTCAAAAACTGCAATAATTCATGTAGGATTCTGTAAAGCTGTTTTTTTAGATTAGAATCAGCCTGACCATTGTGGCACAGACAGCCTCACAGGGAGTTAACACCTTCAATATCTTATCTGAGCTGACACATCAATTGTTAAAGTGCACTTAAGAGTGTAACTTTTAAAAAACGTTTTGCGATTTACATATGAAAGAACTGAAACCAACATGGTCATTCTAACAGTGAGAGATTTAACAAGCAATCTGGGTCTTTCTCAATATATAATTTCACTTACATCACACTTTAAACTTTTGCTATAAATTCTGAGTCTTACAATCTTTTTCTCCACAATCACCTGATGAAGGAGCAGCACTCCAAAAGTTAGTACTTCCAAATAAACCTGTTGGACTATAACCTGGTGTTGTGTGATTTTTAACTCTGAACTTTTTTTGGACAGGCTTAAGAATTTTTTTCCTTTTCACAATAACTGAGAACACACTGTATAGGTAAGTGACAGTAATACTTTTTGACTGCCTGTACCAGCCCCTTACAGTCACTAGACACTGAGATGAAGTTTAACAGAAGAAATAATGGAAATCGGTCAGACAGCTACAGCAAAGATTGAGGGGTTTAAAATTACATACAGACTGAAAAGATCAGGTGAGCAAAGTTAGCCTAGATGAGGAGTTCAGAGGAAGAGTCCTACTGGATTTGAAACATTAATTCTGTTTCTCTCTCCACAGATGCTCCAGACCCGCCAAGTTTCTCCAGCATTTTCTGTATATTTGTTTCAGATTTCCAGCATCTGCAGTGCTATACTTTTGTGAAAGCTCATAGAATGTTTTCAGGATAGTTTTTTAGAGTGACATATTATACTCAATTTGGCATCAAGAAATCATATAGGATTAATTAATGACCTCAGGATCCCCTAAGTAGCAGTGATCATTATTTGATTGAATTTTACATTCAGTTTGAGTGAAGAAGAATTGGTTTGAAAACTAGTATTTAAACTTAAGTAAGGGCAGTTATAAGGTCATGAAAAGAAAGTTGGCTAAAGTGAACTGGCAAATTAGTTTAAGGGATAGGTCAATTGAGATGCAGTGGCAGTCATTTTAGAGGATTTTTCATAATGTGCAGAAGAGATACATTCCAACGAGAAGGAAACATCCGAAGGGATACTGTGGATAACTAAGCTAGTTAATATCTGATATAGAGAAAAAACATATGATTGTATGAAACTGGATGGCACATTAGAAGATGAGACAGAACACAAAAAAAAGACTGACTAAAAGATTAATAAGGAGGGAAAATTATTTTTAAAAGATTAAAACATGAGAATGGAATACAGTGAATGTAATGGGCAGATATTTTATAACCCATGAGTATGCTATTCCATCTATTTGTACATTAGTTTCAAAAATGATTAAGATTGTATAACATTGTGAACACGTTGAAGAGAAAATTATGAACAATTTGCCAGTTTTAGGATCATAAATCCATAAGATGAAGTTTTAAAAATCCTGTTATCTTTACGGATGATAGAAACATTAACCCATCAGGAATCCTATCACATTTATTCAATGCCCTGAGAAAATACCCCTCAAACCTCTCTAAAACAACCATTCAATCAATCAGTCCACCTGAAAAACAGGTTAAAATTATACTCCATAGATTGTAAGCTTCTCAAAATCGCCCCAGCAACACAAGGACTATCATGTCTGTTTTTGCCTTCCCATCTTCCTATGATCTTTCCTGTGTTATCACTCCCAGCTGATGTGCATTAAACCTTAAATGGACATGATCTTCATCTCATCACAATATCATGATATGTATATGGTATAAAAACGTAGTCTTCACCTTACTGAGCTCTGTCCCCTTACATCATGACCTTCTGAGAGAAGCATGCTGCAGTACATTGGAATTACTTAGCTTGAGCCCAGCTATGCAAGTGACTGCATTTGTAATGTATGCATGCATATACCAGGTGCTGAAATAAAAGTTCATTGAATTCTCCAATACTGCGTGACCTCCGTCTCATTCATATGTAGTGTTCCCGTGGGACACTGAGATAAACATCGACTGGTCCTGGAGAACCATTTCAGTGAAAGACACTCATTGGTCTGCCTGAAACTTGTTGGTTTTCCAGAGCAAGGAATTAATCTTGACTTGAGTGTTGCAGACTGGCACATTCCAAGTCCAGTACTATGTGCTGAGGGATATTCTAAAGCTTGAGGCAGCTGCCACTAAGGCGCAGTAGGGAAAGACCACAGTCCAAGGTCTTTCTTCTGAAGTTAAATGGGAGTCTGTTCAGCTATTGGACCATCCCAGTGTTTCAAATATATGTAAGTATAATTTTACACAAGTAAGAGATGCTTTTGGCTTTATTTATTAGATAGATTCAAACTCCGATGTTTGTTTATTTTCTTCATATGCTACTGTCCAGAACCAAATTGCTTCAGTGACTATTTATGTATATATGTGTTTTTATGAATAAAGTATATTTTTGAAATAAAAATAATGTTATGGCTGCTAACTTAAGTATCATATTATAATAGTTACAGATAATCAGCTATCACATCATATTATATGAATCTTTAATCTCACTTCTTGCCAGGTATGTATCTGGTTCTTTTTCAAAGGTGTTAGTTAGCATGGAATTAACTTATTCAATACATCAAAGGCTGGAAAATCATTTTAATCTTCATTAGGTTTCTTCTCACTATGTTAATTATTTGTACACTTTTGAGCCCTGCAGTTATCGCAGTATACAATCTTATGTCGTTAAACAGTTAGAACTGCTATAATGCTACAAGCTCTGACATTTGCACTGAATAAACAGCAAACTTTAATGACTTCTGAGGTGTTAAACTGACGCATATGAAAAGATTAGCTGTTGCAAAGGTGAGACTGGAGTCATTAAACTGCTATTTATTTATGTTTTCTATACACGAATCGCAAAAAAAAAATGCACTAAATGAAACCACCTCAATAGTGTGACCTTAATGGAGATCAATAATCCAGTTTTGGGAAACTAATGTCTACTAATCAATGGCAAGAACATGAGGATAGATGTAAAACAGGTTACAGATTAGCGCTAGCTGTTGGACACCATTGCACAATGTTAAAATTATACCCAGTATGTATCAATAACTTTAAGTCAATGAAGTAGGGTGGACGTCCTGTATTATTTGGTTAGGTTAATTCCATAGAATCTTTACAGTGTGGAAACCGGCCATTCAGCCCAACAAGTTCATACTGACCCTCCAAAGAGTAACCCACCTGGACCCATTCCCCTACATTTAGGCCTGACCACTATGGGTAAATTAGCATGGCCAATTCTAATCAGTGGATTATGCGAGGAGACCCATACAGACATGAGGAGAACATGCAAACTTCATACAGATAGTCACCCAAGGCTAGAGTTGAACCTAGGTCCCTGGTGCTGTAAGGCACTAGTGCTGACCGCTGAGCCAGTGCCTGCATCTATACAGGCTATCAGATATATGAGTATATCATCTTGTCAATATGTAGTATCATTTCGAAGTGGGGATTTAGTCATATTGGACATTAATATGACCCCCATTTATCACATAATTGGTATGATGAAGCCTGAAGTCTGAAGTTTGATCCTAGCCTGGTTTCACAGCTGCTGAGGCTTGTGGCACAGAATGAACACAGCAGATGTCAGACAAGTTGTCCAGGAGGGAAAGAGAGAAATCTGTAAGTTGTTTCTTATGCTCCCCTTCAACTAAATAGTGAGATACCTAAGCAGTCACATTTAGTGCAACTTTTCTATCTTAGAGAGCAGTACAACCATTTCATGTTGCTTGTGAGGGGATTGTGTGGTAGAATCGACATTATAGCATTAACAAAAACCAAAGTAATTTGGTTCCTTAAAAAAGTCGTAAACACGAAGCGACTTTGACATCATTTATTGAGTAACTTCTCGTACAAGATATCTATCAGTCTTATTTGCAATGAAACGCAAGGTTTCAGTGCCACCTCTGTCACAGGCTGGATTGCAGCAGTTGTACTGATATGATGTAGTATTTTTTTGCTGGGTAATTGTGTTTTTTTCAAACCAAGCTATAGGTAAGAAACAATTAAGTGGCTAGCCAGAGAACGTGAGGAAACCACCTGCTCAAACCATGAAGAACTGAGCTGGGATTGGAGCTGTGTCAAACACCTCACCGTGGTTCTGAATCTGGTTTTCTGTAATGACAGTGGATTGAGGTCTAAGATTTAGTGGCTTGGACACTGGTATCGAGAGATATTAGGGTTACAAACCAAATGAAAGCTTATTCCCACAAAAAACGCACACCTCTGCCCATCAAAGACACCAGATTATGCAGTCAGGTACAACTTCTGAAAAAGTCTTTCTTTCAAGCTGTTTTTCAGAAAGTAACAAAAGGAAATTAGTCAAATTAAAGTGTAACAAGTCATTGTCTTATTAAAACATTGTTTGTATTATGAGTTACCGTATGTTATCCTTCACTTGATCAGCTTAGTTCAGTTGTTTTGCTATTTAATGCTCATTACTACAATTGGTTCTAATTGATATGAAAAACTGATAACATTTTTACCAAACTATGTGCTGATTATAATCTGCTTGGTTGTTTTACAAGATGAAAATCTTACAAAAGGATATTAGTTGCAGAGCAAAGTCTGCACTTTACTGCGTTTGATATTCATTTGAACGCTTCAAATGGAACAACAGATATAGTTCAGAAGCCATTTTAATTTGTGTTTCATCTTGACTTATTGGCTAAATTGAAACCCTTGAAATTAAAGATGCAGTGGCAGTGTGGACAAGAAATATGGCGAAAGAGACAGAAAACAGAAGAAGAACAGTGAGTGGCTGTTATGCAGATTGGAGAGAGTACACAGTGGTGTCCCCCAGAGGTCAACAGTAGGATTGTTCGATATACCACAATGTGCATTGCTATAAGGAGATAGTGAGGACTGCAGATGCTGGATGGTCAGAGTCAATAAAGTATGAAGCTGGAAAAAGCACAGCAGGTCAAGCAGCCTTTTGAGAGGAGCAGGGGAGTCAACATTTCAGGTTGCAACCTTTCAGGAGGACTTCAAACTTTACTCATAACATAAAACTTGAAAATTGAATTTTCCATATTCTTAAGCTAATACTAATATATTTTGGAGGGGTGCAGAAGGGGGTGGCAGGCAGAGAGAAGTGGTGATTGTTTTCACTCATTCCTGACCTTAAGTTTTATTTTAAAACACCTTGATTTCTTAGTAATGGAAGAAGAATTAAGACAATGGGGGAAATCAGCAGATTGTAGAAGTGACTTGCTGAAGGCTAACAAAGATAGAGGCTTGCTGCAGTGGTCCAGTGAAGCTCAGCGCAAGCTGGAAGAACGACACCTCATTTTCCACTTGGGGACCCTGCATCCCTCTGGACCCAATATCGAGTTCAATAATTTTAGAGCCTGAACTCCCCCATGCCCCAGGCCCCAACCCCACACGCCAGGCCTTGTAATCACATAGTCTGCCATTACACACTACCGATTGTTCGCCACTAAAAGTGCCCATTAACAGCTATTCACTCTCCTAGCCAGATTGTTATCCACTCCTTTGTCTGTCCATCTGTTTTCTCTTTCTTTGGGCTCTATCCCACCTATCATTAACTCCTTATTCCCTCCACTCACCCTATCTTCTGCATATAAACCAACATTTTCCAAGCTACCATCTGTTTTGAGGAAAGGTCACCGGACCCGAACTGCTAACTTTGATTTCTCTTCACAGATGCTGCCAGACCTGCTGAGCTTTTCTAGCAATTTCTGCTTTTATTTCTGATTTACAGTTGTTTCAGTTTTCTGGATGGAGGCTGGTCATCTCCAGCAAGACAACTTTCAGTAATATAGGAGAAACATTATCAGTGATTGGTAAGATCACTACTGTCCTAAATTATTTGTTTAAGACTCAGTCCTGCCTGGGACTGTAATTACAGGCATTGTGGTGACCACATATACATGAAAAAGATGATTGATATATTGATCACCATGTGTAGCTATTTACCTCCTTCCCTATTATTATCACATTGGTGTAAATCGAAAGGATCACTGATATTCAAGGTGAAGTATTTGGAAAAACATATTTGTGCAGCAGGCATTGGATGTCGAAAGGAAATTTTGTCTTCTGGGAGAATCTAGAGGTTACCATTTAAAAATAAAGCAACACCTATTTAAAACAGAGATGAGGTAACACTTTTTCTCAGAGGGTTTCAAGTTTTTGGAATTCCCTCCCTCAAAAGGCAGTGGATGCAGAATCTTGAAATATCTTTAAGGCAAAGATAGATAGAGTCTTGAATGTCAAGAAGTGGAAGATGCTGAAAATGTGTTGCTGGAAAAGCGCAGCAGGTCAGACCACAACGAAACGACGTTTGCAGGAAGAGCGCCTCATCTTCCGCCTAGGAACCCTCCAACCACAAGGGATGGACTCGGATTTCACCAGTTTCCTCATTTCCCCTCCCCCCACCTTGTCTCGGTCTAATCCATCGAATTCAGCACCGCCTTCCTAACCTGCAATCTTCTTCCCGACCTCTCCGCCCCCACCCCAGTCTGACCTATCACCCTCACCTTGACCTCTTTCCACCTATCACATTTCCGACGCCCCTCCCCCAAGTCCCTCCTCCCTACCTTTTATCTTAGCCTGCTGGACAAACTTTCCTCATTCCTGAAGAAGGGCTTATGCCCGAAACGTCGATTCTCCTGTTCCCTGGATGCTGCCTGACCTGCTGCGCTTTTCCAGCAACACATTTTCAGCTCTGATCTCCAGCATCTGCAGACCTCACTTTCTCCTCAAAGAAGTGGAAGATGATCAGGGTTATGTAGGAATGTAGATTTGAGATTAAAATCAGATCAGCCATGAGTTTATGGAATACTGGAGAAGACTCAAAGGCCAAGGGCTTATTTGTTGTTCATGTATTTGTATTTATTATACATGACAGTGTGCCCAATGTGGTAATAGATAGCATGATTCATAACAAAAGAACAATAAGGTTCTATTAAGGCTTGGCATGCATGTATGGTTAATGTTAATTAACTCCGAATTAGTAGTATGTGCCACTGGTACTTACTGAGCATTATGTGAAAATTGCAACATGAACATAGTTCACTCCATCTGACCAGCCCATGTTGGCATCTATAAAGATATTAGGCCTAATCCCATATATCTGCCTCATTCCTTTTATTGTCTCTGTGAAATGTTGGCACACTCTATATTTATATCAATCAATCTCCAATTTTATGTCACAATCTCACAACCCTCGGTATTAAAATGTTTCTCCTTTTCTCTATCCACACATACTACTCAGTTCCCTGTCTTCAAAGTTTCAAACACCAAAAATTCTATAATTTCTCTTGTTCTAATAAACCACTCCCAATTTTTGAATCTGTCTTCTTATTTGTGTTTTCTCACACTAGGCAACAGCTTAGCCAATTTCGACTGTAATCTCACTAAACTGTCTATTAGATTATAGTTCAACTTTAGTTTTCAATGGCCATCTGGAGTATGGACCACATTACAGTGCTTTAGGTATCATTCCAATAAAAAAGTTGACATCAGTGCATAGTATAGGTCTCGCCAGATGCTCATATTGTTAGCCCAGGCTGTGGAAATGTTTACTAACGGTATGTAAGTAGACTGATTGTAACACTCTTTGATACTTGTGGTATCACCTTTAACCTGAATACTCCAGTGAATGCCCTGCTTTAACCTTACATGGCTGAACATCTGTCCTGCAAGCGCTGCTTAAAAGGATCATCCACCGCTTTCAGCTTAGCTGTCGATTGATTTCAACTGACTGTTGCTGAGCTAGTTGTTGGTGGTTTTGTATAGCTATTTAAAGTTGCCAAAGAGTGCAAGGGAGACATGTGTTGTGAACTTGGTTCTGTCTTTAAGCGTTCTGCTCAGAACTATTCATCCCTTGTCAGAGGTGATGGTCTAGATTTCCTCTTGGTGGGTGAGAGGGAACATAAGCAAGAATATAGGGGAGGATCACCTCTTCAAAGTTGAAAGAGGAAGAGGGAGAGCAGGGCAAGAAGCCAGTCTTCAGAGAGCAACAAGGAACCATGGGTCAAACTTACCTCAGGGAGGCGGAAAGCAGGAGCCATGTTTGTTTTTGGGTCAGAAAGCCTCCACTGGTGGAAATCAGAGCAGGGTACGATTTTCGAGTGTGTGAGGCCTTTGTTGGCATGGATGCAGGTTCCGTGCTCAATTAAGATTGATGAGCAGACATCACTTGAAGCTAGAGAGCCAGTCAGAGGCCTTCCAGTTTCACTGGATCATTCAAGTGAAGATTGAAGCAAGGAACTGGGAGGATGCTTCAATAAGAAGGTGCCCGCTCATTCACTTCTTAAAAGCTTTCACTAAGAAAAGGAAATGCATCAAGTTTGGTGTAATTCGAGCCGAACCCCCATCTCTCCAGGTTTGAATTTGGCTGTACTCCATTTGGTCAGCTGAGAGAAATCTGTAGATCTGCTAGGAATATTGATACTTCAGCTTACTAGGATGCCTATCTCAAGGCAATTAATCTTCCCTCTGACATTGGGTAAACTACAGGGAAATGACCCATGGCAGGTAGCCTTCAATTATTTTAACCAAATCAAAACTGGACTTAACAGCCCAGAATGGGATATTGTAACAGGAATGCAAATTAATGGTGAACACAATGTTATATCAGAAAATGGAATCTTTTAAATTTAGTAGTTAATAAGGGTCTTAGTAAGGTTAATTGGCTACCTGCCTTGTGGGGTTGGGTAGTCTTTCCAGTCCTTAAACTGCCTCCTCCAAAATCGTCTGCACCAGAAACAATCAATATTGATTGGCCAGCCAGTGCCTGCCTTTTTGTATCTCTACCAACTCCATTACCAAACCTGGGTGCATGACCTCAAAATGCTTTTTACATCAGACTCCTACCACACTAAAGTGGGCACATCATCTCTGAGTGAACTACCTACTGCTGTATGGAGGAAGCTGCTGAAGCAATGAATACAAAGAGAGATGAATATATTATATTCTCTCTCACTGGAGATATGCAGATAGAGGAACTTAAGTCTTTACCAGGATAGCTGACTTCCTGATGGTGCAGCTTGCCATCTCTACAGACAGACGACATTGTGTGCATTGCATGTTGATTCAGAAGAGTACCACAACCAAAGCAGGTTGCATTCCTTCAATGTCCAGGTGTGACCATAGTCACCATGCAGTTTAATAGGTGAGAGTGGGTACTGCAGATGCTGGAGATTAGAGTCAAGATTAGAGTGGTGCTGGAAAAGCACAGCAGGTCAGGCAGCATCCGAGAGAATCGACGGTTTTGTCAAAAGCCTTTCAACAGAAATGAGGCTGGGAGCTTCGGGGGTGGAGGATAAATGGGAGGGGGGTAGGGCTGGGGGGAAGGTAGCTGAGAGTGCAAGAGGTGGATGGAGGTGGGGTGAAGGTGATAGGTCGGAGAGGAGGGTGAAGCGGATAGGTGGGAAGGGAGATTGGCAGATAGGACAGGTCATGAGGATGGTGGATTAGAGTGGTGCTGGAAAAGCACAGCAGTTCAGACAGCATCCAAGGAGCAGGAAAATCAATGTTTCGGGCAAAAGCCCTTCATCAGGAATACCGAAACGTTGATTTTCCTGCTCCTTGGATGCTGTCTGAACTGCTGTGCTTTTCCAGGACCACTCTAATCCAGAATCTGGTTTCCAGCATCTGCAGTCATTGTTTTTACCCTCATGAGGATGGTGCTGAGCTGGAAGGTTGGAACTGCAATAAGTTGTGGGGGAGGAGAAATGAGGAAACTGGTGAAGTCCATATTGATGGCATGGGGTTAAAGGGTTCTGAGGCGGAAGATGAGGCATTTTTCCTCCAGGCATTAGGTGGTGAGGGAGTGGCGATAGAGAAGACCCAGGACCTGCATGTCCTCGGCAGAGCGTAAGAGGGAATTGAAATTTTCAGCCATGGGGCGGTGGGGTTGATCATGCAGTTTAATGCCTCATATCCTGGCATCAGTCATGATACTTTCAGACCTCAGGCCAACACTGGGACTACCATGGGAAAACAGACAGCCTTACAGAGTGATATGGATTATCTGTTGACTACCTGACTCATGACTCTAGTTTACAACCCACACTCACAAGGATAGGCAGCATGCACAGAGAGAAAGAGCAAAGTTATCAGATGGAATATTATTCCGGTCCAGGCTTCTGGTCTCGAGATGATTTCTCGAAGTGCAGTCCCATTGTGGCTAAGCATTTAAGAAAGACTGTAATGTTTGAACTTTCAGCTTTATTTCGTTATTTTCTACTTAAAACTAAGATGGTCTGCAATGTGTAATTTTAACTTTGCATGTTTTATGCTATACTATAATTACTGCAATGTTTAACTTTTAACTTTGTTCAAACTTTCTACCTTGTTCTTAATACTCTGCACCTAGGAACTTTTACCAAAGATGGCACCTTGTGTGGTGACATTATACACTTTTCACTGTACTCCTGTACTTGAGTACACATAACAATCAAATCAAATCATTGAGAAGACAATTTGTGTACCTAAACAAGGATTCAACTACCTAGACCCTTTTGGAAAAGGCCTGCAAGTGTTCACCATAAAGTGTGACATGATTTATCATTGTTTGCTCTACCCTGGACAATCTCAACATCATGAGGAAACAGACCTAAGATATACAGTAGGTAGGTAGGTAGATAGGTAGGCAGTCCTTAGGTATATTGTACACTAGGTATACAATGAGCTAATGAGGAGGAGTAAGAATACAAGGAGAAAGAAGGGAGCTGCCAATCAACATATCCCTTTTGGAATCATGCTGCTTGTGATGGGTTCATCCAACAGCAATACCTGATAAAACAACCACAAATTCCTCAACAACTCAACAGTTCAGTATCTTACCATCCCTATGGACCTCAATGCTGAAATCAAAGCCACAAAGCAAACATCTTAAAGTAACTTTATAAATTTAACCATTTGATATTCCATGCGAGAGTTAATCACCCTTAATCATTCCTTAATTCCAACTTTCCACATGCCATTGCCAGGTATGGTGCTGTTCCACTGGTTACAACATGGCTTGTGGAAAGTTGATGACTTGTACTAGGTATGAACGCATGTAGAGTTGCAGGGCGGTCTCAAGAATCTCTGGCTCTGAAGCGTTTGACTACACCATCTCAGCATGAGAGATAGCAGTCTGTGCTGGCCAACTGATAGGCAAATGGTAAAATCCATTTTACATTACTATTACTATCATTGTGAGAGAAGGAAGGTTGTTTTCCTGTGGATCTACCTATGGAGTGGTGCCTCAGCAATCCCAGCAATGTGTTGGAGGACAAGACCCCTTTGCACATTGGTCTATGCAGCTCTGATGGCAGCACTCTGAGCCTGCATGGCAGCAACGTAGCCTCACACAACGTCACTCTATCACTCCACTGAGATGTGACTTCTGCTTGTATTGCAGTGAAAGCTGAGATGTCGGTCCACAATGTGGTACCAGCCTTCAGCCCACAAATGTGCTAATGGGATCAGCCACCACCTCTATGATGGAAAGAAAGAGCTTCAAGCCATGTATAAAAGCTTTGTTCAAATTTGGTGCTAGTCTGCCTCCTGCATCTTGATAGGAACCCCAGGCTATCTGGCAGGCCTGCCAAAGAACCAAGGTTTATGTGCTCATGTCCACCAGCCTTTTTCAGTTACCTACACCAGAAAACAACTCATCTGAATCTGCTGCAGCAGAACCTACGTGTAAACTCACCCTCTGGGGATCTGGAACTAATACTAACTTTGTGTCCTGCTCAGACCACAACTCCGCCAAGCTTTGCATCTGACCATGTGCCAATCCTGCCTCTAAGAACCCCTTAATTGTTAATTTTGATTTAAGTTCTTTCAGTCATTTTTAAAGCAGAGGTAGTTAGATTCCTGATGAGCAAGGGGCTGAAAGTAATAGGTGGGAATGTGAACTAATCAGATCAGCCATGATTTTACTGAGTGTCAGAGGAAGTTCAAGGGAAGGCTGTGTGGCTCTCGGTTCACACATTCCAATGTAGATTATGTCCAGTACCAGTTTCTGACCTGGGACTGCAAGTGTAAGAATGAGCAAGGTGTCTTCTTCATCTTCATTCTCTCTTGCTCTTTGTTTCTTTACCCTGTATTGTGACCTGGTTAGGTTGTTGTCATTGGGTATGTAAATGTAGAAAGATAAATATTGTTGCAAGAGTCCAACAGAGTAGGGCTGTTGGGCCTGGACAGCAAGAAGTGCCATCATCTGCATGACGGTAATCAGAATAAATTGTACATTCAGACAAAAGTGGAATTTGATACATATTTGCATCTTTGATAACTTCTGACCCCTTACTGCCCATGGCCCCACTCAGCGTTACTCTGGTGATGGTGGGCAATGTTTCCTCCAATGGGACAGAGACATGAAACCTGGTCTGTCCCTGCTATTACATCATGCTGCCTCTGATTGTATACCATCTTGCCCTGTGAGACAAAGGACAGCATGGTGTAATGTATTTGGGTGATGTGCCAGTCGATGTTAAACATCTGGCAATGTGCATAACATATAAGATGTATTTATGAAGCTTGCAGCAGTTCCCAGTGCATGAGAATGAAGTGTAAATGTAAAGATGAAGTATTAGTAAGGGGGACAGATTGCTTGAGGGCAGGTGATGTTTAGGTGCTATGACGAACAATCTGTGAGATGAATGGCTAATTTGGTTTGATTTAGCATTTGAAAGGTGCACTCACCGATCTGCATTGCTCCTGTGAGGTTGTTGAGCGACTTTCTGCTTTGCATCGAGGTCCTGAATGTTACTCTGCTCAAATGGAGTATCATGGGCATTTGTTACCTCTGCCTTCACATTGATCAGAGGGTCTGCTGGTCTGCTGGGGAGAGAGTCCTCTCTCTTCCTGCCCACCTCTTGCATTGAGGCCCCTCCGCAAAGATCATACTCTCTGCTTTCCTCTGCCTTTGTCTATTTCCTGCTTGAACTTAGTTTCCAAAACATTGTCAGCACTTGCTGCAGCCTGATCGTACCTCCCCTTGCAGGCAGGGTTACTGTAGTGCAGGCTAGCTGCAAGTGGTCTTAGCCACACACAAGCTGGGCTTCCTTGCTGAAGCATACAACTACTCAGCAGCATGTTTTCAAAAGTACTTTTCAAGTCAAACTATTAACACATGTTAAGACATACCTCTGGGCTAGGTGGGACTTGAACCCTAACCTCTGACCCAGAGGTAGGAACATGACCACTACACCACCGGTCCCCAGCAGAGTGCTTACACTTGGATACATGCTACAGTCAAGCTAATGAACAGGCTCCACAAGGATTCCACACTACCTACATTGGAATAACTTAGAGTCATAGAGATGTACAGCATGGAAACAGACCCTTCGGTCTAACCCGTCCATGCCGACCAGATATTCCAACCCAAGCTAGTGCCGCCTGCCAGCACCCAGCCCATATCCCTCCAAACCCTTCCTATTCATATACCCATCCAAATGCCTCTTAAATGTTGCAATTGTACGACTTCCTCTGGCAGCTCATTCCATACACGTAGCACCCTCTGTGTGAAAAAGTTGCCCCTTAGGTCTCTTTTATATCTTTCCCCTCTCACCCTAAACCTAAGCCTTCTAGTTCTGGACTCCCTGATCCCAGGGAAAATACTTGGCCTATTTACACATGACCCTCATAATTTTGTAAACCTCTATAAGGTCACCCCTTAGCCTCTGATGTTCCAGGGAAAACAGCCCCATCCTATTCAGCCTCTCCCCATAGCTCAAATCCTCCAATCCTGGCAACATCCTTGTAAATCTCTTCTGAACCATTTCAAGTTTCACAACATCTTTCCAGTAGGAAGGAGACCAGAATTGCACACAATATTCCAACAGTGGCCTAACCAATGTCCTGTACAGCCGCAACATGACCTCCCAACTCCTGTACTCAATACTCTGACCAATAAAGGAAAGCATACCAAAAGCCTTCTTCACTATCCTATCTACCTGTGACTCCACTTTCAAGGAGCTATGAACCTGCACTCCAAGGTCTCTTTGCTCAGCAACACTCCCTAGGACCTTACCATTAAGTGTATAATTCCTGCTAAGATTTGCTTTCCCAAAATACAGCACCTCGCATTTATCTGAATTAAACTCCATCTGCCACTTCTCAACCCATGGGCCCATCTGGTCAAGATCCTGTTGTAATCTGAGGTAACCATCTTTGCTGTCGACTACACCTCCAACTTTGGTGTCATCTGCAAACTTACTAACTGTACCTCTAATGCTCGCATCCAAACCATTTATGTAAATAACAGAAAGTAGAGGACCCAGCACCGATCCTTGTGGCACTCCACTGGTCACAGGCCTCCAGTCTGAAAAACAACCCTCCACCACTACCCTTTGTCATCTACCTTTGAGCCAGTTCTGTATCCAAATGGCTAGTTCTCCCTGTATTCCATGAGATCTAACCTTACTAATCAGTCTCCCATGGGGAACCTTGTCGAACACCTTACTGAAGTCCACATAGATCACATCTACCACTCTTCCCTCATTAATCCACTTTGTTACTTCTTCAAAAAACTCAATCAAGTTTGTGAGACATGATTTCCCACGCAGAAAGCCATGTTGACTATCTCTAATCAGTCCTTGCCTTTCCAAATACATGTACATCCTGTCCCTCAGGATTCCCTCCAACAACTTGCCCACCACCAACGTCAGGCTCACTGGCCTATAGTTCCCTGGCTTGTCCTTACCACCCTTCTTAAACAGTGACACCACGTTAGCCAACCTCCAGTCTTCCGGCACCTCACCTGTTGACTATCAATGATACAAATATCTCAGCAAGAGACCCAGCAATCACTTCTCTAGCTTCCCACAGAGTTCTAGGGTACACCTGATCAAGTCCTGGGGATTCATCCTCCTTTATCCGTTTCAAGACATCCAGCACTTCCTTCTCAGTAATATGGACATTTTGCAAGATGTCACCATCTATTTCCCTACAGATTATATCTTCCATATCCTTTCCCACAGTAAAATTGTTGCAAAATACTCATTTAGTATCTCCCCCATTTTCTGCGGCTCCACACAAAGTCCGCCTTGCTGATCTTTGTGGGCCCCTATTCTCTCGCTAGTTACCCTTTGTCCTTAATGTGTCTGTAAACACTCTCTGGATTCTCCTTAATTCTACTTGCGAAAGATATCTCATGTCCCCTTTTTGCCCTCCTGATTTCCCTGTTAAGTGTACTCCTACTGCCTTTATACTCTTCTAAGGGTTCACTCGATCTATCCTGTCTATACCTTACATATGCTTCCTTCTTTTTCTTAACCAAACCCTCAATTTCTTTCGTCATCCAGCATTCCCTATATCTACCAGTCTTTCCTTTCACCCTAACAGGAATATACTTCCTCTGGATTCTCATTATCAAATCCTAAGCAGTGAAGGGATGGGCTGCCAGAACGATTGGATCACTGCCAGCGGTGGGATTCGAACCCACGCTCCAACTGGCACTGGAATCTGAATCCAACGCCTTCGACCTTTCTATCAACCCCACTAAAACAAGGACTCATTCGTGATTTGAACCCAGGATCTCTCACACCCTAAGTGAGAATCGTACCCCTAGACCAACAAGCCAGCTTATTACAGGTTAATCAAACTCCATCCCACTTTTGCCCCATATGTTTGTCATAGATTGCAGTGTTACATTAGATTTTTTAAAATCCTACTTGGAGTACGGCTTTGCTTTTATGAGCCAGAATCCTAAACCCCACTGCTCACCCAGCTCACCTACATTTCTCTCATTCAACATTTACTTGTTTTGTAACGAGATGTCCCACCTCATATTCACTGTCCTGGTGAGGTAGTCTGCTTCTGAACAGGCTGCCTCTATAAGCAGTTCTGGAATCAAATGCGTTCCAGTGGGCCTGAGAAATAAGCTTAACTGCTGCAGAGACAAGCTGGCATTGAAAACAGACAGCCTTGGGCACTTGCCATCATACCAGTGGGATTCTACAAATCTACCCTTGCTTTCTTGCAGGTCAAATCGGGCCACCAGGGCAGATACAGAGGTTGGATGCATCCCCACATCAAAGCTTAAAGAAGTTTCACTTACAATCTCTTATTATCATAAACTCTATGTTTTAAAATGGAGTTTAGTGATTATTTATACTGCAGAATTTATTTTGCACCAGTTTCAAGCTAGCTTTCCGTCACTGTTAACACTAAGGAAATGGTTTCTAGGTGAGAGTCATCCAAACAAGATCAGTAATGATTCATTTCAAATATTTTCTCTTTCTCCGCCTGACTAAGTTGAATAAATCATACAATCCCTACAGTGCAGAAATTGGCCATTCGGCCCACCAAGTCTTCACTGACCTCCAATCAGACCCTTACCCTATCCCATCACCCCAATGCAGACCCTCACCTACCCATAACCCCACATTTTTAACATAGCTAATCCTGCACCTCCCTGGTCACTATGGGGCAATTTAGCATGGTCAATCCACCTAACCTGCGCATCTTTTGGTTATGGGAGGAAACTGGAGCACACAGAAGAAACTCACGCAGACACTGGGAGAATATGCAAACTCTACATAGATGGTCACCCAAGGCTGGAATCAAACCTGGATCTCTGGTGCTGTCAGGTGCTAACCACTATGACATACATAAGTATATTCTGATCACTACTAAGCTTTCTATTCTTTTCAATGACTTCAAAACAGGGAATTCCTCACTGCTCACCTCAGCCTGTCCTCATGCTACAATGTATGGGTTTAAATCTTAAATAAGAACAGAAAATCCTGAAACTGCTCAGCAGGTTTGACAATATCTGTGGAGAGAAAAACCAAATGTAATTTCAAAGCCCTTCCCCTAAAATATTTTCATTTTCACATTTTTGATTTCCAAAAATGTGGCGGCTTGAGGAAGAGAAAACCAGAAAACACAGAATGTAAGAAGATTTTGGGTACATCAAGTCTATTTGTTTCATAAACAACTGAAAGGGAAAAGAAATAGTGATTGGTCATCACATGGCACATACTACGTTGGGGGGTGTTGGTCAATTGGGTGGATTGATGGCTGGTTTGCAATACAGAGTGATTAAAATAGTGTGGATTCAATTCCCACACTGGCTGAGGTTACTAAGAACCTCTTTCCTCACCCGAGGTGTGGTGACCCTCAAGTTAAACCACCATCAGTCATCTCTCTCTAATGAGACAGCAGCCCTACAATCTGGTAGGATAATGGTGACTTTACTTTCACTGTAGTTGGGAGATGCAAACATATAGTAATATGATTGGACAATATAATCACGTGTATCAGTTTGAACATGATTGGGTAATATAGTCATGTGAACCAACTTGGAATGTGAATGATGTGAATATTATTGGGTGAAGATAGAGGTGAGCAAATGTGTCACCTTTTGATTGGAAATTATTATATGTGAAAATGGTATAAACCTTTTGTTCTTGTAACAAAGATTTGAGCCATGTGACATGTTTGGATGTGTATGTCTCCAATGCATGCATGAATAAGTATTTAAGCAAAGAAACCTGAGTCTTGTCTGATCTAAAAGGTAAGAAAGGGTTAATCTCATCCTTTCATAACATACGTTTTTTTTTAATGGGGGGATTGAATTGGTGTGTTTCGCCCTATTCTTTTGTCAAAAGGATTGTCTGTGACCAGTCTACATAGCTAGGGCTTTACCAGCTTTCAGAGACAGAGAGGCATGGGGGGGAAGGAGTTGGGTTAGTTCTGCTTCCCCCCCTCAGATGTGCCCCACCATTCAGACCACACAGAAGGCAGGACGGATTGCAGACAGGCTGCTTCTTACCAGGAAATGGACAGCAGCTGATTTACATAGTTAGGCTTAGGCTT
The DNA here is from genome assembly GCF_037043375.1 of Chiloscyllium plagiosum. Taxonomy (NCBI): domain Eukaryota; kingdom Metazoa; phylum Chordata; class Chondrichthyes; order Orectolobiformes; family Hemiscylliidae; genus Chiloscyllium; species Chiloscyllium plagiosum. The sequence goes on from NW_028270168.1 coordinate 26,810,329, forward strand.
CAGAGGTACCAGATTCTGGATCAGTGGTGCTGGAAGAGCACAGCAATTCAGGCAGCATCCGAGGACAGGCAAAATCGACGTTTCGGGCAAAAGCCCTTCATCAGGAATAAAGGCAGAGAGCCTGAAGCGTGGAGAGATAAGCTAGAGGAGGGTGGGGGTGGGGAGAGAGTGGCATAGAGTACAATAGGTCAGTGGGGGAGGAGATGAAGGTGATAGGTCAGGGAGGAGAGGGTGGAGTGTATAGGTGGAAAAGGAGCTGGGCAGGTCGGACAAGTCCGGACAGGTCAAGGGGACAGTGCGGAGCTGCAAGTTTGAAACTAGGATGAGGTGGGGGAAGGGGAAATGAGGAAACTGTTGAAGTCCACATTGATGCCCTGGGGTTGAAGTGTTCCGAGGCGGAAGATGAGGCGTTCTTCCTCCAGGCGTCTGGTGGTGAGGGAGCGGCGGTGGAGGAGGCCCAGCACCTCCATATCCTCGGTAGAGTGGGAGGGGGAGTTGAAATGTTGAGCCACTGGGCGATTTGGTTGATTGGTGCGGGTGTCTCGGAGATGTTCCCTAAAGCGCTCTGCTAGGAGGCGCCCAGTCTCCCCAATGTAGAGGAGACTGCATCGGGAGCAACGGATACAATAGATAATATTAGTGGATGTGCAGGTAAAACTTTGATGGATGTGGAAAGCTCCTTTGGGGCCTTGGATAGAGGTGAGGGAGGAGGTGTGAGCGCAGGTTTTACAGTTCCTGCGGTGGCAGGGGAAAGTGCCAGGATGGGAGGGTGGGTCGTAGGGGGGCGTGGACCTGACCAGGTAGTCACGGAGGGAACGGTCTTTGCGGAAGGCGGAGAGGGGCGGGGAGGGAAATATATCCCTGGTGGTGGGGTCTGTTTGGAGGTGGCGGAAATGTCGGCGGATGATTTGGTTTATGCGAAGGTTGGTAGGATGGAAGGTGAGCACCAGGGGCGTTCTGTCCTTATTGCGGTTGGAGGGGTTGGGTCTGAGGGCGGAGGTGCGGGATGTGGATGAGATGCGTTGGAGGGCATCTTTAACCACGTGGGAAGGGAAATTGCGGTCTCTAAAGAAGGAGGCCATCTGGTGTGTTCTATGGTGGAACCGCTCCTCCTGGGAGCAGATACGGCGGAGGTGGAGGAATTGGGAATACGGGATGGCATTTTTGCAAGAGGTAGGGTGGGAAGAGGTGTAATCCAGGTAGCTGTGGGAGTCGGTGGGTTTGTAGAAGATGTCAGTGTCAAGTCGGTCGTCACTGATGGAGATGGAGAGGTCCAGGAAGGGGAGGGAGGTGTCAGAGATGGCCCAGGTAAATTTAAGGTCAGGGTGGAATGTGTTGGTGAAGTTGATGAATTGCTCAACCTCCTCGCGGGAGCACGAGGTGGCGCCAATGCAGTCATCAATGTAGCGGAGGAAGAGGTGGGGAGTGGTGCCGGTGTAATTACGGAAGATCAACTGCTCTACGTAGCCAACAAAGAGACAGGCATAGCTGGGGCCCATACGTGTGCCCATGGCTACCCCTTTGGTCTGGAGGAAGTGGGAGGATTCAAAGGAGAAATTGTTAAGGGTGAGGACCAGTTCGGCCAAACGAATGAGAGTGTCGGTGGAGGGGTACTGTTGGGAACGTCTGGAGAGGAAAAAACGGAGGGCTTGGAGGCCCTGGTTATGGCGGATGGAGGTGTAGAGGGATTGGATATCCATGGTGAAGATGAGGCGTTGGGGGCCGGGGAAACGGAAGTCTTGGAGGAGGTGGAGGGCGTGGGTGGTGTCTCGAACATATGTGGGGAGTCCCTGGACTAGGGGGGATAGGACAGTGTCGAGGTAGTTAGAGATGAGTTCAGTGGGGCAGGAGCATGCTGAGACAATGGGTCGGCCAGGGTGGTCAGGCTTGTAGATCTTGGGAAGGAGGTAGAACCGGGCAGTGCGGGGTTCCCGGACTATGAGGTTGGAAGCTGTGGGTGGGAGATCTCCTGAGGTGATGAGGTTCTGTATGGTCTGGGAGATGATGGTTTGGTGATGGGGGGTGGGGTCATGGTCAAGGGGGCGGTAGGAAGAGGTGTCCTCGAGTTGGCGTTTGGCTTCAGCGATGTAGAGGTCAGTGCGCTAGACTACCACTGCGCCCCCTTTGTCCGCTGTCAGAGGTACCAGAGTCATGTGATTGGCCAGCAGTGTTAGGAGCTCACCTTCCTGCCTGCCTGCTATCCTGGGCCCACAGACAGCAAATTCGGAGGCAAATTGTGGTTAAAAAACATTGCAGGGCATATCCTGCTTCTGGGAAATGCAGGTTCTGGACCCCATTTCCAGCATGTCATCAAAACCCCAACTTGATTGGTACATACGCTCAAACCATGACCAACTTTGATAGGCTCAGTGCACCGAGTGGTGGTCTACCAAAATATGTTTTAGTGGCTGGTCGCATCTATCACTAATGGTCTTTCTGCCTGTCCTAAGATCTCTGTGAGAAATAAGACCCTGCAGTGCACAGCCCCAGTGAGACTCACTCTGTTCAGGATTCTTCACTGACCTCTGCAGCAGATGTGGTGGTGCCACCTGGGTTTCAGGTTAGTTTTGCCACAAAGCCAATGAGGCAGGAGTCCATCTCGTATTTCTGACTGAAACCTCTCCAACAGCCACCATTTTTGCTGCACCCCACTCCTCCCCCTAGGGATGAATAATGGTCATTGCTGCCAGCTAAAGCCACCCAAATACATTTTGTCCCAGCAAGTAGTGGTAATAACGCACCAAGACAATACCAATGAGGGTCAATGGGCTAAGGTCTCCTGATCTGGAATCATGGTCTGGCCACATCATGTCCTTGACATGAAAGTGAGCATGACTGATTTTCTGCATCATGAATTAATTCATTTAAACTGCCGAGCAACAGTTCTTTATGGTCTTCCAGGGGCAAACACATAAAAATCCTAGATGGCTCTTTTAACAACAAATGTTGTATTGTTCAACCCCACACCCCCCAACAGGCTGTGCTGTTGATTTGAGAGGTTGGAGGTGCTGGGGTCAGAAGCCCATCATGCTTCATAGAGCACACAATTATCTTGTTCTGTACTTAGCTATAAAACCAGTCCTAACCAAGTTCTTTCAAAAGGCGTTAATTGGCATGTGATTAACTCAAAGGAATCTAATAAAATGTTACTGGATGGTAGCCCAGGGACACAAAACTGGCAAATCATCAGCAAACTCCATCTGTTTTGTAGTGGCAAGGCAGAATGGGGCTGGGACATTGAGTTTCCAAAAGAGGCAGATGGTGAAACAATCAAAATATATCAGGGAAAAGGGACCAATAGAGATAGGCAGGACCACGAGCAAGTGAGTTGGCAGAAAAGCAGGGAATAGCCGAAATGCAAGGTCAAATCTTGGTGGCTGGAGCACAAGTCAAAATTGTTTTTAAACAATCTAATTTTTCTTTGTCACATTATAAAGATGAATCTGTGTTGGAATCTGAGTAATCTACAATGTGGTATGAGCAATTTAAACTAATCAACAATAGAAACACAGGTTAATCTACTAATGTTAATGGTAGTGGTGGCATTGTATTATTGCTGGCTATGTAATCCAGAGACCCAGGTAACACTATGGGATTTTGTGTTCAAATCCAACCAGAGTAGAAGTCTAATGTTGACCATGAAATGATTGTTGTAAAACCCATCTGCAACCATTACCCAGGCAGGATACCTGACTCCAGATCCATAGCAAAATGGTTGGCTATTAAATACCCAATAAAATGGCCTAACAGACCACTCAATATCAAACCACTCAAAAACCACTTGGAACGCATTGCCAGCTGAGGTGGTAGAGGCAGGTACGGTAGATTAATTTAAGATGCATCTGGACAGATGCATGAGTAGGTGGGGAGCAGAGGGATACAGAGGCTTGGGAATTGACCGATAGGTTTGGACAGTACATTTGGATCAGCTCAGGCTTGGAGGGCCGAAGGGCCTGTTCCTGGACAGTAAATTTTCTTTGTTCTTTGTTCTAAAAAGCCTTAAAAAAAGGAACAAAGCAGGACAAAACACAGGGTGTCAATGTTGACCTTGCAAAGTCTCCTTTGAGAATATCTGGGGTCTAATGCCAAAATGAGGAGAACTGTGTCACTGAATCATCAAGTCTGATGTAATCATTTTTATGGAATCACACTGCACACACAATGCCCCAGACACCACAATCACCATCTCTGGCTATGCTCTGTCGTTTTGGCAGGACAGGAACAGCAGAGTTGCGCTAGGAGTGCTCAGCATTGATTCTGGACTGCATGAAGTCTTATGGCTTCAGTTCAATCATGGGCATTCCTGATGGCCCAAAATGTCGATGCTCCTTGGATGCTGCCTGACCTGCTGTTCTTTTCCAACACCACTCCTTCGACAAGAAAGCCTCCTGCCAGTTATTACATATTGTCTCTTCTTGACTGATGAATTAATACCTCTCCATGTTGAACTCCACTTGGAGGAAGTGCTAAGGGTAGCAGGAGCACAAAACGTACTCTGGGTGTGGGGATTTCAAGATCCATCACTAAGAATAGCTCAGTAGCACCACTACTGACCAAGCCGGTTATTTCTTAGCAGATTGTGAAGGAACCACCAAGAGGTAAAAACATACTTGATTGCATCCTCACCAATCCTCCTCCTGCAGGTGCATTTATCCACAACAATATTGGCAGGACTCACCACTGCACAGTGCTTGTGGGGACAAAGTTCTGTGTTCACTGTGTTATGAGGCACTACCACCATACTAACTGGGATAGATTTTGAACAGATCTAGTAATTCAAGACACAGCACCCATGAGGTGATTTGGCATCAGCAGCAATAGAACTGTACTCCAACAACATCTGGTCTGCTATATCCCTCACTCTATCATTATCATTAAGCCAGGGGATCAACTCAGTTCAACAAAGGGTGCAGGAAGACAAGGCAGGAGCAGCGCAAAGCACACCTAAAAACGAGGCGTCAACCTAGTGAAGCTACAAAAGTGGACTATGCACAGGTCACACAGCAATAGCAGCAAGTAATAGACAGAACCATACTATTTCACAATCAACAGATTAGATCTAAACTCTGCAGTCTTTGTTGCGAATGGTGGGGAACAATTAAAAAACTCACTGGAGGAAGATGCTAAACAAATATTCCTATCTTCAATAATGGGGGAGTCCAATGTATTAGTATAAAAGATAAGGCTGAGACCTTTGCAACAATCTTCAGCCAGAAGTGCCAAGTGGATGACTGGCATCCTCAGAGGTCCCCAGCATCATAGATGCCAGTCTTCAACCAAGGTGATTCATTCCACATGACTATTAAAGCTATTGGTCCTGACAAATTCCAGCAAAAGTATTGAAGAAGTATGCTCCAGAACTTGCTATAATCTATAATTAAACTGATTCAATGTGCTACAACACTGGTAACTCACTTCATGACTCCCCAAAGCCTGTCCATCATCAACAAGGAACAAGTCAGAAGTGTAATAGAATACTCCTCATTTGCCTGGATGGTTGCAGCTTCAATAACATTCAAGAAGTTTGACAGTTCCAGGACATAGCAGTTCCTTGGATTGACACCACAAATATTCACTCTGCCACTAAAGATGCACAATAGCAGCAATGTATATCATCATGGGTCCTTAGATAGCACCTTCCAAAACCCTGACCATCGACATCTAAGAGGACAGGGTCAGCAGATATGTGGGAACACCACCACCTGCAAGTTTCCCTCAAAGGCACTCACCATTTCCTTGGAAATATATTCGCCGTTCCTTCAGCGTTGCTGGGATAAAATCCTAGAATCCCCTCCCTTACAGAACTATTGGTGAACATACATCAAATTGACTGCAATAGTTCAAGAAAGCAGCTCACCACCACATTCTCAAGAGCAATAGGAAAAGGCAATAAATACTGGCCCAGCAAGTGAAGCCCATATACCAGTAATGAATAAGAAAAAGATAAATTTGTTACATCATGTGATTCCTATTGTGAACAGAGATAGACATACATATATGCTGAGATCAATAAGATAGCTAAGGTGTTCACGCAGAAGCCTTGAAATGTCAAGTGATGCACCCTAAACTTAGGTGATGATGTTAAAAATTGTTCCACCATTGATTTTGTGGCATCTCTGATTACTTGAACTATAGGTATCAGATTAGCTGAAGATTTTTAATAAGACAATTGTAATGTGATAATTATAGCTTTATAAATAATCTTTTTTCATCTCACTGAACAGTCCCACCCATTAATAATTCACTTAACCGCAGACGAGACAAAAATTATGTGAACTATTCATTATAAATGTTGGCACAGCAATGATTCCATTTTTGTTTTGAAACTGGTTAAGTGATAGACAAAGAGGCCTTCAGGGCACATCATAACTTTACACACACTGCCAAACATCCTCAGTGCAAAAAACATCTTAACTGCATGCTCACATATTGCCAAACATGTGATGCCTTCAAAATGTGCACACCTATATTTTGATAAGTGAGACAGTTAATATGCAAGACTTGTATGATTCAAAACTCCAAGTCCTAGATTTCATTGTTTTTTTCTGTTCTTCCTGAGCACTATTGTTTGGAGCTACACTGTCACAAAGTCTATTTTATATATATCTGAGAACTGACTATTATTACTAACTGGAGTCACTCAACAATATGGGTCATTGCATAAAGAAGCTGTTTTTGTTTCTTTTTAAACTATGTTCAACGAAGTTCATATTACTCTGCAGTATCACATATCTCTTTAATTCAGCTATGACACTGCAAACATATGTTTTGTTCTTGGTAATACTGTTAATTGCAGTCGAATTAAATTCAATTCCTTCATAATGGCAATGATTTCAAGCCTCTTCATGATGTTGTCACTCCTAACCATTTTGTGATTTCATTCCACCTACTTCAGCCTTTATCTCTCCAGCCAGATTAGCAATACTTATTTTGCCAGTATCCTATTTTTGATTCTACATATGGATGCAAGCACAAAGTATTGTTGCTTCATAGTGTGGTGTATAACATGTACTGTAGTGACAGTGCATGTGAACTTATATGTTGCAACAACTATTGGGTTTTTTGGTATATGTGTTGTTTACAGCAATAGCGGACAGTTAAAGAAGTCTATTCATGCAAATTTTACAACTATAATGGCTATAATAAATTATATATAAATTTAGTTTTTTTTTCTTTTGCTTCTGTTAATTTTTCATACGTTTTTGTTTAGGCACCTTGCTTGTATCTTGGAGGAACTGGCAGTATGAAATCATAAGAACAACAATTTGTACTTAGATATAGTACCTTTTATGATCACAGAAAATCTTAAAATACTTGATAGCCAATAAGGGACTTTGAAACTATTGTCTCAATTATAGGAAACTCAGTAGCTAATTTGTACACAGCAAATAAAGACCAGCTTTGCCACATTGATTGATAAATAAATATTGCCCGGAACACTGGAGATAACTCCATTGCTATCCTTTGACATAGTGCCATGAAATCTGTTATGCCCACTTAAGAGGGCAGGCACAATCCCAGATTAATGTTTCACCCTAAATCAGAATTTCTAAGATGGTAACACTCCCTCACTGCTTCATCATTCAGCACACAAGAGGGTTTTGTGCTCTAATTCTGGAGTGGCATGTAAATTCATAATCTTTTGAGCCAGAGGTGTGAGTGTTACCTATTGAGCCACAGCTTTAGTTCAGCTGTGACACTGCAAACATATGTTTTGTTCTTGGTAAAACAATCATCTTATTGCTGGCAATGGAATATAAGTGTTGTATTTAGGGAAGGAAATCTGCATCTTTTACTGGTCTGATCTTCATGTGATTCATGGGGACTGTCGTCTGAGATGGCCTAGCAAGTCAATCAAATTAGGGAGATTAGAAATGGGCAATAAATGGTGGCCTTACCAACCCATAAAACTTAATGCCCTCAACATAGCCCCATTGCCACACTGCCCATTCCTGTGGCCCACATACCCCCACATCTATTCATGTCAAGCCCTAATTTCACCTACCATTGCAACTCACCCTGTGTCCACTAGTTCCTGTACACACTGTAGAAAAACAAAACAAATTCTATTAACTTAAGTTCTGTATACAGACTTCAAGCGATTGAGAAAAGCATTTTCTCAATTTATAAGAATATACAATGACACCTCTTGACAGGTTTGACACCTCTAGACAAATTCAATAGGTCTATAGTGCACACTCTGGATTCAGTGCTGCAGGAATGCTAACATCCCACTTCAGCTGCTGAAGCTGGTGATTTAAGTGGCCAGTGACCTCCACAAAATGTGCGTGTGCAAAACCTGGCCTAACTCCACTTGACAAGATATGAGAGTAGAAACTCAACTGAGGCTGTGTTACAAAATGAAGTTAAAAATCACACAACATCAGGTTATAGTCCAACAGGTTTAATTGGAAGCACATTAGCTTTTGGAGCGACGCTCCTTCATCAGGTGAAGGAGCGTCGCTCCGAAAGCTAGTGTGTTTCCAATTAAACCTGTTGGACTATACCCTGGTGTTGTGTGATTTTTAACTTTGTACACTCCAGTCCAACACCGGCATCTCCGAATCATTACAAAATGAATGCCATCTAATAGGCCATCTGATTTCATAGTGTTTGATATTCAATTCTGAGTCCTCAGTTATAACAAAAAGGAAGTAAGTATTGTAGGATTTGTATTGGGAGTGTGAACTGCAGTAGATAATGGAAGCTAGCATGACAGAACATCAACAGAGTCTTGTAAAGAGTCCGGTGACTCTGGCAATAAGCGCCCATGACTCTCATCTGGCAAACTCTGGGTTCCAAACCCAGATCCTGATGGTCACAAAGATGGTATTGGTACAGGCAAACTAATATATATCAGGCCTCATCTTCAGCCTAGGTAAATAGGAAGGTTTAGAGAGATGTAGTGAATCCTCCTGTAAAACTAGCTGCCAAATCCAAAAAAGGTGATGGATAGAAATGGAGAAGGTTTATCAATCAACATTGTGGCAACCCGAGGTGAAAGGGAAGTAGCTGAATATCGAGAGAACATCTAGGGATCAGCGATAGTAATACAATAAGAAATAAGTCCTTATGTGTGCTGGTAAATTGCTAAAAACATTGCAGAAAGAAATGCTACAAAAGTGCTCCTCAAATATTCAAGGCTTCAGTTTTCTCGTTTCTGCTCATATCATTGGCTTGACCTAACAATGCTCAGTCTATTCCCAAATTGTGCAAGGAGTATAAAAGTTGCAAACTCTCAACAACTGTGCCACTGGCTGTTACATGTCAGTGGGATGTCAGTGGAAAGTCATGGGAAAGGCCCCAGAAGGGCAAGGAGACATGGGGGCATCACTAACATATAGAATAATTGGCTTCCATTTGAATGTCCTGGCAGAAAGTTCTTGCACCTTTTACAAATTGTAGCACTAACTGAGAGTATATTCACATTCACAGGCCTTGTTTTTGTTAATGCTTGCCATCTCAAAAAATTGGACTATGTTTTTAAACTACATTTGAGCTCTGTGTATATTAAAACATGGATTCTGCATCTAATGTTAACATTAAATCATTACGATTGTCAAAGAGTTGGTTCACTTTTATTTCAATATACCTTAATAATTACTTGAGAGTGTCATATTCTTGGAGATGGCATCTTTCAAGTGGGATGTCAATCTGGAAACCAAGTTTGTTTTAGTTCTTCAAGTGGACATGAACAATCATTTCACACTAAACTAGTTTAAACAGAAATTTGTGAAATGAGACTCAATAATGAGATGATAATTAAAAGAACTGGTCTGTATGCCATATACAGAGGAACCTCGATTATCTGAATATTGGATTATCCGGCAAAATCGGAAGGTCCCGATGATTGGCTAAACTATGCTATCTGGCACTCGATTATCCGGGTTCGATTAACCGAACAAAACACTGCCCGCCCGTGTCCTTCGGGTAATCGAGGTTCCTCTGTAGACACAAAGGAAGAGCAGTGAGTTCTTGGAGTACAGTGACTAATGTTCTAATTTTAACCAATACCACCAAAAGCAGATACTGATCACTCATCTTATTCCTCGATGTCAGATCATGTTCTGCACAACATGGGTTGTATTTTTTGTCACTTTACCACAAAGTAATGGATACAAAGTGCTTTCAGATATTTCTGAGAAGCAGGATTGCATAAATGTAGGTTACTTTCTTTCTTGCCCACCTTCTCACTAGGAAATTCCTTTTTGTGGGTTAACTGTGGGCTAATAAAAGTTATTGAGATTGATCATCCATGCTGGTTTACCTATGAGTTCCCTGTTTTCTATCTGTGGGCTGAAACTGTGGGATGCTTCTCTTATATAGTGGGTCAACCATTGAGAAGGGACCAGATGTAATTTAGCCTTTAAACAGTAGTACAGCTATGGTAGACCTCAGAAAGCATCTGAGGAAGACCTCAGGAATTGTGGGCTGTTTTAGCAGTTTTCTTTGAGGCTTTGCTGGTTCCCCCTGAGGCCTGCTATGGCAGTTCCTCTGTTACGGTGTTGATATCTGTATCATTGAGAGTTGATGCAAGACCAATGCCAATAGGAACAAAGGAACAGGGATATAGCACTCAGTTCCTAAAAGCTGTTCTACCATTCAATTAGATCATGACTGATTTGTAATTCAACTTCACTCATCTGGCTTTGATCCATCTGTCTTGAAACCCTTACCAAACAAAAATTTCACAATTCTGAAAATTCCAATCTATGCTATAACTATTTGAATAGAGGGGTTTCCACTGTCCTTTTGACCTTGCCAGCTGAATTTTGACCTTTCCTTGCATTTGTTTAAGTTCTTTCTTTGAACTTGACACTGTCTTATAGAATAATACCATATATCAGACTATAATTATTGTGGAGTTCACAGGAACAGGACCTGTATTGTGCATTAGCCTAATCACTGATGCTCAAAGAGAGCAATGATATGTTTCTAGTTGTAGTATTAAATCTTTTACACTCATGTTCTGCATCTATGACTAGCTGATCTATGGGGTCTATGATTAATATTTCTGGTGTTCCTGGAATTTTGAGTTCACTCTTCAGTCCTGTTTGAATGAGAATTATTTCAAATGAGGATTTAAGTGAAGGATTTGGAGCAGCAGGTATATGATTCCATGCTGGCATGGTCATGCCATACACAAATTGACATTTTAAAAAAGCTTCATGTTTTATAGACCACTGTAATGGCTCTTTGAGACACAAATGGCAATTTGACTGGGAGTAATGGCCCTGTACACTCTGATAAACTCTGCATTTCAGCAGAGTTGTACTACCTTCTATTGTTACTGCTCTTGCCAGTGGTCAACTTGACAAAGTCATTAGCCATGAATGTTCAAATTGCGTCTTAAATTATTTAAGTGACTTATTGTTTTAGGAAGGGCACGATTAAACTGGAGGGGGTTCAGAAAAGATTTACCAGTATGTTGCTGGGAAGGGAGGGTTTGAGATATAAAAATAAACTGGAAAGGTTGGGACTTTTTCACTGGAGTATAGGAACTTAAGAGGTGACCTTACAGAGGTTTATAAGTCAAATGACAAGGGTCTTTTCTCTAGGGTGGGGAAGTCCAAAACTGGGACAATAGTTTGGAGGTGAGAGCAAGAAGATTTTAAAAGGACATAAAGGACAACTTTTTTACACAGAGAATGGTTCATGTGTGGAATGAACTGCCAGAGGTCCCTGCCTCACAGCACCAGGGACCTGGGTTCAATTCCAGCCTCAGGCGACTGTCTGTGTGGAGTTTGCACATTCTCCCTGTGTTTGCGTGAATTTCCTCCGGGTACTCTGGTTTCCTCCCACAGTCCAAAGATGTGCAGGTCAGGTAAATTGGCCATGCTAAATTGCCCGTAGTGTTAGGTGGATTAGTCAGGGGTAAATATAGGGGGTGGGTTTCTCTTCAGAGGGTCTGTGTGAACTTGTTGGGCCGAAGGGCCTGTTTCCACACTGTAGGTAATCTAATCTAATCTATTCGGAAAGTGGCGGATGCAGGTACAGTTATAACGTTTAAAAGACATTTGGACATGTACATGAATAGGAAAGGTGTGGAGGGATATGAGCCAAGCGCAAGCAGATGGGACTAGTTCAGTTTGGAAACATGGTTGGCATGGACTGTTTAGACCAAAGGGTCTGTTTCCATGCTGAATATCGCTATATTACCAAACCAAGCAAAAAAGAGAACAACTTGCTCAGCTTGGCAAAGTTAATCTCTAATCTACTGCATTCTGCGATTGGCCAATAAATCATTTTGTTGAGTTGGTCGTTTTCTTTCCTGGTTTAATGTATTAATCGTATGAAAGGACAGGAAAGAAATTTAAGTTTTCTCAGTGCAGGAGCCAAAATGAAGGCTGCTCTATCAGCAAGACATACTAAAAATGTAAATGCTTACAAAAACTTTTACATTGAACTTTAAATAGTTACCTGATTCAAAGCTGCAGCTTTAGTTGCAAAAATATTGATTTGTTATAGTTGAAGTATAAGTTTGCACACATAGATTAGATTCCCTACAGTATGGAAACAGGCCCTTCAGCCCAACAAGTCCACACCAATCCTCCAAAGAGTAACCCACCCAGACCCATTCCCCTATCCTACATTTACCTCTGCATAATGCATCTAACACTATGGGCAATTCACCTGGCCTGCACATTTTTGGATTGTGGGACCAAAATGGAGCACCCAGGAGAATGTGCAAACTCCACACAGACAGTCACCCAAGGTGGGAATTGAACCCAGGCCCCTGGCACTGTGAGGCAGTAGTGCTAACCACTGAGCCACCATGCCACATAGGTGGAATCAAAAGATAGTATTTGAAACAGATGAGCCTGATGAGATGCATACATCAAAATGAAATTTACGGATGAGGAATTAAAAAAAAGCATATTCTCACACTTTCCTCTATTCAAGGTAAGAATGTGTCTGAACCGAGTATCTTCAGCACTTCACAATTCAGTAATTGCTTTCATTCCTGATATGCAAGGATCATCTAATATCCCTTTCAAATAACTGTGATAGTGCATTGAGAAACTGGCACTGTACATAGCAATATTGCTAGAAATCTTGCAAAATACCCTTGTCATTAGATTTCAATACAAGATCCAAAAAATGTTTCTTGTGTGTCAAGGAGCAGATGCCTGGAAGGTACCCAGACCAGAAATCTCATGACAATATTAAGATAACAGGAATACAATGAGTTTAGGGACTCAACGTTTACTAGGCCTATTAATAATTCACTCATTTACACTCTCATCATGAACATGACCACCTCACACCATCCCTGAGTATACAATTCTGAGCAGAGTTCCATTTTTACATTTCCACCCACAGAAGAACATCAAATTTCTGAATAAATGGCTTTTTTTTTTGTTGTTTTAAAATGAAGAGCACTTTGGGGTTCACCTTGGATGCACCTCCAGCAAGCCTGGTAGATTCCAACTTTTCCAAAGTTCTGCCATTTTTTAAGAACACTGGAAAATTTTAGTGGCGAAACTTTGCACCAATCTTCAACAAGGACGCATGGTTGTCAAAGTTTTGATAAATGTTTCTTAAAGGTGCCAAAATACAAATATGAGCAGATGCCCAATCTCAGAGGAGGTGGATTGTTTTCCGCAGTTAGGTCAACAGTTAGTGAATGGGGCCCACTTTGATTCTGATACTGGCCTCTCAGGTCTCCAGTCCATGGCACAGCTCCAGCTTTCTGTGTGTGTTTGCGGTTGATATTACTGATCATTCTGATTTGCTTAATCTCCCATAAGCCTGAAGGTCACAGGCACAATAAAGGTGGAAGTCCTGGCCAATTCTGTGAGGTCCTGAGAAGAGACTTCTGGGTGGGGGCTTTATGTAGTTCCTCCTCTGCTGGGGACCTACAGGCACCATCTTGTCTCCATGTGAGGGAGGGAGAACTTGGCGTGAGCTCAAAATTCTTTGTCCCCCTGTCATCTTGACGTTGGTGCTGAGGGTGATGGTGCTGAGGGAGATGGAGTGCACATCTCAGCAGACATTCAGTAGACTCTGAGACTGCTGGACTTGGCTCTCCATTGTAGCTACTGGTCTGTCAATGGAGGTGGACACTCATTTTCCTGAAGCAGCAGCATGCCAACACTCTTTCAGCCTTTGCACTAGGTGCCCAGCGCACCCAACAATTCTGCCTTCTGCCTGCTACTCTGTTGTGCATTTGTATGACGTTGTGTATTATTGACACTATGGGATCCTACCATGCCCAGGACTGAGCAGACCCCTGGACTCCGGTGGTCCCCTGAGTGCCAGTGGCATAGGGCATTTCTTGCTTGACCTACTGTGGAGACAGGGCAGTGATGGGCTCACCAGCAGCTGTAACTCTTTCTAACTATGATACCTATCGAGGTGTCAGTATCTGAGCTGGCGGTGGGTAAAGGAGGCAGACTTGCCGTACTTCATCCAAGGTGCTTCCTGGGAGGCAAGGGAAGGGATATCTTGTGGGGCAGCCCTGTTGACAATGGCCACCATATGCAACCCCCGGTGCCTTCAGGAGACAAAAGAGACAAAGCGTCATAACCAAAAGGTTAAACTTGTGCCACATTAGGATTAAATGCACAGTGGTGTAATGAGAGATCAATGGCAACAATGTACATTGCTCCTTATTTCAATGCCAGGTCATGGAAGTTCTGGCATTTCCACAGGAGTGGCCCTGATCTTCGCCTGCAGTGGTCAAGATTCTCTCCTTATGGGATGGGGAGACAAATATCTGGCACTCCACTAGCCATTCTGGCTCTTTCGTCACTATTATGGGCTATCTTCCCATGCATGCAGGGAAAGGGAGAGTGTAGGATTAGGTGAACATGGGTGGCACAGCTGCTAGTGTGGTGCAGGTGGGTGAAAGGTGGTGAGATATCCTGAGTGAGTAGGCAGCAGAGGGGGAAAACAGGATTAGTAATATGGCTTCTTAACATGTGTTCTAAGGAAGGGTCACTCTAGTCTGATTTCTCTCCACAAATGCTGCCAGACCTGCTGAACTTTTCCAGCAATTTCTGTTTTGATTAGTAGTATGAAGGTGGAGGAAGAAATGCTCCATGCAACTTGACAAAAATATGGCATGATTTAGACCCGTATTCCTGAACAGGAGCCTGTGATTCTCACTTCCAATAGGAAGCAGCATTTGCAGGAGTATATTCAAAGAAGTTTCGGGATACAGTCTTTAATGTTTTGATCCATTTAAATGAATAATCAAAAGGAAATTAATGAAAATAAATGAATAGCAAATCATAGGCTACATACCCATAATTTCCTAAAATATGGTCCATGGAAACAGTGGACTGGACAATCATTCCTAACAAATCTTTATTTCACACATTAACGGATGATCAAGTAAGTGTATTTCATGTCTGCAATCCATGAGTCTTAAAATTGCAAGATGTTACACAACAACACAGTGACCATATATGGATATTTTAGGGATTTTTGAAACAGAGATAAATGGAGGGTTTTGTTTTCTCAAATCGTTGATCGTACAGACCTACAGCTTTCACATCAGGGTTCGTTGTCATTAGCAACCAATTTGTTAATTCTTTCCTATTAAATTCATTTATGGAAATGTTAAACTATTTATTTTTAAAATATTAATATCTTTCTTAAAAGAGCAGACAGCACATTTGCTTACAAACATATTTCCATTTATATATTCATTTTTTATCACCTGCAAGAGAAAGTGCATAGGTGAGGTTCAGAAAGATACATTTACTTTGTTTGTAAAGGCTATATATGCATTATCTGTATATTGCATAAAGGCAAGGAATGATACTGATAGATATCTCAATAATATCTCTCAAGGGGTATTGTAGTACCTCTTATAATATTGTAAGAGGTAATGTTCAGTAAAAATTGTTTGTGACTGAAAAGGTCTAACTTTTAGGAAGAATTGGCAATACCTTAGAGTTCTAAAAAGTTAAATCTTAGTAATGAAAAGGAACAAGTCTAGAAGGTAACCATCTTTTTTCCTGTGTTTTAGTTCCCAGCCCTCCTGATATTGAAAACTAGCTCCAAATACAATCTACAATTACTTTCTATATTTTTCATTGATCTGCATTTCCGTCCTTTATATTGAAGGGCTTGCTGAATTTAGCCTAAGTAGTTTTTAATAGATATATATGGAAGGAAAAGCAAAGAAATCTGGTAATCTTTTAGAGAATAGAGATATAGATAAAACATGTTGGGAGAATGTACAATCTGTGTCATGTTCATTTTATCCTCACATAAAAGTTTATAAGAAATTGTTAAACAACAGTGGTATAATTTCAACAAGCATTTTAAAATAATTGTTGCAATTCCCCTTCATGCACACAAAGAAGACAAAAAAATTCATACTTTGCTGTTTTTATACTTCTTCTTGGTATAAATGACATCAACATGGCAAAAGAAAGGCGCACCAAAAGTTGGATATTTGTGATATAAGAAAGATCCAGTCATGATGAGGCAGAGCTGGTATTTTAAAGGCAGTTAGTCCCTTTGTTTAATCCTGCAATTAGAGAGGAATGTTTTGGATCATTAAGACAGGATGGTATTCCTGCTGCCATACATTCCAAACTGTATCAATTAACTGAAAACATTTACATATATTGTGTCCTGTTGAGATTAACGATTACTCTTTCACAAACGTTAACATGTTTCTGGTTTTGAGTTTAGAAGCAAAAACAGATACACTTGAAATGAATGCAGCCTTTGTACAAACTGCTGCTTGATAACTGCACTGGAAGATTGTCAAAGATTTCAAAGCGGCAGTCCTTTCTTATTTCCACTGTTTTCTTCTTATACAAAGTTCGGTGTGTCAATGTGTTTGTGAAAAAAATCACCTTTTGCTTTTTCAGAAAGAAAATTGCCATAAACATTCAAATATTATGCATAGATTTCTCCCCTCCCTAGTGTGGCTTTGGAGAAGGGTGGGAAAGAACAGTGAGAATGAAAACATCCGTTCTCAATATCGAAAAAATCTTTATCTTAAGGGTGACTTTATGGTCTTGTTATTAAGCGATGACAGCCTTATTTCCATGCAGTGGTATTTCATAACTACCCTAACTGACTTCATTTAAATGCCTCCTCCAATTCTCCCCTCCACTGAGAGACTGGACAGCACAAATTCTAGAAAGGTATGTCAGAGAGGCAGCTATAGCTCGCTGAATGCTTGAACTGGCCATCCTGCAGCTGTTTCTTCATAACAACATCTCTGCACACTCCATGGCCACCATCCTCCTTGACCCTTCACTCACGTAAAACAGCATCAGCAAACCAACTTCCACTAAATCAAGTCTGTTTTCAGACCAACACATAAAGCACTTCAGCCCTTCAACTATTTCTTCCAAGTTCAATGTCACCTATCAGTTGCACACTTCTGATGTTAGCTTTGTGCACAGGAACAGACACACATGACTTCTGCACTGACATGAA
Source organism: Chiloscyllium plagiosum (assembly GCF_037043375.1). NCBI lineage: Eukaryota > Metazoa > Chordata > Chondrichthyes > Orectolobiformes > Hemiscylliidae > Chiloscyllium > Chiloscyllium plagiosum. Next base: position 26,827,741 of record NW_028270168.1, read on the forward strand.
TACGTGCATTTTATGACTCTTAGCTTGCTTTCTTAAGTAGAATGACGGCTTGATAGCTCATAAAGTGAGCCTCCTACAATCTGACTAGTTGATACTAAAGTAGGAGGACAATATAGCGGAGGGAAAATCTAGCAAGGTTCCTTAGGAAATCTGTGGAGATGCACAGAATTACTTTGTTAGTCAATCATGGTGTGAGTGTAGTGGAATAAATACCATGAAAAGAACATTCTTATCTTGAAGCCTGTGAAAACAAGTTCAACTGGGAACAGAGATTTAATGTGTACTAGAAAATCACATACACAAATACAAAAAGTGCTGGAGAAACTCAGCAGGTCTGGCTGCACCTGTAGAGAGAAAAACAGAGCTCACATTTCGAGATCAGTGACCCTACAGTTTTCCAGCATCCATAGTTCTGTTTTATACAAGAAAATCCCTTGTTTGAACCTAACCAAAGCAGTGGTCTTAGTTCCGAAACTAGCTGGGTGAACAGGTTTCCGCAAGGATGCCAGAAAATTTAATGTAGCAACAAAAAGCAGATTTGTGCCCACTTCCTTGATTAGAAGATTGTATTGATAAGTTTTTGACAGTGCCTCATTTCTTTCTAGAATTGATTTATTGAGGAAGTACTGGCAAATACCATTTACATTAACAAGACCCAAAGAGATATTAGTTTTAACATAAAATGGATTATATCAACATATTCAGATTTAAAAATGCCTAGTGACATTCCAAAGATTTATCTATCAGGTCATTCCTCATGTGCCTCATTGTGTAATTTATTTTGGCGATGTTGTAATATCTGGGAAGAACATGAAAAACAATTAGAAGAATTACTTAAGCAGTTACAGTTAGCTGGTTTAGTAATGAACCTTGCCAAAAATGGGTTCATAAAAGGGCAGCATACCCAGGTAGGATACATTGTAAGGCAAGGGCAAGTTAGCAGGGACCTAAAGAGTGAAGGCTCTGATAGAATTCCCCATTTCTAAGCTAAACAAGAAATTATGAGATTTCTGAGAATGTGTGTATGTTTTTTTTTGGAAAGATATATTAACTTCAGCAGAATAGCCACATCATTAACAGATTTATTATGAAAACAAACAAAGGTAATATACAAGAAAATATTGCCAAATACTTTTTGAGAGGTTGAAGGCAATACTAATGAATGACCCAGTGCTGGCCACCCTGATTGTACTAAACCTTTTAACCCGGGGATTGATGCTGATGATTTGTGGGTGGGTACAGTCTTATTGCAAAATGCCAAATTGGGAATGAAGAAGACAGTGGAGTATTTTTTAAAGAAATTAAGCCAGAAGAAAAGGATATGGTGGTAATCTTACTGGCTCTTATATATGTAAACCTTTATAACATGCATAAAGGAACATTAATATACACTGACCATAATCTCTTGACTTTTGCTGAAAAGTGTAAAACTCGAAATGTCAAATTATTATGTAGCTTATTAATTAAACCTTATAATGTCAGAAATATTCACATCACTGGAAAGGATAATACAATTGAATTGCATTGCATTGTCAAGAATGTAATCATACTGGAATAAGTTGGAAATTTAAGAAAAAGTAGTAAAAATGTATTGATATCTTGTATAAGAAAATGAAGGTGACTGGATATAATTTTTGTGCGTTTTATTTGTATTCATATCATGTTTATCCTGTTATTTAACAAATACATTTGCATTGGTAGTTCTCTTCAAGGGTGGAAGCATGTAAGGTCTACACTTTTCTAAAAAAAAACAAAAAATGGAAGTTTGAATTAATATGAGTTTTTTCACAACTCAAAGGAAAAGTGGAACTATGTGATCACTGAATAATTACACAAGAACACATAACTTTGCTGGAAGTTGGAGTTTGAAACTTATGTGGGATATGCTGACACCAATTGTCTTTGAGAGATAAAGGTAACTGCCCACCGACAGGATCTGGCTTGGTTGGATGTGGCAGTTTTATACTGAACTGAAAGGAGAGAGATGAGTTGAAACCCAGACAGCTTGTCAGCAAGAAAAAAATCATTCACTTTCTCTCTGTTAAATTGCAAAGGAATTGACACTCAAGACTTTGACAAAAGAAAGAAAACTTCCAATTCAAACCATAACCACGGACCACCTGACTAGCTCCCAAGTTGAGGATTACCACAGTCGACAACAATATTGCCAAAAACCCAAAAACGAACTGTGAGAAAGGCACCTCATTTTTCTCTTTTGGATTGGAATCTGATCCATAGACATTGTGCCTTTTTCCTGTATTTTTTCCATCCCATTTGTTAATGTACATGTATGATTAGATTTAAAGGGTTATAATTTAAATTTGCATATTAATAATTAATCATTTATTTTGCCACATGTTAGAAGGATAGGTGTGTTACAAAAAATAAGTTTTTTTTTCTTGTTCATTGATCAAATCTATTATGAGTCTCTTTTATCTTTGATAGTGGGTAAAACCAGGCATTAACCTTCCTAGAGGGTATGTTGGTCACATTTCACACCAACGACAACTCTGGAATAGTTGGGTGCACTATCCCACAGAATAGTGACACACAAAATAAACACCTTTCACACATATTCAAGTGTTCCTCATTAATGCTGCAAATGCTATTTCAATGAATCCCATTAAAATTTATGAAGAAATCCTTCTCTAACTTTGTACAAGTGGAAAATTTACCATTTGTCCTCATTTATTGTAAAATGTATGTCTCCCAATCAATGTCATTTTATTCACCTTCAACCCTCCCCCATAGTGAAAGGTACCTGCCAATTCTATCGGTTATGGTAAAGTCTTGAGCTCCTGTTGGGAAGTCTGAGTAAGTTACTTCCTGCTGTCCAAACAGAAGAGGATGAGATAGGAAATTAGCAATTGGCAACCACTGCTGAATGTGGATTACAAAATCCTGTCTAAGGTCATCGCCAACTGGGTCAGGTCTGCTCTGGGTTCAGTGATTCACCCTGACCAAATCTGTGCTGTATTGGGCAGCCTCACACTCCTCAGGGCTACAATTGCCTCCGCGCAGGATGGGATTTGGGAATGGGCACATGCTTCATCAGCCTGCACCAGGAGAAAGACTTTGACAGGACATCGCACACTAACATGTCAGACAACCTCTCCAAAATGGGTTTGGGGGAGGGATTCTACAATTGGATCTGCTCCAACTTTGTGAGTGCAGTCTCAATTGACGGGTGGGAATTAGAAAGCTTCCTGATCAGATCTGGAGTCAGGCAGGGCTGCCCACTCTCTCCTGCATTGTATGTGTGTTGTATGGAGCCCTTTGCTGAATCCATCAGAAAGGATGTGAGCCCAAGACAGGGGACTATTCCAGGCAGCAGGGGCCTGCAGGTCAAACCTTCCTGTACATGATGTCATCGCCTTTTCTGCTTGGATCCGCTTTAAGTGTGCAGATTCCTGAGCATCTGTGACCAGTTCAAAATGGTCTCAGGAGCCAAGGTTAATCAAGGCAAAAGTGAGCTCATATTCTTTGGGAACTCGGCCAACTGATCCTTTATCCCCTTCACAGATTACTTGAAGGTGCTGGGTATTTGATTCGGAGGATCTGGGCATGCACCAAAATTTGGAAGGAGTGTGTCACCAAAGTGATATAGAAACTAGGCAGATGGGAGATCCGCTGCTTCTCCATTGCAGTTAAACACCTGGTCATCAGGTGTGAGGTACTCTCAATGTTGTTGTATGTGGCGCAGGTTCAGAGAAGGGGCCAGACCACCTGAGCCATCTTCCACTTTATCTGGAGATCTTAGATGGACTGTGTCTGCAGAGACACTATGTATAAAGCACTGGCTAAGGAGGTGAAGAATGTACCTATTGCTACCCTCATCCTGATGGCCACCTTTGTGTGCGACTGCTACAAGCTGTATGTAGATCCTCGGTATGCAAACACCATTTGTCACTACATACTGAGGACCTACCTGTCCTTGGTGGTGTGAAGGTTGGGGCTGGCCTTATTGTCACAGAACGCAGCAGGATGTTGGGCCATTCTGTATCACCTGTCCCTCATGGAGAAATTTATGAAGAATATCACTTTTGACCACAAGTCCATCAGGCAGTGTCCTTGAGACCCTGTGGGAAAAAGAGAGATTGGATCCTGTTGGATTGTTCCCAGAGCAGACTGCCAACATTCTTTTGCAGAATGCTTCAACATCAGAACTTTCCAACAAGCACCAAGATGCTGCTTGGCTGGTGGTGAGAAGGGCTCTGCCTATAGGATCCTTCATGCATGCCCAGACTCTCTGCACCATGAATGCTGCCCTCGAAACGGCTGTGGGGAGAGATACATTCTGTCACACAACCCCTTTTGGAATGTGCCTTTGCAAAGGAAGTCTGGAGTGAAATACAGGAGCTCATCCTCTGCAAAACAGAGGACTATGTGCTCTAAGATCCGTTCACTGGGATGCACAACAAGACAAATATTGACTGCACCTGGAGGATGACCAACTTGGTGAAAGACACTCTTTGGTTTGCCGGAAGCTTGCTGATCTTCCAGTTGAAAGAGTTGACCCCGACTGAGTGTTGAAGACTGTCACGTTCTAAGGTCCAGGACCACATGCTGAGGGACGCACTAAGCTTGGGGCAGCTGCTGCCAAGACGAAGTGGGGTAAGACCACTGTGTAAGGTCTTTCTGTTGAAGTATAGTGTGGGTCCATTCAGTTATCGGACTCTCCGGATGCCTCAGATAAATGCCTATGGTTAGTTGTAAGTATAGAGAAAGCTGAACCCCAATGTTTGCTTTCTTCTCTGTCAGTAAAGGTAGTATAGATTTGAATGGCTTCATGAACTGTGTAAAGACATAAAGATTTTCTTTTATGAAAAACGTAAACACATTTGCAACACTGCTTTTAGAAAAGAAATTTGAGAACTGTTGATCACTTAGAATCAAGTTTGTATATCATGTTAATGACCTCATGTGACTGCCCTGAAATAGTCCGAGATGTTCCACTCTCTCCCCACTGATTTTAACTTGTTTTTCTAGAGAGGGGAGGAGGACACCTGACAGAAACAGATAGTGACCTTCCTTAAGTATGAAGGTCGTGATGATGTAATTGAGACCTGACTGCTATTTTAACCATGGGCATGAGACATAAAGCCATTGTGGCTTTATTGCCTGGTTAAAAAATCAGGAAGAGGAGTAAAAGCCAGAAGAGATCCAATGATGTAAACACTTTTTATAACTATTTTTGTTACTTTTATTGTGGACTCAGGGTAAACTGGATTTGTAGCTTCAGTTGCAGTTTCTCAAAAAAAGATTTCTCAAAAAGAATCATGACTTACCCAAACTTGAATGTCACATATGCTTCCAAAGTATTCATTCTGCACTCATAACACACTTACATTATAGAAATAAAACTACTCAATTTCCAAAAATAGTTTTTCCTGTAACTTTAAACTTAAACAACAAATAGTGACATTTTAAGTCGAGCATAAGAACATGTTCATGCGGTTTTCTTTGTTTCCTCATTATCTCACGTGTTTGAACTTTTGTTTTAATATCATTCCTTTCTAGCTAATATGAATTATCCTTCCGAGTCCAATTCATTTTCTATTTATGAATTTTAAGTCAGTAATATCAATTTATTTCTGTTGTTCTGCCCCCCACAATCTCAACAGAATTGGCTAAAATTCTGTTACAAAGCGTTTTTTGAACTAATCAAAAATTGAAAACCCTGCACGCTTATGTCACAGAAAAGCAACAACTTGCATTTATATATCATCTTTAGCATTAAAGAACAACCTCAAAGTCAATGTTTCCTCTTTTGCATTTTTCTAAAGAAATACATTTGTTACTGCTCAAAAAATATTGCACTTGCAACAGCCTCAAGAGACATTCAATAATTTGGGTCTCCTTCATACTTTAGTGGGCTCATGGACTTTATTCTCAAGTATTTGCTTGTGTGACAAGGAGCAGCTCCATTCATTTCAATAATTGATTGAGACAGAAAAAGAACTAAGTTGCTCTTGCAGACAGCTGACATCAAGTTGATGGGCTGAATGGCTTCCTTCTGTGCTGCAACTATTCAATAATGATAAAAAGCACTATCACTTCAAATTATCTTGAATTCGGAACCACCAACTCTGGGTGTTACATATAACTAGGTTGAACACTATTGCATATAGTGTGAAAAGCAAAAAATATTCCCTTTATACTTTTATACTACTTTCTTAGTGTTTTTTAAAACTGCGTCTTTTCCATAACTATTTGCAATTGCTTTGCTCATGTTTAAAAATGTCAATTAGCACTCATTTTCTCTAATCCTACATTGTAAACTCTTGGCAGGTCCCATATAACTGTTTTGAAGCTTGTGATTAACCAGAAACCAGTGTACCTGACAGTGCTGTCAGGCAAGGAGAACCAGTGTAAATAAATTAACACTATTGGAGCCATCAGAGTTGCATGCCATCATACTTAGTTAATTGTTGCTCCATTGTAATTACTGCTATTTGAAGAAATCAATTGCAGTTGAACATTGATAAATTGCTGACCATCTGGTAAATGAAAAGTCATACAATTTTAAATGAAATTTAAAGTGGTTAACAAGATCAGAAAGGAAATCTTACTTTTACAGAAAGTGGTTAAACTCGTAGAATTTGCCAGAAGTTAACAATATGCTTGTGGTACAGTAAAGAATGAATGTGCAGCTTTGTAAATGCTACATGGCTACTGGGATATTCAATCTTGAAAGATGCAGTGTACTTGAGAAGAACAGCAGGTTTTTGTGCATGTGTTTTTAATGAACTTGTCATTTCCTATCCATTACTCTGCAAAACACCCCCTCTCAATTGCACAACATGTCCTTGATCTACATGCATCACGATCTGCTCAAACCACCAATTTTGATCCTATTTTTGCCACATGAAAAATATCCCGAATGTTTCATTTTACCACCACATGTGGAGTCTGAGCCACACCCAAGGTGGAGAAGGATGAAGGGTTATTAAACTGTTCTGCATTTGTAAACGGAAGAAACTACAGTTTGTTGTAACTGGGATAACAAGGAAAGTTAAAAACAGACAGCATAAACAAGCGCAATACTGAAAACATTGAACCAGATGAACCCTTAGATTGCCAGCAGATAGAGAGCCATATACACATAAATATATAGATTGATTGCCTGTGTAACTATTGTGGGAGAAAGTGAGAACTGCAGATGCTGAAGGTCCGAGTTGAGAGTGTGGTGCTGGAAAAGCATAGCAGGTCAGGCAGCATCCGAGGAGCAGGAGATGAAAGGTTTATGCCTGAAATGTCGATTCTCCTGCTCCTTGGACGTTGCCTGACCAGCTGTGCTTTTCCAGCAACACACTCTCGACTGTGTAAACTATTGCGCAACATTAATTCTACAAGCGCCTAAAATAATATCTTTCAGAATTTTCATTAAAAATAGAAATATGACTGTGACCCTACTGTCTTTCCTGCACTTCAAAAGCTCGTGCTTCCAAATAAACCTGTTGGATTATAACCTGGTGTTGTATGATTTTTAACTTAGTCTTTTCTGAAACAGTTCCATCTCTCTCTCTCTCCTATTGTTAGTTTTTAAACTTTAATTTTCCAATTGTCCTCAATTAGTCTAAGTTATTTTCTTCTTGGAGTCTTCGGTGCATGACAACTTCAAAAGAATATTGAATTAGGCAAGTACATTGGAGCCAAAGGCTCCATCAGATAGTTTTTTCTTTTGATTGTTCATTTGTCAGGCCAAACTGGGGTTCACTGCTTGCTTGAAATTCCTCCCTCCCATAATACTCCTCCTTCACAATCAGCAATTATTATTGTTTTTATGTTTTGAATAGTGGTACATTCCATCACCACCCAATCTTTTAAAGTCTTGACTATTGCCACTTGTAGGCATGTGGACCTAAGGTCATTCACCTTTTCAAATTCTGGAAAATGAATCATTTGTTTCACCTATCTCAGACAAACACCTCAATAACCAGCAGCTGCTGTAAATTGGCATCACAAGTACTCTCTTTCCATTACTGAATTATTTCAGTGAAGTTCCTGTTTTCTGAATATAGTTTCCACATTACCTCAGTTTTGTAGGTGATTTTCCAGCATTTATCAGCACACAGCTAAAAGCCACAATCATTAGTGAAGTTTAATAGTTCATTTCTGGTTATAAAATTGTGATGTGTACATTGGTAGAAGTTATGTTTCAAAAGTTATCCTCAGTAGCAACTTACTTGGCCAGGAGTTGAAAGGTGGTGTTCATATGAGTCAGTGCACCAATGCTTAGTGCAGACAGAAGTACTACCAGAAGTGTTTCATACATGTACAATGGATGATTCAAACCTATATCATTATGGCATGAGTCATACAATGGGTTTGAAAAATGACTCTCATGGTACAATAACATTGCAATTTGAGTAACATGTTTGTAACATTCAGAAAATCTTCACTGTCAACTCTTTGCATAACAGACAGTAAAACTAAACAATTTGGGCGTTATGGACAAACAGTTTGGAGTTCACTGTCACAACTTATATAACGTGTACCTCTCCTTATTTTCAAGTTGTGTAACATGTTTTCAGCTACAAGTTATTTTGCATCTGCTGGGAATGTCAAGTCAGTCAGATATTAACAGTAATCAACCACATTCCAGATTTTGTGATTACATACCAGAAGCAGAAGAAATCTATGTTTCAGTGGGAAGAAGAAACCTCCAGAAAAGGGGAAGGAGAGCCTGATTCCTTTTGGTTCTCATAGTCTGCTTCCTCCTTGAATGCATATTTAAGCCTTGAATGTGTCTACTATCCTTTTACAATGGATACACAAATACTATAATTTTGCATTGGCTGCACAAACTATTATTTTGTATTTGGCTGTTACAGTCACTACATTGCAAAGGAAACACTCACACAAAAAATATTTATACCAGTCTTGGTGACAAAAATCATTTTTTATCAACTGTATGTATTTAACTATATTACATCGATGCTACATCAGGGGAGTTTTGCCGTGTCAGGACCCCCCTTGTATAGAGGAGACATGGAGAAAAGTTTCCATCTATCCTTTCAGGTGGACATTAGCAGATCCTGCGGCACAATTCCAAGATATTTAGTAGTGATGTGTCCAATATTTATGCCCAGATGATGCCAATAAAATAGATTACCTGATTATTACTTCACTGCTGTTCATAAAAACTTGCCATGTGCATAGAATATAGAATCCCAATAGTGTGAAAGCAGGCCATTTGGCCCATTGAGTCCACACTGACCCTCCAAACATCATTCCATCCAGACCACCCCGCTACTTGGTAACCCTGCATTCCCCATAGCTAATCCAGCTAGCCTGCACACTATGGGCAATTTATCATGGCCAATCCACCTAACCTACACATCTTTTGACTATGGGAAGAAACCAGAGCATCCAGGGGAAACCCAAGCAGGCAAAGGAAGAATATGCAAACTCCACATAGACTGTCACCCAAGGGTGGAATCAAACCTGGGTCCCTGGTGCTGTGAGGCAGCAGTGCTAACTACTGAGCCATCGTGCTGTCCCCATACACAACCAGTTGTCATGTTTATGGCATACAACAATGACTACACTTTCAATATATTGTTACCTGTAAAGCAACACCATGAGGTCATGAAAAGTGTTATATAAATCCAAGTCTTCCTTTTTTTTCCAGATATATTCAAGTGTGGAGATGATGATATGTAAGGACAGAAGAAATGCTCGCCTTCACAAGGTAACTAGGTCTTCCCTTATGAGCAATAAGGAGAGGCTGAACAGACAGCTATTATTTTCTCTGGAGTGATGGAGGCTGAGGGGAGACCTGACAGAGGTTTATAAAATTATGAGAGACATAGATAGGGTTGACAGTCAGAATCTTTTTCCCAGATTTGAAATATCTAATACTAGAAGGCATGCATTTAAGGTAAGAAGAGGAAATTTCAAAGGAGATGTGAGGGACAAGTTATTTCCACAGAGAGTGGTAGGTGCCCGGAGCGTGCTGCCAAGGGTAACAGTGGAGACAGACACGATAGGGGCATTTAATGCGCTTTTAGATAAGCACATGAATAAGCAAGGAATGGAGCAATATGGACCATATTGCAGAAAGGATTAGTTTAACCTGGCGTCATGTTCAACATAACATCTTGGGTTGAAGGGTCTGTTCCTGTGCAGTGCCAATCTATGTTCTATCATGTGTGTTCCATATTCTCATGATAGTATGATCCTTTTCCCGAGCATGAGAGATAATGGTGTAGCCCTGGATCCTGCAATACCATTCAATTAGATTATAGTTTAAACTTAATTCCCCAACAGTATTCCATACCTTTTGACAATCTTAACTAATATTGGGAATGAAAGAAAAATGCCTCAGCATTTGTCTCACAAATGGCCTAGTTTACTAATTCTGCATACTCCTATGGAGTAAACAACTACTGTTATTTTCCTCTTGAATCTTTGTTAACTTAAAAAATAAGATTACCATTCACCTTTCTAAATGCAGAGGAACAGAAACAAAGCTTACACAAACTGCCCACAGTGCTAACTGGAGTCATACAGAGACAAGACCAAGGAAGATTGGCATATTTCATCCCTGAGGGTCACTAGCCAACGTGACAATAATTTAAAACAGTCCAGTCATTTCAGAATTGCTTTTAGTAAAGATAACATGTTTTCCCAGCTTTATTAATTAATTGAATTTAAATTCCCACAGCTGCCATAGTGCTGTGGGAATATCTCCCTGTTGCTGAATAAATGTCCAGTTACCCATCTGATTGTACACTTGCTATCTCCTGGTGATCCCACATGAAATTATTTACATATTTCATGTTCTACTAGCCAGGGAATAAACCGTAGTCAGTGAGAGGATGAACTAACATTGCATACTGTAAGGTTAGGTAGGTTTTAATGATGTCAACAGGACATTATTTCTGAGAAATGTGCAATGAAGTCTCTCATGATAGCCAGCAGGGTGAAAGGAATTCTGATGAATCCCCTTTTGACCGTTCCATCATCTGTAACCATTCAATGTTCCAGAAAGTGCCTAGAATGAAAAGTTGCCAAGGGATGAAAGATTTCTGGGGGCATGCTGGAATGTAGAGTTGAGGTTAAAATCAGGTTAGCCGTAGTTTTATTGAAAGCTGGAATGGACTTGAAGGGCCAAATGGCCTATTTTTGTTTCTAGTTTGTTTGTTCATATGTTTTGTACTGAAATGCTTCAGTATCTTCAAGGAGAGCATTGCCCAGAAAAGAGGCAGCACCTTGTGCAGTTTTTACTCTCAGCAGACTACTGCGTTATGGGGAAGAGTGGACATATGGACTGCTGTTGCACACATCACAGCCTTGAATGGCAGTGTGCTTCCTTGGAAAGATGAAACCATTCCTTGCAGAGATTTGTGGAATTGCCACTGATTCTGTAATCTCACTTACAAGATGAATTTAAATGTGGGATGATGGGTGCACACTAGGCCCTGGAACAATTCCTACCCACTGTGCTTGGCCTCAGTGTTATTCACATCAAAGTCCAGTGCCTTGGTTGCACTCCTGAAGCCATGTGAACCAGTACTTATGACATCTGATGCTAAATATATTCAAGGACTCAATGGCTCTTGAGAGATGAGCAATGCCTGGCCATTATAATCTTATTCATCCTTTAAATGCCTGAAGAGGTTGCTTTTACCTCACCTGAGTGTTACTTACCAGGTGCAACAGCAAAAATGACACCAGAGTGAACATTTTAAGAGTGCCAATGAGGATATATTTATAACATGTATGGTAATTTATGAGTGTAACCCATGGCATCAATGTGCCTTTTGTATGGTTCTCTCTTCCTCTACCTCTCACTGCTTGTAAATGAGGTCTCACCATCCGCAGCTCGGGCTGAGGGAACCTGCTTTGCAGTTAGCCCTATCGATTGGAAAATTTGGGTACTCGTTCCTGGGCCATTTGGGCCTAGAAGGCCCAAGGTTGCTGAAAATGTCCTACACAATAGTAGGTGCACCATCCTTAGCTTGAATGTCTGTCGACTTTGGCATCACAGGCAGGGATAAAGTGGAGCTGCTAAATATCTCAGTAAAATTCAAAAAAGAAGCTACTGAGGGCCTGTGTGTAGCTCTACATTCCTATGTTTGCCTGCTGTCACTATCTTAACTCCGCAAGAGGAAGGGGACACCTGGAATGAGACGGAGTTCCCTCTAACCCTGGGACATTGATTCTGAACATCACTGGGTACAGCGATGGAGTACAGATCTGTGCACATACCCGACAGATACAGAGTGTGCCGCACCTGGTTCTCTAACCTGTCCGGTGAAACAACCAGACCTGTACAGGCTGGGGCCAAGCAGCACTGATAACATTAGTGGAATCCTACAACCTTGAATAAAGTTTACCGATTGTGTCCAACAACACTGTTTGCTTTCCCTGTGTCTGTCTATGCATTTTGACAATATCATTAAAGTCATCAGAGGTAAGCATGTCATCACCTACATTTAAATTTATCCATAACTACCCACGTACACTTCTAGGCTGTCTCAATGGCATCCAATCTCTCGCTGGAGCTGTTGAGTCTGCAGAGGAGCCACCCCAATAATTGGGTGGGAGACCTTTCTACTTTCTCCCTTCTTTAATTAGTCCCATCCCCTGCCAGCTCTGTCTAACAATATTGTGGGGACATGTCCTGCGTCCTATCCAAGACAGTTGGCTGTACACAAAGCATTTCAATGATGGGACTTACACCTCTTCACAGCTAAATCATACTGTTGTGAATTCTACACACATTTCCAACAATTTGTCAACAATCCTAGTCTTTCCCTGCCCTGTTCAGGATATGGTGTTACTTTACCATCTTGTAGGTTCTGCTCCTTAATTCTGAATTTATCTTTACAGGACATCAAGCCCAAGTTTCTCAGTCAATCATTCATATCTGAATCATGGTCTCTGGCTGCTCAGCATCCCACTCCAGAACCTTTGTATTTGAATAGTCTTTTATCCGTAGGACCATATTGACTGGGTTTGTGATAGAAAATACAATCCTTGAATTATAGGGATAGCACAGAGTATGGCGGCTAAGTAGAGTAATCACTATAAGTCCTGGGGTAGATAGCTGTTCAAACTTAAACCATTGTATCAGTATGATTGTGACACTGAAATTAATGAGTTGATTTTGATACTCATGATGAGATTGTTGGAAAGTTTAGGAATGACTAAGTACCATTGCTAAATGTGGGCCGATGATATAGACCCAAAGGCAACCTGTTATTTCCACACCATGATAATAGCATAGAATCCCTTTCACATTGCAAAAGCTATAATTGCATGCAGGGGCCACTTTGAGAAATAATTTAGCAAGAGTAATCACTGAACACAGAACTGTCTAGTATTTGTTTCTTACGGGAAAACATGTTTGTTTTGTAAAATGTAAAATGGAAATGAGGTTCTCAGGGCTTCTGCTGCATTCAATTTGTCCATGTGATAGTTTAGACAAAGGTATTTAAGTTACATGTACATGATGCGAATGATAGGGCTGTGCCCTAATTATATGATTGCAACAGCTTTAGCGACTTAGGGATTTTTTAACATTTTAAAGCAATTTACCAATGGTGAAAAAATGCCAAAAAGATGTAAAAGCAAGGCTCTGCGAGAATGATTGACTGTGTTCCCAAAGCAAGAAATAAAAACACATTTTATATGATTAAAATGGTTTTGCACATTTAAATCATTTAAACATCAACTTTTGTTTTTGTAAAGTGCTAGTTGTGTAAAAATGCAGATTGGAGTCTATTGTTTTGGGTGGAAGCCTATAGCTGGTGAAGACTCAGGAATCGTTCCACAGCCAATTGATTTCAGTTACAAGGATAGACTGTAGAAGCTGGCACTGTTCTGCTTAGAGAAGAGGTGGGGGGTTGAGAAGACTTTGGATAAAGGTTTTCAAAATCATGAAGGGGCTAGTCAAGGTAAATAGGGAGAAACTGTTTCCATTGGCGATGTGACAAAAACCAGAGGAAAAGAACTAAAGAGAAACCTTTTTAAGCAGTAAGTGATTACATTCTACGATGCACTGCCTGATCAGGATTTTTCTTTAAATATATGTAGATGGGAGCAGGAAAATATGAAGTGCCAGCTGTGTCCAAAGTCATTAGTTTGAGGTAGAGCACTTTCACCTCCCAGACTTCCTTTATGCCTCACAGGTCAGCTGTCTGCCCGATTGGCTTCTTCTTCCTGAGCCTATCAGCTTTCGGTGGCACACAACTGTACAGCCCAAGGGCCAGCTGCTGCTAGAGCAAGTTGTGAATGGGTCCTTTTCCCATGTCAGACAGCGGAGGTCCCAGTGTTCCTTGCTGGGATGAAGGGAATTCCGCTGTTCTTCCTGGTCTGAACAGAGGAGTGTTTTTGACTCATCTTAAAGATGCTTTTTCTCCCTCCTTCGCTAGCAGCTACATCAGATACTCCACTTAAACGGTCGTTAAAATGGCATTGGGATCCTGCTGGCATCACAGATTAATAATTATTAATGCTGTTTCCATCTGAAGCATGATAATGGCAGATAGGAATGGGGTCAATAAATCTTCACAGTTACTTTAACAGTGCGCTCTCTCCAATCCCACCAGAGGGGATCTGTTCTCTCCAATCCCACCAGAGGGGATGTTAAAAATCCCTCCTATATATTTTGTAAATTAAATTACATTTGGCACATAATGCTGAAGAGTGCACATACCAGTAAAGAATAAAACTGCTGTATATGGATCATATATTTGGAGTGCCATTAACATCACCCACTGTGATGATATCATGAGGACTGGTGAGGAAAGTGCCTAAAGATCTGGATGTAGTCAGTCCTAACAGTCTCTGAAATAATGTACACATGCATTTAACACATAAATAGTTGGGAAATGTAATACCTATAAGAGGCTATTTTTGTTAGACCAGAAGCAAACTATCCTTACACACTATTGTCCATCTAAGTCGTACATTTTGAAAATATGAATGGCAGCACATGTAGCATAGTGATTAGGATGGGATGTGAAGATTTAATTTTGCAGCATCAATAAGGCAGGCATGCTGATAAGACTTACAAAGACAACAGACACTGCTGATTGCTGAGGACAGCAAACCCCAAAAAAATCTGTGGCAACACTCAACACGAAGGAATTCTTCAAACAATGACTCAGAAAGCATTCTACCCTGATGAGAGACACACTGAAGCAGACAGAATTTGTAGCTCCAAGGCAGAGGTTCGGATTGCATCATGAGGCCATGGTCTGTGGAGCAGTTGTGAGCCCGCGTTCAGTAAGTGAGCAAACAAAAGTAGAGATTATGCAAGTCAAAACTGAAAATCCCTGGAACAAAGGAGAAACTTTAAAATGGTGCCGAATTTAAGGCTGAAAAGATTAGAACTTAAACATAAAAGATTTACTCAGACCAGGCAATGTCACAGCTAACACAAGGCACAGCTAAAAAACAAAACAGAACTATGAGGGACAAGCGAGAAACCTATATAATCTGCTAGCAGAGAGCCCAGGAAATAACAAATCAAGTTATTTAAAGTCGAAAAGCAGTGGGGCAACTTAAATAAGTGAGCAATTCCGGTCAAATGCAAGTTTTTTCTTTGAGTCTCCAGTACAGATGTGTAAGGTGGAAAATTCTCCGTTACAACTGCAAATGATGGGAAAAGTTTCCACTACAGCTACAAAAGCAATGAAATCCTCCATTAAAGCTGCAAAGAATGGATAAACCTCTAGAACAGCAACAAAGCATAGGAGAACCACCACTGTGCAAAATAAAATATTTTAAAGAAGATAAAAGGACCTAATGATATTCAGAAGCCATGACATCAGGAATAATACTGTCACGCAGATCTTATTTTAGAGGTGAACCAGCAGTAACACAAAATTGGACATGAAGTAAACAATTCTCACGATGTAATTTTGTTTCTAAGTTGGATACTAAGTCGGAAACTGAGCAAATAAGTACATTTGTTTAAACAATTGCAAGCATAGAAATTATGTTATTGCTTTCTAAGGGGTAAAAGAAGCAACATACATGTTAAAGAATTACTAAAAGACTTTGACAATAATTTCAACCTCAGAATTAACAAAACTTGAAAATTCAAGCTTCATATCTGCCTCCTTTTCTTACACGGGAGAATCCCTGATAAAGAAATAGACATATTAAAGGAGAGGAAAATTACAGGAATCTTCAGGTAACATATTTGTAGGTAAACAAATTGGGTTGACCAATTGCTCAATCACTGAAAATGAATGAGGAAGTCAGAAGTAATCAACAAAAAAGGTAAAAAACGTAAAATGTTCTTCTGAAGAGTCACCGGACCCGAAATGTTAACTCTGCTTTCCTCCGACAGATGCTGCCAGAGCTGTTGAGTTTCACCAGCAATTTCTGCTTTTGTTTCAGATCTACACATCTACAGTTCTTTTTTTTTTATTTTAGTGTTTAACACACTGCCACATCTCCCCCAAGTATAGAACATAGAACATAGAAGAATACAGCGCAGTACAGGCCCTTTGGCCCTCGATGTTGCGCCGATCCAAGCCCACCTAACCTATACTAACCCACTATCCTCCATATACCTATCCAATGCCCGCTTAAATGCCCATAAAGAGGGAGAGTCCACCACTGCTACTGGCAGGGCATTCCATGAACTTAAGACTCGCTGAGTGAAGAACCTACCCCTAACTTCAGTCCTATATCTACCCCCCCTTAATTTAAAGCTATGCCCCCTTGTAATACCCGACTCCATACGCGGGAAAAGGTTCACACTGTCAACCCTATCTAACCCCCTAATCATCTTGTACACCTCAATCAAGTCACCCCTAAACCTTCTTTTCTCTAATGAAAACAGCTCCAAGTGTCTCAGTCTTTCCTCATACGATCTTCCTTCCATACCAGGCAACATCCTGGTAAACCTCCTCTGCACCCGTTCCAGTGCCTCCACATCCTTCCTATAGTATGGCGACCAAAACTGCACACAATATTCCAGATGCGGCCGCACCAGAGTCTTATACAACTGCATCATGACCTCAGGACTCCGGAACTCAATTCCTCTACCAATAAAAGCCAGTACGCCATATGCCTTCCTCACCGCACTATTTACCTGGGTGGCAACTTTCAGAGATCTGTGTACATGGACACCAAGATCCCTCTGCTCATCCACAATACCAAGTATCCGACCATTAGCCCAGTACCCCATCTTTTTGTTATTCTTCCCAAAGTGAATCACCTCACACTTAGCTACATTGAATTCCATTTGTCACCTTTCTGCCCAGCTCTGCAGCTTCTCTATATCCTGCTGTAACCTGCCACATCCTTCCTCACTGTCAACAACTCCTCCGACTTTCGTATCATCCGCAAACTTGCTCACCCAACCTTCTAACCCCTCTTCCAGGTCATTTATAAAAATGACAAACAGCAATGGTCCCAAAACAGATCCTTGCGGAACACCGCTAGTGACGGCACTCCATGAAGAAACTTTGCCATCAACTACTACCCTCTGTCTTCTTCCATCCAGCCAATTCCTAATCCAAACCTCCAACTCACCCTCAATGCCATATCTCCGTATTTTCTGCAGTAGCCTACCATGGGGAACCTTATCAAACGCCTTACTAAAATCCATATATACCACATCTACCGCTTTCCCCTCATCAACCTCCTTCGTCACCTTTTCAAAGAATTCAATAAGGTTTGTGAGGCACGACCTGCCCTTCACAAAACCATGCTGACTATCCTTGATCACATTATTCCTATCCAGATGTGCATAAATCCTATCCCTTACAATTCTCTCTAATTGTAAGGGATAGGATTTATGCACATCTGGATAGGAATAATGTGATCAAGGATAGTCAGCATGGTTTTGTGAAGGGCAGGTCGTGCCTCACAAACCTTATTGAATTCTTTGAAAAGGTGACGAAGGAGGTTGATGAGGGGAAAGCGGTAGATGTGGTATATATGGATTTTAGTAAGGCATTTGATAAGGTTCCCCATGGTAGGCTACTGCAGAAAATACGGAGATATGGCATTGAAGGTGAGTATGTGCACCTCGAAGAAATTCTGTTCCTCTCTCCCGCTGGTTTTCCATTCTAACCTTGCTTTTTGGTCTCCATTGTTACTTTCATTTTCTCTCCTCACATTTGATGAAGTCTTTGTCAACACTAATTTCCACAGCTTCATCTCATTCCTCAGTGACTGCCTCCATCTTAGACTCATCCCACATGGATTCTGACTGAAGCGCTATCTTTTGTGTTTTTAATCAACCCAGGATTATAGTTATCCAAGTGATGTACGACACTCCTCGAACAACTGTTCTTGCCACATCCTGAAGTCCACACTCAGTGCCATGTACTGCCGCATATGCATACTGTCAATTATTCTTTCCATTAGCACCATCTCACACTGGCTTAGAGCTGTCCAGGACCCCCATCCCAGTTTCACTTCATGCTCCAGCTCAATCAACATTCTAACAATTTACCTTTTCTTTTCCTTTCGGACATTAAGGAATGAAAGCTGCAACAACTTAGAGGTCCCCACACTCCTCTGAAAGTCCCTTCCCTTCCCTTCTCTCTGTCTGCATCCTTTCTCCTGACATCCTGAGCATTCCATACTCAGCAAAGGTCTTAGTTTTGTCCCTCTGTGCTCCACCTCAATGAATCTCAGATTAAACATAACATTCAACTCTTCTTCCACTGCCACTGCCACCACTGTGTCCATTTCTTTGCACAGAGATCCCCTCCCTCTCCCACATATGCCTTCACTCACCTCCAGTACCTCTTCTTAACTCCAACGCTCTCCCTCCACCTAACTCCAACACTTGCCCTCCATCGACATTACATTCGTTTAAACTAATGTGGCAGGGGGCTGGGAACCAGAAGAGAAGATTAGTAGACAGTGAGGTAGAAACTAGAGACCATGAGGAACAGGATCATGAAGTTAGCATTACCAAGGGGAAGAGTGGCAGAGAGCAGATGAGTGCAAAGGAACTGGTGGTCTGAAGTGCATATGCTTTAATGCAAGGAGTATAGTGGGTAAGGCAGACAAACTTAGGTCTTGGACTGGTGCCTGGGAGTATGACATTATTGCGATCACAGAGACTTGGTTGAAGGAAGGGCATGATTGGCAACTAATTGTTCCAGGATATAGATGCTTCAGACAGGACAAGGAGGGAAGTAAAAGGGGGGAGGAGTTGTATTGCTGGTCAGGGATGACATCACGGCTGTGCTAGAGGAGGACACTATGGAGGGCTTGAGCAGTGAGGCATTATGTATAGAGCTGAGACATAAGAAGGGTGCAGTTACATTGTTGGGGCTGTACTACAGGCCTCCCAACAATGAGCATGGGGTAGAAGAACAAATGGGTAAACAAATTATGGAACAATGTAGCAGCAACAGCGAGGTGATGATGGGAGATTTTAATGTATCCAATATTGACTGGGATACACTTAGTGTCAGAGATCTGGATGGGGCAGAATTTGTAAGGAGCATCCAGGAAAGTTTTCTAGAGCAGTATGTCAATAGTCCAACTAGGGAGGGGGCCATATTGGACTTGGTGTTTGGGAATGAGCCAGGCCAGGTTGTAGAAGTTGCAGTGGGGGATTTCTTTGGGAATAGTGACGACAATTCTGTAAGTTTTAGAATACTCGTAGATAAAGAAGAAAGTGATCTGAAGGGAAGAGTACTAAACTGGGCTAAGGCCAATTGTATTAAAATTTGGTAGGACCTGGGAAATGTGGATTGGAGAGAGCTTTTTGAAGGGAAGTCCACATTTGATATGTGGGAGGCTTTCAAAGATAGGTTGAAGATAGTGCAGGATAGGCATGTCCCTTTGAAAACAAAGGATAGGAAAGGCAAGATTTGTGAACCGTGAATGACAGGAGAAATTGTGAGACTAGCCAAGAGGAAAAGGGAAGTATACATAAGGTCCAGGCAGCTAAGAACAGAAACAGGCTTTGGAGGAATATCAGGAGAGTAGGACCAATCTTAAACGAGGAATCAAGTGGGCTAAAAGGGGTCATGAAATATCTTTAGCAAGCAGAATTAAGGAGAATCCCAAGGTCTTTTATTCATATATAAGACACAAGAGGATAACTAGAGAAAGGGTTGGTCCATGAAAGGATAAAGAAGGACGGTTGTGTGTCGAACCTGAGAAAATGAGTGAGATTCTCAATGATTACTTGTATCAGTGTTCACTGAGGAGAGGGATGTTGAATGATGAATGTTGAGATTAGAGATAGAAGCTCGTTTACTCTGGATCATGTTGACATAAGGAGGGAGGGAGGATGTGTTGGGTAGGCTAAAGGATATTAAGGTGGACAAATTCCCAGGACCAGATGGGATCTATCCCAGGTTGCTAAGGGAGGTGAGAGAGGAAATAGCTGGGGCCCTGGCAGATATCTTTGTAGGATCCTCAAACACAGATGAAGTGCCAGAGGACTGGAGAGTTGATAATGTTGTTGTCCCCCTGTACAAGAAGGGTAGTAGGGATATTCCAGGTAACTACAGACCAGTGAGCCTGAGGTTGGTGGTGGGAAAGTTGCTGGAGAAGGTACTGAGGGATAGGATCTATTTATATTTGGAAAAGAATGGGCTTATCAGTGATAGGCAACATGGTTTTGTGTGGGGGAGATCGTGCCTGACCAACTTAATAGAGTCATTTGAGGAAGAGACCAATTTGATAGATGAAGGAAGGGCTGTTGATGTCATATACATGGACTTTAGTAAGGCATTTGATAAGGTTCCCTATGGTAAACTAATGGAGAAAGTGAAGTCACATGGTGTGCAAGGTGTTCTAGCTAGGTGGATAAAGTACTGGTTGAGCAACAGGAGACAGAGTAGTAGTTGAAGGGAGTTTCTCGAAATGTAGAAAGGTGACCAGTGATGTTCCACAGGGATCAGTGCTGGGGCCACTGTTGTTTGTGATATACATTAATGATCTGGAAGAAGGCATTGGTGGACTGATCAGTAAGTTTGTAGATGACACAAAGATTGGTGGAGTAGCAGAAAGCATAGGGAACTGTCAAAGAATACAGGAGAATATAGATAGACTGTAGAGTTGGGTGGAGAAGTGGCAGATGGAGTTCAATCTGGGCAAATGTGAGGTGATGCATTTTGGAAGATCTAATTCTAGAGTGAACTATACTGTTAATGGAAGAGCCTTAGGAAAAGTTGATGAGCAGAGAGATCTGGGAGTTCAGGTCCATTGTACCCTGAAGATGGCTGCACAGGTGGATAGAGTGGCAAGAAGGCACATATGGTCTGCTTGCCTTCATCAGACAGGGTATTGAGTATAAGAGTGGCAGGCCATGTTAAAATTGTACAAGAATTTGGTTCAGCCGTGTTTACAATACTGTGTACAGTTCTGGTCGTCACATTACCAAAATGATTTGGACGCTTCGGAGAGGGTGCAGAGAAGGTTTGCCAGGATGTTACCTGGTATGGAAGTAGCTAGCTATGAAGAGAGATTGAGTAGGTTAGGATTGCTTCATTAAATAATGGAGATTGAGGGGGGACCTGATTGAGGTCAACAAAATCATGAAGATATAGACAGGATAGATAGAGATAAGCTTTTTCCCAGGGTGAGGAATTCAATAACGAGAGGTCACACGTTCAAGGTGAGAGGTGAAATGTTTAAGGGGGATACACGCGGAAAGTACTTTACACAGAGGGTAATAGGTGCCTGGAATGCTTTGCCAGCAGAGGTAATAGAGGCAGACATGGTAGATTCATTGAAGGTGCATCTGGTCAGATGCATGAGTACAAACCCTTAGGAATTGGGCGACAGGTTTAGACAGTGGATCTGGATCAGCACAGGCTTGGAGGGCAGAAGGGCCTCTTCCTGGGCTGTAAATTTTCTTTGTTCTTTCCTTTTATCTAAGTCCAGCATTCTCCCTCCAGCTAACTCCAACTCTCTTGCCCCCATCTAACTCCAAAGACTTCCTTCCACCTAACTCCAACACTCCCTCCACCTAACACCAACAATTTCCCTCAATCTAACTCAAGCAGTCTCCTCCCCGAACTCCAACATTCTCCCTCCACCTAACTCCGAACACTCTCCCCCACCTAACTCCAATGATTTCCCCCACCTATTAACAACGATCTCCCTCCACTTAACTCCACCAGTCTCCCTCCCCTAACTCCGACGCTCTCTCTCCACCTACCTCCAGCACTCTCCCTCCACCTAACACCAAACACTCTCCCCCACCTAACACCAATGATCTCCCTCCACCTAACTCTCGCAGTCTCCCTCCCCTAACTCCAACGCGCTCCCCCCTACTAACTCCACCAGTCTCCCTCCCCTAACTCCGACGCTCTCTCTCCACCTATCTCCAGCACTCTCCCCTCATCTAACTCAAATGCTCTCCCTCCAGCTACCTCCAACACTGTCCCTCCACCTGGGCCCTTCCCTCTAGCTTTTTACCTGTACTCGACCTGTTCATCAAGAACTGCTGACATGATATTGGTTGCCTTAATATATCTGCCTCCCTTACCCATTTGAGCCTATGTGTCTCTGAACTGACTGCACTCCGTGTTCTCAGATCCAATCCTGACTTCTCATGAAGCCTGCCTGCGTGAGAGGTACTGCGGTTGTCATAGAGTCATAGAGTCATAGAGATGTACAGCATGGAAACAGATCCTTCGGTCCAACCTGTCCATGCCGACCAGATATCCCAACCCAATCTAGTCCCACTTGCCAGCACCCAGCCCATATCCCTCCAAACCCTTCCTATTCATATACCCATCCAAATGCCTCTTAAATGTTGCAGTTGTACCAGCCTCCACCACTTCCTCTGGCAGCTCATTCCATACACGTACCACCCTCTGCATGAAAAGGTTGCCCCTTAGGTCTCTTTTATATCTTTCCCCTCTCACCCTAAACCTATACCCTCTAGTTCTAGACTCCCCGATCCCAGGGAAAAGTCTTTGTCTATTTATCCTATCCATGCCCCTCATAATTTTGTAAACCTCTATAAGGTCACTCCTCAGCCTCCAACACTCCAGGGAAAACAGCCCCAGCCTGTTCAGCCTCTCCCCGTAGCTCAAATCATCCAACCCTGGCAACATCCTTGTAAATCTTTTCTGAACCCTTTCAAGTTTCACAACATCTTTCAGATATGAAGGAGACCAGAATTGCATGCAATATTCCAACAGTGGCCTAACCAATGTCCTGTACAGCCGCAACATGACCTCCCAACTCCTGTACTCAATACTCTGACCAATAAAAGAAAGCATACCAATCGCCTTTTTCACTATCCTAGCTACCTGTGACTCCACTTTCAAGGAACTATGAACCTGCACTCAAAGGTCTCTTTGTTCAGCAACACTCCCTGGGCCCTTACCATAAAATCTATAAGTTCTGCTCAGACTTGCTTTCCCAAAATGCAGCACCTCGCATTTATCTGAATTAAACTCCATCTGCCACTTCTCAGCCCATTTGCCCATCTGGTCTAGATCCTGTTGTAATCTGAGGTAACCCTCTTCACTGTCCAGTACACCTCCAATTTTGGTGTCATCTGCAAATTTACTAACTGTACCTCTTATGCTCACATCCAAATAATTTATGTAAATGACAAAAAGTAGAGGACCCAGCACCAACCCTTGTGGCACTCCACTGGTCACAGGCCTCCGGTCTGAAAAACAACCCTCCACCACCACCCTCTGTCTTCTACTTTTGTCTTTTGTTCTGATCTCTACATTGTAGAGGCTGAGTGCCAGCTCTCAGACACCTCCTCCTATCTCTCCCTGGACCATAACCCCCACTCTTGTGCCCATGACTGTCACCACCCTTGTCTCATGTAGTGACCTCCCTGCAACAATCTCCCAGCACATAATCTCTAATCCCATACACCCTGCTTCTACCTCCTCCCAGTTCTGATAAAGAGTCATTGTCCACAAAATATTTATTCTACTTCCTTCCCACAGATGCTCACGCACCTGCAGAGTTTCGCCAGCCATTTCTGTTTTTGTTTAAGATAACCAATCTACCTACTTCAGTACAGATCTACAGATTAATTGAGAACAAAAATCCACTGGCACAGATTGATGTTGTTGCACATATAACTCCATGGAAGCCATCACTAAGAAGAAACCAGTAATGTGCAAAGAACCGGGAAACTGTAAAGAAAAGATTCTTTGTTCTAGCAGGGAGGAAAGACATACAAGAAATTAAATATCCTCCCATTCAGAGGAGAACATCACACCACAAGGAAGACAGCCCAAGACAATTACCTTTTATCTAAACAAAACACTAACTCTACTAAGACTAAAGAAAGCATGTTTGGGGAAAATAGCAAAACCTCCAGATTGTCTGAACATGCAAAGTGAAAGCTTTGAGGGGGAAATAGGGTTGCAAATGCATCATAACAATGCCATGGGAAGAGAGGGAGATATTGTCTATGGGTCTGAGAGCAATTGAAGGAGTCAATACTGTTTGAATATGATAAGCACCACCCCCTGTGAAGATGTCATGAGAACTGGTGGGGAGAATAACAAAGGATCTTGAAGAAGTCAGACTTCAGACCAGATCCTCCTATAAATCTCTGTAACAATGTACACCAAAATCTTACAACATGTAAATAGTTGAAGAGTGGGGCAGCATGATGACTCAGTGATTAGCACTGCTGCCTCACAGCGCCAGGGACACGGGCTCAATTCCACACTCAGGCGACTGTCTGTCTGGAATTTGTACATTCTTCCTGTGTCTGTGTGGGTTTCCTTCAGGTGCTCTGTTTTCCTCCCACAGTCCAAAGATGTGCAGGTTAGGTGGATTGGCCATGCTATATTGCGCATAGTGTCCAGGGATGTGTAGGTTAGGTGGATTAGCCATGGGAAAATGCAGGGATTGGGTGGGGGGGGAGGTTGGTCTGGATGGGACAGTGTGGACTTGATGGGCCAAATGGCCTGCTTCCACATGGTAGGGATTCTGTAATAGTTGCAATGAACCAGACTTTCTTTAATACAAGAAATCTTCCCACGAGATGAGAGGGTGACTAGTTTCATATACACTGGGCCACACAAGCCATTGAGGAAAATTTACATAGAATGTGCTAATGGCAGCACGTGCAGTGCACAGTTTTTTCTCATTGATGAGCAACGTCATAATAGGGATGAATTTTCTAGGAATATCTCCCATTCTGCTCCTCTGTACAGAACTTCTGTCAGACATCCATTGACATTATGGTGACAGAGCAAGAGAACTCTTGCCCAGAAAATTCACTCCTCCAGTTGAGAATTCACTGAACTCTGGCTGTTTGCATTGTGATGTTGCTGAGCATTCAGCATCTTTCAATTACCTTAAATCACTAGTTTGCATTTTGCCTTGAAAAGCAGAATCTGCTGAAGTCTGAAATTAGTCAGATGGTGAGATCTCCTTGTGTTTCAAAGGGAGTGGTGATCAAGCTGCAGCAAGTTTGCCTCTTATTTTCCCAGCTGCTTGGACAGTTTGTAAATGTTCACCTTCTTGAAAAAGTAATGAAACTCTCACAGGCAGTTACTGAACATAACCTATTGAGCACTACAAAACACTAAAACTTAATTTTTGTGATAATTACAAAATATGGGTTTCTACTGGCTCAGCATGCTAGCATTGAAAGGCATTGCATTTCCCAGTGAGTGTCACATCCTGATTAGCAAAGTTATTATCAAAAAAAGGGTAAGTCATGGTAAAAGCAGAAAACATGGGTTCATTTCTCACAGTGGAGGTTTGTAGACAAATTGCTTACCTTGATGCTGAAGAGTTGAAAATACCCTGAAAGGGGGTGGGTCTCTCTGTTGGCGAAGGCAAGAAAAGACCAAATTTAAATATTTCATATAAATTAATTTAAATCTAATTTAAGTGTTAATCTAAGGTACCTGCTGACCATGTGCATGCTCTGTAATGGAATTAATAATCTCTATTCCATAGTCATATTTTGTGTAATATTCCAAAGCTCTATTGCTGTTTGGGTAAGCACCCTGACTAACTGAAAGCACCTTTAGGATTATAGATACAACTGGAGGATGGAAATCTTCCTGTAACCTGCATTTATCTTTCAAATTCAGCACTGAAATAAGCAGCATGGGCTACCCTTGACAAACAGCAAGAAATTTACCAAACCTCTGCGCTGACAGATTTTGTTCTTTGCTGGTCAACTCTGATCCTAGCTCAGTGAAGTGAGACTATTCATTCTACTTTCAGCAAATAGATTTTTTTTTGAGATAATTAAGCATGTCAAAGTGTTAATGAATGTCTCATTTCCTAATTGATGCAAAATAATCAACTATTTATCATAACATTTATTGCATTTTGGAACCATCATAAACCCAACAGCATGTCACATAGATAAATGCCAGCCTCGAAAATAGGGCAGTGGGCAAGGGTGCTTGGGGAAGGGGAGTTGAGGTTTCAGATTCTTGGGGTAATGCTACAGGTTCTGGGAAAGGAGCACTTGTATCAAATGAACAAATTAGAGGGATCAATGTTTCCACTGGAAATTAAATGTACCACTGGGGAGAATTGCATTTGGCAGGAAGTGAAGACCAAATAAAATCAGAAAAGAACAACAAATGTGATCAGAGAACAAGCAATATAAATAGCAGCAGACTCAAAACTAAGACGGACTGCTTAGCATTGGCCTATACACTGGAGGCAACAAAGGCACATGTTGATGGGTTCTGCTAAATTCTCCTAACTAACACTTGCAGACTTGAGCCAACGTTGAGGCAGCTGTCACACACTCTCGTTTATAATGGCTTCTTTACGATACCCTGACTTGTCTTGGGGCTGTCAACATTTGCCCCCTGTATTTTCCTAAATTTCATGCCATGAAACAGTTAATTCTGCAGTCAGCTAAATTCATATTTGGAATTGTCTCCCCCATATGCTTCCATATTGAATATATTCAAAGCTGAGGTGCACATATTGTTGGCCTCATGGTGAAACACAGGATATAGGCATCTATCAGGAACATATAGAAGATTAATATTGAGTGGCAGAGCAGGCTCTGTATGGTCTACTGCTCCTACTTCTTGTGTTCTTATGTTCTCTTTATACCCACTGAATGAAAAAAAAACTAAAGAATAAACTCTAATCAAATAAGACAGCACTTTTAATTTGTATTAAGTTGAGGTGTCAAATTAAGTGAGTGTGATTGTACCTGTCTGTTTCTATATTCAACTTACAGTAAAATAAAGCATCTCACCAAATGCTTGTTTGGTCTGCATTTTGATGGACTGAAGAAAGAATTGTGCAAAAGACACAAATGTCAGTTCAGATCACATTGGGATTCGATTATTATGTCTCTGTTTTGCATTATTGTACAAGTAGATACAGGCATGAACAATATAAATATAAGACAGCCAGAGCATTTACAAAAGCAGTTGACACCACTAAACCAAACAAGATATTTACAGAACAGTACATTTAGAGAACTTCCACTCTGACATTTATCATGCTGTACGATGAGGGGTCAGTGGCAGCTCTCCAAAGAAAAAAAGGGGAAGGCAGCAGGCAAATTGATAATGACGTAGGTAAATGTTTTTTTCCAACAATTATCACAAGATGCTGGAGTAAAGAGCTTGAAGAAGAACTCTCAAAGACACTAATTGAAATAGTAATCAGCTCCACAGCAATTAAAGCCTTCAGGAAGGATCTTCCGGATAAGGAGAAGGTCTACACCAGTGACACCCTGCTTGAAGATAAAGGCTAACAAGATAAAGCTATAGTAGCTGGCCACATCACTTACATGCTTTAAGTGCAACCAATGCTATTGCTATAGTCAGCAAAGTGCACAAAATAAAGGAGATCTGTAGCAAAAGCTGTCCTGCACTTTTCAGATTTGCAAAGCATATGGCACCAAAGGACACTGGTGTAAAATCTTGATCGAAAAGCCAAGCCAGAAACCAGAACAGAACACATGTGACCAACAGGACAGTACAGCACCAAAGCACGGACAGCAGGGCAAGTCTTAAGAACATGCACACATGCAAAAGTATCAACAAAATTTGCAGACAAATGAACAAAGGGCAAATTTTGGAAGACAATCAAGCTTTCCATACTGAGAGTTGAAAAGTGTGGCACTGGAAAAACACAGCAGGCCAGGCAGCATCCGAGGAGCAGGAGAATCGACGTTTTGGGCATAAGCCCTTCTTCCATACTGTCAACCTTATATACCATATCAACAGTATAAGGTAATCAAAAGTCTTTACAACCACTAACATTTTACATCCTGAAAAGGCAAGGCAAAGTATACTAAATGCTATAATTGACACATGAGCAAGTATAAACTTATAACCATGCTGCATTATAAAAGACATGTACCTCAACAAGTGGTTCTGCAGTGTTCAGCCTACAAAAGACCATCTCACAATGTATAACCAATCACCAATTCCATGCATTAGCACAATCATACTACAGCTTGAATGCACAAGTTCAACCTATCTTCCCAAAATTCATACCTGATAGGTATACCCAATGGTCCACCAGTGGTGGAATTACCAGTATGCCCAGTCCTTGGTGTTGTCACAATTTGTGAGATTCAAAACCACAATCACTGTGACGGAATATGCCAGCCATGATGAAATTGAATTGGTCAACTATCTCAAATAGCAGCATCAAGACTGCATTGACACGACTGGCAATGTTAAGGCGGTGCAATAGTGCAAGACAAGAACACTACAACCCCTGCTGTAACATCTTGCAACAACTGATGGAAAAACTTACTTAGGTCATTATCGATCATCCAAGGAAATGCAGCATGCACATTCAGGAGAGGTGCAATTGGAATTAAATGAGATGAAATGAAATGAGATGGTTCAGAAGTGCAATCAGCACATTGACTGGTGTAGTTCCATCACTTGTGTCTTAAAGAAAGATGGTACCGAAG
Organism: Chiloscyllium plagiosum; assembly: GCF_037043375.1. Classification (NCBI taxonomy): domain Eukaryota; kingdom Metazoa; phylum Chordata; class Chondrichthyes; order Orectolobiformes; family Hemiscylliidae; genus Chiloscyllium; species Chiloscyllium plagiosum. The sequence continues at coordinate 26,856,560 of NW_028270168.1, forward strand.
AAATGCCCACATATGATATGTCTATGACACTGTCTGATACAGAAACTGCTCATGCTGGAAGAATTAACATCCGAAATTTTCCATAGCCAGGTTCTTTTCTAAACTAGTTGCGAAGCATGGCTACTGGTTCAACCATTTAGTTAGATGATATTTCGGCTATCAATGAGCCAAGACCTATTCCAGCAGCTCATGGATAGGATTAATAAAAAAAAATTGACTGTGTTTGCATAGTGAACAATATCTTGGCCATGGGGAAGACATAGGCAGCCTTGAGCAGTGATAGCAGTACAATGCCATTTAATTGCAAAAGTGCCATGTCAACATCAATCAGATAAAATGTTTTGGGTCCATTCACTCTGTCCAAGAATGTGGTATGTGCAGTTAAGATAGAGAATGTCAAATGAATGCTGACTCCATAGGACAAAGAGGATCTGTGATATTGCTTCAGATATTTCAACTTCTTCTCATCACATATGCTCAACTTTGCGTTAAAGGTACAGCCATTGAGATATTTGATCAAGAAGGATTTCCCTTACATGTGGTAAGATGACCACCAGTATATTTTTCATTCTGTCAAGCAGCTTCTTTCACTACAATATAACAACTCCAGAAAAGGCAGAATTTTGAAATGACATGCATCACAAAAACCCTTAGCTTTAAGTCTTTTGCAAGACAAAAGGCTTTTTGTTATTAATTAATCCTGTCACCTGGACCAACCAACTGCTCCAGTACTGAATTTGAGAGATTATTTCTGGTATTTGGCATCAAACAATTTCAATCGAGAGCATGGTGCTGGAAAAGCACAGCAGGTCAGGCAGCATCCGAGGAGCAGGAGAATCGACATTTCGGACAGGAGCCATTCATCAGGAAGCCTGTTGAAGGGCTTATGCCCAAAACGTCGATTCTCTTGCTCCTCGGATGCTGGCTGATCTGCTGTGCTTTTCCAGCACCACACTCTCGACTCTGATAACCAGCATTTGCAGTCGTCCTTTCTCCCATCAAGCAATTTCAGACTTACTTACTCAGGAAGAAGTGTACAATTGGAATTGATCATTAGCCATGAGACTTGATTTGCGGCAAACCACTAATGAATGCGCCCATATTTGCATAGTTTACTTCTCAAGGTGCAAGGATATGGCTTTAAAATCAGATACAAACCCCAGATACCTGGAAGATTATATCGGACATGCTGAGCAGATTACTTGTCCTATGTAAAGACCAAGATATTTCTTCTGACCTACATGTTGATGCTCTATACAATGAAGTTGAAGACATTCTCAAAGTGGATCTGTCTACACTTTGGCCTGAACCAGTTGCAGTTAGCAACTGCTGAAGGTGAAGATATAACTCATTTACATAAATGATTTGGATGTGAGCTTAAGAGGTACAGTTAGTAAGTTTTCAGATGACACCAAAATTAGAGGTGCGGTGGAAAGCGAAGAAGGTTACCTTAGATTACAACGGGATCTTGATCAGATGGGCCAATGGGCTGAGAAGTGGCAGATGGAGTTTAATTTAAATAAATGCGAGGTGCTGCATTTTGGGAAAGCAAATCTTAGCAGGACTTATACACTTAATGGCAAGGTCCTAGGGAGTGTTGCTGAACAAAGAGACCTTGGAGAGCAGGTTCATAGCTCCTTGAAAGTAGAGTTGCAGGTATATAGGATAGTGAAGAAGCCATTTGGTATGCTTTCCTTTATTGGTCAGAGTATCGAGGACAGGAGTTGGGAGGTCATGTTGCGGCTGTACAGGACATTGGTTAGGCCACTTTTGGAATATTGCGTGCAATTCTGCTCTCCTTCCTATTGAAACGATGTTGTGAAACTTGAAATGGTTCAGCAAAGATTTACAAGGATGTTGCCAGGGTTGGAGGATTTGATCTATCGGGAGAGATTGAATGGGATGGGGCTGTTTTCCCTGGAGCGTCAGAGGCTGAGCGATGACCTTATACATGTTTATAAAATCATGAGGAGTATGGATAGAGTAAACAGACAAGGTCTTTTCCCTGGGGTGGGGGAGTCCAGAACCAGAGGGCATAGGTTTAGGGTGAGAGGGATAAGATATAAAAGAGATCTAAGGGGCAACGTTTTCACGCAGAAAGTGGAATGAGCTGCCCGAGGAAGTGGTGGAGGCTAGTACAATTGCAACATTTAAAAGACATTTAGATGTGTAGGATAGGTTTGGAGGGATATGGGCCAGGTGTTGGCAGGTGGGACTAGATTGGTTTGGGATATCTGGTTGGCATGAACAAGTTGGATTGAAGGGTTTGTTTCCGTGCTGGACATCTCTATGACTCGAAGATGAATTTCAAGGACAAACAAGCCCCAGTATTCAATGTGCTACACAAAGATATCATGCCCAGATTGGATTACAGACATATAGGTATTGAATACATGAGACAGCTAGCACATGTACTGGCCAGGAATGAGTCAGGATTTTCAATGACTTGTGTTGCTAGTGAGACATGCCAAATGTATTAACCCCAGCAATGGAGGAAGTCTTGACATCCACAGTGTTCCATCCACTCTTTGGCTGAAAATTGCAACTGGTCTATTCACAGTGCATTGGGAATATTACAACCCTGTGACAGATTATTTCTCCTGATGGTTTGCTGGCTTAGCAAAACAATGAATGCAACCATCCCTGTCATTATGAGTGTTATATTTTGGTTTCTTTGCTGTACCTAAAAAAGTAATATCTCCCAATGGAAAATGATTTACAAGCAAACTATTTCAAGACATCTGTACTAAGTGAGGATGACCTATAACACATTGTCACCCCACTATCAACACTCAAATGGCCTAGATGAACATGTGGTATATATCAACTCAATGATCATCAAGAGTCAAATAACAATACAAAATTTTCACACTTTATCACTGCATTTTCATGCACTACCAATGGAGAGGAGATTACTACACACAGCACAACTTATCCTCACAAGCCAAGTTCAAAAACCTTGCTCAGCAATCAATTGTATTTATTTATTCATTTGTGGGACTTGGGCATTGATAGCCCACCGCTATTTGCCTTGAGAAGGTGGTGGTGAGCTGCCTTCTTGAATCACTGCAGTTCACTTGCTGTGGGTTGACCCACTAGACTGGTAGGGAGGGAATTCCAGGATTTTGACTCAACAACTGTGAAGGAATAGCAGTTTATTTCCAAGTCAGGGTGGTGAGTGGTTTGGAGGGGAACTTGCAGGTGGTGGTATTCCCAAGTACCTGTTGCCCTTGTTCTTCTCAATGGAAGTGGTCTTGGGTTTGTAAGATGCTGCCTAAGGATCTTTAGTAAATTTCTGCAGTGCATCTTGTAGATTGTACACACTGCTGCTACTAAGCGCCAATGGTGGAAGGATTGAATGTTTGTAGATGTAATGCCAATCAAGCAGGTTGCTTTCTCCTGGATGGTGTCAAGCTTCTTGAGTGTTTTTGGAGCTGCATCCATCCAGGCAAATGGGAAGTATTCCATCACACTCCCAACTTGTGACTTGTAGATGGTGGATGCACTTTGGGGTATCAGGAGGTGAGTCATGCGCCGCAGTATCCCTTGTCTCTGACATGCTCTTGTAGCCATTGTGTTTATGTGGTGAGTCCAGTTGAGCTTCTGGTCAATAGTAATCCCAAGGATGTTGACAGTAGGGGATTCAATGATGGTAATACCATTGAATGTCAAGGGGCGGTGGTTAGGGTGTCTCTTATTGGTGATGATTATTGTCTGGCATTTGTGTGGCGCGAATGCTACTTGCCACTTGTCAGCCCAAGCCTGGATATTGTCCAGATATTGTTGCATTTGAACACGGACTGCTTCAGTATCTGAGGAGTCACGAATCAATTGTTAAGCCATTCTGAGACACAGGACATTCCTCTTCAAAGACAACGGATTATGCGACCAGCAAGCAGATAAAGATCTACCACAAGTATGTACTAACCAGACAGCACAAGACAGAAATACAGTTACGAAGACTTGGATATCAGCAAAAAAATGCAACCAATCCAGATTATACAAAGTCATGATGCAACTGGTCATGGTGTTACATTACAGAGGAACAGAAGTCAGTTCAGCCCAATGTATGATGCACTAATCATGCACAGACAATGCAGAAGACAAATCCAATTGTGATTGTGTGGTGATGCTGAATGACCGCAATCAAGTTGTGAACCAAGAGCAAACAAGAACAACATGTACCTCTCCAAATGGGTATAAGATCACAGATCAGGATGTGTTCTCAAACCTCCGAAACATTAAAGTTTAATCAATAATCTTGTTCATTTTGTTTTCGCACGTTTGTACAATTATCTATTCAACAACAAATGCTTACGTACAGCCATGAATATTTGTTTGAGAATTTTATTTCAGTGTATAAAGGGGGTTATGTCGCGCAGCTAGCAGTATACCTTAAAGAGACATGCTCATGATAACATCACAAAATCACAACATGTAATCTGATGGTATAAAAGTCTGGGACTCCATCTTATCTGGGGCCAGTTGAAGCATGACAGGCTGATGAAAGTGTGCCACTGCTTATAGCTAATCAGCTTACTACTAGTCCAGACACTGAAGTACCTGTGACTGTGATAATTGTACACATTAAGAGCTATAATAAACATTTACTGAATCATTCGGCACTACATTACCCAAGTCTAGTTCTCATGTTATGGCAGTAATCCTAACTATTGCCTCATCATGTGCAAATAACCTAAAGGTAAATACCTATAATACAGCAGCAGATCAGTTCTAGTTCTCGCTGCAGTGAGGGAAGAAGGGAGAGCAAGAGGTCTATGGTTGCACCATCTGCAGTTTAACCTTCATACAAGGATGAGGTGGGTATTGACAAGGGGGATAATGCAGTAATATATCATCATTACTAGTGTTCCCCATGATGCTGGGTGCAAAGGGTACACTCACAGCTGGACACATGATGCAAAGCAGGATCTCCGACACATGCTCCGACACATCTGTTCCCTGAAGCTTCTTCTCTGCTGCCCTTCATTTTCTATCACCTTGTCCTGTAAGAGAGCAGGAAGAATTTCAGTCAGTGTGTCACATTCTGTTTGGGTAATGTGTCCTCTAGAACTGAATAGCTGAGGTTACATAGAGAATGAGGGTGGAGGTGTTTCAGGATGAGGTGGAGTACATGAATCACAGATCTGAGTTCTGATTCCTACGGACTGTTGATGGGTGAATGAAGGCAGGGCTGTGCATTGAGCAATGTGAGAGATTGAGGATGTAGTGAATATAAGATGTCACACAAAGATGCTTCACTGACCATGGGCACCCACGACAGGTCATTAGCCTTTTTCTGCCTGTGCCTGTAAGTTGAAAAAGATCTGTGCTTGTAGATTTAATTGCTCCAGTTTGTTGACAAACGCCTAGGGCAATTTGGATAACAATATTACTGCCTGACTTTACCACAATCTGCCATTATCACGGTGGAGGTGAGGTGGAGCTGGAAGTTCATATTTTGCTTACAAGCTCTAAGCAGTTACTAAAGAATTAACTGCTTTTGATTTGTGGTTATTAATACATTATTTTAAAAAGGGATTAGGCATATGAGGGGCCTTAAATGTATTGAGTGTAGTTTCGAAAATAAGTGCAGTCTATAATGGTGAAGTCTATAATGAATACTTGGAATTTTATTTTGCTTCATCAGAATGCCTCCAGAGGTCTGCCCAAAGTGGATACTGTTGAGTTGGGTGCAATGTTTGGCTCTAAGTTGGCATAGGAGCTGAAAGGAACACAGAACATTGAACATGACAGCACAACAGGCCCTTCAGCCCTCGATGTTGCGCTGACCTGAGAAACCAATCTAAAGTCCATCTAACCTACACTATTCCATTTTCATCCGTTTAAATGCCCTTAAAGTTGGCAAGTCTACTACTGTTTCAGGCAGGCCGTTCCACGCCCCTACTACTCTCTGAGTAAAGAATCGACTCCTAACATCATTCCTATATCTATCACCCCTCAATTTAGAGCTATGTTGCCTTGTGCTAGCCATCACCATCCGAGGAAAAAGGCTTTCACTGTCCACCCTATCTAACCCTCTGACTACCCTATATGTCTCACTTAAGTCACCTCTCAACCTTCTTCTCTCTAACGAAAACAGCCTCAAGTCCCTCAGCTTTTCCTTGTAACACTTTCTTTTCACACCAGGCAACATCCTAGTAAATCTTCTTTGAACCTTTTCCAAAGATTCCACATCCTTCTTATAATGTGGTGACCAGAACTGTATGCAATACTCCAAATGTGGCAGCACCAGGGTTTTGTACAGCTGCAGCATGACCTCATGGCTCCAAAACTAATAAAAGCTAACACACTGTATGCCTTCTTAACAACCCTATCAACCTGGGTGGCAACTTTCAGGGATCTATGTACATGGACACCGAAATCTCTCTGTTCATCTACATTACCAAGAATCTTACCATTAGCCCAGTACTCTTTATTCCTGTTGCTCCTTCCAAAATGAATCACCTCATACTTTTCCATATTAAACTCCATTTGCCACCTCTCAGCCCAGCTCTGCAGCTTATCTATGTCCCTCTGTAACCTATAACATCCTTGGACACTATCCACAAATCTACCGACCTTAGTGGCATCCGCAAATTTACTAACCCATCCTTCTAAGCCCTCAGCCAGGTCATTTATAAAAATGACAAATAGCGGTGGACCCAAAATAGATCCTTGGGGTACACCACTAGTAACTGAACTGCAGGATGAATATTTCCCATCAACCACCATCCAGTGTCTTCTTTCAGCTAGGCAATTTCTTATCCAAACCATTAAATCACCCTCAATCCCATGCCTCCGTATTTTGTGCAATAGCCTACCATGGGGAACCTTATCAAACGCCTTACTGAAATCCATATATATCACATCAAACACTTTACCCTCATCCATCTGTTTGGTCACCTTTTCAAAGAGCTCAATAAGATTTGTGAGGCACACCCTACCCTTCACAAAACCATGTTGACTATCCCTAATCAACTTATTTCTTTCTAGATGATTATAAATCCTATATCTTATAACCTTTTCTAACACTTTACCCACAACCGAAGTAAGGCTCACTGGTCTATAATTACCAGGGTTGTCTCTACTCCCCTTCTTGCATATTTGCTATCCTTCAGTCTTCTGGCGCTATTCCTTTGTACAATGTCAACATAAAGATCAAAGCCAAAGGCTCTGCAGTCTCCTCCCTGGCCTCCCAGAGAATCCTAGGATAAATCCCATCCTGCCCAGGGGACTTATCTATTTTCACACTTTCCAGAATTGCTAACACAACCTCCTTGTGAACCTCAATCCCATCAATTCAGTATTGTCCTTGAATCATTGTAATTTTCCAGTGTGAAACTGAGAAGAAATATTGATTTAGTGCTTCCCCTATCTCCTTTAGCTCCACGCACAACTTTCCATTACTCTACTTGATTGGCCCTAATCATACTCTAGTCATTCTTTTATTCCTGATAAACCTATAGAAAGCCTTAGGGTTTTCCTTGACCCTATCTGCCAATGACTTCTCCTGTCCCCTTCTGGCTCTTCTTAGCTCTATCTTTAGGTCTTTCCTGGCTAATTTGTAACTCTCAAGCGCCCTAACTGAGCCTTCACATTTCATCCTAACATAAGCCTTCTTCTTTCTCTTGACAAGAGCTTCAATTTCTTTAGTAAACCATGGCTCCCTCACTTGACAACGTCCTCCCTGCCTGACAGGTGCATACTTATCAAGGACAGACAGTAGCTGCCCCTTGAGTAAGCTCCACATTTCAACTGGGGATGATTGGAAGGCCATGTGTTGGCATAGATTCTTCCAGGCTCTATTGGAATGGGTGGGGAATGTATTAGAATAAATTGGCATAGCAGCTACAAAGGTGCCTGGGGATGAGTGGTGGGACATGGTTGGTATGAAGGCTAATGGAAACTATTGAAGATGGATGAAGGGGCATGTTTGGCCTGAGTTGGTATGAATGATGTATGAGGGATGCTTGAGTGTGGGTGTAATGGTGAACAACATAAATGGAGTGAAACAGCTGCCTCAGCACTCAGCATCCCTTGTGGCCACCTTTGATCTGCATTTGCTGGTGCCAGGCCCAAATCAATCATTTAGCCACTGCTGCAGAATGAAAAGGCTACCGCTCAGGACATGTAGCCACTTCAGTGAACCGGAAAATTTCCTAACAATCCTATTTGCCTCAAGACCAAACCATCCAGATTTTGGACTGTGTCTCCTCTAGTTAGCTTCCATTACTGTCCTCTAGTGTCACATTTGCTCAGCTCAGAACGTTCTCTCTACTGCGCCACTTCACTTGCTCCGGTTCCAATTGCAAAACTAGCAGTCACCAGCAGCTCACTTCCAGCCAGTTCAGCACCTATTATAGAGGCAAAGAATGCTTTCAAGAGCTGGAGTCGAACTATCTCCTAACCTAAAATAAACCTTGCCTGCTGTTAGGTGCCCTGTTGAACATGCAGTAAAATGGCAGTGCAGGTCAAATGCAGGCAAATGAGGAGATAACATGAGATTTTCTTAATGCCCACCTCAATAGCACTGGGCATGGATTAGGGACATTTGGGGGAGCACAACTGTAATCGCTGTGCTCCAATATTAGGTGCAGACTAAATCTTAACCTGCCATTTTCACATTTCGTAATTATTCAATCTAAGAACAAATAGTTAAATGTAACCTTGCTCATCCACACTCTCCCGTCCTCAACTAGACAGAGCTATGACAAATGGCTGAGAAATGTTGCAGTCACATAGTGTTGTATTGTCAGAAAACACATGGGCTGATAGAACTTAAACATATGGATCAGTAACTTAAGTTCTGAGAACATCAACTGTCTTTCTGGGGGTTTGGACTGAAACCACGACTGTTGAGTGCTACACACATTGCCAGCCACAAAGACAGAAGAGCTCACACACAGACTGAAACTAACCAGTAAAGGAAAAAAAAAGCATGAGATCAAAACGGAGCATCATTATTATCTGATATTATCACAGCAGCTACAGTATTTAATGCAGGCGTTTCTCTCACAACTTGCTAGCCACAAGAAATTCCCAGTGATTTAACCAATTTTGAGTAGCGCAACCACGGGGTCACCAATCTCCTACTCTGAACCAATAGCAAAGGCCACATACTTACAAAGAGGTTTGATGACCTCATGTACCATGTGAGACAGTTTTCCAATGAGCAAGTGACTAGCTGGAGATTCTTCAGGCACAGAAGTCTGGTTGAGCCGACACTCTTTCGGGCCTCACTTTGAACCACAGAACCACAAGTGCGGTGCAGCCTACATCTCAAGACTGCACCTGAACCTCAGCGGGTTTATTTTTTTTAAGGCAGAGGCCACCCACCACCCCTTCTCAGCTGGACCTCCGCACATTTATGGTAAGCGCTACCCCCCATTGAGGGACTTCATTGAGATGCCAGACTTCGACTGCTGCTGCTTCTTCATAATCGCTCTTTATTTCGAGTTCCTGCATATAGCTCTTGCTAAAGTTTGTGGCTGAGCATTCCTGTGGCAGTATAAACCCAGACTCTTGGTTACAAACAGACACTCAGTTTCCTTTGGGATTTTTCTGCTTTCTCTTGCTTATTTCAGTGTAACGTTCTAAGTGACAAAGGGAAAAGAAAAAAACCACAAGGACCAAGAGTATCATCTGCAACGGACCATGGCATCCAACAGCATATTCGATTCATTTACAACCTATTCACAGACCTACTTGCGGGGTAAGTACAGGTCTCTTTTGTCTTTTAAGGCAGGAAACCTCACAGTCTAAGAGTAATCTTTTTGAAGATGTATCACTAGTTCAATTAAGTTCAGTGCAGTGCAGCTTTCCAATGTATAACTGGCTACAAGCTATACGACAATGAAATGGAACAAGTCAACATGCTTAAGCGCATTGGTATCGGACTAAGTGAATTAAAGTTTTCAACAGCTTTAGCATTTAAGAGTGGATTTGTGGCTTCACAAGACAGAGGGGTGGGAGATGTGACCAACAGCACAGTGATCAAATCATTATTTTCCAACTCTTTGCTTTGTCATAAACTTATAGCACATCAGATGCAGTTTAAAGTCAGCACTGACCACAAGGATTAATCACTTTTTCAAAGCTAACATTTCCATATGGCTAAAGCTATTTATTTGCAAAAATGGTTCACCATTGTCCTAACCTCCCCCATCCCATGACCCGAATCTATCAGGGAGGCATGTTCTTTTCAGGGATTTAGATGGAATGTTTTAGCTGTAACCATATCTTGAATTTTGCCCTCGATGACCAGAAAGCAAAACTTAATTATTGCTTTAGTTTGAATGTGTTAAATTACAACTTTTCTTCAAATTGTACCATTGACTTCCTCATTTCAAACTTTGTCTGAAGCCCTGTCTTCAGCACTCTAATTGGCTGGGCTACATTTTCTTTCTCTATTAGTAGGAATGCCAAAACCAGACTTAAATTGCTAAATTGCTAAACAATCAAATATTCATTTACATTTCAGAGATGGTAAGTGTGAGGCACTTTGCAAAGTGCATTTTATTCCCATTGCACATTTACAAGCTTATTAATTTTTATAGGTTTACAGATTAATGTGGGAAATTTTTTTTGGGTCGTCATTTACTCAACAGCAAAACCCATCTTAAGAGTTGGATATTCAAGAGCAATTCAAATAAAAATTATTACATGAACATTATATTCATTAAATGGAAATATTACATGCCTTTGCTCATTTGAAAATCTCAGGTACCAATTTCAGCTTCCTTGCTTTTCAGCTGTGAGCCATGTTCTAACTAAACTTTCTGTTTGGGAATGCTGAAGCTTATTATCAGTTCCTTGTGTTACTGATGAGATTCTGGCAATGACACCTATGTTGTATGGCAGTTACCTTTAGCGAGTGCCCTAGCACTGTTTTCTATGAACAGACCTAGTTATGATCTCAGTGAAAGAGATGCATTCAAGCCATGGTTCTTAAAATTAAACTTTTGTTCTCAACTTGTGGTTCAGAACATGCAATTGTTTTACTCAAGAGGCCAATTATAACTTTGATTGGTGCAATTCGCTCTGCAAGCTTAATTTGAACCATTTCTCCCCAGTGTATCACTGTAGCCTCGAACTCTTTTCCTTTGATAGAGTATGAGAATGCATTTGTCAAAGGGCGAACATATTTTACTATTGAACATTGCTGCAATATGAAAGCAAAATTGCAACCACTTGAAAACAAAGAATAGAAATAGACTGTCAAAGACAGGAACAGAGGGTAGGGTGATGCCATCTTCATACCATCGATGTATCTGACATTTTATGATTTTTGTATAATTAAAGTTATATTCAGTTCACTACCGTATATATCTTATAAAGCTACCACACTTGATAATCATTGTGAAAAAGCATGCTAAAGTACTTGTTTCACAAAACATTACTTTCTTTTTGCAATCTGCTTTATGCTTGAATTACAAGGATAAGCCAATGTCAAGGTTGGTTGTCAGTAACTGTGAAGATTCTGTTACCTCAACCACCCAAAAACCCTGGTCAAAGAGGAAGTATTCTAATGGTGGCATTACTGGTAAAATCCAGAAAGGGAAATGGAGAAAATTAATTTAAGGTTCGCAAAAATTTACACTAAATTCAAAATGTCACGAACTTGATTGTGTTTTGTTCAGTTCTGATGCAAATTACATTTTCTGAAAAAGTACTTCAGTTCATTATGTTGAGCATGAGAATCACAAAAAGCAAAGACTTAATTAAATAGCATTCCAGATTTAAAGAGAATTCAACGGACATGTGGGATTTACAAGAGTTTAGTTACCAATAGCTCATTCCACTACTTCTGACTAACTTCCAGATACCTGCTGTCTCCATATTACTCTGTCTCCACAAGTAACACTGCAGTGCTCGCCAACTTATGGGCACCCTGTTAACAGGAACATTCAGTTAAAATAAGACTTCTGCCCACTAACAGGGTGTTCCCATGGAGAAGCTTCTACTGTATGCACAACAGAGTTGCAGATTCTTCTGTTCTATTCCATTCAAAGGCTGCTGGTCAGTTCTTCCACAAAATGATGTAAAATGAGATTCTATGAAAGCGCTTGGCATCGGAAAGTTGACAAAGACTAAGATGACAATTTTTCAAACACTTTTGTGCAGCTCAGCACAAATTGTAACTAAATATCACAGAACAGCTCATAAACATCTTGGACGTAAGCATTTAAAGAAGGAGGGGGCAGTCTGCTTCACTTGAAGGAAAGTCAAACTCTAAATGTGGTCTGCAGGCCCAGTGTTCTTAATTAAAGGCAATACGTTGCCAAAATAAGTTACAGACTATTTAAGAAAAAAAAAGTACAATCATTTCAAAACCTCCTACTTTTCCTATGATCCAGATGTGAGCATTGGGGAAGGTCCTAGAACATTCATTTAATTCCAATTGGCAAAAGGCTACAATTTACTAAACACTTGGAATTTTCTACACAGCTGTTGAGCAATTAGAGACCTGGGAAAAATATTCCTTTTGAAAAGAGTACTTAACATTTACTGTGGATGTATACATTAAAAGATAAAATATCTTTAGAATGGAGATAATCCTTTTGAAGGTACAGTTGCAGAGGACAGGCACAAAATCAGACTACATGTCCCTTTTTTTGACTGTAGATATGAACACACGAATACTTTATAATTTAATTTGTTTTTGTTTTTGCTGAGAATAATTTGTAATGTGGGTCATATGGACACAAATTGTTTGACACTATCCCAATTACTTGCTGAAAGCCAATTATGACATTTCATGTCGTGTCCTGTAATGATTTAGGACCCAAAGTGAAGTTAGATTAGGTATACAAAATTACAACCCTGGCACCTCCAAATCAAAGCTTGATTAGGTATCACAGTGTCAACCACTTGGGAGTAATCCTGCAATGCAGAGTCTTGGAGTCTTGAACATACAAATTAGGACAGCATAGTCATGGCCAACTACTGCATGACATTTTAGTTCTTAAGCCTGCCTAGTTATTCATGGAAGGTGCAGTCAGGATGCAGCCTTCACAACCATTATTTAAATGAATCGTCCCCTCTGTTAAGGTAAGTCCCTAGTTCAGTCATCTTAGGCTGGAAGGATTTTAGCTGATGTGGTGGAACTTTAACACGTATTCAATCTACTTTATAGAGGCACGCATTATTATTACAATCATAACTCTTCACAATTGCTGTTGTCCTGGTGTTCTGCTGGGTTCCCCCCTTAAGGCTGCTAGATGAGGAACAACAGCACCAACAAGAAATAATCTGCAGAGCTGTATTTGCTGTATGAAGAGAGAGAAGGATGTCCAGCTGCAGGAGGCTGGAGGTTTTCATGAACCAAACATCATATGTCAACCTGACTGATGAACTGAGTATTTGTCCACAAAAGAAGTGGTCACGGAGATATGTCACCTGTTGCAACATAAGCTCAAGTCCCAAACCAGGGTATGGACAGCACTGCTTGTGGCTGTCACTGTCACTGTGGCTCTGAATTTCTATGCCACGTGGTAATTTCAAGCTGCAATGGGTGGTGTCAGCCAACATTCTGTGCACTGTTGACTCAGGGGTATCCCTGATATTCTCCACTCCAGGAGAAACAATATCCTATCCTTTCAGATGGAGCCAGCAAAGCAAAATAGGATGGTGAGGTGTTATGCCATGATTATAGGCTGTCCCTGAGCACAGGGCTGCATGTATACCACCTTGCATGCTCTGTATATCTATTTTGACTGCATTCCTTTAATACATGACAACAGGTACATCATGCAGGTCTGTGCCTGGCTTCCTCACAGTGGTTTCATCCTGAACCAGAACTCAACACTCCCTATGTTTCATCCAGAACATTAAGCACTAGTCTGGTTGTTAGGGGATAGTGGTAGTTGAGTGGATGAGTAGGAGAGAGTGATAGGCCTTCTCCTGCATCATGCCTTCTGTCAGGAGCTTAGACACAAAATCTAATGTGTGCTATATTTCGAGTTTGGGAGGTGAGGTGTAGTAGTAACGTGACTGTACCAATAGTCCAGAGTGCCAGACTATATTCTCTGAGAAAATGAATTTGAATCCCACTATGACAGATGAAATTTGAATTCAAGGACAATCTGGAAGTAATAGCTAGTCTAATAGCGACTATTTAACCATTGTTAATTATTATAAGTACCATCTGTTTCGCAAATGTCCTTCAGGGAAGGAAATCTGTCATCATACCCAGTGTTGCCTATATGTGACTCCAGACACACAGCAATGTGTTTGACTCTTAGATTCCCTCTGAAACATCCTAGCATACCATTCATTTCATAAGCTATTAGGACAAACAATAAATGTTGGCCAACCCAGTGCAACCTACATCCCATGAATTAATTTTTAAAGCATCCATCAATGCTCTAAATATCATCAGTTTTGTTCAGCAGAGTTCCTCAGTTTTGACCATTAGGAAGAATTCTGCAATACAGAGTCTCATGCTCTTGAAATTCACAATTAACATCTACAATCTTCATAAGATTGCCCTGTTCCTTTGGAATCACCAGGAAAAGTAGCAGAAGCTTTGGAATAATGAGCAAAATGAAAATGGCAATGAGGGAGTTAGATTGGGGAGGGGAGGAATTTATGCTCACTCTCAGGGAGCAAGTAATAAAAATGCGATTCACCTAAAAACTACCAGATACCTTTGCTTCAAGGTCACCACTTGAGGTTATTGGACTTGTGGCATTATAACAATGTGCCATATGCAGTAGTCTTCCACTTTGTCTTGTCACCTATCTGGAGATTTTCCTCTTCCCATCCTTCTAACCTCAAATAAAACAATCATCTCCAACCACTGATTGACTACACCCACCAGATGCAAAAACTGAGAATCTGAGGCCCCTCATGCCAGCTATTTCAGGCAAGTCTGAAATGTCCACAACAGAATATGGCGTTCAGTAGTCAAAGTCCCTTGGATACAGACTGCTTTTCAATAATGTAGGGCACTTCATTCTCAGAGCTGCAATTGGGCAAGTTGCCAAATGAGAAGTGCAAGTAGCGTTGACAGGGATGTAATAGCATTGGTAGCCCATCTGTTAAATGCTAATGGAGCATGGGATTTCACTTCTTAACAGCACACATATGTTCTGACGTAGGATTTGCACATCACGTCAACTTGGTCCCCAGAGATTATTTTCTACCCTAAGGATTCATCAACATGACTGATTCCTCATGACTGAACTATCTAACCACATTTGCTTTCACAATTCATTTTCAGACAATTGTTTTCCAAGAACAGTTGAGTTCTAGTGACTACTATGTTTCTCTACATAACAATGTTTTCAAAGAATAGCTCATGGGATCGCTCCATGCATCAGCAAATTTATTCAATGTAGTTAGTTGGATAGGACTGAGACCAATTAACTCAGCATTAACTAACTCAAATATCAAAACTGGGATCTTCCTAGTTTGCATGCTTTAGCAGTTTTATTTAATGAGCAACTGAGCAATAGATGTGGGAAAATGCACATGCCTGAAACCAAGTCTTTGTTGAGTTGGCATATCTCATAGTAAGGAGTCAATTTCATCTTCACAAGAGAAAATAAATTTGCTAAGAGAAAGAACAAAGAAAATGAATGCTTCTATAACAATAACTCTACTGGCATTCTACACAAAAACAAGACAATGGAATCCTTCTCTATAACATTAGAAAAATGACCCATTGTTCAACATAATTTTTCATCGAAGTTACGTTTTGCTCACACATTGCTTGAAATTTAATCATTGGACAGCAATCCTGTTATAAAATAACCAGTCAGTAGAGAAAGGAAGATGTACAGCAAAATAGCAATGAAAAGAATTAGGGGCCTAGATAAAAAAAAAAACAAGATTGAGACAAATAATCCAGTAAACAAGTTGGATTCTGTCAATGTCCAAGGACAGTTGAAAAGTGAGATTTCTGGCCAGATAATTAGAAACTTCCCTTGTTTTTCCTCATATAAATGGAACCCTTCAAATTACTACTGAATTCATCCAGAGGAATTGGGCTCTACACAAGTTGCTAATTGTTCTAAACAGTCTCTCTTAGAAAGTACTCTTTAGTAGAAAATCAACAGTGATAGGTATATAGGCACAGGCAAAAGATTGAAACATTAAATATCAGAAGAGTTTGCAAATAATTATAATAGTGTCAGAAAAAACTCAATTCTTCACTCTATACCATAAGTTTCAAGGAAACTTTTGTGAGATAACTTTCTCTCAGCTAGATGTGAGACACTTTTGTAACAAATAGGTCCCTCATAGAGTCATAGAGATGTACAGCATTGAAATACTCCAACTTGTCCATGCCGAACAGATACTCCAACCCAATCTAGTCACATCTCCCAGCACCCGGTCCATATCCCTCCAAATCCTTCCTATTCATACACCCATTCAGATGCTTTTTAAATGTTGCAATCGTACCAGCCTCCACCACTTCCTCTAGCAGCTTATTCCATACACGTGCCACCCTCTGCATGAAAAAGTTGCCCCTTAGGTCTTTTTTATATCTTTCCCCCTCACCCTAAACCTATGCCCTCTAGCTTTGGACTGCCCCACCCCAGAGAAAAGACTTTGTCTATTTGTCCTATCCATGCCCTACATGATTTTATAGATCTCTATAAGGTCAACCCTCAGCCTCCGACGCTCCAGGGAAAACAGCCTTAGCCTATTCAAACTCTCCTTATAGTTCAAATCCTCTGACATCCTGGCAACATCCTTGTAAATCTTTTCTGAACTCTTTCAAGTTTCACAACATCTTTCCGATAGGAGGGAGAGCAGAATTGCACGCAATATTCCAAAAGTGACCTAACCAATGTCCTGTACAGCAGCAACATGACCTCCCAACTCCTGTACTCAATACTCTGACCAACAAAGGAAAGCATATCAAACGCCTTCTTCACTATCCTACCTACCAGTGACTCCACTTTCAAGGAATTATGAACCTGCACTCCAAGGTCTCTTTGTTCAGCAGCACTCTCTAAGACTTACTATTAAGGTGACCTTACCTTACTCATGAACATGAAGAATGTGGCATCACCCACCTTCATGCTTATACAGAATGTTTAGACATGTCTAGAAGTTGCCTGAACTCATAACATGAGTAAAGGCATAATGAAAAAGAAATTAAAGAGTTAAAACAAAAGAGGTAAAATATACAAAACCTGATGGTGAATTTCATGTAGTTTGATTCCATTCATTTAGGTCAGTAACTAACATTAGACTAAATTATTTTTTTTTAGATTACTTACAGTGTGGAAACAGGCCCTTCGGCTCAACAAGTTCACACCGACCTGCCGAAGCGCAACCCACCCACCCATTCGGCCCATCGAGTCCACTCCGCCATTCAATCATGGCTGATGCGCATTTCAGCTCCACTTACCAGCGTTCTCCCCGTAGCCCTTAATTCCTCTAGACAACAAGAATCTATCAATCTCGGCCTTGAAGACATTTAACGTCCCGGCTTCCACTGCACTCCGTGGCAATGAATTCCATAGGCCCACCACTCTCTGGCTGAAGAAATGTCTCCGCATTTCTGTTCTGAAATGACCCCCTCTAATTCTAAGGCTGTGTCCACGGGTCCTAGTCTCCTCGTCTAACTGAAACAATTTCCTAGCATCCACCTTTTCCAAGCCATGTATTATTTTGTACGTCTCTATTAAGTCTCCCCTTAATCTTCTAAACTCCAACGAATACAATCCCAGTATCCTCAGCCGTTCCTCATATGTTAGACCTGTCATTCCAGGGATCATCCGTGTGAATCTCCGCTGAACACGTTCCAGTGCCAGTATGTCCTTCCTGAGGTGTGGGGACCAAAACTGGACACAGTACTCCAAATGGGGCCTAACCAGAGCTTTATAAAGTCTTAGTAGTACATCTCTGCTTTTATATTCCAACCCTCTTGAGATAAGAGACAACATTGCATTCGCTTTCTTAATCACGGACTCAACCTGCATGTTTACCTTTAGAGAATCCTCGACTAGCACTCCCAGATCCCTTTGTGCTTTGGCTTTATTAATTTTCTCACCATTTAGAAAGTAGTCTATGCTTTTATTCTTTTTGCCAAAGTGCAAGACCTCGCACTTGCTCACGTTAAATTCCATCAGCCATTTCCTGGACCACTCTCCCAACCTGTCTAGATCCTTCTGTAGCCTCCCCACTTCCTCAGTACTACCTGCCTGTCCACCTAACTTCGTATCATCGGCAAACTTCGCTAGAATGCCCCCGGTTCCCTCATCCAAATTATTAATATATAATGCGAACAGCTGTGACCCCAGCACCGAACCCTGCGGGACACCGCTCGTCACCGGCTGCCATTCTGAAAAAGAACCTTTTATCCCAACTCTCTGCCTTCTGTTAGACAGCCAATCCTCAATCCATCCCAGTAGCTCACCTCGAACACCATGGGCCCTCACCTTGCTCAGCAGCCTCCCGTGTGGCACCTTATCAAAGGCCTTTTGAAAGTCTAGATAGACCACATCCACTGGGTTTCCCTGGTCTAACCTACTTGTTACCTCTTCAAAAAGCACACTAGCTTTCTGAGTGTTGCTCCTTCATCAGGTGATAGTGCCACACTATGTACAATTGGTGAAGGTTGTACAGTCTGTGAACAGACAAAATAAACAAATTAAATGACTTTTCTCTAGTCTTGCTATATTATTAAGGCACCCCATAAAACCAATAGCAATTTGTATGTTTATGATGTTTTTAATATAGAAAGCCATCTCAGAGTCCTTTTCAAAGACATGAGGAAAAGACATGTTAAAATAAGGAAGAAGGTAGGGAGGATGACTGAATCTCTGGTCATTAAGATAGGTTTCAAAGAGGGAATTAGAGGAGGAGGGGAATAGAATTACAGAAAGTCGACCCAAGGTGGTTGAAGCTCAACTTCCAGTCGTAGGGCCAAGAGCAGAGGAAATATCCAAGAGTCAGGTGGAAGAAAGGTTTGGCTTGTGGTGCGATTGGTGCATGTAGATTTGTAGAACAAAAGAAAGTTATATGTCTGCGGAAGTGAGACCACAGACGCACTCAGAGATAAGTCATACCTGCACAATCTCAAATAGAAGAGACCTTTAACCTTCCTGACATTCCTTCATATTACTCCATTTCTGAATAGTCAATTTGGCAATTCTTGTTTGTAGCTTCTTTGTGCTGATTTTTCTTTCTTCTTCATTGCATATATCAGAATTGATATCCAAATGTATGCATACGGCATTGATACATCGTTCGTTCCAAAACTTAGTTTTGCGATGCTTGTTGCAAAATATTAAATGGTTTTAAATGATTGGGCATACACTAAGCTCACTACATGATTAATGATTTAAAAATATGAGTGGTCTTGATCCCTGAGATTCAGTTGCCTGAAGAGAACTGGCCTTGCTTGATCATTTTAATGAGCTTATTCCCTTTCCTGTATTGGTCTCCACATTCTCCTTGCAAAAAAAAATGTTTGGGTCTTTGAGAGAAAGGTCAGATTTGCAAAGTCTTTCCTCAGTTCCAGACAGTGAGTAAACATTGTTAGTTCCAATGGGAATGTATCCGACAGGCATTTTACTGTGAGGAGGGAAGCACACCATCACAGGAGAAGGATGTATGTCCTGCTAGTTAACAGTGAATACCATGCAGCTTGTCTGTTGCTCTTTTGCAATGGCTGTAGACCTAAATCTGTTTGCATTTTCAGACAATTGTCCGGATTGGTTGAATATGGGGGAGTAATTAAAACATGTGCAGTAGAATGGCTTATAGACTTCAGCTTCTTTGCACAACCTATTCTTCTTTCAATTAGCTACATCCTGTTATAATGCTTTAACTTTGCTGTCTAGTGTTGGTTGTTCTAACCATATGAATTTGTTATTGTAACTGATGGCTGTAAATTTCTCCAATCTTGCCTTAGAAAATCCCCATATTGGAACTTGCAAAGAATGGACCAAATTTTAGCTCTAAGTTCAGAGAGGCAGGAGAGGTCCCAGCTCCTCAAGCATGACGTTTTACAATGGCTGCCCACACTTCACATTTTCTGTCTGATGAGGAATGGCAAATTGGTTTGAGAGTCTGGCCAGGAGCCCTGAGAAGAACAGAGGTTGCCTCTGGTCCCCAAAGTGGACAGGCGGAAAAGCACTGTGCTCTTCATTAAAAATTAAGAATAAGAGATAAAACATTGTTCCTGTTCTCATCCCTGAATTTCCATGCTACATCTGTGCCAGCTTGTGCCACTTTATGCATTGTACCCACTCCCATTGCCCCATACCCTCCATTTCAAGCTCTCACACTGTACCCACACCCACCCATGCCTCCTGAGTCTCTTTATGCCCATCGTCCTATTTCCTCTTGGCGCCTTGTACCTCTATGATGTGATGCTATTCAACATCAAGGGTTTATTGTTAAATACTATCTTGTCGGAGATGCTCATTTTTTGGCCCTTGTCTGGTGTGAAAATTGCTTGCCACTTAAAAACTGATACCTAGGTGTTGACCAGGTCTTGCTGTATATGAACAAGGATTGCTTCAGTATCTGAGAAGTTGCAAATGGTGCTAAAAATTGTACAATCATCAGCAAACATCCCCACTTCTGACTTCACGTTGAATGGCATCACAATTGCTGATTTCCCCATGATCAACATCCTAGGAGTTACCATTGACCAGAGCCAAGTAATTACTGTGACTATAAAAGCAAGTCAGAGGCAAAGAATTCCACAATTCCATAACTCATCTGTCATCCCAATACCTGTCCATACCCACAAGGTTTAAAAGTCAGCAATATGATGGAATGTTATTCACTTGAATGGATGGGTGCAACTCCAATAATACTGAAGAACTGTGACACCATCCAGGCCAAAGTAACCAGTTTTATTGTCGCCCCACCCACCATGTTCAACATTAATTTTCTGCACCACCACTGCACTGTAGCAGTACCAAGTACCATCTACACAATGGAGAAAGTGAGGACTGCAGATGCTGGAGATCAGAGCTTAAAAATGTGTTGCTGGAAAAGCGCAGCAGGTCAGGCAGCATCAAAGGAACAAGCCCTGAAGAAGGGCTTATGCCCGAAACGTTGATTCTCCTATTTCTTTGATGCTGCCTGACCTGTTGCGCTTTTCCAGCAACACATTTTTAAGCTCTTACCATCTACACAATGCACTGCAGCAATTCATGAAAGATTCTCACATCAACATTTACCAAATCAATGATCTCTGCAGTCTAGAAAGACAATTGCAGCTGGTGCATGCAAATCCAACCACTTGTACATTTCCCTCCAAGCCATACACAATCTGGACTTGGAACCAACTCAGTGTTTCTACACAACCTCTGGGTCAAAAACTTGGATGTCTCTTTCCAACAGCACAGTGGGTATATGTACACCACAAGGCCTACAGAAATAAGATGGCAACTCACTATCACCTTCTCCAGGGCAATATGGGATGGGAAGTAAATGCTGGCCTAGCCAGCAATGCCCACATCCCACAAATAAATAAATGCATTGATTTTCTGCACTCTTTACAGACCAGCATGCCAGTTTTATAATCACAAAGGGTGCCTTAGTTCCACTAAGCAGCAACTTAGGTCTACTAGAAAGCAGTGTAACTCCACCAAAGGTGTCCTTGAACCAAATCCAAAGGGTACTTTACCTCTCCAAAAGACAACCCTGACTATCCAAAAGAAATGAACTGAGAACACATTGGGTCTTCACTGATCTCATCTCTAAATTCCAGGTTCCATACTCCAGAGAACTCCAAGATCTGATTTCAGTGGAGGCAGCTTATGGAAACACCCATACTAGCGCGCACCCCAAATCCTGAACTGAGGGCAGGATTCCCAGTGTCTTCCAGCTTTCTCAACTTCCACCATGGCAAAAATCTGGGCCTTTCAATTCTGTAGGTGAAATAAGGATCTGAATAGGGCATTAATGTAGCTGGAAAAGCCATTCATTATTGATAGGGATAATGTTCTGGGATTGATGCAAACTCATGACTGTTTGGAATATAATCATCTCTAATTTTGGTTTGTAAATTAAATCTGTTTCTGTTGGTATTTATGTGAACTGGGAACTTTGATATGTATATTACTTTGGTTTGGACTGGTACATGATGACCTGGTTATAATTTATAGTGACTGCCAGGAACGTTTGTATCAGAATGACTGGAAATGAGAGTCTGGCATGTTCATACTTCATGTATTGGGCATGTCTGATTCTGTCTCCAGGAATGAATACTGGGAATGAATTGTTAATTGGGAGGAAGTGAGGACTGCAGATGCTGGAGATCAGAGTCGAAGAGTATGATGCTGGAAAAGCACAGCTGATCAGGTAGCATGCGAGGAGCAGGAGAATCGACGTTTTGAGCATTAGGGTTTATGCTCGAAGCTCATTCCTGATGAAGCGCTTATGCTCGAAACGTCAATTTTCCTGCTCCTCAGATGCTGCCTGACCTGCTGTGCTTTTCCAGCACCAAATTCTTCAACAATGAATTGTCAATGCCAGGAATAAACGTAGGGCTCCTGGTATTAATTCAGGAATAGAACACTATGTATAAATCCCATTATGTGGATTTCAATCTTAAAATAGAAGTTCTAAGGTTGCAGTTTACTTTGGACATTGAAACCATTTTGTTCAAAATAGTTTATTTTGCTTATTTATTCTCATTTTTATAAACGGTTTTGAAGACTTTATAGGATAGAAAAAAGAAACAGGTAGGCCCTTACAAGACTGACTGTCATTTAAAAAAAGGAAGAAACTAGCATGGCAAAAAAAAACAAACAGTTTGTACTTCACAGCACAAATACTTCAGGAATTTACCAAGCAATTGTGACTCCTCCCTCAATTAATGTGACCTCATTGCTTATGCAAGTGAATTTTTTTTCAACTGACAGGGTGAAGGATGAAACAAGGATCTGTATGCATTCATACTATATCTTGTTAGAGTTAGGTTAAGATCAAAAAGATCAATAAAGCATGCATTTTACGATTTTAGCTTCCCTTGCATAACTTGGCCCATGCAAAAAGATACATTGGCAACCTAACCTGCTCAAAGAGAATTATTCAATGGAGATTATTGTCCCACAATTGTTATTACAAGTTTTTTTTAAATTATCCATTGGATTTTGATGTAATATTTTTCTCCTGCGCTACTAATACATCTTCAATTTTTGCATTCTCAAAAAAATGGTCATGTGTCAGCAATATAATAATGGAATAATTTTAACAGCATATACTGTTGTGATGATAACTTGCAACAACAAAGAAAAGCCTTAGAAAGCAGCAAGATTTGCCAATCCCAATTGTTATCCAGTGAGACCTGTTGTAAAGTGGAGTTTTGAGGACTGATTTTAACTCAGTTCTATTATTTGTTACTCTGTCGGGTAATTGTAGTTTGTAGGGTTATTGGAGGTTGCACTGGGAGATTTCAACTTGTTTGGTATAAAGAAATTAATTCACAATGTGTGAAGAATTTAATTTCCTGTTAAGTTTTACTTCATTTGACAATATTGGAAATAAGCATTTCCATTGCAGCTTCAATCCTCAATATGAAAATTCCTCGTGTTGCTCAAGGAACATGGAGATAATCTCATTCTTTTCAATTCCTCTCATAAATATATTGGAAAATGTCAGTACAATTACTTTTATGGAGATGGGCTTCAGACTTGGATCCTATGTCCCTCAAATGATGCACAAGTCCTTTACAGTTCTACTTAACCAGTTCACTATTCCTAACTAATCATCCACATCTCAAAATCATTGCTAAAAATGGAACGTTGCTCCCTGCAATGATGTATATGCGCTTTATATATAACATATTTTAGTCTGCAATGTATGCAGAGGGAATATAGATAATGCTGCATAAGTAATCAGAGACTGGTAATGACTTCTAAAGTAAGACAATAAATTAAAAGGAAATGATTTAAAAACAAACTCGCCTTCTTTCTGTAGACCTGTAAAAGCTATTTCTGCATTATACAAGATCAGAACACATAGCAGTTCAGAGGATGGTGACAGATATCTGCACAGAAAGGCTTATTCTGATAAATACTCAACGCGCCATTTTAGAAAGTTTCACATTTTAATCAGATTCCAAATTCTCTGAGTAAGTAAATTTGCAATATTGGCCTGGTGGTCTGAATTTTCATTTGTGCTGAGTTACAAGGCTTCAGGTGAATTGATAACGAATGTGCTGAAATAGGGTTTAGGACTCTCAGCCTAGGGCTTCTAAATAAGGTCCAATGGTCCTTGTTGGAGGTGCAGAATTTTGAATACTGAGTCAGAATGAAATGAAACCCCTCTGTGACAGCCTGCACTAAGTCTACGCCATTATACGAGAATTATATTTGAAAAGGGGCATTACCATGGATGGAATTTAATGCTCTCCCCCCACCCCATTATAAGTCTGGGGGGTTACTCTCAGCACTTGAGTGATGGACACAGCAGCGGCAAGCAGTGTTAAACTGAAAAACACCTCTGCTCTTGCTGTTGACCCCTTTTATTGCCATCAGACCTCTGTGGCTTGTGATTGAATGGTGTTCGTACCCCTTGGAAGGATATCATCCAGTTACAGCCACCACTTTCCAGATGTCATGGCCCTTCAGAACAGTGATTAGCCTCTGATTTGGCTGGCATCTCTTGGTGGACAGGATTTCTACTTTTGGCATCTGTGATGTCGGAAAGGTCTGCCATCTTATCCAGTTAACAGTCCAAGGGAGGCTCTTCCATCAACCAGGCAACAAGCCATTTCACTGGCTCTCCAGCCATCAGGCAAAATGTCCATGGCCTCCATGAGGAAAGCATATGTTTGTGACCAGAATGGAGTTATTGTGTTAAATTGGCTCAGTTAAAATTGTCCCAAAATGAATGAAATCAATTCTTATTCAAACTACGATTCCCTTAGCAAACCATTAAGGCAATTAATCCTTTTTAGTACAATGTTTGAACTCTACTTTCATGGGAATTTTGATGCATGTTACATGGATAGTCCTGAGCATTTAAAGATTTCATCAGACTGGAACAAATGAAGGATTTTATAATGAAGAAGCTGCGAGCATTAAAACTTACTAAACAAAATAACATTCTGAGATGATATTCTACACTACAGCCTCCCTTGTCAAAAATTCCAAAAATTGTTGCTAATGATATCAAATGCCACCCCTGTCTTTAGTGTTTCATGTAATATATAAAATCAAACTTAAGTCATTGAGGTAGTGGTTAGATGTCTGTCCTCATTCAGGTTCTTATCAATTATTGACAAGCGTGTGGTAAATTATAATAGCAAGAAGTTAACCAAGGTGTTAAACCAGCAATCTATTTAAAGCATTAAGAAGTTATCATCTGCTCATTTCCATGTCAAAAGGAGTAATTTCAATACATTCACAAGGAACAGCACAAATGAAATCATTCCTGGCCAAAGAGTTTCAACATACCAAATTTGTTGACATGCATTCTATAGGATTCTGAATCCTTCAAGAATATTGTGTTACTATAAGTTCAGTAAAGGTATTCAATATTTTCCCAGATTCCTCTTAAAGGTGCTTTCTCATGTTTAATTTAGAGGTCTCTTTCAGTAGTATGTCGGACATTTCTTTTCCTCTCTAGGATTTTTGCAATGTTGAATTTTACAGTCACTGATATCATTGTTTGGAAGTGAGGCAACTTCTATTTATATTACTCTGCCAAAGCACTCACAAGTCTTTTTAACTGAAGTTACAATGCCATATTATTTTATATTGAACCACTATTTTGTATGAGCAGAAAGAACGACTTCCATCTCATCAGCTTGGGCTAGACTTTGAGTGACAATTCAGGGCGCAGCATGACTTAGCTTTTATTTTGTATCTTTTTTTTCCCTTTAATCCCACTCTCAGAAAAGCACCATCTACTGTAACAAAGCAAAATTTTTATTTTCAGTGTTAAGACACCCATAGCAAGTCTACCAGATACATAAAATTACATAGGAGACGTGACACAGAAAAAAGCCATTTGGTTTAACCAGTCTATGGCAGTGTTTATGCTGTACTCAAGTCTCTTCCCATCTTTCCCAATGTGAATTTATCACCATAACATGATATTCCTTCCTTGTCTATCACAACCTTAAATGCATCTACACTATTAACTTGAACCTCTCCCCATGGTAGTGAGTCCACATTCTTTCTACTCTTTCAGTCAAGGCATTATTTCTAAAATTCTCTATTGGCTTTCTTAGTGACCATCTTATACTGGCTCAGTCATGATTTTTCCTACAAGAAACATTTTATCTGCACCTACACCATGAAAATCATTCCTGTTTTAAAAGTCTTCTGGTAAGTCATATCACAACTTTCATGTTTTCGAAAGTGTCTTGGTCTATCTATACTTCCCTCACACAATTTGGGTATCATCCCTATAAATTTTCTCACATCCTCTCCTGTGCTTCTCTGCTCTCAATTCTTATAATATGCTGACCAGAACTGCACGTGGTACTCTCGGCCCCAGATGACCACAAAATAAAGAGACTCTCCGTCCTGACAAAAAAATGTGGTTAATCCTCGAGAACTCAAAGTCTGACCCAATATATGCCGCATCCAACAATCACATGGCAGATTTCTCTAAGTCCAGGGCTTTCCTACCTGGTTCCCAGAGAATAGGCTAGTTGTTTCCATTTAACTCGGATCTTGGCATCTGCACTGTCTGTAATACAGAGTGTGCAATGCAGACCAGGTCCATGCCAGTTTCAGTAAATTTAATCTGGGGAACTAAGGTGAAGTACCTCTGTGGATGTGGCACCAGGACACCTTAAATGAGTGGTATGTGTTGACACTGTTGGCATAGGGTCTATAAAGTGCCAGGGTTGTGGGCACAGAGTTGTTGGCATATGAAGTACAAAGGTCTAATAGGGTGGAAAGAGGAGCATAGAGTGACATGGAATGTATTGGGTAACATCTCGTTGGCATGGATAGGGCATTTATTGTTGGGCAAGGTGCATGAACTGTGAAGGCTGGAGGGAAATCTTTGTTTTAATTTTATTGTTAAATTGCTGCACAGTGCCAATACAGGGGAGATAAACTTTATGGACTAGAGTGATGGTGGAAAAGCACAGCAGTTCAGGCAGCATCAGAGGAGCAGGAAAATCGACGTTTTGGGCAAACATTGATTTTCCTTCTCCTCGGATGCTGCCTGAACTGCTGTGCTTTACCACCACCACTCTAGTCTAGAATCTGGTTTCCAGCATCTGCAGCCCTTGTTTTTACCTAGATAAACTTTGTGACCAGCTCACATTTGCAGTCGCTACTCTAATGCTTGGTATGCCCAGTCTGCCTCCAAAGGAGCTCCATCAATTCAGAACGAAAATCCTACTTTCTGCAGCTTATTTTTCCTGGCTCAGGATTGTGGAGCGAGGAAATGTTCCATCTCTGCGCTCCCAACTTAAGAGAGAAAATTCAGGCTCAAATACTGAAGAATAGTCATGAAATTCAAAAGATTAACCCCATTTTTCAACTCAACTGCTGCCAGACATGCTGAGTTTCTCTAACAATTGCTGTTGTAACAATTTACGGCACAACATGCCAGTTTTTCCTTTTCCACAATACTTATAAAGGTAAATATCAACAACATAGTAAAGTAATTAAGTTAATAACCCTGCCCTTCTTTTCCAGTTCCACTTACCCTTCCATTATACCTCTCAATTCCCTCTTGTTTTGGAATACATGCAATTGTCTCATCTCTCTGACCTAATTACCATGACTATTTACTAAATTTCCAGCTATTTTGCTAATTGAATAAAAATTTTCCACATGGCAGCCTGTCTTACTCATCATATTTTAGTTTTATATCTGCAACTCCTGGTATTCAAATCTTTGACAGAAGTTATTAATTTACATTGATCAATTTTCTTAATTCCTTTCAAACCCACAGTAGGATCATACTGTAATTCATCGTTTGTAAAGAAAGCAAAACTAACTTTCGAAATGTGAATAAATTCTGCGTACCTAGAATTATCCTTGTTGCATATGTCTGTCAATGTAAAGGTAAACATATATGTGATTCAATAAGCAGAACAGTTTACAACATTCAAGTGGAGATATGATCAATACTTAACTAAATAATAATACATCTTAATTTAATCAATAGGCTATCTCACTTCCTTTTTACCTCTTCCTTGAGTCCTCTGGTGCTATCTTCCTTCTCCAAAAGAATTGATTGGATAACTAGATCACTGTCTAAGACTGGCAGAGCTTCTGTTATTCATAAATGTAATCTTCTGATCACTGGCTTACTTTAATTTCCTTTTCATTTTATTTAATCTCCTGCAGTTGAAATAAATAGCCAATTAAAAAAACAAAGGCATCCTAACCCAATAATTCTTGCAGTATATTAGTCAGTTACCATGGTACTTCATGGTTGTCTCTGTAACAACACACAATGCAAGACTTATTTTACAAGAACAGGCAGCTAAATATTTATTAGAAATATGTGTTACAAAATGACCTTCAGTAAATGACATACTTCAAACCATTCTACATACTATTTTGTACCACTATCAAAACTATAGCCTAACTGTTTATAATTCATCTTCCTACATAAGAAAAATGACAAGCACTGGAAGCAGAAGGTCATTGTGATAATTTATCTGTAAGCAAATAACATTTAAATGAAGTACACGCACTATTCAAATAATGAGTCCATAAAATGACCAGACAAGACAAGCACCTACTGAAAACTAAATTTCTATTGTTGTACTTCAATTAAAAAGTCATTAATTTCTGATATGTTTTAGTTAGAGGAATTAGCATAATATAAGTGACTGTGGGAATCCTGAGACTAGGCGACTAAGATAAATGACTGGTGACTTAAGTGATAACAGAATCACTGTCACAGAGTTGCAGAAGGACGCTATTCAACACAAAGTATCTGCACAAATTCTATTAATGAGAGCCAATCTCCTGCCTTTTCTCCACACCACAACACACCATTTCTATTCAAATAAGCATCCAAAGGCCCACTTAAATTTCTCAATTGCTCCTGTCTCCAGCACATTTCCAGGATGTGCATTCCATACTCTAACTAATTGCTATGAGAAAAAAAAATTTTCTCACATCACCCTGGCATCATTTGAACAATACTATCCGGGGGCTCCTTTTACAAGGATGCAGGTTTGAGGGCAGGATCAGGCTCCACTGTGATTTTGTCGAGAGTTAAATAGCCTGCTAACACTTATCATCTCGGATCGCACATACTAGATATTCCATTTGGCAAAGTGATAGAGGTGAGTGGAGCCAGTGAAGCTACAATCTGGCATCAATTGGTAACTTTAAGAACAAAGAGCAATAGCAAAAAATGTACAGTACAGTGGCTCATGGTTAGCACTGCTGTCTCACAGTACCAGGGACCTGGGTTCGATTCTGGCCTCAGGTGACTGTCTGTGTGGAGTTTGTACATTCTCCCTCTGTCTGCATTGGTTTCCTCTCACAATCCTTAGATGTGCAAGTTAGGTGAATTGCCCATGGTGTTCTGGGATGTGTGGGTTGCGTGCATTGGTCGTAGGGAAGTGTGTCTGGGTGGGACCCTTTTTGGGGGAGTCGGTGTGGATTTGTTGGGTTGGAGCACTGTTTCCATACTGTAGGGATTCTATTCTATGTAACGTTTAGAACTATAATTAATAAATTATTAAATGTTCTCTTTGACCCTAGCATAAATACATAGTTAAATTATCCAATAATTAAGTTTGCAGATGACACCAAAACTGGAGGTGCAGTGGACAGTGAAGAAGGTTACTTCAGATTACAACAGAGAGCTTGATCAGATGGGCCAATGGGCTGAGGAGTGGCTGATGGAGTTTAATTTAGATAAATGCGAGGTGCTGCATTTTGGAAAAGCAAATCTGAGCAAGGCTTACATACTTAATGGTAAGGTCTCAGGGAGTGTTGCTGAACAAAGACACCTTGGAGTGCAGGTTCATAGTTCCTTGAAAGTAAAGTCGCAGGTAGATAGGGTAGCGAAGAAGGCATTTGGTATACTTTCTTTTATTGGACAGAGCATTGAGTATAGGGGTTGGGCAGTCATACCGCAGTTGTACAGTATATTGGTTAGTCCACTTTTGGAATTTTCCATGCAATTCTGGTCTCCTTCCTATCGGAAGAATGTTGTGAAATTTGAAAGGGTTCAGAAAAGATTAAAAGGATGTTGCCAGGGTTGGAGGATATGAGCTATAGGGAAAGGTTGAATAGGCTGGGGTTGTTTTCCCTGGACCATTGGAGGCTGAGGGGTGATCTTATAGAAGTTTATAAAATCATGAGGGGCATGGATAGGGTAAATAGACAAGGTCTTTTCCCTAGGGTGGGGGAGTCTAGACTAGAGGGCAGAGGTTCAGGGTGAGAGGGGAAAGATAAAAAAGAGACCTAAGGGGAAACTTTTCATGCAGAGGGTGGTGCATGAATAGAATGAGCAGCCAGAGGAAGTGGTGGAGGCTGATATAATTATAGCACTTAAAAGGCATCTGGATGGGTATATGAATAGGAAGAGTTTAGAGGGATATGGGAGGAGAAAGTGAAGACTGCAGATGCTGGAGATCAGAGCTGAAAATGTGTTGCTGGAAAAGCGCAGCAGGTCAGGCAGCATCCAAGGAGCAGGAGAATCGACGTTTCGGGCATAAGCCCTGAAGGGCTGGCAAATCACTGCCTTTTTTTTGATTAATATCATGTGACATAAGAATTCCAACCAAACGGGTCTCAATTTATCATCTTGGCAACTGTGAAATTACAGCAGGTTCTCAGTATAATAAAGGAAAATGAATCTTAAATCCACTGTAAATCACAAATATCCAAACTGTCCTTGTTGGGTTATGTCTCCTAGTTAGTACACAAACATACCTTTAAAAGACATGCACATATTATCATTACTGTATCACAGCATGGAACCTGAGGGCATAAAGGTCTCATATGCTCTCTTAACCCAGGATCACTTGAAGCATGACATGCTACTCAGAGCATGCTGCTTAAATGTAGTCCAATATTCAAGATAGCTTAATGTGTCTATGAATGTAATTTTGTACATAATAATTAGCTGTAACAAATGTATGTTCAATACTACAATATCTCCACTCAGTTTTTGTTTTGGGAGATAATATAAGCACTGCTGCATCAGATAAAACACCTTGTTGGAGGTAAGCTCGTGTTAGCCTTTTACAGTAGAGTTTTCAAATTTTATGCTTCTGAATTTTCATTTCCTTGAATCCCTACAGTGTGGAAGCAGGCTATTCAGCACACTGAGTCCACACCAACCTTTTGAAGAGCATCCCCACCCCCATCCCTGTAACCCTACATTCCCCACGACTAATTCACCTAGCCGACACACAGTGGGCAACTTAACATGGTTAATCCACGTAACCTACATATTTTTTGGAATGTGGGATGAAACAGGAGCACCCGGAGGAAACCCACGCAGACACAGAGAGAAAATGCAAATTCCACACAGATGGTCGCCCAAGGGTGGAATCGAACCCAGGTCAGTGGCGCTGTGAGACAGCAATGCTGACGACTAAGGCACCATGCAGCCACACACTCAACCTCTCATGGTATAAAAAAATCATGGATCCTCTGGATAAAATTTAATTTACAAATAAATATCTTTATTACTTTTGTTTAACTTGTAGAGTCATAGTCAACAAAATATGCATATGTCATGGTCAATGTGTTTCCAGACTTGGTATTCAGTTGTCATTGAAGTAAATGGTGAAAAGAGTGTACTTAAGTCGGACCAATACTGTTGGTGCTGTGGAGGAAGCACTAATGTTCAATTGCTTCTTAGTCAACACGATCCTGCTCCAAGTAATGTCTACACAAATGGACTTTCCAGCAGGGGTCACTGAATAGCAATCAAGAGTGTGAATCCTAATTGGTATTACTCTTCTAACTGATACTGAAGGCACTTTTATTGGAGTTTGACTCAGGATGTTTTACTGATGGAGCCCAGAGATATCACCAGGATAGTCTCGTGATAGTACCAAAGTGGGATTTGTTCAATTACTGAGCAATTGTACCTTACAGGAACACAATTAGATACTGAAGCTGAAACAGACTTAATTAGAGCACTATCATGCCCGCCTGCTCTAATTGATTGAAAAACCCAGAGTTCAGACTCAAATGTGATGGCTTATTACAAAAGTCCCTAAGAAATACAGAGCAGTATGCTGCTGGTTTCACTCAATGTGAGAGTGTCTTACAGTTACAGGGCAGCCTGAGAAATGTGAAAATGTTGCTTGCACAAGCTGACTGAATCATGAAAATGGTGAATGGGCACATTTATCTCCTGAAGAAAATGGTGGATGGAAATGCACATATGTGAAAAACAAGTCTCGGATGGGATATTAGTTCAACATTTACCCGCTTTTAAAAGCCGACGTGTGTGGGCCTTGATAGACTTATTGGAAACAGTAAATGCAGCAAGGGAAACGTTTCTGTTTGAGTATCAAAACAAAATCAGAAACTTTTCACTGTGGATATTTCTGGTAGTTGGAGAAAGACGCCTCAGAGAAGTAGAGCAGTTTGATACATTGTTCATAACTGACACTTCCAATAGCCAAGTCGAGAGAAAATGACAGTAAGCCTGAATTTGAGACTGTGGATAGCATTTTCCTTTTATAAGGGGGATCTATATTATATAATTACTTCTGGCAGACATCTTGAAACCTTCTCACAGACAGCAGAGAGAATGAATCCTTGGCTGAGAATCACTGCTGTACAGAATTAGATTTTGCATAACTCTTCCATTTGAGGGAAGATTTTGTCTACTCTCTATCTGTAGTGAGCTGTAAATATTTTCTTTACTCAGCCATTTAGGATGCTGCTATCAATGGCAAAGAAAAACCCTTCCAACCCTATGGTCTCAATCATAAGCCTGTGTCCAACAATAATATCTGATAAATACAGAGATGATGAGCCAAATTACTTTGGGGGTGGGGGGGCACCACCATTTCAGCCTATCAGATCACATGCAAACACGGTTTGTTTTTCACAAATCTCCACCAACGCTGCAACAGAAGTAGAACAGAAGCCCTGAGAACATTTTTGGTAACAAGGTGTAACATGCAAAGTAGTGGTGTTGCTAATTTGATTTCTTCAATGTAAATCGCCCAGATTCAAAAGCACTGTCATGTTTGTAAAGGGCAACTCTCTCATCTTTAGAATTCCAACCAGTTGAAGAATGTACTTGTGTATACTTTATATGTCAAGATTAGAGTGGTGCTGGAAAAGCACAGGAGGTCAGGCAGCATCCGAGGAGCAGTAAAATCGACGTTTTGGGCAAAAGCCCTTCATCAGGAATGAGTCAGGGAGCCTCTGGGGTGGAGAAATCTCCCGAAACATCAATTTCCTGCTCCCCTGACCTGCTGTGCTTTCCCAAAACCAGTCTAATCTAGACTCTGATCTCCAGCATCTGCAATCCTCACTTTCGGCTATACTTTATATATGTTAGTCTTAGTTCTTTTGTCACTGAATTAATTTTTTTTTTAAAGTGCATTTAAGTCTCCCTCTCCAAAATCTTAACAACTCCACTTGTTTATTCCCTATTAAACATAATATTGTAAAAAGCAAATAGCGTTACAGATTAACTCAGGACAGCATATTTATAACAGCAAAGGTGCCACAGAAGTAAAGTTCACAATTATGCTATCTGCATTCATAATAGCACCCTGAGTTTTGTGTAACCTCAGTGCACATGACAAGAGAAATTAATGACAGAGATTCGTTATGTGGATAACAGCAAGAGATGCAAATAAAATGTGTTATCAAAAACTGATTCTGTCTTCGAATACATGTGGGCTCATAACCAATTTAATTTGAATATTAGCTATAAAAACAGGGGTGTGACTAAATTAGTGGAGTTTGCAGTTACCTAGCTGTCAACCACCAAAATGAAAGTTTCAGTTATCACCTTTCCTGGGTGTGGCACTGAACAAAAACTGCCATTCTTGAGACCCCAGCGTAAACGTTCACCCTGATTCACAATATGCAAAAACAAACATCAAAATATGCAGCCTTATCTGATAAATGCATTGAATTTGCAGAAGCACTTCTGCTCCTAAAGAGAAAGTAAAGATTGCAATCTTTTTGTTCATAGAATTAGGGAGGGGTAGATGTAGAAATCTTTACTTTGCTATCATTTTTATAGAGAACAATATTCGGTACTTAAAATGGAAACACCTCACTGTAAACAAAATAGGAAAGATACACTCTGGAATTTCAGAACATCATTCCACCTAAACTAATTTCAAAGCTTTGTTATGAGGTGTGGAATAGTACACATTTAAACTCTTCATACATGATAGCATTGAAGTTAAATTGAAGTTAAATTGAACAGAGTTTGGAGTTCAATTGAAATAGTTTACAATTGTGGCAGGTCATATGAAGCTGTCGATGGATGTTGATTAAATCACTGCTGAATTCTCAAGGTAAGGAGGGCAGAGCAGAATTTATATACACACTTTTGACTGGATTATTATCAGACTAACAGCAACCAAATTACACGGAAAATTATCAACAACTAGTCCCAGCATAGGTTTAGCAGTCTGACCCTTCAATTGCCATACATGCTGTTCTCCTTCTCTCACTTCTGTCAAAATGTGAGCCCTGGAGAATGATCCTTTGACCTCTATATAAATAATAGAAGGAATCATTTAACATTATGCTAACCCAACATAGGGTGAAATCTTTTACTCTTGCTTGTTGAACTTGGATATGGGAAGAGTGCTTAATTAGATGGGTTGGGATATATCAGAATGCTGCTGCCTTGCCATGGCAGTGTGTATTTTAACTGATGTTGTGTGGTCAGCTTGCCACTTTGGTGGTGGAGGGGAACTCCATTGATCAAAGACATTCTTGCCCTTGCCCTGACCTCCCTGCCCCACGCTGTCATTGATCCCCACTCTGCAAAAGCATCTTGCGCATCCCACCAACTGCCTTTTATTCACCTATGACCTCTGTAACTCCAACATCCTGGGACTCCGCTGCATATTCTATCTGGGGCCTTTTCTGTGGCATTGCTAAGGAGAAAGCAACTGACTTCTGATTGGCTGGCAGTTCTTAATAGGCAGGTTTTCTAGTTCTTTTTGGAATCAGTGAGAATCAAGGCAACACACTCCAATGGCTGGAATTACGCCCAGTATAAAGGAAGATGTTTGTGGTTACTGGAGGTGAATTGTCACTGTCCAAGGAAGTCATTATAGGGATTCTCAGGATAGTGTCCTAAGCCTAACCATCTTCATCATTGATCTTTCTCCATCACAAGATCAGAAGTGGGGAAGGTCACTGATGATTTCACAATGTTTAGGATCATTCAGGCCATGCCCATATGCAGCAATGCCAAGACAAACAATATGCAGGCTTGGGTTGAAAAGTATCAAGTGACATTTGCATCACAAAGTGTCAGGCAATGAGAACAAGAGAGAACTCCAACAAAAGAGAATCTAACCATTTCCTCTTGACGTTCGATAGCATCATTGAATCCCCACCTCCCAACAGCCTGGGCTACCATTACCCAGAAACTGAGTAAATACTGTAGCTACAAGAGCAGGACAAAGGCTAGGTATTCTGTGGTGAGGATGTAACCTCCAACTGCCTAATATCTGTTTGCATTTACAGGTTACAAATCAGGAATATGATGGAATACTCTCCACTCGCCTAGTACCCCATCCACCATCTTCAACATTCACTCCTTTCATTGCCATGCATAGTCGCAACAGTATGTATCATATACAAGATACATTATAGTAACTCACCAAGGTTTCCACCTTCAAAACCCATGACCGCTACCACCTATAAGGACAGGAGCAGCAGAAGCACCACCACCTGCAAGTACCCCTTAAAGCCACACACCATCCTAACTTGGCAGTACTCCAAAATTACCTCCATCGAACATAGAACATAGAACATTATAGCGCAGTACAGGCCCTTCGGCCCTCAATGTTGCACCGACCTGTCATACCAATCTGAAGCCCATGTAACCTACACTATTCCATGTACGTCCATATGTTTGTCCAATGACAACTTAAATGTACTTGAAGTTGGCAAATGTACTTAAAGTTTACCTCCACCGAAGCATGCCTTAAATCTCACAAAGATGCCCTGCGTGCCGATTCAAGAGGTAGCTTACCTCTCCAAATGAATATTCAGGCTATCTGAAAGAAATAAACTGAGAAAAGACCTGTCTTGCCTGGTCTAACCTCCACACACCAGGTTTTACACTTCAGAGGCTCCAACATTTGATTTCAATGGAGGCAGTTGGTCATTGAATTGTCCAGCTGTCTCCAGGGTATGTGCATGCATGAACTACTAACCATCTATAATTTTGTCCATGTAAAAATAAGAGCTGCTGAGTTTGCGATTGCTAAAGTCTTTCAATATTTTCACCATGGTGGAGATGCTTTGCTTGGTGTTGAAACATCTGGGCCTCTGTACAGCACCATTAGAAACAAACATTGGATACAACTTCTCAGTCCTGAGTACAGATCTGAGTCTTTCAATAAGTGAGCTCACTCAATGATGAGATTAAAAAGCAATCTACTTTACATAGGATTTCAATGTATTCCAATGTTTTAATGCTATGGTCAGATTTTAGTTTCAAATAAAATGTATTGCAGATGTGCTTCATAGATTGAACATTGTTGAAGGAAATCTGTTTTGTATTATATTTAGAAGGATTAGGTGTGAGCAATGATTTATAATATAAAGCATAGGCCTTTAAAAAAACAGAAATTCAAGATAAATTTCCAGGAGATCCATTAAGAGAGAGCAAAGAGTTCCAAAGTCTGTTCAGTTTATCTTATAACGTAGGAGGTGATATGGTTTTTTAATGGAGGTATCTGCACTCAAAAACTTGCTTCAGTAAAAAAGAATAATTTGACAAAACTGTTCTTTCATTTAAAGCAACAGACAGGGGCACAATATATAGTGCATGTGTATACATGGATATATATAGGTTTCATATATTTCTAGGATCAATCTTGAGACATTACTATGGTAATAACACAAAATGGGCTTTCATGAACAGATGATGGTTTGTGCTTTTGGACTGCCTTGTATAGATGGCCACCTTAAATTATAGATAAAAAAGTAAACTAAATGCTAGAAATCTGAAAGAAAATAGAAAGATTATCCAGTATACGTGGCAGGTCAATAAGCACTTGAAATATTGGTGATACCAAGCCTCACAATAGCTTTGTCTACTTTCAAATTAAGTGTCCTATCAGAATCATTGATCTCTTTCTATGTAGACTGACCTGCTGTAGTTTATGGCATTTTAATACCTGTTTTATAAACTGAGTAACTGTCTTAAGGAACAGAAGATAGTCACTTAGTCTTAAGTACCTGTGTTGATTCTTAGAAACAGCAAACTATTTAGTCCACTGTCCTGTTCTTTCCTTGTAGCATTGTAAATTTTTCATTTTCAAATATTTATTGAATTCCATTTTGAAAGTTCCCATTGAATGTGATTTTCACATAATGCATTCCAGATCCTGACAACTCACAGTTTAAGATCAATTCTCCTCAACCCACTGGTTATTTTAGCCATTCGCTTTCTAGTCTGATGTCTGGTATAAGTTGATACATTCCTTTCTGGTTATATTACCTTCATTGGAGTAGATTTTAAATAGAAATGAGTGAGCTGTGTTACCATACATCATTATATGAGATTATTAAATTAATTCAAATTCTCAATGAACACACATTTTTCTAGTTCTGATTCTTTATATGTACTTTTTTTTATGGAATAGGCACTTGCATTGTATTATTAGATGGCATTTCACTGATCTCTTAACTTAAAGCTTGTTTTGATTTCCTTAAACTTAACACTCCAGTTAGCAATCAGACTCATAGCATGAAATTTAATCTTTCACCTGTCATGAGTGTGATGGCAGAAAGGTCTTTAATGAGACACAAAGATAACAGGATAGTGCCTGTCCCAGCTCAGTTAATAGTCCACTTGAGGTCTCAACCTGGTGCCACTGGTATTAACCCAGCAGTGGACAAACAGCATGGCAGGCAAACCCTTTAGGGGCTGTGGGTTAGCTCTCAGAGAGGTTGGGGATCCCTCATTCAAGTGTGAACAAGGGATCCTGCATTGGGAGGGAGTGGTGAGCTCGCTGAGAGCCATCTCCCTACCTTGTTGCTGATCCTTCACCTCTGTCACTAGCACCTCTGCAACCTGAGACCTAGTGACAACTCTAGACCTTTTATGGTATCATATCAGCAGCAACCATTGCCCCCTGGGTGGGTTGTAATTCAGTGGAGCTGCTAGTGTCTGATTGGCTTGAATCTCTTGGCTGGAGGGATTTTATCTATGAGGTCCTTGATCCCAGGGATTTCCCACAACTAGCCAGCTAAAAGCTTGTGAGTGCCAATTTATTCAGTGGGCCTTCTGTCCAAGAGACAGTGTAGGGCTCTTGGTGGCTCTCCAATCGGCAAGTGAGACCCCCATTTCCTCCATTAAATACCACCCAAAGGCATTAACTACAGACGTGTCATATTGAATACTCGTGCACAAATAATCTGTTTCATATCAGAATACTGCCACTTGTTGGGTCTGAGGAAAATCTGTAGTTCAAATTTAAAACACGCCCCTTACCACAAAATCCTCTTGGAGTTCCCAAAGGACCTTACATTCCATAACTAACCATAACTATATTGTTGAATTTATCACTTGCGTCATGCAGCATTTATTTAAAAACCTGCATATGATCTAAAGTCTCAAGTAGGATTTGAATCAGATTGCCTCTTGAACCATGTGATAAGTGATTTATATTTTGAGTGAAGAAATACCAAAATTGTTTGTTTCATGAAGCTTTTGTGTAGCTATAGTTGAGAGAAAGAAATAAGGAAATAAAGAAATTGGAGGAGATCATCAAAATGGAAGTAAACTTAAAAGGATAATCAAAGAAAAAGCATAAAATGAGAGAGCAAAGAAATATCATGTTTTCTGATCACAGTTGGTAAAGGAAGCAGTAGACAGTTTGAAGGGTGGCATAAGTTAGATTTTAAAACCATCACAAATCAAATTGAAAGTTCCATCATTTCGCAGCATTGTGTGAGACTGTTAAAAATATTTTTGATATATTTATGCTGAATAAAGTATTAGTGGTAAACTGCTCAAAAAGCAAATTCAATTGCAACATTAAGCTGAGCCAGAACAGCAGCAACTTAGAACATTTTCTGGAACTGAGGAAATGTTTGCAATGTAAGTAGCTTAGCCTTGCAAATAATAATATTAAACTTAGCTGGCACCATGCAAAACATAATATTCTATAATTGCAGAAAGCAAAACTTCAATGTTGAAAACATCTAGTTAACAAAGTTTAGGTGGGGTCCAGATTTTAAAAATGTTTGACTATACTCCTCACAGCTAACAGTTTAAGTGTGTACTTTTTGTTTATGTAATGATACATTTGTAATACTTTAATTTGCGTTTTGTTATGAGAGAAACACATTCCCATTTAACGCAATAAGGTGTACCTAACATAAACAGATTAAGCAACGCAAGTGCTCGGGAAATAAGTATTTCCCTCTCACAGTAAACCAGATTCTGTTCAATAATTTTGGCCAGCTTCATTTTGCTCTTCCTGATTTGCACCTGGAATAACAACTGTAAGGTCCTATAATTAAACGATTTATTTTTCTAAAGTCATCCATGATTGGCGAACCTGACTCTTTATTTACTGAATCTGTGGAATTGAAGAGAAACACCAGCCAACGTGTGAAATTGCTGTCAGCTCTGGATTGATCCTTCCCTGCTTCAGTACTTTAAGATGCATAGAACAGGGGCTGGCGAGCATTGCACTCACCTCACAGCTGTGTAGCAGTTGGTTTGCCATGAGTTACATATTAAACAGATATTGAGAAGTGCTGCCAGTGATTCATTTCAGCTTACTTCGGATTTCCACTTGTTTCTGGGTCTACCATTATGTGATGGAGTGAAAGGAGTAGTGCAGTTGTGACTTAGACCTGCATGGATCAGAGATAGATTAATACCTCTAGAAGTCATGGGTGGTCATGAATATTCAGTGACCTGCCACAATTCCATGAACAACTCCTCACTCCCCAACACATTCTTCACTTCACTTCCACATTCATTAAAACAAACCATGTGGTAAACCATACAAGGCGCAAGAATGTTTATTAATTTCATTGTTGGTAAAGCAAATTGTATCCCTAAAAATCCTGAATAATTGACTCCAATCTAGTAGTTGTTTACAATTTTTTTGTATTATGTTGAGTATTGCCAAGGTTAGAGACAAAAAAAAACTGCAGATGCTGGAATCCAAAGAAGGCAGGCAGGAGGCTGGAAGAACATAGCAGGCCAGGCAGAAAAAGGAGGTCCAATATTGGACTGGACCTCTTTGGCATGAGTGTCTTTGGCCTATGTGTTAAGTTGCCCTTGTGTAGTGATTGAAACAAGGGCCAGGTAGATCTCATTGACTATGAGATCCTGGATTAGGGTTGTTAACCTGGCCAGTCAGGGAGCCCTGGTCAACAGATACAAGCAGGAGTGTCAAAGAGTCTCCTCTTTCTAAGGCCTGGCTCTGAATTGGCTGGTCAGAGTCTAAGTACTGTGCAGGTGCAAATAAGGGGTGATTTGGTGACAGGATACCTGGAGTTATTCCACTCAGGACCAGATGATTTCA
Organism: Chiloscyllium plagiosum; assembly: GCF_037043375.1. Lineage (NCBI taxonomy): Eukaryota > Metazoa > Chordata > Chondrichthyes > Orectolobiformes > Hemiscylliidae > Chiloscyllium > Chiloscyllium plagiosum. Next base: position 26,897,172 of record NW_028270168.1, read on the forward strand.
GACCATTAACATCACTGTGGGTCAGTGTGCAGTTCTGACATTGCGATTGTTAAAAATTAAGATAAAGTGACACAGTAAGATTTAGAATCAAAACTATAAAGCTCTATAATTTATTCAAGCAGTGGAGCAGAATTAATTTCTGTAAGTTATTTCATACAGCATAATTAATACCTGGCTGTATGGAGACCTGGAATGGTTAGGTAGAAAGCAATAGATTCCTGGAATGTTGAAGTACAAAATAGTTGAGAGTGTGTTGCTGGAAAAGCACTGCAGGTCAGACAGCATCCAAAGAGCAGGAGAATCAATGTTTCGGGCCAGAGCCCTTCAGAAAGCTGTCAGAGTTCAGTCTGTGAGTGTGTTTAAAGGTTGACTTTTTTTTGGTGTAAAGGGTTACGGGGATAATGTGAGTAATGTGAGTGTTTCATCAGACATGATCATATTAAATTGTGGAATAGGCTTGACAGACTGAATCGCCTACTCCTGTTCCTATGTTCTGACCAGTTCTTAAAATATTTTTACATATATTTCACCAGAAAAATCGATATAATGGTCCATTAACATTCATGGCAGGTTGGCAGGTTAGGGCTGAATATTTATATTATCAAATCTCATACATGGGAGCTATTTTTACAGCTAAATTAATGTGTGTCAGCCATTGGTCAGTTGGTAGCACTCTTGTCTGTTAATCAAAAAGTTGCAGTCTCATGTTCCAATCTTGAGACTCGGGTACAAAATTCTCGGCTGACCCTGGAGTCCATATTGTAGGGGGACAGTCATTCAGATGAGATGTTACGGTGTGGTCACATTTACTCCCAATGTAGGAGTAAAATATTCCATTGCACTTTTTTGAAGAATATTTGGGGAGTTATCCCTATCAACTACATTTTCCTCGAACAACATCACAAAACTAGATAATCTGGTTTTTACTGCATTAGCATTTGTAGGAGTTTGCTGAGTGAAAATTGTTGCATTTCCTGCAATACAACAGTGATACACTAATTTCTGGGTTAGTGGTGCTGGAAGAGCACAGCAGTTCAGGCAGCATCTGAGGATCAGTAAAATCGACATTTCGGGCAAAAGACCTTCATCAGGAATACAGGCAGAGAGCCTGAAGGGTGGAGAGATAAGTGGGAGGAGGGTGGGGGTGGGGAGAAAGTAGCATAGAGTACAATAGGTGAGTGGGGGAGGGGATGAAGGTGATAGGTCGGGGGGGAGGGGGGAGTGGATAGGTGGAAAAGAAGATAGGCAGGTAGGACAAGTCATGGGGACAGTGCTGAGCTGGAAGTTAGGAACTGGAGTGAGGTGAGGTGAGGGAAGGGGAAATGAGGAAACTGTTGAAATCCACATTGATGCCCTGGGGTTGAAGTGTTCCGAGGCGGAAGATGAGGCATTCTTCCTCCAGGCGTCGGGTGGTGAGGGAGTGGCGGTGAAGGAGGCCCAGGACCTCCATGTCCTCGGCAGAGTGGGAGGGGGAGTTGAAATGTTGGGCCACAGGGCGGTTTGGTTGATTGGTGAGGGTGTCCCAGAGATGTTCCCTAAAGTGGTCTGCTAGGAGGCGTCCAGTCTCCCCAATGTAGAGGAGACCGCATCGGGAGCAACAGATACAATAAATGATATTGGTGGATGTATAGGTAAAACTTTGATGGATGTGGAAGGCTCCTTTAGGGCCTTGGATGGAGGTAAGGGAGGAGGTGTGGGTGATACACTAAAATATAGTTAACAAGATGTTTTGGGATGTGCTGAGGTTATGAAGGGTGTTATGTAAAGAAATGTCTTTCTTTTCATATTTTTACCATTATCCTGGAGGTCCAGCATAAAATAACAGGAACACACACAGGTTAAATGATTCCTACAAATCTGCAACAATTACTCTATTTGCAGCATAATGAGGGTTTGAACAGTGAAACACATCTGCCTACATTTTTTAACGTAATTACTTATTCTGATTATTCCCAGCAATTACAGGGACTGTGATATTTTAATGAAACAGCTTGTTAACGTTGAGAGTCCTGTTAAGTCATTTTTCCTGCTGTATTAGAGAGTCTAAATATTATTAATGAGAAATTCTATCAAAAATATCCTGAACTTGTTGTTAAAGAATTTCAAAGTATTAAAGACTTCTTGGAAAAAAATTGCACATTAACAATCAAAATTGCTACTGACCTTTTTTTTCATAATCTCAGGGTTAAGTGCCATGTTCATGTATTATGTTGAGAATTTCAAGCTGTGCTTTCCCTTTTCCACTGATTTCTTTCAAAATTTCAGGTCAATTGTACCATCCATGCAATGGTCCCTGTGCGCTAATATTGATTTCTAGTACATATTATTAGCAAATAGACAACTGCTGTTGAAGTTTTGATTACAGCTTAGATATGGATTCTGATATACATATTATGAGCATTAGTGCAATGCTGATGTTTGAACTTAAGTTTGAAGTTAAAATATCAGGATTCAATATGCATTTTTATAGCACCTTCAATAGTAAAGAAAATTGAAACAAACTTCACAGAGTCATTAGGCAAAAATGGGCACAAAAGAAGTAAGCGTGACAAAAAGATTGTTTAAGGAGATATAGAAGGTGGAAGTGGAGAAAGGTCACTGAAAAGGACTCGAAACATGACTGCTTTCTCTCCATAGATCCTGTCAGGCCTGCTGAGTTTCTCCAGCAATTTCTGGTTTTGTTTCAGATTTCCCACATTCTTTGTTTTATTATAAATTTGAGGCATTGGAGAAAAGGAAGGTAACATATTTCAATGAGCACTTGGTCCATGCGTTGACTAGGATATTGGTGGCACAGGTTTGTGATGAACTGAGATCTGTGAAGGATTGAAGACCTGAGAGCGAGAGTTTTCCTGAGAATGCTGGAATAATTTAGTTGCTATGCAATTTAAGATGAGTTGGATTGATTCTCGATAATCAGTAAAGTCAAGAATTATGGAGAGTGGAAGTTGGGGGGGCGGGGGGAAGGAGTAGTGAGGGGCACGGGCCTGGAGGTTACAAAATGCATGAATGAGTGCTTCAGCAGCAGGTGGCCCAAACAGATTTAGGAGTAAGCATGGTAGGAGGTGTGGCCTTGTCAAAATGAGAGTAGGGGAAGCATGAGGAAAGATGAAAGAGAAACCAAACAAGGATGTAAGTTCAGGACTGGGCAGGGGAAGGCTAGGGGAACGATAGGGGAAATTTGCCTGTCTAAGCCTGGGGAAGGGAGAAAAGCTAATGGGATGATTTGAATTGTAATCACAATGAGGCTCATGAGATTGCTTTATTTGCTGAAGCTGAGGACATAAGGTTCGAGAGGAAAAGGTTTTGAGAGAATTGTTTGTTGTGGAAGAGAGAAGTTTTGTCTTTGTGTTCCAGAGTAATCGTAATACCACCAAAAATCCTCAGATAGCCCCTTCCAAGTCCACAACCACTTCCACCTAGAAGGACAAGGATATGGGAATACCACCACCTTCAAGTTCCTCTCCAAGTCACTCACCATCCTGATTTGGAAATATATTGTTGTTCCTTCACTGTCACTGGGTTAAAATTGTGGAATTCCCTCCCTGAAAACATTGTGGGTCAAGCCACAGTGGGTGGGCTGCAGCGGTTCAAGAAGGCAGCTCACTACCACCTTCTCAAGGCCAACTAGGGACAGGCAATAAATGCTGGCCCAGTCAGAGAAGCCCACATCCCACAAAATGAGTAACAATAAATAATGAGCAATTTGGCAAAGGACAGCAAGATCCAATTGGACCTTATGTGGTTAGCTAGTTCTGCCATTCTCAATCTTGAAGTCTTTATCTCGTGTACTGAAGGAAGCAGAGATGGGGATATGCCAAGGAAAATGGTCATACAAGAGAGAATAATGATTTTAATGGAAACAGGAGGATCAGAAGTGGAAGTAATGATGTGTTTGGGCAGATGGGTAACTGCTGAAATGTGGTGGTGAATGGAAGGCTAACAGCTCAACAGTGGGAAATTTGTATGTGCCGTGATAAGGAACTAGGGAAAATAGCTGTTTTTCTGGGAGCAGACACAGAAGAAAGTGGTGTAGAGATGAGAAAATGGGATATAATGAGATCAAGATAATGGGATAAAGCTTGTATGGAGCGTAAATTATGGCATTGACCTGTTGAATTGAATAATCTGCTTTTTTAATGTTATGTTTTAATTAAGTCTGTGCAAGAGTTGTGAAAAAAAGGCTGTTTTTTGGCAATCTCATGTGATTAAATCCAGAAGGTCTGATTAATATGGTAAAGTAGCTACCTTGTGATCTCTTGTCCAGCCAGAAACAGCTCCAAACTTTGCTTGAAGGAATTCAGCAAATTGGTGTCCACCAATTGAGCCGACAGCCTGAACCACAGGCTCACAATTCTTTTGTAGTGGTATAAAGAACAGAAACAGGTAATTTGGCCTGATTGGTTTACCCCAGTGTTTATGCTCCACATGAGCTTCCTCCTACTGTACTTTCCTTTAAATGTGACTATGCTAATCACCTAAACCATCTTTATGTGGTAGCAAGTTTCACAATCTCACTATTTTTTTCAATAAAGTATTTTCTCTCATTCTTGGGCCAAAGAGCCATCAACTCAGATAGTTAACCTCGTTCGGGACATATATAACTTGAAATTGTGATCACCAGGTCCTCCCTAATGCACTTAGCTGAAACAGGATGCCCACTCAAATACAATCCTTATCCTTCATCATTTTAGAAACCTTGATCAAATCGCCCTCAATCTCTCTTCTCACCAGAATCCCAGCTCTCTTAGCACTTTAGTAATTGTATAATGGTTTCTGACTAGCTGACATGCCTTACTTCTTTCCATTTATCTGCACCAGGCATTTGCAACATCCAGATTATTTAAATCTTTGATTCATTTGTTTTCATACTGGCCTCCTAAAATGATTCATCAACTCACACACTTACAGACACAAATTCTCTTGCACTGGATTAGTGTGCATTCTTCCAATGTTCTGTGGAAGAATGAAAAAAAAAACCACAATCCATTAGTGCCGGCAAATTAAAATAGATGGAATTCCAATTCAGGAAAATAATGATGTCTTTGCAATCTAATATGTAAAAAATAAGATTAAGACAAGACTACACTAGAGTGTTGAAAAAGTTAATTTCTAGTGAATCAACAATAATCTGTGCATATTATACACGTATCATTCCCAGAATTAACGTTGAAATTGTGATTCCATGTAACAATTTTTTTTTCATTGAGAATGAATAGTTTGTCATTTAACTGTGTCTCTGAGCATGTAATCTTCAGACATATGCTACCACAGATGAGAAACAAAACCAATATTGCAATCTGCTTCTGCAAGTCAAGCAACCTGCAAAGCTGTGCTCACAGATAAGGTTCCAGCTTCACCACAAGAGCTATAGTCCTCACGCTATGTTAAACACACAACCGCCATTTTGTCTGGCAAGTTCTGCATTTCTAGCAAGCTTCGAGTCCACCAAACCAATTCTCCTGCCTGTGAACGAGACACTTTTTTTTTCTCTCTTCTATGTCTGGTTAAAGTTTCAGTCTTGTCCACAGACAAACAGCTGACCGAGTCAGACAGACATCCTCTATGTGGCCACAAACTCCCAATAAGGAACTGCTGCAGACTTCTCAAGAGCATTAAAGATTGTGGCAGCAATTGTTGCACAACCATCTGCTTCAAATCAACTCATAAAAATGCTAAATCATTATAATAGAAATTATAAAGTAGCAAAATATAGCTTTAGTGGGAAGGAAAAGGTTTATACATTTTAGTTCCAATTCAACTGATTTACCAGACATAGAGATTTCTAAGAGTTTGGAAGACTTTGAGCCTTTCATTCTGGAACATTTTTACTTTAATGTTGAGATCAATCAATGTATTGATGCTACCTTTTTTTTAAAGAAGAGGAACATGAACATATAGCAGCCTCCTCCATGGATTGCTGAGCTGAAGAGTTCTTACATTCAATGTGAGGTGAGTTAGACAGCGTGTTAGAATTTTTTTCCCATTAGAATAGACCTCTTGCCCTGACTTTAAAAGGGAATGGTAATTATGGAGTAGCTAAGCTTGGAAGCAGGTAACACACCCAGCCAGATGGCTGAATGGCAACAGTGTTGGTTTAAATGCTGGAGCCTTATATAAATAAAATGTGCAGGAATCCCAGCTAACACCCAGCCAGATTTGCAATCTGGCCAGGGAATGGGAGTGGGCATTTGTTTTCCGGAAACCAAAGCTGGCATTTTTAGTGGATCAGTTTCTGTGGGGTAGGTCGAGGTGGGAGGAGTGGTGGTGGTGGTGGTGGGGGGGTGTGGGTTCCAGGGGGAAGGAGTCCAAGACCATCTGACCTACCAGGAGCTCAATAGGAAGGATATTTCTGTTCATCAATCAGCCCCTCCGAGGTTCAATGGATTTAAAATCAAGGCTCACAGTTAAGCAGCAGAACAAAATAGTTTTGTGCAATTTACATTTCTTCATGTACCTTCTGGACAATTGTCATTGAAATTACTTCAGTGAGTACCATTGAACTGGAAATACCCTAGACGGTCTTAAATACTTTAAAAAAAATAAATGTTACTCATGAATATAGCACATTCGTTCATTTTAATTAAAATAATGTGGTTACAACTAATTAATTTGGTAAATATTATAGATTAACTAAAATAAACTGCAGATGTAGGTTTGCCTGAAAAATTTCTGATATCTTGAATAATTAACGTAATATTTCTGTCAAAATGCATATTTGATATAAAAAGGTACTTTTTAAATCATAGCTCATTTTTATCTTAGAAGATGATTTAGACTAAACTTTGTGTCAAATTAGCACCATAGTACTTACAATTAAGCAGACATGGAAGTTCATTGACCCCAGGAAATCAGACTAGTCACCTCACCAACCTGCTGACGCATAAAATCAATTTTAAATTAGGAAGTGCTTTCGACAAAAAAAATAAATTCACATTGAATTTTATAACATCAATTCCTTTCTTTAGCAGATGTTATTTTTGAAGAACATATTTTCAGTAGTCTTGTCAAGATTAATACCAGGTGCTCAGTGTGTTTGAGACTCAGAGAACGTTAAACACATAACACAGTTGTGTTCAAGGTCTGTAGACCTCAAGGTACAATATGAGCAGTTCCCAAAAAAAGATTTACCACAAATCTCACTTCTTTGCTTCCAATTATTTATATTTTCTGTGGATCAGAGTTATTTCAAAGTAAATTTACCATGTTAAAAAATAATTTTCAAACCTTCGATAAATCAAACAATGTCCACATGAAACTACCATTCAAGTGCAAACTAATATGGGGAAACTGAGGGAATGACAAACATCCTTCAGACCTGTAGAATATTTCAAACTGTTTTTAGGTTACATTGTGTTGAATGGAAGATCAATCCACATTCTAAACGGTACACAGGAAGACAGAAACATAGGAAATAGGAGCGGCAGTAGGCCATTCAGCCCTTTGAGTCTGTTCACACTTTTTCTCCATACTTTTTAATTCGAAGAATGACACCTCCTTGAAAACAACCAACGTTTTGACCTCAATTGCTTTCTGTGGCAGAGAATTCTACGGGCTCACTACTCTGAGTGAAGAAATTTCTCTTCATCTCTGTTCTAAATGGCCTATCCCAAATCCTTAAAGGGTGACCTTTGGCTCTAAACTTGCCAATCAACAGGAACATCCTTCTTGCATCTCATCTTGTCAGGATTTTATAGGTTTCTAACAGATCGTCTCTCATTCTGCTGAATTCCAGCAAATATAGGCCTAATCAAAACACAGTATTCATATAAATATATATTCTCTCTTTATAAAGATCTACAAAATGTGACAATCACCTGATGAAGGAGCGTCGCTCCGAAAGCTAGTGTGCTTCCAATTAAACCTGTTGGACTATAACCTGGTGTTGTGTGATTTTTAACTTTGTACACCTCAGTCCAACACCGGCATCTCCAAATAATTTATTTCTGTTGGTGCTGATTTAAACGACAGCCAAAAAAAATTGGAAAAAATATCTGATTTCGTTCACCTTTCTGAAAGTGCTTGAAAGTGGGTGGATTCCTATAGGAGTCTGAGCAAGCTGAGCTCCAGTAAGATGTGTGGCAGATCTGGCATGACCCAACTCAACGTCAAGAGTAACTCGTGCCATCTCTTATGCTTTTACAAGTGGCTATGTTACTTTCCTGCCAGGCAACGGTGAGTTGCCAAGTAAGAGGGTCATTGCTTGTTGGTGGACCAACTCACTTCATTAATATTCAGCTTTCTATCTTAGCAAATTCATCAAACATGCTACATGTTAAGGAAATGCAACATAGAAACCAGAGTGGCACCTGGTGATTTCAGCTCATTGCTTGGTCTAAATGACTTCCATGTTGGACACTGGGCACCAATTTCTCAGCATATGTTCCATAGGCGCCAGCCACACACATCTCACCACCCCCACCCCCCTCCAACCATGTGCCAGTGTCTAACAAACCTCACAGCACCATGCAGGCCCCTGCCCGCACAGCAAGGCACCAATATTCCCCTGTCTATCATATCCTGGATAAATGTCAGCAAATCTGCAGGGAAAGGTCACTGAACCTGAAACATTGATTCTGATTTCTCTCCTTGATGCTGCCGGACCTGCTGAGCTTTTCCAGCAATTCCTGTTTTTGTTTCTAGATTAACAATCCTTGTCTGGGTGCACAACAAGCTTTTGTGCTTAAAGATGGCATGAGCACAAGGGATGTTGGTTAATTTAAAGGACATCCGTCGATTGATGAGTTATTATGAGAACTACAGATTGGCAAATTGGACCAGAGTCAGACATGAAAGATGCCATAGGAACAAGAACAACAGTTAATATGATGAGTCTGGTAAAACAGTAAGAAACTCACTAGGCCATATGATGAGAAATCTCCAAAAAGCTTGACGCATCACACACAGAACCAAAAAAAAGTAAGATTCTTCAAAGAGTAAGTATTTTATTGTAAGTCAGGCCTAGAATTACTGAATTCACTGAGGGGAAGGATTTCAAAATATTGATGGGAGCAGTTAGATAACTCAAAAGCATTCAAGGATTTTCTGCCTCATAAATATAGGCAGAACTGCTGTTGACTGGAATATCTCAACGGCGCAGCAAGTGAATAAGAGCAGGTGACCTGGAACTATCCATTTCCTAAGGAGGCAAACACCACATATGGCAACTCAACAGTCCCCTTCCTGACGTGACAGAGAGTCAATTCGCAAGAGCCTCCATTCCCACAAGTAAAACTGATTGAGATTTGTCGGCTGGTCCACAATTAATATCAAAAATGGTCACAAACATTTTCTTTCAGTTTTTATGCCATAAGAGCCTTTTCACCATCTAGAGGGCACAAGTCAAGAACCAGTTACCTTATTCAAGCTTTGGGCAACTGACAATTTTTTTTTTGTGCATGGTTAAAGACCGATAAATGTGATTTAATAAATGTGAATCCATTTTAATCAGTTGTGCAATGCTGGTTGTATGTTTGGCTTTATCTGGCTTTATGATATGCACGTTCATCAAGTATTCCTCTTGCTAAGTAAGCCGCACTGCTGGATGACAATTACTGAGCTTAGGGAGATGCAGAATACATGATGTGTACCTCTGTAACTAATCATAATGGTGCAGCATAAGTGAAGGACTTACTTGCTGTAATTTGAGCTCATTTCTTTCTGAATCATCTATTGTCACTACCATGGGGACTATGTGAGAACTGCTTTTGAACACAAAGGCAACCAGATAATCCTTATCACTACACTTCTGTCACTTCATATATCCATGTGGTTCACATGTCTTTTGATTTATGTAAACAATTGTATTGGATATCTGTGATGCTTAAGAATCTATCCATCACAGTTGCCTCTTCACTAAATGCGGTATAGATGGCACCTCGGACTTAAAGCATCTATAGCAACAATGAAAGCGTTCTTAGAAATCTCTACTGATACATGTGAAATTTCAATGTGCTAGCAATTGTCTTGTATCAATAGTCATCATCACAGCCACCTTCACTCACTCATACTCAATTCTTCATCCTTTGGTTCCTTAAAATCATTTGTTTTTCTCGTAAACTGCGTGCTGGTCATAGTTAATGCTTGTGAGTGTGCTGCCATTCAATTGCGACTGTGCAATGCAAACATAGCAGACGGAATATTGTAAGTACATAAAAATAATTACCCACTTCGCTAATGTTATTACATCATTATTATGAATTATCTGTATATATGGACACGCTGATAGAAGTATAGGGCGTTTATATAATTTTTGTACACATAATGGAAGCAAATTATAAATAATACATGAAAGGATAATTCAGAATGTTGCAACATAATACAATACAAATTTTAGGTTCCATCTTAATCCCCATGTTTTGTGATATATTGTTGACAGTTGTCATTTTTAACCATGAAAATAGCATTAACGAGAGTATTAAGTGATGAAAAACTTTATGAATCGAAGATCATGATTGCTAACAAATTGTAAGTTTTCTACTTGTTTCAAAGTAGTATGCCTTAACACGTGTTTGTTGTTTGTGAATTATGCTGACAAAGGGGCACTCCTTTTTTTCAATAACAGAGGGGTGTTGGAATCATGGAGATGGGTCTGTGGAAGACTCCTATATTACATTGTGGTGCAAATTGGTTTTCAGAGACAGGTGATGATGTTTATTATAGAACTGGTATTCAATTGTGATGAATCCTTTTGGCTGAAAAACATTCATCAGATTGGGCTACTCCCTCCCAACCCCAGCAATCCTTCCACTACCCCCCAAACCTCAAGGGTGTTTTTCAAGTGCTCATTAATCGTAAACTGTCAAATCGTGTGACTCAACCACCCACTTCCCCAGACTGAGAAGCAAACTAAATAATTATCAAGTTCAAAATGATGATGCATCTTCCTCCTGGCAACTGTTCGGTACTCTACAATTGACACAACACACCAATGATGCTTCCACTTCTCTATTTCAAAATGTGAATCCAGATCTTGAGGTCTCACCAAATGCTGTCAGCAACAAATCTAATTCTTCAAAAGACTCTGAGCTCATTACATCACGTTGCTGCTATATGACAATTGCATAACTCATTTATTCTAAATCTCCAATATCATGTATTATAAAAATGCATTAGAATCATTTAAGATGTCTTTAGTTTTTAAATCACAGCAACGTTTTTATTAAAAAATCATCATTAACTGGATGCACACCTATTTGGGGGAGGAGATGGAAAATCCAGGTATCTCTGAATCAATTTTAAAGGAACAATATCACATAGAAGGAAGGTCCATGCCCCAGGATTTTGTACTTGGCGACAACTCTTTGTCTCAAGGAATGATAGATTGAATCACAAATTTTGACTGTGGTGCCACAAGGTGGTAGGAATATGGAGATCACTTCTACCTCATGAGATGGGATAGCAGGTGGATAGGAGTGAAATATCAGGGGTTAGAAGGGCCAACTTCCTGTTCAACTGTTCAAGTGAGCAGCAACTTTCTCCTCTCTTTAGCTTCTACTGTCACTTAATTTTGGTATCTTTAATGAATTGGCTATCAATGATATATGGGAAACGTGTGGAATGGTGAGTCAGACTGAGGGTAAAGATGAGTAGGAATCGTCACTCTTATTGTTACCTCACCACGTGCTGTGTTATGTCTCAGGGTTAGTATGTCAGCATACCTTTAAGAGACAATGTCATGATATCATCACTGCACCATAACATGTAGTCTGAGGAAATAAAGGTCTTAGATGCCATATTACTTTGATTCACTTAAAGCATAACGCACTAATGGAAGGAAGCTGTTCTTTGTAACTAAATAGTATAATATGAGCTCAGACACTGATGTGCCTGAGAATATAATATTTTTATGTAACAGCAAGTTGCAATATACTTCAATATCGTGTTAACTATTCCAAGTTTCTTATATTGGGAGAGATAACATGAGCATAAAGTATCCTGCAGGACACAAAACCGACATTATTCACCAATTCATAAACCTTTGCCAAAATTTTGTCAATTAACAGCAAACCCAGCACTGGATTTATCTATCCAAACAATTGTAACAACAACATATTCGACAAATAAAAGGTCATGAGTTGGCCTTGCTTAATGCACAGCCAACAGAATTTCCAGTACAACTGTGAGCGATCCTTTTCCTGGCATTACTTTACTCAGGAACTCAAGTCAAATAATACTGCTCAAATAATACTGTCAAATAATACTGTTCTTCCTTTCCAGGAATTTTGGAATTGACTGCATGGATTAGCCATGTACTGTCATTGCAACAATGGATAGTATCAGGACCATTCATTTATTCTCACTTAGGAAACATATTCCCTTGTCAAACCAGTCTGTTACTTCTTCAATTGTGAAGGGAGCACATTTTCCTTTTCCCATATTACTTAACCAATTCTGGACAAGGCAATTGCATCAGTGTCATCAGATTCTGTTTAAAATTGTAAAATGTGTTTATTTGAATAAACACTTTTCATCAGTGTAACCCTCATCTCTGTGCAGCTCAGTCATGGAACTCCTAATGTCCTAGCGAGTGGAATGAAATTGAAAGAAAACATTTTACTTTTGATAAAAGTTTCCCTTTTTTTCCTACAACTTTGAAGAGCATGGAATTTAGGTTTTTTAATGGGAGATGGGGTTTTGGGGCTATTTTGGGGCCTCAGGCAAAATCAGTTTCTATTCGAAAAATAAAAGAAACTGATAATATACAACACAAAGGTGATAGTTTACCATTTCAAAGGTACTTGCAGGAACAATAATTCCCTGACTGTACATTTTAAGAAGTCTCATGTATGCAATTTTCATAACATCTGTTCCAATGTTTAGCGAGATCGAGGTTACTATGTACCTCAACTGTGTTTGAGTTTTGTCCCTTTTCTAACAGTCAGGCATCTTAATCTTGAAAATTTCAATTTACTCAACAATTACAGTCTTTAAAGGTCTAGATATTGTTCCATATTTTCATTCGACTTTGTGTGAATAAGTGTTTCTTAATCTCCACTTTCAATAGTTTAATATTAAATTTAAAATTATACCTTCTTCATCTGTATTGAATCCATTACCATTTTTAAGGCCACAATTAGATATTCCTCAAAATAGTGTACTCCATGGAATACAACCCAAGTTCTCAAACATGTCCTCATAATTTTAACCTTTGCAGCCCTGATCCTGGTGACTTTACATTCTATCTCTTTCAAGGTCAATGTTTATTTCCAAGTAGGCTTTTGTGCAAATGAGAGACTTACCTAATCATTTAAATTCTATATATTGACCAACCCCCTTCACCCTTCATCCCCACCCTCAAAGCTTGATACAAAAGTCAACCTTCTCTGAGATTTTTTTATTAACTTCTGAATTTGCACATGGGTTTTTCAGTGATTACCTACATTGCACATAAATCCCTTTGCTCATTCACTGTTTCTAGTCCCTCACCATTATGACATCCTGACTTAGCTTTCTCATACCCAAAATAGATGACTGCAGAATTGCCCATATTGAACTCTATCTGCCATAATTTTATTTGCTCAGCTCGTTTGTAAATTGCTGTTCCCATTCACATAATTCAATGTGTCTGAGCTCCATTCATTAAATTAAGTAGCTGGAAAATCAGGGACAACACTGTCATAATATGCTCTTTATGCGCATTCCCCACAACTCCCAACTGGAATGTGTGAATAGAACTTCAAACTGATTTTCTTCATCAGAAGTCTAAAAGTTTGGCAGTCAGAGCAGTTCAGCACCCCATGTCTTAATTGACTTTTTCTCCTTCATTCATTGATAGATCTCCTGTGCACTCAAGCATTATTTACTGCTTTTTCCTGTCTGTCAAATTTGCTGTTTTATTTTATTTCTCAATTTCTAGTGTACGAGCAACCAAGACATTCAAGTTGGTAACCAGCAGTCATGTGAATATTATTACTATGGCAGTGTTACAAACCCATGTGCAAATTCAGAAGTTAATAAAAAAATCTCAGAGAAGGTTGACTTTTGTATCAAGCTTTGAGGGTGGGGATGAAGGGTGAAGGGGGTTGGTCAATATATAGAATTTAAATGATTAGGTAAGTCTCTCATTTGCACAAAAGCCTACTTGGAAATAAACATTGACCTTGAAAGAGATAGAATGTAAAGTCACCAGGATCAGGGCTGCAAAGGTATTCAGATTAGATTTACTCTGAAAATATGAGGGTGATAACTTTTCACAAGAACGGTAAGGTTTACCATTAAAGGAGTTTAGTCTCAAGTCATCTTATTCTTCAACTCATTTCAAAAATATTCTACTTTCAGTTTTGCAAAACAAGTTTCAGGTTGGACACAAAATGGTATTAAAACAGAAACTACAGCATATCACTGTGGTTAGGTTGCCTCACATCAGGGGCTGATTTTAACATGGCCAAATCAGTGTTAACAAATGGAATTCATAGATGTATCACTCTCATTGTGACCACTCTGAAATAAACCTGCCTTGGGTGGTCCAGGTGTTTGTCTATTTCGGGTGGGGGAATACTGTTCATAGTTAAATCAGGTTCTAGAAATTAAATAAAACCCCTGTTGCCAGGTTAGAACAGAATAGAGTCAGTAGAAAAGGTTTAGGGGATATGGGCCAAATGCTGGCAATTGGGACTAGATTAGGTTAGGACATCTGGTTGGCATGGACGGGTTGGACCGAAGGCACTGTTTCCGTGCAGTACATCTCTATGATTCTATTTATGATTTAGTCAAAGAAGCAACTGATTTGTTGGCATGGGCTGATGAAGTAACAAGTTAAACTTGATTCCCCTTCAGAATACCAGGGTTGGTTTGATCAATGAGCATCATTTCCACAATACATACTGTACTAAGAAACTAATCATTTTCTGTTACTCCTGCCGTGAAGAGAATAAACCCAATTAGATTATTACTAAAGAATATTACTAAAACAGTGTTTAATAAATGCCTTCCATTAATGCAACTTTAAGCCAACAGTTACTCAACCCTCCATATTTTGGTGGTGGGTCTGGCCTAGGATTCCAACTTGGGGGGTGGCGGAGGGATTTGGGTCCTCGAGTCCAGAGCCACAAAATGAACTAAGTGGACTTCGTCTTAAATTCTTTCTTATTTTCTTGATGATATAATCGCGGAAAGACTGTTATTCTGAACTTTTTATTTCTTTTATTACTATGATTTAATACTTTTGAAGGTCTGTAAAGCTGGAATTTATTTTCCTTTATTTTTCATTTTTTTTGGAAGAATTTGAACTCAGGAATCTGTACCTAGGTACCTTTGTACCTAAGCTGGCGTAGGTGGCAACTTGTAAACTTTTCACAGATCTCATGTGAGTACATGTAACAATAAAACTAATTCAGTACAATTGACTATGGTAGCATTAAGTAGGATCTGCACAGTAGGTGTTGACAAACCAAACAAATCATGTCTATTCTAGATAATAGATGCATAGCTTCTGATAATGAGAGTGAGACTCTGTTAAATTCAGAATTGCCTGTTATTGCCCCCCACATCTAAGTCATAAATATATTTGGAAATCTTCTGGATATCATTGCAAACAATCACATACACAATCCTTACAAATGCAGCAAGGCATGGACTCAGTTAAATTTGACTAGCGTCCGTCTCATTCTCCCACCCCCCACCCCACCCCACCCCCTTTTATGTAGTAGAAGGCTAATATGAACATGTAAAACTACAAGTTAGTGGGAAAGACCCTTTACTTAGGTAGCTCTTTCATTTCTATATGATAGAGTGTTTGGCAGCTAATTAACTACTTCACTGAAATAGGTAGCTATTGTGATTTAGGAAAATGTAAAAACTATTTTGTGCACTGGAAAAGCCCACAAACAGCATTGAGATAAATGACCTGGCAGTCTACTTTAGTGCTGTTGAACGAGGAATAAATACTGGCCAACAAACTAGGAAAACGCCATGCACAGCTTAAACTCTTCTTTGTGCCTTTCTTGCCCACCTCTTAGTACCTTGCTTTATAAGGACTGTAATGCTGACCCTTTAACTTTATTTTTTAATTTTTCTATTTTCTACCTAAGATTTTGTAACTAGATATCTTTGTCCCGAAGGTGGCACAGGAAATGGTGACTTTGTAGACTTTTCACTGTACTCATGTATCCATGTACTTGAGTACATGTGACAATGAACCTAATTCTAATTCTAAATACATTTAAGCAGTAGAATTTATATATGTATTTCAACACATAACCCAAAAGTATTACAGAAGTAACTAAATTTGCAAGTATCAAGATAAAACATTACTTTTTCTTCTTAATTTGCATATGCTGAATTTTGCCTGTCCATTACAGGTTACTCATAATGTAATTTTTAATTGCATCAGAGTCTTAACAGCAAATCTCAGTACAGTGTGATGTCAATCCTAACTTCTCCTCGATTCACAGAGTTAGGTTTTTGTGATTTTCTCTTTCTAAACAAATGTATAGGATCGATATGAGATTGTAATGGGTTTTCCCCAAACTCACAAATTAAACAAACATGACCTATTGCTATTATCTGTTGTACTCATTTCAATATCATAGCTTTGTAATGACCTTTACTTGCTCTAAGTAAGCATGTTTCTCATGGGTAATTAATTCAATGAGGACAGTTACCTGATGCCTGTTAAAAAGCCACAAATATGCATGCTACAACATTGGAAATGAAATACGTTACCTCATTTCATAAATCATAGAACTAAAATGAGCCTAACTTCCCTTTATATAGTGAAGGCACTCTAGAACTCTGAACAATGGAAATTTTTGAACACTTAGTACAAGCAAAACCAATTACAGATGCTACAAAAAAAAGCTTTAGATGGGTCAAATAATAGGAAGTGTCTCTTAATTAGTTTTTTTGAATTGAACTCCAATTACTTTGCACAATTTGTTTAGAGTGATTCCTTTTTTAAAATTTATTCACAGGATGTGGACATCATCAGCTCAGGTTAGCATTTTATTGCAGGTCCCCAATTGCCCTTGATGCTTAAAATATGACACAGGAGTATTATTTTTTTAAATTCACTTTTCTGAGCTGAATTTGACTGATCTATGTCCTTTTGTCTATAGTGATAAATATCTCATATTAGTGTGAATATAATGATGCAATCCATTCCTAATTGCTTCACCATGGACTGGATTTTAAGAAGGTCAGTGGTGATAGACAGCTCGTCTTCTCACCCCATTCCCAACCCCGGAGGAAGGTTGGTTGGTAGATGATTCATCAGGAAGAATCCTACATTGCAGACATTATACACTGCGGGTGGGGACAACATAAGGAGGAAGTGGGACTACTGCCCTCAGTGGAAGAAAGTCTTGCTTACAAGGCTTGCTAGCCAATCAGATTGTTTCTTCAATTTTGACAGCACCAGAGCAATGACAACTGGAACTAGACATATCCTGGAATTTTAAAGCAGTGATGGGGGAGAGGGGAGTGGGAGGCCAGGATATCTGATCGGCGTGGACGAGTTGGACCGAAGGGCCTATTTCTGTGCTGTACATCTCTATGATTCTATGTGAAAGATTTTGCATGGCAAAGTAGTGATTGGGTCACATATTATGTGGGCCCTCTGCTGAAAATATGCCTAGCCAAGGACCATAAATTCTAGCCCTATGTTTCAGCAACAAAAGACACAGTTACTTCATGGCAGGGCATGACGTTTTATAGTGTAACTAGCATAATTTTAAAAATCAATACTTCCAATTTTCGAACAGTGCTCTCTGGATTTTGAACCCATTTGGACTTCAGTGGCCCATGTCCAACAAAAAGAAATATTAGTTCAATTCTGGTCTCCTGCTTTCGGAAAGATGTTGTGAAACTTGAAAGGGTTCAGAAAAGATTTACAAGGAAGTTGCTGGGATTGGAGAGTTTGAGCTATAGGGAGGGCTTTGAATAGGCTGGGGCTATTTTCCCTGGAGTATCAGAGGTTTATAAAATCATGAGGGGCATGGATAGGATGAATAGGCAAGGTCTTTCTCCCAAGGTAGGAACTGGCCATAACTAACTGAGCTAAGTTATGAAAATAAATGAAATTAAATCTGAGGAAGCAAACTTTGAAACATGGATAAAAACCGACCATTTTTGGTTAACATATTCATTTGCATAAACTGTCACAATTATATGATGCTGTTTTGGGAGAAAATACTCCATATCTAATCAGCAAAAAGGTTTTCAAATAAGTTTTGCTTTCGATAAAGAACAGTCACCCAAATTTCCTCAGTCCTTGTCTTGCTATTCTGGCCTAACTTTAGTGGAAACCCCAATGATGAAGTAGGAGAAACCTCAGGGAAATTTCCTGCGTCTTCAAATTCAGAATATTCAAAAAAGAAAAAAAACTTACATTTTTTAAAGCACTCTTCATGACCTCAGGACATTTCAAAGCCAATGACATAGTGTATTTCAGAAGTGACCAAAGTATAATGTCAGAAATTTGGCTCAGCAAATTCCCTCAAACAGCAGTTTGAATAAAATAACCTGGAACAAATAGGTTGTGACGTTCTTACCTATCAATATAATATAGACTTGCTTATGTTCATTTACTTGATGAAAGCTAAGAACAAAGGCATGGAATGATGTTCTGTCTAGGTTGCTGACTCCACAAGACTAACTGCCTGCTATACTTTTGTTTAGATACATCAAATTGCTTTTGGTTCTCAAATTAATAAAGAAAACATATACCAAATCTCTCCCTACACCCTTTAATATAGCTTTAATATGACCCCCAAAGGGAGTGTTAGAGAGACAGGCTACTGTAATTTTCAACATTAGAAATTTATAGAAAATCCAATACATTTGACCCTAACAATAATGAACTTCTCAGGAGCCAGACATTTACTGTGTTACAATGAGGTGCATGCATAAAGCAAGAAGGCGGTGAAATTCTGTTCCCTAAGCTGCCTTATTCTCTGTGTGTCTCCATTGCTTAACAAAAGACTGCAGACTGAGCAGTCTGAGTGTCTCAGTAAGAGTAATTGTCTCTAACAAATAATGTTTCTCTTTATAAATATTAAGACTACATAAGACAAAGAATGAAATTAAGGACTGTGTGAATTTCTCATTTGGTATTATTGGGCCATAATTAAAGATGGGGTCAATGATTAGTATCCCTTCTAATGTAATCTAATTCTCCACACTAGACTGTAGCTTGTTGACAGCTGTTTCAATTATTCAGTTATAACTAGGAAGTATTTGTTGGGCAGACTGATTGTTGCTCTGAAGTGAACTCTTGAAGCATCAATGACATTGCAGTGTCACAATGTAATCCAGTTACAAACACTTCACTTTGAGAGTACATGAGGAGAACATGAAGAGAAAAAATGAAGTTTAAAATAGGGTAATTTTAATGATTTACATGGCATAGTTTTGCAAGGCCATACTCTCAGCATGGAGACTCACCAGATATAAGTATGGGTGATGGTATTAGCCCTAGTTCCACACTGTGCTTCCATTTAGTATGATTCTATCCTGCTTTTCTCATCTCATAAAATCCTCCCCTCACGTTTTCTCATCCTCATTTTACTTCTGTCAGATGGTACTCCTCTCCTTCCTTCAATAAGTGGAAGGGCTTCAAACTCTTTTATTAATCCATTCATGGCTGGTGGAGACCACAAGCAAGACTAGCATTTATTGTCCATCCATAATTGAGATTAAAGTGTTAGTGAACTGCCCTCTTAAATACAACTCTGTGGTGAGCTGGGCCATTTCAGAGAGCAATTAAACATAAACCACATTTCTGTGGGTCTCGAGTCACAAAGACCAGACTGGGTAAAGGTGACACACTTCCTCCTCTAAGTGGTACTAGTGAACCAGGTGGGTTTTAACAACAATCCAGTGGTTTTATGGTTTTAATACTAGCTTTTTATTTCATATTTAATGAATTGATTGAATTTATATTCCCGAGCGGCCACAGTGGGATTTGTACTCATGTCTCTGGGTCATTAGTCCAGACAAGTAACATGCAATTATGCAGCTTCTAAAATTGCCCTGATTATTCAACAGGAGGATCAGTCCAGCATCTGGTCCAGGAAGCTTTCTTCCTGTCAGGGAGATAATGTTTTACAATACTACACGGTACGGTACTTAGAACAGGAATCTCCTCGGCTAAAAAACGAACTGAATTTGAAGGAGGTTTGAGATTTCTGACCAGGAGGAGTGCTCCAATCCTGGGGCAATGACGAGGTGCTCAGTCAACAACAAGGATCAACAAAATGACCCTAACTCCATTATAACCTTGCATTTATACAGCTTATTTACCTTCATTAACATTCCCCAGCACAGTCTATTGATAACATATTTATTGTTAGAAACCAGAATATTGTCCAAGTCACAATGAGCATTTTCGCAGTAGATCTGCTAGTTACATATTAAATATTGGAGTCACAGAGGGGTTAGGCCAGCAACAACTACAGCTGAGTTCCAGTGCTTCCATTTTCTGATTGGTCAGCAGCTCTCAGTGGCTTGGACTTCCTTGTCCCAGTTCCTAATTTTGGAAGAAGACCCACTGAAATCTAATCAGCTGCTTCCTTGCTGAAAGATCCACTAGATTTCCATTTTTATTGGCTGCAAGTTTCACCCCTCCAAACTTTCCAGTTTTGGGACTTGGTCTGTAATGGATTTCTGCTGCATGATTTCAATAATGCTATTATCATTACAGTATTCTGTCATATTTTCTCTCATCCAAACTCTTAGCTATTTCCTACCTTGTGTCACTTTTACAAACTGCATCTCCTCATTGTTAAATAACCAGCCAAAGGGTTCGAGAGGGATTCACATGTGACACACATTAAAGCAGTGCTTCCCAAACTGGCTCATGAACAGATACTTTGATGCCATAAGCTTCAAGGCAGCGATGTCCAACTGAGAGCTGAAATCTGTGTGAGCTTCTTGAAAAAGTGGGCAAGGCCTAATCGGTGGTAGCCTGAAGCCTGATTACTGTGCTGGAAATTCTTGTAGTGAAGTAAGTTCTCTTTCAAGTCAAAAACTCTGTGAGTAAGCTAGCTCCCCTGCTGTTCATGTCAGGCACCAAAGTGGTGTCGCAAAGGGTAAAAAAGATTTGGGAAGCACAGCATTGAAACACCATTTCCACTTTTGCCATTTTGGAAAGTTTTACTTATTCCCACCTCAGTGCAGATATCAGAAAATGTTGCACAGCTGTCATCTTGTAACACAAGTCAGCTGCAGGAGCAATAAGCCACCTTTACTCCTGCGGGTACCCAGAATAAATTACTTGTTGTGTAAAAGCCAGGTACTGTCACCAGGACAAACATATAAATAGAAAGCAGGAGACAACAGCTTCGCTTCACTTGGAGGATGCCACTGATGATGTTACCTAGCCAGGTAATGAAACATCTGGATATCAAACCTACAGCTCAGCGAGCAAACCTACACCCTATCACTATAACTGTTAGGTAAAACAAATGTCAGGCTCCTTCAGTATTATGGTTTCAGTAGATTAAAATCAGATCATATTGTGGATTAGCTTTTGTATTAGATGTCTGTAGATTGTGGGTTAAAGGGCTGGTGGAAATAATATTTCACTGTAACTATATATTTCCTGAATATATATTTCCACTCTAACATCATCTTTTGTTTGGTACTCCCAATCAATCTATTTTTTTCTATGCTAAGTCTAGAGCCTGTCTGTGTATTAATGGTAGAGGAGAGACCCCAGGTGAAGAGCCACTTACCTGACATAACTAGATAATTTGTTATACAATAGCAATACTACAGCTTACTTTAACTTGCTAGGCATAATTACTTAAGAGATTTTCCTGCCCCTCGGATGCTGCCTGACCTGCTGTGCTTTTCCAGCACCACTCTAATTTAGACTCTGATTTCCAGCATCTGCAGTCCTCACCTTTGCCATAATTATTTAGGATATAATCACACAGATATCAATGCCTCCATCCAAAGACTGTGTAACATCATCAAACTATATAGAGTTTAATTTACTGTCAATGTTAACTCCTTCAAAACCTTTTCTTTCTTCAATATGTCATATTTAATTTTAAAGTGATAGATTTACTACATGTATTATTAATTTTTTTTTAAATAATTTTGAAACTGTACAAATAGCATAACAGAAAGGAAAAAAATTGAAATGCTGCCATGGGTCTATTGAGATTGTAGCACTTAATTACATTAAAAAAAAGACTTTTCCTAAAAATGTTTTGCTGCTCATTTTCACTGTTCTTCCCAGAGGATATTGATTCCTTGTTGTGCTTCTGTTGCACAAGTACCAAACAATGTCATAGCACCTTTCTGATCTGGCCATTATTTTGTGCATGATTGCTGGTATGCCAAGTAGTACCTCAGATGGTGCATTCACCTACAAAGCTAGACAGGGGAGGAGTGAGGGAATGAATGTGGATTATGTATCACTGACACAGTATAATTGCAAATGGAATTATATTTAAGATTGTGCATTGATGCAAAATAGTATTGACTTTGTATCAATGCATATTGTGTGGTGTAGCTTGGGTGTGAGATCACCAGAAGTGAACTTAGGTAAGAGAGGTAATAGAACCTTGCCAACATGACCTCATATATTTTGAACTTAACACCCGCTGATGTACAACAGCAACAAAGTTTAACAAGTTCACTGGAGTCTTTTCACCATCTGGGAATTATTGAAACCTTTTAAAATACTTTCAATTTTTGAAGCTATGCAATGAGACATGAAGCTCCAAGCTCACATTAACATTCAGCTTGAGTTTAGTTTCAATTGCATAGATCTCCACAGCTCCTTCTTCAGACTGAAGAGTGATACAAGACTGATAGTATATATTTGGTCAGAAGATCCCTGGCGTTTCAGCAGATGTAGGTCTTAAAACAGTGGAGTTAACTTCTCAAAAGCATTTAAGATCAATATAATTAGATTAGATTAGATTATTTACAGTGTTTTATAGCAGAAAAAATCATTCACTGAATATTATTGCAATGTTACAACTTGAGCAGCATAGAGCACCATATATGCAGGGGCTCCATCAGTGTGGCCCTGTAAACTAGATTAGATTCCCTACAGCATGGAAACAGGCCCTTCGGCCCCACAAGTCTACACCGACCCTCTGAAGAGGAGCCCACCCACTACAGTTACCCTTGACTAATGTATCTAATACTATGGTTAAGTTAGCATGGCCACTTCATCTAATCTGCACATCTTTTGGAATGTGGGAGGAAGCAGTGAAAGCCTTTTTCCTAGGATGATGATGTCATCTTGTACGAGAGGGCATAACTACAAATTGAGGGGTGATAGACTTAAGACAGATGTCAGAGGCAGGTTCTTTACACAGAGAGTGGTAAGGGCGTGGAATGCCCTACCTGCCAATGTAGTCAACACAGCCACATTAGGGAGATTTAAACAATCCACGATGACGATGGGATAGTGTAGGGGGACAAGCTGAGAATAGTTCACAGGTCAGCGCAGCATCAAGGGCCAAAGGGCCTGTTCTGCGTTGTATTGTTCTATGTTCTATGAAACCAGAGCACCCAGAGAAAGCCCACGCAGACACAGGGAAAATGTACACATTCCACACAGGCAGTCACCCCGAGGCTGGAATCAAACCTGGGTCCCTGGTGTTGTGAGGCAGCAGTGCTAACCACTGAGCTAACATGCCACCACAATGCTTTAGGTAGACTTGTGAATCATTAGAACACTCTCTAATCCAAGTGTTCTACATCTTCATCAGAACAGTTATGACAGCACTAATATTTCAAACATCATTTATTCTTGTATTCTTTAGGTATGAAACTGAATAATCAAATTGATAATTATATCCTATTTCTACCATAACCAATGCAGTGCCTGAAATAAGAGGCTTCTAGATAGGAATTTGTATGTACAATGCACAATTGTAAAAAAAATCCTATTTTCCACTACAACAAACAAATTACACTGCATTTTCCCAAACAAGAAGCAGCCTTCTCTTTTATGTATGCACACACTTACATTCATTCATCAACGCAATCACAGAACTGGGTGTCTCATTCACTTAGATGCATAAAAACACACAAGTATACAAAGAGTCAAAGTGATTCCATTGATTCACTCACTAACATTCCTCTCACTCACAGACACATGGAAACCCTGTCACTCACTCTTACTTATACACATCAGCTATTTACACAAATTGATCCTGCATGCGCCCAATCATATGCACACATCCCTTCAATCATATGCAAACTTGAGCTTTCCATCGCTCAATGATAAAGTCAGACCATCCACTCTTCCTCATTATTCTTATGTTCTTATATATATGCAGCACTTCCATGGTCTTTTTAAAAAGTACTGAATTAAATGTGGAAATAGATGAGTCGGATGCATGATACCATTTACAACAACTGTGACTTTTTATGATCCAAAATCTTTATATGCTCATCACCTGGATTCTGTTATAAAGCACTACAGGATAGTTGCATATAAAGATTGAAAATTAGTCCATCTCAATACTGGGATGGATAAAAATTATGTTCTCAACAACAATTGTGCAGATGAGCCGTAACAGGTTATCTAATCCCTCAGTTCATTTTAATGGGCAGCATTAACAGTGGAGGGGGACTCTTGCAACTTAGAATCAAAATGAAAATTCTGTTTTCTTTCACACTATCATGTGATGCTGATTTGGTCAATCCTACCTCCTGATTCCGCAGTGATGATGACAATGTTGTTCAACCAGCAGCCTGAGTAATGCTCATCCTGATATTTCACTTTGTCATCTGAGACATTACCTCTCATTGGAACCCTGGGCATCCGAGAGGTTCATTGCTGGTTTGAGATTGTAACCGTCAGCTAAATGACTGAAACAACAGAGAATTAAGGCAACATGGATGTGTAGTTGATTTGCATTTGTTCTTGACTTTCTATCAGGCAGGTGTTATCCTGCAGCATCAAGCCCCATTATAACATTTAGATGAGGATTGTCTCAGCTAATGTGGGAATTCCTCTGCACAGTTAGTTCTTCTATGATGCAATGGTTACATTCTTGTGCAATCCTGTGTTACAGAATAATCACGCTTTAGAAAGTGTTTAAAGTATTGGCAGTGTAATGGCGTTACAGCCAATACACATTCTAAAAGTTCACGCTTTAGAAACCACGTCCCCAATTCGTTAATCACATTACAGGGAATGTGCATTGATGAAATGTGTATTATAACAGAACGACCTGCACTATAGTTCATCAACAGGCCTGCATTGTTCACCTTTAGAAGATAGTGCTGTTTTAAAATCTTTACTGAAATGAGTTCTCAAATTTATTGCCATTTGAGAAAACTATTTTTCTCTAATTTTTGTTGCTTATTATTGAAACTTTATTTACCCATGTTTAGTTAGTTTTAATTTAACTCCTAGCTCGCACTGTTCAGTGTCAGTTTTAAATTTGTATTTTATCAATTTGAAACTCTGAATTAATGTCTAATTCTCGTAACTTAATTTGGAATAATTTCCCTGGTTTAACATTTTGCTGTCTTTACTCTTGTGCCTTGCTTCTTAAGGAATGAAATATAATTGGTGCGCATTCATAGGCAGACCGACAGCAAAGCAAGAAATGAGAAATGTGTTTTACACTTCTGCTTAATGGGCATGGGAACACAATGACTGGGAATGTAAATGTGTTACTCTTTAGCATATGATTATTATTAAAAAAGTGTGTTATTATTTTACATGGAGACATGGAAAAGCATGTTGGTATTCTATTGAAATCGTACTAATTAAATTACTTTGCTTGTTCAGAAATATTACTGTCTATAAGTAGACCTGTACTCAGGGATTGTTTATGAATGGCTGTATTGTATGTAAAATTGTATTCAAGGATGAACAAGTGCTTAAAATCTTTTTTGAAAAGCAAACACTGGAATTTTGTGAGCAATTGTGTCTAAGAAGTCGGTCTCCCTATCTACAGCTAGCACCCTGAGAGCTCTGTGTTACATTTCCCATCAGTAGGGAAACTAGCTTGGATTAGACTATCCCAAACAAATACCTTTTTGAGGGAAAAGGAGTAGATTTCCATATTCACCAGCAGTGTAATCTGGTAACGTGAATGGGATGAGAATCTGGCTGGTTGTTTGAAATGGCATGTGGTTCACCAGGGAACTGTGCAGATAGCTCAAATTAAATGTCATCCTTCTGTTTAAAAAGTGGGTGATATTTTTATCTTTAT
This sequence comes from Chiloscyllium plagiosum, assembly GCF_037043375.1. NCBI lineage: Eukaryota > Metazoa > Chordata > Chondrichthyes > Orectolobiformes > Hemiscylliidae > Chiloscyllium > Chiloscyllium plagiosum. The sequence continues at coordinate 26,923,313 of NW_028270168.1, forward strand.
ATATTAAATAAAGTAGAAAGATGTGATTCATTCATCTACTTAGCGAAATAAAATTGTTTGCTGATTAAGAGCCTAAACCCTTTTTAATAGTCGAGTGCACATTGAATCTGCTTTATAAAGGGAGAATCACATGCAACGTATTCAGTTAGTGGGTAGAGGGTAGGTGGGGAGAGTGAAACTTCTCTGTTACAAAGCCAGAATCTCACTGCCTCTTACCTGAATATTAGGCTAAAAAAAGACAGTGCTGATAGCTGGAGGCATGATTTCTGCCAACAAGAGTAGCAAGTGATACTGAAAGCACCTAGCATCAATTTTTAAAATGTTGTGGGGAAAATTTTAGTTTATGTTAAGAAGACAGGAGCTCTTCTAAATCATCATCTTAACAACAGTTTTTATTTGAATGAATAATTAGCATTAAAGGCATGGGCTGAATTTGCACGTATTGGAAGCAACAGATCTCCCACACTTCTAAACTGATCTAATCAAAATATAAAGCACTAAAGGTACTCAAATGACTTTGAAAAGTTCAAGAACATTAAATGCATGGCTATCAGTCTAATCTGATAGCTATGCATTAATTGCAAGGCAGAGGCAATGCATTTAACTTTACAAAAAAACACGTTGCTAAATAGAGATTTGTGATAGGTCATTGCTAAAAAGGTTCAGGCCAGAACAAGGCCCCTATCCAGCCAACATCTGCTGCCGGGACCTCAGTACAAACCCCTTCTGCACTTGCAGAGAAACACAAACAATGCTACACATTAATGAGAAGTTGTCCCCTCTACAGATCAAATGACATAGATAAGTGGAGAGCTATCACTTGGCTTCATGGATTTGCAGTTATACTTAAATAAAGTTAAGCAAACCAGGTATAAATGATAACTTTAATGCACAATCAAGATGCTAAAAACAAATAATACTGATATTTGCATTTACAGTATTAGGTTTTGTGATGAACACATTCCTTTATTCTTTCACAAGGTATAAGCATGACATTTGTTGCTCATCCCTAATTGCTTTGAAGAAGGCAGTTGCACTTTAGAAATCTCGGTCAATTCTTAAATTATTGTTCATTCACATAGTTGTAAGTTTTCAGTAGCTTCATGATGTAAATGTCTAATTTTGTGCCTTTAGAATCCAAGCTGCCTTCCTTAATCCCACCATTTTCATTGCTTTAACAAAATGTTGTTTAGAAAGGGGGAGGAGAGCAATGGAAAATTGACTCTGTTGAAAGGTTAATCTATGCCAAGATGCACTATTAGTGTCTTTTATATCCCATGAGGAATGGGCATTATGTATGGAACAAGGAGGAAATACTTATTGAGTATTGGAATGCTGAGTTATGTAATAACATAATTCCCACCAGAAATGGCAATTTGGCCGAATATTCACTGCTGCTTTCCAAACCTATGCACTGTCTAAAGCAAGGCAACTCCTCAGTTATTATTCATAATTGCTGAAAATTACAGAATTGCCCAATCATTGCTGGGGTTTCTAACCACAAACATGACAGTGCTGAGTGTGCTACAAATAGCCACAGCAAATCTGAATATGGAAGAGGTCTATCAATCCAATTGATGTCCAGTGACCTCTGCTGGACACAGCATATGTATAAATGCCATGCAGTTAGGACGGGATTTTATTTAGCTGTGATGTCTCCCTGGTCAACTTGCATATTGCCCTTCCACCTCTATATCCATGCACTTGCACACATAAAAACAGATCATTATCTTCAGGGAACTTTGTAGTCAATGAAATGTGAAGAGGCAATACATAATGCTACGTCAATCCAAGATTTTCCCTCTTTTCACCAATGAATGGCCATTCAGGCAAAGAGCCAAATGAAAGAGATTTGCACGAAACTGTGCCTGAGCTCACATTGATGTCTTCACAGTTGAGTGAGAAGACCAGGTGAGGAGTATTGATTGAGACCCAATCAGGAGAATGTTCAGAACTAGTGTACTTCAATTTCCTGAAGAAGGGCTTATGCCCGAAACGTCGATTCTCCTGTTCCTTGGATGCTGCCTGACCTGCTGCGCTTTTCCAGCAACACATTTTCAGCTCTGATCTCCAGCATCTGCAGCCCTCACTTTGTCCTACTTCAATTATTTGTAAAATAGAAATATCCCAAAGTTCTGAAATTATGAGTACTAAGAAAATCTCTCCTGTGCCTCATTGCAATCCCAAGCTGCCAGGTTATCCAACAATCAATCTCACAAACTGCTATCATTGCACCACAATCTGGGTATGAACACACAGATAGACATGCACAGACACAGATACACACACACACAAACAGATACACACACAGAGACAGACACACAAAACCACTGGATTCATATTTCATTATTTGTTATTGTGAAAAATTAGAAAGTATTTGATGCCACTTAGTAAGTCTTCTTCGGGGGCAGAATTCCATCAGACAACATTTAAAAGACATTTGGATAGATACATGAATAGGATACATGATTTGGAGGGATATGGACCAGGAGTAGGCAGGTGGGACCAGTTTAGTTTGGGATTATGTTTGGCATCGGCTGGCTGAACCGAAGGTTTTGTTGCTTTGCTGTATGAATGCATGACCCTATGACTCTATGAACATACACATTTGAAAACCATGATCAGTGCACCTAATAGAACCACAGGAAAGTACCCCATAAAAGGGTTGTTTCGGTCCATTATGCCTCTACCGTCTCCTTTAAAGAGTACTTTCCTGCTCTTTCTCAACAGCCCTACAACTTTTCTTTTTCCAAGTAATTATACAATTCCTGGTGTACATTTGGAAAACTTCTACTGGTCTCCCCACTGCTTTTGTTTAGTGTGAGATAAATAGGAGGAACATGATTCACTATACTGCACAAAAACTGTGGACTCTGCTTTTGGCACCCACCTCCCAATGATTTTATAGAAATTTAGGATGACTGATTAAAAATTCAAAACCCTTCCTGAACTTTCGTGACCAGACCATATTAAATAATTCATATGATCCAAACCTGAGGTCAGTAAAATATTTCTAGTGTTTTGAGCTCACTTTCCATTTTCCATTCTCTGATTCTGAAAAGTGTATCCTTCCGAGTGGTGTGGGTAATAAGAATTTTGGAATACATTTTACTAAAACTACTTTTCACTCTTAAGTGAGAAAAATGTAGGAAGAAAAGAAGAAATTGATATGCAGCCTCAAACTGTTTCCTTTCAGTGGCTGACTCCTCCAGGTATATAGTTAGATCAGTTTCAGGGCCCCTCCAGCATCTTACTGATTTAGTTAGTCTTACTGGTTGGGCCTACATGGTGAGCACTCACAGATCTTGTCCTCATATGATATCCATACAAGTGCATTTTCCAGTTGGGATCGCTGCATAGTGAATAGAACCAAGAATTTTAGTCACTCATTTTTCTTTCTCAGGGAGACAGAGGGGGATTTTTGTGTTTTTACTATCAGCAACTGAGAGCAGCTAATGAAACAGAAATATAGAATCAAACTAGGGGCCTGCTCATGACACTGAACATTATTCTCACCAACTGAATCATCAGAGCAGAGACAATATTTGCACACTACCTTCAGATGCTTATGTTACAGCACTAGCAATCCAGAGAAAGTAAGTTCAAATCTCAAAATTGCAAACTAAAAATTTGAATTCAGTTTGTGAATTCTGAAATGCCTTTTTCAAAAAGTCAACATGGAAAGATGACCATTGAATGTCAGAGGAGCCTAACCATTCAAACTGAGAATCGCTATTATATTTGTGTTGATTTCAAATACAGATCAGTGTGGCTGACTGCCCTCTTCAGTGCACTCTATTAGATTTAAGATTTGTGTCGGTCTAAGCTTCTTAAGGATGGGCAACAGCTTCCAGCTTTGACCATAATATATGCATTGTAAGAAACAAGTATGTGCTCATTTACACTTTCATTACTTCAAAGTTTTCATAAAAGTTTGCCGCCAAACCTGTGGACACTTCAAAATGTAATTCCAATAAATGTCAGTATAACATATTCAGGATTCCTATCTTACAGCTAAAAATAACACATTCAAAATTACATAGAAAACCAAAAAAAGGTCTTGAGCACAGCATTCTTGCTTCACTGAAACAGCACCATCCTGGGCTTACCTTTCCACTAACTGTTCCAGTGGACTGAACTTCAAAATTAAAGCATATTGCTTGATAGCTTAAAGTCATATACTGGGAAATCCCTTGGTATTTGTTCACTGACTAGAATGCATCATCCTATTGAACTTTCCATACATTGAAATATTAACACTTTCTCATGCCTTTGTCATGTGTCACAATTGGGTGAGTAATGTACAAGCCCTTAGATAAAAGGGCACAAAGTTATCATGTACGCACGCATTGCTTGGACTAACTTATAAAACAATACATTGAATGTACTGGCAATTGGAAATCAGTATTCTGAGTTTTCCTGGGCAGTCTGATTAGCACTAGTTAGAAGTATACAATTAGGTCAGCTACTGATGATTGTGCTCATTCTAAAGAATTGGACTTTATGGACAAGATCAGCCATTGTGACCATTCCTCATTTGCCCCAGACTTTTTTTAAGTACAGTATTTCATGTAATGAAGGAACTTAGACATAGCCTCCATGTAGGGAGTTGCAGGATGTTGGCTCAGCATTCATGAAGGAATAGCATTAACTGTGTCAAATTAGGATGGTGTGAGAATTTGGAGGTGGTGCTTCCATGTACCTGATATTCTTGTCTCCCAAGGCGATGAAAGTTGTAGTTTTGCAAGGGAATGAATTTATTGGAACAATGTAGGTATCCTGCACCTGACTGTGTGCTCATTCACTTGATGCATTTCATCATGTTCTAATAAATTGTATGAATTTTGTATAGAGTTGAGAGTGCGGCGCAGGAAAAGCACAGCAGGTCAGGCAGCATCCGAGGAGCAGGAGAATCAACGTTTCAGGCATAAGCCCTTCATCAGGAAGTTTGAATTTTGTATAGTTTTTATTCATTAAAGGAATTTTACTAATGGTCAACACGCTTCTTATTGTGCAATACAATTGCAACAATATCCTCATCCTTAATGACAGCCATTGATCCATATGTGAGAAAACAAAGTTCCAAAGTAGATAGCCTTAAACACACTAACACGGAGCAGTCCAAGAGGAAATTGATATGATCAGTAAGTGGAACAGCTTATTCTTAACTGTGTAGCTCCATAAACTGAAAGGCATAAAATCTGCTCTGGTCAAAGTTGCATGTAAAAAGAGTTTGATGGAATAGGATTTCCTCTGGTTTCAATTTCAAGCAATGTCGTAAACAGAACAAGAAAATTCCCTTTATAGCTGAACTAGCAAAAGTGTAAATTCCTGTATTTAGAATATTTTAATGATGTTGCTAGAACTGGCAAATTTAGAAATATTTCAGCATCATTCAAAATATCACTGGAATGTAAAGCAATGAACAATTTTTCCCAAACTTATGCATCAAGCAAATGTATGTGAGTTTGGGCCTATGTACAGCAGCAACAATTTGATTTATAAAACACATTTAACAGTGAAAATATGCCCAGACATTTGGAATGAGCATGATCAGATTAAAAAAAAATGAAACCAAACTAAACGTCTTAGGGCTGGCGATCAAAAGCTGTGTTCAAAAGTTACCTTTTTGGAATGATTTAAAAGAGGAAAAAGAAGGGAGCTTTAGCAAGGGAATTCCGGGGACATTAATGGCTGAAAGCTCAGCTGTCGATGGTGGGATAAAGGGGGTTTGGAGGGAAGCAGAATTCTCAGAGTGTTCCCAGGCTGGAGGAAGCTACAACAGTAGGGAATCAGAGGCTGTGGACCACAAGGATTCCAGGTGTTAGTGGACCAGGATTTAATAAGTAGATTTTATTCAGCTCAAATTTATAGTTTTCTCTTCTGTTAGGGGAAACCAAATGTTTTTCTACTGGTTTCTATATCAGTAACAAATCATTGGGTACATTTAGTCAGTCTGTGTAAGGAAAGGAAGAATGATATCAGATGGGATTGTGAAACCATAGGTGAAGCAACAAAGAGCAAACCCAAAGAGATGTAAAGCAGACAGTCAACTCGATCCCACCAGGTGAGTTAGGCACAAATTATCCCACAATACCATGCTGTAATCTACTGAACCAATTGTTAGAACAATTCATATGAATGTGTTTGTTACAGACCATTCAAGTAAAAACACAAAAATTGTTCAGTGTTTCAAAATGTTATGAATCATAGTCAACTCCATAATCTGATCCAAGCATAATTATAAACAGAGAATTCCATTATATCAACTGTTTGCTCTGATGTAGAAATATTGTCAAGCCAAACAATTAATATGATACAAAATCTCAAAGTGGGCACAAAGATTGTCCTTGTTCTATGAGGCTGTGCACACAAGAAAGTCAATCAAATCATTTGAAAAATTGACAAATTAAGTTAAATTTTAATTGATTCAATGTGAATTTTTTAATCCAATTTTTCTGTTTGTTTTATTTGTTTGAGTCACAGAATGGCTAATTAAATGATTTCCAGTATGAGTATTTGATAATAGTCTGTTTTTATCATGAGATTATACAACACACAACTGAAGCTTAACATTTATTAACAAAGCAGTATGCTTTTATCAGGATTTAACTGTAATGCAAATTGATTTCTTTGAATTTGTGAAATATTAATTAGAATTAATAGTGAGTGAGACTTAACCCCACCTCCCCTATTCATGCATTAATAAGAATAGGCTCCATTAAAGGGCTCAACCTTTGCTCAATCTGCTGAGGATTCTAAGATTTCTATTGATCAGAAATGGAACAGTTGGATCAGTGAAAAGGTCTGCTATAAGTTCAAGTATAATTGTAGAAAAAAGCTTTCATAAGCGGGAAGCTCTTATCTCAGAAAGCTGAAGCAGCATTTTGAAGAGTTCATTTTGAATGTAACCTGGCAATGAAACAGTTAAGTGATGCCAGTTATTGTTCTAAGAATCAGCTGCATTGGTTATGACTGCACACTCTGTCGAGAAAGTAGTGGGCAGTTGTTTCATGACTATTAAATAGAAGGTATTAGAAATATATGAGCCAAAATTTAAGTCAGCTAAATATTTAAACTGGTGTTGGTGATGTTCACTCATCAATTCCCAGTCAGACTGTAATTTTGATTTATTCTTTAATCCTGAGATCAGTGTTGGACTCCACATTATTTCCATCACTAAGTTTTTTCTTCTACAATAGTGTTCATTTCCATTCATACCTGCTGATCCTTGTTCAAATGCCTTTGCTATTCCAAGTCTCAACTACTTCAATATTCTCTTTGCTGGCCTCCCAACTTCCATAAATTCTAACTTCATGAAAACTCTACTTCACATATCTTGTCCCAAACCAAGTCCCAAGTTGTTCATCTTAATTGACTCTCCTGTTGCTTCAAATTTCAGTTCAAGTCCCTTCATGGCCATGTGCATTACAAAATCAACAATTTCTTCCAACTCTTTGATCCTTTGACACTGCCCCGTTGTACACCAAGAACAGCTCACTCCATTCACCTATCCTCATCTTCTATCTTCTCACTAAAGATGACAAACTCTGCAACTGCTGGATTCCATTCTTTATAATTTCTTCCCTAACCTGTCTATCTCTCCACCTCATTATCTTCCTCAAGATTCATCTCTTATCCACTTTTTTGGACACCTTTCCTAGTTCTTTCTCAGTATCTATTTTTCTGTATACTAATTTGATGTGACATTGCACATATTTACAATAAAGTTGCTGAACAAATTCAAACTGCTCTTAATAATAAATAATAAAAACTGATCTTTGGATGCAGAGTTTATACTTCTTGCAACAGATGTGCTAGATGGAATTTGGGGAATCAAAGCACGAGTGCTGGTCACTAACATACAGCTCTCTCTCTATTCTGAATCCCCTATGTGTCACCATATTCAAGACACATACAGCTGAATGGTGTATTCATTATTGTCCTTTTCCATTCATAACACGAAATGGGGGTGATGTCATCAGGCTGTCCAAGCAGTCAATCACATTAAAGGAATTTCTTCAATTCTGTCCCCAAACAGGAAATACAATTCAGTAAAATAAAATCACTTTAACAATGTGTCATAAAGGTTAGAACATTCAGATATGATGAATATAAAAGCTTAAATATTTTTCTTACTTTTCTGTTTTGACAATCTACTAATTAATCATTTAGTTATACTCCAAGATAACAGGTCAATTCTGTTGTTCACCAAACCTTAGTAAGCATATCACTGTTAAAGCTTTCTTCTACAGCAATAACGTATATTTTATAGTTCCTTGAATGAAATAAAACTGTCAAGTCAGTTTACATGACCATTATAAAACCAAATACAACACCAAAGCAGGTTAGGTGAATTGGCCATGTTAAATTGCCCGTAGTGTTAGGTGAAGGGGTAAATATAGGGGAATGGGTCTGGGTGGGTTGCGCTTCGGCCGGTCGGTGTGGACTTGTTGGGCCGAAGGGCCTGTTTCCACACTGTAAGTAATCTAATCTAATCTAATCTAATCTAAAGCCATATAAGAGGATTTCAGGTCAGATGCCCAAATGCTTGGATGAAGAGGTAGGTTTAAAGGAGTGTCTCAAAGCAAGAAAATGTGTCAGAGAGGCAGAGGGGAGTCAAGAATGTGGTGGCACCAAGTGAGTAGTATACAGATATCGGGAATGGTGAAGTAATTGACCAGACTTGAAAACATGGATGACATCGGGCGGCACGGTGGCACAGTGGTTAGCACTGCTGCCTCACAGCGCCAGAGACCCGGGTTCAATTCCCGCCTCAGGCGACTGACTGTGTGGAGTTTGCACGTTCTCCCCGTGTCTGCGTGGGTTTCCTCCGGGTGCTCCGGTTTCCTCCCACATCACAAAGATGTGCAGGGTCAGGTGAATTGGCCATACTAAATTGCCCATAGTGTTAGGTAAGGGGTAAATGTAGGGGTATGGGTGGGTTTCGCTTCGGCGGGTCGGTGTGGACTTGTTGGGCCGAAGGGCCTGTTTCCACACTGTAATCTAATCTAATCTAAAAATCTAAAAAAATCAAGACATTGCTTGACTGGGAGTCAATGTAGGTCAGGGAGTCCATGGTTGATAATGCACTGGGACTTGGTCTGAGAAGAGACACAAGTAGCAGAGTTCCAGATTACCTCAACCTTATGGAAAGCAGTTAAACCCTAGTCAGGAAGGTATGGAATAGTTGAGTACAGAGGTAACAAAGGAAGTGGATAAGGGGATTAACAGTAGCTGAGCTAAAGCTTGAGTGAAGGTAGGTGATGTTACAGACATGGAAATAGATGGCTTAGTGAGAAAACAAATATGATGCCTAAAGTTTATCTTGTGATCAAATAAAACCCCACGGTTGCAAACAAACTGTCTTAACTGCCAGGTAGGGGAATGAAATTGGCAGCCAGGGGAAAAAAAATTGGTGTAAAGACTGAAAACAATGGCTTTAACTAATATTTACTTCTAGATGTCAATTTTCATTATTAGGGAAGGTACGTAAATGTGGGAGAATACTGGGATTCACAGAGCTGACCTTTACAATTGGCCACCTGAACACCACATTTCCTGTCGGAGATGGGTGTGTAGGATGGGTTGGAAGTGGAGCCAGGTAACCCAGGCAGAACTGAGGCAGACTGTGCAGAAAGACCTAATGCCAAAATTCAGGCTTACATTCTACAGGAACACCAAAATCCCAGTTCAGAGGAGGCAGCTGGTGATTTGAATACTTCTGTAAAACCCACATCAGCCTGACACTACTCCCTCTGCAACAAAAATCAGAAATGCCATTTGTGAAGGTGGGACTTGAGATTTCAGGCCACTTCCTGACAGAGATGGTCTCCTGTATGTCAAAACTTTGGGCTCCAATATTTAATTGGAGGAGATTGCTGCTCACCCAGTACTAAGTGCAGATAAGCATTCTGATACTTTAAGGGATTTCTAACACCAATGTGAGGGAGGGAAATTCGGAATTCTCATTAACTTCAGTGATTGTTGGGTCCAGTGTGGGGTGCAGACTGTGACAGAGTCCTGAGTGACAGATAGGATTTCTGGATTAATCTGTGCATGTTCAACATCTCAGCACTGTGATCAGTTTCAGAAGAGCAAAGATGGCATATGTTGACAGTATGCTGTTCACACCTCAAAAAATCAGCCTTTCACAATAATTAGCATAGTCTACAAAAGACGATAGGCATTTCCCTCTGTTAGGGAGAGGGAGGCAAGTGATTATATAATTTAGGGAATATCACTCTCCATAAACCAAAGGCAAAGAGCTAGCTTCCAATGAACTACAATAGCTGCTACAGGGAATGGGTCCATGCTCATAGCATCATTTTGCACCACACTTTAGCTATCTAATCAAATGAGCTAATCAACACTCACATCACAATCAAATATGAAGGCCTTTGGTGGGAAACATTTTTAAAAAAAAACATGTTTTTAACTCAAACTGCAAATCCTGAAGCATATATAATGTAGAAATAGCCAAGAAAAGCTGACTCGGGAGTGAGATCAATTCAGTCAATGTGCAGTGATAGGATTTATAGCCACTATGGTCAACCGTTTATGAAAATATGCCAATGCTGATTAATAGGAACACTATTATTATGTTGAAGTGAGAAGGGTGGGGGATACTGGAAAACCCAAAATGGAACATTAGTGTGTAAATTCTGCTCTTTCTTACTGGTGGAAATGATAATTTTATGGGCGATAATAATTCATTTTGTTGCACTTGCAGTATTTTCACAAGTTTTAAGATCAGACCAAGAGTTAATCTTATTTTTGAAAACTGCAGAGTGTGCCATGAATCATTGGGCAATAGTTCTGAGCAACTGAAATGTAGCAATTCTTCCACACCCTGCCAAGACATGAATGCCATAATTCAAAATAAAACACAAGACAACAAGTTTTGATGTTATTTATGAGAACATTTGGTTTTGATAATGAGAAACTGTAGAAGACATGTAAAGGGAACATAGAGGTATGACCAACTGAGTACAAAAGCTAGATGAAAGCGATGCCTCTGAGCATTAGGAAAACAGGACTAAGACAATATGTCTCAAAACATAAGTGGACACTTTCCCAACACAGATTGACCTTTTATTTTTACTTCTATTTGACCTCAATGGGAGAGAAGTAAAAGGAGCTTCTGTATCACTGTCATGTGTTTAATCCCATCACATAAATTCAAGATATACCCCACAATAATTTGTTTGTGTTAATGGTGAAAGGGGCAGAAACCAGTAAAATTAATTCCCAAACAATTACTGCCTAAGAAGGGACAGAGGTAATGTGAGGTACCACTGAGCATTCGCATTAATTGCCATTACCCAGGTGATAGCTCTGCCAATTAAAAGAAGCAATAAAAGCCAGTCAAATCCATTTGTCACTCTTGCTTAAAATACATTGCTCCATTCACTCCCTTTGCCGCTGTGTTAAGTTTTGCATCCCCTCCTACTGCCCTGACTGTCTCAGAGCATGACATCTTGCAACACAGAAATCCATGTTACATAGAAAATGTTTATCAGTAATTGATTGATTTATTTATTAACGTTTATTTTGGGGTTGTTATGAAGTTATGAAGGAGATTCAACAGATCAAAGTTCTAACTCTGGGCTGCACCTTCCCATCGCTGGTGAGGCATGGGTAACAGCCAAAGATTTGGTACAATTGAGTTAAAGTTAAAAAATAAGAGTCTCAATGTCAAGAACATTTTTTTTCTGTTTTACCCCTTAAGCTTTAAATGGTGATTCCAGAATCCCATTATTGAGCAGTGACTATCTCATTTCCATGTGTTTGTGCATCATCAGTGGTCCAATTTGCCTTATTCAAATGTTGCTTACAGTTCTCTCTTCCTTCGCAAGAAAGTAGACAGAGCAAGTTCCCAATGTGCAAGCAGAGCAGGTACCTGGTGCTTGTCCCAGTCTTCATCCAACTCTATCTCCACCACAGTATTCCTGCATGCTCCATTGACAACATCCTCCTCCATCCTTCATCCTCGCAAGTTGGCATGGCCAAATCCACCAGCCTGACCAGATCGGACCGACTCGCACACCATTTCGGTCTTCCACTTGCAGCTAATAGATTGCATATTTTTGCCAGGTCACCTGTACACAGGAATGTACATGCATTTCAAGCATCTGCACAGGTTGTATCTTCTGGCTATTAATTTGCTTTCTTAGCACTCACTCATTTTGTGCTTCCTTGGTGCTGTCAGCCTCTATTTTGCTCATTAGTACACAGTCTTCAGAGTTAATATACTGGCTTCCAGCCACGCTTCTTAGCATGGTAAGAATGAGAGAGAGAGAGACAGTCAACTTGTTAATATGGGGAGAACTGGACAGTCAAGGCGATGGAGATGTCAGTGCATGTGTCAACATTCTGCTTTGTCAACATTACACCTGAGGTTTATAGCAGCAGTCTACACAGCAAACATACTTCATGTGCTTCAAGCAAATGGCTGATTCTGAAAGTCCAAGGAGAGTAGTCCTTAGTGGGGTCAAGGATGACGACAGACAATCAGAGGGTATTGCCACAGACAGTCAAGAGACTATGTGAAAAAGATGTGGCTTGGTCTGATTGACGTTTATCTATTTCCAATTCAGGAGATTGTCAGTCTGGCAAGTCAAATGCAACCAGTCTGGAGGTTACTGAGTTGGGTGCTGTTGAGACATCAGTCTAGGGTGGGCCAGTTTTTCCAGTAATGAGACAAAGGAAGGAATTGAAACTAGAATGTCAGACTCATGTAGGGCCATAACTGACTGCTCCATAAGACCTCGCCACATATATACTGAGCAGATCTGGACAGTATCAGGTGCTATGCAAACTATGAATACTTTTGATGTAATATTAAATGAAAGAAATTATTTCCACTTTGAATGGTATTATTAATGCTATAGCAAATATATTATCCACAAATACAGATACATCTGCATTATATATTTCGGGGAGGAGGTTTTTTTTACTACAATAAATTATCAATAAATTCATCCCCATTCCAAATTCTAAATCCTCATCTATATTCAAGGTTAATGGTTACATGCAAGAAGATAATTTGCAGAGTTCTCCTGTGAAGATCTGTGATTTGCAATTTCTTCTGTTCCACCTCCTTCTATCAGGAGGGAATCTTCCTCCACGCAAGCTCTTCCTGTCAAGAGAGGAAATGAGTAGACTGTTTTCTGCCCACAATTTATTTCATCTGTTGAGATCAAGCCACATCTTCTTCACAAAGTCTCTTTGCCTGTCAAGGAATTTTGTTGAGTGGGTGAGAACCTCCTAACACTAGCCATAAACCATGGTTGTTTGATGTGTGTTATATATTTAAAACTATGGGATCCAGCATACATCCCCCAACCTCCCAATACAACAGTATCACGCCACCACATAATCTCCTGTTGAGGCCAACATGAGTGTAACTTCTTCATTCATTTATTTTTTGTATTGTTCTCCGATCTTTTTATCTGTAATTGTATGACAAGTTATTTTATTTGCAAAGGACTAACAGAAATGAACTACATCAGTCCTCTTTTGGTCTCTGGTGCAGCCTGAACATGCTTCCACACCCAAAGCAATGTGATTGACTCTGAAAGGACAAGCAAACCCTCAGTTTCAAAGGCAACTAAGGATAGACAACCTACACTGGTCCTGCCAATAACGCCTATATCACATGAAAGAATAATAGATAAAAACAATCTGGTTAAATTTGCAGACAGACACTGCTGATGATATCAAAATCTGGTTGTTACGGGAAACAGAAATACTGACAGTGCATAGTTAAGTTTCTGTTTGATTTAACAGGGCTTTTAAGAGATTTACTGGCCCACCTTTGCTGCTGTTTAGAGAATAAGAAGCTGAACAATGGCAAGTTTTTGGTGGGAGAATGAAAAGGTGAACATTTAAAATCATAGAATCATATAGCACAGAAACACACCCTTCGGTCCAACTGTCCATGTAGACCATAATTCCAAACTAAATTAGTTCTATTTGCCTGTGCTTGGCTCTTATCCCTCCAAACATTTCTCATTCATGTACATATCTAAATGTTTCATAAATTTCCTACAGTGTGGAAACAGACCATTTGGCCCAACAAGTCCACTCCAACCCTCCAAAGAGTATCCCACTCGGACCTATTCCCCTACCCCCATTACTTTACATTTCCCCTGACTAATGCACATGGCCTATACATCCCTGAACACTATGAGCAATTTAGCATGGCCAATTCACCTAACCTGCACAACTTTGGATTGTGGGAGGAAACCGGAGCACCCAGAGGAAACCCACGCAGACACAGGGAGAATATGCAAATTCCATACAGGCAGTCGCCCGAGGCTGGAATCAAACTTGGGTCCCTGGCGCTGTGAGGCAGCAGTGCTAGCCACTGAGCACAATGTCTTTTAAACATTGTAACCCTACTCACATCCATCACTTCTTCTGAAAGTTCATTCTACACACAAACCACACTCTATTAAAAAAACTACCCTATGGAAAAAACACTTGCCATTTACCTTATGTATAAACCTCTATAAGGTCACCCCTCAACCTCCTAAGCTCCAGTGACAAAAATCCCACCCAATCCAGCTTCTCCCCATAACTCAAACCGTCCCTTCCCAGCAACATCCTGGTAAATCATTTCTGAATCCTCTCCAGCTTACTAATATCCTTCCTATAACACGATGTGTGGGCACCAATGTTGGACTGGGATGTACAAAGTTGAAGTCACTCGACACCAAAGAGGACTGATGTAGTTCATTTCTGTTAGTCCTTTGCAAATAAAATAACTTGTCATACAAGTTAATTTCAAATCATAAGCTTTCAGAGATTTGTCAGGTGAAGCGACCTGACCATTCACCTGACGAAGGAGCAGCACTCCAAAAGCTTGTAATTTCAAATAAACGTGTTTGACAATAACTAGGCGTTGTGTGACTTCTGACCAGAAATGGACACAACACTCCAAAATAAGCCACACCAACATCCTTTACATCCTTAGCATAACATCCCACCTCCTTTACTTCAGGAGAAAATAGTCGTTAGCAGATAAAGTTTTAGGATATTAACTAATAAAGTGAATATATGACAAACTGTTCATATGATTTATATACATTATTTTATCTGAGTCCAAAATATTTTTAAATTTTCTGTTAATGATGATTAATTTTTATTCTCTACTGCTAATTTACTCGTTGCCACCAACTTCAAATTTTCTTCTCCTCTCCTGAAATGTGACTAATTACAAATTTTTTGATTGAAATGACAAATCTTTACACATCAGTCTAGATCATTAGGTTTGTGTATCTTACTTGAATAGAGAGGAAATCATAGTATAACCTAAGCCTGTTCACAGTCACTAGCAACTACATCCATATTCTGCAACAAGAAAGTTGTTATCAGGATATGACTCTGTGGTGAGAGCAATTCCATCTCCGACTTGCATAGGATACTGATAGGAACAATAGACTGTGTGAGACTGTCCAGCACTCAAAACCGAAACCCTTTGAATGGACCACCATTTTAGAGCTAGGATCAGCTAACTCAGAACAGGCCAGCAATCAAACCTGGGACCTACTTAATTTATAGTTTAGCAATAACACCACCCAGCTCACTTACCCCTGGAACGATCAACTTTTTTCATAGCGTATGCAATTTTAGTTTTGGCTTGTAGAATCCCCACACTTGTTAAAAAAAGATAGATTTGCATTTAATCATGTGTTTTGCAGCAACCAAATGTCCTGAAGTTCTTTACAGCCAATGTAATACTTTTTAAATGTTGTTACTGGTGTGATTTTTGCAGTTATCTTAGATCTGTGCCAGTATAATCAATGAATTCATGTTGCACGGACTCTAAGGTAGCCAGGTGAGTGGTACCAATCACATGATCAATAGAGGACTGCAACTGGATCACTGCAGTGAAATTAAACTTTTAAATATATATATAATGAGCAGAACCCTGGCATGATCCAACTTAAACATATATTTTAACAAAATCCAAGTTTATTCCTGACTCAGCTTGAGCCATTCCTATGAAATGGAATTCAAATTATAAACAGCTCTTTCTCAGCCAAAATTCACCTCATATTATGAGAATGTCTTAAACTACCAACTGTAGGACACTATGGGGGGGTTAGGGAAATAATGAAATCAGCAACTGTTCATACCGTAGTCAACATTGAGAGCAACATTTGTAAATTCTAGGGTTTCTTTTGCAAAAATGATTTCAGAGGAAAATGATCTATGTACCCTGCGGTTTGTGCTTTGGGAAGCAAGTTCAAAACTGCGTTCCATTCTAACCACAGTAGAAGAAAGATCGAGGTCTTACTGTTCAAAGGGCAACCACTCAGCTCTCTTCTCATGAAAACTAATTGTATCTGAAAAAGACATTAGACAATCCTTGATGTTTATAAAACTCTGTTGGCCTTTTCAGAACACACATGCATAGACACTGGGGCAAAGGCTTCGGCTCTGCGTGTGTTTGACATGTTTTAGTGCTTCACAGACTGCCTGCTGATTAAAACTAGAAAAGTTAGTGATACGTACCAGTGAGTCATAGTTCACAGATACTAATAAAAGTGGAAGGAGTGACAACTATAAAGCCCTTGATTGGTTTTCATATTGTAAACCATAGCATTTCACAAATGCTAAACCTATAGAAAACACAAATCCTACTCAAGCTGAAGTATTGTATATAATTCTGGCCACAACACTTTGAGATGGATCTGAAATCTTTGGAGAGAATACAGGAGAGCTTTATAAAATTGTTCTGCCATGTGGAATTCAATGTATATAGATAAACAGGGACAGCTGGCATTGTTCTTCTTGCATCAGGTAAATCAAAGAGAAGATTTGATAAAGTGGGTTAAAATTGTGAAGGGTTTGGATGGTGTAAATAGAGCAATGGCTGAGGAATCAGTAACTAGAGGGCACACTTTTAAGACTATTGACAATAAAACTAAGATCTAACAATAAGGATTATTTAACACAGTAAGAGATTAGTATTTGGAATTTTTAAGTTAATTCTTGGGCTGTGAGCATCTCTGGCTATGTTTAAAACATTGCCCAAAGTGAATGGATTCTGATTCAATGACTTAAAAAGAGAACTGGATACTTGGAGGAAAAAGAATAGCCTGCTTCTGTGTTGTGCAATGGTACAATCTATTATCACTTCAAGCTTGACATTTAGTACACATGCCACAATATCTAAAAGATAATATTTTAGTTTGTCACACTTCATTACAGAACCAAAACAAGGGTTCTGGTTCCTATAGTATTAGTTTTCTCTGATGCAGCACCTGAAACTTATAAACAGCAATTCTTGATTCCTTATAAGTTGGAGAGCCAGCATTTCCACCCCCGTGAGAATGATGCTTGCAGGATTTTCTAATTGTGATACTATGCCATTAATAATTCTCTCTCCAACTTTGTTCACACACCATTTTAATGGATGGACTTTGAGCAGTTTGTTCAATCCCTACCTTTTAGCTTCCTTTTCCCTTTTCAAAGTTGCAATGCACTCAGACACTTCGGTTACTAACCTAATGCTAGGCCTCTGGTAGTGACACTCCATTGTGTAATTTCCCTCTTCCCTCTGTATCGCCCACTGCAATTCTTATTGATGGCTAGGAATTATAATGATGCTGGCTTTTCAACAAGCAGTTAAGTTGAGGACGCCATGCTGTACTCTTGCCTTGAATTTAAATCAAGGCTCAGGAGTTTGCAATCAGTTGCTACAAGTACATTTGTCTTGGTAGATCTTTTCTCTGCAAGTAGCAATTGACCAACAAGTGTATGAAACTGAGCTAGTTCAGCACAAATATTTTTTAGCAAGCAAAGGTTACAAGCTTGTTACAGATTCCTATCTTGTCATGGGAAATTAACTAGTCAATGCATACAATATCTGCAGTGCATATGTTATGGTTATAACTCTATATATGTATTTGTATTAGGGAGCTGGACGTGATTCTTGCAGCTAAAGGGATCAAGGGTTATAGAGAGAAAGCAGGAATGGGATTCTGACATTGCATGATCCGGAATGATCATATTAAATGGTGTTGCAGGCTCGAAGGGCCAAATGGCCTACTACTGCACTATTTCTATATTTCTATATATGTACTAGATATATATACCAGCTTTACAGAATTACATGACTTATACACCAGATTTTAGAACATATATCTGCACACAGGCACCCATATTTGATCATTATACCCTCTGAAAAGTGTATTCTTATGAATAATATTCTTATTAGTTGTATTTGTGTGGGTTAATCATCACACTACACTGTGTTGTAACGATCAGCTAGGCTCCTGCAGCCATGATATCACAGTTGCTACCAGACGTGCACTCACAGTACTAAAATAAATCCAGTGACTAAAGTAATTGAGGTGGAGGCATTTCCAGTCCTGTGATCATGATGGCTCCACAATTTAACTAAATGAAGGGTTTGGAGAGAAGTTTAAAAAGTGAAATTTCACTATTTATATAAATAAATAAAATGAAGTCTTAAATGTAAGGATCATATTTCTGCCATTATTATTTAATTTTAAAACATGTGCTAATCGTATCTTTTCTTCCTGTGTTCCTATAAAAACCCATATTAATTACATTGTTAGGGTTCTCCCCACCAGAGTCATCAAACATGCCAATAATTAACATTTCCAACAGAAAACTTAGTCAACAATGGCAGAAAGAAAGCTTTTGTTTTCCTTAGGAGACAATTTTCATGAGTTATTTTACATGAAGGACTCATAACTCATGTGCACCACTTCAACATGGCAGATTAATCTTTGCATTCTCTGTGTTTTCAAAAGCATGTTCACCATTACCCTTTTATATTCAATTATCATCAAGTCAAAGATAGATACATTTCAGAGGATTAAGAGAATCAAAGTATATTGCATGACAATGCAGAACAGTACAGCTGAGGTAGAAGATCAGCTACAATGTTGTTAAATGGTGAAAGAGGTTCAAGGGGTAGGCTAGCACACATTCTTATTTCACAATGCTCCCTCCATTGCTACAGTGACAGCAATGCAAAAAACACTCCATAAAATCCCTACAGTGTGGAATCAGGCCATTCAGCCCATCGAGTCCACACCAGCCGTCCAAAGAGCATCCCAACCGGACCCATCTCATTCTTGTAACCCTGCATTTACCATGGCTAACCCACTTAGCCTGCACATCCCTGATACTATGGGCAATTTAGTATGGTCAATCCACTTAACCCTCACATCTTTGGACTATGAGAGGAAACCGGAACACCTGGAGAAAACCCATACAGTTGGGAGAGAACGTACAAACTCCATACAGATAGTCACCTGAAGGTGGAATCAAACCCAGCCCTCTAGCACTGTGAGGCAGCAGAACTAGCCACTGAATCACTGTGCTGCCCCAAATCAGCTATAAATTAGTTTGTGATGGCCATAGGTTATAAAATTCAAATTTATGACATGTCTTTGTTGTGCCAACTTGGATGATGCTAATGATAAATGCATAATCTACCCATATAATTTATTTTTTCCATCATCATCTGGAGTAAATTGTAATTTAGGGAATGCAATTATTAATGAACTTCGAAGACTTTTAAAAATATCATTCATTATTATTCCACCAAAAAAAATCTGACATCAAATTTCAAAGTTCTGCAAAAAATCAGCAGAGTTTAGTCCTGAGAGCATTTCGGCATATTTTATAGTCCCATTGTCTAAAGCGAATTACTTTTCAGGAAGGCCAAGAACAGGGATACATTTAAACCATGCTGTCTTTGTAAAATATCTGTTGAAATGATTTTGCAAAGTCAATCAGGTAGAGTATTGGTAGTAAAAACAGTTAGGGATGATACCACACCAATAGAAGAATCCACCTGATTTTCTTTCATTTACATTAGTGGAATAAAAAAATCACACTGCTTATGACAAAGGCAGTTTTCCCAAATTTTCTCTTCCATTTAACTAAGCAACACTTAATAGTCAGCCAGTGAAGATAAAAATCTGGAAATCTATCCAGAAATAGAATTAGAAGAAAAGAGATTGGAGGAGACTGGTGTAGAACACAAATGCCAGCATTCACTATTTGCACAACATGACATAAAGTAAGTAAAGTTATCACAGTCTTACCAAATCATAGAGCTATTCTCTCATGAGACTGCCGGTGGTTTAATTTGAGGATCACCACATCTCAAGTGAGGGGAGAGGTTGAGAAGGAGAGTTCTTCATGAGAATCTCAACTGGTGCAGGAATTAAATCAACACTATTGGTGTCACTTTCTATTACAAACCAACCGTCCAGTCAACTTGTTCTATGTATATAATCCATTGAAGATCACTATTATTGAGAATGATTGTAGATATTTTACATTGATTCTGGTAATTCTAGTCAACATATCTAGGAATACAAAACATTACGTAGGGAGAAGAGTGATTGTTTGTGGGTATCTGTTACATTATTTTTATTTTCATTGTTGTCAGTGATCATATGGGGAATAAGTGAAAACCTCAGTTACACATTAAGAGAATAGGTGAAAATGCAACATTAAGATGGCCTTTTTAAATTAATAATTATGCAAGCTTAATAACATCAATCAATAAATACATTGATGTTAATGTAACAGACACTACCTCATGCCCATAATCTAATCCTGATGTTCATAATTCTGTCAATAGGTTTTCAAATGATTGTTTTAATTACTGTGTTAGCAATCATTTATGCAAACAAGTATTTTGTTGTTTGGGAAACAGTTTTGGGGTCTTTAATGTTCAGAGGCTGGCATATATACTGGTACTTCAAATGAATTTCATTCACAAAAGCAAAACATTTCCTGACATTAATTAGTTTGTTTTTCCACAAGTACTGCCAATACTGCCAAGCCAAATCCTGTAATACGCTTCCTACTTCACCAAATAAATTAAAATAAAACTTTGCAGTGCTTCCTTTGTTTTATTTTTGTATGAACCATGGAAGGAAAAATACTATATGAAGTACTTTTATTGTTCTTGCAAAATCCCTCATGACAGATACTCACAGCATCTCTCCAATGTTGCACCTGTAATGAACACAATGGAGACAGACACTGAGTGATAAATTGTTGGATGCAGTGTAACTGCTCTCCACGCACACCATTCTTTGACTGTTTTCCTGGAGAATTGGGCCAAATATTCCTGTGCAGTAAACACAGGGCTTGCATGAGATGAATACTTGCACTGTCCAATAAAAAAAGAACACGCATGTGGCCTGTTTTTGTTTGCTGCATTGAATTGGGTTTGACCTGGTTCCATTGTTCCAAACTTTATGATTGCCTTTCTTGTGGAGTTAAGGAATGGAATGCTTGTTCTGAAGAAAACAACATGGTTGAAGGGATATGGAAATGATGACTGGAAACTGCACATGGGTGAGCAACTTTCCAGCTGGTGCAACATTTGGCTTTCTGTTTAGACACCAGGTTCATTCATGCATCTTAAATTTTAATATATATGCATATTATATATGTATATATCATTCACCCATTTTGTATGTTTCAACATTAAGCTGAAGCAACACAGTCTGCTTCATATTTAGCTAGATAACACACATACTATTATTTGGAACTGGATTTAGAAAACATGCCCTCACTTCTAAAGTATTAAAACATTGGAAGTGGCTTAATTTTCTGCTTACCAAATACTGCTGGGAGTCACCCCACCAGGAAGCAAATTCCTGCATGTTTAAGCTGTATCATTATTGTCCAAGACAAATTCAGCAATATTTAGCATTATACTGTTTTTGATATTTTTGATCTAAAAAGCTTAGAATGGAATCAGATCCACTTGAAAAACAAGTTATTCAAATTCAGAGATAGGCTACTGAGATTATTAATCATAATTAATTGTTAGTTTTGGAATTTGTCAGGAAAATGTCAACCAGCACACAATCCAAAATTTATGCCTTGCTCTCTGTGATCTCTTCATTATTTCTACCCATCAAAGTCATAGGTCCCCTAGCAGGGAGAATTCGAAATATGCAATAATATCTTATGAAATAATATTATAAAGTGAAGGTTTTCTGTATTTAAACAAGATCATTTATTATATCACTAGACAAACATAGAAATATAGGAAATAAGCAAAAGTAGGCCACGATTCTAAAGGATCTTCTTTGCGAATATAGTGAGGGAGTGAAGGACCCCTATTGTTCTACTGTGGAATTTGCACTGCTGACAGCTTTGATCTATAGATGGTCTAAACTGTACTAGCTGAATGCAAAGGGTTTTCTGTTTTCTTGGAAGTTGTTGCCAGATTTACACTCAGTCTGTGGATCAGATTGTAGACTGTTCTCCTGGTTTGAGGGAGTCCTATTGCTCCATTGCAGAATGCACATTAAGTAACATTTCCCTAAACACTCTGAAGATAATAATATTATTTGTATGATACTGATTCATCAATTGCTTCCAGGCTTAAAATAAAATCTTAACTCAAAAGTTCATGGCACAAAATTAGACTTGTTATAAAGGTAATATAATGCATTACATAGAATTTACAGCATACAAATAAGCTATTCATTCTCACTGGTATAGGTGGTGTTTATGATCCACACCATCCTCCTCCCACCCTATTTAATGCAGACTTACATGTCATATTTATATTATTTTCTCTCCCATATATTTTACTAGCTTCCTCTTAGACATAGAAACATAGAGAAATCGAATATCAGCACAACAGTAAGCCATTCAGCTCTTTAAGCCCACTCCACCATTCAATATGATCATGGCTGACCATCCACTGTTCTCGAATTCTCCCCAAACTCGTTGATTCTTTTAACCCTAAGAACTATATCTAATTCCTTCTTGAAAACATTCAACGTTTTGGCCTTATCCGCATTTCTGTGACAGGGAATTCCACAGACTTAGCACTCTGCGTGAAGAAATTACCTCTCACCTTTGTCCTAAATGGCCTGCCCCAAATCCTTACATTGTGACATCTGGTTCTGGATGGTCCAGACATCAGGACCATCCTTCCTGTGTTTAGTCTGTCTAGTCTTGCTAGATTATTATAGGTTTCTGTGATAAACCTTTTATTCTTCTAAACTCCAGTGAATGTAGTCCTAACTAATTCAAACTGTCTTCGTACGTCAGTCCTGCCATCCCAGGAATCAGTCTGGCAAGTGCCTGCATAGGCAGGACACGCTTTATACCTAGATAGTCACTTCATCCACTTTATATGGGAGCAAGTTTCATTTTATAATCACTCTCTGTAAAGAACCATTTGCATTCTTTATTGGATTTATTTATTGTGATTTTACACTTATGACCCCTAATTTTGGACTTCCCCATAAATGGACATACTCCTCTACAACTAACTTATTAATTCTTTCACAACTTTCTAAACGACACCCGACCCAATCCCACCATCCAACAGTTTCTGTTTTCTCCAACAAGGAGTCTCCCCCGTTCAGTTTTTCCTGATGCCTTTGTAATTACTGCAGTCTGAAAATCTCATGTTCAGAAACGCAAGGAGTTTAATTTTCACTTTGAGCTCAGGAAATGCAAGCCATTTCCCATGTTTAGAAACTGGAATTTATCAACTTTGCCATATCATCTATGTGAACATCTCCTGAAGATACGAATGGGCAGTGTTCAGGTTTTTTGAGTCGTGAGGTGGTACTAATAAAGTGCAGATACCAAGGCAGATTGGATGGAGGACCCCCTTGGTTAGCCAAAATATCAGCCCTAATTTCTGCGTCATTTGTATGCTCCTAACTATCTCTCCTCACCTGTGCTCTTCCTCTCACCCTTTCTATGCCTCCTCCTTGCCCCTTTATGTTTCCCATGTTACTTAATTCTCTTTCATACTTATTCATATGCCATTATACCTCATATTCCACTGCATCCTATGCCCTCTCAAATTGCCTCTATTTCCTCATATTTTCATGTCATCCAATGCCCCATCATAGTACCATGCCTTCCAAATCTTAAGACAACCTATCACCCCTCATTCCCCATACCACCTCCATGCCTCCAGTTATTGTCCATATTCATGCATACAGTATCTGTTATGGGCAGACTCCGGATATCTTTGAAATAGGCATTAATAAACTTCCAACAATCTTATAGAGCTGTAATATTCAAAGTAAGGTCAAACAGTACAACTCCTTCCTATAGAAAAGTTTTAACACAGATGTTAAAAGAAACCTTCAATCTGTTTCCAAACACCATACATTGGAAATTCAATCCCAGACAAATACTATCCTTATCTCAGCTTTTTAAATCTTTACTTAACTGACAATTTCTAGTTTCTTGTCTTGAAATGTAAAGAAGTTTTTAACAATCCCTTTTTAAGTCTACTGACATGAAATTTTCACAATACTCAAGGAATCCATACAGTGTGGAAGCAGGCTATTTGGCCCATCAAAACCACACTGACCCACCCCTCTTCCCTATCCCAGTAACCATGCATTTCCTATGGCTAATCCACCTAGCCTATGCATCACTGGACACTACGGGGCAATTTAGCATGGCCAATCCACCTAACATGCACATCTTTAGACTGTGAGTGGAAACTGGAGCACCCACAGGAAACCCACCCAGACACAGGGAGAATGTGCAAACTCCACACAGACTGTCCCCCAAGGGTGGATTTGAACCTGGCTCCCTAAGGGCTAACCACTTAGCCACAGTGCCATTGTTACTGATGGTTTAAATTTTCTCAGTTCTACCAAGTTGAAGATTTCTACTCAAACTCTCCTGGCCTGGAAGTTTTTCAGGCTGGAAACCACTTCTGTTGAGCTGACTAGTTTCCCTGAACTTAACTGTTAAAAAAAAACAAGGTTCCACTGCTGAGAGAAACTATTCCACTTTCTGAACTGAATTCTGGATTCTTCTGAACTAACAGAATGAACCTTCTGTTCTACAGTCAAAGCTAAACAAATTACCTTAATGTATTTACTCTGGTGGTCATAAGCCCAAAAGAATAAAAATGTTATCCATTAAGATGAGAAGGATTCTCCCAGCCACTTCACTGTCATCACAAGATTTCTTTGAACTGATGTATTTAGTTCATTTTTCCAAAAATACTTTCTGCTCTTATAATCTTGCTAACAAAAGCATTCACAGAAATTAATTCACATCCATTTTCCATTGTCTTGCGATCCCAATCAAAAAAAAAAAAATGGTTTACGCTACAGTGGTGACCCCAAACTCAAAGACAGGATACCCTTTACACTTAAGGCTATCCTGGTATTTGAAAATGCTAGACAAAAGTAGGACAATGCAGGAAAGGCACTACAAATCAGAGTTTGTGGTCAAGTATCTTAAATATTGTACTGTTGTGAGTCCATCTCATCTCCACTGAGAGATAAAGATGAAGTAGGAAATGTTTGATCAGACCCAAGCAACTCATGGCAAAAATTTAGTTACAATACATTGGGAATGGAAACATACAAGATACTATATTTGTATGAATAAGCTAACTTTTATTATTAATCTGTTATGGTTTATCAATTCTTTAAGCTTTTAGTAAATATTCATATTGACAGCTTTAACACTCGTGGTTAGGCCTTTAAATATCACTCGATAATCCAGAAAACTCTGAAATCCAGAAATGAATTGCTCCCAAGCATTCCAGATCAAAGAGGTTACAGCATATTAGACAATCTCCCAGATTCTGCTGGGAAATTATTTTTGCACCTTCTCCAGTGCTTCTACATACTTTTTACAGTATAAAGGTCTGAACAGAACACACTTTTCAAAATATTGTCGAACCAAAATTCTGCACAAGCCCAAGATAATTTAAACACAAATATCTGAAATAAAAACAGAAAATGCAGAAATACTCAACAGGTCAGGCATCATCACTGAAAAGAGAAGCAGAAATAACACTACAGGCCTGTGACCCCACATCAGTAAGATAACCTTTCTTTTTTAGATTCTGTTAATTGAGAAATAAATTCTGGGACTTTCTTCGCATTCTCGCTGTCTTGTTAACCAGAGTTGCTGCTTTTACTTTTCTTCTTTACCCTTCTTAGTCTCTTATGTTGAAAGGAGTAGGTTGTGTCCATATTTATCATACTAATGTACACCACCTCCCCATTTGTCAGTGTAAAAGGTAATTTGCTATTCTGCATGTATATCAATGTCCTCTCTTATTTGTTACAATCCAACTTCCCATCACCCAATTTGGTGTCATCTACACATTTTGAAATTATGCTTCCAACTCATGAATCAAAATTGTCTATGAAGTTTAGGAACAAGGATTCAGACAGTGTTCCCTGTGGAAGATCACTTCTCACCTTTTGCCAGTTTCTGCAGCCTTACACTCTGTTCTCTGTTCTGTAGCCAGCTTTCTGCTGCTTGTCCTCTGACTCCAAAAGACTTGACTTTAGTCTCGGATCTACAATGCGGTATATTGTCTAATGCAGATTTCAATTTCGACCACTTTATATTTTGTTTGCTGATACCCACAGGAGCCATCTCAGTTGTTGCTCATTTGAATCTGCTTCAATCTTTGCTTTTAAGCAAGGCTGTCAGTGGTGTGATGATTTGAACATTTCCAATTGCTGCACTTTGGAGAGTGAGAACTCCCTTTGGGTAGAGCAAATATCAAAATGGACAGCATGGCAATAACATTCTTGTGTGGAGTGTGAACTGATGATCGAACATTGCTTGTTCAACATACACCATAACTGATAGCAAGAACTACAATTTGCATTTATATAATGCTTTTAACATTATAAAACCTTTCAGGGCATTTCACTGGAGTATTATCAAACAAAATTTGGCATTTTGCCACAGAGAAGCTATTAGTTCACAAAGCTTGGTCAATGAGGTAGTTCATTAGGCGCATCTTAAAGGAGGAAAGAGACATAGAGAGGTTAAGACATTTGGGGAGGGAATTCCAGAACTTGGAACTCCATGTCTATGGATGTAGAATGTGGGAGACCACCATTGACTATATCAGAATAGCTAAGTTTAGATATAACTAAGGCAGGAAATATACGGACAATGTAACAGATATGGAAATACATTGCCTTTTGATCAAACTTATGACCAGATGCTCATCTCAAAGTCAAATATGGCAATTTGGTTTGGCCTCAGATAGCTGCAGGGAATTTGGGAAGTAAAAAACGTAGATAATGGGTTGTAGGTAATCGTTTTGCTATATATAATATTTATCCAGGGGAAATTCTGCTCATTCAGTGCTGGATATTTATCAGCAGTTTAACTATTTAGAGACAGTAGAGGGTTGAAGGCATTGGCAGTGAATTACATTTGATAGCATCAGCATACATGTGGAAATTGATGCCAATTTTTTGGTTGATGTCCCTGAGCAGAAGCAAGTGAATATAAGTGGAAGGGGGTGAAAGTTGGGTGCTTGGAGGTTACCAGCAGCATGAAGGGGAAGAGAAACCATTGCAGGTGATTCTATGGCTATAACTGGATAGTTGAGAATGAAACTAGGTGAGTACAGTTCCACCAGCATTTGCAGTAAACTATTATATTCAATCAGGCTAAAGACTGTTGATACATTGAAAAGGGTAAGGAATGATCACTCACCTTTATCACTGTCAGAGAAGATATCTTTTATAAGAACTTTTGACAAGAATGTTTTCAGTGCTGATCAGAAGGATCCAAAGATAGGGTTCTATGCACAAATTCAGAAGTCAACAGCACATTCAGGAATTTGGAAATGACAAGGAGGTTGACGGAGGGGGGGGGAGGTGATAGTTTACAAGGACTTGGGGATTTTTGTGTGGTTACTGACTGTGGATTTGAAGGGAGCATGAATAGTACTGGATTAACAGAAATGTTCGTATTTAAGCATTGCGAAGCCCGAATCTACAGTCTCCAATCCCTTCTGCAAGTGTCACTCCTGACTAAAAAAATCTTTTCTCTTTCACTACTGAATCAGGCAGACTGTTTACAAATGTTGCATCATATTTGAACTTGAGTTCTGTTTCTGACCTCATATCCTCCCCATCACCAAGATGGCTTACTTCCATACCTGTGAACTGGGTCCTCTGTGCCCTTGCTTCAGTTCAGCTACACAGAAATATACAGTAATGCCTTTGTTAACTTTCGACTTGAGTATTCCAATACTCCCATAGCTAGCACATTGACTTTGCACCCTCCAAAACTTCATGCTCCTCCAAAATACAGCTGCTCATGTCCTAAATTACACCATGAACCTCCTTCTTGTCTCCTATCCTTTCACACAGTGGTAGATGTTTGGAACTCTCTTCTGCAAATGGCAGTCACTGCTGGACCAGTTGTACATTTTAATTTTCTGAAATAGAATAATTTTTTGTTCAGCAAAGGCATCAGGGATTTGGGCCAAAGGCAGATACATAGAATTAGGCTGCAGGTCAGCCATCATCTTATTGAATCGTGGAACAGGCTCGGCAGGCTAAATGTTCCTATGCTCCTATCTGATCAGTACTTATTGACTTGCATTTGTTTCCAATTTCTGATTTTAAAATTCATGTCCTTGCTTTTAATTGACCTAATGGTTCTTCCATATTTATATCTGGAACTTTATCTAACCCTACAACTGCCTGAGATTTTCCAATTCTGCTCTTTTGAGCTTTTCTCAATTCTCAATTTTCATAGATCCACCATTGACAACTAAATCTTCAGCTGTCTGGGCCATAATCTCTTGCTTTCCTAAACCATTTTGCCACTCCGCGCCCTTTTCTTTTTAAAGACATATCTTAAATCTTGCCATTTTAATCAAGCTTTTTGACAAAAATCGTAATGTCCCTCTATATGGCTCAGTGTCAAATTTGAGTTGATAACACTACAATTTGTGTTAAAGGAACTACATAAATGTCCTGTAGTTAAAGTCTCAGGCAGCAATGTGATAAGGTTACTTATATAAACTAATCATCGATCATATTTTATCTACTATTAATTTTTAAAAATGTTCCATTTTCAGTCATTTTACATTGTATTGAACTAATATATGTTATCTTTACAGTTATGGAAACAGTACACTCAGTAGCTACTACTATAACAAAAAATGACCTCCTTGTCTTTACATTGTAGATATTTGATTAAAAACATGCTTTGGATATCAGTAAATAGGTTTTGCCAAACAGATCTAACATAGTAACATCTCTGTAATAAAACAATAATATTGTTTAATTTTTGATTAACTTATTTCAGTTATAGAGTCATAGTGATAGAGATGTGCAGCACAGAGACAGACCCTTCAGTCCAACTCATCCATGCTGAACCAGATATCCCAACCTAATCTAGTCCCACTTGCCAGCACCCGGCCCATTTCAATCCAAACCCTTCTTATTCATATACCCATCCAGATGCCTTTTAAATGTTGCAATTGTACTGGTCTCCACCACATCCTCTGGCAGCTCATTCCATACAAGCACCACCCTCTGCGTGCAAAAGTTGCCCCTTAGGTCTCTTTTATATCTTTCCCCTCTCACCTTAAACCTATGCCCTCTGGACCTGGACTTTGTCTATTTATCCTATCCATGCCCCTCACGATTTTGTAAACCTCTATAAGGTCACCTCTCAGCCTCTAATGCTCCAGGGAAAACAACCCCAGCCTGTTCAGCCTCCCCCGATAGTTCAAATCCGCCAACCCTGGCAACATCCTTGTAAATCATTTCTGAACCATTTCAAGTTTCACAACATCCTTCCAATAGAATTGCACACAATATTCCAAAAGTGGCCTAATGAACATCCTGTACAGCCGCAACATGCCATCCCAACTCCTGTACTCCACACTCTGATCAATAAAGAAAAGCATACCAAATGCCTTCTTCACTATCCTATCTACCTGCGACTCTACTTTCCAGGAGATATGAACCTTCACTTCAAAGTCTCCTTGTTCAGCAACACTCCCTAGGACCTTATAAGTCCTGTATAAGTCCTGCTAAGATTTGCTTTCCCAAATGCAGCACCTTACAATTATCTAAATTAAACTCCATCTGCCACTCCTCAGCTCATCGGCTCATCTGATCAAGATCACATTGTAATCTGAAGTAACCTTCTTTGCTGTCCACTACACCTCCAATTTTGGTGTCATCTTCAAACTTACTAACTATGTGTCCTATGTTCACATCCAAGTCATTTATATAAATGATGAAAAGTAGTGGACCCAGCACCGATCCTTGTGGCACTCTAATGGTCACAGGCCTCCAGTTTGAAAAACAAACCCTCCACCACCACCCTCTGTCTTCTACCTTCGAGCCAGTTCTGTATCCAAATGGCTAGTTTTCCCTGTATTTCATGAGCTCTAGCCTTGCTAACCAGTCTCCCATGGGGAACCTTGTCGAATGCCTTATTGAAGTATGTATAGATCACATCCGCTGCTCTGGCCTCATCAATCCTCTTTGTTAACTTCTTCAAAAAACTCAACCAAGTTGTTTAATTTTAATTCATTTTTTTCTCTTCATGTCCTGAATATACATTTGATTTTTTTTTTGGAACTTTTTTTTAGAAAAGAAAAGGCTTTTGCCAATAGCCAATCCAAATTTGTAGGATAATCAACTGCCTCACTAATGTCCCAAAACTCTGAAAAATCACTGCCTCCACTAATTGGGAATACAATCAGGTGGACTGCTACAAGCATAGCACATTCCTATGTCTTACCATTCGCTCCTAATAATCTTAAATCCAAAGTACTTGTGCCACAGCTGCTTGGATGTGGTGGCTTTTCGTTCTTTTATTTCTATTGCACTGTTTGAATTTCATGGGAATTTACATCACAATTGATACATGGCAACTCGTTAGTGTAAACGAATAAATTATCAAGTTCATTTTTGAAAAAAAAAATCAAATTCTTTATTTATTTTTTATTTTTAAAAATGACTATGTTAAACTCGATTCGGAGCCACAGACTTGGTCTGATTTGACTATCAACAAACGCGGACTGATAAAGCCATGAATGAGGGGATGGAGTGTGAGTCATTCTCCATCATTTGCATTGATACCTTGCCACTATTTTCACACTTGGGATTTAGGCTGTAGAGACTGCTATCGCAATGCTGAGACGAGACGGAGTGATTCCTCTTCATGTAAACAATATTAGTATTTCAATCACATTAAAAAAAAGCAACTGAAACAGCAATGCTGTGTGAACTCCTTACATTTCAACATCGACTCACTCAAGACGGAGATGTTTAAGTGTTATGACGACTGTTTTCAAGAAAGTTTTATTTTTATATCCTAAAATTGCTAGCTTTATTTGTAAATTATACATAGCAACAATGCATTAATTCATGCTGATAGATTTGGATGGGTTTACAAACACAGCTCTCTTGGCAATGTGCATCTATACTGTATTTTATCCCCGATCAGAACAACGAAGGCGCCAACTAGTGGCAACCTTGTGACATTAGCGGCCCGGCGATTCACATCCCATTGAGAAAATACATATTGTCCCCCTAGACAGTCACGTTCTCCTGGAGCAGATTTAACTGTACCAACTGTATCGTTTTGTTTAAAATGATCTCTGATCGAATTTTACAAGCGGAAAACTTTAAAAAAAAACTGTAATCGCGGCAGCGTCCGGACATCAATTTAGGATTAAACGGCATTTACAATTTGAGATAATTTCAATGAAATATTGCCTTAGCCATTAAAAAGATGAGTGGCTCTAATTTCTAAATTTAAATAAGTCAAGTTTAAAGTGCAAGATTTGTTCTGGTGAGAGACGTACTGTTTAAAACCAATTTAATTAACCAGGATTAAACTGAGCGGTGCTGAGAGGGTGGATAAGAAAGATATTCTGGGAACCCGAGTGTTAAATCTGAAAATGTACATTTTTAAAAAAATTGGCTTTCAGATTTATCAATTGACCTGTTTGAGGGTTTGAATGATTCTGCAAAGAGGCAATTGTTTGTCGTATCCAAAGCAGGGATTTGCTAAGTAGTATCGGGAGACCGAGTTCATCCTGATATTTGGACTCCTTCGGAAATGGAAAGGAAGTCATCCACTGAAATGTAGCGACGTTTCCGAAATCGGCAGAGTTGGAGGGAATAACTTCCCCTCCTGCCATTTTACAGGAAAATTTGAAAGCACTCATTCTTAATCACAAATCATACTTCCGGGCAAGGAGGTTTTCATGAACGGTTTTGGGGTTTTCTGATGTGGTGGGAGACAAATATGAAAATACAATCCGCCAAATCATTTTTTTTAATCAAAAGGCGAGGTCGGATTTTTAACACTTTCCGTGGGAGAGAATCCAAATTCATAGGAAGTCACGGATTCCACGACTTTGAATCATTGACATCTCTCAATATCTGAATTTCAGCACAAAGGCATGATTCGTTAAGTGGTTTACTTTTTTCTCAAATTGCAAAATTGGAAAGTCCGCGATCGCCAGGTAACGACCCAAATTAAATCAACCAGGTAAATCAATTGGAGACAGACTTGATGAGCCACCTTTCAGTGGGGCACACTCCCCCTCGAAAACGCCCTCTTTCAGGCATTTCGTTATCTAAACCGCACTAATATTCTCGAAAACGTGAATAATTAATAATCCATCGAGGACATGCTTGACAAACAGATAGTTGACGGATAGATTGACCCTTCCGTTTGTTTTGCACCAGTAGACGCTATTGGACCGTGAGCATTTCAGCGTTTGGGAGCCACAGCCAGCAGCGAATGATGCGGCAAAAAAACTATTGGGAGAACGAGGCGTCAGTGATTTCAACATTTTGATGAATAGAAGCATAGATTCCACATTTTGTAATCTATTTAATAGAGAGAGAGAAATACCCCGTTGAAGCCAATTTTGCCTGCAGTAACTTACAGTGCAGGTGAAAACAGCATCAGAATTTGACAAGCATGAGGAATGAAAACGCCTGTAGCTCTTCAGATTTTATTGTTTTACCCAAACGCTGTTGCGGCTGAGAGAGAAAGAAAAAAATCCTGACAAGAAGCGGCTTATGGCAAATTCTTGTGGGCATTTAATGGTGAGGGTTATTGACAGGTCTTACACCACACTTAACGCACAATCTGTCACCATTCTCCAAGCGTACCTGTCATTTCAAACAGCAAGCCACATACTCTGAAACCCCAATATCGGTCGAAATGGTCGGGATGCTGAGAAATGAACTCCGCGGTATTTTCTTTGGGGAAGGGAGTGGTGGTTGGATGTATATTAGCGGTGAATATTTACTTCAAACAGTTTGGATTCATTCTATTAAAATGCAATGATAGTGTTGTCTTCCAAAGAAAATTAATTCGTATCTTGTAGCATCACTAGCATAACGGAACAGTATCAACCTCACCATCTTAAACTCACAATTCCACAGGTTATGAAAAATCAGAAGGGAAAATAATTAATTCTGACGAAGGGTCGCCGGACTGAACATGTTAATTCTATTTTTTTTCTCCACAGATGCTGTCGGACCTGTGCTGAGTTTCTCCTGCATTTTCTGCTTTCTATAACATTTTAAAGTGATGTTTCTTCTGGCTATCAGTCCCACTATTTAACTAACTGCAACTGAAATTATTCGTGCGAAAGATCTGGTGGGCTACTCCCGTTCGCCCAATGCTCAAAATACCTGTACAATTTATTTTGTAAGAAAATATCAGGAAAAGGGATTTTAAAAAACCCACAAACCCTATGATTACCTGATTGAAATTTTTACAAGAATTGTGCAGTGTTGTTTTATGGAATTCTAACTACTGTACGCCGACACATGGACAGATTGAAACGGAAAACACGTTGTACGTTACTTTATTATTTTTAAAGTCAGAGATCTCATCCAAACGAGCAGATGGAGCGGACTGCTGACTCAAATTATACTTGAAATGTCACTTAACCCGAAAAAGGGCAGATGCCTGTGGCAGAAGCGAGAGCTCGCTTCTTGTATTAACTGCAGTGGACAATGTTTCCTTTGGGTCAGTGAGGCAGCACTCAGCCTAGAACTCGTGAGAATCTATGTGTAACGTTAACACGCAGAAGAAAATCAGAGCGAGGTCCAATTGCATCCATGGAAATCAACCCAAGGCGCCCACGAATCCTAGAGTTTGTTTCTTTTAGGGACCGTCAACACAATGCCCCTTGTTGTCACAATCCTGGAAAGAAGCTTGTCATGGTCAGAATTCTGGGGCCTTCCCACCCCACCCCCTCAACACACACACACTGTATTACATTCACATCTCCTCCTGGTTGTGATTATGACACCTTAGAGATCCCCTTCACTTCTGGAGTGGGCGGCTGTATCATTATTAACGTTACACCCATCATCATTTCAATTGTGTTTAAAAAAATTACACCACACGCAAACAAGACGTCCTGACAAAGGGGGAAAACAAAACACCTCGGCTATATCTATCTAAACCTGTCAGTAACCATTGGTATAATCTATCCACATGATTTATAAAAACAGTCTGTTCAGTTCCTGTCAACACATTATATATCTTCTGGGAGAAAGTGAAGACTGCAGATGCAGGAGATCAGAGCTGAAAATGTGTTGCTGGAAAAGCGCAGCAGGTCAGGCAGCATCCAGGGAACAGGAGAATCGACGTTTCGGGCATGAGCCCATTCTCCTGCTCCTTGGATGCTGCCTGACCTGCTACGTTTTTCCTGCAACACATTTTCAACACATTATATATACTTGGTCAAAAATACTTTTCTATCATTTATTATATTTGTACAAGCATGTGAGATTACCAAATGCATATTCATTATCTAATCTCTGTTCACAGGGATCCACACAATGTGCTCCTATTTCAAAGCTAACTCCTAACTCCCTGATTTTAACTCCACAGTTCGTGTTCACTAAATTGGAGAAGTCAGATTGACTCTGGCCTCGTTCTAAAAGCGACAAATCTCATTCTAAACAGTACTGACTTGTCGATCTTTACCCAAGGAAAGTACTGTTTGTAATTTTCTGTTGAGCTATGTCAGCTATGTAAACATATTAATAAAACGCAAAAAATGCACAATATCTGAATGGGGCTGGGCTCCAACCCAAGGAGCAGGGGCGGGACCCGAGGGGAGCTCCACCTTTTTGTCTGGAGAGGCAGGCCCCCATTGGCGGTGACGGTCCGGTGGGTGGGGTTTGTGGCTGTGTTTGGCGCAGGGGGTGTCAGTCACTGGGAGTCCCGCCCTTCAGGTTAGGTGACGGAGGCTGTATATTGGCCGCTCAGCGCACTTCCCTGCTTTAATCAGAGAAAAACCCAGCAAAAGTTTCTGAAAGAAACCCCGAGGATTGCACTCAATTCATGTGGAGATTCGCCTAGCGGACTGCAACCTTCAGCACTGCTGTTTTAAAAATAGCACTTTTGTTTGTGTTTGTGTGTGTGAAAATTTTGTTGGGTGACGCTGCAGCGCCCAGTTGGTGTGCGCGTTTTTTTTTGGAAGTGACCAGAGATCTGTTTGGTGATAGACGTTGACGAGGCTCCAGTGATACTGAAAGTGAACCGTCTGCTCTGTGGGTTGGCTCGGTGCTGGGGAGCGAGAAGTGAAGCCTTCACGTTCGGATCCCCGCGAGCTCCATGGGGGGAAATGGTGCTCAGCCGCTTTGAAGTTGCAGAACTCTTGGCTTTGCTGAAGGACTTGCAGATTCTGAGGTCGTTTGCAAATTTAAAAAAAAACAACCTCTTGGCACCAAAAGCGGATCCTCAAACCTCTGAGTGATCTCTGGGCAGGAGGAATGGACTATTCAGTATCTCAATAAATAGGAAGGAAGCCAGTTGAGACTATTTGGAACTCAAAGGACATTTCAATTGAAAAAAAAACACACAAATTGATCGTAGGACCTCAAGTTGGCCTTTGTGAGAGGAAAGACTTTCTCCGAATTAAGGAGAGAAAAAGAAACAGAAGTTATTTCAGCTGTTTGAGGCGGTTGGTTGCCGTAGTCTTGAAGCCTCCTTGTTGCTGTCCTCTAACCCGAGTGTTGTGATGCGTATTCCCGTAGATCCCAGCACTAGCAGGCGCTTCACTCCTCCGTCCACCACGCTGACACCCAGCTCGGGGAAGATGAGCGAACCGGTCTCACTGACTCAGCCCAACCCTGCAGGGCTGTCCCGGATCCGGCCCGAGACCCGCACGGTGGTCGATGTCCTGCAGGATCACGCTGGCGAACTGGTCCGGACTGACAGCCCCAACTTCCTGTGCTCGGTGCTGCCTTCACACTGGAGATGTAACAAAACGCTGCCTGTGGCATTTAAGGTCAGTATCTGTTCTACTGGCTGAGACTGTCTTTTTTAAAAAAAAACAATATCGTTGTTGTCAAATTGGGAAAGTTTCTGCCGCATTACAACCACAACCGCAATATTTATGTACAAATCGATGCCTGTGTAAGAACACAATCATGATAAGGCCATAATCTAATAATATTGATTTAAAAATGCGTTTTTTAAACAAAAGCTGACAACTAAACAAGACAAACATAAAGTGACACTGTCTATGCAAAGAGGTTTAACTACAGTTTTGTTGACGATGAAAGTGTGGATTTTTTTAAAGTTCACACATGTTGTTCTGTAATTTATAAATTGTTACTAATCTAATGGAGCACATTGCCGGTGTTTGTAGTTGACTTCCATCCCCAAGACATAGCGGGAATGTAAGGTTGCCTGTTTGTTATGAATATAGTGAAACTTCAAACGTGCAAGTGGCAGGATCTATGCTGGTGAAATGGGGAAA
Source organism: Chiloscyllium plagiosum (assembly GCF_037043375.1). Taxonomy (NCBI): domain Eukaryota; kingdom Metazoa; phylum Chordata; class Chondrichthyes; order Orectolobiformes; family Hemiscylliidae; genus Chiloscyllium; species Chiloscyllium plagiosum. Next base: position 26,959,890 of record NW_028270168.1, read on the forward strand.
TCTGTCCTGACTTCATTTAAAACACACAGCTGACTGTGGAAGCCCCCGCAGCAGCTTCTCATCATCTCGGGAAACGCATTCTGGATTTTTTTCCCCTCTCTCTCTCCCTGATGTTATGTAAACATTGCAATTGATTTGGAAACCTCTTCATGTTTGACCGTCCGTTTCTCAGCATGAGCCCCCACATCTGAGCAGGGTAGCCCTGTCAGCGGCTGCTGTAGCCCGGTTACTCTCGGCGGATATTAGATATAAATGGCATTGGAAAAGGTTTGAATTTTGTGCCGCATTATGCAGAATGCAAGCACAGAACAGCACAGAAATGGCATTCTTTCTGCAGCCAAACGTTTGAACCTCCCCTAGCTAATTGGCTACATTTCCAGGCGTTAAGTGAGGGGCAACACAAACAAATTATGCTTCTCCCATGTACAAGACGTGCAACAAAGTGATTCCAGCTTTCAAATTCGACAAAACGTTTAGTTGTTGAGTCAAGTCAGTGCAGGTGTTCCTGCAAATCCGCTTGCTAACACCCGCAGTTAGTTTCAAACAGGACAAGATGTAACGGGACCGCGGACGCTGACATCGTCTCCTTCATAACAAACAGCAATGCCGAGTTCAAATTCCAATCCCGGGGCAACAGGCAAATTGGAGGAAAAAACATTAACGAGAGGGGGGTTTCCGAAATTCAACGTGGTAGATGCTACATTGCTGTATTTCCAATATAAATTGCAAAACCACTGCCTCAAATTGGAATGAAGTGCATGGACAAGACTCTTGTTTTTTTTTGGAAATGAAAGGTGTCCTTTTCCGAGATAAAACGCTAAGTAAATGGTTTATTTCTTACTTAATGAAGAGTGTGCCCACACTTAGAGAAACACACCTAATGCAAATAGCTATCACTTGATATTTCCCAAATTCTGTAAAGGGATGAAGAGTGAGATTACCTATTTAATTGAGAGCCATTTGCTGTTGATTTGATTCTAGTTGAGACCTATGCCCTGTGTGGGCAGACTTTCCGAGCCGTCAGCGCATTTTCTTTAGGGGTTTCAGTTCTTTTCGAAGTGTTTTAACCCGAGGAAACGGTTTGCATGGACAGGTGGTGGCCCTGGGGGATGTTCCTGATGGCACCTTGGTCACAGTGATGGCTGGAAACGACGAGAATTACTCGGCGGAGCTCCGGAACGCGTCGGCCGTCATGAAGAACACAGTGGCCCGGTTCAATGACCTCAGATTTGTGGGAAGAAGCGGACGAGGTATTTACACCAACACCAAATGATTTGTGGTTTTTGGGGGTTCGGGGTTAACAGTAACCTCTGTTGTTTTGCTCGCTAACATCAGGCCGCCGCACCAAGGAACGCTTTTCGCGTTGTTTTCATTTAAACCGTGGACATTTCACCTCACTTTTATAGAAAAGAACGAAAGTTCTCCGCCCGATTTATTTTATTTTGTTATTACTTCAAAACAACTTGACGCCGCGAAATCTGTTTGGTTCGGAGTCGGTGGCAACCCAAATTTCAGACACATCTTTTTTTTTCTTTTATCTTTCACTTGTTTCAACCATTTCTTTAATTTTTTCGGTTTGTAATTTTCACTCGAATTGGGTGGGTTGAAGTCATGTCTGCTTCTCTGCATCCAAATGTCAATACTTCCCAAAATCCGCTCGCACTTGGCTTTCTCACTTATTTTTTAAATAGTGCGAATATTCTCCCCATTCCTTCAGAACTCCAATGTCTTTTGACAGCTTCCCGAACCTGCTTTGCTAATTTCAGTGACTGAAAATCAGGTTCGGAAGGTTTGAGGCTGGCCAGCCCTCAGTTTGAAGGTGTACCGCAATCCCCCCCCCCCCTGTTCCTTTTGTCCCCCTCTCTTGGTTTGACCATTGACTGAAATTCCTGATCACTTTGAGAACAGGGGAAGATTCCTTCTTCAGCTATCTAACCTCCTGCTAAATTTGACTATAATTACAGAGACCATTTACATATCTATTTTGAACTGTTATTCATAGGTTACTGTCTTTAAAAATCCTGGCATCGAGTTTTAACAAAGCCGGTTCCTTCCGAGGTTTCCATTTCGATGTCCTTCCTCTTTTTGATCTTTGTGTATTGAAGGAGTCCCCCGAGCTTCCTGTAACCGACCTCATGGTCCGTTCGAATTATACATTTTCTCAGTAAATAATCAACAAAATTATCCACTTAATCAAGAACGATAACTCTGAAGCCGTCAGTGCAGGGAAGTTAATGCAGAACAAATGAACAAAAAAACGCAAAAACTGTCTGCAGGAGGAGAGCACTACAGTTTGAAAATAAGGCCGCTTTAAAAAAACTCATGCATCACTTCTGCTTATCTTTAAAATCATTATGAGCATATGCTATCACAGCCTTATTCCGAAATTGAACTGTTTGTGCATTTTGACCTAATATTAATTTAGCACTCAGAATAATCAACGGCGACCATTCCGAATTTTCAGTTTAGAGACACCCCGTATAAATACATTAACCTTCACAGACAAAACAGATACTCTTAAAAAGCAGGCCATCGCTCGTTAAAAAGTACAGATATGCTATTCAAACTTTAGCTGTTCAAAATCCTTAAGGCACACGAACCTTTAAGGGCAAAATCCTCAATAAGTTTCCATCTCCCTCTGTTCCCATACACGATTTGATCATTTGCAGTTAAAGCCAATTAAGAAAGTAAGAAAAATGCAACACCACCACCGTAAGAAAATTAGCTTGCAATTTGAGTCAGAAATATAGTTTAGGTAGCATTCAAGTAACAAACACATTTATTAATGCTAGGTGCATTGCAAGAGAGGAATCCTTAGTAAGAGATTTACATAGATATCAATGCTTCAGTGTGCTGATGTAGATGTTTTTATTTTTAATTGGTCCACATGAGTTTTACCCTTAATCTGCTTTTATTCCCATCCCTAACTGCCATTTCTCTGGCAACTGTGAACCTGACCATGGATGTTCTTTCTGCTTTGTAATTACTAGTACACATTTCAGAATATACATGCTGACCTACATTTCCTCTTTAATCAGCATTCCCTACACAAAGTGTCGCAGACCTGCCAAATAACACTAATTGTACTAGAGACTTATTTTGCATTTACATAAAAAGCCAATGCAATCCCAGATTAGATTTAGATTTATGTTCACTATTCATAAGCATTACCAGTCATGATTGTAATTTAATTCTCAAACTGAAAAACATTTGGCCATTATAGGACAATTTTAATAGCTACTTTAATGGTCTGGTCATATTTTCAAAATTATTGATAGTTGAAAATTGTAAAAGATTTTGTCATTAGATGCATTCTCCAGCCAAAATATTGAAAATAATGTTCACATTTACAGTTCCACAATTACAGTGAAAAAATATTGAAAATAATTTCAATATTTACAGAGATGCTGCAAAGCAACACACTTTAGATAAATTTGGTTAAACCAAATGCAAGATTGTGCTCAGGAATAGGTTAAAAATCTGGAAGTTATTGAAGTACATCTGTGAGCATTAATTGCAGTTAATTATTTTAAAACCACGTAACGGAGGGAGACCCCTTTCACTTGGTTTTGCTTAGTCTTCTCTACAATTCCAAATCTCTCAATTATATTTGCAGAAAACATTTCTAGAATATATACAGTGTATGGATAGGAATTACAAAAGAAAATCAGCCCCAATGAGGTTAGCAATAATTGAAAGATGCATTCTTTCAATGTTTGAGAGTCTTTTCTGCTAACCATTTCAAACAATGAAAGAGATATTGTCACATATTCCAAATGTTGCATTCAATTATCTCATTATAGTGTTCAGATATAATGTGAAACAATTACTAATTGGAAAGCCTAAAACTCCAGACGAATCCTGTATCTAAATCACCTAACCTGCAATCATATTATATAAAATTATATATGGATGGCAGTATTGAACAATTAACTTTGTCAATTTGAATAGGAAGGATTTAGGGGAATGTGTGCCAAATGCTGACAAATGGAGTTGGGTTTATTTAGGATATCTGGTCAGCATGGACAAGTTGGACCGATTGGTCTGATTCCATGCTATACAGCTCTATGACTTTAATTAAACTGACATGTAAATACAATATTTTATCTGTTGGCTCAAATGTTAGTATTATTTTATAAAGTTAAAGTTTGAAAAAGGTGATAACTTTTATGTAGAAAATGTAGGAATTATTTCCAATTTTTGGTGATTTAGGCTTTTTAACTGAACTGCAAATTCAGTTGGTAGTGGCATTGTAGTAGTTTTGTTTTAGAAATGATTGTGGTTATTTTGTGCAGTGACCATAGTATTCTATTGGTACTTTAATAGTCAACTTTGTAATATGAATATCCATAACGGCCTTACAAATGTGATCATCCTGTTAGAATGCAGCTCTTGTTCGTAAACATAATATGCTAAGAACCACAAGGATACAACATACTCTACTAATATGCAACCACTCGCAAAACTGCATTTTATATTCATGACAAACAAATCTATCAGTTTAGAGTCTATCATATTATTCATGCAGGAAATGGGATTCCTTCAATCTATTTTAATTGCTATGAGTTCTCAGCTCAGTATTTAAAAGATCTAGTGATCCATTCATTGTGAGTTTTTGGTGGTGACGATATATGACGAAATGCTATACATGGTATCAAAAACAGAACTCAGTTCCTGCCTAGTGGAACCCTTGTTTATCACAATATAAAGCCAGTTTGATGGCACTTCACTCAGTTCATTACATGTACATAAACTGATGAGTGAATATTTCTAGTAATAAAATGCCAAATCAGAAAAAGTGCCAAAATATCAGCTCATATCTTTTATACTTATTCAAGTTCATTTTAGAGTTTAACTGTACCATTTCATGTGAATGATTTTCCCTCTCCCCAGGCCATGTTTACATTTACAGTTCATGTTACCCACAATTACAGTGGAAAAATGTTTTCCCAGAGTGGAGTAAAAACACAGTTAAACTAAGTCTCATTATGTGTTGTGCTGTTTACAGTTAAAACGAGAAAGCTGGCAGTAATTCAGGACTACAAAGAATGATTCGTATTAGAGAAACATTTTCACAGGCATTAATTTTACTGTCAATATTTTTACTTAAAAGGAACAATGTAACGTGAAGCACAATTTCCCTTCAATCAGGTCAACTGTACCAGATTTACCTCAAATCATACTCTTTCCCATTGCTTGTCCAACTGATGTTTGATGAGTCCTGTTTAAACACTGTTTTCTAAACACTGTTGCTAATGTGGAAAAAATAACTGAGAAAGACAGCAACGTTATAGAAGTGCTCTAAAGGAATGCATAGATTACTATTTCCTTATAATTGTTTGATCCATACTCATGATCAGTAAATAAGAATTGAGTTGGTAAATCTGATTACAGAGCAAGTTCAGAATCAATATAGTGCTGCTATTAAAGTGAATGTTGACGCATGGCCAGTTTGATTCCCTTTCTCACAAGCCACAATGAACCACAAGAATGCCCCAAAACAGCCTTATGCAGTGAACCACATCACAGGATTTGGTTGAGCATAATATCACCTTCATAAGTGTTAAGTAGCCGCACCAAAAAATAAATTTGTAAATTTTAAGAATTGATCCTTTCAATCTCATGAAAATGTGAATATCAACTTTTATGTAAACATAATATATTTTGTCATCTAGCAAATCTCTAAATCCATTCAATTTGCATAAAGTTGAATTTAGTTTGATGCAAGAATCAAAGAAGGAAAATTGGAAGACAATTAAATAATGGATGAGCTGGGTTCGCATTAGACCATTTGTACTGCTGCTGTTGCCTCACATAACTTGATCATTCAGGTTGAAATGTGAGATTTTACCAACAGTTCAAAAATTATTTAATGTTGCCAATGTGAAATTTTACAGAACCAAACTTGTAATAGTCTTGCAGAAGGTGGTTTTGTCAGATTTAATTGAAATACTGTGGTTGCTGTTCCCAGCTGCAGTCACAACACAGCAATGAGCCTTTCTGGGCTTTGAAATGTTGAGGCTTTGTGTTTCCAGATTCTGTTCATTTTCCTTTAATGACTTGAGCTTTGGATACTAGAGATTTGAGGAAATCAGGCAAAGAAATATGTTTTTGTTTCTCGGGAATAACAAATTGAGATTTAGAATTGTCTGCAAATATCTTTTGTAGGAAAGATCAGCTGATCCTCAATAACACAAAAAAATATGTGGGATTATAGAATAGAATAGAATAGCAATTTATTATACCTCCTTATTCTGCAATTAGTCTGCTCACTTTAAATAGCTGGATCCAGTAGTTTAAAAAAAGTGAGATAACTATTATTATTTAATGAAATCCATTATTTAGGACCTTAGAGTGCACATATTGGGAAAGAATTTCAGCTTTGGGCTCAGTTACTGATTCCAGTGTAAATTGTGGTAAAAATTATTCTTCGTTTGAAACTATTTTTCAAGCCTAGAGTTTTACAGTCAAACATTTTGCATGAATTCAAAATCTACCATAAATCAGTGCGAGAGGGCAGAATTTTAAGGGTCTGTTTCTGTGCTGTCAGACTCTCTGACTCTTTAGATGATAATTTCAAAGAAAGTTAATTATAAATTATTTTCCTTGGAAAGTGATAATTGGAGCAGGCAGAACTAGATTGGGTTAGGATATCTGTTCGGCATGGACGGGGTGGACCAAAGGGTCTGTTTCCGTGCTATACTTCTCTATAACTCTATAACTGAAATTCAATTTATCACAAAAATAAGCATTTACAATCACAGTGCTCACCCATCAGCTGTAAGTAATACAACTTTAAATGACTGAAATTCACCTTTAAAATATTCATACTATTTTCTCATTGCATTGAGGAGCAGTGGTCAGTTTGTTTGTAAGTTGAAACAAAATAAATCACACTTTAAAATTTTTGAAGTCTACCTTTAGTGTCCTTGCACCTGCAATTCAAAAGCCTTCTCGAAAATCTGAAAATATGTGCAATTATTGGAAAGCCCTAAAAATCTTTAATTCACTCTGGCAAAGTGAATTTTAAAATTTTAAAACACCTTGGTAATTTGAGCTACGCAGAGCTTTAATTGCAAATGGAATTTAGCAATCTTTATCTCAATTTTACCCAAAGTTCTCAATTTTACCCAAAAAACCCAGTGCAATTGAGTGGAAATTCCAGGCCTTTCTTGTGATGCTACAGCACCAGAGGGACAATACTCATGAAGAAGTGTTGAGCTGCCTGCAAAGCAACGTATTGAATTTATGGATGTGTTTATCCACAAAGATGTCTGAACATCACAGCACTTTTAAGTCAAATTATTTTTGGTTCAATTGAAACCACACAGTAATGGTTCTCATATTTGACGAAAGCATACTCCCTTTCTAAATTCTGGGGTCTGCATTGCCCTCTGATGGACTGTACTGCTGTGTCAAACTAATATGAATGATATTTACTTGTTAAAATCACATTTGTCTCATCCAGTGAATAGACACTGCTGAATGACATTGAGGAATTAAACCAATATAAATGGTGGTTGCAAACTCAATGCAAGAGAATGCTTGAAACTGACCAGGTGATTTAATTAAGAAGGATGCCTGCACATCCCAGCAACCATGCCCAGCTGTATCATTGCTTGATAGTCATTGTTGAGGTTCTACCATCCCGACATGGGTCCAGCTGAAAAAAATGCAGAATTACGTTCACTTATTTGTACTCCATCTCTAAATAACAACTTGGTGAACAGTTTAGATGACGACTACTGCACAGAAAGATCCCACCTTACTGATGAGGGATAAGTCTGGAGGTGAGTCAGGGCACGAGGTGAAGAAAAATCTGTTTGACAAAAATAATCTTCATAGTCAATCAATTATTTAACTATTTCACCCTATTTCAAACAGACAAATCCTAACATAACTATTACCTTCTATAAATCAAGCTTCAGCTAGTATATTGTGAAATGTTGGAAACAAAAGTCTTAAAAATATTTTTACAGCAAGTTGAGGTAAGGCGAGTTCATTGGTTCTTCACTCGCAAAAGGTACTCCCACAGAGAAGCAGCCTGAAACTAATTAAATCCATCCCCAATGCATCCATCAGGGTTTATTTCATAATAGACTTTAGTTTTCTGTGTTTTAAAAAAAGATCAGCATCGGCCGGCTTTAGCTACTCTACATTGACAACTGAGGAATGTTGTCCCCTTCCTGTTCCCTTTCCTTTTCCAGTCTTCAATGCTTGACGTGTCTGGCAGAAACATGGCAAAATAAACAATATTTTCTATTTCTCCCCTTGTAGGTAAAAGCTTCACACTGACAATCACTGTATTCACCAGCCCTCCTCAAGTTGCCACCTACCACAGAGCCATTAAAGTCACTGTGGACGGACCTAGAGAGCCTCGCAGTAAGTTACAGCTCATTTTATAAATACCAAACATTGAATACATTCATTCAGGATTAATTATCATCTGAGATTGGTGTTTTAATCAGTAGTAATTACTACAAGTTAAAGTGTTCATGAATAGGTGTATTCACTCTTGTAATGTGAATTCAGAGTTATGTTGTACAGTGATATCAGTTATGTATTTACACCGAAACCTTAAATGAATATCATAAAGGTAACATGGAAAGTATTTATACAGGCTTAAGAGGTATTTCAAATCAGGGGTTTTAATCAGCTTTAATTAATTATAGTGTTTAATTCATGAATGAGCAGGTTCAATGTTAAAAAGGCAACTGATTCGTTCAGCATTATTCAATATTTTTAAGCTAATAACTTTGAACATCAATACTTAGGAATAGTAATCATATCTGGAAAATCAACAAGTTAGTTGACATATTGTCCAACGTGTAATCTTGGCATTGGAATCAGTGAGAGATACTGATGTTAAATTATGGTTGTACATAGAACAGCTATGGCATTGATTAATTGATTGATTTGCTCCTTAACAGTAGTATATACATCACAACTATTCAAGATCCTTAGCTGAATAATTTGTTGTTTTTCCATTATTGTCAATAAATAAATAGAACTGGACCAAAATAGAGAATATTGTTGCGTTCAGCCAATTTGTACCCCTGCAGGCTATGATCCTGATGTACCCAAAATGCTTACCGGTTATGTTAAGGTGTTCAAATCTTTGTGATTTCAAATCAGAGGTTTGGATTTTTTAAAAAAATATTTTGTTCAGATACACAGGGTCTCAGGAATGTTGTATCTCCTGTACAACAAACTGAACCAAGGAACCAAGCAGTTTACTTGCCAACTGGGCTGAACCCTACGCTTCATTGGTAGCTTTTGCCAGTCAAACAATGATAACTGTCAACCAAGAGGAGGGATCAATGACATTAGTGGCCAAACTGGGAGTACAATTCTGTTCAAAAATGAAGCAGTCATATCTAACTACGCATGCTGTTAAATAGGGATAAGAAACCAGGTTAAGAGGAGCATATCTCCTTACAAGCAAAGAAAATGTTCAGAAGATGTATTTTCTCTGAGTGCCAGTGCTGTGTAAAACCTCTGGAATGTGTCAACAAAATAATGCCTCCAGCAAGCAGTCTTGGATATGTAACTCTATTAGTTCCATGCTCTATAGAGGATACTATAAAGGATACAAGTAACACTGAAGAAAATGCTGTCAAGTCAGGAAGTGGGAGAGAGGAACTCAAGAAAATAACAATCACCAGAGAAATAGTAATGAACAAAGTGTTGAAGCTATGAACTGACTCATCCTCTGGCCTGATGGGCCTCAAAATAAGTGGCGAGTGAAATAATTGTTACATTGTTTTTCATTTTCCAAAATTCCCTAGATTCGGGGACGTTTCCATTAAATTGGAGAATAACAAGTGTAATTCCTTTATTCAAAAAAAGAAAGAAATACAGAAAGCTAGAAATTATCAGTCAGCCAGCTTAATATCTGTCATAGGGAAGACATTACAAAATATTATTAAAGAAGTCACAGCAGGGCTCTTTAAAAAAAATCAAGGTAATCAGGCAGAGTCAACATGGTTTAGTGAAAGGGAAATTTTGTTTAATCAATTGATTGGAGTTCTTTGAGGAAGTGGTATTTGATGTGATTAAAGGGAGACTGGAGAATATAAAATACCTAAAATTACAAGAGAAGTTTGATAAGATGCCACATCAATGGCTATTGTGCAAGATAAAAGTTTCTTATAAGGGAAACATATTGTATGGGAATCGATCTGAGATGGGTCCAGCTGAGAACAGAAGTGAGTCAAACAGTCAGGGCAGGCAGGGTCAAGGTAGGATTAATAAATTAAACTGCATTTATTTCAATGCAAGGGGCCTAACAGGGAAGGCAGATGAACTCAGGGCATGGTTAGGAACATGGGACTGGGATATCATTGCAATTACAGAAACATGGCTCAGGGATCGGCAGGACTGGCAGCTTAATGTTTTAAGATACAAATGCTACAGGAAGGATAGAAGGGTGGGGGGGCAAGAGAGGAGGGGGAGTGGCATTTTTGATAAGGGATAGCATTACAGCTGTGCTGAGGGAGGATTTTCCTGGAAATACATCCAGGGAAGTTATTTGGGTGGAACTGAGAAATAAGAAAGGGATGATCATCTTATTGGGATTGTATTATAGACCCCCCAAATAGTCAGAGGGAAATTGAGAAACAAACTTGTAAGGAGATCTTAGCTATCTGTAAGAATATTATGGTGGTTATGGTAGAGGATTTTAACTTTCCAAACATCGACTGGGACTGTCATAGTGTTAAAGGTTTAGATGGAGAGGAATGTCTTAAGTGTGTACAAGACAATTTTCTGATTCAGTATACGGATGTACCTACTAGAGAAGGTGCAAAACTTGACCGACTCTTGGGAAATAAGGCAGGGCAGGTGACTGAGGTGTCAGTGAGGGAGCACTTTGGGGCCAATGACCATAATTCTATTCGTTTTAAAATAGTGATGGAAAAGGATAGACCAGATCTAAAAGTTGAAATTCTAAATTGGAGAAAGGCCAATTTTGATGGTATTAGGCAAGAACTTTCAAAAGCTGATTGGAGGCAGATGTTCGCAGGTAAAGGGATGGCTGGAAGATGGGAAGCCTTCAGAAATGAGATAGCAAGAATCCAGAGAAAGTATACTCCTGTCAGGGTGAAAGGGAAGGCTGGTAGGTATAGGGAATGCTGGATGACTAAAGAAATTGAGGGTTTGGTTAAGAAAAAGAAGGAAGCATATGTCAGGTATAGACAGGATAGATCGAGTGATTCCTTAGAAGAGTATAAAGAAAGTAAGAGTATACTTAAGAGGAAAGTCAGGAGGGCAAAACGGGGACATGAGATAGCTTTGGCAAGTAGAATTAAGGAGAATCCAAAGTGTTTTTACAAATATATTAAGGACAAAAGGGTACCTAGGGAGAGAATAGGGCCCCTCAAAAATCAGCAAGGCGGCCTTTGTGTGGAGCCACAGAAAATGGGGGAGATACTAAATGAGTATTTTGCATCAGTATTTACTGTGGAAAAGGAATGGAAGATATAGACTGCAGGGAAATAGATGGTGACATCTTGCAAAATGTCCAGATTACAGAGGAGGAAGTGCTGGATGTCTTGAAACGGTTAAAGGTGGATAAATCCCCAGGACATGATCAGGTGTACCCGAGAACTCTGTGGGAAGCTAGAGAAGTGATTGCTGGGCCTCTTGCTGAGATACTTGTATCATCGATAGACACAGGTGAAGTGCCAGAAAACTGGAGGTTGGCAAACGTGGTGCCACTGTTTAAGAAGGGTGGTAAAGACAAGCCAGGGAACTATAGATCGGTGAGCCTGACCTCGGTGGTGGTCAAGTTGTTGGAGGGAATCCTGAGGGACAGGATGTATATGTATTTGGAAAGGCAAGGATTGATTTGAGATAGTCAACATGGCTTTGTGTGTAGGAAATCATGTCTCACAAACTTGACTCAGTTTTTTGAGGAAGTAACAAAGAAGATTGATGAGGGCAGAGCAGTAGATGTGATCTATATGGACTTCAGTAAGGCGTTCGGCAAGGTTCCCCATGGGACACCGATTAGCAAGGTTAGATCTCATGGAATACAGGGAGAACTAGCCATTTGGATTCAGAACTAGCTCAAAGGTAGAAGACAGAGGGTGGTGGTGGAGGGTTGTTTTTCAGACTGGAGGCCTGTGACCAGTGGAGTGCCACAAGGATCGGTGCTGGGTCCTCTATTTTTTGTCATTTACATAAATGATTTGGATGCAAGCATAAGAGGTACAGTTAGTAAGTTTGCAGATGACACCAAAATTGGATGTGTAGTGGATAGCGAAGAGGGTTACCTCAGATTACAACAGGATCTTGATCAGATGGGCCAATGGGCTGAGAAGTGGCAGATGGAGTTTAATTCAGGTAAATGCGAGGTGCTGCATTTTGGGAAAGCAAATCTTAGCAGGACTTATACACTTAATGGTAAGGTCCTAGGGAGTGTTGCTGAACAAACAGACCTTGGAGTGCAGGTTCATAGCTCCTTGAAAGTGGAATCGCAGGTAGATAGGATAGTGAAGAAGGCGTTTGGATGCTTTCCTTTATTGGTCAGAGTATTGAGCACAGGAGTTAGGAGGTCATGTTGCGGCTGTACAGGACATTGGTTAGGCCACTGTTGGAATATTGTGTGCAATTCTGGTCTCCTTCCTATCGGAAAGATGTTGTGAAACTTGAAAGGGTTCAGAAAAGATTTACAAGGATGTTGCCAGGGTTGGAGGTCTGAGCTACAGGGAGAGGCTGAACTGGCTGGGGCTGTTTTCTCTGGAGCATTGGAGACTGACGAGTGACCTTATAGAGGTTTACAAAATTATGAGGGGCATGGATAGGATAAATAGGCAAAGTCTTTTCCCTGGGGTCGGGGAGTCCAGAACTAGAGGGCATAGGTTTAGGGTGAGAGGGGAAAGATATAAAAGAGACCTAAGGGGCAACTTTTTCACGCAGAGGGTGGTACGTGTATGGAATGAGCTGCCAGAGGATGTGGTGGAGGCTGGTACAATTGCAACATTTAAGAGGCATTTGGATGGGTATATGAATAGGAAGGGTTTGGAGGGATATGGGCTGGGTGCTGGCAGATGGGACTAGATTGAGTTGGGATATCTGGTCGGCATGGACGGGTCGGACCGAAGGATCTGTTTCCATGCTGTACATCTCTATGACTCTATGACTCTAACCAACCATTAGCGTAGATTTTTGTATTCTAAATTTTAATTGGATCCAAATTACACCAACTGCTATGATTCAAACCCATGTCTTTAGAATGTTAACCTGACCTTCTGGATTGCTAGTCTAGTGACATTACCATTAAACCACCACCTGCCATTTAGATTTGAACATGCCTAATCATTATGATTTTAAAGCTATCACACTAAATACAGCAATGTTTTTGCTATAATTTGCCCCTGTAATCAGTTGTGTCTGCAATGGTGAGAGTACCCACTCTGTTGTGCTGAGGTTACTCCATGAATGTTTACATTTGGCTCAATACATTTCCTTGTCAATTTCTCCTCACTTTCCATCCTCTTCCCAGTGTATTCTATTTGCTCAGTATTTGTATGGTGAAATAATATTAATATCTTCACCCTGATAGTGAGGGTCAGCTACTTGCAGCTTGACTCGCTTTTATCCTCACCTGACATCAACATATGCACACTTCCAATCCAGTTGAGCTCCCAAGGATAATGTTAGATCCTGAATTTTAGACTGATCCACTGACCATAAATGAACAGGATTGCGTGGCTAAATCAGGATGGTGTATGTCATTTAACTAGTTTAGGTGCTCAGTGGTCACTAACTGAGCCATCATTGGACCGCTTTTACCATCATAGTTTCAGAAATTTCAGGTTTAAGTATAACAGTTACTGCTTTCATGAACAGTTAAAAGATCAGTGCAATCGCTTTAATTTCATCTGCAAAGGCATTTATTTCATTATCCAAGTATTTTATGTAAGAATGTGTTGCAAGTAAACATCTCATAAAAAGAAGTAAGCATATTAAGAGACCATTAAAGCAAATTAAGATGTTGATGAAACCAACTTTTTGCCTTTCATAGCCCACCAATTGAGGATATTCCTGTTTTAAATAGGCATAAACTACACATCATAATGTGAGTTTGTTTCAAAATAAGGTACTTTTAAGTACAGGTTCACAGCAATGATTTTCCATGCATGCTGCCTTTATTCTCTGCATAGGTTAAAGTGAGAGTGCAAGCAAATAAGGTGCACTGATTTTGGGCTCAATTTGTGTGCTGGTTGCACACAATAACAAGTTAGATAAAACTGTACCGCCCACTTGCACCTTTGCAATATCCACAAAGTTCATGAACCTGCCCTCGTGCCATGCTCTTGGACAGATCTGCAGTTCACTTCTTGATTAGTAGTTTACTATCCATTTCAGAATTGTAGACAAGCAATTTCAGGACAATAAAAACTAAGAGACTTATGAGAACACAGGAAATTCTAAAGAGAGGTAGGATAATTTGAAAATTCGCACATAGACTGACTGTAATTTGATAATTTGATAAGTTTAGCCATTGTGGTGCTTTACCCCAGTGTTCCATTTCAGAACTGACCATGCCATCACCAATCATGTTATAGGTGGTGTCCTGTGTCCTTTTTTTTTATATTCACTTATGGGAGGTGGGTGTTGTTGACTGGGCCCCAAATTTATTGCCCATCCCTAGTTGCCCTTACATGATACAAAATAACTTGGAAATTGTACTGTTTCCAAAATGTGTTCTCGTAGAAGAGATTTTCAGTGAGATTATCTTGCTGCTTCTGCAGCAAAATTAGAATCAATCTAACACATGTGGTGAACTACACCAGTCTTTTAGGAAACCATCCAAAACAAATAATGTATTTAATTATTCCCCATTACCAAACCAATGAGTGAATATTCAGCCAGCATGTCTATCCAGGTTTACTTGGATTCAGTTACTTGACATTATAACAGTGAGGGAGTTCATGAGTGAGAGTCAACAAGTTTAAAACATTATCTAGATTCCCACAAGGTAGTTTTATTGGTGCTGACAACTGTGACATGGCAAATGAAAAGATAAAATAAATTTCTTGAAACAAGAGCCAAAATTTAGTGGTGAAATGTTAGGTCAGTAATGACCCTCTTAGGGTCATTAGTGGTTATTTCCTTTGAATCAACTTACTCAGATATTTCATAACACACCTCTGGGGCAGGTGGCTTGAATCCAGACTTTATGGACCAGAGGTAGAGACACTACCATCATGCGACAAGACAGTTCATTTTTGATTACTGACTGAGCAAAATGATGCTTTTGCTGCAAAATATCATTTGATGGGACTTACAAAGATCAATCCTTATCCTGCAAGACATCAAATAAAATTAAATGATCTGTTATGTTGTACAACTGCACAAACCTGTTCACTGAGTCAAGTGGAAATGTTTGAAGCAGTTGAAGAGGGCATTTATGCAGCTGCAGAGTATCAAATAACAAGTTTACTTTTCTTTTAGCTTATTTTGTGGCTAAGAAATTTTTGATTTTTCAACAATATTTCTTCAGTGTTATTAATGCCTGAAACTATGCGTTAAAAGTAGAATACTGATCAAGTTAGTGTGTGACCGAGCAAAGCGTGAGAGTATTTTTGAAAGTTGCTAATCACACCTCATACTAAAAGGGTTAAGCATGTAACACGCAGATACAAGAAATGTTACTCTGAATGCGATGTATCGCTTTCAGGAGATGATTATCATCTATGCTTTTCCGTTAAGAAACCGCGCCTGCTGGGTTTTTTTAAAACACTGAGTACAAAATTGTGGCAGAAAGTTTCTTAACCCATTGAGCACTGTAGTATCTTTCCTTGTCTAAGTACATGCTGCACATTGCAGTGTGGCCTGTTAATGAGATAAAGGAAAGCATTGTCCACTAATATGAACTCCTGTTATCTGATACTGATGTATTATTTTCAGATGGTTTGCAAAACACAATATCAGTTGCACTCTGCCTTAGGTTCTGCGGTCTCATTGACCAGAACCCAGTTGTTGGACATTTCCTGGTGGCCTTGCACTGTTGTAGCATTCATGAAGTTGGTTATGAACCAAAAATTAAAATAGAAAAAAAATGTAAATGCAAGTGAATTCTCTGAGCATTTCATGATATGACTGCACTGTCTAAACTGGTGATCTGGTGACAATATAGGTTGGTTGTAGCCAAACTGGGACTGAATAATGGCCAGATCATCACAGTCCCTTGAATAAATAAGATTAAAGGGCAATTTATTGAAAATGTTAAAGTCATTCAAGGACTGGATGGGATTAATAGAAAGAAACTGTGTTCTCTAGTGAGGACAAAGGAGAATACTTAGAGAAAGGTTGCTCAGGAGCTATGTCAGAAAGTAATTCTTCACTTAAAGTGTTGTGGAAATCCCAAACTCTATTTCCCAAAAGCTTCTGAGGTTGCGGATCAATTGAAAATCTTAAAACTGGCTTTTGTTAGATGACGATAAGAAGCATTATAAAACTAAGATGGATAAACAGAGCTGAGAGACCAATCAGCCATTACCTAACTGAATGTCAGAACTAAAAATCACACACCAGGTTGTAGTCCAACAGGTTTATTTGGAAGCACTAGCTTTCAGAGTACTGCTCCTGCATCAGCTGGTCATGGAATATAAGATCTTAGGACACAGAATTTATTGCAAAAGTTTACAGTAACCGAAATTATATATTGTAAAAGACCTGGATTGTTTGTTAAGCCTCTCATCTTTTAGAATGGGCATGTTGGTTTCAGTTCTTTCATGTGTAAATCGCAGAAATTTCTTAAAGTTACATTCTCAAGTGAACTTTAACAATAGGTGCCATGTTGGCCCAGATAATGCATTGAAGGTGTGAAGTGCCCTGTGTAAGGCTGTCTGTGCCCCAATGTTCAGACGGATTCTAATCTTAAAAAAAAGGGATTAACAGAATCTTACATGGATTCATGCAGTTTTTGAGCAAAATAAAATGTAATTCTGCAAGTGCAAATTCACCCCACAAACTTATGTGCGTGTGTGTGTGTGCATGTGGGTGTGACTCCAAATCAGGGATATCCGAACAGATTCGAACGGAGGGGCAACCCATTCCTGTTCCTATATTCTAAGGAAGGAGCAGGTGGAACTGAATAATGATACACTTATCTAAGGAATGACTTTATCTATGATTTGTATAAGTGTTACACTTATTACAGACCTCCACATGAACATAGAGTACAATATATATGGAAGTTTTCTGCCTCCTTAAATAAAAATCACCTGATGAAAGACTTTGCTTAAGGTAGTAAAATGCTAAGGCAGTGGCATCAAGCCCACGTTGACACCAAACCGCTCTGATGGTTCCTTTAAAAGTAAATTTGCTCATTGTTGCCATTGAGCAGCTGAGTGACACAATGGAGTTTATTTACATCCATAACTTTCAGTTCTTACTGCATGCTCATTTCTTAGGAACACACATTCCTAAGTATTTTGTAAATTAAGTTCTTATGTCACATATATCTAGCTTTTGTATCGATTTTCCAATATTATTTGACTTGTAAAAGAAAAATAATCACTGGCTGTTCAATTTGTTGAATATTTCTGTACATAATACTCGGTGTTGTGAGCTGCTCATTTTTATAGTTTTTGGAATATGATGTAGTTCACTAATGAGGACCGCAGTGAAGTATTTGATAATTAGGGGTGAGAATTTGAAAAAATTTGAACTTTAGCTTTAAATTGAGGGGGTGTTACAAAATTTGAATTCCATCATTTTGACATTTCAATGAGAAAGCAGTGGTGTGAGACCAAGGAAGGCAGTGCTTAGGCACCTGGTTGTAAGGTGTGGATATATTGGGAAAATAGGTTCATTTTTATACCCAACCATATGTGAGTGTACTTGAAGATAAGGACACATTCCAACCATAACAAAAATTAACACAAAATCAACTAAACTGTCGAAGCAGAAACACATCTTCCATTGTCAACCCAAATAAAAACCCAACTGAACCATCAATTAAACCATTAGAATTCCAACTTAACCATTATGAGAACTGAAAAGCATTTCAAAAGCACTAATCAAAGTAACCATCAGCTGCAGCTACACTGCCACTTTCATCATAATGCAAAACAGCTGAAGGTGAATATTGATGTGAAATTGGCATCTACATGAAAGAATCCAGTCCCAGTCCTACTCCAACTCCTAATTGCATAAGCAAGGTGATGTAACACCTCTGCAAAAAGGCATCTGAAACTATGTAGGCTTTTTGGAAAACTACAAACAGTTTCAAATTGATATGTCGTACAAATTAGTTGGATGCCAGAATTTCACATTGAGTCTGTTTAAATATCAGGAGCTGTTCCTATTGACTGGTTTAATATTTCCCTTGAAATCAACAGAACTAAAGTCTGTTTACCTGGCCTTCTGTATTTAGTTACTCTTTGTGGAGCCTTGCTATGAATATGAAGGTTGTCATACTGTCTATGTAAGAGAGGTCAGTGGACTTTATCGTGATGATTTCAGATACTTATTAGATGCGATAAGGTGTGATATAAATGAAAAAACTTTTCGTAAGGAAGTGAATTTTATATGTAACGCTCTTCTGCCATTAGTAAGAACAGCCAAAGGGATGTAGCACCGATGTGCACTTGTGTAAACACGTGAATTACAGCTTTGCTTCTAACAGACAGAGTGAGAGGTGTAGTTTATGTTATAAAGTGAGATTTGACAGCAATGCTTCACACTTGACTGCTATCAGCATTCAATTTTTAAGAGTTTTATAAATGTCAGCCTAAAATAAATGCAGAACCACCCAAATCATAATTATTGAACACTCAACAAAAATAGGTGTGTGAGTCGAAAAGTGTGGCACTGGAAAAGCACAGCAGATCAGGCAGCATCCAAAGAGCAGGAGAGTCGATGTTTTGGACATAAGCACTTCATCATTCCTGATTCCAAAATGTTGACTCTCCTGCTCCTTGGATGCTGCCTGACCTGCTGTGCTTTTCCAGCATCACACTTTTCGACTCTGACTCTCCGGCATCTGCAGTCCTCACTTTCTCTCAAAAATAGGTGTACATCTACCAAGTAATAATTTCAAGAAATAGATTTACTACTTTGAAACACCGTAATTAAAACCACTGCTTACCCCCCTTAGCTGTTACCATCTGTCTTGTTGCAAAGGATTCAGTCACATTTAGGGAGGGAGAAAACATTCCTGTGAATTGTGCACATGCAGATTACCGTATTATTAAGGGATCAGGCACGTTCATGTCTAACTTTGTTTCAAACTTCACAGAATTATTCTTCCTCTGAATGTGTATTTTAATATTCTCAAAGATCATTGCATAAACATTTCATTCAAAAGGCGGTATCTGATCTGCCAATAAACTTACCCAAAACTCTGCAGAGATACTAAAAGTAAATACCAAATATTCTTTAAGACAGAGAAAGAAAATGTCAGGGAAAGACTCATTAACTGATCACTTTGGTTATCAGTGGGTGAGACTTTGTTTTATTCAATGGGAGCATGTTTCAACTTGAGTTATTTGAGTTTGTTTTTTGGGATAAGAGATTTTTTTTATAGAAAGTAAACAAAAGTATCTTAATTTATCACTGACGTTAACCCAGGCAATCTCACTTTCTGCTGCTTTATCATTGTACAGAGGCAGATGCGAGAGAACCTGGTACCTGTGTCCCTGTACTGCCTAGCCTGTTAATTATGTAATAAATACACAGTTGATTGACAGATTAGTGGTAAACTTAAGCTGAGAAATTGTACCAATGTAACAAGATCACCCAGTGAGATGTTGAAAACAGTGTATTGATGGAGAATTCAATCTTAGAAAACTATGATTATTAATCCTATTTCATTGCCGAATCCAGATTTCTAAAATTTGCATTCCCCAATCAACTTGACACAAGGAGTAAGAAGAAAATGTGAGAAATAATGTAACTGTGGATGAAACCTTAAGAAATTGATAGCCGAATGTTTCCCTTGTACTATCCCTTTTGACCTCGTGCTTTGGAGGCAAATAGAGTCATCCAGCATGGAAACAGCCTCTTCAGCCCAACTTGTCCATGCTGACCAGATACCCTAGGTCACGCTATTCTTTGGACTAACATTAGAGAAACTAAGTCTAATCTCTCTGCTAATAGAAGCAGGCCTACAAGGGGTTCATAATCACTCCTTTTATGTGTTTTGGCTAGTGCACATCCATCACACTCCAGATGTCAAGCTTTGTTGCAGATGTAAACTGACCTTAGGTAAAGACAGAAAGAAAGCTAACTTGTTTTATGTTGATTTTGTCTAACTTGCAGCCTGATATTTACAAGATCTCACAATTACCCTCTGATTGATTCCAGGAATTTACCAACAGCTCCATCTAGCTGGCTTTGTCTATTTAGACACCTTATTTGAACAGTGACCTTAAACGAGCAGACCATGTTAAACATCACAGCCATGATCCTGATCTAAGGCTCCCCTATCTACAAGCAGTGCCAAAGGAAATCTGTAATTATAGCATTAAATGCGCCACCATGTTTTGTTGCATTTATCTTATTTATCCAATTCTCTACCTGCTTGTTTTGAAGTTTGAAAAAAAAACTAGCTCAGGAACCTGTCCCGTCTGATCTAATTTCTTTCCACCGTCCCTACACGTAGTTCAAAGAACTAAGTTGGTATTTGATCGTGTATGGAGGCAAAGCTAGAAGCAAGATAGAGGCTTTGAGGCTTTTTAGTTGACTGAGCAAGCTCCACCTTTGCTTTCATGACATCAGCTTCAGATGTTTGCAGCTGTGGGCAATAACAGATTTTACTGGCTACAGTATGCAACACTTAATTCAAAGGTTCTGGGAAAAGTAACAAAACAAACATGCAGGAACATTGCTAGTTTAACTGAAATAGTGGCTAAATTACTGATAAACTTTATCTTATTGGCACTATTATATCATTTTTTCATATAAGTCTCCATTTTGTGTGCAAAATATTTAATTTTATGACATGGTTTGCTATAGTTCTTGATGTTTTGAGGTCAAATTATATCAATTATTACTCTGGAGATTCATTCCACAGTTTGTGCCATAGCATATTTGTTTCTGATGTGCTGAAAAAGGTTAATTTTAGACCGTCTTGTCCTTTAACAATATTACCAATACTTATCAAATGCCAGTACCAAACCTTTGTCTAATATTTTAAGTTTTCACACTCGACAGGCTTATTGTCAAAGTGAAGCAGGAAATGTTTGGAATATAGACCAGGAAACAAAGTTTTAACTGACTCTAGGAGAGTTTTTCCACATTTCTATTATAAGCTGCAGCATGGGTGCAAAGGCTAAACTGCTTGATTATAGTGTTATAGAGTCATAGAGATGTACAGCATGGAAACAGACCCTTCGGTCCAACCCGTTCATGCCGACCAGATATCCCAACCCAATCTCGTCTCACCTGCCAGCACCTGGCCCATATCCCTCCAAACCCTTCCTATTCATATACCCATCTAAATGCCTCTTAAATGTTGCAATTGTACCAGCCTCCAACACTTCCTCTGGCAACTCATTCCATTCATGTACCACCCTCTGTGTGAAAAAGTTGCCCCTTGGGCCTCTTTTATATCTTTCCCCTCTCAACCTAAACCTATGCCCTCTAGTTCTGGACTCCCAGACCCCTATTTACCCTATCCATGCCCCTCATAATTTTGTAAACCTCTATAAGGTCACCCCTCAGGCTCCGATGCTTCAGGAAAAACAGCCCCAGCCTGTTCAGCCTCTCCCTACAGCCCAAATCCTCCAATCCTGGAAATATCCTTGTAAATCTTTTCTGAACCCTTTCAAGTTTCACAACATCTTTCCGATAGGAAGGAGACCAGAATTGCATGCAATAATCCAACAGTGGCCTAACCAATGTCCTGTACAGCCATAACATGACCTCCCAACTCCTGTACTCAATACTCTGACCAATAAAGGAAAGCATACCAAACACCTTCTTCACTATCCTATCTACCTGCGACTCCACTTTCAAGGAGCTATGAACCTGCACTCCAAGGTCTCTTTGTTCAGCAACACTCGCTAGGACCTTACTATTAAGTGTATAAGTCCTGCTAAGATTTGCTTTCCCAAAATGCAGCACCTTGCATTTATCTGAATTAAACTCCATCTGCCACTTCTCAGCCCTTTGGCCCATCTGGTCAAGATCTGTGGTTATAGTGTGAATGCATCAAATGCTTCAGCTAGTCACAAAGCCTCTGGTGTATCTATGTGTGGTGAGAACTCTATCAAATTTAGTCCAATGTCACTCGCCCATTTACCACTGTCCCACTGCTTCACATTGCAGCAACAACATTTAACAACAGTCTTCTTCCTCATTCTAATTATTCACAACAGGATAGTTTTGAAAAGGGCAACCCAAAAATCCCTTCTGGAACACAGTCCATTACACATTTGTTTAAAATAAGTAAAGAGGTTATTTTTAATTGGCATTTTGCCCAAACTCCCCATCAAATACAAATCTGAAAATACTGACCGCTGATTGGAGAATCGAAAGCCCGGGAGCACAGTTTCATGAAGGGGTGTTGATTACTTAAGAGTCAGATGAGGAAAAATTACTTCAATCAAAAGGTTGTGAATCTATGGATTTTTGTACTTGAGAGGTTCATGTGTTTAAGGTTGAGAGTTTTTGCCTTTCAGAGTAGCAAAAGATATAGGGAGTGGGTTGGAAAGTGGAGCTGTAGCTCAAGATCAGTCATGATTGTATTAATGATGAAGCTTGAAGGCCATATATTCTATATGTGCTCTTTGTTATTGTGTTCTTGTAAGATGTAGAGTTAGGGAAAATAATCACATAAATCAATTTACATTAATTTCCAGGTTTTAGGCCTTCACCATGTCTAGTATGTATCCACTTTTTTTTAAACAATAATTAATGCAATGAGAGGATAACTATATACCCGCGTGTCTGTTGTAGCTCCATGGTGAGAATATTAACCACATCATGGACTTTTGTCAGGAATTTTCTCTTAAGCACAGCGTTACTATTGAAGTATCACCTAATTCTGATTTGAAGAAAGAATTACTTTCATGTAGTACCTCATCATTTTCTTAGGAAGCAGCAAAATGTTTGTGACCAATGATTTTTTTTGGTGTATGAACTGTCATGTAGACAGACTTAGTAGTTAATTTGCACTCAACAAATCCTGTAAACAATGAATTAATGAATACATAATCTGTTCGGGTGATGTTGGGGTGAAGGAGAAATGTTGGCTGGTACATCAAGAGAGCTCCCTGCTCTTCAAATAGTACCATGAGACCTATCATGCGCATTCCAGTGGGGAAAATAGGGATTTAGCATCTCGTCACCAACAATTTATCACTCCCTCCATACTGCACTGAAGTGTTAGCCCAGATTGTATTCCCAAGTCCTGGAGTGGGACTTAAAATCAAATCTTCAGTTTGCCAAGCCGAAAGATTGATTAAAATATAAATCGATTTTTTTTTCATATTTTACACACTTTCCTAATGCAAAGCAGTGCAAACTTGAGCAAGACTACAAGAAGCAGGGCTGATCAAGTTATGCAAGCACTAACCCAGATTCTTAATATAAAATCAACTTTTACTGGTAGAGTTGAAAGATATGCCTGCAGGCAAAAGCTTCTACAGTCATGCTAGTAAAGCTTGTTTTTCCCAACAAAGCAGATGATGTCAGTCAATGGGAGTTGTTTTGCTAAAACGTTCCCTTACTCAAATTTGGTGCTCACAAAATGAGGTCGTAGACGGATTTTATTTTCAAACTGTCGATTCATTGAAGGAAAATGCAAAAGAAGAAATGTGCATGGATGTGTCCATTTCTTCTCGAATTATTTTAAATTTGTATTAAACTATAACGTTGACAGTTTTTCAAAAAGGTGTTCAATAATCTTAAAGGGCCCTTCAGTGTCCAATGAATTAACAAATCAGATAATAATCATTCACTGTGAAGAAATGTTTTCAAAACTCAAATGTTTTAAAACGGTTTAACCTATGTTGGGTGACTTGTTTCATGACTATGTACTTCCTCGAACTGGCACAAGTCTTTCATGCTGATTGAGCCAGGACACACAGCTTGTGTGAAAACAAACCACCCACCTAGTCTCACAGCCTTCATTCCCAGAAAGTCTCACAGGGCACGCACAGTGCTTATTGAAAGCCACCTTTCCAGTGCAAACAGCTCTCATATGGAGTCACATTGGGTACACACAGTGCTCATAAACACCAATCGTCTATTTCACAGTTTTCATATCAAGGAGCACCACATAAAGGAGGCAGCATGCATATTGACAGCCACATCTACAGGTCTCACAGCTTTCATAAGGAGAGAATCACAGAAGGCTTAGTGACTGACAATGAGTGGGGCTGTGACTCATACTGAGAATTCTGCACCTACTCTTTCTGAGACAACACACAGCCAAGAGACCTTGCATGTTAACCTATCCTTTTCTGCTGGGTATCTATGTCAGAGTAAGGTCAACTCCAAAGAAGAGTCACATTTTACTGAAAGTGTTAACTATTTCTCTCTCTCCCGATGCTGTCAGACCTGCTGAGCTTTTCCAGGACCTGTAGTAATTTGTTTTTATATCAAAGTAACATGGGTTGGCCTTGCCTTTCCATTGTACTTAGGGGAAGATACTTTGCAAACGGAAGTACAGGGAATTACTATCTTAACTTTCCACCTTTCTAGCTCATTCAATTTAATCAGAGAAGGAAGACAATAAGAAAAATCAGGCACACAAAATTTCTGTGAGATCCTTAACCCAGAGCATTTATCTTCATCCTCAGTGTCAACACAAAATCCGTTAACATGAAGGAAATGTCTTTGAGAGTCAACGTGCCCTCACCTTCACTTCAGTAACTATGTTTAACTCTGGCACTCCCCTTTAATTCAAAGCAATCCAGTCATCAATTTCTTGTTTGAATTCAGATTGCTGTTTGACTCTGACACTCCTCTTTAATACTGGGTACATCTAAGCTCTGCATTCACCAGTCAGTGCACGCTTTTATTTTCTCTGCAAGCTTTGCGCTAGTAAGTTGACAAAGTAAACAATCATAGACACGAGGAACCAGTTTTATTATTGTACTTAATTTTAATGCAAATACTAGAGTAGCTAATCAACGAGGGAAGTCTTCATTACGAGAGATCTGACTCACATAAATAATGTCTAGACTGCAGGCGTCAAGTCAAATTCTATTTACAGCTGGGATCATGTTGAGCTGGAATACTTATCTTTTGGCCACCGTCTGAATGTTCATAACTGTGAATGGAAGATGAGCTTTTACATCACAGCTTATATACAGCTGTACTTTTTGTGAATGTATAACTGGTCAGTTACACAAGGAAGAGAAACATTTGGTTAATTAGATCAAATCGATAATCTACCCACTGTCAGCCTTGAATGGCTTAGAAAACTGTATTCTATAGTTTAACACACTTGATTTCTTAACACTTGGGAGAAAAGGCTCAGCAACATTAACTCTTCAGCTATTGAATACTTTGAAAATATACAGCTGCCTTATTTGTGAAGATGAATAGAATCAATATCTAAAGTAGTAGAATGTCCTTTAATTGTATGTTGTTGGCATCGTGTGTAGTTTTTCTTTCATATTTTCTTCAGCAAGGTAAAAGATGTTCGTATTGTGCAATTAGACATCCTTAATTTTAAACAGCCTGTGTCAGCCACAGCATTGATGTAGAGATCCCCCTGCATTACTGTATTCCCAAAAGAGCAGCCTCTACTGCAATGGTGTTGTTTTGCACAGCAGCCATTTGGGCATATCTGATAAATACCTACAAGGAAACCAATGATGATTTCCTGAACTCATTTCAAACATGGACCTTTACAGGCACAGGATACAGTAAAGGCTATGGGACCTGACACAGTGCCACCAATATTACTGAGGACCTGTGCTCCAGAATTGGCTACATTCCTAGCCAAACTGTTCCAGTACAGCTACAATGCTGGCATCTACCTAATGTTACTCAAGTATGTCCTGTCTGCAAACAGCAGGAAAGATAACATGAATAGCAATTGTCTTTTCGCTATGGTAAAGGAGTTCAAAACTAGACGGCATAGATTTAAGGTGAGAGAAGAATGATTTAAAAGAGACCTGAGGGGCAACGTTCTCACAGAGGATGGTACGTATATGGATTAACTGCCAGAGGAGGTGGTAGAGGCAAGTACAGTTACAATATTTAAAAGATATTTGGACAGGCACATGAATAGGGAAGGTTTAGAGAAATATGGGCCAATCGCAGGCAAATGTGACCAGCTTAGTTGGGAAACCTGGTTGGCATGGACAAGTTAAACCAAAGGGATCATCAGCAAAGTAAGAAATTGTGTCATTGCCAGTGCTATCAAGTAGCACCTCAATCACATAGTTTTGACCATTTCCAGCACTGTTATCACTGACAGGAGTGTGTAGATGCATAATTGTATAGCAAGAAATTGGGTGAAGGTTCGGGTGCAGCAAATGATAGTAAAATATGATTTTCCCTTCTTCACCCTTTACTGTCACTTCAGAAACCATTGAGTTCCAGAGGGCCTTCTTCAACCGAGAGAGTCATTACCACAATCAAAGATACAGCATGACCATTCAGCAAGGTGAAAGAGAATAGAAGACAGTGACAGGATCGAGACTAAAGTATTTATATGATGTTCTTGTGTCCCAAGTTTGACCAGACTGGACTTCTCTACCAAACATGTAAATGTACAAATAATTAAGCACTGGGTGTAATCATATTAAATATAGCTTTCATAAATATATATCTATGTAAACAACAATGAGATTAAGAATAATTAACTTGTTGGCTGACCCAGTTTGCTTTTCTATGTAACTGTTTGCACAGGATTAAGTGAATGATGTAGCCAAACATTCCAAGTATATCTCAGATTAGCAAAACTATTTAATTGGCCAGTCTAACTGATACTTTAGTTTATTTCATATAAAAATGCACCCAAAATTCTCTTCGTGAAACCAGAGACATTCTAAATTCCTCCATTACAAGTAAGGACATCAATCTATTTTACTACCAGGTCTGGTTGAACTACAGGACTTAAAATAGATGAGATCACAAGTAGGTTTCTAGAACTATGTGTAAAGCTAAGGTGTGCCATGAAATTGGAACTCTACTCAAGATTGTATATCTGCCATCATGATGACATTAAACTTCATCAAATAGCTTGGCTGAATCTCAATGAGACATCCTCAAATGTAATGAGAGAGATCCAGTGATAGAATTCGAACTGCTACATCCAGGGAAAATGCTCTTCTGTTCCAATTAAAGGAGAAGAAAGAAAGTAGACAGAATGAGAAGAAAAGTGGCCAAAAATAGACTACATTTTGCAGTCTCCTTCTGGGTCCATGGGGAGAAAAGGAAACCTGCCTTAATTTCTATCTTTTCAAATATTGAGCAACATTTTCCATGATGACTTTAAGATTATCAAGGGTTTGAAAAGTGGAGACCTGGAGAGGATGTATCTGCTTGTGAGGGAATCAAAATAAAAGCGATGCATACAAGATCATCAGTAACAAATGCGGGAAGGAATTCAGGCAAAGCTTCTTTGTTCGGAGAATGGTGAAAACGTGCAATTTGCCACTGCTGCACTCAGCCAAGATGCATTTAAAGGAAAGCTGGACAGCTCATGAGTGAGGAAATAACAGAAGGGTATGTTGCTAGGGTGAGGTGAAGCAAGGTAAAAAGGAGGCCCAGTTGAAGCATGACCGTGAGCATAATTATTGGGTCAAAAGGTACTGTAGGTTGTGTGGCAGTTCTATGCCCTGCAACATCTTGGGTTCAAATTATTTTAATTTTTTTCAACTCCAGTTATGCTTTGTCACCTCCATAAATAAATCTGCACTGTTTACCAGCCAGGGCACTCGGCTGTGGCACGTCTATTGGCTGCAGGCCATAGCCTAGTTGAAAAAAAACCTCACTTATGTATTCCTTGGTAACCTGTTTGTTCTGCTCAGAGAGAAAAAAGACAACAGGAAGAAAGCTGTGTTCCTTGGAATTTTTCATGACAGGTGTACCTTGGCTAACTTTACTTACACTGACATTGTCTATTAGTGTCTTCAGATTTATTATACCAAATCCAAATAGAAAGGATTTGTATCATGGGGGATTCATCAATCATACCTAGCTGCCTGTTGTGAAGAACCTTCATTATCTCAGATTGAATAAACATGCTGCTCTTCACATGAGCTGGCACAAAGTCATCAAATAGATACCCTGATGGTTCCCTGAGGCAAGTAAATCATAGGATGTGCACTCAATTCTTATTCATTTTCATTTCTCTCCTGCTGTTTCCTTTTTAAAAAGGCTCACCACTGCTGCCTTCCACTCCCACCACTTCCTCCTGGAGTCAGAGCAATTTATATGGATAGACCTAAAAGTGAGGGGAAAAAAACAAATTCCGTAGTTCCAAGCATCAGCACAATTGATAAAGATAGAAGTTGAGGTAAATTTAAATCTAGTGATTAGCTAAACACTAAAACCCAGAGATTGTAGGCAGAAGGAAAAACTATGGTTGGTAAGGAGTTCCATGGTTTTTATGTCAGCAGAATGTCGGACAAGAGATTTCACAGTGATGTACAGCAAGGAAGAAGAGAGTATACTCACACCCTTGGTAGGAAGTAGAGAGGAGCACTGACCAGACTTAGATTGATAAAGTAGAACCAGGAGTATCCATGCCAATTATTTCTTCCCGGTTTAGCACAGTGGTGATCTAGTTTTAGAGGTGCATGTTTGCAGGATGATTTCGGTCTTAAATTCTGTGCTTATTTTTGGTCCATTTCAACAAGTGCATGACTATGAGCATTATGATTTTTCCAAAGGGAGCAGGAGAACATAAATGTTATTCTAGATTTGCATTCAGGTACATCCTAAGGAAGGGTATTTAATATTTTGATCTTAGAATTAGTTTGGCGTCAGCACTGTACATTGACAATTAGGTCATATTACAATTGATCACTGGTTGAGCTGGTAACATTAGAATGCAGCCAATAATCACGTGCTTTCAATATATTCCTGTCTCCTGAGCAGCCAGGTAGATTATTAATGACTGAATAAACTCTTATCATTATTGATGGGTCAGAAATTAATGGCAAAGTAGGGGTGAGTTTAATTTCCAGGTTGTTTTTAGCATGTAAATTGTGTCAAGGAAGAGATGTCGCATTCCTTATAAGATGCTAGACAATTTGCATTGCTCCATTGTTAACCTCATGAAAACTGCTGTTTGTCTTCTGCTTCAACATGAACTTAAAGAAATTGCTGTATTTGTCTGTTAATTGTGCTTAAGACTCAGAGCAGAAAATTAGCACTGATAATTAACTGAGTAACTATCCTAACTAAGGAAATTTACATGGTACATTGTCGTTTAACATTGCCAGACCAGAAATGGAACAATTGAATTGATGCTGTCTCAATCTTCTTTGAAAACTTAATACTTGAAAGATTTTAATATTTTTTCTTGATTTTCCCATTTTATCTTGTTCTCTCTTAATTCAATTTTCCTTTCCCTTCCTATATCTATTTTTCTATATATGGCTTAACATTTTATCCATTAATTCAACACTTCATTTCCTCATCCAGCATGCTCTGTTTTTTTTCTCTCAATCTTCACTTCACACTGGTTAGGGATTGATGTCGATGCATTCATTTACTTAAGGTCACAGATGCCCTGTTGTGCTTGCTGCACTATTATTAGTTCATATCTTCAGTAATTTTCATGTGAGTTCTTTTGGAAGGATGAGGAGACAGGATTCTAACTAACAGAAACATTGGAAGGTGTCTCATTCCAGAAAATTCTAGATTTAATGCTCTTTCTAATACAAATGTATGCTTGCTTGAATACATAATTTAATGGAAACCTTTTCAGCACCTTGTTTCATTAAGCATGTCAAGTTTGAAGTTGCCTCAGAAACATCAGGAAAAGGTAAAGAGATGCGATTCCTCTAATGGCTCAGGCATTTATTCAAACAGTATTTAATCCATATGAATTTAAAGAAACGTTTCCATCTCTGCCAGGTTAGCAGATCTCAGACAGATTAGTGATAGTGGTGGTATAAGTCGTCATAGCACCAGTTATAAGGAGGGGGAGATCAACTTGCATCTTTTTACTGTTCATTCTTCCCTCCTGGGAAAGCTGAGTGAGGATGGGATTAAGTTAGATGTGGTGTCCATACACTCAAGTAACTTGCTAAAGCTCTTTTTTTATCATCCTGGTGAAGGTCGCAATTTGGGAACGGTGTTGTGTATCACATGTTTCAGATTTGTATTGCAACAAGAAGATAATGTTTCCAGGTGCTATGATTTGGAGAAAAAGGAAAACAGTCTGCATAAAACACAGGAAGGGAAATGTAGTACAAACATTATCATCCAGGTTAAGGGGATATAGAAACAGCAATAAGGACTACCTTGAATGGGTTATAGGAATGATATGGAATTGCTATGGACTAGTTAGTATATATGTATTATATAAAAAGCACATGGGTGCTTGTAAAATACACTGAAGGACCCAAACTGTATTTGTTTACTTTTAATCTAATCTTAATTTTAATTTTAATAAAGCCTCAAGTGAGCGCTTCAGACATTTTCCAAAAATGTTGGTTCACCATATAGCTATGAGGATTTATTTGTCTTTAAGGATTGCAGGGGTGGGAGATGCTATTGTAAATGAATATCTGAAACACCATTGGGACCTCGCATTCATAAAGGAATAGAAAATATCAGTTACTTGAAAGGAAGAACCAAACTGCCAGACCACCTTTTACAACTGAAAGAATTTCAACAAAAGTAAAGGATACCTTGGAGTGTTATACTCAACATACTACTATCTATTTATGTTGTGGGAAAAGTGACAATATATACACTTCTGAAGTGCCCAGTTAATCAATACTTTCGCTTGTTGCTCATAATAAAAAGAAGATGCAATGTTATCTATTTGGCTGCATACTTTTCAGCTTACACTTGACAAGTGTGTATTCATATATCCAAATTCTTATTTATCAAAACTTTATGCTGAATTAAAATTGACTTATCCAAATCTTAAATGTGTGACCCAGAAGGCAAAATTGACACACATCACTGCTACAGAGTCAGGAGAATGAATTTGGACTTCATATTATTTGATTCAGAGAGAAATTCTGCAAATATCATGTTGCTCCATTTTCCTCATCTTTCTCCTCAATATTGCTCTATTTTTGATGCCTCCTTTTGCTCTGATCTCACTCCACACCAACTATCAGTGCTGCACATCTTGCAAGTGAATTTTATTTCATTTATAAAGTGAAAGTTGTAAATAATCATTTTTATGTGAATTTGAATACATTAGTGATTTTTACTTTCTAAAATCAATCACACACAAATAAGCACCAAATGCACAGAATGTGAGAAATAACATCTGCTTTTTCACAGGTCAAACTGATCACTTAAGCAATAACCTTACTGGAAGCAATGGGGAAAGTTTTGTTTTAAAACAAAATCTGTTGTATATAAACAAGACCTTTTTGCCCTTTGGGGTAATCAGACCATGGCTGATCAGATTGTGACCTCAAAACCAAATTCTTGCCCATGCCTGATAACCTTTCACCCCTACCTTACCAAGAAACTATCCACCTCTCTCTTAAAAATATTCAAGGACTCTGTTTCCACAGCCTTTTTGAGAAGAGAGATTCAAAGTCTGAGGAAGCTCTGTATACCTGATGCTGTGTCTGTACATTAGCTACTCACAATTCATATACTAAGGCACCCAGATTACTAGGGCATCTTAAAGCTCTGGAATCTTTCACCATTTGGTTAAATTGTTCTTTTTTTTTCTGCTTCACATTTTCCAACATTAAACTCCATTTGTCATTCCTTTGATATGCAGTCAATTCATCTGTTTCCCCTTGTAATCTCCCTTTTCCCTCTTTACAACTTACTTTCCTACCTATCAATTTGTCTTGAAAGTTTAGCAACCATACCTTCCAACTCTTCAAGTCATTTATGTAAATTGTAAACAGTTGAGGTCCATGTACAAGCCTCTATGGCACACTAACACTCACATTCTGCCACCCTGAAAAAGATCCATTTATGCCTACTCTCTGCTTCCTGTTTCCCTGCCAGTCTTTTTTTTGTCGGCAAGTTAGTATAAAGTAAGAGTGCTTCTTATGCCTCTAATTTTCCTGATGCAACTTGGATCTGCACATACTCACTTCAAAAGTGCAGGGATAAAATAGCACTTCTGTATCCTGGTAAGCCTCTGTGGTCTTACCCCTCTCTAATTCAGTAACCCCCTCCAGCCCAACAGTGCTCTGTGATTCCTGTGTTCCTCAATTTCTGACTTCTTAAGCATCCCTAATTTTAATCTTTCCACCATTTTTGACTATGCCTTTCAATTGCCATGGCTCTAAGCTCCAAAATTCCTTCCCGAAAAGTTTTCCCTTTTTCTGACTCTTTTTCCTTTTTAGTCACTGATTAAAAAATAACTCTTTTTTGACTATCTGCCCTGAAATTCCCTTATGGGGCTCAATATCAAATTTTATTTGATTGCAGGAATGTTACTATGTTGGAGATGCTACGTAAGTGCAAATTGCTGTTGTTGAATTCTTACTATCCTATTGAGCGAGGTTTATGAAATGTTGTTGGGAGGACAAACTTTACAACTGACACCATTCTCTATTGCATTGAATTCCAGCAAGCTCCTTTAATATCTGATGGAGAGCAGGAGACTTTTCTTAACATTCACACACCTCTGTACAGGATTATACATTGGGAAACAGAGAGACTTGGAGACGCATTGAGTACGTTTTCAGCATCAACTTGTTACAAGTCAACATCTGCTAAATGTTTAGACCTTATTAATACTTTTACTAATTAGCATCTGCCTTTGTTGTTGACATGAAGGGAAAGAGAATAATGAGTATTTTCGTAACTATTCAGTACCTGTTAATTCCACTTACAGGAAGAATATAGATGTTTCCTAAAAATATAACAAAGTAGTTTTGCTTTAAACTGCTAGGTTCACTGCTGTGTGGCTCCCAGTGAGAATGTGTTATAAATATGTTATCAGGGTGCAATGTTTATAATGTAAACAGTAATTGTTCAGCTAAGTACACATTTCTCTGAGGTGTAATAAATGTATTACAAGTTTGTCATAACAGCATAAGAGAATCTGATTGATATGTTATTAATATTCAGGTGTTCATCTCATGACCATGTCACTCAGAATGAAAGAGCTTTGCGGGTGTGTTAGGAGTGGAATATGGTTTGTCACATCTACATGTATTCTTAGTGCTTGAAACATAGGTCAGACTACTACAGGTACGTTACAAAAGTGTAACATGTAGTTTTATAAACAGTTAAGCAGCTCATTGCATATCCCTACAAGTGACAATGTTAAGGGGAAGCATGTAATGGGTAGGCTATAAGAGCGTGTTATTAGGAATTCATCTGCAGGTTCCTCTTTTTGGGGGGCATGAGAGAAAGCATTACAACTATGTTATAAATAGTTCATCTGGCCGCCACAGACCTTCATTACTTTCAACAGGACAGAATGTAATCAGTGTGTTATAAAACTGACTATTATGCTTCCGACTGCTTTTGCCTTCTGTATAGTTCTGGACTTCTGGAAACTTTACCTCGACATAATCAACATCAGGCCTTTAATGAACATTTCTCCCACTGTTCTGACTAAAGGCAGTCCAAATCTCTCAGACTTCAACAGCAGACATCTCTCTGCCAACTGGATGCCAGCCAGCCTATTTCCCTTTAAATGGATATTTTCTTTACGCCTTTAGAGGCAGCCAATTCATCACAAGTGTAATATAACCTTAAGCAATATGAATTATTGTAGTGTTGGAATGATTCTTTTTTTTTTCTTGCCCTATATTTGTTAAAGCTGTTAAAAAAAAATCTGAGTGAAGCACAGACACTTTGGCTTTGGGCGGGTTTCTTTTTTAAAAGTTGACATTTGGAACGTTGTGGGGAGTAGACAGTAGCTGCAGTGTTTGAGCAAAACAGAGTACAGCCAAGGGAAAGACTTGGCGTGACTGGATCCCTTTCCAAATGGCGCAAGCAAGCCAACTTCAAACATGTGAATAATAATCTATCTGTGACTGCCTCTGTTAGTCGCTAGAAGAGTCTGTTCCCTCCTAAATATTTCTCTGGCTGTTTATGCTGGGTCTTGTGGCTTTTGCGTGTGTTCAGTTATAAGATGGCATCTGTGTTTGCAGGTTTATTTTAAAAACTTGAGTTTTCACTGAAAAATTTCCTTAATAAAAATACAGAAAATTGCGAAATGCGAGGGCGTAACTCTTAGCATATCAGTTAAACATTGGCAGTAGGAATCAGAAAAAAAAATCCCTTTGTCTACTTTTTCTGAATATATCCAACATATTGCTGCCTTACTAATATTACCTCATCCTTATTTTGGGTGAAGTTACTCATCTTCAACAGTGGAAATACAGGCAAGTGTCAAGAGTGAGCTGGTTTCTATTTTAGATTAGTTAACAAAAAAATGAGCTCAACATTTTTTTACGATGTGGTAGGAGGTTCTACTCACTTGAGGACAGTTGGCATAGAAGACAAACGTCCCCTTAGCAGGCAATGGAGTAAAGGCATACTGCTATTTTGTTCATAAGAGATAGAGATTCACAACTGTTGTTGTGTTTTCAGAAGTTTTATTTGTCTTGTTAAAATCAAGAGGTGTACAGAACTGGGAGGCAGGTGCAAATGTCATGGGCATTTGATTGGTGACATAGCCACCATGACAGGAGTGTGACAATCCCACATCATGATGTCTCAACCTGAGCTAAAGCATTAGGTGGAGAAAAGGAATGGAGACAAGTTGCTTCCACAGTGGTGTTTGTCGAGGTTCATCCCGAGCAGCTCCGTGACGCGGGACTCCGTGCTCTACGGTCTGTTCCCCGGGACGCACACTGAGACGGACATCAACTGTGCCTGGAGGATCATCAACTCGGTGGAAGACGCTCTTTGGTCTGTCCGAAACCTGTTGATCTGCCAGCTGAAGGAGCTGACCCTTACTGAGTGTTGCGGACTGGCACATTCCAAGGTCCAGGACTACGTGTTGAGGGACGCGCTGAAACTTGGGGCAGCTGCCGCCAAGGCGCGGTGGGGAAAGACCTCCGTGTAACGTCTGCCTGCCTAAGAAGAACAGGGGGGCCCATGCAGTAAGTGGGCTCGGCTGCCACCTTAGCTAAATATATTGATATATGGATAGTAAATGTACAGACCTGAATATACAAATGATTACTCAATCTCTGTATGCAAAGAAATGGAATGTTTACGTATGTATGGCATGACCAACTGTACAGGTCATCAAAATATTTTATGAATAAAGTATATTTTTGAAATTTTAAAAAAATTAGGTAGTGGAAGGAAATGTTCACAAGTAAATTACTCTACAATGCCTTCCTGAGAGAGCAGCGTTAGCAACTTCTGACCAGGTTAAAATATTTCCCTTTCTTATCCCTATTTGTCTGGTACCTGTGCCTTGGAGCGTTCTACTCTGCCTTGCCACTATTCCACCTCCTCTGAAAGATTCAGACAGCTGGTGTTAATACTGTTCAGTTGGGCAGCCTGTAGGAGATGCCCGTCTTTGGAATGGTTTGTCTTCTTGTTGTATTTCAGTGCAGAGTTTTCCAGAATTACAGCCATAACAAAACGTCAGTTAACATTGCGTAGTGAAACTGATGGTCAAGGGTGCAGACTTGATTTTTAAATTTAATCTACTACATTAACAAAGCAACTTATGACTATGCACGAATGTCCACTTCACTGTACGTTTTCAGTGGCTAACTATACTTTTGTTAGTTTTGAAAGTCATGATGTATAAATGCAATTAGAATTTACCCTGCTGAAGCCTAAGTTTTCCATTGTATTGAAACTCACACATGACCTACATTATGACATTGTAATGCAGTAGATTGATAGATTGATTTGGAATTTGGACTCATTTGCTATATTTTCTATTGATCATTTTTGTCTTCAGCGATTCCTGTGAAAGGCTGCGTGGTTTGAGTCTGCCAGGCCAAATTGCATTCAGCTCAAAATGAGCAAAACCCACTAGCCTTCTGAAAGCAGACTCTGCTATGGAGTTGAGCTCGCTGCATATTCTGGGAACGGAAGGAATTGCCTTGAGGTGACAAAAAATGAAACACTCTTTTAAAATTCACGTGTGATCGAAGATAAAGAGAAGGGTTCACACTGGGACATGAAGAGATATATTTAAGACAGAGACATTATTTAGGAAATTGTATGCTGCCAGCTTTACACCATATGATTATGAATAATACTTGCACTTGTATAGTATCTAGTCATGTTGGAAAGTTTTAAAATGCTTGACTCCATGAATTACTTTGAAGTGTGGGAACAGTTACGTGGGCAAATAGACTATTATTCTTGTATAAGCAATGTCCCACAAAAACTATAAATTCCGCTCATCTCCACAGTCAAAGGATCAACCGCAGCCACTTTGGCCTCTTCCACTTGATGCCAACACCAAAAACGTCTTTCCTCCCCTCCCTTGTCAGCATTACCAAAGTACTAATCTCCCAGTGAAATCCTGATCTGTGTCTCAATCATCCTCAACACCTCATTAGCTCACCATGGCTGCTCCCTATCCAGTTGCAGGAGGTGTAACACCAGCCTTTTTATATCTCCTCTCCTCACTATCCGAAGCCATAAACATGTTTTCCAGGTGAAACCATGACTTAGTTGTGCCTTTATCCATTTAGCATCTGCTACTCACATGATAACTTCCTGAACAATGGAGGAAGTCAAACATTAACTGTGGAATACCTCCACTCAGTCACATGTGTGGCTCTGAGTTTCCAGCTACTTGCTTCCAACGCTGCCTTGCACCATGTTCACATTTCTTAGTTCCTTTGGAAGTCAACACAAATTTGAGGAAACAGGATCTCATCTTCTGATTAGACACTTTATGGCATTTTGGACTCAACATTGGGATAACTATTTCAGAACATGCATTCTTTTTCCAACTTTGATTCTTTTTTTTGAGATGCCAGTTTGAATTTTGTTTTCATATTTTTGCTCTCAGACTAAGCTGTTCATTATTTTGCTATTCACAGTCAGTCTGGACAAGTGCATATTTCTTCACTACAACATCATCACTCCCTTTGCATTTTGTGAAACCTCTGTCATTTTATCTCTTTAGCTCCCCTCTTTTCTTTAACTCTTCCATCACACTTTCCAATGGCATAAAACTCTTCACTTTTCTACATGCCGACAGTTCTAAAGAAGAGACCCATTTGACTCCAAATGTTAACTATGTTTCTCTGTCCATAAACACTACAATATTGGCTGATATTTCCAACATTTCTGGTTTTCTGTCCGATTTACAGCATCGGCAATATTTTCCTTAGATTTTACTATAATTTGAATCATAGATTAACCTGCTTAATCTATGCAATTATCTTTAAATTTTATGATCACTGGATTTGTGCAGCTTTGCTGTCTCTAGCAGGAAATATGTTTCCTTAAATTGATACAATGCTTTAAATCATTATTCTCTTAACCAATTCAGAATTGAAACTATGCTCTTAATTGCCAATTTATTAAGCAGCACAAGTTAGGATTAGTTGTAAATACTTAATTTCATCTCATGCCCAAACTGATCCCACTGCACATTAATTAGCAATTAACACATTCCTTCAGTTGTTCTGTTGCTTAATCTCATAACCAGTAGGCTGGGCAGGAAAGTACAGTGACTTTCAAGTAGATTGCTTAAAGGCTGTTTGTGAAACATTTTAATACAGCAACTGGGCACATGTACAATGCAAGAAATTTCAAAGAGATTTTTGTTGCTTTTCATCTCTAAGCTGCATATAGCTAAGACCTGGCTTTGGTCAACTCTGATCCTGGCATGACTATTTGTCTGCTTCTAAAACTTATTTAAAAGCATAGGAAGCATTGCACAGTGAGTTCACAATACATTTGAATGACAACTTCTGCAGCATACTGTTGTAAAGCAACAAGGGTAGCAGATAGATGGGAATACCATCACCTGCAACTTTCCTCCAAAATGTACACCATCCTGACTTGGTACAATATCAATGCTCCTTGGAATTAATTCCATAGCAGTTGGGTGTACCTGCATCACATGAAGCAGTTAAAGATGATCATGATCTTTTCAAGATCAATTCAGAACAGGCATCAAATAATGGTCTTGCCAGTGATATTTGCATCCCATGAATGAATAAAGAAAAAGTAACATTAAATAAAAGGTCTCTTAAGATTTAGTTTATTTATGAAGCCCATAGAAAGGATTCTGAGTATTTTTTTCTGGTGGGTGCCTTTTTAACAGTGCACCTGTTTCATACTGTATGTAACCCACAAACCAAATTCATATTGCCTTTCATTGAGGAGAACCAAGTTCTAAGTATAGATTGAATACCATTTTGTTTTCTGCTAAATCTAAGGATGTTGTTAGTCAAATGGAGAGGATGCTACAGTGGTTGTATGATATCAGTATCGATGTATAGGTTGTTGAAAAATGTTGAAGAGTGAAGCAGTGGCAGACTAAAAAGATTTATATTGAACTCACAGGTACTGAAAAGCCACTAGACTATGAAACCTTTTTGTTGCGTCCGACAAAATTAGAGACAGTAGAAGAAGGAATAGAAGGTTTTATTAATTTGCAAGATTGAAAAATGTAAAATTATTTAAAAACCAATGAGTCTTAATCTCGGGGAGAGAACACCAACCCTCCCCAATCTGTCTACATGTGAGCCCAGTTTCCTGTTACATGATTGACTCTAAAATGGACTAGCACACCAACAAGATGTAAAACAACTGCATTGTTATGAAACAGAAGCTTCACAATTAGAAGATCATTTTGGAGCAAGAGGCCAAGCAGCTAAATGTGATCTCAACTGTATGAACGCAGACCAAGAAGAAACAAAGTCTGTGTGGAAATCAATATACCCTCACTGCTCAACCAGTCTAAAATAGTAACCTCTACTCCCTCAGATGATAAAGGCAGCAGATTCATAGGGACAGCATGATCTGCAAGTTCCCGACCAAGCCACACACCATCCTAACTTGGAACTATATTACCATTCCTTGGCTGCTGCTATGTCAAATACTCCTCCCCTTTGATACAGTGGTATACTATACCCAAAGGACTGCAACTGTACAAGAGGGCAGCTCACCACCACCTTCTTAAGGATAATTTAAATTGGGCAGTAAATATTGGCCTAGCGAGCAATGTCCACATTCTGAAAAAGAATCAGTGAAAGAAAACATGATTAAATCCAGGCATCAGAAATAAGTTAGGAGAAAATTGATGACAGCTAGTGCTGCAGGGCCAACTTAGCTGAGAGCTAAGAAGGGCAAGTTTTGTGGGAATCTTTCAAAGCTGGAGAATTCGTGTGAAGTCATGGCCATTACAAGCAGCTCGCTAGATATCAAGCACTTGGATTTCTGTAATATCAGAGAAAAGCAACAGGTAAAATGAGAAGTGTTTAGAGTCCAAGATGATGCTAGATCAAAGTTTAGTGAAAATTCTTAAGAGTGGCTTATTTCTATTCTGAGAAGTATCTCAGAATGTTGTTTTTCTGTAGTTCCAGATGAAAACAATCTGTTTCACCCTTCCCATGTTGGCATGTTATGCAATATTATCCTTACTTTGTACAGATGGTACTGCATTTGTGTTAGTCACAGTCATAAAATAAAAAAAAACTACGTTTGATAATTTTGACACAAATGTCTGCTTCAGAAATAAAGCTTATGGTGCTGATTCAGTTTGGAAATAGAATAAACTGAGTAAATGATTATTGTAGAATATCTAAATCGTTATTATGCTGATTAAATTTATCAAGTTTTAT
This sequence comes from Chiloscyllium plagiosum, assembly GCF_037043375.1. NCBI lineage: Eukaryota > Metazoa > Chordata > Chondrichthyes > Orectolobiformes > Hemiscylliidae > Chiloscyllium > Chiloscyllium plagiosum. Next base: position 26,999,720 of record NW_028270168.1, read on the forward strand.
AGATTTACCTTTAAGAAGCTAATAGCATTCAGTAGGGAGGTTTAGGAATGGAAGGGTTAATGTCAATCTCAGGACCTGAATCAGGCAGAATTTGTGGTCGTATGCAGCATAATGAACATTCACTGCTTATTTCCAACAAAGTTATGAAGTATTAATCAGTCCAAAACAAAGGGAAGTGATTCTGAAATCACTCCTTTCACAGATAGCCATTGCTTTGTCAGGCCTTCACTGGATATGCATTGTTAGTCCCTACTAGACCAGTAGGTGGAGTCATCTGTTAATGCTCTCAAACTGATTCTCCATAGTACAGCAGTGGCATTGAAAAGGATGGATGTGGTGAAGTAGCCATTTTGAATGAAGTGGCAGATAACGTTCTTTGCATGTTGCAAAAGGAAGCCAATTCCAAAAGACAGTCCGGTAATATAAGATGGACATATTTTATTCAAACTTGGACAAGAAAATCTCTGCTCTGCCTGCCCATTTCACCTTTCTACTCTGCTTCGCTAAATATTTTACAGCAACAAGTTTAAAGATAAAGTATGATAAAACAGTTGGAGGCCAACAGCAATGTGGATGAACACGAGGAGAGTGTGATAAGACTAAACTATTGTTATTTTTATTTTATTCCAGGGCACAGACAAAAGCTTGAAGACCAGGCAAAGCCGAGTACACTTTTCTCAGATCGCCTAAGTGAGCTGGAGCGTTATCGGCAGACAGCTATGAGGGTTGGTCCATCAACACCCAGCCCCCGGCCTCTTGGTGTGCCCAGCCACTTCAGCCCGCAAACCCAAACACAGATGCAGGGTGAGTTGAAACGTGAATGTGGTTTTGGAACAACTCTGGGAAATCTTTGGAAGCGGTCAAACCGTAAAATATTCCGATAAAATGATTCATCATAATATCATTTACCTCGATAGAGGGAGGAATGTACAGTGTCAAAAAGTGTTGTGATGGAAAAGCACAGTAGGTCAGGTGTCATCCAAGGAGCAGGAGAGTCGACGTTTCAGGCATAAACCCTTCATCAGGAATGGGGTGGTGGTGCAATGGGGCTGAGAGATAAATGGGAGGTGGGTGGGGTGGGGGGAATGTAGTTTGGAAGGCGATAGGTAGATGAAGGTGGGGTGTGATGATGATAGGTTGTATTGTGTCAACACAGACATCTACTTCAAACCCACCGATTCCCACAGCTACCTGGACTACACCTCACCCACCACCCTGGAAAAATGCTATCCCTTACTCCTAATTCCTCCGCCTCTGCCGCATCTGTTCCCAGGAGGAGCAATTCCACTCTGGAACATCCCAGATGGCCTCCTACTTCAAGGACCACAATTTCCCCTCCCACATGGTCAACAATGCCCTCCAGCGTATCTCCTCCACTTCCTGCACCCCTCTCCAACTGCAAAAAGGGTAGAACCTCCCTGGTCATCACCTTCCACCACACCAATCTCTAGATACAACGCATCATCATCCGCCATTTCAACCACCTACAGTCAGACACCACAGATATATTTCCCTCCCCACCCTATTAGCATTCGACAGAGACTATTCCCTTCATGACTCCCTCGTTAGGTCCATCCTCCCACTAACCCACACTCCACTCCTGGCACCTTCTCTTGCCACTGCAAGAGGTGTAAAACCTAAGCCCCCATCTTCCCCCTCACCTCCATCCAAGGCCCCAAAGGATCCTTCCACATCCGGCAGAGATTTTCCTTCATATCCAAATGCCTCATCTACTGTGTCTTTTGCTCCCAATATGGCCTCCTCTACATTGGGGAGACAGGACGCCAACTTGCAGAATGGTTTAGAGAACATCTCTGGGACACCTGCATCCAACAACCCCACCGCCTTGTAGCCAATCACTTCAACTCCCCCTCCCATTCCACCAAGGACATGCAAGTCCTGGGCCTCCTCCAACACCAAATACAAGGCCACCCGGCGCCTGGAGGAGGAACACCTCATCGTCTGCCTTGGGACCCTCCAACCACATGGCACCAATGTCGATTTCACCAGTTTCCTCATTTCCCCTCCCTCCACCTCATTCCCACATCCAACCCTCCAATTCGGCACCGCCCTCTTGAACTGTCCATCTTCCTTCCCACCTATCCGCCAACCTATCACCATCACACCTCACCTTCATCTACCTATTGCCTTCCAAGCTACCTTCTCTCCCAGCCCCACTACCCCTCCCATTTATCGCTCAGCCCCTTTACGCCACCCCCATTCCTGATGAAGGGCTTATGCCCGAAACGTGGACCCTCTTGCTTCTCAGACACTGTCTGACCTGCTGTGCTTTTCCAGTGGCACACCTTTTGACTGATCTCCAGCATCTGCAGGCCTCAGGAGGAAGTAGAGTCACAAGTTGCAGTAGACACTTTTTGTTATGCACATGGGAAGCTTTTGACAATCCTGAACTGTCAGCTGTGGCATCTTCAGTTGAAACCCACTTCATGTACACAAGCTCCCAATTTTCAACGTAAATTAACGTGACAGCAAGTGACCCATCTTTGTAGATGCTGTATAAAAATTACTTCTGATAAACACAGAACTGGACAATGGTGCATGTTTGAAAATAGTACTGTTAGGTATAGTAGATGAACAAGAACCCCATGCAGTACATTGTCCTTATCAGATTTCAGGCAACTGCACACAGTACTAAAACTACATACAATTAACCAGTTCTGCATCTCTATGATATGCATTATCACTGTTTCACTTAATTTTGACAACACAACTTCATTGTCAGTTCTGGCAAAAACGTATCATTTATGGTTATCTGTTTATTAAAGCACACAAAATTCCAGCGCACCATTTTCTAAAAACCCAGTGTTTATACAGAGTTTACTTAACCAGAGTGACAATTTGAAGCATATTTATTCAATAGTATTTAGCTAATACATGAATTATATTTTGAATAAAAGCTTATTGGTGTCAAAAAGCTCTTGAAGTTGGAAGGAACAAACTTATTGCACTGTTGATAGTTTCTGTTATGTCCACAAGTAGACAGCTGCATGTTGGCAAATTCAAATAATGCAATTTGAGATTGGAGTTGGTTTCTTCCACTTTGTATTCACGGAAATCTCCTAACAAAAATAATTTATCTTTGAGAAGGGATTTCCATTGAGAAAATAGTAAAAGGTTTTGGTATATGTCCTCATGAAAATGACAAGCCTTATAAAGATTATGTAAAAAAGTTAGTTATGCATCATAAGTGGAACTGAAGCTGAAAGTTCAGGTAAAGTGGATGAACTGGTGTCTAATCCAACCAAACAATTTTAACAAAAACAGCTGCATCATTTTGTTTGGTCTAGAAATCAAAGTATAGAAGAATCTTGTTCACCTCCTCCTAAATTGAACATGAAATATAGAATCAAACAGTCTCAATTAATCAGCTACTTTCAACCTAAGTCTATTTTACAATTACCTCCTACAATGGCAGTGCACACATCATAAAGATGATTTGTCACCATTTTGGAATTGCAGGATTAACTTCCTAGTTTTGACCCATTACTTGGCAAATCACCTCCCATTGTTGTATTTGCTACATATTTAGGATGCCATATCCAAATGCTGTGATGGCTTAATGATACAAATGACATCAATGTGCATGCATCACGTTACTGAAACTTTACAAAAAAGCTGAAAAGTAGTTCTAATAAAAAAAGACCTAACAACCACGTTTGGTTATTATAATATTCTTCTTATTATTAATTAGGTTATGTAAGCTATTATATAATTCCTGCCTTTAGTCTGTCTTCAAGTACAAGCTCTTCTGGTGAGGGCTTAAAACATCTGATGTAAAAATCTTTTCACAATTTCCAGCACAAAATTTCCTGAAGGAATAAGTTAAGCAGCATTAATGGACTTAATATATGACAATGTTAGTGTTGATCTTAATACATAGATGGAATGCATACTTGACTACTCATGCTATATCCATTTTGCTTCTTTCATTTTGCCAGTAATATACTCCTACACACACATTTTACTTAATGACAGACACACCCACTTTACTGCGCTTCCAGTCAAAACAATTAGACTGGAAGGTGGAGATTAGACCAATTCCTTTTTACATTTAAAAAAAGCAAACACACAGCATTCCTTCAGTGGTGTAATACAAACCTGAAATAGAAAAAGGGAAAAAAAAATCTTTTTCCTATAAACTCAACAAAATAGACTAAAGCTAATCTTCATGATGAACCAAGGGGTGCTGCCAGAACTATTCAATTCAACCTTTTTATCGTATCATTCTGAAAATAAAAAAAACAGCCACTTTGTGTAGATAGATACAAATAGAATCAAATAAATAGCCTCTGATGTGAATCTTTACATGGACCACCTGCTTTCATTCTATTTGAATGTTGGTTAAAATCTTTTGCCTGACATTGCAATCTCTCCTCCATCGCTCCAGGTGTGCTTTCTTGATTATGATAGATCGAATAGATCCTGAGAGAGATAAAAATTGCAAAAGCTTCTTGCTGAGTGATCAGAGAGCAGAATTGATAGCAGTAATGGAGAAGTGAGTTTTACATAGAGCATTGCACCATCTATTGTCCTGATGCCAAGTGGTTCCAACAGAAAATGAAGTCCAAGGTGGGTGAGAAGGAAGATATCTAACATGCATAGGAAAGTCTTCCAAAGAGAGAGAAATTTATAAGACATCGTCTTTATCTGTACCCTGACTCAATCAGACTCCAAAGAAGTGCAAAGTTTTCTGCAGTCATATCCTATTTTGTTCAGATCATACCTTCAGAATTGCATAAAACTGGAGGCAATACAGAAAGGAAATCCTCAATTGATCTCCATGGTCATGGGACAGTGCTGACAGAGGGGAGAATCATGGGCATTTTAGTCTTTAAAAGTAGTGTTGTTAAAGGTATACAAGCTTATCAAAGATATGGAAAAAAAGTATTTCCTTAGGGTAACGGGACATAAATTTAGAACAGTTCGCAAGTTCCTTTTCCAAAGAATAGTCATGTGGAATGGAGTTCTGTGTAATGTGGTGAACTCAAAATCTGGAATATCTTAAGGAGCAATTGGAAATTATAATAGAGTATTTCTGTACTGTTAAGCTTCAATCGGCTATATGGTCTTCATCATCTTTGTGTAACTTGCAACTTTAAAATAATCAGTGAGAAATAATTGTGGATAATCTTCATAAAGACATTTAAAATATTTATGCAGGACTTCTCTGTTCACTATAAAATCACAAATGATGGGCACAGGAAAGTCAGGCAAAGAGACTATCTAGCTGTATTGCCAAAAACAATTTGTAGTTCTAAAGAAGTCATGTTGGACTCACAATGTTACCTTTGTGTCCCTCCCAACACATGCTATCGAACCTGCTAAGTTTCTCCAGCATTTTGATTTCAACCATTTATTAATTACATTTTAATTGAAGGAGAGAGGTTTTAGATGACCCTGAAGCAAAAATACAGGATGCAGTTATGGACACTCCATGAAATAGGCTGGTTATTATGGACAGGCCTGTGATCTTATTACGAAACAGACTAAAAGCCACATAAATTGTAATTCATAATAATGATTACATTACACTGGACTCTCGGTGAGACAGGAATTAAGATGTTGGACCGTTTGAGCCACGCTTCACAAATCAGTGTTCCTTCTCTGATACTTTGAATAGATCCATTTGCTATTTTTTTTTATGCAACCTCTCACCCCAGAGGTACACAGTATCTCCAAAGGTGTGGGCACCCATTTCAAGACTCTTTACACTTTTGAGATCTGAACAAGACAATAATTATCATGAGATGAGCATATTTTTATGTTGTCAGAGCTATTTTCAGCAAGTGAATGTTGAAAATTATCAGCACCAATAACCTGGATCTGATTACATTGCTTGATTTCATGCAACACTGCTCTGCCTTGATGTTGGTAATTCCTCTCACAGATGAATGGATGACAATGGGGAGTAGGCAAACAGACACACAGATCAATCATTAATTTATGAAATGCCTTTCATGACCTTAGGTATCCCAGTTCACTTCATTTTCAGTGGAAATCACTGTTGAAATGTAGGAAATGTCAATTTACGCACAGCAAGTTCTTACAATCAGCAAAGCGATAATGGCCAGATAATCATTGAAAGAAAATGTTGAGTGAAGGACTGGGAGAATTCATCTGTTCTTAATTGGGGTAGTACAATGGAATCTTTTGGCTTCACTTATTACAGTGAGGCAGTGCTTTATTTTAATGCCTTCCAAACAGTAGTGCAGCATTCATTTGTTGTGTCAGCCTAGATATGCCAAGAATCTGGAGATGGACTTAAAGCCATAACCATCTAAATCAGCTGCAATTGTCACCACTATGCACAACCTGATATTTGAGATGATACTGGTAATACTCACTTCTGTAAAATAATAGTCACAGCAGAGAATGCAAATGTGTACTCCACGCAAAATCAAAAGGGATCATGCTTTCATACCAGGAACTGGGAACCTTCATTCTTAACTGCCCAAGATCCAGAATATTGATTTTCTAACTCAATTTTGTTTGCGATCTAATTGCACAATTTCATTTGAATTGTCCAGGAAAATGCTGCCCCCTGGAACAAAATCAACTAAAATGAAACCCACCAGAAAATAAAAATGAAAATTAGTGTGGGCTGAAGTTTGGCCCATATTAGTTACTTAATGAGTTACTAAAATAATGATTGCTGATGATGTTGATAATAAAGCTACTTTAAATAACTTTATGTGCTTAACAAATGAATATACCTGATTTAATGGAATGTGTATAGAGTGCTTTATTGTAATTGTATCAAACGCTGTTCCATAAATGTCCAGCTAAAGGAGATTAGTCAAGTGGCAGATAGGCACTTTGGATAGTGGGAACATTGAGGGATAGCCAGCAATGGACATGAGTGCAACTTGACAATGAGTGAAAATTAAAGCACCAAAGATGAGGTTAACAGTTTGAGTGAGTGGCTGTGCAGTGTTGTTCTGAAAAAAATGTGTGGAGGTTATGATTAGTGTTGCGTAACTAAATCATAGCTTTCCAAAGTAACTTTGGGAATGTGCTTATCATTATCTTCAATTGTGGTCAGAAAGAGATGTGAATCTCCGTTTGGAAATGTGAGCATCTAACCTGCTATTAATGTAGGATTTTGTTGTGTGTTACACTAAGTCTTAGTTGCACTTAGTTTCAGGAAGCCATTTTGAACTAACTTTATTAACACCTTTCCAACAGAGGCGGCAATATAACAAAAAGTAGTGTCCAGACTTTACAATATAAAGCAGGTGTCTATTACACTGGAAGGTTAAATGTAGAATGGAATTGTGTGCTCGGGTTAAAAATGTGAAGTATTACAAGGAGCCCTTTTCATGCAGGAGTGGTTAAGTGAATGAAGCTGGTGTTGATGTGTGTGTGTGTTTATGTGTGACTTTCAGAATTTTTCCTTCTTATGAACATTTTTTTTTTAATTTCAAAACTATACTTTATTCATAAAAATAGTTTTATATACATACACAGTCACTAAAGCAGTTCAGTTCTGTACAGTAGCAAATGAAGAAACAAACAAACATTGGACCTTGACTCTAACAGCAGTTGAGATTTCTTAAATTGGTACCCAGTAGAGCAGTCACAGGAACATGCTGAATACACGTCCAGAGAGGCCACCCACAGTAAAGATATGGTTGGAATAAACACTGAAGTTTCTGTGCCTGCTCATGTACACATGTAAATTCTTGCACGCAGACTCGATCTCAAACCAAGTATAGGGTAGTGAATAGAGGGGGAATTTTAATTTGTCTTTCTCACTTAAACCAGGAGAAGCTGAATTCGGTTTTCACCTTGTGGAAGTATCAATGTGACTGTTTTCGCAGGATTGTGGCGCCCACCCTCAGGCTGATTCTGCATTTGTTTATGCAAATCAGAAACCCAATAACATAGGAACCTAATAGCCTTATAACTGCTGAGTGTGCAGGGCTCCTGCTCAGGTTACCCTGCTTAGTGAAACCTCGACTGAATGAAACAGAGACCACTGTAGTTTAAGTTTGAAACTTTGTCTTGTGGACCTAAGGAGAGCAGTAACATGCCTCACTGAGCTAGCTCCTCGCTTTCCCACATGATAGATGCCAGCAAAACTGCTCTTCCTCCCACCTCACCGTTTTGGGCAGCCCTTTCCAGTCTGAGCTCTTTGCCTGTCCCACCAGGCCTCCCCTTTCACTATTCTTATCATCCTACCTGTGAAGGAAAGGTTTTGCTGAATAAATTCATCCACTGTTGGAATAACAGAACATTGACTTGTACTTTAAAGGAACAATATTGTAAAATTCACAGAACCCTTTTTATTTCAGTTTTATTTTAATCTTTAAGAGATCAGACCAAGCTGGATTTGTAAAAGCAAACAGACACTTGGAATGATAAAGGACAACAGGATTACTTTTGTATTGTACTAGTAAAGAGTTGGCACAGAGGTGATGACTTAGTGCAGTAAACCTCTATCATGCAGTAGCTAACAGAACAATCTCTCCTTCACAGATCTTCCATTTCTTAAAACCACACACAAATTTAAAATATATCTTTGAATCAACAAGAAATTCCCATTGTACTAACAGAGAACTGTCGTCTTATAAATTTTAACCACGCAGTGCTACTTATCTTTCATAATTCTATGGATTCTGAAATGGTTCCTGCAAACTGAAAGGTAGCAAATGTAACGTCACTTACTAGGGGGAGAAGGAAGGGCAGAATGGAGCACTACAGACCTGTTAGCTTGACACCAGTCATAGAGAAAACGTTGTAATCTGTCATCAAGGATGTGAAAATTGAACATCAGAAAAGATGGGACATAGGCATTATTGGCTGGCTAGCCTTTATTACCCACCGAGTTGCCCTTGAGAAGGTGGTGGTGAGCTGCCTTCTTGAACTGCTGCAGTCCGTGTGAATTTTGATCAGATATGATTTTCTGTTTCTTTTGTTACCACATAGTTAATGATTGATGAATGTGTCCATGAACCAACCAGGTAGTCAAGTTTGTTTATTCCAATAAAAGAATGGCAACATTTGGCCAATAAATCACAGAAAAAGGGATATATCTTTCACAACCAGTATGTATCGAAAACCCAAGAGCTGCACTATGTAACCAAAAATCAAAACATTTAAAATGTTTTCAAAGTAGATCTTTGAAATGTTCATTCCTACATACACAATGTCTCACACTCTACCCAAATATTTACTGTTCATTTAGTTAGGAGACGAATGGAGATATAGCTCATTCTCCTTCTCAGGATACATTTTCTTTTTTTCTCATTGTCAGAAACAATGTGGGTTAAAACACTCCAATCATCTCTGAAACATTATTTAGAATTCACCCCAAGCAGAG